>NC_140074.1:34796883-36170475 GCF_964194135.1 Talpa europaea
TCAGAAAAATTACCAACCTCACGTATTCACCTCTGAATTTTTTTATAGACAACCACGGCTTGCTTTTGTGTTGTTGGAAATCAATCCTTTAGTGGTCTCCGTGGTTGCATAGGGGTTAAGTCCCAGAGCTGTTACCACCAAGGCCTGAGTTCCACCCTGGCCAGGGAGCTGACCTACATGTGCAGCAGACCTCTCCTGTCTTGCCCACTGCCCCCCTCAGCAGTGTATTTCAGTCATTTTGCCTGTTCTGCTCCCCACTTTGCCTCTGCTGAATCCTCCCATCCCCTGCACCTCTGGCCTACACCCCAGTTCTTCTATACATACATAAATAAATCTTTAAAAAAAAAGAAGAAAGAAATAAATCATTTCTCTGGTGATCATTTACTTTAGGGAGGAGAACACAAAACCATCCAAATAGATGCAAAATTAAATGTTGAGCATTGAGAGTGAGAAGTCCAGACCTTTAAAACTGTTCATACATAGCAAGACTATTGAAATATAATATATTAAAGTATATTTCCTCCACTCTTCACCGTCTCTAGCCTCTGTTCTAAAACTTGTTTCTTCTGACTATTTATTTTTGCCACTTCTTTATCTATTTTACTATTTAAAATAAGATTTGGTTCTGATTTTTGTTTCTGTCAGCTCTTGCCCTCGTGCCTGGGTTTGCCCCTCGGCTTCTTGACCTGGTCTTTCCCACCCCTTGAGTTAGCAAATTTTCTCTTTTCCTCAGATTTCTTCAGTGATGAGTGTCTTAGTTCAAGCTGCTGTAATAAAATACTACAGACTATATTTCTTATTACAACAGAACTATATTCCTTACAGTTCTAGAGGCTGCAAGTCAGAGACCAGGGTGCTGGCATGGTCAGGTTCTTATAAGGACTCTTTCTGGTTGAGGTAACCAATTTCTCATTATATCCTTACATGGTGGAAAATGGGTAAAAGATCACTGGGGTCTCATAAAACACTAATCCCATTCATTAGAGATCCACCCCCATTATCTAAAGCACCTCCGAAAGGCCCAATTCCGTTGGACGTCAGGATTTCAACATACAACTTTTGGGGTGATACACAAATTGCAAATATTACATTTTGTAATATGTAATATGACTAGATCCTGGCTTATGTGAATCTTTGACACTATATATACCCTAAACTTCAAACATCTTTGAAATGAAATTGTTCTAAAAATCAGTTTTGGTCACCAAACACTTGGTCTACTTTCACATAATCTAATTTCTAAAAGCCTGGTGTTTTGTTTCTCTCAAACATGTCATGCCAATTTAAACTTTTAAAACTTTTCTGTGTGAATTAAGAATAGTGTTATTTAGCAAAGGCAATTATTTGATTACCTTCCCTGTGCTAGTCACAGCCTGGCATTTAATCTGGCTGAGGCCCACAGACCGCAATTTGAACAATCAGGGTAGTTTTCTGTAATTGCAATAAATCATATCATTAACCATGACAGACTTTCCCTCCCACAGATTTTTTTTTCAGTAACAGTTAACTCCTGAACTCCTCATGAAAGCCAGATTTCACTGTAGTCAAGTGAATTTCGTAGTCAGCTGGCAGAATATAAAGACAGAGTCTGTGTTGGAAAAACACTGATGTCCCAAGAGCGAAGCCTAAAGAGGTCACTCTAACTTTAAGAGATGTAAAACTCAAATGGATATGCCACACACAGAGGCCATCTGAAAGAATAATTTGTGAAAGGATTATTTGCTGCAAAGCTGTTTAATTTTCTAACATGGAAACAGATGGAGAGCAAGATGTGAGGCATACTTACATTGTTACATTTTGGTCATTTATATAAAATACACCTGCTACTGTATTGAGGCTTCCTGGGATGAAAAACATGAAAAGAGAAAACATTTTAAAAGGAACATTTATTGCCACCTTATGTAAACTCCTTTTACAATATGTCCCCTTTAAATAGGAATTTAAAAAGTGGACTATATTCAAGGCACTATCATAAAAACTTTACCTTCACAGTCACTCTGTTGATGTCTGATATCTAACCATACTTAATTCAGAACTTCAAATGATGCACTTCTTTGTTATAATACAGAGCTTGGTGTTCAACTGTTGGTTCTTCCTGTAGGAAATGAGATGTTTAGAGCATTTTTACCGTAGACTTACTGATTTTGTGAAGCACATATCCTTTCTCATTATTGGTGTTTTGACCATTTTTACTATGTTCCATATTCTAAGTTCCTTTGCTTCTTTTTCCATAATCTCATCAAATAGCAAATTATGATCATTTAAATCATATTTAAAACAGTGTAAGTACTACTTAGGACTTACAAAGAAAGAAATGTAATTCCATAGCTCTAAACCCTTGCTAGACAAGGAAGAATGAGTCAATGGCAAGGACACAGTACTTTAATTTCTTTTGAGTTTTAAATTCTTCTTGGCTGCTTCTGTATGTTATATTGGTTGTGTGGGAAATAAATTCTCTGAGCCTTGCATGACCCAAACTCATTATTTTGCCCTCAAATTAATTTCTGTCTACTGGTTATATAATTCTAGCATCAGGATTTTCTCTCAGATACATGAATGCATTTCTATTTAGTCTTCTGATATTCAGTGTTTTGGTGAGAAGGTTGGTTTTAGTTTGAGCTAATTTTTAATAGGTAATGTCTTTTTCTCTGTAATTTTATTTTTCTCTCTGTATTTGGTGTGCTGAAATTTACATTCATGACTCTAAATCTTTTAAATTTTTTAAAATTCATTTTCTCAGTATTTGATTCCCTATCAGTTGTTTTAATTTTTAGATTTAACTATTCTAATAATCTCCACACTGCATTTCAGAATAATTTTTTGTATTCATTCTTCAATTATAGTAATTCTGTCCTTATTTTGTTTCTGATTTATAGACACAATATCCTTTTGCATATAAACCTAAATTATTTTTTCTGAACACAAATATTGAAAAGTGGGTACAGTGAATATGTAATATTTCCAGCTAGCTCCAGCCATTGCTAACATATCATGTGATGTCTTTTGGAGTCAATCTGTGGATATCAAACCCCCTAAAATATCTTCTTCTGTTTACTAAATTATTTGTATTTCTTCTGTGAGTTGTTTTGATTATTTGTCTTGGTTATTCTTTGTCATGCCGTTGGTTTTCCTTAAATAGGTGATCCTTAATTGGCTGTTTTTCTTTCTTTCCCTCCCTTCCAGCCTCCCTCTCATTTCTTTCTTTCTTATAGGATTTGCAGGAATTTCCTGTGCAATTTTGTATTCATCTTTCTGTAAGCTGGCAAGAGTTTCTCCTGGCTTTGCATCTGTGAGTGTCTATTTCCCTAACACATTTTCTCTTCAATGAGAAGCCCAACTGTAGACTGCAGAAGAGGGTAGGGTGTGTTGTTTGGCAAGATGCACTTTAAGGTGTGGGTGTGAAGGCAATCAGTCTAGGAAGTTCTGCTGCAAGTGCAAGGTAAAGAGACAATAACAAAAACAAAGAGAAACCCCCCCCAACTGAGAGAACATTTTTTCACACAACACCAATGATAAAGGACTGATCACAAAAATCTACAAAGAGCTGATGAGACTCAACAAAAACAAAGAAAATAATCCAGTCAAAAAATGGGCAAAAGAGCTAAAAAGAAACTTCTCCAAAGAGGAAATGCAAATGGCCAACAGGCATATGAAAAAATGTTCAACATCACTTGTAATCAGGGAAATGCAAATCAAAACTTCAATAGGTACCATCTTACACCAGTGAGAATGGCACATATTAAAAAAACTAGCAACAACAAATGTTGGCAAGGTTGTGGAGAAAAAGGAACTCTCCTGCACTATTGGTGGGAGTACAAACTGGTCCAACCACTATGGAGAGCTGTGTGGCGATTTCTGGACCTACTAAACATAGAGCTTCCATATGATCCAGCAATTCCACTCCTAGGTATTTACCCAAAGGACACAGAAACATCAATTCCAAAGAGCACCTGCACCCCTATGTTTATAGCAGCACTGTTTACAATAGCTAAGCTTTGGAAACAAACCAAATGCCCAAAAATAGATGACTGATAAAGAAGATCAGGGATGTACTACATAGTCGGTGGCCAGGCTATAAGATCCAGCAATTCCACTCCGAGTTTCAGGTCCAAAGAATGCAAAAACACTAATTCTAAATTATATCTGCAATTTTATGTTCAAATTTGCAATATTTGCAAAGCTAAGTTATGGAAACAATCTATGTGACACATGAGTCTATGAAAATGATGTGGTATATATACACAATGGAATACTACTCAGCTTTAATGTGGATGAAATCTCGCCATTTGTGAAAAAAAAAATAGATGACTGGATCAAGAAGATGTGGTACATATACACCATGGAATTGTTACTCAGCATTCAAAAAAGATAAACACATGCAAATTTGCAGCAACATGGACGGAGCTGGAAGGGATCATGCTCAGCAAAATAAGCCAGAAAGAAAAAGAGAAATACCGGATGGACTCACTCATAGCAGGAATCTAGAAAACCTAAATAAGGGACCAGGAAAAAGAATAACTATAAGAAAGAAAATATCAAAATCAGCAACCAACTATGAACCAGAGACACTCTATGGGTTGTGGGGGGTGGGGAAAGGAGGACTTGGGGTCAAAATAAGGGGGTTGTAATTGTAAGGGGAATATAAAAATAAAATTTAAATAATAAAAAAAAGTTCCAGGAGTACAGATTACTTTAGGAGTTCAATGCATTTGTCACAGAATGATTTTTCCTTTCCTTCCTATATATCTGTTGTGTTTCCAGAGTTATCCTCAGTTTTGTTTGCTTATTTCTTAGAGTTCCATATGCTGAACCATTGTTGAGTTAGAAAAAAATAGCCACCCCCCAACACAAATACAAAAGATACAGAGAGACATCAGATATGTTTAACACAAGTGTGGCCTGAATTTCAGCCACCATTAACTTTGCTGAGAACCTATTTGCAGTGCACAGCTTACACACCTCTATGTGATGACCTGTGCTTACATCCAAGACAAAAAATCTTCCCCGGTGTACTTCACTTTCAAAGAGCTCTGTAAGGGGGAAGGAAGGTGGATAGAAGGCTGCAGTGAATTTTCTAATGTTTACCACATTTCTCACCTGAATATGAGTTGAGCGTTGTTACCGGCAAAATTTTGTGAATACAAATAAACTTAAATTTCTCACTTTTCCGATGAGAGTTGTGAGTTGTGAGCTGTGGGGGGAACTGTGAGATTGGGGGAAAGGAAGCTAAAAGGGAGCTAAAAGGGAGCTAAAATGTCCAGATGGAATTAATAGGTATGACAGTAAACTATTTTCTTCTAGAACTACACTCATCCTGGCATCCACGGTACTCGACACTTAACAAAGTGGTGCTTAGAGATTGTGAGCTAAACAGATGAACTGGGTCCTTGCTTTACCCCTTTCTAACCCCCACAGCCTGGCACATCCACTCTTCTTTTGACTCTCTTATACATTAACACCTTTCATTCTTCAAATTAGAAAACTGAAAGACATCTGCCAGAGACACAATAGCATTCAAATTATTCCTCTCTGTAGCCATTTATTACAGAAGGGGTGCTGGGAGAAACTCTGGGCATGAACAAAAAAAGTATGGATATATTTCCAAAATAAATATGGACAAGACTAGATACAAGAAAGTGTTTACACAAAGTCATGGAAAACATTGTATATATATATGATATATACAGTATATATATATATATATATATATATATCTGTATGTTGTAAGTTGTATTTCATTTATATATCTATTTGTGATTTCTATGACTATGTGTAAAGATTTCCTTGAATCTATTCTTGCCAACACTTATCAATATTTATTTTGGTGGTATACCTGGGAAATACATTTTATGTTAGAAAGCAGAGAAATAGGGGAAATTAATAGATTATTCTCTAATTTTCTCCTTTTGAAACTTACATAGAATTTGATCCAATTAAAAAAACCGCTGAGGGTAAAATATCCTATGTTTTTCTTTCCATTTCTGGTTCCTATATAAGAACAGGAAGAACTTGCAGATTGTGTTTTTCTGCATGCTAAAAACAGCATGCTTTAAGCACCTAACTACATTGATTCAGCACCTCTTGACCCGTTCAGTTGAGGTGTACGTGCAACAGCAGAAATCTTGCTGATAAAAATCCTTTTTTTTCAAGTCACTAACTACTCTAAGACATACTCGCATAAAGGGAATAAAAGGATTTCATTTCAAGCATCATTGAGTTGTGAAGGTAAGAATTATGCATAATTTGTTTCATTGGAACTATTACTTAAGAGGTTTTATTGATTTTCATTGGTGACCACATACAACTTGTAACATTTCTTTCAATGATCATTTTGATTACAATTACGTTAAAATAGCATCCAAGGCACAAATAGGTGAAAAAGAGATTTCATTTAAAACTCTTTTTTTTATTGAGTACCTGCTCTTTGTTATTTGGCAAAAGTGGAACCTGGTTGTGTGTGTGTGTGTGTGTGTGTGTGTGTGTCCCACAAGTACCACCAAGCATACTGTTTTGTAGGAGATACTAGCTTCTGAATACATTTGGACCATGAAACAGTATTTTCCTTTTTCTCCCTTTGTCATTGTTAATTAGGAAAAATTGCCAGACTCCCCAGTGGTAGCATGTCTAATTTAATAACCTGAGAATCTAATGCTTGAAAATATAATGAAATGTACTAAATACCATGCCCGTTTTATAATTACTGATATAAAACATATTGTAACTAATCGTTACTGATTAGGAAAGACTTTTCTAAAGCACAAAATGAGTCATATGAGAACTCCAGCTCTACCTGCATAATTTAATATGATTATCAATCGTGAGGTTGTGCTTGAGCATGGGCTAATGTACCAGGATTTGTTTGAAGATGATTATCAGTCAACAAACCCTTTACCAGATCCCCCCCACTCCTTAATCCTGTAAGAAAACACAAATAAATTTAGTGAAATTGCCCCTCTCTCTTCTCCTTTGGGAAAGTTTCTATCATTTGGTTTTTATAAGCAGCCTAAGTGATCATCCTACCAAAGCTGATTTTACTTGGTAGTTTGAATATCCTGCCTGAACCAATTTCTATGCATTTTGGAGAACCATCTCTCCCAGTGTTTGCCTTGTCTAAAAAAATTATATTAGATGGTAGTGTAGAATAGAAGGGATTATTTATACTGAATCCCTGTTTGAGATTTTCCTACTTGTGTGACCTCAAAGAAATTCAGCAGGTGACTTATTTACTAATCTGAAAACTCAGGAACATTTACTACCTGAGCACATTTCCTTCCTCTTCTACCTTTTCCTCTTGGAAAAAACCCATGATATTGGTGTAGTGACACATGAAGATTTGGTGTAATACGTGACTTTGAAGTAACAACATAATTTATTGGTTTGTTTAAGTGTCAAATTTTGTGGGCAGAGTCTAATGCTAAATGTGCGGGAGATGTTCGCGTGTGGTGATTCAGAGCTTGGAGCTGAATGCCTTCAAGCTTGGATGATCTTGAAATCTGGTTCTGCTACTTGTGAGCATTGTGACTCTGGAGATTACTTCATCTCTGGGAACCTTACTTTCCTGACCTGTGAAATGGGAATATTAGTTGGATCATTTCCTAAGGGATTAAATTGTGAAGGTTAAATCAGTTGAAATCTATGGAAACCTCATATTATAAGGGACCCATAGAGGCATTCCTGGTCCTTGTATTTTAGGTACATCTCTTATAATTCACATACTCAAGGGCAGTCTTTTGTTTAGTATTCCTACTTTTTAGTTCTGATGTTGTTGGTGTCTGAAATACCCTTTTTGGTAAAACTTGAGTTTTAATTTCCTATTTACCAACTAATTTGACTGTGTAAATATTGCAAGAATAATTTAATAAATTTAAAAGGATTTATGATTAGTAATGGAATCAGATTCTTGTCCTAATTAATAATGGTAGCTAAGGGGTTCAAAAGCAAGCAGAAGCTTATTACAGTTTTTTCGAAAGGATGCAAAATGTCTCCACATAGTTTTTCCAAAAATATCATTTTTTGCAGATAGTTTCAGGGAGTTCAGAAGATAGAAGCTCCAAAGTCTTGCATGTGTCAGAATATATCACACTTTCTTTAATGTAGACTAGATTTTCTGCATGTCATTTGTTTATTTCATTCATTTTTTTCCAATGGCTATTTATTAAACATTTAATAAGATGCAAAGATTTGGGCAAGATCCCTGCCATCAAGATATTCATAGATGGATCAGAGAGAGCAGTGGAAACAAATGGATAATGCTATAATACACTCTATTTGAGTAGTGGTCAAGCACTGCAAAGGTATTATGGGCCCTGAGAAGGACCATGACCTGGCCTGAGAGAAGCAGGAGGGAAAATAGAGGTGATTCATAGGGACTAGTCTCAATCATAGCTGGTTCTACACTTCTTGATGGCATTTGAAATGTACAGGAGTGGTTGTGGTTGACCCAATGATTGGGGAGTGGATTTATTGACCTTCACTGAGTGAGGGCAGTGGTGCTGAATGCCTTTCAATATGTAGATAATTCCATATAGCAAGAATTCACCTTTCAAACCTGCCCTTCTATGTTTATTGCCACACTATTTAACATATCCAAGATATGAAAACAACCTAAGTTCCCCAAAACAGATCAGTGGATCAAGAAGATGTGGAATATGTACACAGTGGAATACTACTCACCAATCAAAAAAGATAAACTCATGTCATTTGCAGCAATATAGATGGAGCTGGAGGGGATTATGCTAAGTGACATAAACCAAAAGGAGAAAGATAAATGCTGTATGGTGTCACCTATATGTGCAATATAGAGAAACCAAACAAAGGGTCAGACAAAAATAATCTTTAAAACCAACTTTTGAATGCTAACCATAGATCTCGGGATAGGGATATGGGTGGGGAAGGGGTGAGAACGGGGTTGGAAGGAGAGCACAATGGACCAGTGGACTGTGGTGGAAGACTGCAGGTGCTTTGGTGAAAGGAGTGCTATGTGACTACACCCGGGGGTGGGAGGGGGCGGGATCCTATACTGTCAAAACACTAGCAAGGATACAAAACAGTGGTACTTCAATATAAAAATAAAAATAAATTGTCCTTTCCCAAATATCAATGGTGTCCCAGTTGAAAATCATTGAATAAAGAGGGAAAATACAGGGAGTAGCATTAATATCTTGGGCAGACATAGGGTGGGGAGAAACTTTTGCTTTGAACGTATAGGTAGGAAGGGACAGTGATCTTTTCTGTCTATTGCTTTTTGTTGGGATGGCTTAAACTGTTGGTTTTTTTTTTTTTTTCTTTTTTATCCCTTGGCTTTCACAAGCCTCCTATAATGATGCAGGTTACCTTGAATATCTCTTTTGGCATGGCCTAGGCTTCTCAAGCCTTTGGAGAATGAGTCCATCAGATCACTATCAGAATTATGGAAATTCCAACAAAGAATATTTCCAAATATTTTTTTCTGTCCAACAGACTATCAAGTTAAGAAGGGACCAACTATAAAACAATAGTGAACCAGAAAATGTGTTTTTCTTTGCTTCAATATATTTTCAAATTGGGCCTCCCCGGTGGCGCAGCGGTTGAGCACTGGGTTGCAAAGCTGCCCGCAGCCTCTGCAGTGCCGTTTCAATCCCCTCCTGCCGGGCAAGGGTCCCACATGGCGCGCAGACCTCTCCTGCCACCCGCTACTCCCCTCAGCAGTGTACTTCGTCACTCTGCCTGTTCTACTCTTGGCTCTGGCTCTGGCGAATTCTCTCACCCTCATGCACCTCTGACTGTACCCAGTGCTTATATAAATAAATAAATAAATCTTAAAAAATATATATATATATTTTCAAATAAAGTAGATTTGCTCAGACATTCAGAGTGGCTAATAGAGTTGTCCATGGCTATGACCTAAAAGAAGAAACACCACTACACGAAATAATTAAGTTGTGTATTTTCAGGAATTGGGGAAAAAGGAAAGGACCAGGGAATATGAATCTAGGATCTTCGAGACCCAGACATGTACTTGGCAGTCTCAGGGAGGTAGCCCATAATGAAGGCACAGACAAGGAGTCCCATTATTTCAGCAGAATGGAAGTGCCAGGATGATATTTGCAAAGGTTTTCAGACTGTGCTCCATTAAATCACAGTGATTTGCCCAAATATCATGTAGGCCAAAGTGGGGGAAGTAAGAAAAATGGAAAAAGGAGTAAGGAGAGGTTGGGTTAACCTGTCTTTTCCCTGGTCTCCAGCAATATCTCTCACAGTTAGGGGTGTGTGTGTGTGTGTATACATATATATATAATATGTGTGAATATATTATATATTGTGAATATATTAATATTAATGTATTGATATACTAATATATATATTTTATATGTGTGTAAATTCCATATAAGATTTGGTTTAAAAACCGTGAACAAGTTCCCCTTTAGAAATGATTTGAAAATCATTTGTTGAAAAAAGCATCTAGGTAGTCATTCCTGTATCAGTAAGTCTTTAGAAGTTAATCTGCTGTGCAAGTTTGGTCAAGTGCCTGGGCCTCTCTGTGCCTATGTTTATTTTCCTCACTGTGTGATGAGGAATTCAGGCTAAAATTTCTAAGCATTTATTAATCTTTAACATTCTGTGAATTTTCAAATGTGTTAATCAAATTACCGCGTTTTGTGAAGGAGAATGATTTGATAGCCTAAGTATCTGCTGTTTCATGGGTTCTTACATATGAACCACACCGATGACCTACAAGAGTATAGGTTTTTGATCTGAACATTATAAGAGATGTGAAATGAAAATCAGCGTATTTATGGGATTTCAGTTTCCTGCTCTCACAGAAGCTATTGGTTTCATCAAGGCACGGCATCTTGAAGAACAAGAGCCCTAATTCATCAGTTTACTCAAAGTTCTGGTCCAGATCTTTAGCTGGGAGAATTAGCTGCCCAGCTTTCCACTAGAAAGATGTACTAGTTTTTATGGAGTATCTACAATTTTTGCAACTCATTTGATTGGTGTGTTTAGTTCGTTAGATACAGATGCATGGAGTGCAAAATCACTTTTCTAAGATTCTTTTCAGTAATCAAGACCCTTAATATGACTGCGTTTGCAGTGAGAGGATCTGGAAACATTTTGCATCGTATTCAACAATTCCATGCATTGATTTCCCAATTTCCCATTAGAATCTTTAAAGGTGTCTTACTTATTTGACCTTTTTCCTTTGTAAGTATATTATCCCAGCTGAAGTTTTAAGCAGTGCCTCTGGGTTCTGGTATCACCATCTCTGTTTGCCTGGGTAGATCCCTTGGCCATTTGCCAGCACTTTAAAATAGTTGTGCAGGATTGCTGGATTTAGGCTTATTCTCTGATTGTTTTGAAATATACTAGATGGCATTGTGGTAGTTATTTCAGAATGATTTCTGCAGCATAGAGAGAGATGCCCGAGGAGAAGCAGCACCTAGCACATCTTCATGCAGTGATGTCAACACCATGTGTTGGCCTTTTCAAAAATATCTTTTTTAGTAAGGTTACATTAGTTTGCAACACTGTATGTCATTTGGAAATGTAGGATTCTGCCTCGTCAGGTGTATGTTACCACACCACACTCACCATCAAGGCACCCACATTCCTCTGCCATAGTCCATTGTAACTCCTACTCCTTTTTTTCTCCACTGTCCCTCTCCCACTCTGGTAGCCTTAATTTTAGAGTCAGATTTCTAGGGTTTGTTTTCAGTTTGTTTTTGTCTGACTCTTTGTTTCTCTGTATTCCACATATGAGTGAAACCATCAGCATTTATCTTTTTCCTTCTGGCTTATTTACTTAGCATAATCCCCTGCAGATCCATCCATGTTATTATTTTATTTAAGTTTTCCAACAGCTCTATGAGGATGACAGTGTTTTTACTATTATCAGTACCATCATTATTATTTCATAATTATGCTCGAGGAAATAGAGGTTTAGAGAGAGGAAATAACTTGCCAAAAGTCTCACAAGTCAATTTCTACTGCTTAGTAAACTTCCTAAACTAATTTCTACATGGTGGTTGTTTGTAGAAGTTATAAAGCTATTTTGCAATTTATTCTTTAATCCTGTGTTCACTTTTGTGGTCTATAATCTCAGATTTGTGCAATTTAAGTTTCAGAAGTGCACATGATTTTCATTATATTAATTTATAGGTAGAGCTGATGAAATCTCTTGGAAACCAGGTGAAGTTTCACTAATATTTAGTAAGAGCTTTTGTTATGGGGTAGGCATTTTCATGGTTTATTGCTATTGCATCCATCCACATATTGTGACAAAGGAAAGGGCAGCCTGACTGGTAGTCCTTAACCACCCAACATGGTCACTGGTGTCTCTCAATTATGTTTTGTGATTCTGCTGTAGAGAACACTCTTACCTAATTCCTTTCTTTTGTTATACCTGAAAGCAGCTTAGAAGCTTGGAGTCTTTATTTCTTTCAGTGAGTGGCTTGCAGACCAATAGTGAGAAAAAAGGATTCATTAAACATTCTTATCAGCCTTTCCAACAAGAGAGTAAAGCGGGTAGGTGGGTTCAAGTGATGTCAAGTATCAGTGCAGGTTTGTTTTGATGGCCCGACACAATTACTTTTTTCAGAATGCTGTCAGTATTTCGCATTGCTTGACTTAGATTCAGCCATTCTCAGAGTTGCCGGTATTCACTGGGACACAGTAAAATTGCCCATCATTAAAGTATTGTGGCTGATGCATACCACGCTCAAACTGTGTTCTCCAAGGAATTTTGTTATAAATTTTCTTATTTAATCTCATAAAATCTTATAAATGATCTGATTCTTATTAGAGAAAGGAATGGTTGCAAATAATAAATGAAAGATTCCTACTAATTGTATTCTACACCTCCTTCCTATTTCATGGCTGCACCTCCATTTATACTAATTTCTCATCTTTTTTTCCTGTATGTTGGTTGGTCATTTAATTTCATGTGTGTGCAAATTTTTTCTTAAAATTTTTGAGTGGGGCCTCCCCTTGTGGCGCAGTGGTTGAGCGCTGGGTTGCGAAGCTGCACGCAGCCTCTGCAGTGCCGATTCCATCCCCGGCTGCCAGCGAGGGTCCCACATGGCGCAACAGACCTCTTCTGCTGCGCCTGCTGCACCCCTCAGCAGTGTGTTTCATCAGTCTGCCTGTTCTGTTTCCCGCTCTGGCTCTGGTGAATTCTCTCACCCTCCCGTGCTTCTGACTGTACCCAGTGTCTGTATAAATAAATAAATAAATCTTAAAAAAAAAAGTAGCTCTTTTAAAAAATTTTTTTGAGTGTATTGAGTTATATTTATTAACTTTTCAACTTAAATTTCCCCCTCCATGTAATAGTGCAAACACATTATAAGAAAAGGAAACAATAAAAAGGTGAAAGGCAAGCTATTCCAACATTATCTCATAGGGCAGTCATCACTAATACTTTGTGTTTCTAAGTTTCTTTGTTCTAAATATTTTCTTACTTATTTTTTCTGCAACCACAAAATTGGTGCTCTAGTTTTTCATTGATCACAACAGCAGTTTCTATGCTAAAAAAGAAAACCTCTGTGAATGTCACTCCTAGTAGAACTAGAACTATGATATTGTATTAAGAAATATCCAACATAATTTTCAGCTATTATGCTAAAGAAGATCAAGGATTGACCTTGACCTTGCCCAGATATCTTTCCCCAAGAAGTGTTACATTGGCATCTGTAATATTTCAAGCTAAGGTCAACTGAGGCACTGTGGGTTTCCAGAGAAACTTTTACCATTACTTTAACTACCTATAAGAATGAAAATTGGGAGCTTTATCCATGATTATGATACTCTACAGAAATAACCTTTTATCAGAGAAATCTGTCTATATGGCAGGGCAAACATCTAGTTCAAGGCATCTGATTTTTGTCATGTGTCACCTTGACGCCCCAGACCTTTATCCTGCCACTTAGCTTAGGGAAAAAACTCTTGCTCTACTCATTTGCTGTAGAACTGATAGTCATACAGATTCTCCTTAATTTTGTCATTAAGTTTACTCTTTTTCTTCAACTAATATGTTGTTAATTTGATTGCCTGATCTATCTGAGAAGAATCCTGAGGTTTAAGAGAATTTTTATCCTCTGCCCTTACAAAGAGATCTCCCAACCGTCTATTTGATAATGATGGGAAATGTGAAGGGTCTTTTTTCCTGCTTTTACTTTTATTTGCATTTATTTTATGCAAATAAAATAATTCATGCTGAATTTATTCCTGACTATAGCTTTTCTTCCCCTTCTGTTTCTTCTGAGATGTCTTGTTCTTTTGTGCAACCTGCTCTTTCTAGGTTAGGAACAAATTGCTCCTTTCGGGTAAGGCTCACCTCAGTGTGGCAAGGAGAGCTCATGCATGGGTTAATCTGCCCATGAGCTCTGTAAGTTTTGTGCAGCATTTTGGGGACTTTGCTCATCTGAATGTGCTCAATGACCAGAGAATCTATATCTAAACCCTTTAGTCTGTAATTACTCTCTGCATTTTTAAGCATGTACAGTAAAAATACAGCACTCCTTGTGGACCATAACTCTATAAAGTGTCATCCTTTAGATAATGGTGACTTTTCAGTATGCATACCCTTGGTAGCCTTGGCAGTTTCATGAATGTTCTTAAAATGGGTATGATGTGGTATCTCATAGTGGTTTTGATTTATATTCTCTAATGGCTGTCAGTGTTGAGCATATTTTCATATGTTTATTGTCCATTTGTTTATGTTCTTTGGAGAAATATCTGTTTAAATCCTTTTTTCCCTTTATTTGAATTGCATTACTTGTTCTTCTGTTCATGAGTTGTAGTTGTTCTTTAAATATATTCTGTCTATTAATCCTTTATCAAATGTATGCTTTACAAAATTTTCACTCTTTCTTTTGGTTATCTTTTCACTCTGTTGATATTGCCATTTGATACACAAAAGTTTTTAATTTTCATGAAGTCCAAATTATTCATTTGTCTTTTGTTGTCTGTTTATGGTGTCACCTGTTCTTTTTTATTTAAAGGACAATATTAAATAATCCTTTCCCCAAATTGCAGATCAACTAGTTTATTGGCTATGCCATCAAAAGTGTATTCTAAACCTCCTTGAAAAAACAAATCTGTTTCATGAGCCAAAATAATGTAACAGAGCATGGTCTCTGAAGTTGGACTATGTGGGTTTGGGATTTTTCAGTCACCTTCTGGTTGTGTGACTTTCCACAAATTAAATTTCTGTGCCTCAGTCTCCTCATCTATAAATTTGGGTTGTAATAATGCCTAATTTATGGTGTTTCGTGAGAATTAAATGAGGCATCACCTGTCAAGTATCTAGAACATTTTCTATCAGTGTATATTGGCTGTCACTATACTTTGGAAGCAAGTAGGGTCTCGGTAAAGCTAGTATAAAATAGACCACTAATATTCTGTATAGACCTATTGAGAAATATGATAGAATTTTCCACATTTTTATTGCACTGTTCTCTGTATTTGAACCTGTGTACAAGAACTAGCTAACCTGCTTAACTTCAATGAAATCTTTGCCCACAATTGCTTAAACACCTTTCAAGTATACAAAGCACAGCCACCAAGATAGGCCATATCATTATCATAAATGAAGTCAAGATCACACTGAGTATGTTCTCTGACCACATAGACTTAATAGAAATCAACAACAATTTATCTTTTTACGACCCCTGTTCAACAATTAGATGAGATAAAGTTAGTTTACAATACTATGTGTATTTAGAGCTATAGTTTCAAACTTCTTAAATTGTTTGGGACATAAAATTTGTTATTGTTTTCCTGGGAAAATGACCCTATTGCATTATGAAATAACTCTTTGTATCTCTGGTTATATATTTTTCCTTAAAATGAAATTCACTTAATATCAGTATATCTACTCCAACCATATGCTTTAAAATGTAGACATCATATAGTTGGGTTTGGATTTTCAATCAGTTCTGATAATCTCTTTAATTAGAGTGTTTAGTCTATTAACATTTAATTGTTGATATGGTTAGATTTAGGTCTGTCACTTTATTATGTGTTTGTCCCACTGTAGTTTGTTCCTTTGTTCCTTCTTCCTTGCCTTCTTTTAAATTATATTGTTTTAAGAAGTCCATTTAAATTTAAATTTATTGACTTTTAAGCTATACTTCTTTGTGGTTTTAGGGATTGTTTTAAGAATCATAATATACATCTTAACTTTTCCTAGTTCATGTCGATACATTGTTATAACTGTATGTGAAGTGTTACTTTATATAAAATGTAGAAAGTTTGGAGTCATATAATTCCATTTATTTTCTTATTGTTTGTTATATTTATCATATATATTACATATCCATATGTTAGAAACCTTAGGACACAATGTTATAAATTTTATTTTAAATAATTATACATACTTTGATGCAATTAAGAGAGATATCATCTTTTTTTAAGACATATATTTACCATCCCTGATGTTTTTTTCCCTGAAGAGCCAATTTTCCATCTGGTATAATTTCCCTCAGCCCTTATAATTTCCTTTAGCATCTTTAATAGTGCAAGTCTGCTAGCAAGTAATTCTCTTAGTTTTTCATTATCTGGAAATATCTTAATTTTACTTTCATTCTTGAATGATAGTTCTCTGGATATAGAATTTTGGTATTTTTTTTCCTTTTTGGTATTTTGAAAATGCTCAGTCTCTTTTGCACTCTGTTGTTATATATAGAAGTTACTGATAATTCACATTGCTATACCCTGTATATCATTTTCCTCTGGCTACTTTCAAGATTTTATTTCTACATTTGCTTTTCTGGTTCACTAGGCATGCTTTTCTTTTTGTTTCTCTTGTTTAGGGTTTGCTGAAATCCTTGTGTCTGAGATTTTATATCTGTTGCCAAATTGGGGAACTGTTAGCCATTATTTCATTAAACATCTTTTCTGCTGTATTTTCTCGCTTCCTTCTGAGACTCAGATTACATGTATATTAGTTCATTGAGGCTTTTTTGCAAAATTTATAAAATATTTTCTTCCATGTTGGGTAATTTTAATCCATTCACATGGTCAATAGCAGTTTCTCTGTCATCGCATTCTATTATTCCCATTCGTAATTTTTTTTGGGGGGGCATTTTAGTTTTTTTATTAGAATTTTGTTTGCTTGTTTTGATAGCTGCAATTTCTCTGAAATTTTCTTATGTTTTAATTCATTAATCTAGGACATAAAGGAAAATTACATTTCCTTGAGTATATAAATAGCTGCTTTAAAATTCTTGTCTAAGATCTCATTTGGATTGTCTTGGGGCATTTTCTCTCTTTGAGAGTGCATGCTTTCTTTTCTGCTTAGAAGTCAAATAATTTCGGATTATATTTTAAATTTGTGAATATTATGTTGTAGAGTTTAAGTTTTGGAAAACTATCCCCAAAATGAACTTTTTCTTTTGTAAACAGGGAAACAACTTGGTTGGACTCATGTTGTAAATTATATTTCATGGTCAGAAACTTAAATCTCAGTTTAGTTCATTTTGCTTCAGTTAATCATTTTCGCACTTGTCCCACACATGCATGGTTTGGCTGTCAGTAGGTATTTACACAGTTTATCCACAGATTTGATGCCCTATTTCTGCCTACTTAATGGATTATCCCCTCACTATTTGGCAGCCGTAATTACCCTAAGTTGTGTAGTCTTGTTCTTGAAGCCAGAATAACTGCTTTCTATTTCTTTTCAAAGTCTTGCCATCCTACATGGCACAGGTTTGAGTTTACTCTCAGACTTAGAAAAATAAGAAATGAAGATAGTACCCTTCCTTTCTTCCAATTATCTTTTCCCCCCTGCCATTGCTCACTCCCTAGAGTCTCCTGATAGATAGTTTTAATATTTTTACAGAATCATAGTTATTTTCTGTAAGGACTGAACCAATTGGATCTGAATCACCCATTATTAGGAGTGGAGTTAAGACTATATTGTTGATGATGCAGTATCACCACTGCATACAGGTGCTGTTTTAGCTCCATTGAATTATTTTGCTGATCCTCACAAGTGCAATGTAATCTATTCAATGTTTCTGTAAACATGGGCACCTAAACAGAAATATTGTAATCATAGTAGGCAAGAATGACACTTACTTCCTAAACCTTTATTGTCATGCTCCTCATAGTAGTATATTTTTTCTAATATATGTTTCATGATATATTAATGAGATTATGATATATTGATATATTATGATATAGATATAGATGTATTGTGATATATTGATAGTTCTCTCTAGAATTTTTCTTGCAGTATGGAAACATAGTTTTCATGTCTAGTTTACTTTTAGTTGCACAGCACTCTGTATGAACGTATATATGCTCTTTTTTTTTATAGAGGCATGTTTTTATTTATTTATTTATTTGTTTTATTTGTTTGTTTGTTTTGTTTATACATACATTGGGTACAGTCAGAAGCGCGGGAGGGTGAGAGAATTCACCAGAGCCAGAGCGGGGAGCAGAGCAGACAGAAGGACTGAAGTACACTGCTGAGGGGAGCAGCGGGCGGCAGGAGAGGTCTCTGCGCCATTGGGACCCTCCTCCGGTGGCCAGGGAGCAGGCGGGGATCAAACCGGCGCCGCAGAGACCGCGGGCAGCTTCGCAACCCAGCGCTCAACTGCTGCGCCACCGGGGAGGCCCTATATATGCTCTTATGTGGTAATAAGCAGGAATTTAATCTTGTGATAGTTAAAGAGCATGAGAAACCATTAGCTCACTGAATGTTCATATACACAACCTAGGTTTCAGTAATATCATTTTGTAACAATTGAGCTTTTTTCCCCCTTAGAAATCCCACTCTCAGTCCAGTTTTTCACCTGTAGACTAGTACATGTATATCCAAATGCTAGCTGCCATTTGTACAAGGATTTTATTTTTTTATTTAAAAATATATTTTTTCACAACTATCGTCATTCTCAGAGAGGTTAAGTAGTGTACTAAGTGGTACTCAGAAACGAGTAAAGCTGAGACCTCAAACCAGGACGTTTGCCTTCAGAATCATTGATCTGAATTGTTTATAATTCATAGTTATTATGTATTCTGCTATGACTGATTTCTCTGAAATGCATCATTTGTTTGTATAGTTCAATATTATGGCCTAGCTGAGGGCAACACTTCTGTGTTTTTCATATTTAAATCCCTTTAAGGCAGATATGAGTGTCTTGTACATAGTATGTTGTCAATACGTGTTGAGTTTCATGTTCTGTCTTTGCACTTTACTAGATTTGCTGTTGTAATTTTCATTAAACTTCTACTTTTCTTTCATAATGTTTATCCCATGACATGTTGTTCTTTATTTATGAGATTGCTTATCTCTCCCAACTGTACCACCCGTATTTTGTAAATCACTTTGTCTTCATTACTTAGACTAATACCTGCTCTGTAGAACCTCGTCAATAAATGTATGTTCGTTAATCAGTTGTGGAGGACATTATGCTATGGCATAGGGTAGTCAATGGTGTATCCTAATGCAGTGTTAAATTATGCTAAATGTTGTGTATAACAAGGCCACTTATCTAAAACAGATTTTGATCCTTTTCCGCTAGCATAAGTATTTTACCTAGTGATAGCCTCTTCAGAAAACTTTTTTTTTAAGATTTATTTATTTATACACACAAGAACTGGGGTATAGGCCAGAGGTGTGGGGGGTGAGAGGATTCACCAGAAAACAGAACAGACTAACTGAAATTCACTGCTGAGGGGAGCAGCAGGTGAGTCAAGAAAGGTCTGCTGTGCCATGTGGGTCACCTCCCTGGCTGGGGCTCGAACTCATGCTGCAGTGGCTGCACATAGCTTCATAGCTTGCATCTTAACCCCTTGTGCCACCAAGGAGGCCCCATCTTCAGAAAGCTTTTATTAGAAGTGATCAAAGCCCAAATAAGGTTCAGTTCTAAGAAGGATCATTTGCTTTCATGAAACATTGATTTATATAGCACATATATTTAAACGTAAGGCAATTAACACATTTAGCATATTGCATTGTTTATTTCTTCATTTATTCACTGAAAAATATTTTTGAGTCCTTATATAGCAAACTTGTATTAGACTAAGTGTATACAAATATGAAAAAGACACTTTCACAAATTAATGACTGTATCTCCTAATACACTATTTTCTGTAGCCCATTTCTCTAATTTTGTCTCCCATCTTGAATTCAATATCTGGTGCCTATGTTATTATCTAGCCTGAAAAAAATCAGATCTATAAAAACTGTTCTAGTTTTTTTCACATGGCTGACAAAAAATCATTCTCAAATCCCAGTGCTCTATCAGCAAGTACTATTTTCAATGAATTCTGGTGAACACAGTACAATATGACTCACTGTCAAAAAGCATACCATGACTTTTGATTTAATGCTTGGATTTCAGCACATGATGTGACTCTAGCCTGCTGAGTCTTTAGAGACAAGTAGTCGTCTATTAGTGGAGTCGACTATAACGAATAGCGTTACTCTAGCTGCCAGGTTATATGTACACATCGAGTGATTGAGATTCTCTCTTTGTAGCCTCTGTATGATGGAGTCTTATGAAAGGGAGAGTGAAAGACCTTTCCATCTACCTGTGTTTGCTTGGCATACACATGTAAGGTCATCTGTTCCCAAATAGATCAACCTGTTTATCTGCTAGTAAGTACTGAGTTTTTTCCTATGGAAGTGTTGCTTGATCATGAATAGAAAATGAGCACAGAATGTCAATGTCGACATTGACACTTTGGAAATAAGGATGTTTAATAACATCCAAGAAAGAATGCAAATTTAGCTAGAAAATGTATGACTAGGCTTTCTATTAAAATTTCATGACACTGCAAATTGTTTGTAAATATGTATTAAATATTTTTATTTACCAAAGAGCTCCAGCAAGAAGTTGAAAAGCGAGATATATTAGTTTTGGCTTCCAAATACAGACTAAGGAATGCGTGAAAGTAACTTATTTGGGAAATAATCTCTGGTAAAAATATAATGAGGGAGGAAAGAAGTAAGAAAGAATGGAGGAAGCCCAGTAGTTTCTGAGGTAACTCTCTCAGTTTCCCTGGGGGTCCTCTGGGAGACTGTCTTACCTCAAAAGAGGTTGTTTCTCTGAGGACTGAGAGAGGTGGTTTTACTTTTCCATCATCTTTTGCCCCAAATTTGGGAGATTTACTCAGAAGGGCATTATTCCTTGACAAGTCTAGTGTACTCTCATCGTGGGCTGAGCGCCTTTCTGAGCCTGGAGGTTTTAGGTAGTCATTGGCATAAGTGGGAAGCATCCACCAAGTTGCAGGTAATTGCTGAGCTTAGTGGTCGGGACCGAGAGTAAATACTAGAGAAGATGCTAAACTCTTGTCAGATGTAAGTAAATACATTTCCCCCAGTCAGTTTTTCTTTTTCTTAAAGTAAGTTTATCTGCAATCAATGTCCATGAATCTACTTCCTATATTTTCTTGTATGTGTTTTATGGTTTCAGGTCCATTATACAAGTATTGGCTGATTTTTGAATTAATTTTTATGTATGGTGCTAGATTATGACCTAGTTTTTTTTTTAATCATATGACCATGCTGTTTTCTCAGTACCACTTGTTGAAGAGGCTTTCCTTTCTCCGTTAAATGGTCTTTGCTCCTTAGTCAAAGACTGACTAACTGTCCACATATATGGAGGTTTCCTTCAGGGCTCACAGTTCTATTCCATTGGTCTGTGTGTGTTTTTGCTCTGATAATATATTGTTTAGATGATTATTGCTTTATAGTATAACTTGAAGGAGTGAAATACCTCCTTTGTTCTTCTTTTCCCCTCAGGATTGTTTTGGCTAGTATTGTTTTGGTTTTATTTCCTTGGAACAAATATTGACTTTGATAGGGATTACATTAAATCAGTAAACTGTTTTAGATAGAGGTATGGCCATTTTAACAATGTTTAGAAATACTTATTCTTCCAATCCATTCTGTTCTCTATTTTATTTTGAAACTAAATTAAATGCGACTTACAAAAGTTTGAATAATATGCAATAAAAAAATTAAATTAGCACTAGTAAATAAAGAGAAGAAAAAAAAAATAAGGATAAGAAATGCACTAGCATCAAGGAAAAGGCTATTGTGCTGTGTTTTATTCTTGCTAAGACTATACCATTAGTGTATTTCTAAGCCACCAACATGAAATGGAAAAATAATTAATTCATAGTATTTGTAAAAAAATATGGGGCAAATAATGAGGAGAACAAGAATAATATAAAAGGTAGATGGGTACATGACACATGTCCTTCTGATGATTTGGCTGGATAGAGGGTTAGACACTGGAATGTAAGGGATGGAAGCCAATATTACATGAATATCATTACTATTAGTCCATATATTTTTTTTAAAGATTTATTTATTTATTTATACAAGAACCAGGAAACAGGCCAGATTCATGGGAGGGTGAAAGGATTCACCAGAGACAGAGAGGGGAAAAGAACAGGCAGACTGACGAAATACACTGGTGAGGGGAGCAGTGAGCACGAAAGGAGAGGTCTGCTGCGCCATGTGGGACCCTTGCCTGCCAGGCGGGGATTGAACCAGCACTGCAGAGGCTATGGACAGCTTCACAGTGCTGCACTCAGCCGCCTGCACCACCAGGGGAGGGCCTATTAGTCCATATTTTGATGGCTGTAGGATAGTAGGGAATTTGAAATTATGATGCTGAACAATCTCCTTCTATGTAACCATAGATGTTGCCACTCAAGTGAAGAATCATAGGCTTTAACTATCAACTGGGCAAGGAAAGCAGTTCACATTCTTTTATGAAAATGATGATGGGGAGAAGGATGCATGTCTGAATAGAACTAGTCAACATGCTTTACCCCATTCTGTTGCTCATTCATGCACACATATTCTGCCTTGGAAATGAACTGCAGAGCAAGGATCGAAAATAGAGACCCAAAGACAGAATCAATATTATCATAAGAAAAAAATATTCCATCTGTGCTAACAAAGAGTCATATGCAGAGAGCAAGACCAAGAGTTCTACTCCATGTAGCATAACCACATAAATTTTAGTCTGCAAAAAATATTAAAGCAGGAGTTACCAAATATTCACCATAGTTAAAACTTGCTAAAACACCCAGAAAGCTGGGTTTAATCAGGGCAGCCTCCCATTGTGCCTTTCACTATTATTTGTGAAGCGTAAACCAGACTGATTAAGTAATGTACTATGTGGCATTAGTTCATATAAAACCATTAATAGTTCTTCTGAAGCTCTTGGTGATGGAATTGTTTAGACATCAGTTTCTTCTTAAGACCTGCCATGCTCGTAATCAGAAAAGAGACCATAAAGTAGTTAAGTCCATCTACCCCAAAGGTGTTATTTTTATTAAGGAACAAGTTAAAAAGATTTTGACATAAATATTTTTAAAGAAATCAGTGAGGGCCTCCCCTGGTGGCGCAGTGGTTGAGCGCTGGGCTGTGAGGCTGCCCGCAGCCTGTGCAGCGCCGGTACGTTCCCCGGCTGCCAACGAGGGTCCCACAAAAAAAAAAAAAAAAAAAATCAGTGATATAAAGAGTTAAAATAAACATTTTGGCTTATGGGAAGTTATTCATGGAAATCTTCAGAACACTGATTTTCTCAGTAAGTGAAATGGGAGCTTAATGATCATCAGTAAGCAGGGACACTGAGGCTAAGTAGATTTTTTTTGTTTTGTTTTGTTTTTTTTTTTTTAGAGGCATTTTTTTAATTTGTTTGTTTGTTTTTGTTTATGCACGCACTGGGTACAGTCAGAAGCGCGGGAGGGTGAGAGAATTCACCAGAGCCAGAGCGGGGAGCAGAGCAGGCAGAAGGACCGAAGTACACTGCTGAGGGGAGCAGTGGGCGGCAGGAGAGGTCTGCGTGCCATGTGGGACCCTCCTTCGGTGGCCGGGGAGCAGCTGGGGATTGAACCGGCACCGCAGAGGCCGCGGGCAGCTTCGCAACCCAGCGCTCAACCGCTGCGCCACCAGGGAGGCCGCTAAGTAGATTTTAATCCATAATCAACCCCTGCCCCTAGACTCAAAAGGACAAGAACAGGCAAATAGCAAATCCCAGATAATCTTATCTTGATCTTTTTAGACTTCTCCAGAAGCGGTTGAGTATAATACAGTTTTAAATGGAATGACCAAACACTTACCTCCCATGTACCTTCTGCCCCCTTCCTTGTTTTTGTCTGAGGAAAGGTTTGAGAAAGTAAATTTAAAATATCAGAATACATATGGAAAAAGATAATACATTGGGACCCCCTATTTGTAGGTCCATAATGAGAAATATTTTCCACAGAACTGTGAATTTGGTGAAATTAGGGCAGAATTTAATTTTAAAAGATGTGTAAGTGCTTCAGAAAGGTAGCTAACTACTAAGTTGCCTACTTTCTCTTTGTTACTATGAGCAATTGTTGTCCATCAAAATGGCAATATTAATTGCAGGATACTAAAATCTTTTAAAACTCCTGCTCTAATCTCCCTATGAAGATTAACGTCTTAATACTTATTACTCCACCTGCAAAGCATGTGGAACTATTTGTCATGGCCACATCTGCTATATTCATCCATGATATATTCATTCACTAGCATTTACATAGGCTGTGCCCTCTGCCTGGAATGGCTTTTCTCCATTCTTTTCTTTCCTGTCAAGTTCTAACCTCTCTTCAACGCTCATGTAGTATCTTCTGTAAGGGATCTCCCAGGTGAAATTACTTGTTTCTCTGGGTTATCATAAATTGTTAACAGACCTCTTCTTCCTTCATTGCCAGCTCTCAAGGCTGTGGCCACAGTTTATCTTTGCATCTTCCCCTAGTGCCAATCAACACTGACAGGCTCATAGCAGATGCTCATAAATGTTAGATACATGTGCATGTATGGATGAATCCCCAAACCAAGGCTTGCAGACATCTGGTTCTACCACATGTGCTGTAGAGTGAAAACAAAAATGAATCTCTAGAACAGCTCTTGACAGCAAAGTGTTTATTTTATGTTTATTGTAAGCACCCATTTTTTTTGTTGTCGTCGTTATAGCTGGTGAATCCACGTTGGAGCAATTATGCCCGGCTAAGTGACTTTCAGAGAATAGTTTATAGGCTCTAGAAATTTCAAGGAGAAAGCTGATGATCTGAGAAAATTCTGCCTATACAGAACGTAGACTCTACAACATGTAGTTACCCTAAAGAGCCATTTACAATGAAATTAATTTTAAATTTGAGAGAAGATGCCTCTTTAAGGAAAGTAGGACAAATTTTACATTCCTGTGGAGAGCTTTTTCTTGACCTCATATTTTAACTGGAAAAAATATTTTATGAACCAAAAGAACCAAATTGTTAGCCAGATTTTTTAAAAATGTCACCTAAAAATACTAAGTATTTGACTCTTTGATGTCTGCAGTGTTCTAAGATTTCAGTATCTTTGTTTCTCTGTGGTCTAGGAAGTGATCAAGGCTCCTTTGATTGTATTAATTCAGTTTAATTCAGTAAGCAGGAATCATAGACTATGTGCTGATTGCTGAAATAGTGGATATGTATTTGATAGGAAAGAGTTGATTTTTAAAAAGAACAAGATCTACTATTCCTTGTCACTTTCCCACCTTGAGAAATTTCAGGGAGAGCTGAAGTATTATTCAGACATGCTTTGAAAATAAATTTGAGGGATCAGTAGGTGCCTAGAAAAGCTGTTAGGGAAGTGGTGTACTATTTCATTAGAGGCAAAATGAAAAGTTACATCCCTCTGATTTGAAAATATTGGTCACAGAGGTGTTTACGATTTCATTATGAAGTTGGTTTCAGCGTTTATTGTTCTTCTTTCTGCTGTGATCATCTGGAAGGAGAAAGCTGTGGAAGAAAGAGATAATGGTAAAAAAAAATCTCAAGGTTTTTCAAGAACAAGAGAGATAAGGGCATCCTTTTACTTTGTTTTTGACAGTGGCTATGACAATAGACCATATGTATCTTTGACCTGAAGTGATTTTTGATGGTGGTTCCAGTCATGCTAACAATTCATGGTCCCTGCTGTGTACCAGCTTCTCTAAGGGAATCAAGGATGAAGAGGTCACAGTTTCTATCAATGGACAGTTTGATTTTGCAAAATGGATAGGAGTGTGCATGTTTTTTAAAGATTTATTTTTTGATTATTTATGCATACAAGAACCGGGGCATAGGCCAGAGGTGCAGGGGATGAGAAGATTCACCAGAGACAGAATGGGGAGCAGGATAGGCAGATTGACTGAAATACACTGCTAAAGGGAGCAGCAGGTAAGACAGGAAAGGTCTGCTGCACCATGTGGGTCACCTCCCTGTCTGGTTGGGGATCGAACTCATGCTGCAGTGGCTGGCGATAGCTTGATAGTGCTGAGACTTAACCCCTTGTGCCACCACGGAGGCCACAAAAGTGTGTTTTAGTGGGAAAATAAGCCAAGTACTATGAGAGAGGTGCAGAGTGCTGTTGAATTAGTGAAGCAAGGTAAGTAATGTGTGCCGGTTGGGGCAATTAGTAAAGTGCCATGGTGATGGTGGCATTTTAAATGAATGCCAGGTCCATTTGTTACTAGATCATTAGTGGTTGGTGTGTTACAGCTTACACATTTGTCAGTGTGTGAGGCTAAACCCCTGAAACTTACATCGTTTTTTACACCAATGATAAATCAATAAAAAATAAAAACCAAGAATTTAAATTAAAAATTTAATTAAATAAAATGGACATTAATAAATGAGGTGATATTCATTGCGGCAGAAGGGAAGCCATATCACTTCCTAAATCTTGCTTTTCTAATATATATCTCTACCATTACCATAAATCCTTTTTGAGAGCTTGTTTGGAGGGTCTAGTAGGGAGGAACAGCTGCTTCTATACCCTTGACAAAAGAAATGATCTGTCCCTATTCAGAGGTTATCTTCTTTGTCCTGAGCTAGGATGTACATGGACTTGTAAAGGAGGAAGAGGATACCTTTCTAGTGAGCCAAATCAGCTGAATCACCTCTGAAAATTAGTGGAATGACAAATGTTGGAGCCAGATCACTCTCACATCCTATATGCTCTTTTTTGGAATACTACTGGTAGTTAGTTTGACTGAAATGTAGTACATGTTTAGGGGTCAGGAAGTTGAGCAGAAACAGAAAAGGAGCATGGGGTTTTACAATTCCTGACAGTCAGTACTTTAGTACTCAGTTGGAGAATCTTTGAAGGTTGAACAGAGCATTGCAGTAATTGCACATGGACTTCATAAATTATAATGTGGCAGCCTGGAGTAGTGTGAGCTCAGTTTTAGTTGCTGGAGTGGATAGCAGGGGGAAGACTTCACAGTTGTCCAGTTATGATATAATGGAGCTGTAGAACAAGGTCAGGTACTCAGGCAGAGTTCTAAGTCTTGACACCAACAAATGATCCATCAAAGGAAAAATTGATTAATTCAGCCTCATCAAAATTAAAGAATTTTCTGTGAAAGATTTGTAAGAGGATGAAAAGATAATCTACACAATGGGAGAAAATAATTGTAAGCCACATATCTAACCAAAGTATCAGTATATAGAATATATGGTCAACTCTAAAAACTCAACAGTACAAAAATATCCAAAATGGAAAAAAGAAGAATACACCAGAGAGATGGGGAATCATATACTGTCCAAATATTAACATTAAGGTAAGAAATAAGTATTGCATTTAAAAATAAAAATTTTAAAAAATGGGAAAAAGACATAAACATTCACTGAATAGGATATACAGGTAGTAAACAAGCATATGAAAAAATGTTCAGCCTCCTTAAATATCAAGGAAATACAAATTAAATTTACAATGAGCTACCACTACACAACTATAAGATTGTTTAAAGCAAAAAAGTGACAACACTAGTGTTAAGGATGTGGAGAAACTGGATTATTTGTCCATTGTAAATGGGAGGTTTTTTCTTTTTTTTTTAAAGATTTATTTATTTATACAAGCACTGGGTACAGTCAGAAGCGCGGGAGGGTGAGAGAATTCACCAGAGCCAGAGCGGGGAACAGAACAGGCAGACTGACAAAATACACTGCTGAGGGGAGCAGCGGGCAGCAGGAGAGGTCTGCACGCCATGTGGGACCCTTGCTGGCGGCCAGGGATCAAACCGGCGCTGCAGAGGCTATGGGCAGCTTTGCAGCCCAGTGCTCAAATGCTGCGCCACCAGGGGAGGCCCGTAAAGTGGCACAGAAACTTGAAAATATTTTAATAGTAGTCTATTTTAATTGTAGACTGTGCAATTTCCATCCT
Source organism: Talpa europaea (assembly GCF_964194135.1). Lineage (NCBI taxonomy): Eukaryota > Metazoa > Chordata > Mammalia > Eulipotyphla > Talpidae > Talpa > Talpa europaea. Next base: position 34,825,046 of record NC_140074.1, read on the forward strand.
TCTAAAAGTTCAGGGAAATTTTTATTTATATAAAAAATTAAAGTATTTAGGTCAAATCCCATACAGAGTTACAAGGAAAAATGTTAAGAGGGCCAAATAACATCCCTACCAACAATGATGGAAAAGTATGCACCAAAATCATGTCTATAAGATTAATTTGCAAAATAGAGACAATAAGAAAATGACATAGGATGTGAAAGAAAAACACAAACTGGATAAAAGATATTCTATGCTAGGCTTTGATTTAGAGAAAGATATTGATTCTAAAAATAAACTGAAATTGTCACTATATGCAAAGAACTTAAAGACCTTAATAGTTATGTATGTACAAGGGATTATAGAAGACTGGAGTGCTCCTTCGTTCTTTATGCTTTCCCATCTTAAAAACCGTAAGTGAAACAATTTGTAAATGCTAAAAATTTTGATTTTTTGAAAATAACTATGTTTTTATTTCAAGAAAACATGTTTAAAGTAGCCCCAAAGGGGCCTCCCTGGTGACGCAGTGGGTTAAGATGCAGGACTATGAAGCTATCCACAGCCACTGTAGCACGAGTTTGATCCCAGCCAGGGAGGTGACCCACATGGTGCAGCATACCTCTACTGACTTGCCTGCTGCTTCCCCCAGCAGTGTGTTTTGATCAGTCCGTTCCCCACTCTGTCTCTGGTGAATCTTCTCACCCTGCTTACCTCTGGCCTATACCCCAGTCTTGTACACACAAATAAATAAATCTTTAAAATAGCCCCAAATTTCCTTCTTCTCCATCTCTAATCATGACTGCCTCTCTGCAGAGAGACCCTTGATGCCTTAGAGACATTGACTGGACTATTACAACTAAATCTATAATCATGTTTTATGCCAATAGTATTTTCAAAACATCTGTACTATTTAATTAGGATGTTTTGTGAAAAATATTTGTGAATGTTTCCATCAGAAGACAGTCATTCTTTTGAAATAATGGATGAAAATATTTGGTATCTTGCTGTGTGTATGTTTTGGATGTGTGTGCATGAATGTGCAGTATGCCCACGTATAATAGTAGAATTTTATGTGGAATTATGTTTTTAAGTATTACACTTACTTATTTGCTTTTGTAAGGGAAAATAGAAGGTAGTAAAGATAGGAGCTAAGATATACTTTATAATGAGAGAAATAATAATAGTCCCTTACTGTTTTAAAGGATTTTAGAAATTGTTATACCTTGGTTATTCAGTGTGCACATAAAGCCTATGAAACAAACATCACTATTTTCATTTTATATGATGAAAGAATATGACTCAGTGTGAGTAGGTGATTGAAGTTCCTCAGTTAGTGATACCAATGATGGAAACAAAACCCCAAGTTCGTTAATCTTTCCACCACGAAATAACTGCACCAAATCTAAAGGCTTTTCTTGCCTATAAATGGATTAGTGAGTGAATTCCCAATTCTCTATGGATGTAGTTAATGAGACCTTTCTCACCACAGTCTTCTTGCTGAAACAAAGCTCTCTCTTCAGAGGCCTTGCCTCAGTACCATTTGATAGAAGTATGGGCTTTGGGTTCAAGTGCCTGTATTTGAATTCCAGTACCATCACTTACTGACTATGCATATTTAGACCTAAATTCTTTGCTTTCTCTTCATTAAGAAATATTGGCAGTGATTATTACAATGGAGATTGTGGTTCATATTAGGAAGGAACTCAAGAATCTCGCAAGAAAGCATTATCTGGACTCTGCTGAGATGGCATCAAGAGATAAAAAATGATTTGAGGAAATCAAGGATTATAGAGAATGGGGACCCTGAACCTAAATCAGAGCCATTAAAAGTCAGTTTTAAGCCCTGTGTTAACTCACATGTGGATACCCACATGGTATTTGGCTTGGTTAATTTCTTTTATCTCTGATTCTCATGTTCACATATGTCCTTGGAGGCATTATATTAAAGAAGATGGGGAAAAGAATTGGGGAGCCCTGATGGACCTTTTTACAATGCTCGATTGATTTTCCTAATCTTTTTTTTTTTTTTTTTAATCTTTATAGCTGATGGCGTCTGTGTCTTTAAATGCTCATTCAACAGAGACACCGAATGTTGCCGTGTGGGGAAGGAGTCCATCTTGATTACTCTGGGATACAATAGTGCTTTGCTGAAGTTTGAATCTCATGCTGGTAAGTTTGGTGCCTATCCTGACCTTCTTCCTTTTCCAAAGATGAATTTCCTGATTGATTTTTACTGTTTTCATTTGGTTGACTTTTAGCAGCACTTTTACTGATGAGTTGTCATTGATTGGTTTAAGGTCATTTCTGGTACTAGATACCAGTGGCTAGAGAACAGTCAATCTTTTCTAGACAATAAGAACATTTTTTTTTCCTGAGCCTCTCTTTTGGTCATCCAAAGGTACAGGAGTGATCCCCAAGGATTGTCTAGCTCATTACCGCTATTGTTGATTCTCTTTGAAAATGAGGTTGTTTGCAAAAATGTAAATTTCCATTTCAGCGTTAATCAGAATGATTTCATTCTGTATTTATCCTTGAATCATTTATTGAGCATTCTTAGACTCTAGACAATTGTTTTGTATGCATAGATTTCCCCCTGTCCCCTGCCCAAATTTCTTGGGTCTGTAAGTTCCCTGGGCATTAGAGCAAGTGCATGCTTATTTTTGTAATAGTTACATTTTTTTCCCAAAAAGCCTCAATCATTTTACAATCCCACAATAATAGAAGAGAGTTCTGATTGCCCCATATTTTTATTTAACATTTGATTGTTCAGTCTTTTTTTTCATAGTTTTTTTTTCTCTTTTGAGGGTGTGTAATTGTACCTCATTATGATTTTAATTTATATTTTCTTGATTTCTTATGATGTTAAGCACTTTTTTCATATTCATATGAATTCAAACCATTTGCTCTATTACTAATTGTTTATTTGCAGCATTGTTATCTACAGAGTTGTTCTTTTTATATTGAGAATATCAGATATGTATCAGATACGAAATTTATGCATCTTATCTCCTTAGTTGTATCTTTTTTATTCATTTCCATAAAGATGTCATGTATTGAGCATAAGTCTTAAAATTTGTACAAGTCCATTTTATCATCTACTCTTGTTAATTGCATTCTGTGTCCTAAGAACCTTGGATTTACCCTCCAGTAGTGAATTATTTCTCTTTTATTTCATTCTAGACATTTTATAACTTTATATTTTAGGTATATAATCCATGTTATCTACTTTTACATGATGTAAGGTAGGGGCCAATATATAACCATATATCCTACCACTGTTTGTTGAAGACTTTTGCAAGTCAAATGACTATATATAGCTAAAGCCTATTTCAGAGCTCTCTCTTCTGTTCCATCGATTGTCTGGATGCCAGTATCACATTGTTGGATTACCTATCAAGTTACACTGAAATCTGATGAAGTCCTTCAACCTTGTTCTTTGTCAAGATTATTCTGGATATTCTTGGTGATTTGCATATTCATATATATTTTATAATTAAATTGTTGATTTTTGTGAAACTGTTTCATTATGATTGGGCTTTATCAATTTGAGAATTGTCATCTTTAATAATATTAAATTTTTTGCTTATTGGTGAGTTGAAGACAACTCCTGCTCATACTAAATCACAAGAGACCATTTTAAATTTTAAGGAATTTGATAGCTTAAAAATAACTAGTATGGGAGAATTTATACCTCAGAAACTGGCAAACTTTGCAAACAAGCCCCTTGTTTATTTTGTGGGTGATGTCAGCTGTTAATTCTTTACCGGCATGTCATTGCTTCTAGACCAGATTATATGGTATTTCTGTTATTGATTTAGGTCTTTAATATTTCCCCAGAAATATTTTTTACCTTTCATTGTGGATACCATACATAATTTTGACAAATTTATCCTTATCCTTAAATGTTTTGAACATATTTTAAACAACAATTTGAAAATTCATAATTGTTTGCTGCTGGAATGTAGTAAATTAAGTTTTAATGTTAATCTTGAATATTGCAATCTTTAAATTCATTTACTGATTCTGCTAGATATATTTTATATTTTAGAAAATTCTACCTTTAAAAAAAACTTGTCATTTGAAAATAGAGACACCTTTAATTCTTCTTTTCTAATATCCCCAAACTGTGGCTAGATAACACTAAATGAGAATGTATACTAACCTCAGTATTTTGCATTTGTTATACAGGACTAGACACTCATTAGACACAAATAATTCAATTAAGCTTGAAGTAGAAATAAAACCAAATATCTAGATAGCAATAAATCATAAATAATTTTGAAACAGGCTTTGTGAGTTACAAAATCACTACCTTACACCATTTGATTCATCCCAGAAGCCAAGAAAGACAGGGCTGGCACCAAGGGGCTAAAGGCTCTTCTTAGACTATGCAGTTTGGAAAGCACAGGTGAGCAGGTTGATATAAACATCTTAGTGGGACCTCCATGTTAAATGTCAAGCAAAATATAAATAATTAAACTCTTTTGGAGTATTGAGTGAAATTTTACCTGTAATAATAAGGAAACATAGACAAGGGAGTCCTGCTTTCTTGACAGCCAGATAAGGATATCTGTAATATCCCGGATAAGGAAAGAAGGCTATATATATCTGTAGGTCAGATAAAGACAGCCTGAAGTTCTGGTTGGATTACATTTTAGAAAGGCTTTTGTTTTGGACACCACTTTTAGAAACTTTATTTTCCATCAACCTTACTTCCATTTTCTGTTTAAGAACCTTTGGAAAGCAGCTTAAGACCACTCATTGATTGTTCCTAGCCACTCAGTGGCCCGAGCAATGGGAGCTTCACTCCAATCTTCAGTAGGGAGCTGCTAGATGGACACCAAGGGTCCCCACACAGCTTCAGACCAGCCTGCAACCTCAGGTTGAATAGCCGTAAACTCAGAAGCTGGAGCAGGCAGTTCACCCTGAAATTCCTGCTTGGTCACAGGCTGCAGCAGCAGCCTGCTCTTCCCTTTCAGTCTCTTTAGGATCTCAGTAGATGTGGAGATCAGGCATGACCTCTCTTGGGTGTTCATGAGAGCTGGTGCATATATGTATGGAGTGTCCTGGGCCAGTATCTGCCACATGAGACCCACTGAGAGTGCTCCCTTGTTGCATGGGATGGCAGTGTCCACATAACATAGAAGAGAGTGAGTCACACAAAACAGTGGTAGGCATAACAGGAGAGTTTTGTAAAGACTGGTGGTCAGGCCTGGGATCAGTAATCACCAGAAGTTGTGGCTCCCAGCAGGCTACTGGGATCTGTTCAGTGGATTTCTAGGAGTAAAGCCACCAATAGCAGGAGTGACTTGCAAACTTTAGCGCAGCTCACTAAATAGTATCCCTGACACCAGTGGGTTTTCATTGGCAACAATGGCGTGAGCTGCTAGCAGAAGTTTCTCACTGGTTCTTTGCAGATTTATGATGTAGATGCCATGAAGTTTCCTTTTGTAGATGTACTATTCCATTTGGAAGTCAAAATTGGTGCTACAGGGCTGGGTTTCTGTTGCACGGAATTTAAACACATTCTTTTCCTTCATCTGTAGGTTATCAAGGGCTCCAGATTTAGTGAAAACTTCCTTTTACTTTAGGATGAAAACCCAGAACAATGCCATATGGACCCATCTGTGGGTAGTTGTGGAAAGCTGAGTCATTAAATTTTTTTTATTTTCTTACATTGTTACTCATTTTTGTACATTATTTGATTTCTCCCCAGAAGTGCAGTCCCTGTAGTTTTCCCACCACCACAGCACCCATGACCTATCACCATAGTCACTGTGCTCTTCCCTCCCCTGTTTTGACCCCTTCCTTCCCTTCCCGTGCTGTATGCCTCACATCTATGGTCAGTTTGCAAGTTTGTGTTTTTCTTGACCCTTCGTTTGGTTTCCCTGTGTTCCTCCTGTAAGTGAAACCGTCTGATATTTTTCTTTTTTTCCTTGTCTTACTTCGCTGAGCATAATCCTGTTCAGCTCCGTCCATGTTGCTGCAAATGGCATGAGTTTATCTTTTTTGATCACTAAGTAGTATTCCATTGTGTTTATATGTACCACATCTTCTTGACCCCGTCATCTATTTGGGGCATTTAGGTCATTTCCATAGCTTAGCTATTGTAAATAGTACTGCAATAAACATAGAAGTGCAGGTTTCCCTTCAAATTAGTGTTTCTGTGTCCATTGGGTAGATTCCTAGGGGTGGAATCACTAGACCATATGGTAGGAAAAGTTGATCACTTTTAATATAAACGGAAGTTCCTATCTTCCATGATAAAAATCAGGTTGTGGCTTATCTTAACACATGTGAATATGTTTTGTAGTTTATGGCTTTCAGGAATGCAAGGTTTTAAAATCTGGAAAATTTTTCTTGACTATGTATTGGGACATACCTAGGCTAAGAACAAAGTGTAATTTTTACTTTTTTACACTAAAAGCATTTAACCTAGCACCTCGTTTAATACTCATACCATCTACATGAGGGAGAATTTAATCAGATAAACTTATTAATGAACAAAGTAAGGGTCCAAGAAAATCAGCCACTTTCTCAAGGTATTGACTAATAATAAATTGACCAAGAATGCAAATCCAAATTTACCTGACACTCCAAGCCCATGCAGTTTTTGCATCCTCCCTGATGACCCATGTTTAGTTTTAAGGAAGAAATAAGCCAACGAAAGAACAAGGAACAATGGTACAGTTAGAAGATTGAATGGACTAATTTTCTTCTATATTGTTCAAACTTTGAACACTTAATCCTCAAGGGAACCATAGAATGAATATTCCGTAACACCCTATCTATATTTAAATGTCGGGTCCTCTTCTGAGTTGGTAGTGAAGTCTGAGCAGACCTCCGAACTTTATGTTTTAGGGGTCTTCAAAATTAGGGTTGCCTTCATTTTCTAAAGAAATCATTTTTACCCCTGCCCAGCTAGTGACTAAGTAGTTTCCAGGTACTCCTGCACTGCTTCCAGTGCTCTACCAGAAAGGAGACTCTTAAGTCCCTTAGACAGCCAGTGACATGAGTCTGTGACCCTGGTGCTACACAGAAGCCTCTGTGAGTAATAGCTGATGACTTCTCTGACAAGGAGAGAGAATTTACTGACCCTTTTCATTACATTCCCTAAAACAGGATTTGGAGCTCAGTAATGAAATCTGGATTCAGTTTGCTTTTGCCTAGCTTAGAATACAAATGAATGATGTTCTCCTTAATCTGTTTATACCAGTCAAAAAAGCAAGAAGGAACATTTCTAAATAAGAAATCCTTAGAGGGGGCCTCCCCGGTGGCGCAGCGGTTGAGCGCTGGGTTGCGAAGCTGCCCGCAGCCTCTGCAGCCGGTTCGATCCCCGGCTGCTCCCCGGCCACCGGAGGAGGGTCCCGCATGGCGTGCAGACCTCTCCTGCCGCCCGCTGCTCCCCTCAGCAGTGTACTTCGGTCCTTCTGCCTGCTCTGCTCCCCGCTCTGGCTCTGGTGAATTCTCTCACCCTCCCGCGCTTCTGACTGTACCCAGTGCATGTATAAACCAAACAAACAAACAAATAATAAATAAATAAATAAATAAGACATGCCTCTAGAAAATTAAAAAAAAAAAAAAAAAGAAATCCTTAGAGGAACTATTTCTGGCATCTTGAATTCTTAATTGGTTTAATGTATGACCTATTTCAGGAATAAGCACAAAGACCTTGTCTTACCTTCCTTTCAAACACTGGCTATAATCTATTAGTCTCGTTTGATGTGTAAGAAGGAAAAATCATTGATACCGGGAGTTTCTACTTCACTTGAGGATTTTTCCAAGGATGTCTCATAACACATTGCTGTTCTGGAGTTCATGTGTCTCCTGATCCCTGCTAAGAGTGAATTTCAGAACCAAACAGATTACAAATGCAGATATTTGCAAAGTGATGTTCTTCCTTATTTTAATAATAGTTTTTAAAAATCACTGAATATCCCTGGGGAACTGCCTGCCTTTATGATTTTCCTAGTCCTGGAAACAGATCAAGCTATGCAGCTGATCCCTGGTTCTGTATCTGTTGGAGCAGATTGTGATGTAAAGGACCACAGTCCACAGCTGCAGGAATGTGGTAGAAAATGAGGAACAAGCCGGCTGTGACTCAGGGTCCCAGATGTCCCTGATCCCAGGTGGCAGTGGGATCCTGATTGTCATTTGTCAGCCGTGGTTTTGACAGAAAGCTGTCTCTTGGTGTCACTACCCATCAGATACAATTACTGAATTTTTGAGATGTGCCTAGCTTTCCTGGAGTAAGAGGATGTGACAATTAAATTGTAAGACTGTTATTTATATTTTGAAATCAGTGAACAACTTTTAGTTAACTGTAATGTTGGTAACAAGGAAAATATCCTTATTGGGGAGTTGACCTCTGTTGATAAGTAGGTGGGAAAAAATGATCAAATATCCTAATATGTCTTTGTGGGGAATATTTCTTCCCTCTCTCTTTTCATTCTTCACTATCGTGACTTGGTGACCTCCAGCCCTGATTTGGACACATGTCACATCATCTCTAGTAATCTCAAAGACCACTCTGAAATTTAATTCATTGTATTTTATTTTTTTCCCTAAGAATTACACTTTTTATTTCATTAACAAAAACTTTTTGGAGGAATATTGGTTTACTTTGTTGTTTGTATTTGAAAGTATAGGATCTCCCCCTTCCAGTGATGTTATCATAGTGCTCCTACCACCAAGGCACCCGTAGTCCACCAACATAATCCATTGTGCTCCCTCCTCACTTTGTGTCCTTCCCTCCCCACTCTGAATGCCATAGTTCCATAGTCAGTTTTCAAGGATTTAAAATTAATTTATTTTTTTAATTGAGGTAACATTAGGATTCCCCCTCCCCCAACCCCAAGTCAGATATCACCATCAAGAATTATTTTTTGAGTTTGGCTTTATATGATCCGTTGTCTAGTTTCTCTGTATTTCACATATAAGTGACACCATCTGATGTTTGTCTCCTTCTGACTTACTTCACTGAGCATAATCCCTTTTAGCTCCATCAGTGTTGCTACACATGGTACATGTTTATCTTTTTTGATCACAGAGTAGTATTTTGTTGTGTATATATCCATTCATCTGTTTTGGGGCAGTTAGGTTTGTCCATAGTTTCCCCATTATAAACAGTGCTGCAATGAAGATGGGAGTGCAAGTTTCCCTTTGAAATAGTGTTTTTGTGTTTTTTTTTAATATTTTTTATTTTATTTATACAAGAGCTGGGGTACAGGCCAGAGGCGTGGGAAGGTGAGAGGATTCACCAGAGACAGAGTGGGGAGCAGAACGGGTAGACAGACCGAAAGCACTGCTGAGGGGAGCAGCGGGTGAGACAGGAGAGGTCTACCGCACCACGTGGGTATCTCCCTGGCCAGCCGGGAATCGAAGCCGTGCTGCAGAGGCTGCAGACAGCTTCGCAGCGCTGCCCTCAACCCACTCTGCCACCGGGGAGGCCCTGTTTTTGTGTTCTTCAGGTAGATACTTAGGAGTGGAATTGCTGAGTCATAGGGTGGGTTCATTTTTAATCTTCCGAAAAACCTCTATATTGCTTTCCATTGGGACTAGACCAGTCTACATTCCCACTAACAGTGTTAAGAGGGTTTCTCTTTCGGGCCTCCCTGGTGGCTCAGCGGTTGAGTGCTGGGTTGCGAGCTGCCTGCAGCCTCTGCAGCACCGGTTCGATCCCTGGCCACCGGGCGAGGGCCCCACATGGCGCGCAGACCTCTCCTGCCGCCCGCTGCACCCCTCAGCAGTGTACTTCGGTCCTTCTGCCTGTTGTGCTCCCTGCTCTGGCTCCAGTGAATTCTCTTACCCTCTCATGCTTCTGACTGTACCCAGTGCTTGTATAAATAAATAAATAAATCTAAAAAAAATTAAAGAGGGTTTCTTTTTCTCTACACCCTCACCAGCGCTTACTGATTTTGGCCTTTTTGATGTAGGCCATTCTCATAGGAGTAAGGTGGTATCTCATTGTGGTTTTGATTTGCATTCCCTAATCATAAGTGATGATCAGTATTTTTTCATGTGCCTGTTGGCCATCTGCATGTTTTATATGGAAAAGTGTGTATTTAGATCTTCTGCCCATTTTTTTGATTATTTTTCTTTTCATTGAGTTATTTTGTAGATTTTTTGCTATCAGCCTTTTGTCAGATATAGGGTGTGAAAATATTTTCTCTCATTCCGTAGGTTGTCTTTTGTCTTGTTTACTGTTTCTTTCTTTAAAAAGCTTCTTCCTGAAGCTTTTTAGTTTGCTATAGTCCCAGTTGCTTAGATTCTTTTTTATTTTCCTTGCTATTGGAGACGAATAGTGATGATATGACTGAAGCTTCATAAAGTCATGAGGTGTTTTGCCTGTGTTTTCTTCAATGTATTTTATAGTTTCAGGTCTTACATTGAAATCTTTTATCCATTTTGAGTTTATTTTGTGTATAGTGTGCATTTCATTCTTTTGCATCTGGCTGTCTAAATTTCCCATCATCTTTTGAAGATGCTTCAATGTATGTTCTTGGCTCCTTTGCCATATAATAACTGTCCATGTATGTGTGGGTTTATTTCTAGAGTCTCTATTCTGTTGTTCTGTGTCTTGTTTTTGTTCCAGTACTGTGCTATTTTATTTATGATAGCTTTATAATAAAGAATAATTTGAAGTCTCAAGTGTGATGTTGCCAATTTTTCCTCTTTTTTTCAGGATTGCTTTTATTATTCAGGGTCTTTGGTGGTTTCATATGAATTTCAGTAATGTTCTATTTCTTTGAAGAATGCCATTGAATTTTTCTAGGGATTTCACTGACTCTATATAATGCTTAGGCTACGATGAACGTTTTGACTATGTTGGCTCTTCTAGTCCATGAGCAGGGAATCTTTCCATTTATTTGTGATGTCTTCTATTTCTTTTAACAATACCTTATAGTTTTCTTTATACAGGCCCCTTACCTCCTTTGTAAAGTTTATTCCTAGGTATTTTAATTTTTTTCCTTTTTTGTTGTGATTGTAAATGTCATTGTTTTCTTTGTTGCTCTTCTAAGTTCATTGTATATAGAAAGGAAACTGATTACTGTGTATTAGTTTTAAAACCTGTCACTTTGCTGAACTGACAATTACTTTTTCAAGGAGTTTTAGGGTTCTCTATGTATCTTATCATATCATCACTAAACAATTATAGCTTTACTACTTCTTTCCAATTTGATTCCTTTCACATCCTTCTCTTGCCTAATTGCTCTAGTGAGGACTTCCATTACTATGTTAAATAGCTGTGGGTGAAAGTGGACAACCTTGTGTTGTACCAGATCTCAGTGGTGAATAACTGAATGATGTTTATCATATACAGCTTTTATTTGGTTAAGATAAATTCCATTTATCCCAAGTTTTTAAAGGGTATTCATCAGAAGTGTATGTCAAATCCTATCAAATGCTTTCTTTGCATATGTTGAAAGGATCATATGATTTTTATCTTTTTTTGTTGATGTGGTTTAATTCATTGTATTTTAGAACCAGTGAGAATGTTTAATAATAACAGATATTAACAAAGAAAAGAACTCTTTAAACAGACTCGAGTATTATCTATGATTCACTGGCTGTGTACATACCAGATAATGTACAAGGTTTATTTCCTATTTGTTCATCCATTCATTCACTTAATAAATGTTTATTGAGAGTCTGTTATGTGTCAACTGTGGATTTATGTGCTCAAAATGTTGCGCTGAATAAATAGGAGCCCATCCAAGTGTATAGCTGACATTTTAAGGCAGGAACATGGACAATAAGTAAATAAACATATAGTGGGTGTGTGTGATAAGTACTAGTCTGAGAATTAATTATTTATTGTTTGCAGGTAATTTGGGGAAAAGTCTCATTGATAAGATGACATTTAAATTGAGAACTTTCCTGAGGAGGGGAGGAGCCCAGTGTCTGCTAAGTGTGGTCCAGACACAGCAGAACAGAACTACAAAAACCCTGGGGAAGAATGTGTTTTAAGTATGGTACTGAAAACGGAGAACTGAGCATGAGATAAAGGAGAATTGCATGGTCAGAGAACTAAAGATGTTAGAAGCCATACAAAGGATGTTGGTACTAGGAAAGAGGGAAAGCTTCAGAGAGCTTGAAGCAGAGGCCTGGCATCTGAGCATTATGTAAAGCTTATATACTTTTGAAAATATATATTCTTTCTCTGATTGTAATTCTCACAGCAGCCTTATAAGGTCAGTATGTTATTATTGTTTATTCCCATTTTACACCAAAGACATTAAGACTTGCAGATATAAAGAAGATTGCTACTTTGTATTGATTAGTCTTTTTCCTGGTCTCTTACTAGCTTTTCTAAATTCCTGCTATGAGTGAGACCATCTGGTATTTTTCTTTTTCTTTCTGATTTATTTCGCTGAGCATGATCCCTTCTAGCTCCATCCATGTTGCTGCAAACTGCATGTGTTTATCTTTTTTGAATGCTGAGTAATATTCCATGGTGTATATGTACCATATCTTCTTGATCCAATCATCTATTTTTGGGCATTTGGGTTGTTTCCAAAGCTTAGCTATTGTAAATAGTGTTGCTATAAACAGAGGGGTGCAGGTGCCCTTTGGAATTACTGTTTCTGTGTCATTTGGGTAAATACCTAGGAGTGGGATTGCTGGATCATATGGAAGCTCTATGTTTAGTTAGTTCAAGAAATCACCACACAGCTCTCCACAGCAGGAATTTAGAAAACCTAAATAAGAGACCAGGAAAAAGACTAATCAATACAAAGTAAAAATCAAAATCAACAAGCAACTATAAACCAGAGACACACTTGGGGGGGGGGGGGTTGAGGCCGGAAGAGAGGGGTGGGGAAAGGAAGGACTACAGTCACAATAAGCGGGGGGTGCAATTGTATGTGGGATATAACCAAAATGAAAATGCATACTTTGTGCAAAGATGAAAAAAGATGTAAGAATTATATAAAATAAAATATTTAAATTTAAAAAAAAGATTTCCCTGGTGGCGAAAGATAATGCAAGACCCATATTCTTTCAACAGTTTTCATACTGTTTCTTCACTCTTCATTGGTTGACATTTAATCTCTAAAACTCACATCTTTAATTGGAATGACTTCACAAACATTGCGAGTCAACTTTTCAACATTTCACTAATTGAGAAAAGAAAATGAAGACACTGATGGAATTTATTTCTAGGGATTTATAAATCATAGAAAAGTTCTCCATCTCTTTATATGTTGGAAAAAAACCCTAACTGGGGCCTCCTCTGGTGGCGCAGGCGGTTGAGCACAGCGCTATGAAGCTGTCCACAGCCTCTGCAGCGCCAGTTCAATCCTGGCCGGGTGGCGAGGGTCCCCCATGGCGCAGCAGACCTCTCCTGTCTCGCCCGCTGCTCCTTTCAGCAGTGTATTTCATCAATCTGCCTGTTCTGTTCCCTGCTCTGTCTCTGTTGAATCCTCTCACCCTCCCATGCATCTGGCTTGTACCCTGGTTCTTGTATAAACAAATAAATAAAATCTTAAAAAAAAAAACAACCCTAACTTACAGATTAGTTCCATAATAACTAGGAACTTCTTAAAACCCTTCAAAAAGATTCATTAATTTGTTTCGTCATAATTGATTTATCTCTTTATACGTGTGAGCATACACACACACACACATATATGCACGTACATTTTATTTCTGAACCATTTAAGAGTAATTTACATGTCATACCCCTTTACTCTTTAGTATTTCACTAGGACTAGTTTATAAACAAGAATATCCTCATATAACCACAGATGATTTACCTTACAGAGTGATTGAATATCTATACAATATTTATAGTTATCTCGAGTTCATAGCCCAGTTTCATAAATTGTCTCAATAATATCTTCTATAGATTTTTTTCCTCTCTAGTGCTGGATTTGGTCTGGGATCACTTGTCGCATTTAGTTGCCATATCTCTGTAGTCTTTAATTTGAAACAGCCTTTTCATTTCTTTCATATCATTGAGAAATGTGGAGAATAAGGACTAGTTATAGAATATTCCCCAATTTGTATTTTTATGATGTTTTTTCATGAAAATATTGAGGTTATGCATCCACTGTCAGAAAACCACTTAATTGACATTGTGTCCTCTGGAATATCACACTCGGGACTCTTGCTACTTCTCCCTGGTAATGTTAATTTTTATACCAGGTTAAGATACTTTTCAGTTGCTCCCTATAAAGTTATTATGCTTTCCATGTTAGAGGTGACTAATAAGTAATTTGAGTGAAGGCATTTTGTAATCTCACAAATATCCAAAGTTTTGGTACTACTACCCTTTACCTTTACCCTGTATGTCTCCTCTTTTTTCCCTCTCTGCCTCCCTACCCTCTGGTTTCCTCCATATTTTTCAGACTCTAAGAGTTATTTTGTTGTGCTTTGCCCATTTGTTTTCTTTGGTTATTTAAATTTCATAAATGAGTGAGAGTATCTGCTTTTGTCTTTCACTTTCTGACTTGGTGTAACCTAATTGAATTATTTTCTTATATGTTGGCTTTTATGTTATATTATCAGTAATTTGAAATTTGTTGTAGTGTTTCAGTGGTCTATTTTGGTGCATGTTCCATGTATACTTGAAAAGAATATGTGTTCTGTTATTGTTGGGTGGAGTGTTTTCTAAGAATAAGCTAGGTCAAGTTGAATCATTCTTCATGATTCTTGATTTACTCATTCTATCAATTTTTTAGATAGGGGAGTTAAAATTGCCAATGCTACCTGGATTTGTGTATGTTATAGTTGTTGATGCCTCTTTGTTATATAAAAGGTGATATGCTATTGAATATATGTGAGATTAGCCTTTAGATACTGACTCAAGAAAGCAAAAAAAAAAAAATGCTAACTCCACATTTCTTGGAACTGTTTTTCCAATTTTTTTCTCTTATGAGGAAAACTCGTATTTCACTTAAACCCAGCTGGAGCTTCACTGCTCCATGCCTCCCTGCTCTCAGTGTTTATTATCGTAACCATATTCTCTGGTCCCTGTTTCCTGCGAACATGTGCACAAAATATCTGCATACCACTGAAATATTTATGGATGGAATGACATTATGTCTGGAATTTGCTTTAAAATGTCTAGCCAAGAAACCAAAAAAATACTTAGCAGTAGAAATGAATTAAAATTGACACAATCTTTGTAAATTCTGAATCTTGATGATCAAAATCTATATATTAATCTGTGTTCTTTATATATATTGGAAAATCTTCATAATAAATATTTTAAAATCATAGATGGAAAAGTGCTCAAATTAACAATTTGGGGTATCAGGAGCTACAATCATTTCCCCCCAAGAGAAATCTCATTTACCTACAAGTTGATTTGGCTGTCTATCTGAAGTGTATTGATCAAAAGTTTTGGAATTGCATTGAAATACTCTCTTCCAATTATAATAACATGGCAGGAAGCAGGGGTGATTGAGCAGTAGTACCTGAGAATCTTTATAATATGTGTTTTACTGCATTTGACTAATGGTTGCTGGACAAAGCAGAGCATAGTTTTTGAATATAGGACAACTGCTCACCTCCACCTCCCATTCTTCTTTAAGAGCTTTCAAATATCTTGGCTCTCCTAGGAGTGTCAAAAGAGTCTAAGCTATATCTTTAGTAGGTCAAGAAATCTCCACACAGCTCTCCATAGTGGTGGACCAGTTTGCATTCCCACCGGCAGTGCAGGAGAGTTCCTTTTTCTCCACATCCTCACCAACATTTGTTGTTGCAATTTTTTTTAATATGTGCCATTCTCACTAGTGTAAGATGGTATCTCATTGTAGTTTTGATTTGCATTTCCCTGATTACAAGTGATGTTGAACATTTTTTCATATGCCTGTTGGCCATTTGCATTTCCTCTTTGGAGAAGTTTCTTTTTAGCTATTTCTGATGATCCAGCAATTCCACTCCTAGGTATTTACCCAAAGGACATAGAAACATTAATTCCAAAGGGCACCTGCATCCCTATGTTTATAGCAGCACTATTTACAATAGCTAAGCTATGGAAACAACCCAAATGCCCAAAATAGATGACTAGATCAAGAAGATGTGGTACATTTACAAAATGGAATATTACTCAGCAATCAAAAAAGATAAACACATGCAGTTTGCAGCAACATGGATGGAGCTAGAAGGGATCATGCTCAGCGAAATAAGTCAGAAAGAAAAAGAAAAATACCGGATGGCCTCACTCATAGCAGGAATTTAGAAAACGTAAATATGGGACCAGGAAAAATACTAATTAATACAAAATAAAAATCAAAATCAACAAGCAACTATAAACCAGAGACACACTACGGGGGGGGCGGGGGAGAGGAAGGATTAAGGTCAAAATAAGGGGGTGTGCAATTGTATGGGGAATATAACCAAAATGAAAATGCATACATTATGCAAAAATGAAAAATGATGTAAGAATTATATAAAATAAAATATTAATAAAAAGGTGTCTAAGTTATATAATAGTTAACACAAAATAAAAATTTTAGTTTTTTAAAAAATATTTAAATATTTAAATGTATTTATAAAAGATTGTTAATGCAATGTGTTGATGATGATGTGAGAAGTAGACATTTTATAGATCCCTATGGAGTAAATTGTTATAGCCTCGATAGAGAGCAATTGAGCAATTTATTTCAAAATTAAAATATCCCTGTCCTTTGATCTTATAGGAATTTAACCTACAAACTCATAAATGGAAGAAATAACTTTTTTTTGTTTTAAAGATTATTTATGCATACAAGAACTGGGGTATAGACCAGAGGTGTAGGAGGTGAGAGGATTCACCAGAAACAGAGTGGGGAACAGAACAGGCAGATTGACTAAAGTACACTGCTGAGGGGAGCAGAGGGAGAGTCAAGAGAGGTCTGCTGCACCATGTGGGTAGCTTCCCGGCTGGGGATCGAACTTGTGCTTCAGAGGCTGGGGATTGCTTCCATAGTTTGCGTCTTAACCCCTTGCGCCACCAGGGATGCCCTGGAAGAAATCAAATTTAAGAAAATATTAACATTAACTGTTTGTAATAGCAAAATACTGAAAACAACCAAAACACCCATCCTTAGGTAGTTGATGAAATGGAATCCCATACTGCTGTTTAACAAATAATTATTATGAAAAAAACTACTAGATATGCTGTTAAAAGTTTTAAATGAAGGCATATTTATACCATCTATCATTCTGTTAAAAAGTATTTATTTGGGTTTAAAATTCTCAGTCATTTATACACTGTGCTAAGTTAGGGATGTCATTCTTTCATTGGCTTTCTGTTTTTTGAGTACTTAGCTACCAGACAAGTAACCATCCTACCTTCTCTTTTGGAGAAAAGCCCCACTGTGATACCCAAGTCAGGTAGGGGGCCTCAACTTCAGTTTGGTTCATGGCATCTTAGGAGATTTTAGTGTATCCTACTGGAGCAGTGGGCCATCTAGGTAGAAGCTGTATGTTATTAAACTGATCAGTGAAGGGAACTCTTTATAAAGAATTAACATTAGAGGCAATATGTTGGTTTGCCAATTTTATAGGACTACCAGATCTACTGATTAGTCCATGGCAATCTTCTGTCAGAATGGACTTAAAGTTTCCTGGTAGTTTGCATTTAAAAAATAATTTCTCTACTGAAGTAATTTATAGGAGGTATATGTTCAGACCAGCTCTCAAATATCAGTGTATCTAAGCTCGAACATAACCTCTTAATAAGCAAGTAGTAGTATAGAGTATAATGCCATATTCAGCAACAAGAATAACATGGGTAAATATTTCTCTGAGGACAGAATTTAAGATATCAGAACACCTTTTCCAATGGTTCATGTGCTAAGAAAACTCATACATACACCAATGATTCCTGCTGTCTATAAAAGATTGCACAATACACAACTGTGTGGACAGGGAGAGGTGTAGAACCAAAGTGGTATTTCCATGAGTCCCAATAATTATGAGTTGGAGCAACTAGTTGCATAGGCATGCCTGTAGGTTTTTGGTCACCCCTTTTATTTGTGTTGGATCCAGATATTGGCAAATCCTTTTTTATTTCTATCATTCCCATATATAGATGGTACTTAGGATTTAAGGATTTTCTTCACAGGAAACTAAGTCTCCTTTCTCTTTTTTCTATCTTTTTAGTATACTCATACAGCTACTTAGACCAGTTTGTCAACAAAGAGACTATTGGCACTTTAAGACAAATAATTCGTTGTCATGAAGGGCTGTCATCTGCATTGTAGGATGCCTAACAGTATTTCTGGCCTCTGCTCTCTAGCTGCCAATAGCATCTTCCCCCCCACCCCAGTTTTGACTACAAAATGCCTCCATATATTGCCAAATATTCCTTGGGGGAAGCAAAATTACCCCTGTTTGAGCACCAATAACTTGTATCTCTTCTGATTTTATGGGTTTTGACTGCTGGAAATATGGAAGAAGAATAGGGTTAAGCAAATGAGCTACATTGTATCCTTTATCACTTACTTGACCAAGAACCATTTTGTGCACTGATGACCAGAGGGATGAATTTATCAGATGATAAATTACATTTAGTCTACAGGATAATGTTATTTTAAATTTAGCATGTCTGTACTCTACTCCAATTTCTTAATGTCCCCATTACTTTTTAAAGATGCACACGTCTGTCCCACTTTATATTTACATTACCCCTCTTACCCTTGAATGTGAACAGGCCAACCTTTTCTGGGCTGTAGCATGGAGGAGACAGCAGGGACTAATGTATGTGTTCATTGAGTATGCTTCAGGGTTACCAGAGCCCACATGGTACTTTGTTCATGTTAGAAAAATAAAAAAAGAAGAAAAAGCCTTTCCTTAGGACAGTTTTTCTTTCATTTCTCAGTAATCATATTAAGCTGATTTATTAGAGAAAAATAAAATGTATTGCCATTTCCATTTGCTAAAGAATTAAAATAATTCTTCATATTTTAAAAATTGTATTTAAATATATTTATAGATTAATAATAAATAAATATTATAATAAATATGTACATAAATTTAGGATGTTTTTGATAAGTAGTGTTGCCCCAGAGCTGTACAGTGTACATTCTGAGTAGCCATATACTACAGTCTTGCATGTTTAAAATATGTAAGGTCTGTATCCCTTAGGGAACTGAGATGTAGCCTTTCCTGTAAATTTCATCAAATGGCCAGAATTTAGAGAAAATCATAAAGGAACAAGGCAGATCACAAGGAGAAGGTAAGATCACCATTATCTTATATTCCATATGGTTGAAAGAAAACACCTGTTCTTTCTAACAAGCATCCATTCTAACTCAGACCCTCTCATGGGTCAGTCTTTGAGGTGGAGGCACAAAACTCAACTAAGCGTGGCTAGAGAAGAAAATAAAAGCAGGATGGATTCCTAGTTGTGTTGATATCAAGGAAGAAAAGAAAGTTTCTGTGGCTGCTCAGGATCTTCTTGCCCAACGAAAGTAATCCTGGAGGTTATTCTTTTCAGGACTAAGAATAATTTCTTTTATTACTGGTTAATAGTGGTTAGCCAGATTGATAAAAGCAATATCCCTTCATGTTCATGTTCTTAATTCAACATTCATTCATTGTTGTTTCTTTTTCTTTTCTTCATCTATCCTCTTTAATTTAGTTATATAAAAAAATGCTTTGAATCATCTATTAAGAACTTGCACTATCATAAATCCCTGCTTTCATAGAGAGACCATTTTCTGTGTTAACTTCTATCCAAGTAGCCACTTCACAGAACCCCTCTCTAATGGAAGTCATTTTTTAGATTTCATCTAAAGTTTATTTTTATTTTTTATTATTATATTTGAGGTAAAATAATATTAATGCAACTGTTGTTGGCATTTTGATTTAATTTCACCATTTTTGTTTGGTATTTATTTATAAATGGCTGTAATTTCTATTTGCATATTATTAACACAATCATAAACATATTCATCTTTATTAGATTTTATAAGCACCTTTGAAAATACATAAATAATAATGTAGTTCATAAGAACTGATGCATTCTTATGGTTTACTTAACCAGTCCCCTTAAATTGTTTCTACTTGTAAAATTATCAATATTTTGCTATTGTAAATAGTATACCAACTTCTTGTAAATAAATGAGTTTAGACCTATAGTTTTCAGCTCATTTCATTTAACTCAAACCCTAGAAGTTGAACAAAAGTTGAGCTTTTGTATTTTGCTTGGATACACGCTGCCAAATGGCTTTCCAAAACAGTTGCCAATCCAAAACACATTCTATTTATGGTGACTTTCATGGTGTCTTGGTATATCGTGTCACTGAAATGTTACCAAAATTAGTTGTGGGTTTTACTAAATTGCTTTTAAAAATGGTGCATCACTTCAGTTTGCATTTCATTATTTTCTATTGATGTGAAATTGAGGGGGATTTCATTAGACTATCAGAATTGGGTATGTAGAGTGATCTGAGATCACAGTTTGGCATCATGTCTCTGCCATCATGAGACCATTGACTCAGCAGTGGCAGTTGTCAGAGCTGTTCTCAGGTGTTCATTTCAGTGTCTTTCTAGTCATTTGATAGGATCCCACTTCCTCACTCCTATGAAATTAGACATGGACAGGGCCTCCGCAGTGGCACAGTGGGTTGAGTGCCACGCTGTGAAGCTGTCTGCAGCCTCTGCAGTGCAAGTTCGATACCGGCCAGCCAGGGAGATACCCACATAGTGCAGCAGACCTCTCCTGTCTTGCCCGCTGCTCCCCTCAACAGTGCCTTTGGTCCGTCTGCCTGTTCTGTTCCCCGCTCTATCTCTGGTGAATTCTCTTACCCTCCCGTGCCTCTGGCATGTACCGTTCATATATAAATAATCTTTTTTTAAAAAAAAAGAAATTAGACATGGACATAAGACTGCTTTGGCCAATAAATGTGAGCAAGAGAGATGTCACTTCTGCTTTTTGGTTTTACAAGACAGTGTGGGAATCATGTGTCCCTGTTTTCTTGCAGCCACAACCTGAGTACTTTCTATCCTGGGTTCCTTGGTGAGAGTAACATAAAGTAAAGGCACTGGGCTGCCCTGTGATGAGCATGTAGTATAAATAAGAAGGAAATACTGTTCTAAGCCATTGGGATTCAGTGATAGTATGGTAGGAAGTGTAACTGCCAATCCCATCCGATTCAGACAGATCTGCTGGTTCAACTGATGCCTGCATTGCACCAGCGTGTGTGGCCACCTCAGCATCACAGATCATACAGCAGATCTTGGAGTCAGGTACTTTTCCAAATAAGAACTGAGTTTGGTGGTATTTATGTATAATCCATTCAATTTGAAGCAACAAAGTGGGTGACAACAGTATGCCATCTGCCAGCTCAAATTATTTTTGTCATCTCAGATTAAAAATTCTGTTTTAATATTCAGCAGGGAAATGACTTAATGTGGGTTGGCTTCAGGCAACTTTTAGAAAATTCCTTTTCCTTCTTGACAAAGCCATAAACGCTAATAAAAAGAACTAGCATTTATTGATCATGCATGATGCTTTAGAATCTCCTTTATTTCTCCTTGCCACATGATGAAGTCAGTGCTGTCTGTATCTCTGGTTAATAGATGGAGAAACTGAAGTTCAGGGTGAATGAATGTCTCCTAGCAAGGTCATGGTCAATAGCAGTACCAGGATTTGAACTGTGGCCCATGGAGTTATGCACCAGCCATTTTAAAATAGGGGCTACAATGGATGTTCCCAGACTTCCTCAAGACCCCAAATTTGGCACATTTTGATCCCACCAAGTCATCCTTTACTACTATCATCATTCCCTCTCATTAGCTTTTACCATATTCTGATCAAAAATGTAATCCTATATATGATTTTTTTAGTCAGTGTTTAGCAGATAAGCATTGCATGGACTCGAGACACAAAATTTGATTAAGATGTAGTTGTTGTCCTCTAGGGATACACTGTCGCCTCCTGATAGAAATACCACCTGAAGCACATATGCATACCACATATGCTATTAAAAATACATATTACATTTTTATGAAAAGATTTGCAAAACAAAATTTGTCTCCTTAATCATTTTTAAATGTACAGTTCACTGGCATTAAGTACCTTCATATTACTGTGCAGCCATCACCCCCATCCCTCTTCAGAACTCTTTTCACATATGTAATTATAAATATTCTAGTAACACATTTTTAAAAAGGTCAAAATAAACAGATGTAGTTAATTTTAATAATTTATTTAACCTGATAAATTCAAAATGTTACAGTTAAACATGAAACCAGTATAGAAAGTTATTGAGATATTTTACATTTTTATTCTTTTGTAGTATGTTTTTGAAATTTCACATTTTATTTTACATTTATAAGCACATCTAAAGTTGAACTAGCTAAGGACTCCATTGCCATATGTGACTAGTGACTATTATATTGCACAGTACAGGTCTAGAGGGAAAGATAAAGGGAGAGAGATTACTTCAAGGTAAGGAGGAGAATGATGGTATGGAATGTCCATGGAGTCTAGCAAAGGGATACTTAGCTCAACCTGGGGCTCCAGGGAGACTTCCAGTCAAAGAAAGTATCTAGGTTTGGTAAAGAGGAGTGAGAAAGACTAGTTCCAAAACATGGAGGCAATTCATACAAGTATATGCCAATACTTCGTTGTGTTGAGCAGAAATTGCATGGCAGTTGGGGGAGGTAGCTTACCAGGCAGAATCTTAAAGCACTATGGATGGGAAGCCAAGGATTATTGATTTCACATGCATGATCCTTTGCCCTTTACAATGTCCTTTATATATACATTAAGTCATTTGGACACAGCAACGGCTTTTGTAATCATTTGTGGCCAAGAGTGCTAATTGCCTCCTCATCCTATTTACTCCTTCTTCTACCCTACCAGAAGTCCCCTATTAGTAGGAGTGGTGATGAGTATAGCTAAAATGTGCACCTCACTCCCACTGTCGCAAATGGAGATGACAACTAAAATTGTGGGATCGGGTTTCTGGGACATCTCTTTAACCCTGATTCAGATGGGAAGTTTGTAATTTATCCATTGCTCCTTCCAGTTTCTTGCTGTCTGGATTGCAGACAAAATTGCTAGAGCTGTAGCAGTCACTTTGTGACTAGGAGACATTCTGAGGATAGGAAAGTATGCTGTAAGCACAGCAGAGAAGGATACATGGTGCTTGTGTCCATATGGCTGTGGAACTGCCATGAACTTCTTTTTTGGGAGGGAAAAATAAATCATGCTCTCACTTAAGTCACTATTATTTGGATTTTTTTCTTGTATGAGAACTAACCTAACCCTGATGTGCATGGGATACATAACCCGTAAATTGACTCTCTTACTTCATCTTGCAAAGGAATTTATCAAGGATCTGAAAAATTAAGTGGCCTGGTAATGATCACAAAGGGAATGGGAATAGACAAAGATGAACCTTGAGGATTCTGTCCCCAAAACTTAAACCCAGGGATTCTGCGCCCTCCCCCACATCCTCAAGCATCTGCTTTATTAAACCCCCTTTTTCCCCTAAGGGTATGCTTTTTACAACCTCTCTTCCTTCTGTTGCTGCACAGTTTCAGGTAGTTGTCATGCACAACACTGACTATCCAGTACCTGGTCATAGTTAGTGACATCTCATAGGGGATATCTGGTAGAGACTACTTTGTTCTAGCTCCTACTTGTGTGTTGTATCGCTTTGCTTTGAGCATCTGGCAGGAGATCCATAAAACATAAGGGAAGGTTATGTCCATTTCCCCCTCTCCTGAGACCTCTGTCGCAGACTGGTTTCTTGCCTGTGGGGTTCCCTCTGGCTTCTTCCCCTGGGTTCTCCTGGTTGGGCAGAGAGAACAACCAGGCCCTCTCACCTTGCCAGTACAGGATTGTGCAGCCACCTGACTTGCTCCTCTCCCTTCCTGCACCCTGCCTCCTGGCTAAGTCACTGCTCAATTAGCATCCTTAGCAGAGGGTGGTGATACTCAAATCTGTCAGTTCTGCAACTTGTTGGCATCTATACAGAGAGCTCAGCAGGAGAGGAGGTTGCTGACTCAAGGCTAAATGTGATTTTCATATCATCTGCAGAGCTCAGCCATCAACAAAATCCATATTACTTGCAAGTTGGCCAGATCAATCAATGGTTTATTGAGCATCCTCATTGACCTTCAGAACACCCATCAGCTCTACCTCCTCTGCCAGCAAATGGGCCTGAGGCCTGCCTCACTGGTTCCAGGTGTGACCAGGCTACAGCTGTGACTTTCAGGTAGGGATACTTCCAAACTGACCAGGCACTTATCACCCTATAATTTTTCTGGCCTTTGTGTCAGTCGGCCTGCATAGCTGGGCAGATAAGTGTCTGCTTCTTAGCTGTTTATCTATTGATGAGGTTAATAAACTTCCACAAAGGGCCTGCTAGTAAATATTTTAGGCTTCACAGGTCATACAGCCTTTTTCACAACTACTCAGCATTGTCATTGTAGCACGGGGGCAGCCATAGACAACATGTAAAAGAATGTTTGTGGCAGTGTGCCAATAAAACTATTTATGGATTCTGAGGTTTGAATTTCATTTGTCATAAAATATGATACTTGCTTTGGTTTTTCCTTAACTACAGGAAATGCTTTCATATAGTTAGCTCATAGGTTACAGAGAAACACATCAGAGGCTGAGTTTGGCCTGTGGGTCATAGTTTGCCAATCGCTGATCTAAAGGCATTGTAGTAAGGTAGATTAAAACCTGACATTTGGGGGGCAGATTCTGGTGCTCTCAGTCACCTCTGTAACTCAAGCGGTGTTACTTCATCTTTCTGAGCTTCAGTTTCCTCCTTTGTAAAATGGGACTGATTCCAGTACATACTACAGATGGCCGCTGGTTGATTAAAGGAGATAATAAATATAATATACGTACCCAAAGCATTATAAGCATCCACAATAGGTCTGGTGCTGGGCTAATCCCTCAGGAGATCCAAAAGTGAACCAGGCACAGCTGCGTTTTCCAGGAGATCAGAGTCAAGGAGGAAGGTGGCCATGTTTCCCAGTAATAGTCACACACACACACACACAAACACACACACACACCAGTGATGGTGGCTATATGAGATGCACACCAAAGACAATTTGTCATCTCAGTGTTTATAATGCTACTTCTAGGGGGTTGGAAATGCTTAGGGTATTTGCTCAAAGACAACATACAGACCTGGGACGGTGACAGCATGTCCAATCCATGCACCTCTGTTACAACAATCACCTGTAGCCCACACTGGTGTTGCCACTTCCTTCTGCCCTTCCTCTGTTCACAGTATTTCAGCAGCTACAGAGGTAGAGCTTCCACTTACTGTAGCCCAGTTGAGCTTACGACAGTACCTTGTCAGTGGTAAATTTCTATTCAGTGGAACTTATTCTCATAAAATGTGTACAAATTGTCGATAAGCCATTTGCAAGCAAGATGAGAAAGATGGTAACTGATGCTTTTATGTGCATGCATTATTTTAACTTCCACTTCAAAACCAATCTCATCCTCACCTCTTTGTAAGATTAATTGTTCTGCTCAATCTGGCCACCCCCTGGAACTCTGACTCTCCACCTGAACATCCTCAGAATATATTTTTCTCTTAAATTATGGAATTTCTTCAACCTGTGAAAACAAAAGGTAACAAAGGGGTTCATCATGCATAACTGAAACCTCTGCATTCTTCTAGTGGCATGAAGTTTTCTAAAATCTTTCATATAATCTATAAATCTTTGATAAACTTCTAACACTGTAAAAATAAATAGTGATTTCATATAGTAAAAAGACATCACCTCCAGAAAAAAGTGGTAAATCCTTCAGCAATAGCACTGGTCCTTTTCACTTTGTTTCCTGAAATCTTCCTGAATCTACATTACTTATGAATCTTTTGATGTTCATGTGGCTCATTTCCTGTTCTGTTCTATGAACGTTGACTCCTCATGCTCTTTAATCAGGTACTTTATACCCATTGCAGAGCCTTTACTGTGTCTTTGATTGCAGTTATTCAAGTTCAAATTTTTATCATAACTGTCTTCCCATGCTTCCTTTTCAAAAACCTTTTCAGTCTTTTTTTCCACTGCACTTAACAAATATCTGCTGCAGCTGCCAGTTACCTTGAGAATCACTTCTCTCATTTTTACACTGTTATGATTTTTTTCTGCTCTGCCCATTCTTTAATCTGCCTTCTGTGATGACAGCAGGAAGGGTTTCTGAGGTTATTCAAGAATTTTGAATTATGAAGTGAACTCCAAGTTGGGTATGATATGGAAAGCTTGTCTGTGCAGGGTTGCTGTGTAAAACAATTCCAGACAACACTTTTCCCTTCGTATTCTATGTGAATATTTTCTGTAGTGTACAAGCTTGGCTGCCCTGGTCCAGTGGACAGGTTATGATGTGCACTCTGTATGATACTGCCTTGCATGTGAAGGAGGCAGGTGAATTGGAAGAGAGAGAAGTAGGAAGGGGAAGGGAGGAGAGGGGGAAGAGAGAATAAATGTTTTTGTACAGTTTTTTCTATGCTAAGCACTTCTAAATGCTTTATATATATTCATTATATTCATTTAATTACTAAATAGAAAATAATTTTTATTCATTATAGAAGTAATTAGCTCCTAAATGGGCCATTTCCTCTCCTGGACAGACTTCCTTCCCTCATGCAGGTTGTAATCTAGTAAATTTTGATGGAACAGATCAAAAAGTCAACTAAGGTGTACATGAAAGGACCAAAGCTCAATGTAAAGAAAATTGCTAAAATTGGTTTCAGAAATCCACACAGGCTACATGTTGCAAGAGCTGATAAATCCAACCTTACATTTCACATTATAAGCAACCCAGTGACTTTACTGTTTAACAGTAACTCTAGATCTTGGCTCCTCCACACTGGAAACCTGGTCACTTTCCTTTCATCTGCACTTCAGTTAAAAAAATCTCTCTGCTAGGAACTTTGCCTTAGGCCATTGCCCTCCTCCTTCCTCTCTGTCCAGATTCCTCCTTACCACCTTCAGCTCACCCTTCACCTCCTCTCGATGTCTTCCCTGATGGAATGAACACAAAGCACTGTGTCCTTGGCTCTTCCAATACAAGTTATCCTACATCATCCTGTGTGTCACAACACTTAGCTGTGTAGTAGTTCTTAGGTGTGTTGACTTGTGTGTGTATGTTTGTGTCTAATCACCTATTCTGTGAGGGTGGGAACCTTATTTCTAATTTTGTTTCTATATACTGCAGCAGGTCCACCATTCTGTGCCTAGCCCGCAGCAGGTGACCAGTAAGTGCTTTTTAAATAAGGAGTTGAGCCAACACTACTCCCATTGACTCGGGTTGTTTTGAGACATGCAGCCTTCCAGGAAATGCTGGCTTTCTTGGCTTCCCTCCATCGTGGTGTGAATTTCGGTGCTATCCCTTCAAATAAAAAACTCAGGGTCATTCTAGCCTTGGGTAATTGTGAAAGAACTAGACCCAGTGGAGAAGAATCCTAAGAGCTACTGGAATAAAATGCACATTCATGCCTACTCATTTCCCTTTAGCAAAATAAAATAATTTCCCATTCTGAGCTAACAGTGAATACTTGCTATATTACACACACACACACACACACACACACTCTCTCTCTCTCTCTCTCTCTCTCTCACACACACACACTCACTCACTCACATACCCTCTGGGCCTCCCTGGTGGTGCAGGTGGTTGAGCGCCGCGCTGTGAAACTATCTGCAGCCTCTGCAGCACTGGTTTGATCCCGGCTGGCCGGCGAGGGTCCCACATGGTGCAGTAGACCTCTCCTGTTACGCCCGCTGCTTCCCTCAGCAGTGTATTTCCTTGGTCTACCTGTTCTGTTCCCCACTCTGTCTCTGGTGAATCCTCTCACCCTCCCACGCATCTGGCCTGTACCCCGGTTCTTGTGTAAATGAATAAATAAATCTTTAAAAAAAAAAAGAGGGTAGGTATCAGTATCAATCTCATTTTACAAAATACAAAATGTACAAAGAGGTTAAATAACCTGTTCAAGGTCACACAAATAGCAAAGAATAGATGCAGAATTGACTGTCAAAAATTTAGTTTGAATTTGACTTCTTGAATCTGACTTCTTGGCCTTGCACAATATATTTTTGCATTATGCCTTAGGGTTCATTACAGTTTATATGTATGTGTACATTTGAATGTGTATCTGTATGTAGATAAGGAAACAATTTTCAACTGCAATATTTTCTCAACTATATGTTCTTTGTTTAATTTTTTTTTCCAGTTTGAGATGTTACTGAAATGTAGCATTGTGTAAGTTTAAATTCTACAGGGTATTAATTTAAGATACTTATATTGCAAAATAAATTACTTCAGTAGTGTTAGTTAACAGCTCCATCATCTCACATAATTACCTTCCTTTTTGTGGCGAGAACAATTAAGTTCTACTTTTAGCAATTTCAGATAGTTAATACTATCTGAATCAGTAATCATCATCGTGTACATTAGAACCCCAGAATTGATTCATCTTGTAAGTTTGTACCTTTTACCAACATCTTTCCATTTCCCTCACCTCACAGCCCTTGATAACCACTATTCTATTCTCTGTTGCTATTAGTTTAGCTTCCTAAGTTTCCACATAGAGATTATGTCATACAGTATTGTTTTTCTCCTGGAATTAATTCACTTAGTGCAGTGAATTAGGCAAATCTATGTTGCAAATGACAGGATTTTCTTCTTTTTCATGACCGACTAACGTTCCATTGACTGTATATGCCACTTTTTTTTTATTCCATTCAACTGTGAACAGACACTTGGCTACTGGGAATAATGTTGCTGTGCATATGAGTGCAGATAACTCTTTGAAATATCATATCCTTTGGATATATACCTAGAAGTGGTATTGCTAGATCATATAGTACTTCTTTATGTTTTGGAGGGACATCCATAGTGCTATACCAATTTACATTTTCACCTATAGGTGTGGAGTGCTATCTCATTGTGGTTTTGATATGCAGTCTGTTAATGATTAGTGATGTGGAGCATTTTTTCATGGCCACCTGTTTGTTCTCTTTGGAAATATGTTTCTATATACCCTCTGCCCGTTTTCAAATCAAGGTTGGGTTTTTTTTGGCATTGAGTCTTTTGAATTCTTTATATATTTTGATCATTGAAGCCATCATCAGATATATGTTTTATAAGTATTTCATCCAGGGCCTCCCCTGGTGGCGCAGCATTTGAGCGCTGGATTGCGAGGCTGCCCGCAGCCTCTGCAGTACCAATTCGATCCCTGGCCACCGGCGAGGGTCCCACCACAAAAAAAAAAAAAAAAAAAATTATTTCATTCATTCCACAGGTTGCCTTTTCATTTTGTTAATTGTTTTTCCCTTTTTCCCTTTGAGTTTGCTTTGTAACCTATGAACTTTGTGAACTTGGATACCCTACTCTCCAGATGTGAGAAGTTCTAATAATATTAATTTTCTACTTCCTCTCCTCTCCCACATCTATTTCCTATGGAAATCCAATAACTCATAACTTCTTTCTTTTTTGGTACCCCATAGACTACATAGCGTTAGTTCCTTTTTCATTATTTTTCCTTTGTTTTCCTCTGACTGGATAATTTCGTTTGTTTTCTAACTCACAGATTCTTCCTTCTGCTTGACATGTGATTTTTTTTCTATTTTCTATGTCCCCTTCATTTATTGTATTCCAGAATTTCTGTTTAATTTTTTGATAAGTATCTATTAACCTTAGGTTTTGCTTGTTTACTATGTTCCTGATTTTGTTGAACCATCTTTTGTGTTCTGTTACAGGTCATTAAGTTTTCTTAAAACAGCTATTTTGAATTACTTTATTTTGGTGAATCGCAAATCTCTGTGTCTTTGTAATTGATTGCTAGAAAACTTTTGTGGTCCTTTCGTAATGTAATGTATTTTGGTCTTTGATGATCCTTGAAATTTTGCTTTGCTATCTTCACATTTGGAGTGATATGACATCCTGCAGTCTTTACTAACTAGGAGGGAAATACCTTTCACCAGTCCTGATATGAATTCTGAGTTTGTCTCAAACTTTTTATGGATAAACCTGCTCTATTTTTCTTGGTACCTTTTGTGGGAGAGATATTACTCTTGAATGCCTTCTCTTCAGCCTGCAATACCCTAAGTTTTTTTTTTCCCTCAAAGGTGATGCTAAAAGTTAAAGTGGGGCCCTCCCTGGTGGTGCAAGGGGATAAGCACAGCACTATGAAGCTAACCGAAGCCTCTGAGTTTGATCCCCGGCCAGCCAGGGAGCTCCCCACATGGTGCAGCAGACCTCTCTTGGCTTGCCCACTGCTCCCCTTGGCAGTGTATTTCAGTCAATCTGCTTGCCACTCTTGTCTCTGGTGAATCCTTTCATCCCCTGCACCTCTGACGTGTACCCTAGTCTTGCGTGCATAAATAAATAAATCTTTAAAATAATTCTGTGTTAGAATTTCCTACTTTCTAGAATGTAGATTGGGTATTGGGATGTACATTAGTCTTACTAGTTTGACTCTGAACAAACTGTGTCTGTAGCTCTTCTTCATCTGTACAGTAGGAATAGTAATGCCTCTTGGCACTTTGGATTAAATTAAGTGAGACCAAAATATGAACATACTATCAAATGGAGCAGTTCATAAATGTGTGCTTAGTTTTTAACCATGGTTGAGACTGCTAGCAGGAAGTATCTCTCTGCTTTGCTCCTGATTGCTCTTTTGTGTTTCTCTCCCCTTGCGCTCTTTCTCCCAGCCTCCTCCTTTTCACTTTGGTTCCTGGGCAGCTGCTACTGTGAAGACAGTGCAGTTTCCATCTGCTTTCAACATATGGGACCAACACTGTTGCTTCCAAAGTCCTTGTATTTGCTGTTTAGAGAAGGGTGGGTTATTGTGTGGAAATTAAGGGGAAAATATTGCAGAATTATATAACCAGTCTTTATTAAATCTTCATGTAGTAATGATGGAATCAATAGATCAGTTTTTCTATCCATCCTCCATCTATGCATTCACCTGCCTTTTTTTTCCAATGAAAAGTTGAGTTTCCTCACATATTTATATAATAAAACCAAACAGATAAATTTCAAGATAGGGAAGCTATTGAAAGCACAGAAGAATGACGCCAAGGGGAAATAAAACACAAATCTGCATATTACAGTACCAACAGATATTACTGGCAACCCATGAGTTTGGCTCTGAGCATTCTGGCAACCAACCAAAAGAAGAAATGTCAATTACAAGATTCCCAAAGTCCATAAGGGGCAGAGCAGTGGCAGGTGGATAGAATATGTCAAGCAAAGCTTCTCTTGGCATTTATAGCTGAAGAAACATTTCAAATGGATTCCTGGTAAGATTTGGAACATTCTTCATCCCAGACTTTCAAGGATTCCAGACGTGACACTCATTCTAGAGCTGGGTGACCACTAAAGCTTTAGGTAAGCCACACAAATAAAAAGAACTGCTTGTAGTGATAGTGAAGGCAAAGATAAACAGCTGGGACTACATCAAATTAAAGAGCTTCTGCACAGCAAAAGAGACAATAACATAAACAAAGAGAAACCCCACCAACTGGGAGAACATTTTTGCACACAACACTAATGGCAAAGGACTGATCACAAAAATCTGCAAAGAGCTGATGAGACTCAACAACAACAAAGAAAATAATCCAGTCAAAAAATGGGCAGAAGAGCTTAAAAGAAACTTCTCTGAAGAGGAAATGCAAATGGCCAACAGGCATATGAAAAAATGTTCAACATCACTTGTCATCAGGGAAATGCAACTCAAAACTACCATGAGATACCATCTTACACCAGTGAGAATGGCACATATTAAAAAAACTAGCAACAACAAATGTTGGCGAGGGTGTGGAGAAAAAGGAACTCTTCTGCACTGTTGGTGGGTGTGCAAACTGGTCCAACCACTATGGAGAGCTGTGTGGACATTCTTCAACCTACCAAAGATAGAGCTTCCATATGATCCAGCAATTCCACTCCTAGGTATTTACCCAAAGGACACAGAAACATTAATTCCAAAGAGCACCTGCACCCCTATGTTTATAGCAGCACTATTTACAATAGTTAAGCTTTGGAAACAGCCCAAATGCCCAAAAACAGATGACTGGATCAAGAAGACGTGGTACATATATATCATGGAATATTACTCAGCATTCAAAAAAGATAAACACATGCAATTTGCAGCAACATGGATGGCGCTGGAAGGGATCATGCTCAGCGAAATAAGCCAGAAAGAACAAGAAAAAATACCGGATGGTCTCACTCATAGCAGGAATCTAGAAAACTTGAATAAGGGACCAGGAAAATGAATAACTATAAGAAAGTGAAAATCAAAATCAACAAAAAACTATGAACCAGAGACACTCTATGGTGGGTTAGAGGGCGGGAGGGGAGGGATTGGGGTCAAAATAGTGGGGTTTCAATTGTATGGGGAATAAAAAAATAAAATTTATTATAAAAAAAATGCTTATAATCACGAAAACACTAATGATATCCAGTATCCCTCGATTTAATTCTCTCGATTCTGGGTTCATGTTACCTAACACCTTTCCATATTTGAAAATTACAGATGGATGTCAACCAAAAAGTATTTATTCAACTATTGCAAATCCATCGGTTCCTTGTCATAGTAGATAGTTATATCAGTTTTTTAGGAGATGAAGAATATGCAGCATGCTTTGGGCATCCTCATAGTGGAACTGTTCTTCAATTATAAACATCACACTCCTGAATCTTATAGGTCATCTCTAATTATAATTATTATAATAGAATTATATAGGAGGTGAATGGCCTAATAAAAACTCACCTTCACATATTAAATCACACTTTAGGTCAGTCACCTGTACCATATTCACAAAACATAGGTTGTTTGGAAATGATAGTGATAAAGTCATTGCCAAAATATTCAACAACGTTTTTTGTAAGCTTAAAATGAATATAGCAATATAAGTGTGTTTGGACTATCAATTTCCTGAGATTATATGACTTCACAATGCATGGAAGTATAAGGAAAATATTTAATCTACCTAATTTGTGAAACCTCTGTATATGCCCTTTTCCCTCTGCCTCTATCCTTGAGTCCCCATGTCCCTCTCCTGCCCCTCTCTCCTGCCTTACCTCCGAGCTCTCAGGATGTTTATTGGTGTTCATTATGTTTTGAAGTCATTTAAGTTGTCAAATTGTCTACCCTGTGAATATCCAATCATTGTTTATATAGCTCTGACTTACTTTCTACACACAATTCTCTCAAATTCCCTTCATTTTGTTAAAAGTGACTTCATTTTATTCTTTCTTATGGCATTGTGATACTCCATGTTTTGTATGTACCACACCTTCTTGATCCATTTCTTCATGGAAGGAGATTTAGGCTGCTTTCATATCCTAGTTACTGTTAAAATGCTGCTGTGGATATTGTGGAATATAAGGTTTTTGGTTAATGGTTTCATATTCTTTGGATATGTGCTATGTTGTATATTTCCATTTTTTTAAAGATTTATTTTATATATACAAGAGCTGGGGTACAGGCCAGATGTGCAGGAGGGTGAGAAGATTCACCAGAGACAGAGCATGAAACAGAACAGGCAGACTGATGAAATATACTGCTGAGGGGAGCAGCGGGCGAGACAGGAGAGGTCTGCTTGCCATGTGGATTGCTCCGAGGCCGGCGGGGATCGAACCAGCACTGCAGAGGCTGCATACAGCCTCACTGTACTGCGCTCAACCGCCTGTGCCACCAGGGAGGCCCCCTGATATTTCCATTTTTAATTTTTAAAGATAAATCCAGATTGCTTTCCATAGTGGCTTCACCATTTCACATTCCCACCAAAACTGTAATAATTTCCTTTTTCTCTACATCTCCTCTGGTACTTGTTGATGGGCATCTTTTTAATATGTGCCATTCTCATAGGCATGAGGTGGTATTTCATTGTAGTTTTAATCTTCATCTCTCTTATTAGGGGAGATGATGAATATTTTTTCATATATTTTTTGGCCTTCTGTAAATTCTTTTTGGTGAATTATCTGTTCATATCTGCTGTCCATTTTCATTGGATTATTTGTCTTTTTTGCTATTGAATTATATGTATTATTTACGTGTTTGATACTAATCCCTTCTCAGTTACATATTGTATGAATATTTTCCCATTCAGTAGGGTGTCTATTTAATTGCCTTGTATTTTCTTTCATTGTATAGAAACTTTTAAACTTGAAGTAACCAAGTTTTACTTTTTTTTAAATTCCCTTGCCATAGGGATTGAGCCACAAAAATATCTTTATTATTAATATCATGGAACATGTCAATGTTTTCTTCTATGTATTTTATTGTTGCATATTATAGATCTATGTAGACGTATATCTCAATCTTTAATCCAAGCTCAGTAATTGTCTCCATTGCTTTGTCTGTCTGCTATTGAGGAACTCAGTTGTATTTTTTTAACCACCGAGATTGTTTCTTTATTCCATTATTTCTGAATATAGCTGCCTCATGTCTTCATTATCCTTAATTTTATATCTTCCATTTTTTATTTTACATTCCACCAGTGTTGCCAGGACTGTTGTCCTGAATTCCCCTTCTATCATTCTGTGTATCTTCACTTAGTTGGAACTACTTTGAGGGATTTTTTTGTCCTAAATTTGTGCTGTGTTCTTGTCTCCTCATTTTTTATTTTGTATGGGGTTTTAATAGAGATAGCTTTTCAACTATTGTTTTTGCACTGGTTGGAGTAGACAGGGGTGTGTACTGACAAAGGGTAGTATAAATAAAAGAGGACAAAGGCAATTTCAGCATCAAAGGATCATCTTTATTAGACTGTGAATATTGCAACATAAGTGTGTTTGAACTTCCTGTTTCAAAGAATCTTTGTTGGGGGCCTCCCAGGTGGCACAGCGGTTGAGTGCTGGGTTGCAAAGCTGCCCTCAGCCTCTGCAGCACTGGTTCGATCCATGGCCGCCAGGCGAGGGTCCCACATGGTGCGCAGACCTCTCCTGCCACCCGCTGCTCCCCTCAGTAGTGTACTTCATCACTCTGCCTATTCTGCTCTCCGCTCTGGCTCTGATGAATTCTCTCACCCTCCTGCGCTTCTGACTGTACCCAGTGCTTGTATAAATAAATAAATAAATCTTTAAAAAAAAAAAAGAGTCTTTGTTGGGAGTGGCAGGTGCGTTGTATATCTCAGTCTAGGATTCCATAGTAGCCTCTTTTATAGAGAAGTTCAGGTGCTCTGACCTGATTCAGGCTACAGCTGTTTTGTTAAAAGCATCAAATTCAAGTTGGTATTCCTTGTTCTGTGTCACCAACTCTGAAACTCTTCAGCTATCTACCCTCTATCTTGGGTTCCTTCTAGTGCATCTTCTTATCCAGTGCAGTGCTGTATCTGGCATCGCGAATATTGGCATGTACCCTAAGTCAATACCTGTAGAGTGCTCTGCACCATAGCCACTTCTCCCTGCTGAGGGTTTTGCTACGCATTTATCACTCTAAACAGAGTTCACTTAAAAGTTTTTCCCACCACTTCCATTGGGCTGGTGCTCCTATTGTGTATGGTGATAGTTTTTTCTCAGGACTTTTTTTTGGGGGTTTTGGTTTGTATCAGTTTTTTTGTATGTGTTTGGAGGAGGCAACCCTGGGATCTTCACTATATTGTCATCTTGCTGGACTCTCAGAAATAGTTGACATTTTAAGTTGCAGACTTCTGTCCACTAAGTTATGTAATGGATTCTTGGAGGCAAAACTCAGGCCCCTACAGGACCCAAGCAGGCCCCTACAGGACCCAAGCAGGCCATGGAAGTGCACCAAGAGGACTGGCTACAAATTAGGATGGCAGCTGCAGTGAACTGGAGATGGAGAGCTCATTCACTCAAAAGTTGGCAGCAGCTACTTTCCCTCATATTGATTGTTGCTGCAAAGAAATTGAGATCCAGGGATATTATGCTGTACAGTTTTAACCAGAACTCTATTTTCTGTGAGATTTTTGTGACTTTAAGACACATGATGGCCCATTACAAAGTGCCTGTGGACCTCTGCTCATTTTGTATTCAGTAGATTACCTATATAAATGTGAACGAGAAAACAAGAGAAAAGCAAAGAGATTGAGCTAAACAGACACACACATCCATATTTTTAGCCAATTATTACAGAATATTGTTGTTGAAAACTACAGTGGATACATTTTTCTTTCTGAAAAATGAAGACAAGATTAATTTCTTGAATAGGATTAGATAGCACAACAATACAACTGTATATTATTGTTAAATTCATGTTTGAGTGGGAAGAGAGCTAGATCTTAAAAGTTGTTTTGCAAAACCAACAAAAATGCTACTTGTCATCTGAACTATTTTTTTAAATGTAATTTTAAATCTCAAGTCTGCCAGGTACAAAGAGTTTATGGGTTTTTTTCCTGTCTCATTTGTTTACAATGATATATAAAGAGAAAGCCCTGGGAGATTTCTGTATCTACCTATTATGCTAAATTTTTGCTTGACAAAACGAAGTGCCCCCAACATTATGTACTGAAGGTGCAAGTTACTATTTCGATTCTTTAAATCTTATTTTGGTCTATATCAATGCTCACCCAAAGTTAACTGTTTGGGAATTAGGGAATATGGCATACACAGCGATAAATATGTTGATTTCAGTTGTTAAACATCATTTTAAAAACTATGCCCATCTAATCAAATTGGAAATATACCTTT
The DNA here is from genome assembly GCF_964194135.1 of Talpa europaea. Classification (NCBI taxonomy): domain Eukaryota; kingdom Metazoa; phylum Chordata; class Mammalia; order Eulipotyphla; family Talpidae; genus Talpa; species Talpa europaea. The sequence goes on from NC_140074.1 coordinate 34,861,608, forward strand.
ATGCTACCTGTTTGGTGTTTACTTGTGCTGCTTTCCTCATTGGAAGGCATGCAGAGGTCATAGGAAGTTATGATAACTAATTATACAATAACTTTTGCTGGCACATAAATAAATTAGTCCCTCTATGTATGCTAAGTGCTCCAGAAAGTACATTCTGCCCACACTTAGTGAATTGAGATCCCATTTGTTTTTCTCAAGTAACATGAACATACAATGATTAGGTGTTTTTTTAGAATTCCGTCCTGATCCTGCGTTATGTGACTGTAGAAGGGTGTTCACTGTAATAGGTTAAAGCTCAGGTGTGGAAATGAACCAATTTTAAATAGGATTCACCTTTAGGATAGATAAATTGTGGTGCAGATTCTAATAAGTGACCAAAACAAGCAGTTTTGCATACCTTTTAGACAAAGAAATAAATGTGTGAAGAACTAACAAGGCCAAAAAAATTAAAAATGGGCTTGGGTACTAATTAGTGAAACACTAAAGCATGGTTGGTTTACACAGCATTTTAGACCCTGAATTCCCTGTCTCTGGGAATTCTGTTACTGGGAGGTAGGCGCCCTTTCATGTGGGAGATTAATTTTCTGCTTTCTGTGCGGCAGAGGTGGTCAGTGCCCTTTTTGCATTACCTGTTTCTCAAGTAACTTTAATTGAAACAGCAAACCAAAGTAACACATTTTGGGGTAATTTGCTTGAACTCCCTCAGTCTTTAATATAACTGGGTTTGATGACACTCAACATGGACTTTTATTGGGATATTTTGGAATAACTGGGTTTGCTAAGCTGGTAGCATTAAGTTCTGGAGATGCTGATGGTTGCATTGTCTTGTGAGGAGTCATCCTGTTACCCTGACTGCCTGAGCATGAATAAGAGAGAGACCAATATCATTCAAGTTCCTAGACATAGCCAGTCTCAAAAATGAAATTTTAATCCTGGATTTTTCTGGTTTCATGGGTCATGAAGTTCCCATCTCAGTTTTTACCTCTTATCTACAAAAGAATTTTCACTTACATCCTTTCCTTAGAATCTTGATTGCTCATGCTTAGTCAGTTATCCTGTTGCACAAGCCTGACCTCTGATCCTTATGCTTTTTAGAGACCAAACAGTTCTTGGTTTCTGGGCTTTTCCTGTTCATGAATGGAGTTTCTGGACAAGTGGGCTAATATTCCACAAGGACGGTTCTTACTCTCCTAAAGAGTGAAAATCACTATTTAGTTAATGTTTAGGTCACTGCTGGTCATCTCAATAATTATTCAGTTTGTTTTTAATATATGTAATGAAGATTGCCTCTGAATTTTGACAATATTTGTGGTCTAATTTTTTTTTATAACATTCTTAACATTTGTAGATCTGGCAAATACACAAAATACATTCTGGTAGCTTTCTCCAGTACTTTATACTAATGTTTTGATTGGATAGATTTGATTGGATAGGTTAATTGTTATATGATTTATGAATTATAGTTTTTATTACTAATTCAAGGCTTTGAGAAAAGACCAAAACCAAATAATATATCCAGTATCTTAGGGCTTATTAAGGTATTTAAGAAATTGATTTGAAAATTTCTTCCAAAAAAAAAAAAAAGTAAATTCTTCATAAGAGGATACTAAAGCATTAAAAGGGACGAATTAACTTGAAGTTTGCTGAAGCTGTCCATTGTTTAGTTTTCTCATTCACACAGTAGAAACACAATGCCTTATAGCAGTACTGCCTGTGTTAGAACTCAGAGAATCTTCTTTTAATCTAAATCCTTTCACTGTTTTACTAATTAAACCTACTTTTATGAGATATAAAAACAATCTCTATGTTGAATTTTACTCAACAACAGAGTCCCCCTGCAAGTATACATGTTGGGATATATTTCTTTTTCTATCCTGCTCCCACTCCCTTCATTTGAAACTGCTGTGAAACACACACACATACACACTGTATATCTGTACAGGAAATTTCCTTAAAATTCAATTGTCATTTAACTTTAGGAGTTGGTATAAAGAAAGTCTGGAAACTTTTTGAGGCAAATGCTATATATTCCTCTCCATTAAAAAAAAGTACAATAATATTAACATTTTGGAATTCAAATTACAAATAGATTTTGACTTAGAATGCAGTATAGGCCAAAGATAGTTTGTTTCTGCTAGTGATACCTAACTAGAAGAAATGTTTGATTAATTAAACTTTTCTCTAAGTAAGATAGAGCAACTGAGCCCAAATAACTATGTTCACACATCTTTGATTAGGAAATAATTCATTCATGGGGCAGGGGTGGAGACTTGATTTTAAGGTAATTACTTTGGGAGAACTGGACCAGTCTGTAGGTAATAATGGAAAGGAGCACAGAAAGAAGGGGGGCTGGGGAAGGTAAAAGAAAATGAGGAGAAAAGGGGAGGAGGAAGAGAAGCGGAAATGGGACAAAAGAACCTTGCATTTATTCATTTATTCTTAAACAATGTCAAAGCCGGGAAAAGGTCACTCTTTGTGGGTTTTTACCCATGCACTTATAATTATATCACTCAAGCTCACGGTGCAACAAAAACGGGGTTTATTAACAAAGGGAGATTGAGAAAAAGAGTTTCCAAGGCCACAGACAGCCAGTTGTCCTGTCCCAGATAGTGTCTGCCGTGTTCAGTAATCCAGAACAAAAGGTTCTTGTGCAAGATGGTGCTGTCCCATTGACTAGAGCCTGGAGCTGATGACAAACCAGTACGGAGTGCGCCAGGACCTAACTCACAGTGGCAGCTAGAGGTGATCACAAGTGGGGCTGCTGAAGTGACACCCCAATAGTACACAGTAGCAGTACAAAGGCAGGGCTGGACAGCACTAGAGGCAACAGCACCAAGAGGTGATGCCACACAATCAGAAACTGTAGATATCTCCCGGAGGTGGAAGGCACAGGTTGGCAGTGCCAAAGATACCGGTATTAACAGCACAGGTCTCAGCAAAAGTCTCATAGATCTCTAAGTCTGGAAAAATCTCTGTGAAGATCTAAGGAGGTTTCAATGAAGATTGACAGCGGTCTCAAATTACAACAAATCTATCTGTGACGTGTCTGATGAATGGGTATGCATCTCTCTGCCCAGTCCTCAAGCTAGCTGCTCATCTGGCTTCTATCCTTTTCAGGGTCCCAACCTTTCAAGCCTGATAGGATCATTTACAATGCTACCTGTTTGATTGGTGCCAGACAAGCACCAATCACATTATTCCATTTGCAGTCCTCAGTGGTCTTAAAAACCTTGAATGGCTCCAGCGAGAGTTTGAATCTGATTGGTGCACTGAGAACTTAAACCTGATTGGTCCATTTATGATTCCTGTGCTGTAATGGGGCAATCAGGTTCAAGTATTCAAAAGTGAAACCCCTTGATACATCCATACTCAACCTACACTGAGGTCAGGGCAGACTCCTTGGAAGTGTGCTCAGGGCATCCGTGAATGGAGCTGTCTCAGCTGGGCCAGATGTTGGCTGCACCCCACACAGTGGGGTGCTGGGTAGGGTGGTGCAGGGACCCCTGCAACAGAGCCAGCCTAGGGTTCCAGTAGCTAGACCACAGGCCACTGCTCAGAGCTTTGCTCCTGTCATGAGGGCAAGGCAAGTCTCAATGCCCGAGTCTGGGGGCTAGTTTGTTCTAGGGCAGGGTGAGGAAACCACTGCTTCTGACACCATCCACAGACATTGGAGCTAGCCAGGCTGGTCTGGGGGCTGCCACAGCACAGCCCAGGTCAATGCTGCCAGAGCCCCAGCTGGCCCCATGGCTGCACACACCATGGGTCTCTCTCAAAACCTAGCCAATGCGGCAGCAGGGGCCTCAGCAAAGCCACCATGCCCTGAGGCTTGTGCCAGGGCCGCACAAGTTAGATAACTAACTATGTGCCAGGTATTTTATCAAGCATTAGGTTTTAAATGATGAATAAATATTTTATTCTCATAGACCATACATTCTATTGGGCAAAACAGAAAAATATAAACAACTAGACAAATAAAAGAGTAATTATTCTACCATATGAAATACAGAGAACTAATAAGGGACTGAGAGAAGATCAGTGCTGTAGCTACTGGCATCACATTCACCATGCTTGAATGATGATGCACCTACATGCAGTTCTACTTCTCTAACTCTGAACAGGTAGGAGAGAGAGGAAATCATTGTAGTCTATTCACCCAGATGTGAAACTGAGGGAAGGAGAATTGAATGGGGGCATGCAGTCAGTATTATTCTCTTCTTTGTACACTAACTGCAGAAAAATAGCTTTTACTTCCCTAGGTGCCCAGTAAAAAGAGCTTAATTTGGCCAGTTGGAGCTGATGGACTAAAAAGAACTGAAATGAACTGTCTGTAAATTATTCAAGATAGCCCAGAAGCAGTTCTGCAACAATGTCTGGAGTTTGACATATTAGGTTGTTGGTTTTTTTAACCCACAAAATGAATATTATATTGTCATTTGTGTATTTTCAGTATGATTTGGTGACATGTGGCTAGAACAGCTGAGGTAGTCAGGCAGGTATCACCTCTCCTGCTACAGAAAGATGCTGGTTTCGTATGAAATAAACTGTATAGAAAGCACCACAGACATTATCACTTGTAAATAGCAGCTATTTAAGAGAAGCAAGCAAACAAAAACAGATCCCCTCAATCTGGTCTTTTAGGAGGAGCAGAATCCAAAGGAAACACTGTGTCTGAATAGCCTTTAATTGATCAACTTGTCTAACTACATGCTAAATTTGAAAAGTAATGCTTTGTCAAGAAGAAACCTAAACCAAGCCTGCAAATCAGGAAAATAGAATCATGTTATAGCATGAACTGCCTTCCCCTTGGCTAATACCTATTTGATAGATAATATTATATATTTGTTTTTGTGTTAAAAAACAAAAGACAAGACATGATGGTTTACATCTAGAGTATTTAAGATGGCAATTCCAACAGGTCTTCCCCCTTCAGAAACTGTGTGAATAAATATGTCCTTTGAAAGTAGTTTCCATATTACTCATAAACCACACTGTTAAAGGAATATGGTTTTTACTAGTGATTTAGGATATTTCCCATCTTTATATAATTTACCCCTAAACGCCTGGGAAATAGCCCCACAGGGACCTCTTCATTAGAACCTTGGTTCTGACTTATATCCTCCACCTTTATACCCTGAGTAGCCATAGGAGCCAGTATACAAATATGAACATCCATTGAGATTTGATTATGTACTTAACAGCCAGCTTTTCTTTCCTTTCCCTGGGAATCATCCTGGCTCTAAGAACTGAAGATATCCTGCAAGCAAATGGTGCCTGCAGATTGGAAGGTTCCTTCATCCAAAAAATTGTATTCTTTGCCAAAATACTCTCCAAAGGCAAAATTAACCTGCTGATTTTAAAGGTTTTAAAGATTCCTTCACTCTTTCTACCAAAAGTTCCTGTATCCAATTTGGAGAACTGAGGAAGAAAAGATGATTTATTAGTGCTATGTGTCACTTAGCTTTATCCAGTGAACATTGCCAAAGACTGAATGTCTGTGTCCTTCCCTAGTGCCTCAACAGCCACAAATTTGGTGAAACTTATTCCCCAATGTTTTAAAATTATTTGGCAGTTGGGACCTTTGAGAAGTAATTAGGTCATGAAGGTGAGGCCTCAGAATGAGATTAGTGACCTTATAAGACCTGAGAGAGCATGCCTGCCCTTTTCACCATGTGAGATACAACCAGAAGTTGACACAATCAGAAGTTGGAATCTAGCCATGCTGGCACCCTAATCTTGGACTTCTAGTCTCCCAAACTGTGTGAAATAAATTTCTGTTGTTGGTAAGTCACACAGTCTGAGATAATTTGTTTAAGCATCCCAAAAGGACAAGTGTCTTTAGTGGTTACCAGATTTCTTTCTTCTGGAGGCTGAGAAGAGGAGAGAAATCAACAATTCAGTTTCCTTTTCTTTATCACTTACATGTGGAAAAAGAGAAACCAAACAAAGGGTCAGATAAAGAGACACTTAAAATCTGACCCTTAAAAACCAACTGCAGAGCTGAGGCATCTGGAAGAGAAGGGGCAGAGATGAGAACAAAATGGGAAGGGTGTACAGCAGGCTAGGGGTACACTCACACCAGGAGCCCTACTGTAACTATTCCTGAAGGCGGGGTATCCTGTATTTCCAAAATACCAACAGCAATGTAAATCAGTGTTACCTCAATTAAAAATAAGAGTGTATTAAAAATAAATTTCCTTTTCTTTTAAAAGGGAATTTTAAAATTTAAATTTTTTTCTTAAAGATTTATTTATGCATACAAGAACTGGGCTGTAAGCCAGAGGTGCAGGGGCGTGAGAGGATTCACCAGAGACAGAGTGGGGAGCAGAATAGGCAGATCTACTGAAATACACTGCTGAGGGGAGCAGCAGGAGAAGCAGGAGAGGACAGCAGTGCCATGTGGGTTAGCTCCCTGCCTGCCCGGTAGTCCAGAGATCATACTTGTGCTGCAGTGCCTGGCGATAGCTTGATTGCACTGTCTTTAATCCCTGCGCCACCAGGGAGGCCCTAAAATTTAAGTCTTAAAATGGGTTTTGGTTATCCTTTTATATTATGAGGAAACAGATATTTCCTTTATGTGCACGTATTTATTTAACCATTAAAATAAAGGTAAGTGTGAATTATGAGAACATTCTCCTTGCACTGAGATAGAACTCACTAGATGCAGGAGTTTATCATGCTGATTCCTGAACTTGCCAGGATGCTCATGGTTTCTTAAATCCCATTAATACATCTCAAAATTGTCAAACTAGAGATCCTAATTTTTCGTTTGGCAACTATGGTCTCTGTGTCAGGATTATAGGGTTATGATCATAGTGACTGTAATGTACATATTTTTCCTTTAAAGTCAGATTGGATTTTTAGAGATAGGAATCAGAGTAGAGCTGATAGATCCAAATTCATGTTTATTTTGGAAAGCTTTTTATGTATTGCATGGATGCTGGTATAAACATAACTTCTTTGCAGCTTCTCTTATATATTCCTTTGGATACAATTGGTGAGCTACACGTGAAGACTAATTGTGTCTAAGTCTTTAGACAAAATCTTATTTTTTAACCCAAGATGATACTTTTTAACTTGTCACCATTCTGATCACTGTTAGGCAGCCATTATATTTGGCTATACTAATAGCTCTAAATTGCCCCAAAGGATAGAGACTTGTAACTGTAGAGAATATTCAAAAGACTATTTGTTGAACAAATGAATTTACTGTGGCTCTGAAAGACTAAACAACTGAGATATCCAGGACTCAAATAACACACAGATGGATGACACGAACCACTGCTGGCAATCTCTGAGAACTCAGAGGGAATTGAAGAGGTGCCAGGAGACTAGAGCTGGGTAAATATTATCCAGTATCATTTTTTAAGTATGTTTAAGAATTTTATTCTATTTCATTTTTTGGTGAGAACATTTAAATTCAACTCTCTTTGCAAATTTCAATTATATAATATAGCGTTCATCAAATAGTCACTGTGTTATATATTAGATCTTCAGACCTTATTGATCTTATTCCTGAAATTTTGTAGCCTTCTACCAACTTCTCCTTATTTCCCCCACCCCTTTACTCCAGCAAACCACTATTGTACACTCTTTCTATGAGTTTGAATTCTCTTAGTAAGGATTTTGCATATAATAGAGGGCAGTTTTTGTCACACAGTTCTTGTCTTTCACGTCTGACCTACTTCATTTAGCATTATGCCCTCAGTTTATTCATGTTGTTGCAAAAAGTAGGATTTCCTTCTTAATCATGACTGAGTAATATTCCATTTGTATAAATATGTGCATATGTACATTCTGTACATATATAAAATGTTTACATATATGTGTGTAAATATGCATATGTGTGTATTATGTGTACACATGCACATTATATATGTGCATAAATAAATATACATAGTCTCTCACCTTCTTTATTCATCCCTTGATAGACATTTAAGCTGTTTCCATATCTTGGCTATTATGAATAAAGTTGCAGTGAACATGAGAGTGCAGATATCTCTTCAATATCCTGTTTTCATTTCCTTTGCATATGTACCCAGAAATGGGATTGTTTAATTATATGGTAGCTCTATTTCTATTTTTTGAGGAACCTCCATACTGTTTCCTCAACTGCTTTCTGTGGGGATGTACCAACTTATATTCCCCCAAATCGTGAACAAAGATTTCCTTTTCTCCACATGTTCACCAACACTTGTTATTTCATCTTTTTGAAGATAGCTTTTTTAACAAGCAAGAATATTTCAGTATGGTTTTGATTAGTGTTTTTCTGAGTAGTGTTAAGTAACTTTTCATGTACCTGGTAACCATTTGTATGTTTCCTGTGGGAGGAAAAGGTATTCAGTTCCTCTACCAGATTATTTGTTTTGGGGTTTTGAGATGTTTTTGTTGTTGTTATTGAGTTGTATGAGTTTTTTATATATTTTGATATTTGATTCTTATCAGATATATGATTTATGAATACGTTTTTACCATTCCATAGGTTATCTTTTCATTTCTTGATTCTTCCTTTTGTTCTGATGAAGCTTTTTAGTTCAATGTAGTCTCATTTGTTTACTTTTGCTTTTTTTTTGCCTTTGCTTTTGGTGTTAAATCTGAAATAATTTTCAAGATTGATGTCAAGGAATTTATTTCCTCTCTTTTTTTTGAGTTTTATGGTTTTCAGATCTTCAGCTTAAGTCTCTAGTCCATTTTTCAGTTGAATTTTTTGTGTATGGCATGAGAAACAGGCCAAATTTTATTTTGCATTTCACTGCCCAGTTTTCCCAAAACCATTTATGAGAGACTGTCCTTTCTCCATTATTGTTTAAACTCTAATAGTGTGATGCCTCCAGCTTTCTTCTTCCTCAAGATTGCTTTGGCTTTTGGAATTAATGTTTCTGTGTCCTTTGGGTAAATACCTAGGAGTGGAATTGCTGGATCATATGGAAGCTCTATCTTTAGTAGGTCAAGAAATCTCCACACAGCTCTCCATAGTGGTTGGACCAGTTTGCACTCCAACCAACAGTGCAGGAGAGTTCCTTTTTCTCCACATCCTCGCCAACATTTGTTGTTGATAGTTTTTTTAATATGTGCCATTCTCACTGGTGTAAGATGGCATCTCATTGTAGTTTTGATTTGCATTTCCCTGATTACAAGTGATGTTGAACATATTTTCATATGCCTGTTGGCCATTTGCATTTCCTCTTTGGAGAAGTTTCTTTTTAGCTCTTCTGTCCATTTTTTGACTGGATTATTCCAAGGGGCACCTGCATCCCTATGTTTATAGCAGCACTGTTTACAATAGCTAAGCTATGGAAACAACCCAAATGCCCAAAAATAGCTGACTGGATCAAGAAGATGTGGTGCATATACACAGTGGAATATTACTCAGCAATCAAAAAAGATAAACACATGTAGTTTGCAGCAACATGGATGGAGCTAGAAGGGATCATGCTCAGCGAAATAAGTCAGAAAAAAAAATACTGGATGGTCTCACTCATAGCAGGAATTTAGAAAACTTCAATAAGGGACCTGGAAAAAGACTAATTAATACAAAGTGAAAATCAAAATCAACAAGCAACTATAAACCAGAGACACACTACAGGGAGGAGAGGAAGGAGTAGGGTCAAAATAAAGGGGGGTGCAATTGTATGGGGAATATAACCAAAATGAAAGTGCATACATTGTGCAAAAATGAAAAATGATGTAAGAATTATATAAAATAAAATATTTAAAAAAAGAGATTGCTTTGGCTATTTGGAATCATTCATGATGCCATACAAATTTTAGGATTGCTTTTTTAATTTCTGTGAAAAATATAACTGGCATTTCAATAGGAATTGCAATAAATCTGTATATTACTAGAGGTAGTAGGAACATTTTAACAACATCAAGTCTTAGACTCCCCAAGAACCAATTATCTTCCCATTTGTTTGTTTGTTTTTTAATTTCTTTTATCAATGTCTCACATTTGTCAGTGTAAAGATCTTTGTTCTCCTTGATTAAATATTTTCTAGGTATTCTTTTAATGTCATTATAAATAGGATATATTTTAAACTATTTTATTGTTAGTGTACAGAAATGCAACTGATATGTTTTGTATCCTCCAGTTTTACTCAATTCATTGATTAGTTACAACAGTTTTTTTAGAGGCTTTAGGGTTTTCAGTATATTAGGGTTTTCATGTACTATCATGTCATATTATTATATAGGGTTTTCATGTATTATCATGTCATCATCTCATTTGCACATGGAAACATTTTAATTTGGGTGCCCTTTTTTCCTTTTTCTTGCCATGTTGCTCTAACTAGAACTATGTTGAGTAAGAGCGGTAAGAGTAGGTATCTTTAGAAGAAATGCCTTCCCCTGAGTTTACCTGTGGGCTTATCATATATTTCCTTTCTTAAATTGAGTCCCCTTTCCCTGTATACTTACATAATTTGTTGAATTTTCATTTGACAAAATTTTAAAATATTTAAAGTTTTCCTATATTCAATGTATTTTTAAAAGTGAAAAATGCAAATATAGGAAGTTGTAGTTTAATAGACTTGGTATTTAGCCCCTAGTAGAATTTGATAAGCAAATAATTAGGTACAGAGTTTAAAGGAATATAGTGAAAAAGCTTGCTGAAATTAAAATCTACTAAGTCTCTGATGTTTCCTGTAAGAACAAATTATAGAAATGAGCAAAATAAGACTACAATTAAAGAATTTTGTAATTTTAATGTATAATAGCAGTTTATGTGAAAAATATTGACAAATGAAAAGCAAACAATATATTGTGCAGTGAAAAAGCAGGTTGTAAAATAGTAACTATTGTAATAGTGTTGTTGTAAATAATATCAAGATAGATAAAAACACAAAGGAAAATAAGAGATTTCATCCTAAAATATCATAAATTATTTTATCTGGGAAAAATTTTTCCTTCCTGACTTTATTTTCTTCATTTCTAAATTTCATAAGGTTAAGTTATGTACAAATTATATTTTAATTATAAAAGAAAATAATCAAAAGGAAAAAAATCACAAGAGAACAGACACATTGATTAATCTATTGATTTGATGTGTGGGAAAATGTGAAGAAATGATGTCTTTTTTGCTATAATTTGGAATTCTAAGTATATTGATGTTGCCATATTAGCTAGAGTTCTCAAAAATATCTTGAAATCAGAATCATCAGAGATGCAGTTAAAAATACAGATGCTGGGCTCTACTGTTCGGATACAGTAGTCATGGGTTGGGGCTTGGGAGTGCAATCACAAGGAATTGATTAAATTATGGTATATTCAAAAGGTAAAAACCACACACCCATTTACAACCAGGTGGAGAAAACTCAGAGTTATTCATAGTATCTTAAATGAAATTAGATTATTACAAAATAAAATGATGCAATTTTGTAATGAATAGGAATTTTTACATACAGACCACAAAATACCATGTACCAAAACATTAATAATAATTATTTGTCTAACAGGATCGGGGTTTTTTATTAGTTGCATTTTCTAAATTTTTACACTTTTCATATGTTGATTTTATAATTATAAACAAATCATTGTTTGCATCCTTTCCTTTAAAAGGAACAACTAAAGAATTGACAGGAGATGTCATAATGAAGATCAGTTTTTAACCAAAGAACCGTTCTGGTTTTCATGGAAGAGAATCTATATCATTCCATATGAGAATGATAGCTAGGTATTGGAATGAGTATTTATAAGCCGATGAAATTTCAATTGTTTAGGATACATTGTAAATATAATCTTGATTTATATTACCATAAAAAAAATCATCCCTTTCTTCATCTTTAACTTTCTTTGGAATAGATGACATTCCCTTGAGCAGGAGGGACTGCAGGTAATTAGATTTATATATTTATTCCCAATAAGATGTTCTTTTCACCTATCTGTCCCACTTGTGCTAGCCCCAGGGATTCACAGTGCTGCCTCATCAATTAAAAATCATTTCACCAAGTTAATTAGCCATTTCTACAAATTTAATGAATTTACATATGAAACCTATTTGTTAGATGACTGTTTCATTAACAATATGTTCTGGAGATGAGAGATTTTATAACTCTTAAATCATGCCCTAAAAGAGTTCAATACAGATAAAGAAATGAATATTTTGAGAAATTGATAAATTCAGTAAAATATGAAATATAATGGGTGAGCTGAGAGTATGAGATTCAAGTAAAGATTCTCATTCCTGACAACACGTGTGAACTAACTCTGGAAACTTCTGAGAAAAGAGGTGCCTTCTCCCCACTACCAAAATATTAAATTACCAGGTATAGGATGATTGTCTAGCATTCACACTTAAAAAAAAATCTTCCAGATGATTCTGGTCTCTGGTAAAATGTTGAGAGCCACTGTATTGTAGCAGTTAATTCTGCCTGTGAGTGTTCTAGAATACAGCAATGAAGAAATGCTGATTGAACTGAATCTCAGAAAATTAATAGAAGTCCTTAATCCCCTTGGCCTCTGGGTATCTCAGGGCTGAGCAGCTTTGTTGAGGCCAACCACCTGTGGACATACCTGTTTCCCTTCCCACAACCCCCAGAGGAGGCTGACTCTGGCCCTGGCTCCCTGGAGCCAACAGGCCCACCAGCATGCCCTGACCTGACTGGGCTTTTTCCCCCTTTTATACCTGGTGCTAAGATTCAAAAATGTACTAATCAGCTGTGAACTAAAATGGACCAATTAGGTGCTAGCTAGATGGACCAATCAGTTTAAAACTCACTTCATTAGTTAATTATTGGATTGTAAAATGGAAAATGATCTGATTGGTACTAAACGGTCCAATTAGATGCTTAGGATTGAAATTGGTCCAATCAGGGTTATAGGGTGAAGCACCCTTGTAGGTTAAGGGAAAAAATGTCAGGCTTTTCTGCCCTCCTGCCATCAGGATAGATGATGGATCCTTGTGGTCCTGAATGCATGCCTGATGGCGGGCACCTGGAGTAGGGTGCGGGCATAGGTAGATGGGATTCACCTGGGCTGAGACTGCTTTTTAAGGGCGGCGTCACAGAGATGCCAGTAGAAGCCCAAAGAGAAGCCGAGGAAGACGAAAGCAGAAGCTAAAAGAGAAGCCGAGAGAAGGCCGGGGAGCCCAGAGTGAAGACCTGCTGGGGGCTGGGAGACCTGCCAGCCAATCGGCCCCCCAGCACCCCTGCCTGCCGTGTACCTGGTAATCCCAATAAAAAGCCTGCAAAAAAAAAACCACTGAGGACTCTGACTCCTCCTTTACCCGGTCTGCTGGATATTAGAAAACCTGCACAGTGTCCATTCCTGCTTTACAACCCTGAAAAGAATATAAGGTAGAGCAAGAGCCAGTTTGATTCGGTCTACTCCCAGCCTCTGAAGAGAAGAAGGATTTGTTGGACCATCTTTAAAAAATGAAGCATTCTGCTTTAGGCCTCTGAAGAGAGAGATGGGCATTGAGCAGTCTACCTCCATGGGATTCACCACACTTCCTAGACTTCTAGACCTCCACACCTCCACAGACATTCACAGAGATTCAGCTGCTGTACCTGCCTCCGGCCCTGCCTCTGACATCACCTGCAAGGAGAATAGTCAGACTCAGCCCAGTGTCTCAAAAAGTTAACCACAGCCTCTGGATCTCCAGTACCACCTTATGGCACTGATGAGCTGTTGCTCTCTGGTTCAGCATCTTGCTCAGCCTTCATACTGCTATTGTAGGTGACTACAGTATCATCTCATCTTCCATGAGCAGCCTTTGTTTGGGACTTCTGGACACTACGGAACACTATCTGGGGTGAGATAGCTGGCCATTTGTGTCCTCAAAAACTCCTTCCTTTTTCCAAACTCTCATTTCTTAAATAAACCCTGTTTCTGAGCTGAGTGCAATTGAGTGGTCTTGCAATTGTGCATGTGGGTAAGAACCCACTGACAGTGACCTGCCCCTTACCTTGGTCACTGTCTCTTAGCTCTGTTGTAGCTGTTTTTGTTTGTTTGTTTGTTTGTTTGTTTGTTTTAGGGGAGCAGCAGGTGATTCAGGAGAGGTCTGCCTCACCATGTGGGTTTCTCTCTGGCCGGCTGGGGATTGAACTTGTGCTGCAGAGGCTGTGGATTGCTTCATAGTGTGGTGCTTAACCTCTTGTGCCACCATGGAGGCCCTTTTGTAGCTGTTTTAAGTGTCTTTAAGTTCTGATTTTGGTTCTATTTTCAGTCACTTTTGAGCACTGTGTTTGTACTGTTTCAGAAGTTTGATGTCAAAATGTAATCTAAAGATTCATTTATTTATGCATATAAGAATTAGGGTACAGGCCAGAGATGTGGGGGGTAGTGAGAGGATTCACAAGAGACAGAGTGGGGAACAGAACAGGCAGATTGACTGAAATACACTGTTGAGGGGAGCAGCGGGTGAGGCAGGAGAGGTCTGCTGTGCCATGTGGGTAGCTCTCAGGCCGGGGATCTAACTCGTGCTGCAGTGGCTGCGAATAGCTTCATAGGTTGTGTCTTAAACCCTTGCGCCACCAGGGAGGCCCTCAAAATGTAATCTAAACAAAAGAGGTAGGGTAGTCAAAATCAAGAGGTCAGTCTAGAACCAGATTCACTTGGGAATTTGTAAATGCTTCAGCATGATGGGAGGGCAGAGGGCAGGTGCTGTATCGCCAGGAAAAACAGCTTTGGAGGGCACACAGGCAGCATAGATGGAATGTGGTGGACTGTGGCAAACCCAAAGTGAGTGTGAGCATTAGGTATCTAACATGGAATGTAAGGGAGAGACCTGGTCACAGTGCCAGTGAGAAGAATTTGCAGGCAGTGATGACCATTGAGCACAATTTGCGCGACACTTCCAAGACAGAAGTCAGGTAATCTGACAACTGTGTTTGCTGTGTTATCTCTTAGTAACCTCACTTCTGGGGTTTTGAGCCTTCACTTCTGTATTTTTTCCTCAAATAATAGAGAATGCATTCCCTTGTGTTTACATATCCCTTGTTATTTAACTTACCTTTTCTCTATATACCTAGAGAATACTAAATGTGAAAAAAAAAAAAAACCCTGTCACTATAATGGAATGAGATTGTGTGTGTGTATATATGTGCACATTTTGTATTCACATGTATACTTGTTTCCTTGTCATCCACAATCACTTTCCAAAGCATATACTAAGAATAAGCCTGTGAACTTTGTGAGCACAGTACCAAGAGAATTTAGTGAGCCCAGCCTCTGTGTTCCATTATGCTTTCTCACTTGACATTTCTGAATGCAAATATGTCTGACAAGTGTAAATAAGGGTGTCACACATCGAAGCAGTACCCATTTCCACCTGGCCATTCCTTGTCATGCATGTATTTATGGATGAATGTGCCACTTTAATCTTCCTATATTTTTCACAGCAGGCATTTTTGTAAAGCGTGCAATGGTGAGTTCTAGTTCTATGGTTTCTAAGTTGCAGAAATAGATCTGCTTTTTTTCTCCTTGCAGAATTCAGTGCATTTTCAAATACCTTGAAGAGATGCTGGAATGAGAAAAAGGAATACTCGGTGTTTAATCAGCGGACAGAAGAGGCATCAGCTGCACAATACTTCCAGGTCAGGGAAGTTGCCCCAGGGGAATAAACTTGTTTCAAGTATCACACACCTTTGAATACACCCAAGTAGGCCAGTGCGTGGAGAGGAAACAACTGATACAGTACTGCAGCGGTTCTCAAAGTGTGATCCCCTGAACACCAACAGCAGCTGCATCTGGATTGGAATTCTCACTCTCACTTATCAAACTATCAAGTTTCTCTATTATTCTGAACCTCCGTTTCTTCAGCTGAGGAGTATAAATCCTCTGATTGTTGTGACTATATAATTTGATTAGTTGATTTATATGAAGCATGTGGCATATTTGGCTACCAAATGGTGGCAATTACAATGATGATATTTATAACTGTCACTGCTCCTGGATTTATATGAGCCATATCACCCAAATAACTTCCCTCATAAGGATACTTTCTTCCCCACCCCCACCTTTACCCAGGAATTCTACCCAATTCTATATTCCTTGCTAGGTTGATGGGACTCAGTGGGACCACCCACTTTGGCCTGGCCCAGTTCACTTTGATATTTTCTGCATCGGTGCTCTCTCTTTGGGAAGGCACCTGGGCATCTTTTCTGAAAGATCTATACCCGAATCTGTTATGTAGTACAGCAGTCAGAAATCTGGGCTCTGCTTACAGTTCTTTATGTGGACAGATCACTGTGTCTCTCAGAGCTTCAATTTCCCTGCTAAGCCTTCTTGGACCAAGATGGCTGTAAAGGCCAGACACCCACAAAAGTGTAATCTTGTAGGTTGCTTACTCTCTTTCTCCTCCTTTTTCCCTTACAGTTTTATGGCTGCATTTCCCAGCAGCAGAATATGATGCAAGATTTCGTGAGGACAGCCACTTATCACAGAGCCATCCTCCAGAATCACATTGATTTTAGAGACAAGGTAATGTCGACACCAGGTTATTAACCCCAAGCTATATTAAGAAACCTTGTCAAAAACTAAAATCAAAATTAAATTTCGATAAAATTTTCATATGACCCTGGTATCTACTCCTAACTGTACACTAAAGATTGAAAACCAGGTATTCAAACAACTATGTGTACATAAATATCCATAGTAGCTGTAGTCCCAAAAGCAAAAAAAAAAAAAAAAAAAATGGAAATAATCCAAATGTCCATCCACTGATGAAAAGAAAAAGCAAAATATGGGTGTGCTCATACAGTATAATATTATAGTGTAATACTATGAATATTCAGATTTATATTATCCCTTAAAAAAGAATAGAGGGCCTCCCTGGTGGTGCAGGCGGTTGATTGCAGTGCTGTGAAGCTGTCCGCAGCCTCTGCAGTGCTAGTTCGATCCCTGCCGGCTTTAGAGTAACCCACATGGTGGGGCAGACCTCTTCTTTCTTGCCCACTGCTCCCCTCAGCAGTGTACTTCGGTCAGTCTACCTGTTCTGTTCCCCGCTCTGTCTCTGGTGAATCCTCTCACTCTCCCGCACATCTGACCTGTATGTACCCTGGTTCTGGTATAAATAAATAAATCTTTAAAAAAAAAAAAAGGAATAGAATGCCAATACATACTTCAATGTGGATGAACAACTAAACCATGCTAAGTAAAGAAGCCAGTTACAAAAATTCATACTATGATTCCATTCATATTAAGCATCCAGAACAGGCAAATCCATAGAGAGAAAGCAGATTTGTGGTTGTCAGTGGCTGGGGAAGGGGGAAATTGGGAATGACTGCCTAAGGGATACACGGTTGCTTTCTGGGGTAATGAAAATGTCTTCAAACTTGATAGAAGAAATGGTTGCACAACAAAATGAATGTATTTAATGACACTGAATTGTATACTTTAAAATGGGTAATGGTTAATTTCATGTTATATGAATTTTGCCTCAATAAAGAAATTAAGCTTTGAATGCTAGGAGCTCAAGAGATTCACTATATTTTGGTGCATAGAACAAGTTAGTAGATTTATTGCTACATAATGAATAGCTTTTATTGAGTCCCTTTACTTCAGTTTTTTTTTCCCATAGACTCTACAAGTGCCTGCATTTATTTCCTTCACAAAATGGATCTGAATGATGAATGATTGCTCACACATTATACAAATGTTAAATCTATTAAATCTGTTAAATCACCAGTGTTCAAAATACACTAAATAGCTCATCTCAGAGACGAGAGCATTGGTCAGTGAATCCACTATCGTGGGATCTAGTCACAAATTTTCCACCTAACTAGGTGTGTGGTCTTAGGCACAACATTAAGCTTCTTCAAACTTCACAGTATATTTTACTGTCATAGTAATTGTGGATGTATGGTCTTTGAGATTCATAATCTTAATCCCTCAGGAATCTCATGGGACAACATTGGAATAATAATCCCAATGACTCCTGTTTTGCTATGTCCATGCCTATTTGTAAAGTCATGTAGCTGCTCCTTTCATTAAGAGATAGTCAAATTTTTTATCCCTTATTTCTGTGCAATCCTCGTGATGTGCTTTGATCAACAGATTATGTGTAAATTTTAGAGTTGGCTTAATGGGACTTGTGGCTTCTGTCCTCCTCCTTTGGGGAGCCTGTGATCACCATATTGAACAGAAGTCCAGTCTAGACTATTGGATCTTGCACATGCTGGAGAGCTAACTCCAATCAACAGCCAGCATCAACTGCCAGACCTATGAATTAAAAACAGATTATACATCATAATCTTGGACCTTCCAGCCCATCCAACTCTCCATCTGAGTCCATAAATCCTGGAGTTCAGGCAAGACTGCCCAGCCCTACCACAGAATTGGGGGAAATAATAAATTGTTTCCAGTTCAAACCACTAAATTTTCATGTAGCTTGTTATGCATAGGCAGCAATAGCTAATTAAAGCAGAGAGAAGATACATGAAAAAGCAATGATAAACAGACCTCAAATAGAAGTTGATTTGCCCATGACTTTCTGTCCTCTGTCATCTTCATTCTGCCATTGAGCCTGTCAGAGAAGTTTTTATTTGGGTTATTACATTTTTCAATTCCACACTTTCCATTTGGCTCTGTATTATCTATTTCTTGACTATTTTTCCATTGGTTTCAGTAGTGTTCATGATTTTTCTTGTGTTTTTTGTAATAGCTGCTTGAAAGTTCTTGTCAGATCATTCTAATATCAGTGTCAGAACTCTGCTACTTCAGTTGTTTATCTTTTGCCAGATAATTGAGATTTTCCTTATCCTTTATATGCCAAGAAAAGTTTTATTGTTTTCCATATGTTTGAATATTATGTTATGAGACATTTTGTTGTTTAAAAGTTAGGGTGAATGTTGGAATTTTTGTTTTAGTCATCATTCAACCTGGTTAGGTTTTTGACTACAAGTTCCATGCCACTAAATGGTCTTCTGAGGACTGTGGTTCCTATATTATTAATAGTTCAGTTTTCAAAGCCTTGGCAGGGCTCTTAGAATCTGCCATCTGAGTGTCACCCAGTTGTTAGTCTGGTACCTTGTGGGGAGATCTCAGAGCTTTGGTATGCCTAATTAAGATCAAATTCGTACAAGCAGGGGTTAGGTTGAGGGTGAGTCCACAAATTCATTTAAGAAAACAATTTCATTGAGTAGCTTCTCTAAACTTCGTCCTATCATTGAGCCTCATGATCATTGTTCTTTCTGGCTCCCAGATACTGCTTTTCAGTCTCTGACCAAAAAGCTCACTCTGCCATGCATTTCCATGACTCTGCCTATTTCTTAGCCTAGCAGAGAGAGAACAAAAAGAAAAAAATAACCCAATGGGGGTTGGCCCCAGCATTTGGAAACAGCAGTGCCATCGAATGCAGTGATAGACACCCCTCTCTGATAATACTGCCTCCTGTAGGCTGATGCTGTCACTAAAAGATTGCTGTAGACTGGAGCATAGAAGCGAAGAAAGGAAAGAAAAAGAAAGAGGAGAATAGAAGTGCAGAAAGGGGAAGAGAAAGAAGAAAAATAGGAAAGGGAAAATGTACTTTCTTAAAGTTAGATCTAGCTATTCTTGTGGGTGAGAATGATGGTAAGACCATCAACAGCCATGTTTAACCATAGACTCATGAATTCAATGAATTAAAGACATGAATTATTCATGTTTTGCCATGTTTTGAGGTACCCAAGAATCATCCTTTGCCAGTGGAGCATGTTTAGCTAACCATTCGGAAGGAGATACCCCTAATGAGGAGGACCACATTATGTAGGAGAACAAGATTAAGGCAGAGGGGGATGCTTGTTTCTTTTTATATCTTAGCTAGTATTCAAGATCGTAAGTAAAGTATTAATTACCATATAGGGGTTTTGGTAATTAAAAAAATTAAACTGTTGATTGCTTCTTCATGGTTTGAAGATGTTTCCTTGAGATGATACTTTATTTTTTTTTTTAAAGATTTGTTTATTTATACAAGCACTGGGTACAGTCAGAAGCACAGGAGGGTGAGAGAATTCACTAGAGCCAGAGTGGGGAGCAGAACAGGCAGACCGACAAAGTACACTGCTGAGGGGAGCAGCGTGGCAGGAGAGGTCTGCGCGCCATGTGGGACACTCGCTGGCAGCCGGGGATCTAACCGGCGCTGCAGAGGCTGCAGGCAGCTTCACAGCCCAGCGCTCAACCGCTGCACTACTGGGGAGGCCCCGAGATGATACTTCATTTATGAAAACTTTTCTCGCTCTGGAGTGACTTTTTAATCAATATTTTATGATATATAATAATTTTTAATTCTGGTTACAGTTTCTAAAGCCAGTCCATAACTACTAATCACACTAACAATTTGTATTATATGACTCACAGAATTTCACATGGATAACTTCACTTGATCATTCATTTATATATCTTTTGTCTATAAAAATTAAGATATTGGACCACCTTTTAGGTAATTCCCAGTTCTGACCTCATTTGATTCTACAAAATACCCTTTTCCTGCCAACCTGAAATGGGTTTATCTGCCAGTGAAATAAAATAGGCATCCATCTGTTGGGGTTTAGGAAGGTGATAATTAATCACATGGTTGATCATTAATTATATCCCTTTCCCCCTCTGATTTCTGAACCGATTTAGAAATAGACACAGATGTGAGGTAGAAATCACAGTATCAGTTTTATTGTTGGTAATGTTATTTGGAGAATAGGACTTGGATGTGTGGCCTGTTACTTTTTCCCCCAAAACTGAACCTTTCTATCTATTTGTATACTTAACAGCTGGTCTCCCAGACAAATCCAGTGCCTGCCCAGCAGCTTCCACATGAGGACTCAGAAGCAGATCCTTGAGTAGGGGGTGGGCAGGCAGATTCCTTCCCAGTGGCAGAGCTATGCATACTCAGTCCTGTTTCCCAGTGTGACCCAATCAGGTGGGTTACACCTATTAAGAAGGAAAATGAGGAAGGGAATAGGACAACCTTTGTTTCCAGTACTGCCCTCTCCTGGGAGAAAATATCCACTCCCCTCTGAAAACTGAATGAGGAAACTCTCTTGGTTTTAAAGTCCCAGGGACCCTAACTAGTAATCTACTGAGAGGGTTAAATTAAACTTCAAAATTAAAACTGGTTTCTGGGCCGGCACTCCCATCAATGCCCTAACCACTGGCAGCTTTCCTGTAAGCTGGTCACTCCTCCCAGCCCTAGTCACTAGTGGTGCTTCCTGTAAGCTAGTGCCCATACCAGCGCTTCAGCCACCTGCAATATTTCCTATCCCGTAGCTTTAACAGAAAGGCTCTTTTTTCAATTGTTCCTTTTTTCTGAGAACAAAAGTACCCAGTACCTGCTAACCCAGCACTTGCTAAGTAAGTAAAAAGAAACTGCAATGCAGAGAAAGCTGAGAGAGAAAAGCAAGTTGCACTCTTGTCCTGGATTCTCAATTTGTTACCTGTCCTTTCCTCCTTTAAAAAGTACTTTTACTAAACTTTGTTTTACTTCCAACTTCTCAATCTCTGCAGATTCTTCCACAATCCATGCCAAGGTCGCCTGGACCCCTATCCACCACATCATCTACCAAATCCACTGAAAATCTAATTTTTTTTTTAATCCTTTGTTTGTTTGTTTAATCATACTGAAGCTCATTCTAGAATAACCCCTGGAAGTCTGTTTGGAGCATGCTACATTTTCACTAAATGCTTATATTCTTTGATTCCCTAAAAGGGCATGGGTTTAAAATGATCAATATCAATGGCTGTTATTTATTAAGGAACTTAGTTTCATGTAAGCCCTATGCTGTAAGAGCTTTCCATACACTGTTTCTGTCTGAGTTCAGTGAGCTATCATAAAAATACCATGAACTGAGTGGCTTTAAACAAAAAAATACTTCCCACAGTTTGCAGAAGCTGAAAATCCAAGATCAATAAGTCAGTAGAGCTAGTGTCTGGAGAGAGTTCATTTCCGGGCTTATAGACATCAGCCTTCTCACTGTTTCCTCACATGGCTAAGCGGGAGAGGAAGCAAGCTGCTTCTTGTCTCTTCTTACAGGGACACTAATACCTCCAAGTGGGTTCTATCTTTGCAATGTAATTACCTCAAAGACACTATCTTCAAATACCATCACATTGCAGATCAGAGTTTCAACATGAGAATTTGCAGTGCACAACCATTCTGTCTATTGCAGTTTCCTTTCATCTTCATTACAAATGTATGCAATATATACTAATATTCTAACCATTTTAGAGATGATATAACTGAGACCTGGCAATATAGATAATTTGTCTGATTTTGTACTACTAGTAAATGAAAGGTCATAATTTAAACCCCATTAGTAGACCTTTATCCTGTTTGTCTTGAGATCTTGGGCAGGTTATCAACTGTCCCTGGGTTTCAGTGTTCCTATATATTAACGTAGTAGCTAATTCTTAGAGACCTTCAAGATAATTCAACAAATATGAAGTGCTCAGTTCTTAGCCTATCATATGAACTCAGTATAGAGTATTATTATTATTGATGGCCCTGGGAATTGTGCTGGTTTCCACCTCTCCTGTGATTTTAAATCTTTCAAATCTTGATTTTTCATTCTACCTCTTCCATGCAGTTTTAATGAAAATCCTTTCTTGGCCAGAGCACTGCTGGCTGAGAACTCCATTTGGAATATGTCCAGGAAACTGACCTGCTGGAACCCACCCTACTCCCTCCTCGGAGTTTCTGTTAATTGCCATCTGGCTATTTTTAGTTTTTCAAGTGTATGTTAGGTAGGAGCAGGGGAAGTCCATCCTGCTGAGGGTGTGGGGCTGTATGAGCTGTAGGATTTTAATTTGGAAATGTTTTGACACTTCATTTGTCAGGGCACCAGTTGCCGGAAACTTGTGAGAGTAAGCAGGAGCCTAGAGCTTATTATTTTTTTTTTAAATCAGCATTTTCACATAGAAAAGGATCCCCAGTCGCAACAGCTGCTTAGTGCATCCAAATGTGAGGCTGGTTTAGGCAGATGGAATTCAAGGATTTGAAGGCATAAAAGAAAACATAAATAACAACAAACACGCAAAGCAACCTGCTCAGATTGTCGGCTCATATACAGATTTGCAGAGCCTGATCAACAGCCCCTTCCTATGTGGGTTTTCTTTGGTGTGAGTTTATCATCAGTTTGGTTGAAGATCCTGGAGATCCTACTCCAATCCCCGCCCTCTTAAAAAATCACTGCATACCCTGCGTAAACATGGCACATTAATGAGGCCTGACCTTAATCATCAACAGGAATAAAGGCTACATACTTGCCAAATATTCCTTTCTGTGTGTGCTCAAACAGCCTTGCTTCCTTACATTTTTAAAAACCACTTTAATGAGGTATCAATCTCATACAAAAAAGCTGCATATATTAATGCATACAACTTGATTAGTTTGTACATAGGTATAGATCTGTAAAGCCATCAATGCAATCTGTGCCATAAACTATCCATTATAAAACTTCCTCCTGTCCTCTTGTGTATTATTTATTATTATTATTATTATTATTGTTATTATTTTGTGATAATGAAACTATGCAAAACCTGGGGAATGTCATGGTTTTTGGGTCCTCACCCATGCATTTAAAGTTGCAAGACACAACTCAAACAGAGTGTAACAACAACAGGATTTATTTACAAATGGAGAGTTAGAAGAGAAAAAAGAAAGTGTTTCTAAGGACACAAGCGGCCATCCATCCCACAGCAGATAGTGTCTGCAGTGTCCAGTAGTCCAAACCAAAAGCTGCTCACGAAAGATGGTGTTATTCCTTCGATGACAGTCTGTGGCTGATGGCACAAGGATAAGAAGTAGACCAGCATCCAACTCAGAGTTACAGCTGGAAGTAATCACAGGTGGCACTGCTGAGACATCATGGCAGCAGCCAGCAGCAGTGGTCAGCACTGGAGGTGACAGCAATAGGAGACAGCTCTAGAGGTGGTGCAGGCACAGACCAGTGCCACCAATCAGGCAACTGTAGACAGCTCTTATAGGCAGTACAGGCACAGGCCAGCAGTGCTGATCCGGAAGTGATGCCAGAGACAGGCAACAGCAGACAGGAGGTGGTGCTGGAGGAGCAGGCAGCATTGGTCAAGAGGTGGTGTTGAAGCATTACATAGCTGTGAACAGCTCTTAGAGGCACTGCCAGTTGTGCCAGAGTAAGGAGTGGCAATGATCCCGAAGCAGCAAGTCAGAGATCTGAAGGGAAGATTGTCCTACGAGAGTATTCTTATCCTCCTGGAAACCTGTTTTTTATGGCTTTCAAATCTGACTGACATGTTTTCAAAACTGGTGCAGGTTTCAGAACCCAGTTGACATCTTTGCAACCCAATTGACCTGGATTTCAAAACCCAAACCCTGCCAAGTGTGTGAAACCCAATCTACACTGGGGTCAGTCTGATGATGGGTGTACAGGATGCAGCAAAGCCAGGCATACTCTGCTGCTGACCGAAGCTGTGGCGCTCCTCTTACAATAAGATCACATAACATAAGATCAACCCTCTTAGCAAAGCTTTAGATATGCAATACAATATTGTGCTGTGCAGGTTATCTCTAAAAATTAAGAACTTATTCATTTTGTATAACTGAAACTTTGTACCCTCTGATACCATTCTGCTCTCTACTTCTATGAGTTTGACTATTTTAGATACTTCATAAAGTGAAATCACGCCATATTTATCTTTCTCTGTTTAACTTATTTCACTTAGTGTAATGTGTTCCAGCTTCTTCCGTGTTGCACATGCCAGTATCTCCTTTTTAAAGGCAAAATAATACTCCATTGCATTTACATGCCACATTTTCTTTTTTTTTTAATTTATTTGTTTGTTTGTTTGTTTGTTTATACAAGCACTGGGTACAGTCAGAAGCACGGGAGGGTGAGAGAATTCACCAGAGCCAGAGCGGGGAGCAGAACAGGCAGAAGGACCACAGCACACTGCTGAGGGGAGCAGTGGGCAGCAGGAGAGGTCTGTGTGCCACCACACGGGACCCTCCTCCAGTGGCTGGGGAGCAGCCGGGGATCGAACCGGCGCCGCAGAGGCTGTGGGCAGCTTCGCAACCCAGCGCTCAACTGCTGCGCCACCAGGGAGGCCCTGCATGTCACATTTTCTTAATACAACTTTTTGAATCCTCTACTTGAATCCTCTCACTGTGTTTGTTAACCTAGTGACAATAAAATCCTTATTCAGAGCTTGTTAGGGATATAGTAAGAGAGGGATGTGACTCAGGAGTCCTTCTAGGTGCTTTGCATATCTCACCTCATCCTTGTGTATTTGTCAGGATTCTTAGCTGCCAGCATCAGAAACAACTCTATGAATTTAATCAAAAAAGAAAAAATAGGGGAAAAACAAGGAATGCATTTCCTAAAAGGACACAGGGACATCAGAGAACTAGCTTGGAGGCTGTATAACCAAAAATAATATCCCAAAGCATGCTACAGAATTGATTGCAGGGAAACAGTAGAAGCACCAGACATGGACACAGCATGCCAGCCTTCGACCTAAGCTACCCTTGAATGTTGTCCTTAACACCCTCCCTTTGATACGCTGGAAGCTGGAGGTAGTTGTGACCCCATCCACTTGGATTCTGAGTCTTTACATTCCCTGTGTCTTTACACCCTGAGCTTTGCATAGCAAATTCATCCTATTGGCAGAGTCCTGAACATGCCTGTGCTTTAGCTGTAAGGGTGCTAGAAAAAGCATCAGATATCTTCATCTTCTCTGGTAGTGGGTAATTGGTGTTGCCTTCTAAGGGGCCCACTCTTCAAACAGAAAGGGATTCAGATCCTAAGAGGCACAAAAGAATGACAGATTTCCACTTTGCAGTACAACAAGCAATGCAATGTATATTGTTAATCTAATAGCATAAATAGAGGATCCAGAGCTACATAAATTTATTTTAGGGACACGAGTAGTAAGTGGTAGAGCTCTAGGCAAACTTAAGATTCAAAGCTTATACTGCAGGGTGATCTGGGAAGCAACAAAATGCCAGTCTTTATATATTCAAGTTTGATAATCAAATGAAATTTTACATCCCTGGGATTTTTGGAATGTTTATTTGGGCAGGATGTAATAGTGAAAAATAATCTCTATATGTGTAGATACGTAGATAGATTAGATCATAGATAATGAGACAGATAAAATTCTATAGTTTGGTCTTTGGAGATTATTTCAGTTTCCTAGGGCCATGATAACAAATTTGCATAAACCAGGTAACTTAGAACAACAAAAATGTATTATCTTCTAGTTCTAGAAGCTGGAATTCTGAAACCAGAGTGTCAGTGAGGTCATGCTCTGTCTGAAGTTTCTAGGGAGGGACTTCTTTGCCTCTGCTTTAGTTTTTGTGGCTGACAGAAAGCCTCAGGATTCCTTGGCTTGTAGACATATCACTCCAATCACTGATTCCATCATTATATGGTGTTCTTCTGATTTATCTATTTCTCTGTGTAAATTTCTCTCGATTATATCTTTTATATTAGATTAGAGTCATCCCTAATCCAATTTGATGTTATAACTTGATTGATCTTAAAAATCCTATTTCCAAATAAGTCATAGTCACAGATTCTGGACATGAATGTGGGACACTATTTGGGACACTGTTCAGCCCACAGTGGCCATGGTTCAAATTAGGTCATATATCATAAAAACACTTCTCTAGAATTAGGAAAACCGAGTAAGTGATAGTCACAGATGATATATTAGGGCATTTGGAAATGAGATAACTGGGGGTTTTCATTAAATAGATGAATTTGTAATCAATGTATCTGTGCTCAAAACCCATGACTGTAACTTTAACCTTTCTGAGGCAAATTTTATATTGAGATTTGAATACTTAACCACTTGATGGCTGTTAAGAATTTAGTGAGCTGCCATATTCAGAGACTCAGCACAGCACTGAAATAGTATAGACATACCTGGGGAACCTGACTCAGAAATCATGTGAGCTTTGTGGATATAGCTTACCTAGGCATGTTAGGATTAGGCTAGGTTATGCTTCTGTAACAATTTTTCTCCAAATCTCTGTAGTTTAAAACAACAGAGTATTATTTCTTGCTCATATTCATGTCCGTCATGGGTTAGCTAAGAGCTGCACTTTACCTCATTCTCATTTTAAGATCCAGGCTAAAAGAGCAGACTCTATGTAAAACAAAATAACACCCCTAATTCTTGCATCTTCCCCCTCAAAATGACCTATGTTACTTCTGACTATTACATGGGTCAAAGAAGACATGTGGTCACTTCTAATTTTAAGAGTGCAAGGGCGTGTAATTCTACCATGTGCCCACAAAGAGATCCAGAAATATTTGGTAAATGGCACTAAGGACTATCATGCCAGATGCCACTTTTGCAAAATCATTGAAGGAGGGCAATGTGTTAAGGTGACATTCTCAGTGCATCAACTGTGCATGGCAAGGAGGAGGTTTGAAGGATTAATACTTCATAATTCAGTTGGTTAACTTACTACTAACTTCTGCCTGGTGAAGTGTGCCTACTCACTGAATGCAAAGCATTATACAAAATTCCTAAGGTTGAATTTCTAAACCTTTCATATAAGACATTGCCATGAAAAGTCAATTTGGAGCAACTACTGATTTTGTTAAAATCTTATAAAGACTGTGCAACAATAACTCCTAAAGTAGATGACTTGATTTCAATGCCTGCTTTCCAGGATATGAATTTAAGTAGATAAAGAGAATAAAACCAGTGAGACTCAGTTAAATTGGGCAAAACAATTTAACAAGTAGTTCAAACTGGTGTACTAGAACCTGGTCTCTACCGACACTACATCAGGAGTTGGACTCCAATGAACTTGGAACTTTTACCTAAATTCTCTTTTCATTCAGTTTCCTAAATGTGAAAGTGTTAACACAGCCACTCAGTTTCAGGAGTGGTGGCTTAGTTGTATAATTTAGAAGCTCCAGAAACCCATAATATATAGAATCACAGAAAAATGCCAATAAATTTATTGAATTTTGTATAACCATTACCATGTTAATAGCCTAGATTTCCTGAGTCACAGGTATGGGGCCAAGACTCACCTGCTGGTACTTTAGTCAGAAGCGTAGTCTCAGGAAAGCAGGAGTAGCTAAAGGGGAGAGAGGCAGGGAAGGAAAAGCCAGCACAAGGGAATACGTTATTGAGCTGGCCAAACTTTATGAAAACCTGATTACAATGTCATAAGTCTTCAACAAGGGCGTGTGAAGTCACTCCATCTTCTCCCAGGGGGAGAAAAGGAGAACAGTTGACCCCTTGACAGCCATCTCTCATTGGTCAAAAACTGTCTGCACAGGGTAGTTACTGCTTCGCACTTGGAGGTATATATGCATGGGTGCCAGATGTGTGCAATAGTGCTCATCTCATGCCTGAGCAGGAGCAAGGAAACTCTGGGAGACAAAACATATGTGGCAGTAGCATGGTATCCACTGTTCTGTTGCCTATGAACAATATGAGGAATTAGAAGACCCCACAATAGTCTCCTTAGGCAGTAGTGGCTGTAGCAGCAGCAGCAACCATAAAACCCAGCTCCAGTTTTAAAAAATGTCTGTGACAATTTCTAGGGGCTCTCTGGCCAGACAGCAAAGCAAGTGTTCCTTTCTGGCACAATAAAAAGACTAAATATATTATAACCTATACCCAAGCCAGAAATAATCTAGGCAGAAGTGCAATCTTAGGAAAGCAGGAGTGGCTAAAGGGGAGAGAGGCAGGCTTCCCCCCACACTTTCTATTCTCCAAAGCCTCTAGCTTGTATTAACTCAGCATTTTTGCAACTCTTCCATTCCCTTCTGTCCCAAAACTAATTCTTAGTTTTCATTCTTATTGTCTTTTCCTGGAATATTCCAAAAAGTTTTCCAATTAGTTTCTCTGCTTGTAGCAGTTAAGACATCTTTGGCTTCAAATTGGAGTAAATCTCAGCTCAAATTGGCTAAAACAGTCAGTGACAGTATGACTCCAAGGTGTTTTAATCCAATTACTCTGAGCATCACATCCAAATGTAGCTATCCAGGAAAGAAGAGGCATCTTTTACATAAAAGATATCTCTTTCAAAAGGGAGGCCCCAGTGGACTTTTGCTGAGATTCAAAACAAAAATGTATGACACCTAAGCCTAAAGCACAACTGGTTAAGAGGGATGGAATCACCTATGATTGCTGTCAATAGTCAGAATCCCCTCCCTGGGGTGGGAATTGGTTAAACACATAGAGAAGGGTAAAGCTCAATAAAATTGAAGTTCTTATGGGAAGAAGGAAGGGACTGATGGTGGTTAAGAACCACCATTGTCTGCTTTGCCACCTCTAATCTTGTGCCCCATCCAATCTTTATTGTCAGTAGGATGCTACTGAAAAGCAGCTATGAAATAACTTGTCCGAGGGAAATTTTTTTTCATGTTCCTTCTTTGCTTAAGGATCAAGTCCAAGCTCCTTATTATTGTATACAAGACCATCTGTGATAAAGCATCTGCTAGTTCCTCCAGCTTTTCCTCTTGTCATACTGATATCTCAACTTGATCCCTACTTCTACCCCTAACACACACATCATGCTTCTGAGGAAATCGGCTAACTCCCAAATGCCACTTATTCTGTCATTCTTTGTTCATACAGCTACCTCTTCCTGAAATCTTGACCCTCCATTCAAATGGAAGAAATACTGACTCACTTTTCAATTTTTCACTACCCAGGTTGCTTCAGTTGTCTTTTCTGACCCCTTGGTAGGACACACTTTTACTCCTTCATATTCTCACTGTGCCCTTTATGTAATTCTATCTTTGCCACTACAACATGGTAGTGTTTTTTCCTTCTTGCATTTCTCATTCTCCCTACCAGATGCTTTATCTTTGCGTTTATCTTTGATATTGGAAGAGATATTGCATAGCCAGCACCTAGCAGTTCTTGGCACAAGGGTAATAGAAGGAACCTAATAGATGTCTGATGTCTGATAAATGAATGGGTGCTTAAGGGTTAAGAACTGAGTGAGCTACAACTGAATTTATTGGCAGCACATAAAAGGGTTTGAGCCAGGGGAGATAAGCTAAGAGTAATCAACATCTTTGTATATTCTATAAATTAGAGGAATGTAGTTGGAACTTGTGAAAGGGAGGTTTAAAGATTGATGATGTTTTTTTTTTTTTTCATCCTCTACCAGAAGACCAGGCAGAATGGAACAGATTACCCTAAACCTTAATCTGTATTACCTAAATCCAGGCTGTCCTTTGGCTGAAAGCAAACTATACACTATACATCAAACATAGAGTCTGTCTTGTGAGGAGCTGCCACTGAAGAATTCAACCGTAGTGAAAGTACTAATTATCTGAAAAATATTTAATTTTAAACAGCAAAGACCATAAAGGGATAGCTTCTAAAGTTCCTGAAATTATTTAGACTATTTCTTCTCCCAAAAATCCAGAGTCAAAGATATGATAGACTGAAAAAGATGTACTGTTCTCTCACTCTGTTCCCACCTGGATGCATAGGCAATCACTCTGTCAGTCAATAGTTTTGATATTGGAAGAGATATCCAGGGAAGTTGGTAGCCTGTAGCAGGTAACAGTGATGACAAAGTACATCACTCTGCAAAAAAATATGAGGTATGCATAACTTTGGGTGTTTCTGTGGGTGTATCTACAGATGTAATAAAATTGGGCCTGGAAGAAGCAATGATGAGAGTGGAAGTACACAGGTAGATGGACACAGAGTTTAAGGGTATACAGCAAAGAGAATGGCGATTGGGTTATTGTAATTCAGAGCAACCACTGATATCATCAAGCAAGGAAAGAATGAACAAATAATTACTGGATAAATTGAAGAATTGATTGTGTGATGATCAAGACCTCAGTATTGGGAGACAATTATAAAAGTGCTGGGGTGAAAAAGGATAATTGTGACCAGCATTACTGTAACCTAAACAATAGAAAGACTAGATTAGAACTGAAGGTGAATGGAGTGGCTAGGAGCATAGAGTTTGAATTTAACATATTTATTTTTTGAATCTCATCTATGCCGTTTATTATACATGACTTTAACTCTATCTGATTTTCAGTCTTTATCTACAAGATGGAGAAAATACCACATTGTAGAGTTGTCATTGCAAGTAAATACGGTAATGCCTACAAAATGCTAAACAGACATAGCACCTTCTATGAATAAAACAAATGTTACATATTTATTTTTACTCTATCGTTTAAGGGTGATTTTGTTTTACACTTTAATGAGGACTTGAAATTCCTAATAATTTTTAGGTTTATTTTACCTAATAAACCGAAATACATAGTGTTGAACCCAGTTGGAGCTATTTTATCCCTGTCCAAATATTTTGCAGAATTTCTTTTCTTCAGAAACCACAAGAACATGTAATTATAATCATCTGTACAGCAAAATGATGACCTTGACTTTTTTCACTTTTTTCAAAATTTATTTGCAAATAAATTTATAGAACTTCTGGCCTATGTTACATGGACCAATTTTTAACTTTTCCCTATAGTTCTGCAGGGATTTCATACTGTTTTCTGGTGCTAGCACCTAAAAGCTCCAAGTTAGCCATGTCTGCAGTTATTGCTTGTCTATTGAGGGGCGGCTGAGGATGAATTCTCTCTTTAGGGGAACTTTGTACTCAAGAGCTAACTGAATTGCAATGTAATGATAATACAACAAAGTCAAAGAAAGCCATTCTTTGAAGGATACTTTAAGATCACTAGATTTATGTGAATTTGTTATGCTGGCAAAAGGTAATTTCTCAGGGAGTTAATGGATTTGCACTGTATTTTCTGGATCATGAATCTATTCTCTATTTGTGATACTGAGATTTTTTTTTATTTATCTGTTCATTCAGCAGAGATTTTAGTGAATGTTTCCTTTATGTGCCAGACCCCATGCTATGTGTGAGCAATTCAACAGTGAGCAAAAAAACAGATGAGGGTCTCTCTATTAATGAAGATTATAATCCAGGAGAGGGAGCAGAGCTTAATCAAATAATCACTCATTGAGTGAATTATATCTGATGATTGTTACGAAGAAAGAATAGAAAGAGATGATAAGAAATCATGTAACAAGAAGACTTTGCTTAGCCTGAGAGAGGAGCAAAGATCAGGAAAGTCATCCCTGTTGAAGAGATGTTTGATCCTAAAGGATGAATTGGTGTATGGCCAAGGACCCTGCAGGAGAGCGATAGCACACTGGGTAGCATGTTTTGGAGAAGATAATAAATGGAGCTATTTACAAAAGTGTGGGCAGAGTTAAAAGAACCAGTACATGGTGAAGCACCCTGGCATTAAAATGGATGGACCTGTCACCACCCCTCTAAATTAAGAAACAAAGGAGGGGGGATGTGGGTAATTGACACCTGAGAGAATGGTTGCTGTAGGAGATGAGTACCCAAAAAGGGCTATGGCTTTTAGAAGGGGGAACACAACAAGACAAGGGAGACCAAGGAAGAAGGAAACCAGAAGAATAAATGATCTAACCTCACTATCCTCACTCCCACTGACTCACACTTGTCTTTCGATTTATCCTAACTTGAGTCCAATGGCAAAGAACTCTGTTAATGTAGTCCATGAAGTTTAGTCTCCTACAAAGAACATGATAGAGAAGAATGAAAAATAGATTTGGAGAAATAAATAGGAAATATGTAGCACAATGGACATTGAATAGTTTTTTGGTTTTTTTTAAGATTTATTTATTTATTATACAAGCACTGGGTACAGTCAGAAGCACGGGAGGGTGAGAGCCAGAGTGGGGAGCAGAGCAGGCAGAAGGACTGAAGTACACTGCTGAGGGTAGCAGCGGGTGGCAAGAGAGGTCTGTGCGCCATGTGGGACCCTCCTCTGGAGGCCGGGGAGCAGCCGGGGATTGAACTGGCGTTGCAGAGGCTGCGGGCAGCTTTGCAACCCAGGGCTCAACCACTGCACCACCGGGGAGGCCCTGAATAGGTTTTTTGAGAAAAGATCATAGCTTGATACCATAGAGTATGCAATGGGGAGTCACTTCAAGCAAAGGAAGAAGTGTGTACTAAAGCCCTGTTGTGGAAAGGATATGGAACCTTCGAAGATGGCCTGTATTGGGACATAAGGCTTAATCAGATAGTCAGAAGACAAGGGACAGGCTCAGATCATCATAAAGGAGGAACGGTGGAGATCATGAAGAAAGAGTATAAAGGATCAGGCTTGTGAGGTGACTTGGAGACCAACAAATAAGAAATGATCTAGGAAGCAGAAGATAAAAAAGATTTAGTGAAGCAATCAGGATAAATATATAAAGTTTGACTATATCCAAGGCATCCTGAACTCATCTTCTTTGGGTGCTAGCTTTGTAATGCAAGAGCCCTCCCAGAGGCCAGATGATTGATAAAGTCATGAAATCTTTCTGGACATATTTCAAGGTGATGCTAACATTAGAAAACTGCCATATTGGGTCCTCACATTCAGTCATTTAGTCAATAAATATTTATTTTTCCCACTGTGCTGGGTAGTAAGAGATAACTGATGG
The DNA here is from genome assembly GCF_964194135.1 of Talpa europaea. NCBI lineage: Eukaryota > Metazoa > Chordata > Mammalia > Eulipotyphla > Talpidae > Talpa > Talpa europaea. The sequence continues at coordinate 34,894,974 of NC_140074.1, forward strand.
AATTCTCATCTTTAGGGAGCTTACCAGCTAAGCAAGGAACATAAACATGTAAAGAAATATTTAAAATACTCTCTAGTGGAGGGCGGAGCAACATGGCAGCAAGGAGACGTGCGAGTAAGATCTCCCATTAAAAAAAGTTAATAGGGAGGAAAAGCGGCAGGTCCCAGTGAGAACTGGGACACGGAAGATAAACGGACGACTCCAGCAAACTGCCCAAAGAAGAAAGTTGCCATAAAAGAGGACGAGAAGGGAGGGAAGCGCAGAACCCTGCTCCCCTCCCCCGCCCACAGAGGCGGCACTCTCCAACTGGCAGAGAGGAGGAAAACAACAAACCAAAACGGCCAACAAGAACAAAGGACGCAGCAAGTGGGACTGTGAGTGGAAAGGAACTATTTCAGCCACCACAGCCCGTGAACGGGAGCTGAGGCGAACCCTGCAGGATCCGCCGCGGAGGTGAGCTCCAGGCGCCATTAAAGAGAGCCCCGCCCCCCCAGGAGGAGACCAGCACCAGCACACAGCCCCGGCCGCGCCCGGTAAGCTTGCGCCGAAAGCTGCGCGGATCCGGACCGGATCGCAGCTGCCCAGGTCCCCTCGCCTGCGACCTAGGCTTGCGGGGAGACAGCGGAGGCCCTCCCTGAGTGAGCAGGAACAAGGCGCCCAGGCTGGGGAGCGGGATTCAAAAGGCGCCATTTCCACGCCACTGATCTGGGCTACAGCCCGCGTCCTGGAACTGAGGGCTTTGGAACTGAGACCCGGGGCACGAAATTAGGGGCGTGGGTTCCCCACGACGGTGGGGCACAAGGCAGACACAGCACCCCAAAGCCGTTGAGGTGTACCCTACCATCCCCGCTCTGCTCCCTGTCCCACGGGGTGGAAAATCAGCTCCCCAAGGGCTCTAGGAGAGATCTCTGGCGCCACCTAGCGACTTGAAGCCAGCAGAGGCTCCTGAAGGAGCTAGTGGCCAGCTGGGGAGTTAGCCCACACCGGGCCCCTTCCGAACAAGTAGTCTGAGCCCACAGGGAGAGCGAGCACCCACAGCCGGGGCAGACCAGGCGCGCAGAAGAGTGTGCCTGAGACCAGACGCGCAGGGAGTGTGTCCCACATCACCATTTTAGAACAGGGACATTTCTTCAGTAAAGACTACCTGCAGAAGGCTTCCTCAGGAGCCAGAGGTGAGCGGGGGAAGTTCGCCCACGCCAGACCCCCTCTGGCCTGCAGTCCAAGCCCAGAGGGGAGCAGGAACCCACCGCCGGGGCAGACCAGGCGCACAGGGGAGTGTGTCCCCACATGGGCATTTTAGAAAGGGACCTTTCTCCAGTAAAGACTGCTTGAAACTGACAGATGACTCCTGGAGGAACCAGAGGGGAACAGAGAAGCCCACCCAAGATGCCGGCCAGTCCCAACAACACAGTGTCCCAATGCATACGGCAAATTAGAAAACAGACAGTAGGGAGGAGAAGAACCACACGCAACCTAGCAACTCTCCAGAGAAAAAGTACACCACAAAAAGAAAGCCAGCCCCCAGATTGCAACGACAATAACTTGGAAGAATTTCTGAGCCTTCCAGAAAGAGAATTTAAAATTGCCGTGATTAAAAAACTGACAGAAGTCATAAAGGAAAACAATGATAAGGGAAAAATAATCAACGATCAGAAGAATGCAATTGAGTCCCTAAAGAGGGAAAACAATGGTCAGAAGAAAGAAATTGAGTCCCTAAAGAGGGAAGTAAAAGAAATGCAGGAGATCAAAGAATTAATGGAAGAACTAAAGAATTCTGGGAAAAGCAATGAAAGCAGAATAGATGAAATGGAAGAACAAATAAGTAATCTTGAAGACACAGAAATAAAAAGAACCAAAACAGAAAAGGAAAGAGAAGTACGAAGGAAAAAGAACGAAGAAAGACTTCGGGAACTATCTGACTCCATGAGGAAAGGAAATATAAGAGTTATAGGAATACCAGAAGGAGAGGAGAGAGAGATGTAGGAACAGAGAAAATATTCAAAGAGATAATTGAAGAGAACTTCCCAAATGTGAAGAAGGAGCTGAAAATTGATATACAAGAAGCAAGAAGAACACCAAACTTCCACGACGAAAGGAAAAATACAGCAAGACACATAATAGTAAAGCTCCCAAGAATCCAGGACAAGGAAAAAATAATGAAGCTGGCAAGAGGGAAGAAACAGATAACATTCAAAGGAAAGCCAATCAGGCTGACATCAGACTTCTCCGAAGAAACACTACGGGCAAGGAGAGAGTGAGGGACATCGTCAACAGACTCCAAGAACACAGATGCCAACCAAGAATACTCTATCCCGCAAAGCTCTCCTTCCTCTTTGAAGAAAGAATATGGACCTTCCCAGACAAACAGAAACTCCGGAATTTCATTGCAACTAAACCCCCACTCCAAAAAATACTACAAGGAGTCCTAAAGCCAGAACCTCAGAGGGACGAATAACAATGAAAGAAGGCCAAAAAAAAAGTTATTAAAAGAATAAATAAATAAAAAAAATCAAAGGAAAGACAAACACAATGGCAAATACAGATGTTAACATATCAATATTAACTCTAAATATAAATGGACTAAACTCTTCAATAAAAAGACACAGAGTTGCAGCCTGGATTAAGAAACAAAACCCAACCTTTTGCTGTCTCCAGGAAACACATTTAGCTACAAAAGATAAAAATAGGCTCAAAGTTAAAGGATGGAAAACAATCCTACAAGCAAATGGACCAAAAAAGAAAGCAGGAACAGCTATACTTATATCAGATAAAACAGATTTCAAACTCAAAAAGGTAAAAAGAGACCCCAACTGTCACTACATTATGATCAAGGGGACAATGCTTCAAGAAGAAATAACACTCATAAACATATATTCACCAAATGAAGGAGCACCAAAATATATCAGACAACTGTTGTCCTCTCTGAAAACAGACATCAGAGAAAACACATACGTAGTGGGAGACTTCAACACACCACTATCAACAATGGATAGATCAACAAGACAAAAAATAAGTAAAGAAACCAAAGCTCTAAATAAGGACCTAGAGCAATTGGGCTTAACAGACATCTATAGAACACTAAACCCCAAAAAAACGGAGTACACATTCTTCTCAAGCGCACACGGATCATTCTCCAGGATCGATCACATACTGGGGCACAAGACAAACATCAACAGATACACCAAGATTGAAATCATATCAACCATCTTTTCTGACCATGAAGGCATCAAACTAGAAATAAACCATAAAAAGAAGGCAAGGAACTTTCATACCTCATGGAGATTAAAAACCACACTACTGGAAGACCATTGGACTAATGAGGAGATCAAAGAAGAAATTAAAAAATTTTTTGAATTGAACGACAAGGAGGACACCAATATCCTAAATGTATGGGATGCAGCAAAAGCAGTAATAAGAGGAAAATATATAGCAATAGAAGCTCACATCAAGAAACAAGAAAGAACGCAAAGAAACAACCTAATCTCAAAGCTCAAAGATCTAGAAAAAGAACAACAAAAAAACCCCAAAACCAGTAGAAGAAAAGAAATAATAAAAACCAAAGCAGAAATAAATGAAATTGAAACTAAAAAAACAATCCAAAAGATCAATGAAACCAAGAGCTGGTTCTTTGAAAAAATCAATAAAATAGACAAACCCCTAGCCAGGCTCACAAAGGAAAAAAGGGAGAAAGCACAAATAAACAGGATCATCAATGAAAGAGGAGAAATCACAACGGACACAGCAGAAATCAAAAGAATAATCAGTAACTACTATGAACAGTTATATGGAAACAAGTTTAACAATCTAGAGGAGATGGACAAATTCCTACAACTCTACAATCACCCAAAGCTAGATAAAGTATCATTCTCAATGGTGAAAAGCTGAAAGCAATTCCATTAAGATCTGGAACAAGACAAGGATGTCCACTCTCACCATTGCTTTTCAATATAATACTGGAAGTCCTAGCCAGGGCAATAAGACAAGAGAAAGACATCCAAGGAATCCAAATAGGAAAAGAAGAAGTCAAACTATCACTATTTGCAGACGATATGATATTATACATAGAGAACCCCAAAAACTCCACAGAAAAGCTAATTCAACTCATCAATCAGTTCAGTAAAGTGGCAGGATACAAAATCAACACGCAAAAGTCAGTAGCCTTCCTATACACAAACAATAAATCTGAAGAAGAAGAAATCAAAAAGACCATCCCTTTTGTTATTGAAACAAAAAAAATCAAATATTTGGGAATAAATCTAACAAAAGAGGTAAAGGACCTATACAAAGAAAACTATAAAACACTGTTAAAAGAAATAGAAGAAGACATAAAGAAATGGAGAGACATCCCCTGCTCATGGATTGGAAGAATAAACATTATTAAAATGGCCATCCTTCCAAAAGCAATATACAGATTCAATGCTATTCCAATCAAAATTTCAATGTCATTCTTCAAAGAAATAGAACAATTATTGATGAAATTCATATGGAATCACAAAAAACCCCGAATAGCCAAAGCTCTCCTGAAAAAAAAAGAAGGGAATGGAGGCATCACACTCCCAGACTTCAAACTATACTACAAAGCCATAATCATCAAAACTGCATGGTATTGGAACAAGAACAGACATACAGACCAATGGAATCGAATAGAAAATCCAGAAATAAACCCACAGATTTATGGTCAACTAATCTTTGACAAAGGTGCAAAGAATATGCATTGGAGCAAAGAAAGTTTGTTCAATAAATGGTGCTGAAAACTGGGTCGCTACATGCAAAAGAATGAAGCTTGACCACCACCTCACACCATACACAAAAATCAACTCAAAATGGATTAAAGAACTAGACATAAGACCTGAAACCATAAAATATATAGAAGGAAATATAGGCGAAACACTACGTGATTTGCACATCAAAGACATCTTTACAGACACATCACCCAAAGCAGTGATAATGAAGGCAAAGATAAACAGCTGGGACTACATCAAATTAAAGAGCTTTTGCACAGCAAAAGAGACAATAACAAAAACAAAGAGAAACCCCACCAACTGGGAGAACATTTTTGCACCCAACACTAATGATAAAGGACTGATCACAAAAATCTGCAAAGAGCTGATGAGACTCAACAACAACAAAGAAAATAATCCAGTCAAAAAATGGGCAGAAGAGCTTAAAAGAAACTTCTCTGAAGAGGAAATGCAAATGGCCAACAGGCATATGAAAAAATGTTCAACATCACTTGTCATCAGGGAAATGCAAATCAAAACTACCATGAGATACCATCTTACACCATTGAGAATGGCACATATTAAAAAAACTAGCAACAACAAATGTTGGCGAGGGTGTGGAGAAAAAGGAACTCTTCTGCACTGTTGGTGGGAGTGCAAACTGGTCCAACCACTGTGGAGAGCTGTGTGGAGATTTCTGGACCTACTAAACATAGAGCTTCCATATGATCCAGCAATTCCACTCCTAGGTATTTACCCAAAGGACACAGAAACATCAATTCCAAAGAACACCTGCACCCCTATGTTTATAGCAGCATTGTTTACAATAGCTAAGCTTTGGAACAACCCAAATGCCCAAAAATAGATGACTGGATCAAGAAGATGTGGTACATATATACCATGGAATATTACTCAGCATTCAAAAAAGATAAACACATGCAATTTGCAGCAACATGGATGGCGCTGGAAGGGATCATGCTCAGCGAAATAAGCCAAAAAGAAAAAGAAAAATACCGGATGGTCTCACTCATAGCAGGAATCTAGAAAACTTAAATAAGGGACCAGGAAAATGAATAACTATAAGAAAGTGAAAATCAAAATCAACAAAAAAGTATGAACCAGAGACACTTTTAGGGGGGCGGGGGCGGGAGGGGAGGGATTGGGGTCAGAATGGGGGGGCTGCAATTGTATGGGGAATATAACAATAAAATTTATTAAAAAAATAAATAAAATAAAATACTGTCTAATAAGTGCTATGAGAGAGTTAAGTACCATACCTCAGGAAGCCCAGCCTACACTGACTGGGGAAGTCAGAAGAAGCACCCCTGAAATGTGACCTCCATGCTGGGTCTTAAAGGATGAGTTTCTCAGATATAAAATTAGAGAAGGGATTTCACCCAAAGAAAATAAATTGGTCAATGTATGCAAACTACTTAAACTATTGCTCCCCATATTTCTTTGATCTAACAAAATAAAATCTGTTCCTTGGTCATGCCATGCCCAGTATGTTCCGAATATCTGGTCATTCAGGCTCTTTTTATCTTCAATATATGGTTCCAAATACCACTGCGTAAGGAGCAGAAAATGTGGGAAAGATAATCTAGACCCTTAACCATGTTGGCCTGATAGTAACACTCAAATTCCACCGGGCAGAACTAGTCACATGGTCACAAGTAGCACGGGGGTGGGGTAGGGAAATGCAGTGCTGGCTGGGCAGCTTCTCCTCAACAGCACTACTCTGAGATAGCATTAATCTTGGGAGGTTAGTTTCTTCCACCAAAGGAGATTGCATTTGAGTGAGCCCCTAAGGAAAGGGACCCAGTTGCCAAGCCTTGGGTTTGTGGGGAGAAAGGGAGAGAATACAGAAAACGACCCAGTCACTGTTGGATAGTTCAGGACTAAGGATAACACAGCAAAGAAAGTGGGCTCTTCTCCAGCTGTGTGGACTCTTTGGAGGTGTTTGCTGGGGTGTATTATATGGTCATGTTTGCATCTCTTATAATCCTTTATTCTTGTTTTTGCTGCAAGAAAGAGGCAATAATGGTATGGAGAGCTGATCACTTGATATTCATTCCAGCTCTGTCTCTGACCAGTTACGTTAGCTTGGTCTGGAAATTTGGTTTCTCTGAGCCTCAGTTTCCCAAATAATAAATGGGAACAGTACTGTGTTATCTCCACCCCAGAGAGGCACAAGGGTCAAATAGACAGTGTCAGGAGCATCCTTTGGAAACTGCAAATTACATTATAGATACAAGGGGATTTTATTCTCTTTTTGCCTCTGCCTGAGGGGAGATACTTTCCCAGGGACATGAAAGTATAACTTAATGTCTGCCAAAGTCTTCAGATGCCCAGTTTTTGTGATTGTTAACAGTGGTAGGATAAAAAATGGGCTCAATAGAATCTCCTGTATGGAATAGGAAATACAATTAGAGGTAGCCCCAAGGCTTTGTAAGGTGCCATGTAAGAAAGTGTAACAGAATTATATGTGCTAATGTTCTTTCTTCTCCTGCAGTCTTAGAAACGGCAGCTGGAAAGGTCTGACGTAGTATATTTTCATTAGAACCTAAGTATTTGCCCTGACCGTTGGTTTTTCACCAGAAGATTTATTCTCAGCCCTCCACAGCTTTGTTTGCAACATTGCATGGCTTATGTAGACAAGGCAAAACATCCCTCTCCTTTCTCACCCTTTCTTACCAGCCTCACAACTCAAAATTCACTTGTTAACTTATTTAATATACAGACACTCAGGAGGCAGATGGGATTATCTATCTAATACTAGCAAAAACATCAAATGATTTCTTTTCAGGCGTGGGCTCTGTTTTGAAATGGCCAAACAGAAGAAGTTATTTGGGCTTGAAATTCAGTATTGAAATAAGGTTTTGGAAAATTACCTGAGTTTGTAATTTTTCACTTTTCTAGATAATGGTGTGGGTCTATCAAAGTATCCTCCCCCCAATAGACTAATTTAGCACAAGCTGGATGATGTCATTTTTCCTCCCTTCTTGGTCCCTTTCTCCTTTCTCCTCTGTCTCTCTTTTAGTGGTAAAGCATTTCTTTGGTTTTTGGTCTTCAGGATCAAGAACTGAAAATGCTGTTCTATGATGTGCCTCATAAAACCCTAAAAAAATAGACAGAGAGCTCCATCCATCCCTCTCTAGGGTATCTGTCAGCAGAGTAAGGAGGTGCAATTTCCATCCTCCTGATTTTGCATCCATACTGTGAACTAAACGTGGAATCTAAGGTATTATATTTTTAATTAAAGAAGCCTTGGAAAGTTCTTCTGAATGTGGCACATCTTTCTTAGGAACAACAGATTGTACTCTCCAACTTAATGTCCTCCACTCCTTAACATCAGTCATGGGCATTTTGTAATGGACCAGGGCCATGTGAACATGATGTATTTTATGGGGAGGATGAGGAGAAGTGAATATTGGTATTTCTAAAAGTATAGGCAGCCTGACAACCAGTTCCGGAGACTAGGTGACATTTTAAATTGGTAATGCTCCTAATTACCCAAACCCTAGGAAGCCATATGGAATACAGCCACAGCTTAGAATTAATATAAGTGAGCACTGTGAACCCATTACTAACAGCATGTTCTCTTAGAATAATGGCACAGTATCTGTGTCAGCACAGTATGATATTGCAGTTAGAACACACACACAACCTCTTGATATTTCCTATTTTGGGGGAAAATTTTCCTGCTATCAAAGTGAAAAAAAAAAAACTTTTCTAAATTTTCCTACAGAAAGTAAGATTTTATTTCCTTGTCAAACATTGCTTATTGGGATTGCTGTGTTAAAATGTCAGATTTATCAAGATTGAATTTAGTAAGCAATGTATGATTTTATGGAACATAAGCCTGAAAGACAGAAATGTCAACTCTTAGCTCGCCTACTTATCTCTAGATAAACTTGGGCTGATTGTTCAAAGTCTGATTTTCAGTTTTCTCTTCTATAAAGTGGGCATAGAAATACTATTATTTATATATTTACTGTGATGATTTAGAGCCAAGGAAAATACTTGCTGAAAGCTAGGGTGCTAAGAATGAAAGTCACTAGTGAGCTAGAAACCAATAACCTGACATTTCAAAAAGCAGACTGAGATTCGCAGTGGTGGAGTTAGAGATCCCAATACATACCATCCATCCCTTGCCTCTGAGAGCACACAGGTCTGAGTATTGGCTCCTTTTTGCCAAGTAAATGGTAGTTTTCTTTATTTAAGTGTCAGGTCTACATACAGATAGTAGATGAAAAGTTACAGTAAGCTCTTCCCATCTACGACCTTAATGCCTTCCTACACTTCAGATAAGCCTCCCCAGCTTTGTGGATGGGTGAAAAAGCACACGCCTCCTATTTGTGATTTCAAGACTTTATCACCAGTTCTTTTGGAATATATACATATATCTCATTTAAGAAATTATTTCAGACTTTTATATTATTCTTGCTGACAGATTTGATGGCACAAGATCATTCATGGCATGCTACTTGCCCCTAAATGTCCTAAAAGTAATCCATTTTACAAATAAACTATAATAATAGTAGCCATAATTTAAAAAAAAAAGAAACCAATTATTTGTAATATGGACTGACAAGTCCCCTTTATCATATGAGAAGAAAGGACTCTCACAGAGACGTATAACTTGGCCAAGGTAAGACCACTTGTAAATACTAAAGGTACGTACTTAAGTGAGTCTGACCTCAATGCCCAGAGTTGGCACTATACCAATGTCAACCACCTGTTCTTGTTTTCACCCCTTTTTTGTCTTCTTCTAGGTTGTTCTAGATGTTGGTTGTGGATCAGGAATACTGTCATTCTTCGCCGCGCAGGCTGGCGCTAGGAGAGTGTATGCAGTGGAAGCCAGTTCAGTGGCACAATATGCCGAGGTAGGTGGTTATATTTTTTACAGCAGCTACTAACAAGGCCTTCAGTAAATTTCAGAGAACTGGGTAATGGACTTTTCTGGACTGATCTTTTAAAAGAACTTTTTTACTAGTCTGATTGTTTTGTTTCTGTTTGTATGTTATTCCTGAAAGAGCCTGACTTCACTGTCGTAGTTGATATGAAAACACTTATTTTTAAAAAATTCATGATACTGAAAATGTAGTATGGCTTTCTTCCCATTCCACTGGAATGCAGTTGGGGGAATGGAGATAAATGTTTCTTTTATCTTTTATGGTCTACCAAGTGAAGTCAGAGTGCCCTGGAGTTACGCTAATTTATTTTTAAATACTGACAATAGCAGCACAACATACTCAGGTTATTTTGTTTATTTTTGTTTAGGGTCTGTCATTACATGGTTGTAGTTAAAAGCACACAGACAGGTATCTGTGTTTCAGGTTCTGATTGGAGGACAGGGAGATGCTTTGTTTTAAATATAGCACTCTATTAACATTGTGAAATGTGTACAAATATTAGAGAGTAAGTCAAAGTCAAGAGTCAGATAATAATGGCTTTCAGGAATATTTGGATATAATAATAACCCAATCAAGCTGCAGAGATTGGATGTATGCGTGTTCGCTCGTGAACAGGGTAATGTACTTGTCATTCACACCTCGAGGAGGCATGAATGTTAATGAGGAACAGGATGACAAAGGAAGGTTTAGCTGCTGCTTCTGATGAACATTGTAAAACTTTCTTCTGACACTGGACAACTAGTAGTTCTTCAATATTGTAGGTTTTTGGACTGAGTGAGCAAAAACGAACCAGAGATATGTAGACCAGTAGGGCATGTTTGTAGGGAAAGACTATCAGGGAGGTCTAATGGCTGGCATGTTGCTGTACTCTCTGTCTAACCAAGTCTTGGGCAAAATATTTTGGGACAATTGCTTTCTCACCAATCATAAAATCATTTTTATTAAATATTGGGTCACTTATAGGAGGAATATAGGGGATCAAAGAAAAATAATAATAACAGCAACAAAAACCACAACACAACAAAACAAAAATAAACAGACAACTATAAATCAGAGACATTCTGCAGGGGAGGGGGTGGGAAAGGGATCAAAATTAGGGCGGGAAGAGCTCAAGGGACTATGGAGAGGGTGCACAGGTGAATTGGTGGTGGAAATGCTATGGGGACTACATTTGAGAAAAGAAAGCAAACATTGTAAGAAAAAATAGATAAATGGATTTAAAAAATAATAAATACCATTCCCCCCAAAAAAATTGGGTACACACAAAAACATATTTTTAAAATTTATATAATGCCAAAAATAACAGTACAGTGAACCTGTGCCCACTGCCTCTTCTAACAAATAGGCCATTAGCATATTCTTTAAAGGTCCATGTGTCTTGTCCCCTTGATCACATCTCTTTCCAAATGATCCTAAACCAAGGCTATCACTATCTTTGAATTTTTGTTTATCATTCTGTTATTGCTCTTTATAGTTTTATGACATGCTTCTCTCCTTGAAAATAAATCATCTATGAAATATTTCCATAAATGGTATCATAATGTATGTATTCTTCTATCATAAGCTTTGTTCACTCAGCATTATGTTCCATTTTGTTGATACACATACAGCTGTTGTTTCTCTTCAATGCTGGATATTGCTCCATGAACTGAAGTTCCTCAAGTTGTTAGTTTGCTGTGCTGTTGACAAACTTCGGATGGCTTCCATTCTGAAAGTATTGTTAGAAATATCCTTATACACAGTTCTCACCAAGTCTTTGCGAGAGTTTCTCAGAATGTATCTGACAGAATTGTTGGGTCAAAGAGCATGCATACCTTCAACTTCATTCTACAGATATGCCAAATTGTTTTCCAAAGTGGTTGTACCAGTTTTCACTGCTGCCAGTGGTATACAGCTTTGTCTACTCTTGATATTGTCAGGCTTTGGGATTACTGCCAATCTGATGTTAATGGCAGTATATGTAGGGCTTTAATTTGTGTTTTCTGCTTATTAATGACCCGTTGAGCATCTTTTCAAAGTGTTTTGGCTATTTTGGTTTCTCTTCTCTAAAATACCTGTTTAAGATTTTTGAAATTTTTTCTTTTGAATTGTTTTTGTATTACTAATTTATTTATAGGAAATAATTTCTTTATTCTGGATAATACTAATCTGATTCAGTTATATGTATGGAAATCTTCTCCCAGTTCTTACCTCATATTTTCTGTTTCTTTATGGTCCTAGTGAACAATAATGATGGATTTCTCAATAAGAATAGAGAAGAGGAGGCTATAAACTAATATAGAGAGAACCCCATACATAAAAATGCCTCTGCTTCGATTTTAATAAATCTTAAAACGCATTCTTAAAGATCAGAAATTTTGTTTACAACTTTGTCTCATGTGCTGTTCATTCATTTAAATTCATTTATTTACTCTTCATTTAATCACATCCCACAGTTCTTTCTGTTGAGGAATATAGGTGTAATGATTAGTATCTGCTGCAGTATTCAAAGAGTGTCTGTTCTAATAAGGGAATGACCCTGTTATCTCTTGTGTTAGGCATATATATATATTTACACATATATATGTGTATATAGTGTGTGTGTGTGTGTATATATATATATAATATTTTCTTTTTCTTATTTAGTGTTATGAGTTTAATTTATTTTTCATGTTTTAGGTAGTCTGAGACACATTACATAGCTATTTTTAAAACCTTAAAAATCTAATGACCTTGGTCATACTATTAAGGGAATAAAGAGAGAAATTGACTAAACAGATTCTTGTACTCCATAGTCATAGTTCTGTTTCCAACCCCAGCATAAACTCTCAACAATCACCAGACACCATGGGAGGAGTCATTCTGGAACTGTCTCACTGATTGGTTTCTCCAAGAGAATTCTTATCCTGATTAAACACATCAGCAGGATCGTTGCCTCCTCTCAGAGTGGGCTGACCCTCACAGACACTTTTACCCAGTGTGGCTGCTGCATCATTATAAGGAGCTCAAACAAGAAGCCAAACCAGAAAAGAAAGGGGAAAGAACTTAAAATGTTAAGGCTTTGAAGCTTCTTAAAGTATTTTAAAACTTTTAAAACTATTGAACTCTTTTACTTTACTTCCAACAGCTCATATAATTTCAAACTTACAGTTAAGTTGTAAAAATAAAAGCTGTTCAAAGCTATCCAAATTTTCTTTGTCTAGATTCACCTATTATTCACATTTTACCCCATTTCCTTTATCGCTTACTCTTGTTCCTCTTTCACCACACACACACACACACACAAATATATACACACATATGTCTGCATAGATATATTTACATATATATGGAGCTAGAATTAGATATATATACATATACTTAGTTTTATGGGCCAGATATATACATCATAGCCCTTTATCCTTAAATTTTTCAGTGTATATTTCCCAGGAATGAAAACATTTCCTTTGCAACCAAAAAATAATTTAATTTAAATGTGAAAAAAGCAGTAATAACTTGTTCATTGAGTCCATGTTCTGATGAAAATGTGGTGGGGAGCCCCCGGCATGAATAGAGAGACTGTTACCATGGGTGTTGAGGTGAAAAGAACTCTTTTTTTAAACTGCCTCTTGCCTTGCATAGTTTTTCCAGGGAGATTTATTTTAAAGCACTAAAAACAAGTTCTCATGCATTCCAACGTGTCTCATTTTTATCTTTGGTTTTAATTTCAGTAGAGGATGTTTGTATCACCATAATCCTTTTCTTTTTTTTCTTTTTTTTTTTTTTTTTTTGCACAGCTGGGGCAAGTTGAGGGAAAGAGTGGCTTTCCAAATTCTGTCAAGACTGGGAGTCCTTGAAATCCTTGCTGGAAAGTCTCTTTTGCCCAGGAGGCCTTCCCTGCATGTGGTCCTAAGGACAGGCTGGTTAAAAATGCATTCAGGGACAAGAATGATTAGAATCTTCTCAAAGGATGAATTTAACTGCAGCTTCTGTCTCCTGATGAAAACCACAGCCCTGGCTCCTGCGTGGGTGTCATGAGATGCTCCCCATGGGCTAAGGACCTTTCACCCTTTGCAGGACAACTCCTCATCTCTGCTTCTTACTCTAACACTCATCTGTACAGTTTTTGGGTGGCAAAATGCGAGTGTGAACAGCACACAAAAGATTTTCACTCTAAGGATAGACTTTTATAGCAGCTCGGCACACAGTGTATGGTGCTCCTTTTGACCTTTTCATTATTTGGTAATTGAACCAGCAGACATTTAATTCTTTCCTCTGGAGTCTTCATTAAATTGCTTGGAAAAGATAAAATTGCAACAAGAAAGAAAAATGTACAAATTTAACTACCATTGCCTGTGTCTGGATTCTTCTTCTCATGCCAGCCTTCTGGGGTTTAAGTAAATGGAGTATTTTCAGATTGCTTTGAATTCAATTCAGTTGCATTCAGTGGCCCAGCCTGATTGTGAAGGAGCTGACCCTCTGATGACATGATAACTTGAATAACTCCTTGTCTGGAGGGCATGAACATTGAGTCATTTTTTGCAATGGCCTTGAACTTCGCATGTTCAGTGCTGTGTGGTTACCCTGGCCCCCAGATGACATTTCTGGGTCAGTAATAAGAGATTCTCCTTGTCTAAGGAATAGAGCAGAACTAAAGGTCTCTCATGGGTTCCCAACCTATGAGCCTGCCTGTCTCAAGCTGGCAGCTATCTCCTGCTCTCTTTTGCCCTTTCTTATATCTGAAATATAAAGCTGTAATCCCCAGATCCAACACACCAAATGGAAAAGAAGAAAAGAATTTATCAAATTTCCAGACATATAGTGTCATGTAGGAGGTATTCCTTGATTTAAATTTGTGTACAAATACATATCATGCATCTCCATCTAGATGATAAACTTCTTGAAGGCCCAGAGTGAGCAATCATAAATAGAGTTCTGTGTTGTAATCAACTTACAGCAAAACTCTCTGATATGTAGGTTTAACAATGCCCATGATCACTTAATAATTAGACTTCATGAGTACATGGTTCCTATATTATGCCTCATAAGAATGACTTTTAAGCAATCAGACCAAATGTTTCTGGGTCACAGGATGGTAGAAATATAGGCAGATAGAAACAGAATTATTGTGGTGCTATCTTTCTAGACCTGCTAAGTTCATAATCTAGGACTGATCTGTCCAGAATGGTAGCCAACATGTGACTGCTTATACTTAGCTATATTTCAAGAGCTCAGGAATCATAAGTGGCTAATAGCCATCATATTGGAGAATGTAGATATAGAATATGTCCATCGTTGCAAGAAGTTCTAATGGACAACACTCATGAGAGGTCACAGGTGGCCACACCTTCCTCTTCTGGCCTGTGATAGCCAGGCTGATGGCTATGTTCCTTGCCAGATAATGTGAGCCAGGGCCAAATAGTTAGATGAGGCAGCACTCCCTCGTTCTTTTTGCTGTGATCATTGTTTATCTTTCCCTTAGTTATGTGAAAGATCTGTCTTAGAACATGTTCCTTAAGAAACAGACTCTGGTGCAGAGACTTATATACAGGAAGTTTATACAGTGAGTTCTCAGGAGCCTATTCAGGGGGAGGTGAAGGAAGCAGGACAGGATTGGATAGAGGAAGGAGTTAAGCTGTGATAAAGTAGTAATAAAGGACTCAGCCAGCTCCATAGGGGTTCTTGAGTTGGGGCATCAGAGAAGTTGAACTACCTTGAGGCAAAGGCCTTTATGGTCCACACTTTTTAATATATAGATATTTGCATTTTTTTGTAAAATTGTTTCTCTAATTCTAACTCATTTTTAAGAATTATATATCATTCTCTTGTAATTTTTCATGATTTTTTGTGACATGTTTCTATCCCTAAAATCAAATCCTTTATGAACTTCCCATAAATGGCATAATAATGTATGTATTCTTCTATATGTTTCTTCTTTCACCCAAATTATATTTCTGGGGGCCATTTTTGGCAGGATGTGTGACACTGGGTAAGGTGACTCTCTTGGGATGAGGGAAGCTCATAGAATGAAACTCAACTGAGCCATCATCTGCCAGCCATGGGGGGAATGAGTGCCCTGGTCTAGAAGGAAGGAAATGCATGATACACCATAGAAAGTAGTACAAGATTTTTGGGGTCGGAATGGGGGGGTTGCAATTGTATGGGGAATATAAAAATAAAATTTATTATTTAAAAAAAAAGGAGGAAAAAAAACAAACAAACAAAAAAAAGAAAGTAGTACAAGATTTAAATTTAGGATCCTAACTTTGGGCTCCAGACTGGAAGCTGATGTAAAATAAAGATTAATAGTAAATTAAGGAGGAAAATAGAAGTGATAAAGCAAATGGGATCATACTAAAATCTTAGACCACAGGTTGATTTGTTATGTGTGCTCTAAATGTGAGCACAAACTTTCTAGAAGCCAAATATATCACCTGATCTGATGTGTTTTGTCCTATTCTAACTGCTGTGAAGACACAAGGCAACATAGGAAATTTGGTCTTTCCTTCAAGTCATGTAATCCAACTGGATTTCAAACAAGTGGAATTCTTGACACAAGACTATGACACCAAAAGCATCTGATGAAGTGCCACTACAGGAACAGTTCCCATGGGCTGGGCTGATTAGTGAAGTCTTTAGAGAAGAAATGCAATTTGAATTGAATCATAAAGATTGAGAAGAAATGAAATGCTCCTTTCTTCATTGTTTACCTCTTACTTCCAGCAATGAAATTTTTAAAAACCCTTAGGTTCTCATAGGATCCCCTGTCTTAAATGTGTTGATAACCTCTTCACAAATTCTTTGAAGGACAGTTGTTGGAAAGGGTGCTGGTAATTTTTAATTTTGAACATCAGAAAGTCATGCATTTTGAAGTTTTCTGATAGGAGTTTATCCTGGTTTCAACTCTTTGAGCTAGCATTTTCTCTAGCTTCTTTAGTATCTCCCAGTGCTAACTTCTACTTCCTTCTCACTCTCCCACAGACACCAAATGCCTGAGTCACAAAATTCCATCCAGCCCATCAACGCTTTTTATTTTTACACTGAAAATGAAGTTAAAAGGTGGCAGTAAGGAATCTGTTAAAAAAACAATAATAAGCATTTTGCACAGATGAAGGTTTAGAATTTAGGATGCATTTCCACATCTATAAACTCATAGATCTTTAGGAAGAGTCTGTGAAATGCTTGGAATAGATAATATCATTCCTACATTACAAATAAAGAAGAACCTTAGAGAAGTTCAGTCCTGAAGCTAGGACATGAGTCCCAATTCTTCTTGACTATCCAAGTGTAACTTCTGTTATTCATGGGTGTAAATAGTTCACCCATGAACCAGGAGAAAAAACCCTATTTCTCTTTTTAAGAAACATACTGTGAAGCTCTTAAACAGGCATTCAGATCTGTCATGTAAGAATCAGACATTCTCCCATTGGGCAAAATCAGTAATGCACTTTACAGATAAGCAGTTTGAGGTAGTCCATGTAGAATGCCACCCCATTAACTACAAAACTCCAACCAGGAAAGCAGACCCCTTCTTGATTCTGACTTATTGCCTCCTATTCTCATTCAACATTCAGTTCCGTGTAGGCTAGACCCTAAAAACTTTTGCCATAGTTAGAATTGAGGGTGCAAGTTCTGGAATCAGATAGTGTGAGGTTATATCCTTGCTCTATGGCCTAGTGGCTGTGTGACCTTGACAAGTGTGTTAGTTTCCTAAAGCTGTGATGACAAGTTAACATAAAGCCAGTGGCTTAAAACAATGCAAATGTGTTTCCTTACAGTTTGGGAGGATAGAAATACTATATGGGTCTTATGGGGCTAAAATCAAATTGTCACAAAACTGTCCTTTCTGGAGACTCTAGGGAAAGATTTTGTTCCTGCCTTTTTCAGCCTTTAGAGACTGCCTGCACACTGGGCTGATAGCTGCATCACTCTGCCTTCTGTTTCCATCATCATGTCTTCCTCTCTATTCTCACCCTCTTATAAAGATACTTGTGATTATATTGGTTCCCCGAGGTAATCCAGTGTAATCTCCTATCTCAATAACCTTGAAAGTTCTTTTGCTGTATAAAGTAGCATATTCACACTTCTCAGGATTTAGGACATGGGCATATTTGGGGGGTGGGAATGGAAAGAGAAGCATTATTCTGCCTACCAAAGCAAGTTACTTGACCTTTCTCTACCTCATTTTCTTCATCTCTAAAATTGTAGATAGTCGTAATCCCTTATGAAGATATTACGAGGATTAAATGAGAAAATTCACATAAAAATGAGCACAGTGCCTGACATCCTCTAGCTATTGTTACTGTCATCATTTTATCGTCAATGTCTTTATGGGCCCTCATTTCATCCATGTCTCTATGCTAATAAGTTGAACAGATAGCAAGAGGGAGGTCACCAGGCAACAGTGGGAAGTGTGAGGCCCTGTAGAGCACATTTTCCAAGAATGTGTGTAAACTGCTTTTTGAAATTTTATTACCAAATAGAGAAGTTTAGTTTTGAAAGCCCAAACATTATAAGACACAGAGACTTCACATCATTGCCAATTCTTTTCAAAATTCTGCGGACTGAAATCCAGTTCTCAGGGGAAATTCATAGCT
This sequence comes from Talpa europaea, assembly GCF_964194135.1. Classification (NCBI taxonomy): domain Eukaryota; kingdom Metazoa; phylum Chordata; class Mammalia; order Eulipotyphla; family Talpidae; genus Talpa; species Talpa europaea. The sequence goes on from NC_140074.1 coordinate 34,913,166, forward strand.
GACCCTGAATCCTTTCCCAATAGGTATTTACTTTGCTCATTCAAATCTACTGTGTTCTCCCTGGATAGCCTCACTATTGGTGACTGCTCAGAGACAACGCAACCTCTTCAGCTTCAAGAAATAATACTCTCAAACAGGACATATCAGGCTCTCCTGCAGGGTATCTCTAACACAGAATATCTGATTTAGTAAGTATGGGACGTTGTCTGAGAATTTGCATTGCCACTAAATTCTACTGATAATGATGCTTCTTATTGAGTATAGGCCACACTTTGAGAACCACTGATATTACATAATATCAGAGATGAAACTGTCTGAAAGAGATTACCCACAATTTTTTTTGAAAGGTACACCAAAGAGACCCTATATGTGTGTATATATATATATATAGAACCCTGTATCCATTCACCTATCAGTGGACATTGGGTTATTTCCATATCTTGACCAAAGTGAATAATGCTGTAGTAAACATGGGAGTGCAGCTTCACGTCCTTCAGATCCTGATTTCAGTTCTTCTGGATAAATACTCAGAGTGGGGTTGATAGGTCACATGGTAGTTCTAGCTTTAATTTTTTTTTTGTGGGAACCCCACGTTGTTTTCCGTGGTGTCTGTGTCATTCTGTGTCTGTGTCATTCTGTGTCATTACACTAACTGTGTATAAGGGTTGCAATTTTTCTATATCCTCACCAACAGTTGCCAGTTTTTGGAAATAGCTATCCTAACAAATGTAAGGTGTAATCTCATTATAGTTTAGATCTGCATTTCCATGAGGGTTACAAGAGTTTTATTTACTGGGCATTTGGATCAACTTTTATGTGAAGAAGGATCTGAAGGCCAAAAATTATCTTTTGAAACTGGTATCCAATTTCCTCCATTTACAGATGGCATTTGCCCAAATCCACAGTTGATTTTCTTCTGCCCTGAGAAATTGTCTTCTTTTACAGCACTGACATGTCTGTCATCTTGATATTTAAACCATGGTGCAAGCAACTCCTTAACTCACTTTGCAGCTTCCCACAACTACTGTCCTTCAACTATGGTCTTAACTCAAAGTCCCTCACCTCTTTGCCATCCCTCTCTTTACCTCACTGTACGTGGCTGCCCTCGGCCCCCTTGTGAGGGCTGGTTTGATTCTGGGCTCTTTATTAAAGAAAACAAGTTAGGGCCTCCTCGGTGGCGCAGCAGTTGAGCCCTGGGTTGAGAAGCCGACCGCAGCCTCTGCAGCGCCTGTTCAATCCCTGGCCACTGGGTGAGGGTCCCACATGGCGCGCAGACCTCTCCTGCCACTCGCTGCTCCCCTTAGCAGTTTATTTCATCAGTCTGTCTGTTCTGCTCCCCGCTCTGACTCTGGTGAATTCTCTCACCCTCCCGCGCTTCTGACTGTACCTGGTGCTTGTATAAATAAATAAATAAATAAATAAATAAATAAATAAATCTTTAAAAATAAATAAATAAATGAAGAAGACAAGCTATACGTTTGCACCAAGTGCTTGTTGACTTAAAGCATTTTTCTGCCTTGGCACCTACATATTGAGGAGTTGTTATTATACCACACACTAGTTTGGCTGCAGAGCAGGGTAGATGAGACAGGTTGTCTTAAATTCACCAAATAAGAAAGGCATCATTTTCTCAGGAAATGAAAATAAAGAACCTTTAAGTGTTTGGTTACTAATTATTGCTAGTAATCTTGATGTCTTACAACTGCCTTCAAACTTAATAGTGAATTTGCTTTTCACACTTGTCCCCATGCCAACTTTACTCTTCTTGGTCAATTCCTGGTAACTATGAGTTTCACCCTGTAGGAAAAGATAAATAAAGCAGTATTTGGCTGTATGACACTCTTCAAGACAAGACCAATGTCTGAAGAGCAAACTACCCAGTCAAATCAACAGGTTGGCTTCTCTACACAATACTAAGTAGTCACTTTGACTCTTTATTTTCCATGGAATTGATGAATCCGCATTCTCTCTGGGCTGTCATGTAGCCTCAGATTGGTGTCCAATCTTGCTCTTTCATCTACTGTAGCTGAGGAAATGATAAATGGTTTTGCCACCTGGGTGACTTTTTAATGATCTGAAAGACCATAAGGAGCCAGCATTTCTTTTGTACAGTTCCTCATTCAACCGCCTAATAGCTATCTGAAAGAAAAGCTCTTCTTGAGAAGAAACAGTGTGTTCATCTCGGCAGAAGCAGTAATATCTCATGATTCTCTGATTAAACTATCACAACAGGTATATTACGGGGCATCTGACCTGCTTGAAACAAACTTACGCTGAGGTTTCTTGGTATTTGCATGGCAGCTCTTCTGCCAACAAGGCATGAAATGACAGATGAGTGTCCCTAAACTTTAGTGTGAATAGCAAGTAAAGTGTCCAAGAAACTGCTGGGGCCCAGCTGCCTCCTGGGGCAGTGCTGGAAGGGGAAACATGTTTTTCTTTAGGATCACCCTCTGTGCAAATGAACTCCAATCATGGATGAAACGAAAGCTGGTCCTTCAAGGGATGGAATACTGGAGTGAAACATGCAGCACAGTCTCCCCGCTGCCCCAGAAGCACAGGTACCAGACTTAAAATTGAAAGCAGGAAATTGTCTCTCCCCTTCCTGAACTCTTATTAAAATTATAATATTTTAAACCTCAAAAGTTCCATAGGAAGCCTCGCATAAAGCATATTGCTAGGTGTTGGAGCGACCAATCCTTAACGCAGGGATCTGGTCATCAGCATGTGTATGCATCTGCAAGATTTTGGTGGGTGTATGAATGGTAAACATTTTTAGCTATTGATTGATTTTTTGAAAACAATATATATGCTACTGTACTCATTTCATATATAACATGCTCTAAAGTTAAAATAAGATACCACTATACACTCACAAATTACTAAAACTTCCAAGATTATGAAAACAAATGAGCTAGAGCAATGCTCAGACATTGTTGATTGAACTGTGAAAGGACACAAGAACTTTCAAAAGCATTTGGGTAGTTAAGTGCATTCTTCCTATAACCCAACAATTTCATTCCTTGGCATTTACCTAAGAGAAATAAAAGTATTGTATTCACACAGAAATTTGTATGTGAAAACCCAGAAGCAATCCAAATGTCCATCAACACATGAAATGACAAGGCCATTGTAGTACAGTTGTGAGTTGCTGAATGACTTTTTGGTCAACAATGGACCACATATACAGTGGTGGTCCCAGCAGGCTGTGCCATGTAGCCTCGCTGTGAGCAGACCATACCATCTGGGCTTGTGTGACTAGACTCTATGATGTTTGTTTTTTTTTTTTTTAATTTTTTTTAATAGAGGCATGTTTTATTTATTTATTTATTTGTTTGTTTGTTTTGTTTATACATGCACTGGGTACAGTCAGACGCGGGAGGGTGAGAGAATTCACCAGAGCCAGAGCGGGGAGCAGAGCAGGCAGAAGGACCGAAGTACACTGCTGAGGGGAGCAGCGGGCGGCAGGAGAGGTCCGCGCACCATGTGGGACCCTCCTCCGGTGGCCGGGGAGCAGCCGGGGATCGAACCGGCGCCGCAGAGGCTGCGGGCAGCTTCGCAACCCAGCGCTCAACCGCTGCGCCACCGGGGAGGCCCTACTCTATGATGTTTGCATGAAGAGCATGTGTTTCTCAAAATGTATCCCAGGGCTTAGGCCGCACATGACTGTGTATCCCAACAGTGACGGATTATTAAGCAGTAAAAATGAATGAACTACTAATACACATAATTATATGGGTGCTGAGTAAAAGAAATCATTACAAAGGGCATGTAAATTTATTTGTAATAAATTCTAAAATAGGCAAAGCTAATATAGGAATAGAAAGCAGATCAGTGGTTGCCTGAGCGTGGTGATGGAGCCAAATGAAGGGAGAAGGGATTGACTATAAATAGGCATGAAGGCAATTTGGGGATAATGGGTATTTTCTTTATCTTGATTGGTGTAGTGTTACATGAGTACATAATATTTACTAAAACACATTAAACTGTACATTTAAAATGAGTGTTTCATTGTATGTAAATTGTTCCACATTCATAAAAATGCTCTCTAATGACAAAAGTGAATTTCCACTGACTTTTGTACTGAAGATCTTAATCTTTGTAATGTAAGAACCAGAAATAAAATGATTGAAAAGGGAAGGGTAAGATAAGAGAAGGATGGGGCCTCCCCTGGTGGCACAGGCGGTTGAGCGCTGGGCTGTGAAGCTGCCCGCAGCCTCTGGTTCGATCCTGGCCTGCCGGTGAGGGTCCCACATGGCGCTGCAGACCTCTCCTGCTGCACCCACTGCTCCCCTCAGCTGTGTCTTTTGTCAGTCTGCATATTCTATTCCCCGCTCTGTCTCTGGTGAATCCTCTCACTCTCCTATGCATCTGGCCTGTACCCTGGTTCTTGTATAAATAAATAAATAAAATCTTTTTAAAAAAAGATGAGAGAAGGATGAAAATCAATAATACTTTTAAATACATATATTTCATTAATGACACATAAAAAACTATAGTTATATGATATAAAATATTGATTTAATATTTGGTAATAATGTGATTTAAAGTTCTTGTTCAGTATTAAGTTTGTTTTGATTGCTGTGAATGCTGTTGCCACTGGATATCTAAAACACAGCAAAGTATGTAAATTCAAATGGAAGCAAGGCAAAAAGAGTTCAGCTAGATACATTACAGTACTCATTTTTCACTCTTCTATCATTATGTTATGCATATGAAATTCAGTTATTACACTTATCTTTTCTCAGATGTCAGTCAGAAGTTCTTACAAACTAATCAGAACATGTTACATTTTATATTTTTAAGAAATAGGTTTAAAATTACTAAAATTCTTCTCTTGGAATATTTTTTTTAACAAATTGGAAAATTATATTCCCAACTTCTAAAAATTTTTCAGATATGACTTTTTATGTCATTTTCAGAATCAATCATTATGTAACAATGAAATACACTAATAACCATTTCCAAAATGTTTTTTCCATAGCAAGAGTTTCTTCTGAAAAATAGCTCCTCCATCATTCATTACTAAAGGTCATCTTTATTCTGCAAGGGCAAATAAAGTTTATTATTTTTAAATGCCTGCTAGGTAGAATAATTCTGACAGCTACTTGTCATCTCAGAAAATTTCAACAAATTATAATTCTTTATAAGAAAATCCCATTATTCATCTGTTCCAAATACCTTGCTGTGAAATAACTAGCAGAGGTTCATTGCTGTAAAGATTTTCAAGTATACTCCCTTCTCTCCCCCTGCAGAATGTCTCTAGTTTATAGTTGCCTGTTGATTTTGATTTTTACTTTATTATAATTACTATTTTTTTCCTGATCCCTTATTTGGATCCTCTAAATTCTTCCTATAAGTGAAACCAGTCATTATTTTTCTTTTTCTTTCTGGATTATTTCACTGAGCATGATCCCTTCCAGCTCCATCCAAGTAAAAAAATATATAAAAGAAAATTTAAAAATAAATAAAATAAAAATAAATTTAAAAATTTTTTCAAGTATGTCTCCATGTTACTACAAAGTATTGAAAATAGCCTACTCTCAAAGGTATTTATTTTTGACATATAAAATTTTCCACATTGATGACATGTTTGTCTAAGTTAAACTGTATCTAATAAATTGCTGATGTATGATGTTATGCATGAATTTCACATGTGCAGCTACCTGAAACATTCTCATTATGTGAATGTTTAGAAATTTTTAGATATTCCCATCAGTAATTATATACACACAATTTTCCCATGAAACATTGATATTAGAGGTAATCTTCAGTACATTGATACTTTTGTTGTCTCTCACAAAAGCAGTTGTTCTGGTTATTGAAACAGAACCTGAAATATAGCATAGGTTAGGAACATGTGTTAATTAATACAAATGTATGTAGCAAACCTTTTATATCATATTTTTTTCTCAGTTGTTTCTTAAAATCATCAATAATGTTTTGTCTGCACCTGTCAATAGTATTTTCTAACAGATGAATGTATCTTAGTGTTTTGCTACATTGTTTCCACATATTATTTCAGCAGTTTTTAACCACAGCAGGAAGAAGAAATAATCTTCATAGACATGTGGCTTTCATCTTTTGTTATAATGTACCTTTGTTATGAAGGAACTTCAAAAGTGGCTTACAAACTTTGGAGAAAATTTATGCAGAACCTTTTTTTTTTAAATAATAAATTTTATTTTTATATTCCCCCATACACCTGCACATGCCCCATTCTGACCCCAATCCCTCCCCTCCCGGCCCCCACCCCCCAAAAAGTGTCTCTGGTTCATAGTTTTTTTGTTGATTTTGATTTTCACTTTCTTATAGTTATTCATTTTCCTGATCCCTTATTTAAGTTTTCTAGATTCCTGCTATGAGTGAGACCATCTGGTATTTTTCTTTTTCTTTTTGGCTTATTTCGCTGAGCATGATCCCTTCCAGCGCCATCCATGTTGCTGCAAATTGCATGTGTTTATCTTTTTTGAATGCTGAGTAATATTCCATGGTATATATGTACCACATCTTCTTGATCCAGTCATCTATTTTTGGGCATTTGGGCTGTTTCCAGAGCTTAGCTATTGTAAATAGTGCTGCTATAAACATAGGGGTGCAGGTGTTCTTTGGAATTGATGTTTCTGTGTCCTTTGGGTAAATACCTAGGAGTGGCATTGCTGGATCATATGGAAGCTCTATGTTTAGTAGGTCCAGAAATCTCCACACAGCTCTCCAGAGTGGTTGGACCAGTTTGCATTCCCACCAACAGTGCAGGAGAGTTCCTTTTTCTCCACACCCTCGCCAACATTTGTTGTTGCTAGTTTTTTTAATATGTGCCATTCTCACTGGTGTAAGATGGTATCTCATGGTAGTTTTGATTTGCATTTCCCTGATTACAAGTGATGTTGAACATTTTTTCATATGTCTGTTGGCCATTTGCATTTCCTCTTCAGAGAAGTTTCTTTTTAGCTCTTCTGCCCATTTTTGACTGGGTTATTTTCTTTGTTGTTGTTGAGTCTCATCAGCTCTTTGCAGATTTTTGTGATCAGTCCTTTATCATTAGTGTTGGGTGCAAAAATGTTCTCCCAGTTGGTGGGGTGAGTTTAAATATCTTACATATCCAGATGCTTTTTACTAACACAATAAGTACCCTTGAAGTGAGCTTTTGTTCATGGTATTTATTTGGTGTAAATATATTAATATATTTCAAATAATTTTTCTGGGTAAATTTTAATTTTTTAAGCTGTAATGAGAAGGGTCAGGTCTGCAGTTTTCATGTTGTTTGCTTGTCTTCTAAATATACATGCATGTCTTGGATGTCTTGAAAGCGGGAAAGGGCAGGTGCAGTGCAATTCAGGAATGAAATAAGGGGCTGGAGCTCCTCAGTCTACTCTTTTTCTCCCCAACTCAGAAATTGTGTGTTTGAAATAAAGCAAGTCACATGAAGCTTTTGGTTTCCCAGTGCATATAAAGGTTATGTGTACACTATATTGTAGTCTATTGAGTGCATAATAACTCTGTGTATAAAAATATATATATATTAAAAATAATTTGTTGCTAAAAATTATAATTATTGGAGCCATATAGATAGTAAGGTGTGCCTGTATAGATAGTAAGAGCACAGGCTGTGGAGTGAGTGTCTGCATAGAAACTGGCTCTGCCATTTACTTAACTCTGTGGTTTGCATAAGCCATTTACACTCTGCACCTTGGGTTCTTCATCTGTAAAATATGAAAATTAATCATAGTACATGTGATTTTCAGCTCTTTTCCCTCTTTCTCTATATCCAGCACATCAAATCTACGTTCCAAATAGATCTAGAATCCATGCACCTCTCCCACGCTGCTCCAGGCAGGGCCATCTCTTATCTAGAACTGCAGAGTAGCATCCTAACTAGCCTTCTTGCTTCTGCCATGTCCTCATATTCTGTTTTCCATATAACAACTAGTGTTATTCTTTAACAGTGCAATTCGAACCTGGCACTTCTAAGCTGAAACTTTCCAGTGATTTCTCCTCCCTCTCTGCATAAGGTCCAGAGTTCTTGCCTTGAAACCAACTGAAGCCTTTCACACTGGCCTCTGCTCCAGGTCCATATTCCTACCACCTTCCTGTCCTCGCTCACTCTGCTCCAGTCTTTCTGCCCTTATGGTTCTCCTCAGAGACAACAAACACACTTCTACCTCATGATCTTTGCACTGACTCTTCCCTCTTCTGTGAAAATTCTTCCCCCAGGCAGCCACAGGGCTAGCACTCACACCATTTAAAATAGAGCAAAGACCTTGCTGACCATTCTTTCTAAAGAAACACCCCTCTTTGGATCACTTTCCATTCCTTTACTCTGCTTTAGATTTCCTAAATGGCACTTTTATAACTAACACATTTCAAATCCATAACCTTCTTGCCTGCCTCCTTTCATAAGCCCACTGGTTCTTGTGCTTGGGTGATTTTTACCTCCTAATGGACACAGGACAATGTCTAGAGACATTTTTGGTTGTCATGCAGAAGGAAAGGCATAGCAGTCAGGGATGCTGCTAAGCACTTAATATGCCCAGGACAGACTCCCACAACACAATCTGACCCCAAATGTCAATATTTCTGACATGAGAAACCCTGTGAGTGGCAGAAGAACAGAGACATAGCTGTCCAGATTGTGTTTACAATGTTCCTGGCACATAGGGGGTATGCTGTGTATTTCTCTTTCTCCTATAATGAGTGGGATGAGACATTTAGCTCTGTGGCTATAAATAGTAACTATTCCTTTTAACAAGGAACAGATACTTATTAAACTTTGTAGTGTGCCAGATCCTGTGCTAACTCTACATGACAATGAGCAAGAGTGGACATTAATATTAGCAGTTTTTATTATCATTGTCCTTATTTATATCAGTCATCCTTGCATTCTTGAGGGTTATGAGACCACAGTGTTTTGTTTGTTTTTAATGGCATGCCCTTATTTTATAGTACCCTTGTTTGTTTTTTCACAGTATAGGATTTCTCCCCTCAGATGTAGTCACCATAATCTTCCCACCTCCAAAGCACCTTTATTTTGTTTTTTGATTCTGTGATGTTAATTTCTTAGAGATGCTTTGGAAAACTTGGAGAGTTTAGGTTTGTGAGAAGCAACCTAGCATAGTATTACTAAAAACTGTAGAATTTGAATTAAACAGCCTAGGTTCATCTTTAGGCTGTAGCATTTACTATTGGTGTATCTATTGAGATAGGCAAGGTTTTTGCAAGTTTCTATTATGGGAACAAGACTCCAGCTTCTCAAGCCTAACAACAATGAAAGGTTTATTTATTTATGTGTTGCTCAAATACATGCCTAGGTCTTATTGTATTGACTATAAAGCAAATGAAATGACCAAGTCTGATGTAAATGGGGCAAAAAAGATATGATGTTACCACAGAGAAGAGAAGAGAATATTTGTGGAAAATAGGAAAAGTTTGGCTTTTTCAAATTAAAAAATCATCTGATTTTGTAAAATTTATTAATCAGGCTTTTGGTTAGAAATCACAGGATAACTTACATTGACCTAAGAAAAAATTGAATTTATTGACTCAAATAATCAGGTGGTCCAGAAGAAGTGTGGCTACCAGGTCATCTAAATGGGGTTTCTCCCTCTTCCTCTCTTTCCTTTTCTCCCTCATCAGCCCCACCATACCACTGCTTTCTCCTCTCTCCGTTGGAGCTATTCTACTATAGACAGTCCAGGTCTACACTGAAAGAGGATTTCAATTAATCTAGCTGCCTGCCCTTCTGATTGTTATTGTCAGAGGAATGAAACTGCTATGATTGCCTGGATCTGGGTGATATGCCTGCTTCTGTGCGAGGGTGGAAGAGGATGGCTCAAATTGAGAGTCTCACCAGCATCACAAATGAGAATAAGAGAGTAAGAATTTCCCATGTAGAGAAGGTCCTGTACAAATGAAATCAATCAGTCGAGCATAGAGGACTTGAACATATACCTGCTTCACTCTAAACAGGATAAATCCTATGAAAGCCTTTTGTAAACTGTAAAGCATTGTCTGAATGCTAATTGCTGTTATTATTCCTTCCAAGTTGAATAGAAAGCCCCACTATTTACTAGGGTAAATTAATGCTGATGACAGGCAAGTATTGTTCCACACACTTATTTAGGTGAAAGTAAAGTTGCAGTAAATAGGCAAGAGGTTACCAGCAAATCCAGTAAGTCAATGACAAAAAACTCTTCAGTACTAAACCTAGAAGAGGTGCTGTGACTTCAGATACAAGTTGCACCAGCAAGACAACAACTATACACTGATAACATCAAGAGTTCTGCCATATGCATCTTCTGAGTGCTGCTGTGTCCCTGACTTGATGCTAGGGGCTATTCTAGAAGAATAAGACACAGCCCTTCGCTTAGAGAAATGTTTCTCTCCATCCAGCTCCCAAGAGCTCCAAATATGCAGATTATGTCAAAGAAGGATCAGGACAAATTGAATTTTTCACTTTTCCTCCTGATGCCTTGACAGCCTGTTTCTCATACTTACTGAATTGATGTTTAATTTAATTCATGTGCTCCAGGCAGCTCGTTCTGCTTTGCAGCTGTGCGGTTTGTTTGAAAGGGCTTTTGCGGCAAGGCCAAAGGCAGGAAGCACACTGCCGTGATACCTTGATGAATGGATCCCTTGAGAAGGAGACGTCTTTATAATGAAGTCACAAAAGAAATCTTCAGAAATCCTTGCAAGCCCAGCGACATGTATTGTATGTGAAACCAAAATTCTTCCAAATGTCCCTGTTGAAATGAAACTAAGTAAGGCCAACAGTAGGCAGAATTTTTAGAACTCTGACTGCTGTACCTCCAATGCCATTCGGCTGTCTCCCAGTACACACACATCCCTAAGCGTGCACACATGTGCCTCCGTCTCTGCCGTGAGCGATGCCTGTGCCTCCAGCACCCAGTGCCTCCTGCTTTTCCAATCAAAACAGAGACAAAGAAATAATTATTTTCCCTTGTTGACAGAACAACTGGGTTATTCTTAATGAATTTCACCCTCTTAATCAACATTGCCTATTAGACCTTGACTTCTGACTGTGGTTAGATGATAGCTTCTGAGAAAAGGAGTGGGAAGAAACGGAATGGATGAGGTGTCTGGAACCACGCTTAAGCTTATTGTGGCAGCAGTTTTGAGGGTGAATCTCATTCAGTCTGTATAGCAAGACTGGTGCTTATGGGACCCATCCCTGTGAGCCTTCTACTTCCGGAGCCTTAATTCGCTGGAAGCTTTGTTCCACAGCTGGCTTCCAGAAAAGCCCAGTCTCGATCTTGATTATACTCTGGGAACTGGAGCTGCTGCTTCTCTGGTGGTGAGCATTCTGACAACTGTTTCCCTTTCCTTTTCCTTGATCATTCACGTATTAGTTTCCTAGGGCTACTATAACAAAGTACCACAGGCTGCATGGTTTAAACAATAGACCTTTATTTTCTCACAGAACTGGAGGATCTAAATCTGATGTCAGGGCATTAACTGGATTGGCTTCCTCTGAGGCTTCTCTCCTGCTTGTAAATGGCTGTCTTCTCTGTCTTCACATGGTTTCTCCCCTGTGCACATCTGCTCTCATTGCCTCTTTTTTTAAGGACATCATCATATTACATTAGGGCACACCTTAATAACCTCCTTTGAACTTAATCACCTCTTTTGAGACCCCACCTCCAAATAAAACACTTTTTGAGCTGCTAAGGGTTAGGAATTTAATATATGAATTGGGTGAGGAAGCACAATTAATCCATAACAACCCATCTCTCTTCCCTTTTCCTGACTGGTAGCCTCATGCCTTCCCCTCTGGTAAGTGAACTTGGCTGACTCAGGTCCCAGAGGAGGGAACAAATGGTTTCCCCTTTACACAACCAAGTAATAAAGCCAAGAAACCATTGAAGCAGGAGGTGAAACACTGGACAGGCTTGAAATGCTCCTCAGAAAGCTGTAGTATTGCTCTACGAAGTTAGGCAGAGGACACATGAGGAACCACCAATCAAAATGGCACTGTGAGGGCAGTCTGGGTCAGCACCAGAGTTAGCAGGATCTGGCCCATGACAGCTTTTCTAGGAGTTTGTGACATAGGGACCTGAGATAGAATGGACATTAACTTCGTTTTAAATGATTTATTCAAAAGCTGAGCTTTCTTTTCCTTGTCATCTCTAGTTTATGATACGTGATAGTATACATTTTCCTCTTTCTGCCCAGAATCCCCTTCCATTCCTGGGCCTTCCCGGTGGCACAGCAGGTTGATCTCCACAGTGTGAAGCTGTCCACAGCCTCTGAAGCGTGAGTTCAATTCCCGTCCGGTCAGGGAGAATCCCACATGGCGCGGTAGTCCTCTCCTGTCTCGCCTGCTGCTCCCCTCAGCAGTGTCTTTGGTCCGTCTGCCTGTTCTGCTCCCCGCTCTATCTCTGGTGAATCCTCTCACCCTCCCGCGCCTCTACAAGAGCTGGGTTACAGGCCAGAGGCGCGGGAGGGTGAGAAGATTCAGCAGAGAGAGCGGGGAGCAGAACAGGCAGACGGACCAAAGACACTGCTGAGGGGAGCAGCAGGCGAGACAGGAGAGGTCTGCCGTGCCTTGTGGGACCCTCGCCGGCCGGCCGGGATTGAACCGGCTGCAGAGGCTGTGGGCAGCTTCACAGCACAGTGCTCAACTGCCTGCGCCCCAAGGGGAGGCCCTAAATAAATAAATCTTAAAAAAAAAAATCCCCTTCCATTCCAGTTAACGTGATAACTCCTGCTTGACCATCCAGATTTTGCTGACATGTATCTTCTAATATAAAGTCTGACTAAATATATTTTAATGTAGTTGTTCAGAGATAAAAGTTTATTGAATTCTATGAGATTAGAGAGAATTCATAATTTTTGTTATTGTTGTGAGTTACTGTATTTTTTAAAAAAATTTATTTTTGCATACATGAGCTGGGTTACAGGCCAGAGATGTGGGGAGTGAGAGGATTCACCAGAGACAAAGTGGGGAACAGAATAGACAGATCAACCGAAGTACACTACTGAGGGTAACAGTGGGTGAGACAGGAGAGGTATGCTGTGCCATTTGGGTTGCTCCCTGGCCAGCTGGGGATTGAACTGGTGCTGCAGAGGCTGCGGATTGCTTCGTAGTGTGGTGCTTAACCCCTTGCGCCACCAGGGAGGCCCTATTGTGAGTTACTTAAAGGCTCTCATTCATAGAATATTAAATTATTTTACTAACTTGAATTCTTACTGCATTGTAGAAAATACAGTCTATGATTTATACTTTTTGGAAGATCCTGACATTTATCATGTAAGTCTTGCACTTTTGAATCCCTATAGTCAAAAGTTCTTAACATTCAGTGAATGTTTTGAGTTGAAGTTTGTCATTGAACTTTTGATTATGTGTCCCTTTATGTGCATCTTATTCTGCCTTGTGTGTATGAACGTGTCTGGTGTACAGCCAGATACCTTAAGTACTATTTTCTGATTAGCAAAATGATAAAGAATGCAGTGCCAGACTGCTTGGGTTTGTGCTGACTTGGCTTGGTGACTCTCAGTTTGCTTAGGCTGCCGTAACATAGTAGCCCAAACTGGGTGTCTTAAACAGAAATTGTTTTCATTCCAGGTTCTAGAGCTAGAAGTGTGAGATCAGAGCATCAGCACAGTTGGTTCCTTCTAAGAGTCATGAAGGAAAATCTGTTCCATGCCTCTCTCTAGGCATGCTGGTGGCTTGCTGGAGTCTTAATTGCTTTGGGATTCTGCTGCATCAATCCGATCTTTACTCTCATCTTCACATGGCCTTGTCTGCATGTGCCTGTGGGAAAATTTCTCTTTTTATACGAGAACAGGAATTTTGCATTAAGGGCTCACCCTACTCCAGTATGACTTCAATCTTATTAATTACATCTACAATGACTCTCTTAACCAATAAGGTGAAATTCTGAGGAATTTGAATGAGGACATCAACACACACATTTTGTATTCAGCCCATAACAGTGATCATAAGAAAATTAGTTTCAGTTTCTACATTAATAGAGTGTAGAAATTCAGTTTATTTCATTAATAAAATAGAATAATAATAAAGCCTACCTTAGAGGGATGTTCTGTGATTAAATCAATTTCTTTAGGTAAAGCACTGAAAACAGTGCATCTACAAATAAGCCCTGTGGTGATGTTAGCTATAATTTTCAGCTGTGTTTATGTCTGTCTCTTTCACTAACCTGTTGTGGGTAAGGTCTCTGCTTGGTTGTATTTTTAATGGTATCACATCATAAAGAGGACTTTTTGTCTAATACATAATCTATGAAATGATTCGATTAAACCAAATGTAAAGTAGAGATAGAGTGATCCTGGAATTGAAATTAAAAGTCTGTGCATTTATGAGATAGTGCATTTGGTAAATCACACATAGTTGGTACCAAAGACTTGCCCTGGGAGAAATTTGAAATCCTTTGTCTTTCTTGGTCTCTTCGAGAGGTTTCTGACTTTCTTAGACATATATAGGAAATTTGGTACTACATGTACAAATGCTGTTTTGTTTCCAGGTATAGAGAGAGCATTCAGCCCAAGCTGCTTCCTTTTTTTTTTTTTTTTTTTTTGGTTATTGATATAATTGAATGCTGTACTTCTGTTGTTATCAGTTGTGATATTATCAGTGCGAGGCAGCAAAAAAAAAAAGGGAAGAGCAATATGATATTTCTTCCTCAGAGGCCTGGGTGGGCCATCTGGCAATCTTTAAATCTGGATACCAGACTGAATAACATGCTTTGGGTGACTTTTTAAATGTATTATTCAGGGGAGATGTTGTTTTAACCTCTGTACTTCACACAACTTCATAACTGATGGAAATCTTTTCTCTCCTTTACTTGAAAATTATGTGGAACACAGCCCAATAGGGACTAAGAAGTCAGCATGAGAATTCCTTAGAAGGGCTGAATAACAGCTAATGTTGGAAAAGATAGCTGAATGATTCTGCATAAAGCAAGGACAAGGAAACAATGCGCAGTTGTCATTCAGCGAATGTCTGAGGCATGGTCTGGATTCTCACTGATACAGCTACTCACCTTTTCTTGTTCCAGCAGCAGAGGAGGTCATCTCTAGGTGGGAGTCCAAGTGCTGGAATGAGAAAATATTTGCATGGGGAACAGTGACTTTTTCTTCTAGATTTGATTGAGCTACTTATTTGTTTCTTGATGTCAACAAGTCACATCACTTTTCTGCATCTCATTTTCTTCTTTTGTACAGTGAGATTGTTGAACTTGACTATGATCATGTCTGTCATTTTTATGCTTTTGCTTCCTCTATCACATATAATAAATATAATGGCCTCAGACTCCAAGGCTTTTGGAGTTGCTGAATGGTTAGAAACACTTAGTCAGACAACCTGTTCTTGCATTGCTCTCCTGGAGCTCAGTACTATGCCTTATCAGTTTATTTTTCTAAATTGCATTGCTCAAACTGAACTCAATACTTGAATAAGACCCCAGAGCCTGCTTTACAAATGAATCATATGAAACAAGGAACCCTAAATGCTTTTTTTGTTTTTTTATTTTTTTTATTTTTATATTCCCCGTACAATTGCAACCCCGATTTTGACCCCAATCCCTCCTTCCCCCCACCCCCAAGAGTGTCTCTGGTTCATAGTTACTTGTTGATTTTGATTTTTTTCTTTCTTACAGTTATTCTTTTTCCTGGTCCATATTTAGGTTTTCTAGATTCCTGTTATGAATGAGACCATACGGTATTTTTCTTTTTCTTTCTGGCTTATTTCGCTGAGCATGATCCCTTCCAGCTCCATCCATGTTGCTGCAAATCGCATGTGTTTATCTTTTTTGAATGCTGAGTAATATTCCATGGTATATATGTACCACATCTTCTTGATCCAGTCATCTGTTTTTGGGCATTTGGGTTGTTTCCAAAGCTTAGCTACTGTAAATTGTGCTGCTATAAACATAGGGGTGCAGGTGCTCTTTGCAATTAATGTTTCTGTGTCCTTTGGGTAAATACCTAGGAGTGGCATTGCTGGATCATATGGAAGCTCTATCTTTGGTAGGTTGAGGAATCTCCACACAGCTTTCCATAGTGGTTGGACCAGTTTGCACTCCCACCAGCAGTGCAGGAGAGTTCCTTTCTCTCCACATCCTCGCCAACATTTGATGCTAGTTTTTTTAATATGTGCCATTCTCACTGGTGTAAGATGGTATCTCATTGTAGTTTTGATTTGCATTTCCCTGATTGCAAGTGATGTTGAACATTTTTTCATATGCCTGTTGGCCATTTGCATTTCCTCTTCAGAGAAGTTTATTTTTAGCTATTCTGCCCATTTTTTGACTGGATGATTTTCTTTGTTTTTGTTGAGTCTCATCAGCTCTTTGCAGATTTTTGTGATCAGTCCTTTATCATTAGTGTGTGCAAAAATGTTCTCCCAGTTGGTGGGGTTTCTCTTTGTTTTGGTTATTGTCTCTTTTGCTGTGCAGAAGCTCTTTAATTTGATGTAGTCCCAGCTGTTTATCTTTGCCTTCACTATCACTGCTTTGGGTGATGTGTCTGTAAAGATGTCTTTGAGGTGCATGTCATGTAGTGTTTCGCCTATATTTCCTTCTATATATTTTATGGTTTCAGGTCTTATGTCTAGTTCTTTAATCCATTTTGAGTTGTTTTTTGTGCATGGTGTGAGGTAGTAGTCAAGCTTCATTCTTTTCCATGTAGCAACCCAGTTTTCCCAGCACCATTTATTGAACAAACTTTCTTTGCTCCAGTGCATATTCTTTGCTCCTTTGTCAAAGATTAGTTGACCATAGACCTGTTGGGTTTTCTATTCAGTTCCATTGGTCCATGTGTCTGTTCTGGTTCCGGTACCATGCAGTTTTGATTATTATGGCTTTGTAGTATAGTTTGAAGTCTGGGAGTGTGATTCCTCCATTCTCTTCTTTTTTTTTTTTTTTTTTCAGGAGGGTTTTGGCTATTTGGGGTTTTTGGTGGCTCCATATGAATTTCATCAATATTTTTTCTATTTCTTTGAAGAATGACATTGAAATTTTAATTGGAATAGCATTGAATTTGTAAATTGCTTTTGGTAGGATGGCCGTTTTGATAATGTTAATTCAGGAACCCTAAATGTTAACTCTGTTTCTTAATACTGAGAAATTATCTCAATGGCTCAGCAAGGTGTCTCCACTTGTAATGTTGAAGATTATTTACCATCAATTCCTGTGTTTTAAAACTTTCTTTTACTTTCCTTTGGGCTTTTTTTAGATACTATTGATTTACAACACTGTATATGATTTAGAGATACAATAAGTTCATACCTCTTTATATGTATGTTACCATATTACATCCACCACCAAGGAACCCTTAATACGTCACCATAGACCATTGGCCCCTCTCTCCCTTTGCTCTCCCCTGTCCCCAGAATTCCCTTCTTGTAGCCTCAGTTCTGCAGTAAGATTTCTAAGGTTTGTTATTGGTTTGGTAATGCCCAACCATTTATTTTGATTTTTCTATATTCCACATGTGAATGAAACCATCTGGTATTTGTCATTCACCTCCTGACCTTCATTTAGCATCATCCCCTAAAATTCCCTACATGTTGTCACAAGTGGCAAGAGTGCATCTTTTTAAAGGTGAGTAATACTCCATTGTGTATTTATACTACATCTTCTTGATCCACTCAGCTTTCATTGGGCACTTGGATTGTTAGTATAACTTGGCTATTATACATAATGCTGCAATGAATGTAGGTATACATATGCCCCACCAAATTAGTGTGTTTGCTATCTTCACATAGAGACCTAGGGGAGGAATGGGGGTTCATGTCAACTATTTTTAATAGCTTGAGAAACCTCAATATTGTTTTATACAGGGGGCAGACCAGTCTAATTTCTACAGTTTAAGAGGGTTCCTTTTTATCCACACCCTTCCCAGTACTGTAGTTTCTGGTCTTTTTTATGTGGGCGATTCTCACAAGAGTGAGGTTGCATCTCATGGTGGGTTTGATTTACAGTGATGTTATGCATTTTTTCATGTGCCTAATGGCCACCTGAATGTCTTCTTTGGAGAAGTGTCTGCTTAGCTCTTATGCTCATTTTTTTTTTATTGGTTTTTCTTGTTCAGTTACATGTGTTCTTGTAGAACTCTGATGTTAGCCCTTTGTCAGATGTATGACATGCAAATTTTTTTCTCATTCATCATATTTTCTTTTCATTTAAATGATTGCTGATTTTGCTGTGTAGAAGTTGTTTGGTACGATGGAGTCCCACTTGTTTATTTTTTGTTGTTGTTTCCACTTGCTATTGGAATTGAGTCTCTAAAGAGTCAATCACTGAAGTCAATGTTGAAGTCAATGTTTTCCTATCTTCTACATGTTTTGTGGTTTCCACTTCTATATCTAATCTTTAATCTTTAATCCATTTTTGGTTTATTTTTATATATGGTATGAGAGAGTGGTCAAGTGTTCTAGCCATTCTTTTGCATGTGGCTCTACAGTTTTCGCATTACTATTTGTTAAAAAGACTTTTCTTTTTCCAATATGTATCCTTGGCTCCTTTGTTGTAGATGACTGTCCATATAAGCACGGATGTATTTATGGGCTCTCAATTCTGTTCCATTCATCTGTTGTCTATTTTTATTCCAATACCACACTATTTGGATTACAATAGGTTTGTGGTATACTTTCAAGTCTGGAAGTGTGATACCTCTGTTCTTCCCCTTTTCAGGATTGCTTTGGCTGTTCAGTATCCTCTGTGGTACCATATAAATTTCAGTAATATCTGTTCTATTTCCTTGAAGAATGACATTAAAACTTTGATAGTGATTACATTGACTCTGTATATTGCTTTGGGTAATATGATCATATTGACTATGTTAATTCTTCTAATCCATGAACAGGAATATCTTTCCAATTTCTTATATCTTACTTCTTTCTACGGTGTACTATAGATTTCATCATACAGATACTTCACCTGTTTTGTTAAGTTTATTCCCAGATATTTAACTCCTTTTGATGTGATACTAAATAGGATTTTTTTTTATTTCTTTCCTTCTAGTTTGTTGTTTGCATGTAGGAACACAATTGATTTCTGTAGATTGATTTTGTAACCTGTCACTTTGTTATATTGGCTTATTGTTTCAAACAGATTTTTAGTGTGGTCTTTAGGATTTTCTGTGTAGAGCATCATATCATCTGAAAGTAGTGATAGTTCACTTCTTTCTCAATTTGAATTTATTTAATATCTGTCTTTCACCTAACTGCTTTAGTTAGGACCTCCAGTGATATGTTGAAAAGGAGTGGTGAAAGTAGACAGACATGTCTTTGATCTTAGAGGAAAAACTTTCAGTTTCTCACCATTTAGTTTGATGTTAGCTGTGGGTTTGTCACATCTGACCTTTTTTATGTTGAGGTATGTTCCTTCTAAGCCCATTTTTTTAGGTTTTTCTCATAAGTCAGTGTTGATTCTTACTATATGCTTTCTCTGCATCTACTTATATGATTATATGATTTTTATCTTTAATTTGTTGACATGGTGAGTTACACTGATCAAAAAACAACCCAATCAAACAATTGGCAAAAGAAAATAAAATGGGCCAATGACTTAAATAGACCCTTCTCCAAAGAAGATAATCAGATGACCTACAGGCACGTGATAAAATGCTCAACATCACTTATTACAATGAAAATGAAAATCAGAGCTATAATGAAATATTGCCTCACCCCTATGAGCATGTCCTATGTCAAAGAAAATGGAAACAACAATGTTGGTGATGATATGGAAAAAAAGGAACCTTTGTCCACTGTTGGTTGCAATGTAATTTGATGCATCATCTATGGAAAAATGGTTTGGATATTCCTTATAAAGAATCAAAATGGAAATGTTAATGAGCAATACCACTGCTAGAATGTGAAAACTAGTACAAAGAAAGAGATGCACCCCTAATGTTCATGTCAGCATTACACACAATAGCCACATCATGAGGCTACCCTAACAGATGGCTAGATAAAGAAGCACTCAGCTGTTAAAAAAAAAAAAAAGATATAATAGTACATTTTGGATCAAAATGGATGGATCTTGAGGTGGTTTGCTAAATGAAGTAAATCAGAAAGTGAAAGACAGTCACCAGACGGTTTCACTCATTTGTGGACTATAAATAACTAAAGGAAGCAAACTGGCAAAACACAACAAAAATAATCATTAGACTCTGTGGAAAAGATATTGGTTACCAGAGGGAATAGGAGGTAAGGGGAAAAGAGATAGGAGAAGGAAGGGGATACATCGGCATGGGTCTTCCAGAAGTATATCAGCAATTCACTTGCCGAAAGAGCTTGCCAAAACACAGTGAAGGTGGAACAACTCAGAAAGACATTTAACTGGCTATGTATGAAAAAAATTTTTGGCAAGCTTAAGTGAGGCAATATGTTTTGGGTTCATCGTGGAATAAAGATGCTTGATCTGGGTCACTCTGTCCAAATCGTGACTACATATTTCTCTGAAGCAGAGGGGAATGTCAATGTGGAAGAATTTTTGAAACCTCCGGTCTTGTTAAAAATCCTGTTACAAGGGAGGTGGCATGGAGAAGGAGGAATCAAGATGCAGATTCTAAGCGTCTTGTTTTAAGAGTAGAGTAAATGTGTTTTAATCAGACCTAATTACTTACTAGAGGTCTACTGCACCACTATAGCTTATCTTTAAGTTCCTAATTACATTCTCTTTATAATGGAGAGCCATGGAGCTAACACTTTCCTTTTGTAACTGTGTTGGGTTGTCATAAATACTCTCATCCATTCATAACAGTGGCTATTTGACCCTTTAGAAAAGTGATTTATTTTCATGAACAACTTTTTTAGACTAGGTACTCTACTTAAGAAGGACCTAAAGAAGAAAAATTCACAATGCCTTGCCTACGTTTTTGTAACATATGCATTTTATCAGCCTTTACTATGAAGGAATGATTCCATTTACTCATCTGCTATCTCTTCAAAGCTCTGCAGTGCTGGCTACAGATTTGGCCTCCAGATATTCCCAAGTCTCTGGTTATTCTCAGAGCCAAGGATGGGCTAATTAGCTGAATTTCACATTTGAGGAGAAACCAATTGAGAAGATGAATCATTTGCATTTCAGTAAAACCTGAGACAGTTTATATACTTACAATAACATTTGGTGGCAAATAAAATCCAAATAACCCCAGTTCATTCACATTTAAATTATCAGAATGTTGCTTTGTCAGAATTACTTTATAGACACATATAATTTTTAAAGTTTTACTTTGTTTTTGGCCTAACTAGTTTGCTGGTATATTTTGACAGTTTCTAAATCAGCCAAGTCAAGCATATAATTTGTCAGTCATTTGTATGTATTAAAAGCTCTAATTTGTAATAGTCCTATGGTATAAACTTTAAAATCACTTTTTCTATTAAAAAAATGCAGTTCAGTTGAATTTCCTCAGTGACCAATTGCTATAAAGAAATAGTAACCATGATAGATTTAATCAATTTGAACTTCAGTTTCCATGTCTATAAGTAGAAGCATTAATAATAATGGCTCTCACAGTGTTTTAGAGTATATATGAGATAATAATAATTTGTGAGAGGTCAAGGTCTACTATTATCATTGATTTTACCAAAAGCAAAGTCATCAAATATAAATGTATATGTAAAATCATATGTCACTGTAACTGTGGTTATATAAGCATATAACTATTGATATATCTGCTCAGAGGAGTAAATGAAAATTGATTTTCTATTCATATACCAAATGTAACATTATTCTGAAGCCCACAATTGTGGTGGATACTCACATCCACTACCCCATGAGGATTACTCATGATAGAAAAAATTTCTTAATGGGGAAATGTACTCATTTGTATAAAAGGAGATATAGGTAGAAAAGAAGACACTTTGCTCTTCCATACATATCCCCTACCCCTGCATGCTCTCTTGGAGCCCCCAAGTAACTCAAATATAGGTAGCAAAAGGTAGAAATTGCTACAATTCTGTTATGACCATCTTAGTTGAGAAGCTCCATGGGCTGAATAGTGCCTTCAACATTTATCTGTTGCTTCATCCTCATGTAACAGAAAATCCAAATTAACACTGACTTAAACACAGAGGAGGTTTTTTTTTTTTTTTGAGATTTGTTTATGCATATAAGAGCTGGGGTCAGGCCAGAGTGTGGGGGTGGGGGGTGAGAGGACCCACCAGAGACAGAGTGGGGTACAGAACAGGGAGACTGAATGAAATACACTGCTGAGGGGAGCAGCAGGCGAGATGGGAAAGATCTGCTGCGTCATGTGGGTTGCTCCCTGGCTGGCTGGGGATTGAACTGGTGCTGCAGAGGCTGTGGATTGCTTCATAGTGCAGTGCTTAACCCCTTGCGCCAGTAGGGAGGCCCCGGAAGAGGTTTTTTAAACTCCTGTAAAAGAAGCCTGTTGAAGGGAACTTTAAGGCAACATGGCAGCTTTACAAAATCTGGAGAGCCCAGGTTCTTTAGATCTTCCTACCACACTATCTGGTATATAGTTCATTGCCTGAAAGTCACCTTAATGTCCAAGACTGCTGGAGCTTTAGCCAACAAATCCATGTTCTATGATATAGGATGAATTAAAGACTCAAAAATATCTATTTCTGGGTTTCCCCTCCCAAATTTTTGAAAAAAACCTTCCTGAAGTCCCTCCAAATAATTTATGCTTACATCTCATAGGCCAGATCTTACTTATCCATGTTTACCCATCAATGGAAACTGGAAATACATTATTTTAGTTGATACATTGTTGCCCCCAGTAATATAGGTATTTTAGTAGTAAGATAAAAGGGAAGAATGGATGTTGGATAGGCAGTTATCAGTTGCCACACAAAGTAAAAATTGTTTGAGGGTTTCAGGGTAAAAAGTAGAAAGAAAAACCTATGATCAAGGAGAATTATTGCCTGGTAACCTCAACTCTATAGTGATAGCCCCTCTCCAACTAAAAACTGGTCTCTAAAAGCCTGGCTCATGCATAATAGGGAAAAAAAAAAGAAGGGATAACAGCTAGCATCTGTTATGCACTGCCACTTGCCAAGCAATGCACCCCATGAAGCCAGTGCTAATATTATTCCTATGCTACATATATGGAAACTGACAATTGCGATTCATTAATTTGACCACGCTTACTAGGAAATGGAAGAGCAGAGTCTTGAACTCAGGTCTTTTGTTTCATAAGCAAGTACCCTTAACTGCTCTGTACCACATCATACACAGAAGAGAAGGGAAATAAGTCATGAAGAGAGTGTAAAATAAATTGAGTCCCTGATCTAAAGTAAAAAATGATATGTTAATATGATAAAAGATCATTTTAAGATTAAAATTGTGATTCATAAAAATTAAATGAACATTTATCAAATATTGTATTTAACTTATTACTAGGTAAGCAGTAAGATGTTAAATCTGTTTATTTTATTTATTTTTTTTTTAAATTTTTTCTAGAGGCATGTCTTATTTATTTATCTATTTGTTTGTTTGTTTGGTTGGTTTATACATGCACTGGGTACAGTCAGAAGCCGGGAGGGTGAGAGAATTCACCAGAGCCAGAGCGGGAAGCAGAGCAGGCAGAAGGACCGAAGCACACTGCTGAGGGGAGCAGCGGGCGGCAGGAGAGGTCTGCGCGCCATGTGGGACCCTCCTCCGGTGGCCGGGGAGCAGCCGGGGATCGAACCGGCGCCACAGAGGACGCGGGCAGCTTCGCAACCCAGCGCTCAACCGCTGCGCCACCTGGGAGGCCCTGTTTATTTTTTTTTTTATTTTTAAATAGATACCTTCATTTCATCCTCTGAAATACAGTATGTATTTCAGTTTTTAAATATTTTATTATATAAATTATTTATATATATTTTACATCATTGTTCATTTTTTATGGTCTTTGCTTTCTTTTTTCAGATGTAGTCCCCATAGAATTTACACCACCAATTCACCTGTGAGCCATCACCATGATCCCCTGTGCTCTTCTCTCCTTCGTTTTGATCCTTCTCTCTCCCTCTCCCCTGTAGAATGTCTCTGATTTATAGTTGTTTATTTATTTTTGTTTAATTGCGTTTTATATTGTTATTATTTTTCCCCTGATGCCTTGTGTGGTTCCCCCATATTCCTCCTATAAATAAAACCATCCAATATTTTTCTTTTTCCTTCTTACTTGTTTCACTGAGCATTATTCCTTCTAGCTGCATCCATGTTGCTATGAATGCATTAGTTTATTGCAGCACTATTTTTTTGATTGCTGAATAGTATTCCGTTGTGTATAGATACCACATCTTCTTCATCCAGTCATCAATTTTTGGGCATTTGGGTTATTTCCATATGTTACCTATTGTAAATAGTGCTGCAATAAACATAGGGGTACAGGTATTCTTTTGAATTAATGTTTTTGAGTCCTTTGGGTAGATCCCTACAAGAATTACTGGGTCATAGGGTAGCTCCATTTTTAGTAGCCTAAGACACCTCCACATAGCTTTCCATAGTAGGTGGACCAGTTTGCACTCCCACCAGCAGTATAGATTTACTTTTTGACCACATCTTTGCCAACATTTGTCATTGCTAGTTTTTTTTTAATGCGTGCCATTCTTACTGATACAAGGTGATATCTCATTGTGATTTTAATTTGTATTTCCCTGATTATGAGGGATGTTTAACATTTTTTCATATGCCTGTTGGCCATTTGCATTTCCCTTTGGAGTAGTAGCTTAAGTTCTTCTGCCCATTTTTTGACTGGATTGTTTACTTTGTTTTTGTTGAGTTACTTTGTTTGTTACTTTGTTTTGTTTGTTACTTTGTTTTCATTTGAGTTCTTTGTGTATCTTGGTGATCAGTTCCTTATCAGTTTTATGGAGTGCAAAAATTTTGTCCCAGTCAGAACCTGTTTAAAGGAGAATTCAGATATATATAGGCAATGAAGAATGCTGGAAAAGAATTACAAATAGATAAAAGAATGGCCTATCTGTAGGGCAGTAATCAGTAATCAGTTGCATTCCACAGACAAAACTCCTTTCCATTTCTAAGGAAAAAAATGCTTGCAATATCATTAGTTTTTCTTAGAATTATAAAATAGCTCTAAGGCACTGTAAGGCAAAGATACTTGATAGATATGCTTTACAGGATACTCAGTAACATTTTTATGCATTTAGAAGTCTCCTAGATACATCAACATTTAGGGTTGGTTGATACACCAACATTTTAGGATAAAAAATGTTGCCAGATACACAAACATTTTAGGATAAAAAAATTCTCAAAATTCTGTTTACCTACTTATTCTCCATTTACCTGCTGCCAGAGGACTAGCACAGAGAGAAGAGGGAAGGGCAAAAAATGATTTTTTTCTTTGAACTTGACCCAGTGTGGCCTAACAACTTTCCAAACTAAGATAGAAAATTGAATTCCAAGAGCTGCCATATCTTCTTTGGTTATGTAATTAACAGCTACTTTTTGGATGCCTTCCATGTGCCAGATACTCTCCTAGCTGAGCAAAGTAGACATGGCACCTGCTGCCAGATACTTAATAATCTGGAAGGGAAAACTTACCTTCCAATCAAGAACAAATAAGCTGCCTAATAGGTTATACAAAGATCCACCTTTACACACACACACTTCTGAATTCTATAGATATTATAAATTTTTAGTGTTCACTTTATACCGTAGTCAAAGTATTCTTTCCAGGTCTACAGAGTTTATCTGCCTCTCTGCTGTTTTTCTTCCCTGGTTGCTGAGCATCCTGGAACATCATCAAAAGAAAATAACAATGTGTATTAAAAATGCCAATGTGGGTTTTTTTTTGTGTGTGTGTATTTTGCTGATGACCAAACTATAGAATTGGCAGCATTTTCCTCATATAAGCTTCATCTGACTTCCCTTTGTCATCTTTGGAGATTCTGCAGTGATCAGGGGGGCAACTATTTGCTTGGTACAGAGAAACCTTCTGGATTCCTCAGGCTCAGCTCTTAAATCACCCCCAAAGAGAAACAAGAACAAGTTTCTTTCTTGCCTTTCCCCCTTCCTTCTGCACCTGTCTCCCTCATCTGTTATCCTCTGTATTTCTCACTCTGGGTGTTGTCTCATTTCCTGGCCAAGTAGTTCTTGTTTGCAATTTTGCACTCACATCTCTGGCTGGTTCCTCCAGGGGCCCATTTACTCTTTCTTGGCAGCAGATTTCAGAGGGTCCTGTTTTCTGCACACTGGTAATTAAGCACCAGTGGCCCAGGAGGGGTCATGTGCAATGCTCAGCATTCACCTTGATTACAGGCAGGAGGCAGGTGTGCACTGAGGGAGGGAAAGGGAAAAGAGGAAGACACAGTTAACCACAGGTTCTGCCTCTTCAGACTCTTCTTATAAAAAAGCCAAGTCATAATGCTCAAGTAATAGTTATGAACTAAACTTGTTAAAACACACTGCTAACTGGGCCTCCCCTGGTGGCGCAGTGGTTGAGCACTGGGCTGCGAGGCTGCCCGCAGCCTCTGCAGCACCGGTTCATTCCCCAGCCGCCCGCGAGGGTCCCACAAAAAAAAAAAAAAACCACACATTGCTAACTATAACCACTTTCCTCCAAGTCTGCCATTGCTTGGTGACATGTCCTCGGCTTGGACAAAAATCTCTCTAGGATTCAGTTTCCTGATTTATATAGTGACATGGTCAGAACAGGCAGTTAGTAAAGAACTTTAGCATAAATATTCTAATTAAGTGAATGGAAGCCAGTGAAATTTTTAACAGTTTAATATTGCTTTTAAAAAATATTTGAGCAGTTATTCAAAATTACCTATAGAGAATGGGATTTGAAAGGAGAGAATAAAGAAAAGGTTGGTTAGAGAGCCTGCTCTTTGGGGAACTACTCATTGTTTAAGGGAAAGTAATACTTATATGTGAGGAAGGGGAGTCAAAAGTATGGAAAGGCCTTTTAAAAAAAGGAATCATCTCCCACCTACCCCACTCATTACCAATGACATTTCCTAGTGTGAACTGCTCTGAACTTAAATTAAGTTTGTTAGCTGATTACCATGATAACATTATACTGCCCATATTTTCTGCTTCCTGAATTGCCTTCTCTGGATATACTCTTCACCCCTGGGAGATTAGAGGAGGAACTTTCCTCTTCTGACCTAACTCCCAGTTTTGCTTGATTTTATTATTTTGCTAGATTGTCAAGATTATTGTGGGGGCTGGGACACAGTGGACCATGGTGGAGGAGGACTATGAGTACCTTCGTGATAAGTGTGGTGTGGTAACATATATCTGAAGAGGTATGAACCTGTACCTCTAAGTCATTTACAGTGTTGTGAACCAACATTGTGTAAACATAATCTTGTGTTGCTGATGAGAATCTGGTATTAGTATATTTCTTGTTCATTTGATGCTCATGTGGATTTTTTTAGACTTTAAACATTTGGGGGTCTTTTTCTTTATTCCTAGGGTTGTCAAATTTTGCCATGATGTATCTAGATGTGGACTGACATTTTTAACTACCTGTCTGCTTCATGCTCAAGCTAAAGACTAATCTTTCATGAGTTCAGGGAATTTTTTTCCTGTTATTTATTTAACTATATTGTTTTCATATGAAACTGACTATTCTATGGTAGCTATCTCTTTGGAGTATGCTGTGTTGTCATATTTCCTGAAATTTTTGTTACAGGTCATTACCTCAGTCTTAAAAATGTTTGACAGTTCATCAACTGAGTTATTTTCCAGTAATAGTTTTTATTTTCTAGTCACCTTTTCTTATTTTGTGACCATATAAATCCTACTTTATAAGGTTAATAATTAAAACTATATTTGTCTTCTGTTTCCCTTGGAGTCACTTGTTCTATTTATTAAGCTACAACTTTCTCCTTCCTCCAGTGTCAGGAGACCCTTGTAGTTGATGAATGAAGAATGAGCAAGGTTGCTGACAATAGATAGTCACTATGGACCAGTGTTCCACGCAGGTCTTTATATTAAAAGGGAGAAGTGACCAAAACCTTTGTCTGCGTGGGGTGGATGTATTGACTGACAAGTAAGCTTCCCTCGCTGGAGCTGAGGGACCTGCACTAATACCAATATAATTGTTTTATCTTCAGGAATGGAACTTTGAGTGGCACTTCCACATATAGTATTCTCTTGAAATCTGAATTGAGAGTTATCCCAAGCTTGTCTCTGTCTCTCTTTCTGCCTTCAGTGTCCACACTAGGATCTCTACTAAGACACAGCACAAAAAGCAGTACTTGGAAGTATTGCCAGGGCATAAAATCAGGTGATGTTAGCCTGACAGAGTGCATATACCTGAGGTGGAGAGAGAAGTGGAAGGTGGGCTGTACTGGCCCAGCTGATGCACTGCATGTACTCTTGGCATTTACTGATTCAAATTTTGAATTTTTATCTGACACTCCCCCACAGGAAACCTTCCTTAGATCTGACAGAGAAGCAGTTCATAATGTGTTCTGTTTTTTCCATCAATCCAATCCAGTCCAATCTGCTTTTACTCTCGTAGGATTCTCTCAAACTGTCTTCTCCATTGCTAGCCTTTTTTACGGTGTATGCATGTTAAGATTTCTTTCTGACATATAATTTCATGCATTTCTGTGAAATCTCAGAAAAAAAAGAGGAGCCAGATATATTTACTGAAATCTCTGATTTCACTAATATTTTTTGTTAAGGAAAAATCACTTTGGTAGTTTTATTAAAATAGTACTTTATTATAAAGAAATTAAGCAATTCAGAAATTTGACGAAGATTTAAGCCACCCATAGTAATCATTATTATTATTGGTAAACATACTGGACTTTTTCTATGCCAATATACAATGATAAGATGGCTCATTTAGGAAAATGAGATTATATGACCTGTAATATATGAAATAAAAGTACTCAATACTTTTACTGAATATAAAAGGAGGAAAATAAACAGATAAAAAAAGTTGTTAAACTTTAAATCAGTGCTTCTTCACCAAAAGAATTGATTTCTAAAGGATTCTTCTAAAACATTAAGAAATTAGAATTTTTTAATACCTATTGATAAAAATTTGATTTTTCCTATGAAAGAAATTAAGTCATTAACACCCTCATCAACTCCCTCCACTTTCCCATTTGTTAGTTATATATTATTTTCATATTGCCAGGATAATGTAATTGCCATTGAAATATAACCACAATTCTTGCAGTTGTTCAGCATTTGTTCTGTTGTCAAATGGATTGATTTCTAATATTAATCTTTTTATTATAGCAGTTTTACTAAAGTTCTTTATTTATTTCTTAATCATGTGATTTTTTTTCTCTTTAGCAAAGCATTTTTTGAAGAAGGGTGTATGTGTGCTATATACCCTCAGCTCTTTCATAACTGTATTACTTTCTATGGATTTAATCTTTTCTTCAACACATGTTTTTCTTCTAAGTTTTGTAGATGTCCTGTTGCCTTCTTAAAATGGATGTCCTATAGAGGAATCAAAATTAGACTGATTTTCTTTAATTTTCAAGATTTTTTTTTGCCTAGATGCCCCCAAATTTCATTCTTTTTTCTTTAAATTCAAAATATTTAGCAGAGTATATTTTCATGTTATTAATACAGTATGAAAATTTCCTTTGACTACTTTATATTTTTCTGTGAACAGATCTAGATTTTTATTTCAGGTAAATGTTCTTTAATATATCTTTGAGTTATTTTTCTATTCCATTTTTCTAAATTTTTAATACAACTTTATGCTCCTTTGCTTTGAACTATTATCTTCTTTCTGCTTGCAGATTTTCATTTGTCTTTTTAAATCTGCATTCATTGGGATAATCTCAAACCTTTCTGTTAATAACACAGTTTCAATTTTCCTACTATAAAATATATCCTGTGTACAGAAAACAAAAGTGAATATAAATACAAGGTGTAAAGGAAACTAACCAAATAAATGCATATATCCCCCCAATCCAGCTTAAGAACTAAGATAATATGACTATATATTAAAATTCCTGCATGCCTCTCCCAGATTCTATACCTTCCATTTACTCCTATAAAGGTGCCAACATCATGAGGTTTTTAGTTTAACATAGGAGTTTAAATAATAGTTTAGTATATCCTAATCAATAGGTAACTTTTAAATACATTTGACATTTTTTATAAAAGTAATCATATTACCTATTCAGTAACCTGCTTTTTATCCCCCTTAAAATTTTGCTTATCAAATTTATTTATTGTAATACATGTCCCTGTAATTCTTTCTCACTGTTGAATGGTACTCATAGTACAGATATACTGCCATTTATTCATTTCCTTGTTAATTGTTATTTCTGATTTAGTTTACAATTTTTGTTTTATAACAACCAGTATTATAAAAAAATTATGGACATTCAAAATCTTTCTAGAATATATACTTCTAGTGGGTAATATGTCTAAGATGTAGGATAAGCACCTTTTTGGTTTATTGAATAATGCCAAATGGTTTTCCAATGGTAATATTCTTTCCCTGTATATTGGTTATATGTTGATATTATTCTTTAAGTATGTAGCTCTGTTTCCTTGGGCTTAAAATTCTTTCCTTTAAATCTGAATTCTCTTTCTTTATCACCTCATCTTTAAATTCTTATTCTTTTTTTATTTATATATATTTTATATCATTGTTCATTTTTGTACAATGTTTGCTTTCTTTTCTTAGGCATAGTCCCCATAGAATTTCCACTACCAATTCATCCATGCACCATAACCATAGTCCCTTGTGCTTCCTGCCTTTGTTTTGATCCCTACCCCCTCCAACACCACAGAATGTCTCTTATTTATAGTTGCTGTTTTTTGTTTTGTTGCATTTTTTATGGTTACTATTTTTTTCCCTGATCCCTTATTTGGCTCTCCTATATTCCTCCTATAAGTGAAACCATCCAATATTTTTCTTTTTCCTTCTGACTTATTTTACTGAGCATTATCCCTTCTAGCTCCATCCATGTTGCTGCAAATGGCATTAGTTTATCTTTTTTGATTGCTGAATAGTATTCCATTGTGTATATATACCATGTCTTCTTGATCCAGTTGTAAATTCTTACTCTATTTAATTTCTAGTCTCTTTCATCTATATTTTCCTTTTCTTCTGTCATTTGATTTGATCCTTGAAATAGCACTAAGAAGTACGTGCTATCATTATTCTCATTATAGGGGCAAAGAAATGAACTTCCAAGAAATTGTGTCTTGGAAGTCTTACTGTGTAAGTGGAGGACTTAAGGCTAGTACCCAAGTCTCTTACCCAAAAAAAATCGTTCTTTGCCTTGAGACAGAATGTATTAAATCCTATATCTTTGAACACTAATTAATCTTCCAAACTGAACAGCATAAATAAACACATTAAACACACATAGCTCAATGAAAAACCTCCGAAATAAGACAAGAAGAGCAGCATACCAATGAAACTACTGTCCTGTCATTTTTGTTACTATGAAACTGAAAAGATGAATTCTGTTGCTGCCACCACCTCAGAGTTGTGCGTGCATGTGTGTGTGTGTGTGTGTGTGTATTCTTTAAACAACTGGTAAGAGTGACAAAATTATTGACACAGACTTTCAAAAACCAATTTAATAACAAGGAAACAGGAGCAAAATGAGGATATGATGTATCTTGTATCTTGATGGGTTTTGGGGAAAAAGAGCATTTGTTGGGAATCTCCCTCTAGCCTGATCTCTTAGAGAAGGATTAAATCACACTGGGAAAACCTGTGCAGCAATGAATAATGAAGCCTTCCTCTGGGTTAAAGGCCTTTTCCAACACTTGGAGGGAACTATTGAAGTTCATTTTTTCCTGAAAAGGATAGGTCTACCTAATTTCAGTTTGGGGACAATGTACATGAAGTGATAGGCTAACCTAAAATTATCTGTGTTGAGACTGTTGTAAACCAAAGATGAGGGAGGCAGCAAGACTTAGTCAAATAGCATGTTTCGTATCTGCAATTAATTGTTCTTACTGACTTTATGACCTACTTTCAAATATGTTTGTCAGGGAATTGTATTCAAGCCTAAGATAATCAAATACCTATTTTCATTGTTTCCTGAAGGTTGATTTATGAGAGGTAAATAAAAACTCAGGGGAGAGAAAAAATACAAAATATTCAAATAAGCTTGGATGCCTTTGACTTAACCAAGTAAAAAAACAGTTTCTTTACTTTAGAATTCCTCAAATCTATTAATTAACTTGCTGTTGGATTCTGTAAGTTTGTAAGAGGAATATATATTAGAAGGAAGTTCCAAAATTATTTGATCTTAAATTCTATCTTCACACATTACTAGAACACATTTTTGGGGCAATTTTGCTTTTTTCTAAGTGTAAAGTGTTAGAACTAAGGAGCCATAGAACAACTTAAGTTTTAACTCTAATTTGCAGGACAAAAAGCTAAAATTTAGAGGGTTCAAATTATTTCTCCAAGGCCACAAAGCACTTTGGTAGTGAAGGTAGGGCCACAATCCATATCTTCAGATTCCTGATCTAGTGTTCTTAGAGTTTGCCTAAAAGTAGGTGAGTAATAAGGTTCAGTGACCAATAAGCACGCCCATTTGCTCACTTTTCTGCATGGTCTTCTTTACTAGTGAGACTAATGAGAAGCAGAATTTCTTCCTGTGAAACCCAAATTGCCTTGTAACATTGCCACTTTGCAGTGGTGGGAAAGATGATGAATGAAGCACACTAGTCGTGGAGCAGGTTTACAAGGCAAGACTCTGCTACTCAAGCAATAGTTCTTGTGCCATTTACTGAAAGCATACAGGCTAGTTAAAGCTGATCATGTGACAATAGTATGAGATCCAAGTTCTGGAGGGTGGGATTGGAATGGGGGGCAAAGTTTTACAAGGAACAGAAAGGGGACATCATGGACCATATGTCAAGACATTTGCATCAGCAAAGTATTTGATGTTATCACAGGCAGAGTTATCCTGAGACTACTGTGGAGTTAGTCATATAATCAGTTCTACAGCAGCCTAGGCATCCCAGGGGCTGCCTGGGACACAGATAGTCAAGGAATGCTCTGCTGTGATTTGCAGATAGCAAATAGGTCACAGTTGCCCATGAGTGGCCAATTTGTAGCCAACTCATAGGAACCTACATTCAAACAGCTCATAAAGTCTTCTTTGAAGAAGTCATTTATCTGATCTTCCTGAGGATTCCAGAGTCTAGGATTATTTTCTATAAATTCTCCATATGAAGTCCAAATATATTCTATATTGAGCCCTCCTTCAAAACTTAGACAGAAAAACTACTTTTCTAACATCCCAATCTAGTCAACAATGCAGTTTTATAAACTGAGATTGTATAAATAACTTTCCATCCCATAAACAGAATTTAGATAGGACTTAAAATTTAGAAATCAAATTACCTTTCTGGCAGGCAGTAGAGCAATATGATTAAGAAACCCTTACAAGTAGGGCCTCCTTGGTGGTCTAGGGGTTAAGTCTCAGCACTACCACCACAACAGCCTGAGTTTGATCCCTGGCCAGGGAACTAAGCTAACCCACATACAGCACCCACTGCTCCCTTAGCAATGTATTTCAGTAGATCTGCCTGTTCTGCTCCCCATTGGACATTAGTAACCAAAAGAAAATCAAGGAAATACAAGATTATGTAAAGACTTTGAGAGAAATTGAGAGGAATGACTAGTATTAAAGAATTGAGGTTGGTTTTCATTTGATGATGTTGAGTTGATGACCAAGCACACTAGAGTAGAAGTCCAGGTGATGGCTGGAACACAAGTGAGAAAACACACATAAAGGTGTAGTTTGGACAGTCACCCACAGTGGAGTCATAGTTAGAGCCAGACAGATGAGTGGACTCTCCTGGAGGAGAAATTACAGAGAACAGCAGGGCACCCGAGCATTACCTTTCAGACCTTCCTCCACAGACACCCACAAACTTGACTTCATTTGTGGAACGATGATAGACTGGAATTCCTCAAGTCCTTGCATATGAATAAATGTTGATATTGGATGACATTCATATATTTTTCTTCATCCTTTTCCCTTAAATCAGAAATTATTTTGGAGTTTAAAATTAGCATTTATATAATGACAGCTTTGGAGATGTTGAGGTGATTTTGCTAAGTGAAATTTTTAAGCCAGTAAGTGTAAGAGAGTCACTGGATAGTTTGCTTATTTGTGGGTTATTATCAAAATAAACTGGCCAAGTACAGCAAAAATAATTCTTAGATTCTGTTGGTTACCAGAGGCAAAGGGAGGAGGAAAGGGGGTAAAACATCAGCAGGGCATTTTAGTGGCAGGTGTGTGAAACATAAGCACATATGGCAGGATGGCGTTGTACCCCCCAAATGACATAGGAAGGTAAATGATTCACAAATTATTATAATGTAAGAAAAAAATAAAGAAAAGACAATTATTAAGCTTATCAGGTCAATGTTAGTGAGTAACACCTTAGAAGATAGGACTAGGAGTCAAATTCCTTAAGCATGTAAAGGAGTGCTCATAAACTGTGAAGCTGCAATAGGAATATCACAAATGCATGATATGCTGCATGAAGAAAGAGATCAAGTTACAAAAATAGAAAATAGAAGGTCTCTGACTATATGTAAATACAGTTATCTAACAGTCGTAGGGAACCATACTTGAAAAGGAATGTACTGTATTATCTATGTTGGTACATATAAGATACTAAGTAAATCTCCTATTTATTAGGAAATATTTTTCAGGACATAGACAAATGTAATAATGCCATCACCATGTCCTATTTGGCATTAAGAAGAAATATATAAAAAATATATTAAATAGACACCTCCTCAAGCTCCCTCTTTTAAGAGAGTTCAAAGTTATTAAATTGGATAAAGAGGACATCAAAGTAAATGAATACAAACCTGTAAAAGGCACTTCTAAAGAAAGGTTAATTAATGAATATGGAATTATTAGTTTTTGGAATCAAAAGACCAAGGGATAATTTAATAAGGATCAGAATCGTTAATTTGTGCAAGATTATTATACAGAGCTTCTTGGCATCTTTATTGTTGCTAGAACACTGGGAAATAAGCTGAAACCATTAATTTAAAAAAAAACTCCCCAAATACATATGTATATATAAACTTTACCCAGGACCACATATACACATATATGTCAAACTGTTAGTAATTATTTTTGCATGTGGTATGATTCTAGGTGATTTTGTTCCATATATGTATCTTCTATTTATTGCAAACAGGAAATATTTATACAAGAAAAATAAGTTTATTTTTAAAAGATTTTACAGGAAAAAATGTATTGGTTCCCTCTCACCCCTATTGTACTGTCCCTCCTTAATCTATTAAACTTAAGTTTTTCAGGAGGTTGTGTATAATAATAATATCCTATTCTGGTTTTTTTTTTTTTTTTTGTAGATGCTTGTGAAAAATAACCGCCTTTCAGACAAGATCATTGTTTTGCCAGGGAAAATTGAGGAAATCTCACTTCCTGAGGCTGTAGATGTGATAATTTCTGAACCAATGGGATACATGCTGTTCAATGAAAGGATGCTGGAGAGTTACCTTCATTCCAAAAAATGGCTGAAAGCAAATGGTGAGTTGGCTAATCGGTGGTATAGAAAATAAGCTAACTTTCCCCCCATTATTTATCCTAGATAGAAAGGAGGAGAGGACATTTCTTTTACACCAATTCTTTGTTTTCTCCTCTTACTCTTCTTTAACAAATGAAATGATCTTCAACTATAAAGGGCATTATGCCATGTAGTTTTCAACATGGCCTTGAAGACTAATTACAAATTACATTTTTCTTCCTGTTTCTATTGCTTGCTTTCCAGACATTTGGCCTAACATTTGACTTTTTGACTTTGATTTCCTTGACTGTATTTTTTTTTTTATTATAGAGGCATGCTTTATATATTTGTTTGCTGGTTTGTTTGTTTGTTTTGTTTATACATGCACTGGGTACAGTCAGAAGTGCGGGAGGGTGAGAGAATTCAACAGAGCCAGAGCGGGGAGCAGAGCAGGCAGAAGGACCGAAGTACACTGCTGAGGGGAGCAGCGGGCGGCAGGAGAGGTCTGCACGTCATGTGGGACCCTCCTCTGGTGGCCGGGGAGCAGCCGGGGATCGAACCAGCGCCGCAGAGGCCGCACGCAGTTTCGCAACCCAGCGCTCAACCGCTGCGCCACCGAGGAGGCCCTCCTTGACTGTATTATTAAAAATAACCTTTAAAGCCTTTGCAAGTGTTGACCCTCTATAATTTGGGAAACTCTCTGGGGTTTGCTTGTTTTGTGACAAATTCTTTTCCTACTGTATGTCTCTCTTTCCTTGTGACCTCTGTGTATAATTGAGATACTAATATAAAATCCAGTATTCTTTTTGTTCCTACCAACTGTCTGCATGTGCTTATCAATTTGCATAAATTATTTTATGAACCCCTGATAGTGTGAATGATAAAGGTGTTAAATGTATTTGAAGGGTTGATACTGAGGCTCTCAATGATTTTGTATCCCTCATGCAGGGCACATTGGCAATGTCTGGAGACATTTTTGGTTATCATAATTGGAGAAAGGGGTACACTGGCATCTAGTAGATAAAGCCCTTGGATGCTGCTAAATTTCTTTTAGTACACTGGATATCAAAGAGTTATTTAGCCCAAAATGTTAATAATGCCTTGGCTGAGACTTGAGTTAGTGGGAGGTACTATCAGAATGCTCACTTAAAGATAAAACTGAAACTCATTGGGGGAAAGCAACTTGGTAAGGCCGCAACTCTAATGAGTGACTAGGAATTTAACCCTGACCTTGAAGCCCACACTCACAACTCCTGCATCCACTGCAACTTTCTACTCTGCACCAGAGTGGACACATTTCATCAGCACTTTGTTTCCAATTAAGGCACAAAAGGTAATAATCGGTTAAAAAGAAAGTTGCCCTTTTCATGTGAATTGCAGCTTCTTACCCCAGTTTTATTGAAATTACCAGGTAGCACCCTACCTTGATACCCAATGAAGGCAAAATTGTGAAGAGTTCAGCTCCTGCTCACCAAATTACACATGTGTATACACATATGTTTATGTATTTAAGTAAAGCTGAAGGCTCATGTATAATTTCCTACATGCTTAAACATCTAGAGGCTCAGAAATGGGCACTTAAAAAAAAAAAAGAACTCATGCAAAAGTAAATAAATATACAGACCAAGTATGCCTAATGCAAAGAACCTCATTAGCATTCTCTTGTACAACAACCAGGGATGATCTTGAAAACCTTGTGTTCTTGTGATAAAATTGAAAAGAAAAAGTAAACAACAAAGCTGCTTGAATTTCTTCTCTAATGCCCCTGGAAAGAATTTTTATTTTTCTAGATTTTTTTCCAAATGGTTAAATTCTTCTGTATGAGATTTTAAGCATAGTTAATGTGCATCCATTTAAGTTCCTCTAAACTGAATACTGAATATTTAGACTTAATATCTGGGCATCCAATTCCCCACAGATATAAAATGAATATGAAATTTTATGTTGGGCTATGCATCTTTAACTAGACAATAGAAATGAATACTGATTTTATCAGTTTTCTAGCCTGTGTGTTCCTGAGGGAAGGATGATTGATTCTTTTCTAATTATTTGTGTTTTCCATCAAAATAAGACATAGTTGACAGCATCAAATAAAGTAAAAAAGGCTTGTAATGAAAAATAGTAACCCTCAGTCACAGTTCTTCCTAAACTGGGACTGCACTCCAAATACTATCCCTTCCTATTTGCTGTTTTTTCTATTATTTACCTACATATTTCTGTATAAAATTATATTGCTATTCTTGTCACTCTCTGAGAAGTAAGCTCTCTTACATAGCAGCTTCTTCCTTTTCTGAATCACCCTCATCTCAATATATTTATGCAGGTCCTCAATGCAAACCCTTAGGGCCAGATACATTTCAGAATTTAGAATATGAAGGACTTTGGAAATGTAATACAGTCTTCTCCTATGTATTACTTAACATCTCCAGTGGGATCCAAGGCAACACTCCCAAATGAAACACATATTTCTGCAACAAAACATGTGAATGTGGATACCAAGTAGAATTAAAAAAGACGAAAAGACACTTCACATCAGTTCAGGTCATATTTAACTATCAAGTGATGGTATTGCATACGTGCAAAAATCTGTTGCTTTTCAGAATTTTTTGAATTTCAGAATTTAATATAAGGAAAGATGAACTTAGATCATTTTTTAAGTCAGTTAATACTTACATTATTATGACAATGTAAATATTGTCCCATGCTGAGTGAGGTGGTATACTAAGTACATGTGATTGTGTATTTTCCTCTTCATTTTTCCTTCTTGGAGTTTATTGCCTGGCTTTTTTTTTTCTTTCTTTTTCTTTTTTTTAATTAATTAATATATTTTACATCATTGTTTATTTTTGTACAATGTTGTTTGCCTGGCTTTTTCATTAGCTGAGTTTTCTATGCACTTATGACTAAGGGTTCCATGAGCTAACATGACTGCCAGATTAGTGTTTATTCTTTATAAATTTTCCCTTTATAATTCTCTGTCCTCTTCTACCATATATGAAAGGTGGGTCTCCAGTCCTATTGCCTGGCTACTTTACTTTGACTTTCCATCATCATTCTTTTATCTTCTTTTCTTGTTTACACCATCATTTCAGTAAAGTATGTTCTCTCATAGCTTTTAGAGAAAGGGTGCTTGAGATTTGCTTTTTATTGAATTGTTGTATTATCATTTTGTTGGGTAAGGCATTTAACTTGCAAAATTTTTTCGTCCATTATTTTTTCAACTGTTTATTTTTAAATAAACATCCAGTGGAATTTACAAAGACAAGTGTCTCTAGTATCCTTCAATGCTTGTATCTTATATAACTATACTATCAGAGCTGTGAAATTGACATCAGTAAAATGAGTATGTGTACTTTTGTACCATTTTATCACATGTAGTTTTTGCATGACAGCAGTCAAGATACAGAACTATTCTAGTACCAAGAGATCTTTCTCATACTACTTTTCTATGGTCACACCCACCTTCATCCCCATTATCCCTAATATCTCTTCTGACATTTTCCTCAATATTTTTAAGATATCTTTTTTGGGATTTCTGGTTTCCACTACATCTATTGGAGAAGTCCCGTCACATACTCACTCCTGATCCTTGAGTGTACCAAGTTTTTATCTCTGGACACTTTTAGTATCTTCTCTATTTCCAGTGTTTTTAGTATAAAACATTTTAAATTCTTGTGCTGGGCATTCGGAATGTTAAATCAGAAGTCTCATTTCCTCAACTCTGAATTTTTCTTGTATTTTACTTTTTATGATTTTTTTCCCTTCCATTTATCAGATATTTCTGCATTTCCTTGATGCTCCGAATATCCTCCTCTGAAGCTTCCCAAATTTATTTAAGCAGTAATACTTACTACTTTTCTAAGATTATTCAATATCCTTCTATCTTGATATTGAAAAACTACCAAGCAATCATTGTTTTGACACCAATACTAGAGATTTAGAAAGGGACCTGCAAATAGTGTAACTATCATGCTCCTTCTCTGAGCACCTCTGAAAAGATCCTAAATTTAAAAAAATTATTCTATTTTAATAGACATTGAAAGCATAAAGTATGAGGTTATTGACCAGTGGATGAGATTACACCTTTGGATTTTGCTCTCTCACTTATTAATTCTGTGATTGTGATCTAGTCATTTAAATTTCCCTGTTCCTCAGTTTTCCCACTTACAAAATGGGTATAAAGATAGAACACAATTTATATTATTAAGAGAACTAATTGAGTTAATACATGAAAAGCTCCCAAAAACAGTTCATGGCAGAGTTAACATAATCAAAAAATGTTAGCTATTGTTATTCCTGTTATTGTTATAATTGTTGTTATATGATAATAGTATCTCCAGTTTCATAGGCAATCCTCATTTCTGATTTGGGTTAAATTCCATCTTTCTTTCATGTGCAATTTAGTAAATGATTACAAAAAAGTTGCCCTTTGATGATAATGTTGATCACCAGACTACATACTCAAAAAGGCTGAATTTCAGGCATGCAAGTATAGGTGTTTATTTGCCCACTAAAGAATCTGCCTTTTCTCTGGTGTAAATTTCAGGAACAAGAGACAAATGTGGGTTTCTCAGCATGGAGGATGGTGAACCTCTCTATATGCATAGATTGTAACAGTGCTTAAAAAGGCAAGTAATGAATTCAACGCCTAAGAATAAAAATAATGTTATAGGATGATGGAATGTTGTTTATTTTCGAAAGTAAGTGATTTTACAATGTGTAAAAGAACAAATAAAATATCCAAGATTCCAAGCACAGGATATCAAGAAAGGAAAAAAAGCCAAAAGCTGAGATGATAAACATCGATATGTCAGGTCAGAAGCCTTACCTAAGACTACAAGCTTTTCTCAGTACATAGCTTTGTTATTTGCTTTGATATTCCTTTTCATATCTCCTCCAGTCTTCTGCCTCATTTTCTCAACTTTGCTTTGAGGTAAAATCATATTTTAACCTGTTGTATAATAGATGAAATAAAATTAAACAGTGGGGTTGATTAAGTGACAAGTGAATGTACCTTCAATCAGAAGATGTTTGGTGTCAACTGTTGCCTTTTTCTCATTAGGAATGATGTTTCCGACGTTCAGTGATATCCACTTGGCCCCCTTTTCTGATGAACAGCTCTACATGGAGCACTACTCCAGAGCCAACTTCTGGTAATGTTCTCTTCTCTCTTCACTTCCTTTTCCTTTAGAGTAAACCAGAGCTTCTCAACCTACTCACATTTAGGTCATATAATGGGGGCTCAAAAGGAACCTGTCCTGTGTACTAGGATATTACTGCATAGCATACCCAACTTCTACTAACTAGTAGCACCTTCCCCCCAGTTGTGACAACAAAAATGTCTCCAGACATTGCCAAACTTCCCCTTTAGGATCAAAACCTCCCTGCCTTGAGTAGACAAATTGGAGAACCATGTATTTAATATCAAACATCGAAAAGTCTACCCTGCTACTAACATGACAGCTACCCTCCCTACCCCCACCCCCGCTGTCCCTCCCTTTCCACTTTGCACCATTCATTCCTTTGGTTCATATCTATGACTTCTACTGGAATGTGCCTTTGTCAGAGAACATATCAATCAATTTATGTTGATGTGGTTGAATTGATCAGATTTGGAGGAGGTTTTACACTAATTGACTTAACTCTGGGGCAGTTTACTTCTCCCTCTGAGACTTGGTTTCTTCGTTTGTAAAATGACAGCTAATACAAAACCTCTGACAGTTCTAAAATTGCATTCCTTCGGACATTGTTTTCTAAGAACTGCTATTATAAGAAAGAAAGAAGGAAAATTGGACCCTTGGGAAGGAGATATTGGAAGATAGTGAACTCTTGGGAGGGCAAAACAAAACAAATAGCATTGAGTAGAATGCTACATGTGGCAGGAGCATGGGCATCTGCTGGCAGATGGGTGAGGATGGATACTAAATTGTAAACTGGTAGTTCCTGCTGAGGTCTACAGAGCCCTCCAACTCAAGTATATCCAAAGTTGATTTCTGTTTTTTTTCTCTTTGTAATCCTACCATATCTCCTATATAGAAAAGATGAACAGTTTCTTTATTTTTTACTGTTTATTATTTGTATCCCTACTATACTTGCTCCCTACCCCACCCACCATAGAATATAATTACCACAAGGGCCAGAATTTTATCTGTTTTCACTAATATATCCCAAGAACCCAGAACAGGGCCTGAGACATGGTAGGTTCTCATAAAATATTTTTCAAGAAGCAAAGACTCCAGTAATCTCAAGCTTGTGCAGAAATAATTATTATTAAGAATTTTGTTTCATATATGTTCAGTT
The DNA here is from genome assembly GCF_964194135.1 of Talpa europaea. Lineage (NCBI taxonomy): Eukaryota > Metazoa > Chordata > Mammalia > Eulipotyphla > Talpidae > Talpa > Talpa europaea. Next base: position 34,954,880 of record NC_140074.1, read on the forward strand.
TTTCTTTACAAAATCACAAGCAAAACACAAATACCATTTGTTGGTTTGCAAACTGACCCTTATATAGAGAGGGCCAGGAGTGACTGAAGAAAAAGCAGACCACCCCAGACTAGTAGGCAGCAATTTTAATAAGCAAGTGAATTTAGATATAAGACTTATTTTGGGGGCTACAAAATTAACAGATCTCTACATCTTCCCACCAGAATCTTAAAAATGTTCATAGAGAGGGCCTCCCTGATAGTGCAACGGGTTGAGTGCAGCGCTGTGAAGCTGTTCGCAGCTTCTGCAGTGCGGGTTTGATAACACGCCCAGCCCGGGAGATTCCCATGTGGCGCAGCAGACCTCTCCTGTCTTGCCTGCTGCTCCCCTCAGCAGTGCTTTCAGTTTGTCTGCCTGTTCTGCTCCCATTCTGTCTCTGGTGAATCCTTTCACCCTCCACGCCTCTGGCCTGTACCCCAGCTGTTGTATAAATAAAAAATAAATCTTTAGCAAAAAAAAAAAAAAAAGAAAAATATTTAAAAAAAAAGTTCATAGAGGCCTTTGGTCCCATAGACTGTCCCGATGGTCTCAACAACAGGTTGCTCTCTCAGTTCTATATCCTTGAAAATTACTCTGACTGTAGGAGCAGTGGCTGAATGTACTTTTCAAAACCAGGGAGGGGTGAGGAGGTCATCCAGAAACACAAGAGGTTAATTAATTATTGTCTCTCAGCACTTATTTATTTTTCTATATGATCTTGAAAATCAGTTTGTCTAAATAACAATAAAAAAGTCTTCATTTTTATTAAGATTATTAGTAAATTCTAAATTATCTGGGGGACAGTGGGTACTTTTATAATGTTACTTTTCCCAACCAAGGATATTATTCATACACTTTTTTTTTCCTTAGAAGCATTTTAATGATTTTTCCTCTCAGATTTTGCACGTTTCTTATATTTAATCTTTTTTTTGCTATTATTTTCTAGTTAATTACTATTTTAATTCTATAAATTCTTTAAGAAGCAATATTCAGGTATTATTTATGTTTTAAAAGGCAATAAAATTTTATAAAACTGTGTTCTCCCTATTCTGCAAGAAATAATGCTAAAGTGAACATTCTTTTGTGAAAAACTTGGTGTGCATTTTGATTATTTCTTTACAATAAATTACTAGTAGAGTTACTAGACCAAAAGGTGTGAAGAAAGAACTTTAAAAAAATTTTTCTTATATATTGCCAAATTGCCCTGTAGAAAGTTTTGCCAATTAACACTTCTACCAGTGGTCTATGAGACTGTCTGCTGAGTCTTGCCCATACGGGATATGTTTTTTTAAATGCCAATTTGATTTGCAAAAAAAAAAAAATGGTGGCCAATTTATTTTTAATCTTTATTTCTTTGATAGCTGGTGTATTTGAATGGTTTTATTTTTAGTCAACAAACACAAAAAATGTTTTAAATATATATAGTTATCAAAATTCACAGCCTTTACTTTCCTAATTTCCCTCCCTTTATAATGAGCTTTCTACCTAGACTACTAGCACATGGGCCTTTGTTGCATACACAACAGAGAACATACGCAAAAATTGTATGATTTCCATTAGAAGAGGTAAAGTAGATATGGCTGAGAGGAGAAAGAGAGGCTAAAAAAATGACTTGGCTGTATTCTGAAGCAATGAGATAAGAGACTAGAGGAATAAGTAATGGGCTAAATGAATAAAATGATCAGATATGATGAGGTGTCAGTCCTCTCCTGACTTTCCTGCAGCACCTGACACTGTTGACTCTTCACTTCCCTTCTGAAGCCTAAACTGGTTTTTTTCCTTCCTTCCTGGCCCCTACTTCTCAGTCTCCTTTGCTGATCCTTCTTCATGACCCAAATCTTTAACCTTGGATTGACTCCAGGTTTTGTTGTTAGATGTCTTCCCTTTTTTGTCCCCTTCACCTCCTTACTGATCTCAATCAGTCTCGTACTACAAATAATCTTTATGTTGCTCACTCCCAGCCCAGACCTCTCCTCAAACCATAGACTTGGAGGTCCAGCTGCTTATTGACAGGTCTACTTAGATATATTTTGGGCATCTTAAATTTGACATATCCAAAGGCAAACTCCTGTTCTTCACCATCACCCCCTGACTACCCCTGCAAGACAAAACAAAGACAAAATAAGAAAAACAAAATACCCTGCTATTCTACCAGTCTTGCAATAGCCTCCTAATCCATTTTCTCTTTTTAAATAATTAAAATGCTATTGATGACACATTATTCAACTTCTTCAGCTCAAAACTTTCCAGGGGCTTCCAATTTTATGCATAATAAAAGCCAAAGCTCCTACAAAGAACAGTGAGGGTCTACATGATCTAGTTCCATCCTGATACTCCCCTGACATCATCATCTCCTACTCTTTTTTTTTTTTCCTGTTTTTTTTTTCCATCATCTCCTACTCTTCCCTTTATCTTTCACAGTGGTTTCCTTAGTTAGTTCTCTTGTCCATACCATGCTTGATCCCACCTCACTGCTTGAAACACAGATAGCCTGTGGTGTGTCCTTACCTCCAAGACATTAATTAAAAATGATCATCTCTTTCTTCCTGAAGTCCTATTCTCAAGAAGCTTGAGATGGACTAGTTTGCTATACGTCATATATAATGTTTATAGAACATAAAAGCATGACCAAGTCAGGCAATAATTAAAATCTGGATGAATCAGTTGCTAGGGGCCAGACTGAACAGTATTCAGTTCTTGCTTCTGTCAGCTACTAGCTGTAAAACCTTAGACAAGTTTATCTAATCTCTTTGAGATACAATTTTCCTAATTGTAATGTAGATATAACATTCAATAGTATCTTTCCAGGAGAAGGGGAAGTTTTAGTTTGAGAGATAGGTCCTCTACTTAAACCTTCCTACTATAATACCCCTTTCTTCACAGGCTAGTGTAAGAGTTCTGCCAGATGTTAAATGCATCTATCCTAATTATAGATCAGGGACTGAGCAACTAACCACAGGATAAATATGAACCCAGTAGGATAGCATGTAAGACGTATTTGATTCAAAACTTCATTTACTCCCTAACCTCTACAAGTCCTCACTAACTACGGTATTCAGAATTCCCTGGTATCAAACTTCTTAGCTAATACACCTCAAAAAATCAAGGTGTTCTTCCTCCAACACAGTTGCTTTGTCATAGAAACAGGTCCCTCTGGAGAAGAACTGGGAAATATTTACCATATGTGCTTGTGGTAGAATTTCCTCAAGGGTCAGGGCCTCTACTTTGGTCATGGACCTGTGGTATCTGTATCCATAAATCAGATCTGGAAAACTAGTTCTGGAAAGGGAGTGTGGGGGGCGGAACTAATCTTTCCATTTGACAGCTGACAACATGCTGATCACTAACTAACATTTTTGTTGTACATGTTGAGACTATCCTAGTTGACTGCGCATCTGTTTCACCTCCGATAGCACGAGAATCTATAAGCAGCCCCCACTGATCCCTGTAGGTCAAGGTATACTGATTGCCACTGCAACCTTACTTCCCAACACTGTGATTATGTCATTCCTGTCTAAGTTAATTACAGCTTTCTTCCTTCTGACATTCTGAAATTCCATCCAGATTGTGTTCATGGGAGCAGAGTTTTAATGGCAGTATCACCATCTCTGCTGTGCAGATGCAGAAGGGGCCACTTCTTTCTCACTGGCTCATTCTCTGTTACCTTTATGAAAGGACAGTTTCCTGGGCCTTTCTATGAACAGTCAGATGAAATGTTGTTAAGTCTTGCAGCATAAATCCATGTAGCATCTCTACCTCCTGAGCCTTCTGACCATTTCCTCAATACCATTTTCCCAGAAATCCTGCAATCTCTATCTCATTGACTGTAGAAACCATCATGATGACCCAGTTTCAAAGTGACATCCTAGTGTCCTGAGTGCCCCATATCCTGTCCTACTTATATTACCCTCCCTTGTTCAACACCCTTAAAATTTATTTCTGTACCTATTTCCCTGCTTCTTAGCAAAAAATACCCACTTTCTGCATTTCCTTAGGTATGTAAGTTAACTCCTCCTGGAATAGGACTTATAATTTCTGCTCAGACTCTGCTTGAGTTATCTGTCTGACAGCAGTAAGGGACCATTATTTCGAAGACAAAGGGCAGTGAGGCAGACCATGAGAACAGAATTATCTTATGAGGCATGCACTTCAGGAGAAATTGCGTAGTCTCTAAGCAAGGGAAAGCTATTCTCCTCTGACAAGATGAAAAGAATTCTGTTTTTGCAGGCCTGAAGGATTCAGGTGAGTTGGGAAGCTGTTTCCAGTATTCTCTACCTTGTCCATTCCCAGTACCAATCCCAGGTCTCAGAACCCTGCTTGTTCCCTGTCAGGTCCAGCTTTGATTCATAAGAACTGTGAAGGTTGCACATCCAATCTCATTTGCAGCTCTTTTGCTATTAATGTTGAACTACCTTGCTTAGGTTGGGGAGGCACAACAGTTTTAGGAATATGGCTTCTACTTGTCAAATTCTGCATCTCAGTTTGCTCTGATAGAACAGAACTTGGAGTGCCAAAGAGATTGAAATTTCCTTAGATTCTGCTTAAGAAGTCCTCTGGATTTCATAATATATCTTAATTTGACAATTTGCTGTTTTGCGATTATAATTCTTTTTGCAAAGCTTTCAATGCTGTTAATAGACACTTGCCTACTCCTCAATAGACACTTGCCTACTCCTCAATACAGTTATCATTGCTCTCAAACTTCAAATACCCAGACATCATTGACCCTATTACTTCACCTTCTACCTTGACTGCACTGTAATTAATGATCAGCGAGACCATGAGTAATTGTGAGGAAACTACTCTAAGGGTTTCACTTCCCACCCCCACTAGCATTGAAGATCCTCTGGTCATTAAACCTGTGAGTAATTCCATTTTGAGAGTCTGGATTATAGGGCCAAACCTCATATTGATTGACTTAGCTTGGTTTCCCCTGTAAACCTAGAAGCTACAACTTTATTACAGAAGCAATCCCAGTAAAATAAGAATGAGGAGAAACAAGAGAGAGGCAGGGAAGAAGAGAGAGCTAATGCAAAGGTGCATTACTGACCTGACACAAAGAGATCCATTTCCAGACAGAATTGCTAAGTCCAGCAGACATCCACCTCACTACCCACCGATCTTGTTCTGTACATGCTAGTCTAAAGCAATTTAGCTCAATCCTTGTAGAATTAGGACTTCACTGAATTAGGCTAAACTAGTTTCTCAGAGTTATGTTTATAGCACATATGTGGGCAGACTCAATTTATTAACTGTTTTCTTTTCAGTTATCACTTTGGTGTTAAGTGCCCAATTCCATTGAAGAAAGACTTAAGAAAAAGAATATTTTTGACTAATGTATTTTAAAAACCCAAGAGTAGATTCAACTTCTCAGGCACAAATGGATTCCAGGACACAGACATTGTCATTGGGTCCTGGTCTCTCTATCCCTTAGCTCAGTTCGGCTCTTGAATGGACTTTCCCCTTGTAGAAGCAATGTGTTCCCAGCAAATCCATATTTATAGATTCATAGTTTCATGTCTACTTCTCTTTTGCAGGTTTGAACAAAAGTCTTAGACTTTACTCTCATTTGATCAAATGCTTACCCCTGTGGCAGTTATCAAGGCGTGAGTGATAAGACGCTTGATTGGCTGTGACTGAGCCACATGCCAATCTATAGAGCCAAAAACAAAGTCAGGATCTCCCAAAGTACAAGAACTTACACTGGGGAAGAGGTGCCTCCCAGTAGAAAACAGTACCAAAACTGTTAGCAGAAGATTCAGAACAGCTATTTGCTGGATAGAACAAGCAAAAGATGTCCATCAGATATCTTGTTGTCTTGAGTGATCTAGTTTTCTTTCTGATACATGCTTTCATAGGTGCACTTCTTATACAAACCAGCAATATCTATCTATACATTGGCTCACCTGTGGTGCTCCATGGATTTCTTTATAGAAGCATGGTATTTCCCTTCTTACAAAAGAGGCACAGTTAGACACTTGATTTTTATTAAAGACTGTGTACCATTTCTCCCTCTTTTTCATAGTAAAAAACATTTTTACAGATACAGAAAGTATTTAATATAGCATATGTCAAATATGTTACATTAATTTGCTGAGGTTTAATGCAGTAAAACTAGAGATAGGATTAACTGAGCATCTTTACAAAGATAGCACTTTGCCCCATGGTGTGTCGACATTCTGCTCATACATAAAACTTACCAAAAATAACTAAATCTCAAGCTCTGTTATATAGATGGAATGTAAAAGAAATAAAATACAGATGCAATATATTTCTAGATGTGTATCCTACTCCTCTTTGGCACTTTTGCTGTGCCATCCTCAGCACTATGTGTGCCACTGGTGACATTCTTGGATCCTTTCTTTAGTAGAAATGCTTCCTAGAGATAAAGATATAGTCATAGCTGTAGATAACAGGTATAGATATATGTCATCTGGTTGGCTTAGCCTTGACTGTTAATTCTGTAAATTCTGTAATCCATTAAGATACTCAACATTTTGTAAATGTCAAACAGCAGAAAAAGATTTTACCTCTCTTTTATCTCTTTCTTCCTTTGGTCTTTTCAAAGGAAGAAACATTCTTTTTTTTTTTTTTTAAAGATTTATTTATTTATACAAGAACTGGGTTATGGGCCAGAGGTGCGGGAGGGTGACAGGATTCACCAGAGACAGAACGGGGAGCAAAACAGGCAGACTGACGAAATACACTGCCGAGGGGAGCAGCGGGCGAGGCAGGAGAGGTCTGCCACACTATATAGGTTGCTCTGAGGCTGGCCGGGATGGAACCAGCGCTGCAGAGGCTGTGGACAGCTTTGCGGCGCTGCGCTCAACCGCCTGCACCACCAGGGAGGCCCAAGGAAGAAACATTCTTAATGGAAGTGGATTATTTTTTGTTATAATGGAATGAAGATGCAAAGATTTTTATTAAAGTAATTGAGTTATGCTGTGAAAGAACATGTTCATATTAGCAAAAGAAAGATGTTCTTGCATTAGAGAAGCTCCTCTCTGTTTAATCGGATTGACGAATGCTACAAAAGAACCATAGGCGGTGCCACCATTCTTCTCAGACAGGTGGAGCACATAGTGGAGAGAGGAGATATGCTAAGGAGAGGGCATGAGAAAAGACCGTGGTGGGCGAGAGGAGAGAAAACAGAGGAAAGATTCTCCTGGATGCCTTTTGAAGCTGACCTCTATGTGGAGAAGCTAATGTGATGGGAAATGGGGGACTTCTTTCTGTACTCTGGATATATATACGCATAGCTGATGGTAAGATTGCATTCCTTCTAGACTTGCCACATGTTGCATATATTATAGTGGAGACAGAGGGGAAAGGGAAAGGGGAAAGAAGAGTATAATTGGAAATTTAAAGCCAGGAGGAAGCAGCATGTACACAGACAGCCTTATGTAGTCATAAAGAGGCCATAAGTAAACTTAGAAAATAAAACCACATATGATAAAAACAATGGAAATGATCCCCAGTTTCCAAGTCAACAGATTCATTTCCTAATCCATTCCCCCACAGTGCATCTTAGGAGACCCAGAGCGATGCCAGCTCCCATCTGCTTTAATTATTTTGTGATGCATTTCAGAAGGAGATTTGGGATTTCAAAGAATTAGAAATATGGTTCAGCCAGAAAGTTTCTATAACCCAGCCACTGGGCTCTTTGCCCACAGCTCTCCGTCTGCCCCAGGAATGGTGCCCAGTTACACCACACTGATAGGTTTTAATTGGTACCAAACACACAAAGCCAATGGCACAGAATCATCCCCTCTGAGAGCTGAGGTTGTATGCAAAGAATAGAGAGAAGTTTTCTACTTCATTCATACTGGGCAGAGGGATATCTTTGCCCTTGAGGTTTTCTCTTTCATCTACTTGGCAAGGATTCTGGAACAGCTAACTTAGTATTATTCAACCCTGGTTGCACATTAGAATCACCTGTTTAGAAACAAACAAGCACAGAGCTACACCATAAATCAAATACATTACAATTGGGGAATGGAATTTAGGCATTAGAACTTTTTTTTATTTTTTGAGGTTCCTTTTCTTAATATTTTTTTAATTGAGGTAACACTGGATCCCCACATCAGACATCACAATAGTGCATCCACCACCAAATAACTCATAGTCCTCTACCACAGTCCATTTTGCTTCCTTCGCTCTTTGTTCATGCCCTTCCCCCACCCCTACTACCTCTGGATGCTTCAGTTCTATGACCAGCTTTCAGGGGTTTGTTTTTAAGTTTGTCTTTCTCTGATCGTAAGTTTGGTTCCTCTATATTCCACATATTAGTGACACCATCTGGTGTTTATTTTCCTCCTTCTGACTTACTTCACTTAGCATTTTGCCTCCAGCTCTATTCATGTTACCATAAATGGCATGAGTATCTTTTTTTAATCACTGAGTAATATTCCAGTGTGTATTTATAAATATCTTCTTGATGCACTTATCTGTTTTTGAGCATTTGTTTCCATAATTTGGCTATTGGACATAGCACTGCAATATCAAAGATCTACAAAGAACTCATATAACTCAACAAAAAAACCTCCAAATAATGCAATCAAAAAATGGGCAGAAGAGTCAAATAGGTGCTTCTCTAAAGAAGACACAGATGGCCAACAGTCTTAAGAAAAAATGTTCATTATAGCAGGGAAATGAAAATCAAGATCACGGTGAGATATAACTTTATACCGTTGAGAATGACCTGTATCAAAAATACCAGAAACTACAAGTGCTGGCGAGGATGTAGAGAAAAGGAAACCCATGCTGCTGGTTGGAATGCAGATTTGTCCAGACTTTATGGAAGGATTAAAAATGGATCTGCCATTCTGAAACCAGAGTGCAGCAGCAGGGGCAGTGTCTGATCCTATTGCTCCACCACAGGCCACCTCTGTCTGTTTCCTCAGTGCCCAGCAGCCTGTTTTTTATACTACATACCAGGATCATAGAATGGACCAATCCTGTGCAAGCTATGAGCTGATTGGGGCTAAATGGTCCATTCAGCCTTGGGATTGGAAAATTGTTTTTAATATGTATATTTATAAAATTATATACAACAGTCTCCTGGCTTTACCTGTGAGTCAGCTTGGCTCAAACGCTCGGTAGAAAAAGAATAGGAAACAAGTAATAATGTCCCAAAACTTGGGTGAATTACTTTTGGTTTCTCCATTATCCTTATTGGCACCTGTGCCCACACTTAGGGCACCAAGTTCTCAATTCATTAATTAAATAAATGCATATAGGTAGATATTTTAGCTTTAACAGTGTGTTAGGTCCATGCTCAGTGCTTAATATACAATGATGAGTAAGAAAATATGTCTGGGTAAGACTTGGTATTTGTTTTACGTGGATAAAACTTAACTGTTTAAATGTAACACCAAGTTTTAAAACTTTCAATGGAAATATCTGAGTTGTGTCTTAAAAACTGAGTAGGAATTAACAGGGCAAAAAAAGGGAAGGGGTCTTCTAGGTAGTGAGGACAATAACCAAAGACTCAGAGAAGAGAAATGGACAGCCCTTTAGAATCCATACATCAGTCAGTAGTGTGCATTTAGTGTGCGGGACCAACTGTTGACTTAACAGCATTAGGACATCCGGCCTCACTTCTTCCCAGAGGGTATTTGAGGCTTTGATTTCTGATTTAGAGCCTCAGTTTGTTTGTCTGCTCAACTGCACCAAAATCTAACTGTACCCAAATTTTGTTTGATTATTCCATGTTGGTTTTTTCTCTTCTCCCTGTAGGTTTGCAGATGTGGCTTGAGAGAGAAAAGGCACTGATGAATTGAATTACTATCTGATTCACAGGCTATGTAGTGCATGTGCTTACACACAGAGAGGCACACACACACACCCCTACACTTATTAAGGAAGTCTCTTTTCAATTTCAGAATAAGGTTTTTCAGTCTCTAGTGGTAAGACCCCAAGCCTCTCTGGAATTGGACCTAGGAATTTGAGTTTTTAACAACCTCCCCCAAGAAATCCCAGGCACAGTCAGATTGGGAAACACTGCCCTAGTCTCTGGTGTGGATCTGAGATGAAGTTCAGAAAATAATAGCCTATACTAGTAGTAACAAAAGTACCAAGCATTGCTCAGAGTGCTTTGCTTTGTTTTGTATTAAATCATTTAACCCTTACTCTAATGCTACAGAGTGAGCTTATAATCATTTCCATTTTAGAGACAAGAAACTGAGGCACAGTTTAGGTTACTTTGCCAGGGTGCACAGCTTGTCAATGGCCCTGTGAATAAAGGTCCTCTTAATACTTTAGGTCTCTGCTCTAAATAGTCAAAACCATTAGTCAGGATGATCCAGTATGCCTGATATGCTCCAGACGTATCCTGAATTGTCCAGGCCTGAATTGCAATAGGTATGTAAAGGTAACAAATAGCCAGGTATGAAGGTAAATGCTTTATGTCTGGCTCACTGAGGGAAGGATATGTGATTTGTAGAGTTTGCCGGTTTCTGTGGTTCAGATGTTACTGACCATAGAATCAGAAAGAAATGTGCACAATGGACTGTGATGAGACAGTTCAAGTTCACCAGAAGATTCAGTCCTTCCTCACTTGTGACTCTGCCTGGTATCAGCCACCAAAGCAAAGGTGCAAGTTAGTGCCAGGGAAGAACAGAAAGGGGAAATCTGTTTCCTAAAGCAGCAGGAGTAGCCAGAGGCTCTGGAGATCTGAAGTCATACCCTGGGTTGGGATGGTAAGTGGGCCAAGGAATTATATGTTGGAACTTGGACAATTTGTCACAAAGCTTGAGGTCAAGGGTGAGAACCCAAAGAATTGCCTGGCTCTAAATACCATTCTTAGTCATCTCACCACAAATAATTTCCTTCACCTTGACTAGCTTGCCACCCACCTTCTCTTTCTCCACCTCAGATTAAGTACAGGTGTATAGATTCTCTAGAGAGTTTGAATTCCCAGGTACTCCTCTGCCATTCCTTACAGACCATTTGCCCTTCACCTGTTCTCACTCCAGGGTTGACTTAAAGTACCTCACAGCTCTTCACAGCTTTAAGGGACTTGGGGTCTGAGGTGAAAGAGAAGATGAAAGGTGTTTCTTTGTCCTGCCTATTCTAGGTATCAGCAGTGCTTCTATGGGGTTAACCTGTCCAGTCTCCGAGGTGCTGCAGTGGATGAATACTTCAGACAGCCAATAGTAGTAAGTGCATTTTTTTACAGTTTTCCCCCCACATGTTTTTCTGTTGATTCATTCATTCATTCACTAACGTACATGGGATGCACTGTGCTGCCAGATTTTGCTGATTCATCATAAAGACAAGAAAAAGCTCCTTAGAACACTGGATTTTGAATTCTTCCAGCTCTGATATTCCAGTCAGTTAAGAAAATTCTCAGAGAATTATACTGTCAAGAGCAAGGAGATTTAAGTAATGTCTGATTCCCCTACTACCCTGACTCACCCCAAGTAATGTCTGATTCCCCTACTACCCTGACTCACCCCATGTACACACTCAGCCCTCATCCATGTTCAGTAATTCACATCATCTGTTGATTCTATTGGCTCAAGGCATAAGAGAATAGGAGGCATTGTATAATAAACAGCTGTCAAACAGATTTGGGTTTCAATTATGGCTCCGCCTAACTGTGTAACCTTGGAGAACTTTAAGTTTGCATTATCTCAAACTCTTTCCATTGTAAGTGAAAGAAATCTCAACCCCAAATGGCATTTACTAAAATGAAATTACAGATCCTCAAAATTTGCCAAGCCTTGAAATAGAGCTTGCTTCAGGGACCTGTGGCAGAAGTTCAGACAGTGTCACTGAAAGCTTACTTTTCTATTCTCATCATTTATTTCAGTTTACTCTGACTTAACTTTCTTCTCTCCTGGTAGCAAAGGGTTCCAAACTCAGATGCTCACACTTCTAGGTTCTAAAGAGTGCCTACCTTTCCTAATAACTTGGGCAAACACCCTGTAATTAGTTTAGAGTCTGATTTCCCTACTTTGGCTCATGTGTCTATCTGTGAACCAATCACTGTCTTCAGGGGGAAGTTAATGCTCTGATTGGCCAATCTAGAGCCACATGCCACACCTGGAGTTGAAGGGGGACTAAATTCCTAAGGAACTTCTTGGAATATGGAGAAGAGGTAAATTCTATATAGTTGAAAGAACATCAGATACCTGATGCAGAGACATCATGAGGATTTCGTGATATAACCTCATAAAGCACTTAGCACTTCATAAAGCACAAAACACTTAATACTTGGCAGATAGTAAGTACTTAATAAGTGCTAGCTTTTACTATTAAGCTCACGTCTTCTAAATCCTCTTACCAACCTACTGTTTCAGGAGGAATGCTAGACCATGATCTTGCTTGAGTTCAGTTTACCCTGACAAAAGGATAATGTTGCCTTTTTCCCCCCCAAGGACACATTTGACATTAGGATTTTGATGGCTCGGACAGTCAAGTACACAGTAAACTTTATGGACGCCAAGGAAGCAGACCTCCAAAGGTTTGTACAAATCAATGTTACTCTTGAGTTTTAAAATCTCCTCTCCACCTCTCCCATCCCCAAAACTTCATGCAGAATTTTACTGCTCACACAAGGGAGAGATTTTAGGTGTAAGTTGCACACACAAATGATTTCGTCAGTACTCATTCCATTTATCACAAATTGAAGATAATAATGCCTCCTTCACTGGATTCTTTTAAGAAACAAGTGAAAAAAATAGTAGTAGCTTTTTCTTTTATAGTCAGACACTGTTCTGAGCCCTTTACCTGTCATGTCACATTTAATCCCCACAACAAATATGTGCAATTGGTACTGTTGTTATCCCCATTTTACCAATGACAAATATGAGGCAGAATGGAGAAGTAAGGTGCATGAGGTCACAGAATTAATAAGGATGTTAGAACTAGGATTTTCTCCATTCAGAACCCCGCAGAGCCTGGACATATTAATCACTCACCAAGGCCAGTGGCTGAAATAATGACATGAGGAAGAGCTGCAACTTGTTGAGTGCTTTTGCACATACCAGGTACGATACTGTGCTAGGTGTTATAAGGCACTGGCTCTATCCTGAGAGGACACTTGATAAATGTTACTTTTTATCTTCTTGCCCTCCACTTGAAGAGACTCTGAAGTAAAGATTCATTTCTCAGATGGTGATGTGAATCCCCTTTAGGTGTTTTTTCACTAGTATTTTGCTCTTTTATCCCTGAGAAGGTCTATAGTCAAAATTTTTTTTGTAGGCAAAAACTTAGGACCCAACCAGGTTAAAATATGCCTAAGGTACTGAGGAAGCACAGGCTGACTTTGGAAGGTGCAACTGACTAACTCAAACCATCATCTGTATTAAGACCACAATGGATTGAGGAAGCTATATCACTGAGCACAGGCTAGAACGTGTTGTGTAACAAAAAGAAAACTCGTGGCATATAATAATTTCAAGTGTCTTTATTATGCTCTCCACCATTTATTGATTGTGCACCAGTTTTACTTCTGCGCAGCATCACACACCCAGCACTCAGGCTGGTGCAACAGCCTCTATTTGGAACAACACTGATCACTGAGGCAACAGAAGTAGCAAGGCAAAGTGTACTAGCAATAAGCCCCAGTACAGTTCATTTATGTTTACATTTAATTGCTCAGTGTAAACCGTGTGTCAGTGCCTGAGTTCCAGTGAAAGGGAAATGCAATCCTAATATATGCTCAGAGGAAGTTAACTGGGGTTTGGAAACAATTCTTAATAATGACCATAGATCCAGACAATGTTGACTTCCACTGACTTCATGGCTGTTTTTGGGAACCAGGTATTTTTTTTTTAAATTGCATCTATGTTGGCTTTCCAGAGATAACATCCATTTCACTTGTGCATTGATTCAGCAAGTGTTTATTGAAATTTTGCTGTGTGACAGGTACTTTGCTGGCACAGGCACAAGTACAATAAGTTATTTCTTTAAGTATGCTCTTGAGGAACTCATGGTCCATTGAAAGGAATGCAAAAATGGGAAGAAGTCATTACAATGCAATACCAGTAAATTTGATTCCACAACTACAATAGGAAAACATTAGAAATACTCTGATTGTTGTAGGGTAGAAGTCAGGCATTTGGAGACACATAAATATAAATAATACACAACTTCCTATGAAAATCCCTGGAACACTTGCTAAAATAAGTCTCCTTACAGCAATGAAGCCCTAGCAATGAACTAATCAAGGCCCCTTTTAATTATGAAACACGTTAAACCTTACAAACCATATACAAATTTTTTTCCATTTGACTTGCTGAAGGATCTTATGAAGAAAGGAAAAACTTTGTAACCCTTCAATAAATGAGGAAACTAGGGTTCAGATAATTGTTTTACCAAGGTTCCATGCCTAAAACAGGTCCAGCATCTATATTTTAGTGCATCTTTTCCAATATGTTTTCTATTCGCAGTGATTCTGCATTTGGCATAAACCATGACTGCTTCTGTAAGAGTCTAGCTGTAACCTGAGGTGAGGGAAGACAGTTATATTGCCTCCCTGGAACAACTAATGAACCATGACCATGACCTTCTGAGCTTGATGTCCCCCCTTGTGATCCACTTCATTTTTTAGAGGCAGAAAAGCCTTTCCCCTCTGAACAACTGTGTGAGGGAGCTGCCACAGCCCATGTTTTCACTTCTTGAAGGATGGTTGTCACCTGTCCTGTGTCGTTTGCTCCTCAGTAGTCAAACCCAGCTCTGGAGGCTGCACTCACCCTGTGGAGTTCAGGGTCATTGCAGCACAGCCGTGTGAGCCTTGCAGAACTGCCAAGAAGCACCATTCTCAAATGTATGGCATCACCCAAGCATTAATCACATACCAAAAGAACCTTGCTGCCAAGGCAAAAGTGCTTAAGAGAAAAAGGAAATGTTCTGTAAATGTACCCACCATTCTCACAAATGTATCTAGTGTCAAGAACCAAAAAAAAAAATGACTCCAAGTGTTTCTTCTTTCTTTCCTTTTTTATTTCCTTGCAGAGTAGAAATCCCCTTTGTGTTTCAGATGGCACAGTCTGGCCTCGTCCACGGCCTGGCCTTCTGGTTTGACGTGGCCTTTGTTGGATCTCTGTAGGTATCACCACCTTTCTTTGCCTACTCTATCCCAGGCTATCCTTACTGTTTCTAACAACAACCTGAAAGTTTTAAGAATTAATTTCTACAGAGGGCCTCCCTGGTGGTGCTGCGGGTTGAGCACAGTGCTGTGAAGCTGTCCACAGCCTCTGCAGCATGGGTTCGATACCCAGCCAGCCAGGGAGATTCCCACATGGCGCAGCAGACCTCTCCTGTCGCGCCCACTGCTCCCCTCAGCAGTGTTTTTGGTCCATCTGCCTGTTCTGCTTCCTGTTCTGTCTCTGGTGAATCCTCTCACCCTCCCGCGTCCCTGGCTTGTACCCCAGCTACTGTATAAATAAAACTAAATCTTTAAAAAAAAAGAATTAATTTTTACAACAAAATTTGCTTCTCACATTTCAGAAAAATAAGCACTGATATCAATTATTCTTCTAGATTTTCAGGTGAAAGGAACATGAGACAGTTTTCCAAAGTGACATATTAGCCCTGGCTAAAATACTGTAAATCCTTTTAAACCAGTTGGATTGGAATCTGGAGAAATGAGAATGGATTTGTGCTTTATCTCTTTGATCTCTTCCAGAATAGTTGGGAGCCCCCAAGTCCCAGCTTGATTTCCCTCTCACCTGATTATAGAGCCTCTTGTGTCTGAGTGGTACCTGGACTTCACTTTCCTCTACCATCTTCCGTTTCCCTCACAGTCTTCCGTTTCACAAGCTGGAATCCCTTTTGCATGATCAGAAGGCATGTGTTGCTAATGCTAATTGTAACGTTAGGTTTCTTCTCCAGCCATGTACTCTCCATTCTCTCCTTAAGAATTTGAAAGTTTCAGAGAAAAGAGTAGAAAGACCAGCACCTTCAAGTTGGCTGTCAACATTTGGTATCTTTGTAAGGATAGCACCTGTTCCATGATCCCCATATCTCCAAGTAGTAAAGAAGTTTAAGCTGGTTCATATATTTAAAAAAAGTTCATTCATACTTTTCTAGTATAAAATATCCTTATAAAAATATCCAGGCTTATCATTACACCTGCTGCAAAAGAAGTGCCCATGGTCCATGATGAAGCTCTGGGGATTTGAGGGCCTCAGGGGAGGAGGGAATTTTCAGAAGCCTTGTCTGGGCTGACAATCAGAAGGAAAGAAGATGATGCGTGTAAATGATTCTTACTCCGCATATCATGTTTGTGCAAGGAATCTCTGCTTTCCCCCAGTAATATCACAAGGAAAGGCGTTTTGTCCTGTAGGAGTGAAATAAGCTTCAAGAGGGGACATTTCTTTGTAGTTAAATGTTTTATCCTAAAATCCGTAGAACGTTGCTTTCTACTCCATAATATAGCAGAGTATATTTCTGCATAAAAGTGGTTTATTTTACTTGGTGGTTACATTATATAAATTTTTTCCCAAGAAACTTCAAGTCATAACTGACCCTTTAGGAACTGGCCCCATGCTTAATATGTGCCTTATTCCCCTGTAAGCCAGTGACCACTGCCTGACCCCTGGACACGTCCCCTCTGTGTTCAAAGCACAGAAAGACATTCTCACTTTGCCATATAAAATGAAGAACTTCAGTTTAACCACACACACACAAACACACACATTTACCAATACAGGAACCCAAGCTGGAAGACCAGCAAAGGCCATGTGCTCCAGTAGCTTTTATTGCTTCCAGAAACTGTGTTAAACAAGTTAGCATGAGACAATAAGAATCCAGACTCCAGAATTCTCATGCTGCCAAAATTTCAAACAGATCAGTTCCTAATTTATCCATTAGACTCTAATGATGCTTGATTCAGAAATATAGACAGACAGATTGGGCAAGTTCATGGTTTTGAAGCCTGACTCTCCAGCAATCCTCTGTGTCACAATGGGCAGGTCCTTTAATCACTCTGGGCTTATATTATAGGCTGTACAGATTTAACAGAATAATATGCATAATACTCTCAGTGTAGTACCCAGCACATAATAATTGCTTGATAAATTGAGCTATCCTTATCTGAAAAAGATT
Source organism: Talpa europaea (assembly GCF_964194135.1). Lineage (NCBI taxonomy): Eukaryota > Metazoa > Chordata > Mammalia > Eulipotyphla > Talpidae > Talpa > Talpa europaea. The sequence goes on from NC_140074.1 coordinate 34,971,956, forward strand.
TCATGAGTCAAATGCAATGAAACCACTTCACAACCTAGGTCTCCAGTCCAATCCATTAATATGGGCCTGAAATAAAATTGGATTTTAACTCTTTTCTTGTCCCATAGGGTAACAGTTTGGCTGTCAACAGCCCCAACTGAACCTCTGACCCATTGGTATCAGGTGCGGTGCCTTCTTCAGACTCCTCTCTTTGCCAAGGAAGGGGAGACACTCTCAGGGAAAGTGCTGTTTGTAGCCAACAAACGGTAAGCAGGAAAGTATGACACCATCCCACCTCTTCCTCTCAAGCCCTGACAGCTAGGAGTTAGTTGGGGGAAGGCAGCAAACCCCTGAGACTCCATCACTAGAAGTGGACAGCAGGCTTTGTAAAGGTGTGCCCCAATTTGCACAGGTGTCCTCAGCTGTAAAGCCTCAGATTGAATGTGGCAAGGAAGAGGAGCTTCAGATAACTCAAGGTCAGTGTTCTCCATGAGGCCATGGAAGAAGGAAGGAAATCAATCCATCAGCTCGTGGGAGCTTGCCAAAGGCTTTAATTACCAAGCATTTTATATCCCACATCACCTTCCTGGCCTCCCTTACCTATATCTAGCCACACACCCCTAATTTAGAAGAGCAGAATTGATCTGTACTGCAGGGGAAAGGCATTGCAGGGACAGTGTCAGAACTGGCTGCTTCCTTCTCATAATGAATTTCATGAGTTCTCTGCAGTAATTACTTTGATTTATCTCGTTTTAAAAATGCTCGCTCTCTTTCACCTTGTTGGAGCTTCACCTGAGTTTGATAGAGAAGCAAGGAGTAGCAGAGTGGTTCACTGACTTCTGGGACATCAGGGATACTCAGAAGTCATCTCATTCAGGCTTCTGCCCTCCTACCTCCCTCCCTTCCTTGGTCCAGAACTTAAACACACCAAGGATGGAGAGCTCACCACCTCAAAAATGAACCCTTCACTTTTGAGAGTCTTCATCTCTTTCATTATTAAAACCTAACATGCTCACATATACATTCAAAGCTACCAAACTCTGAGGTTGGTAATCTAAGTCTACTCACACTCCCATCCCTCACCTTACTCCCAGATGTGACTTCTTGGTGTGCAGCCTTTCGTATTATTTTCTGTACAGATACCAACAAATAACATCATTTTAGGGTGTTTAGTTCTCTGTGTTGTTTTTGTTGCTATCGTTTTTCACAAGGCAGTCTGTACTGCCAAGTTTTCACTTAGTAATAAGTCCTGGCTGCAGACACATCTGCTGTGCTCTTTTTAATAGAAGTATACTGGTCAAGAGTATGGATATATGATAGTATCTTCTAAAAAACCCTGATCAATATTTTTTTTGCTTCTAATTTTTTATTTTCACCATTGCAAACAATTCTTTACTAAATATCCTTAAACATATAGCTTGCATAGTGACATGAATATTTTAAATGAGATGGCTAGAAATGGTGACAGGGTTCAAAGGGACTGTACATGTCACAGTCTGATAGATACCACCTCTCTCAGTGGCCATGCCAGCCATGGATAACGAGCTTGTTTCTCCACATTTTTCTCTAAACTGGAACTTATCAGTCCCCATGTTTTTTTTTAACCAGTCTAATCAGCCCCAAAACAATTTTTCAAGGTTGCATCTAGTTGTTTTGATTTACATTTCCTAAAATGTTGGTAAAGCTAGGTAACTTTTCATATGGTCATCAGCTGTTGATGATTTCTAGTATAGACATCTCAATTATTAAAAGATTATTCTTGCCATTGATCCTTTACATTCCTATATATTCTATTCATTGTCCTTAGTTGTGTTTCTGAATTCAGTTAAAAGGAAATAAGTCTTTTCCAACTTCCAAATGGCAGTTCTGCTCTTCTTCTAATAGTGTCCTTGTATTGATGTCCTTGGTGTTTACCATCCAGTTAATGGGTGATAAATTCCTAGAGAGCAATTTCAGGAGTCTCCATGCTGTTTTGCCAGCTCTTTTTCCTATGTATCATTCTGCTTCCTAAAAATAGTGCTCCCCTCCTGAGGCTTTAGATTGCTCCAGCACGTTCCAGCTCCAGGAGCACTTCCACCTCTATAGCCTAGCTCACCCCAATGCCTACACAAGATTTACAAGCAATCCTGTTTAAGCTGCTTACATTTCAGAAAATGCCCCTCACTTTCAGGTAGTGTGTTGTTGCCAGCACTTTCTGAGCTCTCCCCTGGGTTCTCATAACAACCTTTGCACTTCTTCTCTACTTCTTCCCATGTGGCTCCCAACCAATCTCAAGTGCTTTTGCAGCCTTTCCATGTACGTTGGAGACGGCAGATTTATTTTTCTCCTGATTTTGCAGAACATGAGGTCTATGGTCTGCAGTGTCTTTCTGTTTTCCCTGATTTTGGATGACTTCCAGGAGGAAAAATGGAAAATGCTGACTTGTGTCATGTTCATCCAGGAAGCTACCACTTTCTTCCTCATAAACCATCTGTTTAATGACCAGTTCTAAAAAAGAAAAGAAGTGCTAAGGAGCAATAGCCCACATCTGCCTGATGTTTTTGAATGTTGCCTTTTCTGCTTTTTGCAAGCCAGGGTAACATTGCTTTGTTTTCAAATACTTATATTTTAAGGTATCTTGGAATGTAATAGGTGAGTGAATTAATTTAGGTCATATTTTTCCTTTATATCCTCTGACATATATTGGGTCTCATCCTTATCAGTCATGTTTTCATATCCTTCTCTCTATTGTTCCTCTGATAGCTAAAAAGAAAGCAAACTATCACCTTTAATGCTCCTTCTTCATGATCCCCAGGGCTCCTGTAGCCCTCCATGCCTTCATTATACACCAACACTGTGTGGTTATTATTTGCCTGGGTGTGAGCATCCTTATAAAGAGGGCCTTATTGGCTGGTGGATCCCTCCTCATTTAATATAATTCAGAGACTCAGCAATGTTGTGGAATGACTGAGTGGATGAAGGAGGCATGAGTGGATGATCCCTCTCTTGTTAAGAACTTAGCTTGGCAAAAAAAAAAGTCGTTATAATAAATTAAAAATCAGAATCACCAGGGAGCTATAAATCAGAGACATTCTGCAGGAGAGAAGGAGGGAGAAGGATCAAGACAGGGGAGGGACTCCATCAAGACACCAGGAACTACAAATCCCAGGATCCCCAGAGGGAAGTGGTGAGGACCTAAGGGCAGAGTTAAGCAGCCATTTTCTCTGTTTGTAAATAAAAACCAGCCATGTTAGTGGGGTTGGGCACACTTGGCTCATGCTCTTGGCCAGGCAGGTTTGGTCTCCGCAGGTCATTTAGGATTCCAGGTCGGCGGAACAGGTAGGACCATTTAAGAATTTATCTCCCTCTTTTCTCCCTGAGTTGCACATCTCCTCATTCCCCTTCCCTTGTAAATAAACCTTTTGTTAACCTTTAAAAAAAAAAAAAAAGACAGGGGAGGGAAGAGCACAAGGGACTGTGGTGATGGTGCCTGGGTGAACTGGTGGTGGGAATTTCACAGGGACTACACCGGAGAGGAGAAAGCATACTTTGTACAAAATGAAGAATGATGTAAAAAATATGTAAACAAACAAAAAAACTTAGTTTGGCAGAATTGAAAGAAGAAATCATTGGCAAAGGATAGAGAAAGAAGAAAGGGAGAAAGAGAGGGAGGAAGATGTTTATATTACAGCAGCGTCCTTGGGTAGAGACAGGAGACCAGAATTTGGGTTCTAATGTACCCTGGTTCGGTACCTATCTCTTCTGGACATGAATGACCTTGGGCAAGCTAATGAATCTCTCTCGCGCCTCATTTTGCTTACTTCATTATCTGTAAAGTAGAATTTATAATGATTGTCTTGCCAAGCTTTTGCAAATATTAAAAGAAAGAGTACAGGAGGATAGTAAATAATACAGAATAGGTTCACACTGAAACTTAATTCCATTTCTCTTTCCTGCGATCATACCTCATCAGCTAATGTGTTTTAAAATTCTGATTTTAAAACAAATCCCATTGTTGTTGTTCCCTGAAAAAAATAAAATTCTGATTTTACTTGTTATTTTCTACAAACCTCAGTGCTTTTTGAAGGTCAGTGTTTGTGTTTTCATGTTCTTTCTTTTTTTTTCCAGTAAGGTGCAACCTCTTTATTCTGCCTTGGATAGGCTCTTCCCCTCCCTTATTGTCAAATGTTCTTTTCAACTCTGACCTCCGGGGAGAACTCCCTGAGCAACCACATAGGTGTGACAATCACTGCCCTTTCCTTCCCTGCCAAGATCATTTGTGGTTGTATAGTTAGCATTTTATTTTTGACAACCTCCCATCATTCTTGGGCTGTCATTAATTTTATTGCTCCAAACAATAAAATAGAAGTTATCATTTTCATGAACTTTGTGAAATTTATATCCCTAAAGTTCACAGAAGTGGTCTCCAAGGCTTTTTGATCATGTGCATCTATGAGTAAAAATATTTTATCTCGTGTCCCCCAAGAATACTAATGTTGATCTTTTAATTATATTCCTGTACTATAGAAATAACAATAACAATAATAATATGAAGCACAAAAATAAGTCCTCACTCCTATACTTTACTACGTACTCTAGTCTCTCTATGTATGCACATTTCTGTGTATATATACATATCTAGAAATTCATGAAATCTGTATTTTATAAGGCATGAAAACAGATATAAAAATCATTGGAAAAATATATAGGCTGATTATTGGATCTAGCTCAACCACATATCCTGTACTATGAAACATAACTGTTATATTAACCTAGATTCCTTATACTATGTTTTGAAACATAACTTAAAATTTGGAGTCTGTGCCCAAGATTTTCAGAGGATTTGGTTTCCAGAGAGTTTGATGAGCTTCATATTTTATAAAGTAGGAAAAGTCCTGATCAAATAATTAAAGTTTGGGGAGCTTCAAGTTCTGCTCCTAGTGGTCATCTTTAAAATGTTGTGCCTTGGGGCCTCCCCTGGTGGCACAGCAGTTGAGTGCTGGGCTGCGAAGCTGCCCGCAGCCTCTGCAGCACCGGTTCGATCCCCGGCCACTGGTGAGGGTCCCACATGGCCCACAGACCTCTCCTGCCGCCTGCTGCTCCCCTCAGCAGTGTACTTCGGTCCTTCTGCCTGTTGTGCTCCCCGCTCTGGCTCTGGTGAATTCCCTCACCCTCCCACGCTTCTGACTGTACCCAGTGCTTATATAAATAAAAAATAAATCTTTAAAAAAATAAAATAAAATAAAATGTTGTGCCTTGGACTTCCCCTAAGTGGAAATCTTTCAGCAACTATGTATTTGAACAGCTGCAGCAGAAGGAATTCTAAAGTGAAGCTGTTGTGCATGATGCGGCGGAGTAACAGTGCGTGCTGGTGCAGCTTTCTGGGACATTTCTTCACTTTACCTTGCTACTCAGAATCTTTTAGCTCTGATCCATGTGCCCATCAGCTAATTCGTGTTTACTCAGTTATGTTGTACCATATTACTTAAGGTATAACCTGAGGAACTTGGTTAAGGCAGTAAATATCTTAACTCTTAGTTGGTGCTTAGAACTCTCGTTTACTTAGTGAATTACTAGTGTCTAATATACATTTGATCAATAACTATATTAATTTCCTAAGGCTTCTGTGACAACCATTGCCTGAGTGGCTTCTGTCACAGTTTTGGAGACTAGAAGTACGAAATCCAGGTATCAGCACAGTCATGTTGACTCTGTTGACTCCAGAAAAGAAGTGTTCCCATGTCTTTCAGCTTCTGAAATCCTGGTGGAGTTGTAGCTGCACTTTTCCAGTCTCTGCCTCTGTCTTTACTCGGATTTACTTCCTAGCAGGACACCAGTCATTGTATTTGAGTCTCACTGTAGTCCAGTATGACTTTATCTAAACTTTATTATGTGTACAAAGGTCACAAATAAGGTCACATTCACAGGTACCCAGGTTTAGACAGGAGGAAAAATTTTGACAGCAAGTGGTTAAATCCTCCACACAAACTAACTGAAAATGTGTAAAATATTCATTCAGATTTTCTTCTATAAACCAGTGTATGCCTCTCTCGGGCACATTTAAACTCTTTTGAAAAATTGAAAAACACTGGTCTAGCCTCCACACCTGCTGAGAATCTTATTCTTTCATTTATCTTCCAGTAAATCCTCAGTGACTGGGGCCAAATTTCCCATGCTTTCTGCCACTTCTGCTTCTCCATCCTGTTCTGCCTTGGTGATCAGCACTAAGCCAATCCCAAGATTGGGATTCTCCAAGATGAAATTATCATCCATTACCACATTCCCCAGAAAGACATCCTACATGTGTTGTTTCCAACTGTCTAATTCTTTAATATTATAAAAGAATTGTTGGTGGACAAATTATTTTGTATTCAACCTTGAACTAAGGTACATCCACACTTGTATTCTCCTGTTTTCTCTGTCAGAGTTTGAGTAAGTCTAAGATTTCAGTCAGTTTTTAATACACATCACTAAATAACTGGTTTCCAAAACATTAGCAGTTATTTAAGGTCCTGTAGACACAACTTTGGAACATTATGACTTACTGCTGGCTTTATGAACACTGCACATTCATTATTGGATTTGGAGCTAGCATCCTGGATCTCTTGGCACTAGTATGATGCTACTCCTGGAATAGAAAAGTGCATTATTCTCTGGAAATTTTAGGTGAGGACACATTTTCCCTTGGTGAGAAGAATCACTATCAATAGAGTGAATTTAACTGTGCCCTTCCCTTACCCCCTAGCTGCTTCCCCACCACACACACACACACACACACACACACACACACACACACACACACACGAAAAAAATCTCAGCTTTTCACTGAGCAAACATCCATGTCATGACATGAAACTCTTTTTCTCTTTCCCATAGGGGAAGTAGGACTTTGAAGATAGGTGAAAGAAGAATGATGGGTTGTGAAAAGTGAGTGTAAAGTGACAATGTGATCATAAATAGCATTCAGAGAAAGACTTGCTGAGGATCCTATAGCAAGAACTTACTAATTCTTCTTCCTAACCACAACAGGAAACATTGTTATGAGTTTTTTGGTTTTGAACAATAATAAATAGCACCTTTTATTCAGCATCAGAATGTATACCAAAAATTGGGGCCTACCTGGTGGCGCAAGGGGTTAAGACGCAACTTATGAAGCTATCCACAGCCACTGCAGCACGAGTTCAATCCCTGGCCAGGGAACTACCCACACGGCGCAGCAGACCTCTCTGACTCTCCTGCTGCTCCCCTCAGCAGTGTATTTCAGTCAATCTGCCTGTTCTGTTTCCCACTCTGTCTCTGGTAAATCCTCTCACCCCCTCACCTCTGGCCTGTACCTCAGTTCTTGTATGCATAAATACATAAATCTTTAAGGAAAAAAAGTTTTTTTTAAAAAAACAAAAAGATTGTATACCAAAAATTGGATTGATATTCACGTATCTTACTTTTTTCTCAAATTTTATTAATTTTTCAGTTGTATACATACTGTATAATTTTGGGAGTACAACTTCACACCTCCATATGTGCACATACCTCACTCACTCTTCACCAAAGTTCCCTTGCCAAGGTCTGATTTCCCTTCCGTCTTTCTCCCCTTCCCCCCCATTCCCACTGGCAACTGGTGTATTTTTCACAGAGTCTAAGAATTATTTTTGCTGCACTTGACCAATTTGTTCTCTTGGTTATTTTTATTCCACAAATGAGTGAATTCATCTGGTAACTGTCTCTCACTTTCTGACTTATTTCACGTAGCATCCATCAAGATCCATCAGTGTTGTCCCCAAAGACACTGTTTCATCATTTTTAAGAGCTGAGTTTATTCCATTGAGTATATACTCCACAATTTCTTTATCCTACCATCTGTCATTGGACAGTTAGTTTGGTTCTATGACCTGGTTGTTGTGAATCATGTTGCCATGAACATAGGAAAATTTAAACCTTTTCATATTTCCAGTTTGCGTATTCTTTATGTAAATGCCTAGCAGTGGTATTGCTCATTCATATGATATTTTCCTTTTTTTAAGGACTCTTCTTACCATTTTACATAGAGGCTGTGCAAAATCTGTTGCTTCTGATCACTAACATTTGTTGCTTCCAGTCCCTTTGATACAGGCCATTCTCACAATAGTGAGGAGATATTTCACTATGGTTTTCTTTTGCTCTATAATAAGTAATGATGAGCATTTTTTTCATGTGCCTGTTGGCAGTCTGTATTTTGGGAGTCCATTGTTTGCATTAGAGTCTGTTTAGGTCTTTTGCCCCTTTTTTGATTGGGTTGTTTGGTTTTTTTGTTGGGTTGCATGGATTCTTTATATATCTTGGAAATTAATCCCTGGTTAGAAATGTGATATGCAAACATCTTCACCCAATCCATAGGCTGCCTTTTTGTTTTGACGGTGGTTTCTTTCAAGATACAAATGCTTTTTACTTTGATATAGTCCTGTTTGTTTATTTTTGCTCTTGTTTCCCTTGCCATTGGGCTTGTTCCCTAAATACATTTCTATGGTTGGCATCCTGGAGTATATTGTAAGTATTTTATGACTCCAGGTGTTATATTCAACTCTTTTGACCATTTTGAATTAATTTTTGTGTATGATTATTTCTCATGAGCTCACTGTCAATGTCTGGTTCTGCTGTCTACCTTTGAATAGCACAAATGCAGTAAACTATGGCATTTGTATATGATAGAAGAAAAAAGTTTAAAACAAAGAGCTTTGAGTCAATTAAATGAGTTGAAGATCAAGAGACATAATCTTCATGTTTCAATGAATGACATTTTTTCCGTCTTTGTTTGGGCCCAATAAAATCTAGCATTGAGTTACTGGTTTCATCCAATCTGAACTTATTTTTAAGCCTGCCCAGGCTACCAGCAATTACAGAGTGGAGAGTAGGAGTAGAGAAATTTGTGTTATACCCTATTTCTGGAACTTAAAAAAGAAGGCTAGAAAAACAAAGAAATTCAAATGAAATTAATAATATCTTAAACCCCCGAATTTAAATGTTGAATTGGTAAAGGTATAGTAAAATTAGCACTTTTATACTTTTTAGGTGAGGAAGTATTTTGGTATACTTTCTGGAAGGCATTTTAGAAATAGGTACTGGGAAATTTAAATATGTCTGTATCCTTTAACTCAGTAAGTCTACTTCAAAGAATTTATTTCAGGGAAATAATCACAAATAGGACAACATATCTGTTAAAAGAATGTCCTTTTGCAGCTGAATTTCTGTCATAAAACTAGATTTTTGTTATAATAAGTAATAATGTTAAAAATGTATTTAACAGTGGAGAATTATTAAATAAATGCTGTATTCATATACTACTATTGGAAACTATATTTTTAAGAATTATCTTATGGGCCTCCCCGGTGGCGCAGCGGTTGAGCGCTGGGTTGCGAAACTGCGCGCGGCCTCTGCGGCGCCGGTTCGATCCCCGGCTGCTCCCCGGCCACCAGAGGAGGGTCCCACATGGCGTGCAGACCTCTCCTGCCGCCCGCTGCTCCCCTCAGCAGTGTACTTCGGACCTTCTGCCTGCTCTGCTCCCCGCTCTGGCTCTGGTGAATTCTCTCACCCTCCCGCGCTTCTGACTGTACCCAGTGCATGTAAAAACAAACAAACAAACAAACCAGCAAACAAATAAATAAAGCATGCCTCTATAAAAAAAAAAAAAAAAAAAAGAATTATCTTATGATAAAGGATAAACACTTGCTAGTGCTAAATAAAATAAGAATTTACAAAAAAAGACTTAAGCATCATTTTGTTAAGGATTTATATCTATAAATAGAGGGAAAGAACCTAGAAGAGAAATGCTTTATAATGTTAGCTGAAAGAATCTTTGTCTAGTGGCATTAGGAATTATTTATTTTCATTCCATTTTTCCTTATTTTTTCAATTTTTCCTTTGTGAATATGTAGCACTTTTATAATCAGAGGAAATACTTTTTAATTGAGACAATATTTGAATACCTTCGTCACTTACCACCACCATCGGGCACCCACCAACAGCTCACCCATAGTCACCACCATAGTTCATTGTGCTTTCTTCCCTCTTCTACCTCCTCCCCACCTTGGTTCTTCAGTTCAGTAGTTAGCTATCAAGGGTTAGGGTTTAAATTAGTATTTATCTCTTAATTTAGTTACTTTATATTCCAAATAATAGTGACACCATCCAGTATTTATCTTTCTCGTTCTGACTTATTTCACTTAGCATTATCCCTTCCAACTCCATCCATGTTGCCATAAATGGCATGAAGTTACTTTTTTGATAGATGCATGATACTCCATTTTGTATATATACCACCCCTAGGCATCTACTGAAAAGAGTCAAAAAAACTAATTTGAAAGGAAACATGCATTCCCATATTTATTGCAGTGCAAATTATGAAAACAACCTACATGCCCCAGAACAGTTGAGTAGCTAAAGAAGATGCAGTATATATACATGTTTGTTTTTTTTGTTTCCCTCCCCTCCCCCCCTCCATACAGACAGAGCTATGACATTCAGATCGTGGCGCTGGTTAACCAGACGGGTTTCAGATCTGGGAACATCCTCGATTTAAAGAATCCTTTTTTTAGGTAAGAGATACTGTCGTCCATTTTTATGTATATAAAATCTCAATTGACCAACTGACAAGATAGAGAGGTTCAGAATAATTCCGCCTTTTCTAAGAGGAAAAAAAAGAAGAGTAGATGCTTTTACTGAGGAGACTTGGATCCTGATGGACTTGAGTGCTTCACATTCCTTTTAACAGAATTCTGTAGGCAGGGACCTCACTGGTGTCTCAGGCGGTTGAGCTGCGAAGCTGTCCGCAGCCTCTGCAGTGCCAGTTCAATCCCAACTGGCTGCGGAGCAACCCACATAGTGCAGCAGACCTCTTCCTGTCTTGCCTGCTGCTTCCTTCAGTCAATCTGTCTGTTCTGCTCCCCACTCTGTCTCTGGTGAATCCTCTCACCCTCCCGCACATCTGGCCTATGCCCCTGTTCTTGTATAAATAAATAAATCTTTAAAAAAAAAAGAATTCTATAGGTAGTAACCTGATACTGAGACAGTGGATACTGGGCAGTCCTACAAAGTGAATTTCCATCCCAACTAGGCTATTAACAGTTGTGTGACCTCAGGCAAAGTGACTCTCCTTCTGGCATTTGGTTTTCTCATCTGTAAGATGTGGAGCTTGAAGATGACCTCTTGTCACCTTCATTCACAAAGGAATGATTTTATGTAACAGTTACTCCAATACATCTAAAACATGAATCCATTAAAGTACATTTTGGAGATGTGTAGATCATGTTGAGTCAGGACATACCTCTCTTGAGAAGCTATGCAGATTTTGTCTGATACAAAAACTTGCCCAGTGAGATGGCTACAACATGTGTTTCTGGAAAACTCCCCAACCTTACACCTAGTCAGTATGAGACAATTAAAAATATGTATGTGAAATCAGCTATGCAGAAAAAAACTTCTGGACATTGTCACTCTTGAGTTCTTTATTAAAAAAACTTTTCTCATAAGATAATGTCTCCTCAAGGCTTTTGCCTGAAGCCTCCTGTCTATACCACATTGAAAAGCTTGAAGAGCAAACACAGGCAACCAAACCAAGAATTCTTTGGCAGAAATGGGAAAATTAAATTTGATATTAAAGAAAAGGAGTAAAAAACAGACAAAGCTGCAATTATGTATGTTTTGTGCGAATTTTTCTGCCTGGTGGGGATCTTTGAAACGCATTGCCAATTAGGGAAATAGAGCTCATTTTTAATGCTGAGACAAGGAAGGAATTTTCACTCCCATCCCTCCTGTACTCAGTCAGGCCATGTAAAGCAAATGAGGTTCTGACCTCATTAAAAACAGGCTGACTGTTCACTAGTACTATTTGACCTGCCTAGGCCTCAGTTTTCTCATCTGCAAAATGAGATAAATAACGCATACTCACTGGGAGATGTCAGGCATTTCCATGCCATGTTCAAGGACTTAACAGTTTACATAACTAGTGCTCAATAAATGCTGCTTTTCTTTCTTCCTCCCATTTCTTCCTGTCCCCTCTTACTCCCTCAATAAGTAGATAATGATTTGTGGTTCATTCTAAACAGAATCATTTGGATTTTTGGACCAAAAAATTGCCTGGGGAGAGGGAACAAAACTTTCACATGCAAGAACCAAATAAACTAGTAACATTTGAATCCCTCCTCACCTTACAAGAACAAAGTCTTCACCAGAAAACCACCCAGAGAGGTCTTTGGCCTTTGCCTTAACCAGTCCCTTCTTCCCATGAAGGCAAAACATAGTGCCCACAAAGGCAGAGTGAGAACTTGTCAAAGGTCTGGTGCCACATCACATGGCCATTGATCACCCTGTCAAAACAGCAAGGCTGTTGAGTGCAGGCAGATGCTTTCTCCCATTTTCTTTCAGCGGCATATTTAGCTGACATATGTAACTAAGCAGATGAGAGTGTTTAAAAATGTTTCTCCCTTAGGAATTCCAGATCTTGGTTGTATTTCTTGATCATTTCTTTCCTGATGTCTACCCCTCAGTTTCCTTAATGCACATGGTAGTTAAATTATAGAATCTTTGAAGACTGCTTAGCATATAGTAGATGCTCAGTGAAGGTGTTCAACAATTCTCTTTTTTCCTGGCATTCAATTCCAATTTGCTATGGCAGCAATTCAGAGGAAGCACAAAAGGGTGTGTGTGTGTGTGTGTGTGTGTGTGTGTGTGTTGGAGAAAACTAAGATAAATAACAATACATGCAGTGACCATAAGATCCAGTAATCACATTCTTAGGTATTTACAGAGTGAAATAAAAACTATAGTTATGCATCGCTTAATGACATACTGAGAAATGCATCACAGAGTTAGGAGACTTCATCATTGTGTGAACATCACAGAGTGTCATTACACTAACCAACATGGCAGTGCCTCCTGCATACCTGGGAGATAGGGCTTCTGGGTGATAGAACATTTTTCAGGTGATAGAACTTTATCTTGATTGTAGTGGTGACAGTACATGGCTTTGAAAAGTTGCAGAACTGTACTCCAGAAAAGATGAATTTTACTGTATGTAAGAAATGTTTTAAATATATAAAAAGTTATCAAAATAAGAAATGAACTACATCAAGGGATAGCAGGAAGCAGTCTGCATTATACGCTAGACAGAGACAAGGCCAGGGCTGGTGGTGGGTGTTATTTACTTTGAGTGGTCTGGGAGGCCTCTCTGAAGAGTGCAGAGAGATTTAAATGTCAGAAGGGAACTATGCCGGCAGATGTGTAAGCAGAATCTTCTACAAGAGAACACTAAGGGCAGAGGCCTGAGGCCAAATGAGCCTATTGATAGCAAGAAGAGAGAGAAATAAGTCAGTGCTTAGTCTTTGTTATAAATCTATAAAAAAGAAAAAGAAAAAGTTATTTCAGTGAACAAAAATCTAGATCATCATCTCAGATCTGAATTTAGGCTATGCATAATCAAACTTACTAAATATAGCGGGTAAATATAGATCTAAGGCTGCCCATAAAACCTCCAGAGAAGGGCATCAGAATGGGAAGAGGGATCGGGGAGGGGGCGAGGAGGGAAGGAGAGGACGTGAACTCCAAGCCAGCTTGCCTCTAGCTTTGGATGTGGATAGAACGTAATTATGTTGGTGTCATCAAATCGTCTTCTCTGTTTTAGGTTTGCTTAGAAGATAGTGACAAGCCAAAGCAATACGTAAAATGAAGGCCTGAGAAGTCTCTTGACATTCAAGTTCATACTTCATGTTCCAAATATGCGTTTTCATTTTTGCAAAGATGTTTAAATTTTTTTCTAACTCTAAAATGTGCATCATAATTTTATTGACAAATCTCTTCCTTCATACTTCTTGGACTGGCTCCTTACAATTTTCTGCATATAGTTGAAAATATTTTTTTAATTTTTGATTTCTCTCAATTTTTATTATTTTAGTATATGTGCTGCCGAAGCAAACACTCAATTTTTATTGTTTTAAGGAAAGTCAGAAGCATTGCTTAAATTTTTTGAAGTACTTTAAAAAAGAAATTTAACAAACCCCTACCTTATGTTTACATGTATGTGTATGTATGACATAACATAAGAACATGTTAGCAATGATCTTTTACTTGCAATTTTAATGACTTTCTTTGCAAATATTTTTTAACAAATCAACTACTACTTAGCTCAGCAATGTGTTAAAAAAAAGTTTCCCTTATTCATATAATGAAATAATACAATGTCAGGAATGTTCTTCATTGGCAATATCTGATGACTCTATATGTAGTTAAGGAAAGAAAGGTGGACCCTTTGTCAGTTCTCGTAAGTTTACGATAAAAATGTACAGTATGAGATACCAGTGAGGCCTCTCCTTTAAGACATTTGTTATATGTCACACATCAACTGGTGATGAAAGATGATCTTTCCAAAGAGCAGGTTTTCCCTTGGCCCAGACAACCCTCATAAAAATGGATGTCACATCAGGGAGACTATTTATTGAAGCCCAATAGGCAACCTGCTCACTCGGTGGGGGAAACTGGAATAAACAGCAACTACATATTCTCATCAGTCAGTCAGTCACCCACAGCTCTCAGCTTTCTACCCTGGTGCTTTCATTCATTCTGGTCACTCAATTTGAAATCGCCTTCCCCTTCTTTTCATTCTAGCAGTCATTCTCATTGCTGCAAGGCTCCATTCCTATACCCCCTCACCAGCCTGCCTGGATAACAATCTCCCATTCTCACTAGAAGTACCCTTCCCCATCTTTAACATACCTCCTGTCCCTACACTTATCTAATCCTTTCTTGCAGCATTTTATCACTTTGTCCCTTAAATATGCACATGTATTTCTCTCCCATTAGCTATTTGGATCTGAGTTTGATTCATTTTTTAATTTTTCATAATGCCTAAAAGTAACCTGATGTGTGGAAGATGCTCAATAAATGTACATTAATTAAATTTATCATGAAGATAAGAGGAACTGGAATTACGGACTCCAGCCTGACAGTATCCTATTTGCCTTTCAGTCACATTAGGTGGAATCTGTAAACCTTGGGTTGCAAAAACAACATGGCTGCCACCTCTGCCTCAACCCACACCCTGGGCAGACACTCTAGGGTCTTTCAGAACCCTTCTCATTGCCCTGCAGGAAACCTTTATCTGTCTATAGTAGTAGACACAAGAGATGAAACCCACTCCTTTTAAGGATTCCCAAAAAATATTATTTCTCAATCCATGAACAATCCCAAAGATCTGTGATATTTATGAATTTATATCTATAGTTTTGCTGGAGCACAAATTTGATACAGATATCTGCTGCAAGCAGGTGTGGAAGATGTCTCTTTGTCAGTCATTCAGAGCATACAGCTCCATGTGATCAATATCCCTGTTGATAGATATTGTAACAATGGTTTTTCATCTTCTTCATCTTAATTTTGGCAATTTAAAGTGCATTCCTAGTAAATTAGGTAAATTCATAGTAAGAATTGGGTAAATTTGGGTAAATTCTTAGTAAGTGTTGCTTTTTAAATGATAAGATGTAAAATAAGATAGAGTTTACTTTAGTGGAGGAATGTAGTAACTTTACTATTCAGTCCTGTATTTATAGAAAGGAAATCAAAAGGGATTGCTTAATGTAATTTATTGTGTTTTGTGGGGAAATTATATCACTATAGTAATTGCAAATTTGGAAGGGATCTCATGGCATGCCTCTTGTGAGTACCAAGAGTAGATTCTGAATTTAGGAAAATCTGGGAAATCTGAGTCCTTCATGAAACTTTGTCACCATAATTAAGATAAGACTGGGACTCTGAAGACTCATGTTGGGCAAGAACTGATGTCAGGAGCCAGGACTGGTGTTAAACTTGGAGTCGCGCAAGTTGAGAGTCCAGGACACAGACCAGAAGTCACTATGGAGGTTAAAGTGCATCTTTGACTACCAGACTGAAAATACATTAAAATAATGAAATTTATATCCAAGTAACAAGATGTCCACAATAGCATCAACTCCGGGGTTGAAGGTTCAGTGATCCAATGATTTTTCCCCTCCTTTTGCTCTGCCACCCTCCCTCATAGACCAGTCCCCTTTAAAGGTGACCATGGAAGTTACAGGAGTCACATCCAGACAAACCAATGTCTAGAGTCATAAAATGAGGTTTTCGCTTTTGATGTCTTCTCTTAAAATAACAATGATAGTTAGTGCAGTTAATTGTTAATTGCACTTGTTATGTCCCACATGCTATTCTAAATGCTTTGCAAATGTTGACTACTTTATATCCTTACAACAACGCTTTTAGGTGTGTATTATTAATTATACTTAACAGATGATGAAATAAAGGCAGGAAGGTCAAGGAACTCTCTCAAGGACACAGCTACCAGGTGGTAGAACCAGGTAATCCACTCTAGAATCTGTGCCCTTGGCTGCAAAAGTCTGAAAACCTTTTCAAAAGCAACCTAGAGACTTGGCATGATTTATGCCAAGGACCATGACTAGAAATGAGTTATGTGCCCACATCTAAACCAATCACCAGTGGGTGGTAAACCAAGCAAGATCTATGTCTAGGCTGGAGATAGATTCATCTTTCCCAAGAGAAAGACCCTGGAAAAAAAGCAGGGGTATATTTTCAAAGGAGGAAATGGACAAAGCAAGGAACCAGTATCACCTGCTTAGAGGGACTGCCTACATACATCCAGCTGCATTGCTAAGTGCATTTCCTCTGCTTTCATAAGGTGAGATAGCATGTTACCTTTAGTGACCCATGCATGTAGCCCTCTTCCCCACATTTACTACAAGCGCACTGGAGTCAGGAGCAAATGCCACAAATCTGCACATTCCCCACTGGGTCTGTCATAGGGCCTTGCACATAGAAAGTGTTCAAGAAACATTTGCTCATTGTAATTGAATTTTTATTCTCAAGTCTTCTTAATTGGAGAGGTCAACAATTGGCCATGCTCAAGGCAGGCAGATAATGCATTTTCACATTGATCTAACAATCAAATGAATTCTGAGAAACTTCTATTGCCATGCAAAATAGCATTAAATCACACATTAACATAGGTCAATGCAAAAGTCCAACTTATTAAATTGTTAGTGTCTTGCACTCAGTACCCTTGGAGGTAACATTAATGTCACACTCTTATTATGACTTGACATTTTCACTATATTTAAATAAATGCATCAGAGAGCATAAGTCAGCAGGCTACATTTATTTCACCACCCTGTGCAAAAAGAACAAGCAGAGACTCTGCCTGGGTGATACGTCAGTCTCTCCTTTCATCAGTCTATCGCTCCAACACCAATGGATAGGCAGACCCCCCAAAATTGTAACCTCCCAGTCCCTGGGTTGGCAATGAGTGAGAGGGCCTCACACATTTGCCCACTGAACTCAGTCCCCAAGTGGGAACAGGCACTGCAGTTAGACAGGTGCATCAGGGACTCAGGTGTTGCAGAATCAGGAGATGGGGGTTGGAGAGACAGGGAATTGACAAATGGCTGCTAAAGCACAGGCCTGAATGAGATTCCTTGGAGCATAGCAAAGAGGAGAGGGAGAAGAGAGGAGGGGGGAGGCAGGACAGAAAATGGACAGCAAGAAAGATCCAGAGTACTTTGCCCTGTGAGGTAAGAGGAATGCAGTGACACAAAGAAGAAATTGCTTCAAGGAGGAAGGATGACCGATTTGTGTCACATGTGCCCATGAAGTCAAATATGATTAAAAAGAGGGAATTGGCCATTGGAATAAGTAACATGGAAGTGATACGAGCCATTTTAGGGATGAGGAGTGAAGGGATAATGATAAAATGGAGACAATTTATCTAGACTACTCTTCACAGGAGTTTTGATGTGAAGAATGGCAGAAAAATGAAGTGGGAGCTGGGTTTTGAATCTCTGGATTTGAATCTCTGCCTGACAAAATGTATAACCCCTCACTCTCTCCAGCTTTGCTTAGATGTGGGCCTTGACTTCATATAGATCACAAGTGGGCCGGACTCCTTTTCCGAATCTTCATCCCAGCCTGGGAAGGTGCCGCTCTTCACCAGAACATGCCAAGAACAAGCATCCGCTGCCAGGATCTCTATTCACAGTAAGAGTAAACCACATACCCAGGACAGATCTGGACAAAAAAATAAAGAAAAATTCAGTATTCCCAAGATAAGAAAAGGTGTATTTAAATTTAATTTTTTTAATTGTCAATACATTCCCATGGCTCAAAATTCAAAAAGGTAGAGAGGATATGCAATGAAGTCTCCACCTGACCTGTGTCCCCATCCTTGCACTTCAGATCCCCAAAGCAAAATAACATTATGCGTTCCTTGTCCAGTCTACCAAATGCACGTTTAAATGCATATCCCTTCTTCCCTCTCTCCACCCTTTGGCAGAAGTGCTGTTATGCCCTAAATACTCTCTTGCATGGACAAAGCCAAGAATTTGGCAATATGGAAAGAAGTGGAATTTTGTGGCTTCAGCTAACAGCTATTGAATTCATGAATATTTTTAGGAAAGCAGGTATTTATTAGGTGATAGACATGACAAATGACATTTAAATTGAGTTCTCACTGTCTCAGAGTGTCCATTGAAGCTTGTGGCCCTGTGAGGAGACAGAGGTACCTGGGAGAACAGGGGGAGGAAGTGTGCGGAGGCCTTCTTACACAAGTTGCCAGGGACTGAAGGAACCTTGTCATCACTGATGTGTTTGCGCCTTCACCCCATCCCCTCCTACACTTCGGGGAAGGCTCTGCCCTCCTGCCAGCATACCACAGGGATCCTTGGCTTGGCTCTCTCTGAAGTCAGTCAGGCTGCCAAGATCACCACCTGTCTCCTGTCAAATCTGGCCTTGTATTGCAAATGCCTCCCTCTTGGTGGGCCATCCTTGCAGGGCTCCCATTGGGATTTATTGTGTCACCAGGTCCCCATGCTCCTGGTTTGAAGTCCCACCACCAGCTGCATGACCGAGCCCCTCTCCTCACACGGGACATGGGCGTCTTGAATGTGAACAATTCTAATGTTAAAAAAAAAAA
Source organism: Talpa europaea (assembly GCF_964194135.1). Lineage (NCBI taxonomy): Eukaryota > Metazoa > Chordata > Mammalia > Eulipotyphla > Talpidae > Talpa > Talpa europaea. The sequence goes on from NC_140074.1 coordinate 34,990,893, forward strand.
AAAGATCCAGTTTTTAAAAATTACCATCTGACATGCTAAGTGATTAAATGAAGCTCATTTTCAGATGATCCCTGGCTGTCATAACAGCATTGTGCCTGGATGGTTTCGCCATCACAGAGGCAAGGAGAGCAATTTTATTTCCTATTTGACCTGCTAACAGGAATTGTGATTGGAAATCAACTTGAGATACTTAGAACAGCTACTTATAATCACATTAATTAACATCTGTACATTGCTTTACTGTGTATACAGCGGTTTTCTGCACACTGTCATAATATGTTAGAGAATGATGGTAGCTCTAAGGAGAGAACAAAACTGAATGATTTTGCTGCTAAAGCTTAGGAGTAGGAAGAAAACAGACAGGTTCTTACAAAAGGAAACATCCAAAGCAGACCGCAGAGCTAAGTGCAAAAAAGTAAGCATGGCCAGTACCAAACCCAGAGAGGCTAAGGTGAAAGCAGTGCCAATACGAGAGAGACATGCCATGGGGCAGGTCAGCCAGGCTGAAGTCTGTAATCAAGTGTCTAAGGTGGAAACTGTTGAACAACTGTCAGTCAAGTACATTGTGTGTTCTTTTATTTATTACCTAGGTAATACATAGCTCTGTATTAAAGTATCATAACTGCAGATAAACCAAAAGAGAATAAGCCATCATTTTTAGACTTCCCTGTCCAGCCTCTTTAAGGCCACATTTTTGGAGAGTTGCCTCTGACACCACCTAGTTTGCTGCTGCTTTTCCTGAAACCTACTGACTGCCTTGCTGTTCAGCCTGTCCCATTTTCCACTGGTTTGGGAATAAACTTTTCCCTAGCCATTGATAACTCAGTAATTGAGCATAACTGCTTTTCCAGGAGAGTTGGTACTCATAGTTACCTTTATATACCATGCCAAATTGCGCAATATGTCTACATTAGCTGTGAAAGAATTCTCCTTACTATAACTATCTGTTAATATCACGACAGTGCATACCCAGCAAAATCATGATTCTCTACACTGAGTCATTTCCATATGCCAACTTTGAATGGACGTTTTCTTTATGGTCCTCTCCCTAAAACGTGTTCCCCAACTGGCTCAAGCACACCTTTGTACTTCCACTCCTGACCCTTACTTCATTTGCCTGTTCGGTTACTTTGCATACAGTGGGTACTCAATGCATGTTTACAGAATGAAAGTTCTCTCTCTTTTTTTTAATATATATTTAAAGAACAGGTTTATTAGGGAAAGGGACAGCAGAGTAAAAGACACTTGCATAGACATAAGCAGGCAGGAAGAGCTGCCCTGAAAGGGACAGGTTGGCTAAGAGAGGCCTGCATGGTTGCAGGCGGGTGGCCTTGAGGGAGCTGCCTCCACTGAAGGAGGTCAAAATTCTATGAGGCTGCTTTGTTTTCCTGACTCCTTGGGTGTTTCACACAGAAGCCTCCCGTATGAAGCCACTCTTCTGATGAGAAAGTGAGAGGTGATTCTCCCCCTTGGGAGTGAAGGTGTAGAAATGTGTGAGGATTAATGGCATGACTGAAATGTGGTGAGTCTGACTTGTGCTTAGGAATTATAATTTATTCCTGTAGGCTTGTGCTTAGGAATTTTAATTTATTCCCGGACTGAGGAACATCCCCACATGTAATCCTTCACACCAGAAGCAAACACTTAGAATTTGTTCTTCTCTGACAGTTCTTAAGACTCCCTCCTTCCAGAATTCCTATCTACCTTATGACAGTGGTTACCCAAATGCTACAAGTAAAAATTGATCTCAGTTCTTGGAGCAAACCAAACTGAGGCCATCCTGGCCAGCACACAAGGTGGAGGTGAGCTCTCCAGAAGACCAGAATGGAAGAGTGGAAAAGTTGACAGTTTAGTACAGGCCTTGCCTTTCAAGTGAGCATTTCTGAAACACACTGAAGGGGCTTTTTCTGGAAAGTTTTACCCTGGCCTGGAGATATAATGGAACAAGGATGGAGTGCAGGAGACAGGAGAGGAAAGTAAGTACAAAGAGAGGTTAAATTAGAGAAAGTGGAAATAGTAAGCATTCATCAACATCTTTTTCCTAAGTGGCAATTAACCCTTTGCACTCCGAACCATTTTACGATATTTTGATTTAATTTCTTGTGCCATTTCAAGATAAAACTTCAGGGAAACATGCATGTCTCAAAAAGTTGTGTTGAAATAACCTCAATTCCCCGTAATCACTAATAAATTGCAATGTCCCCTGAGAGGGGACATCCGAGTGATATGCTAGAATTCCCATGTCCCCTGAGAGGGGACAGCGGAGTACAAAGGTTTAAAGAGTATCTGTATCAGTCAGTCTCTCTCTTCTCTAGCCTATCCCTACCTTTTCCCAAAAGGATTTAAATTAGTTTCCAAGGAGAAACTATATGCTGATATAGTGAAAATTATAGTTGGGAAGAATAACAAAAGAACACAAGGATGGCAACAAAATGGAGCCAAAGGTAAAGCTGACCACACATGCTTGCCAAGGCTGGATTCTGTGCTGCTCTGAGGAACTGCTGGTGGCAACGAGAGACAGTGACACACACAAAGCCACAGAAGGCATCTTGCTAAACCCGGGACTCCGGCCTGTGACCTGTGACTTCCTCTGCACATCTCTCTCTGGCTGAGTCTTGCATGGACTTGGCACACAAGTGGTCTTATGGGATCCAAGGAATGGCAGGAAAGGCAAACTGAGTTTGTGCTGTACATGTTAAAACACAAATGCAAGTATTGCTTCACTTGTACAAGGCAAGTTAGCAGGAAGAACCCACCCATCGATAGAAAATACATTGTCAGTCTTAAAGCCACGATTTTTTTAGAGCTCAAAAACTAGCAAATTTTAAAGTTTGTTTTTTTTTTTAATTAAAGGAAAAAAGATTTAAAAGTGCACTGACAGGGTCTGTGAGATCCTTTCCTTGTCTGACATCTCCCTCTACTGACACTGCTGGCTTCTCACTATCCCGTGGCAGCCCAGCAGGGAAGTCCTTTGAAAGTGCCATGGCTGTGAAATGCCTTTGAGTCCCTGCTCACAGACTGGAGGAGCACTGGGGGGAGGGTCATCGGCTGTGTTTGGGACTTGGAGAATGGGAGCCATGCACGTTCAGTGGGCAGCGCGGTCTGGAGCTCAGAAGAGAGACCGCAGCCAAAGAGAACTGGCAGAGTGGTCGGTAGGAGTGGATGAAAGAGAAGAGGAGAGGGGGAGGTGAGTGCTCTCACCTTGAGGGTCTCTCAACATAAAGGCCAGGCAGAGATATGGGAGCAAAAAGCAGAAATTCTGTCATTCATTCCTCTGAAGACCCTCTTACAGCAGTCTCTCCTGGGAGCCTTCCATCTTTGGCTGGTATAATCCCAGTGTTGGGAAACTCACTCAATTGTTGAGAATTGTTTGGCAGCCTTAATGTTAGAAAGTTATTACTTAGATCTAAAATCTGCTTTTCCACCATGTCCAGATCTTTTTTTTTATTCATTCCACCATTCTGTGTGATACAGGCTTGGTCACCTTTACTTGTGAACTCAACAAATGCTTCCCCATGAGAATCCCACAAGACAAATTTGAATAAATGCCCAAATTGTTCAGTTCAAGGTCTATTTCTTCCCCTCTCCCACCCCACTACAGTCCCTTGAGAACAAAGACTATGCCTCATTCCCTGCCCTTCCCAATTTCCAGCCTACTAATATTCCAGGAGGACTTTCTATATACTAAGTGCTCTGTGGGTGTGATCCCTTTGGATATTGCATCAAATAACTGAACTAGGCACCATTATTATCCCTATTTACAGATGAGGAGACTGAGGCTCAGAGATATACATACCATGTAAAAAGTCACAGAGCAAGTATGTAATAGATTCTGGCTTGGAATCCATGTCTCTCTGATACCAAAGCTTGGGCACTTTAATGTATGTGATCTACCTGTTTTGTCCCTACACATCAGTTAGTACAGAAAATGGCCACAGTGGCATGCACTGGACTGAAACAAAATGTGATGACGCCTACCTGGAAATGGGTAAAACTGTGTGATAGAGATAAAGCTTCTCAGCTGACATTACTGACTTCTTATCCCAGCGTAGGTTTGCATGAAGTAGCTCCACTTCCCAGGTTCATTCCAGCAGCGTAGCAATCCCATGAGGACTCCTGCTTGACGCCACCTGCAGAGCAGACTCCCTTCAGCCCTCTCCACTAAACGCGACAGTCAGGTAGGACTCCTGTTGTCCAAAAGCCTCCGTCACTACTTTCAGCTTCTGTTATTCTTGTTCCTTGACAGGAAAACCGTTGTCTGCTGGACATTTTTCAGATGTAATTGGCTCCCTACTTACCTTGTGTAAGTTACTTAACTCTGTTAGTCTCAAGTTTCTTAACTTTAAAAAGAGAATGAGTCCATGATAATGTTTTGTGAGTTTAACTGGGAGTATAAATTAAGTGCTCAGGGCAGAGTCTGCCCCATCTCATTTCTACTCAGAAATACAGCTGGTCCTTGAACAAAACAGGTTTGATTTTGGTTCACTTATATGTGGATTTTTTTTTTTTTACCAGCCATTTCACATTCATAAATGAAACCAAGTTCTGATGAATGTTGATTGGTTGACTCTCCAGTTGCAGAAAACCCCAGGCTCTGGGGCACCAACTAGAAGTCATATGCACATTTTAAACTGGGGGTAAGGATCGGGCACTGTGCAAGGGTCCACTCTAGTAGCTATTGTCAGTCTGTGATGGGAATTGAAAACTGATTACCGTTTTTACTTGGACAACATGAGCAATTGGAGGAAATGGAGGCATCCAAGAAAGAAGTCATGGAGTTTTAAGAGAACAAATAAAATTCAGTGTCATGGAAGCCATGGAAAGTGTTATCTTCAGATCCTATTTCCTAGTGATGTCTAAGAGTGTCTTGTATTTGGTAAAGTTACAAGAGATTTTCAGGATGTGTTTCTGTATAGAAGTGGAGATCAAGACAGAAGGCAGAGAAACAGAGCAAGGTCTAAAGGAAATAGTGGCAATTTTTTATGACTTTTAGTCAAGTTAGCAGAAAGAAAAGTTAGAGGGCAATCCGAGGGTGATGGGTTTATGTCAAGTAGATGGTTGGTAAGTGTTCAGTGATTAGTGGCTGAAAGAGCAACTGAGTGAAGAAGATGTTTGGGATTTGATGAAAAGATTTTGATAATATTGACATTGTTGGGTCTGTGGCATCTGTATGGCTTTTTGGTAATTGTGATAGGAGAAAATTGAGAGGTTTATACAATATTTTCAGTCCAAAAAAATCATTTACACGAAGCATTAGTAAAAATCCTTTCCTCTGCTACCCCTGTGGCTCTCCAAACTGCCAAACTTTTTCTGAAGGCCTCCAATTTGAGATCTGAAATAACATGCCAGTCAGTGAAGACCCAAGAATGCCAGATTAATGTTGGAAGCTGCTCATCAAGAATTGGGAAATGCAGAAATGTGAGTCTGAGAATTGAAATCCATTCAGGAGTGTCTTGAAATTCTTACACTCAAATTGAGTGAGGCCAATTGAAAACCATTTTCTGTTCTCACAGCCCATTCTCTGCCGCAGAGAATGGGGACGCCATGAGTGCTGTTGGCCAGGTAGGCAGAAGAGACCTGAGCTTTGCAGGGCAGTGGTGAGTACCAGCCAGATCAGTGACTGCAGATCGGAACTTTCTACACCTTCCTGGGTACGGGATCCCCCAGGGATTTGGCCAAAATGCAGATTTTGCCCAAGTTCATCTAGAATGGGACCTGAAAGTGGCTATTTTTAACAACTTCCTAAGTGGTGCTGATGTTTACACAGCTATCACCTTCCTCTGAATAGCAAGGCTGAGGCTTTTCTGATGCTGGTCTGTCCACATCCACCATCGTGACATTTGGTGAACACTTGAGACTGTATTTGAGTCAATTCAGCTTTCTCCTCCCCTTCTCTAACCCGCTACCTCTACCCACTCCCTGCCCTGGGAAAATGCAGTAAATAGAATAGTTGCTTATAATGCTGAGTTCACAGCTTAAGGATTTTTTTTCTCTTTGTTTGCTTTGGTGGGGGTAAGGGAGATGTTTTTCTTCATTTCTGGATCCTGGACTCTGATTTTTTTTTTTTTTTACCTTAATGGTTTGGCACAAGCCCACTTTTGTTGACTTGGTATTTCCTCTGTGGATAAACTTTCTGGCTTTGGAAAAAGCCTTCTTTTCTGAGGCACTTATAACCTGCAGGATTTCCATTTAGCTTAATTGGCATATTTATGTATTGAGATGGGTGCCTAGAGGGCTTGGGCCACAGCATCTTTTGTATAAATCGAAAAAAATGAAATGAGCTGTTCTCACAGTTGTGTGCCCTTCAGTCATGGAGCGCAGTAAAAGGCTCATCATTTACAGGCTGCGAAAGCTCAGGAAGATCAATAGGCATAATGCAACCCGGAGTCATTTAGAAAAGCAAAACTCAGGATTTTCAAAGCCCAATTATTTCAGAAGCTTGGCCATTACTAATTCCCTGTTAAATCCTTCCCAGGCCGTCATTCCCTGTGTTAAGGAATGGCCTTCTCAACTCCTGATGAATCGTTCTCTTAAGGTTAAGCCAGAGAGCCTTCTCCTGAGAGTCAGACAATTTGTAAATTGTGAAGCCATGACTGTTCCTGGCCAGCCCCCTCCGATCAAGGCCCAGCTGCAGACTGTCACTTTTCAGGTCACTTCTGAAACCTTGCGTGCTTTGGAGGCAAGTAGGGGAATTGATTCTTATTGGTTTAATATAGCTATGGTTAATGGCTTATAGATTTTTATATAGTCTGGCTCCACTAGGCATGTCTATTAAGTCTCTATTAAGGTTGACAGAGGAGTGAGAAGGTCAAAGGTCCTGGGACAAATGCCTGGCTTTCCTCCAAGCCAAGCTGAGAAATGTCTCCTTAACAAGAATTCTTATGATGTCCTGAAGATTGAACGAGAGAGAGGAATGGTGGCAGTTGGTGGAATCTGGCCTGTGAGCTCAAGAATACATTTCTCAAGAGGGGCAGAGTAGCACAAATACCTTGCTAGGATGAGCTGATGAAAACAAATACAGTTGAACCAACTGCCCTAGGAGCGTTTAGCTTTTGCCAAGATGGGTTTAGTGGGTTAAAAGGTGGTCCCATAAAAGGTCTCCCTGGAAACTGTGCATGTCACCTGATTTGGAAAAGGGTCTTGCAAATGTAATTATCTCTAGAAGTAACCTTCCTGGATTAGCCAAGTGGCCTCTAAATCATAACAAATTGTTCTTATAACAAGAGCAGAGGACACAGACAAGGAAGAAAGGTTTTGTGAAGGAGGCAGATCAGAGTGAAGCATCTGCAAGGCCAGAATTTCCAAATCACCCCAAACCCCAAGTTAGAAGAGAAACATGGAACAGAATTTCCCTGACAGTCTCCAGAAGGTACCCGTCCTGCTCACAGCTTGATTTTGGACTTCTGGCTTCTGGAATGGTGAGAGAACTCTTGCTGTTGTTTTAGGTCTGTGTTTGTTGTGATTTATTACAGCAACCCATGGAAACTATATACTAACTGACTCCTCAGGCTGCTGGTTCCCTTCTCCCAAATCAACCCCAGAGAAACTCGACAACCAAGAGCAAAGATGTGCTCTTGCTTAAAAAAAAAAAAGGACAGACACTATTGATACAAAAAAGTGTGAGCTGTCCCTGAGGACTGAAAGTTGTCTTGTTTCGTGGCTGCACAGGTGGGTGGCTACAGCCAGAAGGGTGGCCAGAGGCAATAGTGAAAAGAGAAGTTGCAGGAGTCTATTAAATTCTGCACTTGCCTCTCCCCCCATAACTTGGAGAAATCAGTGACTGACTCTTCATTGCAAAAATCTTTGTAATTGCCAGATTTTCTGTATAACATGGACATGGGGACAAAATCCTTGAGGAGGAGGGTACTGAATGAAAGGAGGCATAGGTCAGCATAGTCTTAGAGGGTTCACTCCTCTCCTCCTCCTTCTACCCCAAAGCTATTGCTTATAACCTAGAGAGAAGACTCCTTCCCCACAGTGCTGCTCCTCAAGTTCTTGAGGTTGCTTTCCTGACCAGAGTATTGCCTAGTAAGATGGTGGTAAATAACAAAGATCCACGTGGTTTTGTGGTGCCCAGGACTGCACCGTGGGTCTCATCTTTCTTTCAAACTCAGCGGAACTCACACAGATGAGCTCTTCAGATTCCATCCAAAGCAGGATTGCTGGAATAGACAGTTAAAATGAACGTGAAAAATATCTGTGAGGAAGGATGTTACAAGTATGAAACTAGAAATCAAAAAAGAACCAGCTAAAAAATCCTAATATATTAAATAGAAAATATAATAGATGGCATGAATAATGGGGCAGAGATAGCTAATGAATGAATCCATGAACTGGAAGAGCAGGTGGCAACACATAGAAAATGAGCTGATAGCTTTCACAGATAAAAAACACCTATGTAAATTGAAAATAAAACCCCTTAACCCTACAATTTTTAAATATTCAAAGGATATGAGCAAAAATAACCAATGGAAATAGAAAAAGCCAAGAAACATGAAAAAGTCAAGCTTGCTAGTAGTAAATAAAATAAAGCAATGAAATACTGCTTTAAACTCAATTTGGAAAAGATGTAAGGCAATTGCAGGCACACCATTCTATTATGTCTCGCTTTATTGTGCTTTGCAGGTACTGTGTTTCTCACAAATTGAGGGTTTGTGGCACCCTGCATTGAGCAAGGCTATTGGCACCATTTTTCAGCTGGATCAGATGGTTAGCATTTTTTAGCAATAAGGTATTTTTTAATTAAGGCTTGTGCAGTATTTTTTAGACATAATGTCATAGCATGCTTAATAGACTGCAGTACAGTATAAACATACTTAAGTCCACGTTATCTTCAAGTGACATCTTTGATGGAGGTTTAAATAGAAATCTCACTAGGAATTTTGGGTTTTATCAGTGATACAGATTTTAGTATAATGCCTGAAATGGAGACTTGATCGAAAACTTAGAAGACAGAGTACGAATACACTGGGTTCCTAGAGATGAGACCAAGTATTACGAAGGAGGGGCATTGACTCAGGCACTCTTATAAATTGCTGGCTTACAAAATCTGTGGGCAGCAATTTTAAAACATGAATAAAGATCCCCTTGATCTAGTAGCTAGAGATCTATACAGCAATACAGGTAAAGATTTGTGATATCTATTGACTTTCCCACCTCTGCTCTGTCAGGGGAGATTTTCTTCACCTCTTCTCCCTTCTTCTTGCTCTCATTGGCAAAGTCTCTCCATCGACCCATTCTGGGACCAATAGTAACCTTCATTCAGGTTTTGCTAAAACTACAAGAAGGGCAATTGTGTTCTGGCATCATCTTGAAGGATGAAGTAGCACCTTAAGGATGCAAGCCTTGCCCCAAGTTGGTGAGGCATAAAAAAGGATCCTACCTTCCTCTGGCAGTACCAGACTTGCACTGCCTGCCTCTGGAGCTTCTTTGAATATCAAAAACCATAGGCCTCTTCTGTTTAAGTCACTTAGATCACATCCCTGATTACCAGCTGTCAAATGTAATTTAAAGCTAAAAGCTTTTAATAAAAGCTTTGAACGTCGTCAGCTCCATTCACCAGCACACTTGCCATGAATTTCTCTTTGGTTGCAGCATTTGGGTGAGTCTGACACTCATTTCCTGAAATACTATGAAACTTTCATTAATCACCCAGTAGTTCATTTTCTAGTTAAGTTTTTCAGAGCAGGTTGTTCTGTAGCAATTCTGGAGCAGGTAGTCGATGATGCATGGTGAGGTCCTGTCCAAGTAATACACAAGAGTGAGCAGATGTGGGCTTTAAGTTAAAATGGAAAGAACATCTGTAAAATGTATTTTGCCTGGTTTTTTAAATGTAACTCAACCTCCCCCTGATGACTCTTACTGGTCTCCAAATGTAGGCAAAGGAAACAACTGATAAAAAATAAGGGCAGGCCAATCAGTATCAGTGACCAAAACACACGATTACCTAAACACAAAGTATCAGGCAGTGGTCCTCAGGAGTGCGCCTGTTGTGACACAGCTTCAGCAACACCAGGAAGACTGTAGCTTCCTCTCAGGTAACACAGGCAACAGAGATGCCTGGACTTCCTTCCATGAATTAGATCCTTGTTGGGAAAGAGCTGGAAAGAAAAGATTCAGATTGTTAGGGACGCTTAGAGAGTATCCTTGTTACTAAAACCCACTCCACAAATCTGAGGAATTTGAAAAGGAGTGTACTTCTACTCAAAAAGCTGCAGCTCTGAAATTGATGGTTACTAGCCTCACATGTCCCTCTTGACAGCTTCACTGTATCCTTCACCAAATCTCTTCCCTGTGTAGGTGCTCCCCACTCTGCTGAGTCTAAATAAAAGTAACAAGGATTATGTTAGCAAGTAGAGTCTTATAAAATAGATTTGGATGAAAATGTTTCCTAAAAGCAAACAATTAGTGGGAAGAGGGAGAAGAGAGTGCGGAATAGCCAGGACACTCTTAAGGAGGAACACGATGGGAGAATTTGCTCTAACAGAGCCAAGATTAATTATAGTACTATACACATTAAAACAGTGAGGTATCTGTGCAAGAATAGACAAGTAGACAGTGGTACAAAGTAGAAAACCCAGACATAGATCCATGCATAAATCATCACTCAATTTATAACTAAAGAACCACTGCAAAGTCACAGGGGAAGGATGTCTTTTTTAAATAAAATGTGCTATAGCAATTGAATATTAAATGAAAGAAGGTAGAAAGGGATAAGAAAGGAAGGAAAGGAAGAAGGGAAGGAGGGAGAGAAGGGGAGAGTGAGGAAGGGTCTTGATTCCTACTCCCAACGATATACAGAAATGAGCTCCAGAGGATTAAAGATCTAAATGTGAAAGGTAAAGCAATAACATTTTCAGAAAACAATCAAGTAGAATATATTCATCATCTCATAATCTGTTGAACAGAACAGAGAGCACATGGGTGCTTTGGTGGTGGGAGACTATGGTGACCACACCTTAGGGGAGAAATCCTATACTGTCAAAAAATTAACAAGGAAGTAAGAAAACAGTAATTCATTAAAATATATAAATTTTTAAAAATCTGCTTATATATTCTTCATATTCTTTTTCATATTGACAAGATCCTGTCTTTTTTAACATAATAAATAAAATATTCCAATTTTCTGAAAGAAAATTGGAATAAATGATAATGCTGTAAATTGAGTAAGATTTATGAGCTATATTATCTGTATCATTCCAGGCACTTTTTAAAATACTGAACTGTCACCAGTCCCCCCTGGCATAGGGTGAGACTTCACTTCATGTACCTCTCATCTAATACTTGGGTCTTCTCCCTCAAATCCGAGGAAGTATTATTAGAATCTTCTATGCTTGAACACCTCTGGTGATGGGAAGTCACTGCTGTCAGTGACGTTGCTTCATCTTTCAACATCTGTGACTGTTCTGTTTTTTGAACCTAATTCCAGTTCTTTCTCTGTCACTTCCTGATCCTAGCTCAGCGACTGCACCATGTTCACACTGTCCAGTCTCAGCCTGGCAGCCTCAAGGCGGGAGCAGCACACTCAGCCCCTCCCAGCTCCAGGAGCCCCGCTGCTCCGCGTGTTTAAACATCCCCAGGTGTTTCTGTGTGCTTGACATCTACATCCCAGGCCCTCAGCATCCGCGTCACTCTGCTTATATAACTCCAGTTTGTCTGTATCCACTTTAAAAATGTGATACTGTGAACTGATTACAACTTTACAGAGATCTGCCTTGCCCAAAACACAGTAAACCCGTTATTGCTCTCATTCTAGATATTATACCATTTCACTTAATCTAACCTAAAAATGTCAAAATCAGCCTGGCAATTTTCAATCCATTAGATGACAACAAGTTTATGTGCCAGTGTGTATCTAGAAATTGGTTGGTCATGGAAGGATAGCAGGTTTATAACTTAATTGGATATGAGAATGGCCAGTTATTTTTTAAATGGGGTTAGTCTACAGTCACCACTAGTCTGAAAATACACCATTTGTGAGGTCCTCAAGCGTCTTTGGTGGGGCAGGGGTAGGATAATAGCGAGGCTTTGGTATGCTGGTCCAGGCTCTCAAAACTCCAGGAAATAGAAAAGAAAATGTCTGTCTGGCCATTTCTCCTTGATCACTGCTTGCTTGCTCCACCTACTGGCGTCAGTGTCTTTTACAGTTTCTCAGGGCTGGCTTAGATTTCAACCCTATTAAATGATACTTGGTTCCTGGAACCAAGTCTGTAGTTTGCAGAATTAATTGTATCTCTTAGAAAACTTGCATGGTGCACATTTCCCACTTATTGACCTCTGTTACTCACATTACCCATGAAGTTACAAAAGCCCTGCCAGCAGCATTTCCATTTCTGTAAACTACACCTTGATTTGCCTGGGCTGGGAAGCACAAACAAAGGCAAAATAATTCAACATCCATACCCATTTTGCACATGATGAGAAAGAAAATGTGCAAAGAAATTATTAATAAAGCATCAACTTTAATTTGTACTATTCTATATACCCTTATCACATAATTCACTCATGACACAAAACAAGTGTTTTGCAGAGTAATAATGTGAAATACAGGTTTTCTATTTCCATAATTCAAAATAAGGACACATTTGTTTTTATTAAATATTTTCTAGCCTATATCAGAGGCAAAATGTGTTTGCATTCCATAAAATTAAGATACTCATACGTAGTGTATTATCTATAGAAGGTAGTAGATAAATCTTTTTTTTTTTAAGTTTATTTTCTTACAGCATTGTTCATTTGGGAGAAGTATTTGATTTCTCCCATCAGGTGTAGTCCCCATAGTTCTTTCACCACCACAGCACCAGGATCCATCTCCCCTGTCCCTTATGTTCCTCCCTTCCCTGTTTTGACACCTCTTCCTTGCTATATGCCGCAGATCTATGGTCAGCTTACAAGTTTTGTCTTTTTGCTGATCCTTTGTTCATATCCTCTATATTCCACATATAAGTGAAACCATTCAATATTTCTATTTTTCGAGAAGGTAATAGAGAAATCTTAGTGCTTCAGCAGTATGACAAAAAGAAGGAGCAGGAGAGGAAGATTTGGTGGGGTAGGGGTAGGGTGATAGCAAGGAGAGGTGCGAAGGAAAAGGGAATGCTAGATCTCTGAAACAAACTCATTTCTTCTTTAACTTGAGCCTGGCTAGTGTGTGTGTGTGTGTGTGTGTGTGTGTGTGTGTGTGTGTGTGTGTGTGTGTGTGTGTGTTGCTCCATTCAGTTGGTAAAATGTTTGAAAGACTTGTGAAAGAGGCATCAAGCCAAGGATTATTAACCTGAGGTCTTCCAGTCTCCAAAATGTTCTTGGACTGAATTCAAGAGATCCATGAATCGTAATGGTAAAAAAGAAAATAAACTACTTCTTTATTTTTATTAACTTCTAAGTGAAAATTAAGCAATGTGAACAAACATGATTGCAAGCTACAAATGCCACATTACAATTGTAGATTTCTTAAAATAATATTTTGCTCCTTACTATTTTACCCCTGGATCTTATTATTTACTGAATTAATAAGGAAGCACATATATTACTATATTTCACATTTTCTTAAATATTCTGATAACTACATTTCAACATAATTGGTTTCCTTGGTAATACTTTATTTTTTTTTTAATTTTAATTTTCTAGAGGCATGTCTTATTTATTTATTTATTATTTGTTTGTTTGTTTGGTTTATACATGCACTGGGTACAGTCAGAAGCGTGGGAGGGTGAGAGAATTCACCAGAGCCAGAGCGGGGAGCAGAGCAGGCAGAAGGACCAAAGTACACTGCTGAGGGGAGCAGCGGGCGGCAGGAGAGGTCTGCGCACCATGTGGGACCCTCCTCCGGTGGCCGGGGAGCAGCCGGGGATCGAACCGGCACCGCAGAGGCGGCGGGCAGCTTCGCAACCCAGCGCTCAACCACTGCGCCACTGGGGAGGCCCTCCTTGGTAATACTTTAAATTCTGTTTTATGCATTTATAAACACATTGCTGAAACACACAGCTTTCCTGCCCACCTGACTATGCAGGTACCTCTCTTTTTCTTTCTCCTTTTCCTAATAAACCTTTACATTTAAAATGTAAAAAAAATAAATAAATAAAAATGCATTGCTGAGAAAGCAGACTGCCTAAGGGACTGAGAACCCTGTAAACTCTGTCAAGAGCCGATTGGAAAGAACAGAATCCTTCAAGTTATTCTATGCCAGGGGAGGGGAGCCTGCAGAATTGCCTAAGAACAGATAGAACCACATTCAAACGGCTCCAGGCTCTTGACTTTTGGAGAGATTAATAATAACCAGGACTCTGCTTTCTAACTTGCTAAGAATCCTGGGGAGTAATTGATGGTGTGGGGCTGTCATTGTCAGGCATTTTAGGGGAAATGGTGCCATCTGGTGGCATGTGATTCTCTGCTGCATGCGGCTGGCTATTCATCCTGTAAAGATAGGAATGTAACACACATTGGCTTTTAGAATGGTCAGTGCAAAGCCCTAGACCTTCTCTTCCCAATGCAAGTGTTCAGTCTTGCCAGATCCCAGTTTTACAGCTTCAAGGCTCAATAATACTCTTGCAAAGTTCTGCAAAAGCAAATTTGACGTCTCCTCTTTAGAATTGTTTGGCAGGGAGAAGTGATTGGCAGTGTTTGAATTCCACTTCTCACAAAGCTGCAAAAACAGTGAAGGTCCCTCTCATCTCAAAAACATATTTTCACTTGTGGTAGTGCCTGGAGCGTTTCAAATGAAAGGTGCACAAAGAGATAGGAGGGTTTGGAGGGAAGTCATTGCAGATTGTCTGGAGGCTTCAGGTGATGGTGCTCTTAGTAGAGTCTGTTTCTGACATACCCTGGATTTATTTCCATATCTCCATTAATGTGTCCTTGAATCCTCTGCTGTAATGCTGGCTCCTTCACTGGACTTTGCTACTTCTCACCACTTCCATCTCTACCCATCTCAGATCTTCTCAGATTCTCCCACCAACTTCCTGATTAATCTCCCTTGTTTAATTTTGTCCCCTCCCCACAATTTTTTCTCACCATGGCAGAGAAAGTAATTATAATGTCATGTAAACAGGCTTGCAGATAATTCTCATATGTAATCTCCTACTGCACTCACCCTTACCAACAATATTGGTCTCCTTACCATTCCTTGGCAAATTAGGGATGCCTCTACCTCAGGACATTTGCACTTGCTATTCCTTTGCCTAAACTAGCTTTCCTCCAGATACCAACAGGGTTCATTCCCTCAATTCTTTCACAGGGTCAGAGACCTGTAACCCTTCCATATTTTTTCTCCATATGCTTGTTACCATCTAACATTCTACATATATTTTACTTATTAATCTTTTATTTTCCTCCTCCTGCTAGGACACCATTTCCGTGAGGGTAGTGATTGTTCTCTTCAGTTTATTTTGGTATCCTAGTGTCTAAAAGGGCACTAGTCCCAAAGCAGAAAACCCAATGTGTTGGATGAAAGAGTCATATTTCCTGCCATCAGGAGATCACACTACCTGGTGGGTGGACTGTCTCTCAAGCGACACCTGCAGCAAAATCTGCTCCCTAGCCTCACCCAGGCTTTCCTGAGGGTCATCCAATGACCCTCAAGAGCTATAGCAGCTTTCCTTGATGGCATTAAAGCAAGCCCTTGAAAAGTAGAATGAACCAAATCTACTTTTCATGTCAAATTTGAATCAAACTCGGAGCACAAAGATCACTAAATTATAAGTTTTGACATATTAGTCTGGGAAAAGCAACTATATACATTGACAATGTTTGTATAGAATTGCTGCATTTGAATTTTTGTGGGGACTTTTAAAAATATCAACATAGACCCCTCTGCTAAGACTTTCTGACTCCATTAGTCTGAATTAGTGTTCAGGCATTCCCCAAAGAAGAAAATACCTCTTGTTCTTCAAAGCATATTGAAATGCAGTAATGAGACTGAATTAATGCCTCAGTAAATTACTCTTCCATGCCACTCACTTCTGATTTTCAGACAGTGGTTAAATTTTCTCAAAAGCTCCTACTTGAAATATTTGAACAAACGGTTAGATTGTATTTACCTTATTTTTTAAAAGCTACTAGGTGATTGTAATGTACCAGCAGAGATGAGAGACACTAGTTCAGTACTTCACAACTGGCAAAGCCCTTGGATGCTTTGTCACATTTGCTTCTCACAAGTCCACGTGACAGGTGAGATTGTCCCTATTTACTGGAGCTAGTGAACCTAACTCAGTTCAGGCCTCAAAGCCAGCCCTCAAAACCTCTGCCCCAGTGGCCTCCCTGGTGGCGCAAGGGTTTAAGGCACAACCTATGAAGCGGTCCGTAGCCACTGCAGCATGAGTTTGATCCCCGGCCAGCCAGGGAGCAACCCACATGGCGCAGCAGACCTACACACTCAGCAGTGTATTTCAGTCATTCTGCCTGTTCTGTGCCCCACTCTGTCTTTGGTGAATCCTCTCACCACCCACCCATACCCCCAACCTCTGGCCTGTACTCCAGTTCTTGTGTGCATAAATAAAATAAATCTTAAAAAAAAAAACAAAAACCTCTGCTCCAGTGGGGCAGAATGAAAGTCTTTTCACACTGGGATTGTACAGACATATATGACAGCCTCTACTGCTCCTTAATAATGTATTTCTGATTGCATTTCACTGTGTCTTTTCTATCACTGCAGAACTTAAAAGCAGAAACTAGGCTGCCATCTGTCCTCCCACCCTAGCACATTCTAGCCCCATCCTCACCCTAAATTTTTTATTGAGTGAATGAATGAATGTACAAGTGAGTACAGTCTTGTCTTTGGCCCATTTGCTTTATTGTACTCAGCATATTCATTGCAAGTTTGGCTTTCTTGTCCTGCGTTAGTGGCTACACTGCCCAGTGAGTGTCATGCTCAAATGCCCAAATGCTCACCTTTTCCTCAGGTCACAGGAGCCACCGGGAACTTTTTATCCATAACACAAACCTTTTATCCTTAACATTTCTGCACTGAAAAATTGACCTAATCACTGGTTTGAAGAACATAAATGTATAACTGCTCAGTAATCCCCACGCAGCAGATTGTCATAAGTAAGTAGGTCTCAGTGGAATAATTCTTTCCCAGGAGGCCAGGATGGAAGGGAAGAATGATATTTATTAAGATGTTTTTACTGATCAGTTTCTTTCCAGATGAATCTAATGGCTCCCCACAAACTGGAAAGGTCCTTCCACCTGCTGGTGATAATGTCATAGTCACGTTACCAAGTCTGTGAATGGAGCCTGTGAACCAGGGGTTCTCGGCCCAATTGACATTTGGGGCTGGATGGTGATGGGGGGGAAAGGGACTGTCCTGTGCATTGTAGGATTGTAGCAGCATCTCCAGCTTTACCCATGACATGCCAGTAAGCACACCACCTCCTGATGGTAGTTAATTTTCTGTCAACGTGGCTGGGCCACAATGCCTAGCTATGTTGTCAAATATTATTTTGGACATTTCTCTGAGGGTGATTTGGGATCAGATTAAGATTTAAATTGGTGGATTTTGAATAAAGCTAATGGCTGTCCATCCTGTGGGTAGGACTCATCAGTTGAAAAGTGGAATAGAATAAAAGACTGATCTCCCAAAGCAAGAGGACTTTGGCCAACAGATGGCCTTTGGACTTTATCTGCACCCTTTGGACTTTATCTGCACCCCTCCCCCAGGTCCCCAACCTCATGGACTTTTGATTTTGGACTTGCCAGCCACCATAATTGTGTGAGCCAGTTCTTTAGAACCAATCTCTCTGTGGGTTTATATAATATAATCAGTCTCTCTATATACACACAGACCCTATTGATTTGTTTCTGGGAACTTTGATTAATACACCCCAGTAGTAACAACCCAGAACTCCCTAGGCATTGCTAGGTGACTGCATGGAGGGCAAGGGAAGGAGGGCCAAGGCTGTCTCAGTGGCGCATCAGCAGTGTGGACAGTGAAGCTGGTGTTCTCTCAGGCCATGTTCCTAGAGGACCCGAACATGGTGAGAATAGTGCAAACCTAGTGGGAGCTAAAAGTGTCCCCTGGGAGGATGTGTGATTCTGTTAGGGCTTGTCCCAAGCCTACCCTCTCAGCAGAGGTCCTAAGGTCCTGGACTTCTTAAGCTGAAACTAATCAGATCTAGCTTTGAGTTGCAAGATTCTGCCACGTAGAAAAAAATGTATCATATATACCTGAATTTTACTTCAAAGAAAAATGAAGGTGAATCACCTTTGAATCCAATCCTCACAAACCCTCTTTTTCAGAGAGTTCTCTCTTAATTAGTTGAAAATTACCATATTGATTGTAGAAGAGGAGCCATAAACTAGCTCGGTCCATGCAGATTTTGGATGTTTATGGAGGACACCTATACTAGATTTTAAAAAAGAGAGGCAAAGAGAAATGATAGTCATTATTCCTGAGTTGTAATCTTTAATAAGTTCTTTCTTACATTAAAACAGTATGGGTCACTCCACAAGTGCCTCTATTGACGACAATGATACTTCCTTCAAAAATGAATATGAAAATGAAATATGAGAGTAAGAACAAAATCCCTAAACTTGTATATTATTTTAAATGTGACTTTAAATAGGTACATGTCACTAAATAAGTATTACAAGGAGATGTTGGCTAGTTCACCTATAGCTGTAAAAGTTTAATGAATCAAGTTGGCCCAAAGGCACTACTAGGATTCTCTTGTTGAGCGGAAGGTGCACATATATTCAAGCATATATGGTATTTGCTACACTCAGAGGGTCCACAATCTTCTTTCTTCTCCCTCTTCCTCCTGAGCCTTTCTGCTCTTTGCCTTTTTCTCCAGTTCCCTTTGCCATTCTTCTCCTCTCTTCTGTGTTTTTTTTTTTTTTTTTTTTTCTTTCTGGGCTTTCTCGTTCTCCATTCTCCTTGTCCATTGCAAGTATGTGCCATTTAAAGTTAGGGGACCACATTCCAGGAGCCCCCCTCCCAGATCCTGCCTCCACTTCACCTCTCATCTGCTACTGCCTTCTAGGCCTGCAGGGCGTTCCATCTTCATTCTTTAGCTTCATTCTTCCAGGAGCCTGGTTCTTCTTCTTTGTTTAAGTCTGTTTTATTTTCAAGTGGGGGGGGGTAGTTCAGGAGAAAGGGGGAGAAATGCCTCTTATTCATTTAGTTATGAGAAAGAGACTGAATTATTATTTCAGTAAATGATTCTCGTGCCTCCATTTTGCATGAGTCCTCAAAAGTTTCTGTGTGAAATCTTTGAACAAACTGTTAGATCATGCTTACCTTATTTTTTATCTCAGCTATTCCTAGGTAGTGTTTCTTGATTTACTAATATAGAATCTTCAGTCTTTTGGTGCCATGAGAAAGACTTTGGGGCTCCCCATGGCTTGGCTGCAGGTCAGAGCCCTAACTGGGCCCCACCCTTCACACTCCTACCATCTCATAGCTAGTCAGAGTCTCTCCCAAATTCCCATCCCCTTTCCCTGTTATCTTTCACAGGCTATTCCCCACAGAAATCTCTTACATTTCTCTCTTTGGTTTTGCTTCCCAGAAAACTTAAAGTAATATAATTGGTACCTGAAGTGGTGCCAGAAAAGTTGACATTAAGATTTGGTCTTGAGAATGGATCATTCATCCTAAAAGGCCAAGGAGGGTCCTAACCCAACAGGTATGTGTGGTAAACTAGTTCTTAGTGCAAGATGGTTGCTCAACTAGTGAAAAATCATCTCTGCTATCCAGGGGACATCTGCTGGAGAGGATGCTCTTCCTAGTGCCATAGCTGAGGCATGTGAAAGCCACGAGTGCAATGCATATAGGGACGGAGAAGTTCTATGATTCCTTGTAAAGTGACAGTAAGAATTATAAGCAGTTAGAAACCTAAATGCCAGTGGAAGAGTCTGAGGCCACTCTGGTAGCTTATAAAGGGCTTCTGTCTTCTGCAGAGGAAGAAGCCAATGTGCAGAGCAAGTGCAAGATTTCAGTTATAAATGCCTAGAATTATTGAAATGCTCAGCCACGGTCATCTGTTAGACTGAAGCCAGTGACCCCACAGAAAATTTGAGACCCAAAAATACACGATGGGGACATGGGAAGGTGCCCCCTAAAGACTTTGGCTGCACTGAATGTCTTGAGGATGCAGATCATGCAGCAGTAGCCCAGTCCTTATTCAGAGCTTGGCTTCCCTTTGTGCAAGAAAACACTGTAGAGGCCTCTCCGCCAGACTACACCTGCTCCCCACTGCTGCCCTCCCCCCTCAGGAGCTCCCCACACTTTCTCTCCTGGCTGCCGGGTCAATAACTCAGGTTAATCCCAGCATAACCCAGTTGGGGATATGCTGGGCCTGGTGAGGGAAAAGATACTACACCCCAAAGGACACAGAAGAATTGGCAAGCATGTACTGCCAAGAGCAGGACAGCACCCAGGGACTGGATTATGGGGGTGCTTAAGCAAGGGGCTGGAAGGTAACAATGAACAAACAGGAAAACACTGACTTGGGGTCACAATCTGGGACATGAGATTAAACACCCTGGTGAGGATCAAGGGAGATGGAAAAATACATTACTATGTGGTTTTCTGAACCTAGACAGCACAGGTGAAATGCCTGCTACCATAGCAGATGGCAAGATAGAAGCGAACAAGTAGAAGGAAAATAGGATCCGTTCACATTCCTTGGAATGAACAACAATATTCATTTACAGTTTTGCTCTAGGGCTATGTTAGCTCGCCCACCTTCTGTCTTAATATAGTCTGAAGAGATCTGGACCATCTGGACATCCCACAGAATATCACATTGATCCATTACATCAATAAAATAAAGGCATGTATAATGTGCTAGGGATCTTGGTAAGAAACATGTGTTGCAGAAGACTGAAGACAAACTATGAAGATTCAGGATCGGGCCACCTCAGTAAAGCTTTCAAGAACCCTAAAAGCTAGGACTGAACAGAAGAAAGTGCCCATTTTTAGGTCAGGAGCATGCCAGGACATCTCCCCAAAGGGAAGACACATTGCTGCATCTTGTATTCCCTTTGACAAAAAAGGAAGTGCAATACTTGGTAAGTCTCTCTAGATTCCGGAGGTAACACATTCCACACCCAGGACTCTTGCTCTGGTCCATACACCAGAGGACATGCAAGGCTGCCAGCTCTAAGTGGGGCCTGCATTAGGAGAGAGCTGGCTAGCAGATCTAGGCTGCAGGGAAAGCAGCCTTGCCCACTTAGGTAAGAATGTCTTGCAGATCCTTTGCAGATCCTCACCTTTTGGTGAGGGTAGTATGAGTGGTGAAAAAAGGATGCATGAAGAGTTCATGGTAGACCCAAGTAGGAAGATCCCAATCCAAGACCTTGGGGTTCTGGGGCAAGGTGATGCCATCTGTAATGGTAATATTATGCTTCTCAAGAGCTGTTTTCTTGCTCTGTGCCCTGTCAGAGCTAGTATCATCTACAGGTGCCAGTGACAATGTATTGATTACTGCCCATTATCAACTGAGCCCTACCTCACAAGTCAGATGGGCCCATCATTATAAGAAGGAACTGGTGTATCAGGGGGCCTCCCCGGTGGTGCAGCGGTTGAGCACTGGGCTGTAAAGCTGCCCGCAGCCTCTGCAGTGCTGGTTCGATCCCTGGCCACTGGCGAGGGTCCACATGGCAAAGCAGACCTCTCTTGCCATGCCCGTTGCTCCCCTCAGCAGTGTATTTTGTCAGTCTGCCTGTTCTGTTCCCTGCTCTGGCTCTGGTGAATTCTTTCACCCTCCCACGCTTCTGACTGTACCCTGGCACTTGTATAAATAAATAAATAAATCTTTAAAAAAAAGAAGGAACTGGTGTATCAGGGATTGAAGATCATACAGCATGAGTTGGTTGCATGAACAGAGAGCCAGGATGCCCATGTCACCCCCATGGTTGCAGCAGCCTCCCTTCCTCAGCTCTCACCTATGACCCAAATGGCAGGTGGCCATACCAACAGCTGGAGTAAAATGCCCAAGCATAGTATATGGATGAGCTTACTTGGTTTGTAGGTTCAAAGTGAAACTAGACAGCAGAAGATAGCCCCATTCAGGCTGCAATTCACAAAGAGAGGAGATCTTCCAACAGGCAAGCATTGCATGTGGCACTCAGTTCATGTGGAAGAAGTGGCCCAAGGTAGAACATATAGAGCTTCCTAATCACTGGTCAGTAGCCCAGCCAGGAGCCTGGAAGGAAAGGACAATGGAAGCTAAGATGGCCCAGGGTAAAGACATGCAGATGGACTTACAGGAGTGGACACAAAACATGTGTCCACATTTTTGCACACATACCTATTTATAAACATCTACCATGAATACTGAACCAGGTAGACAAAATGACTCAACCAGTGGACATTAATTTTTGTCTTGGGCATGAAGGACACATCAGTGAAGAGACCAGGATGGTGGATGGAGGCTATATATGGAACCAGCAACCACACAATGAACTTCTGCTTCCCACGGCCAATCTAACTACTACTTCTGAATGTAAAAACTGACAGCAATAGAAACTAATGCTAGTCCCTATATGGCACTACTTTCCAAAGAAACCAACAGGTCAACTGGTAGTACGTTGACATCATTGGGCTCCTTTCATTCTGGAAGGGTCAGCAGTTTCTCCCCATAAGGATAGAGGCCCAGTCCAAGTATGTGCTTCCCTTTCCTATCCACAAAGCCTCAGCCAGCACCACTGAGCACAAGCTTATGAAGTGCCAGACCTAGGGACACAGAATCCTACCTAACATAGCATCTGAACAGGGGCACACTTCACAGCAAAGGGGCTGCAGGAGTGGCCATGCAATCCACAAGCCATGGCACATACTGCCCCGTCGAATGCAAAAGGAAGCACCAGATCAGAGACAATAATCTGCAAAACTGAGGTGCTAACCTCGAGAATGCGGACAATATTAAATCTCAATCAGGGATCTCAATATGGTGCTGTAAGATATGTAGGCCTGAAAACTAAGGGGCAGAAGCAGGAATGGCTCCTCTTATCATCATCCTCAATTACCTTCTGTAGGAATTTGTGTTTTCTGCTCCCTAAGTAACTGGGTTACAAGTCCTTGTCCCCAAAGGGAACTGTTTTGGTGAGGAAACACAGTGAAAGTTCTGTTGAACTATAGATGCCTCCGAGACACTTGGACTATTTTATCCAAGACTAACAGTGAGAAAAGAAGCCATCCTAATGCAGGTATGATTTACCCTCATTCATAGGTGGAGGCAGGGCTGCTTGCCTACAGTGGGGATGTGAGGAGAAATGTAGACCCCAGGTGATCCACTAAGGTGTCTCGGTGCTCCTTGGCCCCCAGTATAACTGCAAAGAGACTTGGGTAGCAACCTTTGGGTAGCAGACCCCTCAGGAATGAAGGTGGCCACCAGAGTGCTGCACCAGTCTCCTTCAAGAGAGAACTGCAGCAAGCAATATAGTGAGCTGGCATCTTACAGCCACCACACCTGAGGCTCCACACAGAACCACATTGAGGTCATATTCTCCAATGACTGAAAAGGTGATCAGGCCATTCCTACCGAATTTGGGTGCCCTTTAATGGGCAGTCTTTGCTCTGGAGTACCATGTAGGCTTGGCCAAGATTTTCTCAGAGCTGTATTACAATCTAAAAACTTTCCACCACATCCTCCTCCTGCCTCTCCCTTCACAGGTATCAGGTCGCTATTGTGAGCTGAGGTTCTTCCCACTTACTCCGGTATCTCTTTGCCTTTCATAGATGTCTCACAATAAATATATTGGCCTCTTAATTCTATCTTAGAATCTGCTTCCCAAAAAATTCAAACTGACATAATAAGTTCATTCTAGTTGGTTAATCTGTTTTTCATCTTAAATGAGAGGAAAGCTGGGTAGGTGGGTAGAGCTAGGTCATCATTATAAGTCCTGACTTAGCCTTTCTATATGTTTTAAAAGTAAATGGGAAGAATAATTAGAAAAGTATTATTAGTGTGCTTCTTTATCAAGTCTTTATTGCTCATAAGTCAAGGAAATGACAAGCCAAAACCATTCACTACTTTCCAAAGGAAATATCTATTGTTGGCATAAGAAGAAAATTTAATATAAAAGCTTAAACCAAAAACATGTTCATTGCTCTCATGAAAGCTAAAACCTGATGCTTGAGTTTTGTTTTACAAAACCCTAGTGTATTGGAAGTGCTCTAAAAGTGACAATTCATGCACTTTCAATGATGTTAATTAATCTGTTTTTATTTCTCCATCACATATTGACATGATCTCTCATTAAAGGTGGTACTTTATGCTATAATCATGTAAACTTTCATGTTGGTCATATGATTTTTCTGCTGCTCCTTGGCATGGCACCAAATAAGTAAACTAGGACAAGGGTGACTTTGTGTTTATGGAACAGCAATAAGAACATTAAGAATGTGCAATTCATGTTTAGGCTAAATTTGTGTACGTTTTAGCAAATTTATGGTATAGAAAAACATAATCCACCCTTCTCAGAAAGAGTTCTTTTTTACTAAAGAAAAATATGCTGGCAACTGCTCTGTTTCCATGGATTTATGATACTAATAGGTCCTGAAAATAAAACCGAATCTTTGCCAAAATCTTATTTATGCTTTATATCAATAACATGCCCTTTATCCCTATTTATATGCTTGGAAAACAGAGAAATAACACTGATTAGTTAAAAATCCATTAATTAAAACGCGAAAGAACTAATTGGTGGGGGGAGACAGATGGGGACTGAGACCTAACACACTTTATTTTTTATGAAAAGGAGAAAAATTGCACAAAAATCATGAGGAATTAGGAAAAAAGCAAATATTCTCCAGAATACATTTGTAAGTGTATATAGTGCAAATTTAAACTACTTTCAATATCTAGTGAGGGTAAATCGCTAGTTATATGTCTCCGACATTCTATTTACAGAAACAACTATATTATGCATCTAATTCTTTAACCGGGTAATGGGTAAGTACAAAAAGAGGGACCAGAAGATTATAGGGTTTAATCCTCAGTTAACTAGAAAATCAAATCAACAATTCTATCCCTTAAACAAGTGGCTCTTAATCTTAGCTGGACATTAGCATGATCTGAGGAATTTTCCAAACTCTTAATGCCCAAATCCCACTAATAAAAATCAGACTAATAAAATCAGAATTACTGTGTTGTTGTTGAACTCCACAGGTAATTCTGATGTGTGGTCAAGATTGAGGTCCCCCACTTTGGAAACTACAATTATTTTAACTGTTAAACCCTATTAAATTACAAATTAAATCTCTACTACTGAATGGAAACATTTTTGACAACGGACCTTTAATTTTAATAGAGTACTGCAAAAAGAACAAAATCCAAATTCCTGGTTAACATTATGTCTGATGGTCTTCCAGTTGTGGGGGAAGCCCTGTGACCCAGTTCTGGGCACTGAAATAGAAGGGAGGGACCCTGCAAGGTCTTCACCTGGAATAAAAGGACAGAGATCTTGGGAGAAAGGGGAAAGTGAATTTCATCCCTTTCACTATTGTCTTCTTCCTGAACTCTGATACAAATACTGAAACACAAATACATCTTTCAATTAGAAAGCAGCAATGAAAGAAATTAAAGACAAATACTGTATGAGCTCATTTATAGGTGGAATCTAAAATGCTTAATTCTTAGAACAGATTAGTGGTTGTCAGAATTGGGGATGAGGGAGTGGGAAAATGAATGAAGATGGTTGAAAATTACAAAAACAAAGTCAAAAATCAGTAAGTATGAGAAGGAAAAGCCAATGCACTGGTGGAGTATAAACTGAAGGAACTTGGATCACTGATGACATTGTCAAGTCACAGAACTACAGCCACTATCTTCAGTTTTTATTGCATGAAGAAATATATTGCCTAAGCCACTATTAGCTGAACTTTCCATTATTTGCAACTGAAAGTATTTCTAATGGCTACAACTTGTTATGTATCAATCAACATTTACTACTGGTTAATAACTGTACAGTTATCACTTTTGAGCCACAGCAACACCAAAAGATAAGTGCTATTCTTTCCATTTTACATATGCAAAAACAGACCCATACAAATGAACTGTCTTGTTCAATGTCATACAGACCTTATATTCGAAGCCAGAATCCAACACCAATGATCTTTTCCTCCGGGTGATTAATGTATTATTATGAAATAATTAGTTCTGAGATTAATGCACTAATGCACTGCCGTGATACTGTTACTCACCTCTTGGATGTGTGAGTCTAGGGGCTCTGATTGAATTGAATGCTGTATTACTTAGGAAGAGCATCTTATGTTTCTAGGAGTGCATATAATGTTTGACATCGGATTATTAGAAATTAGTAGAATGGGCTTAGCTTGATTACCTGTAATATTACAGGATAAACCTCTTTTGTCACTCTTCTGCAAAATCACAAGATATTTTCAATTCACTTCAAACAAAACACTCAAGTCAATGCATTATTTTACAGCAAAGAGAGTTAATTATTTATAATAATCCAGGACTTTGGTATGTGATAACTTTTTTCCTCCCTGGTGAAAGGCAAATAGTAGAGTTTTGATGTATATGTTTAAGACAGCTACAGCTATGGGAATGTGTTCGCAAGGATGCAGGGTGCTGTTTTCTGTGGAGTTGAACACAGATGTTGTCCCTTCCAGGTATTGTGCTATTTTGTCAAGATGTTGCTTTTGGCTAGCACTTACCATACTATTTGCCCAGTAGACATCGCTGATGGACTTCCTGCAGTTCCTGTTCTGTATTCTCTTCTGTAAGCATTTACTGGAGAAGGGTTAGGAAAAGTAGTTCATATCCAGCCATGCTGAATTAGAGTCAGGCTCACCCAAAGCTATTACACATTTTCTTCTCAATAAAATCAGAGGAGAAGATCTACTTAAGCTGCCCTTATGAGAGAGCTGAAATGCAAACATACTTTGACTTAAGGCAGACAATAAATACTTATCGAAATCTATGTGAATAGTGAGATAGGTGCCTGAGAAGTAATAATGGCCTCTCCCCTCAAGAAGCATCCAGTCTGATATATGACTGGTTTCAAACCTTAAAAAGCAAGAAACAGCCAACTAGAAGACAGTAAAATCTAAAGCATGACACACTGAGATTAATTCCCAGTTCTTTACTCCTCATATTGAGTTGAGCGGTGGCCCTTCAAAGGGATGTCCGTTCTAACCAGAACTTGTGAAACTCTTATTTGGGAAATGCGTTTTTAAAGGCGTTATTAAGAATTTCCAGATAAAATCATCCTGGAGGGTCCCAACAACTGTCCTTAGGACACAACACAGAAGGCCTTGTGGAGACAGAGGCAGAGGTTGAAGTCATGGCAGCAACACACCAAGGAATCACGAATCACCAAATGCTGGCCAGGCATAGGATTCTCCCCTTGAGGCCTTGGAAGGTGCACAGCCTTGCCAACAACTTGAGTTGATACTCCTAAACTCCAGAGCTGCTAGAGAATAAGTTTCTGTTATTTGACAACACCAAGTTTGGGTGCTGTTTTACAGTTTCTTCAAATGTAAAATGAGAATGACATCCTAACTACAGTCTCACCTCAAGTGGAAAATGGGATTACTACAGTCGGGACGAATGCGCACACATTAAAAACAGCAAATATTTACTCAACACATTTTGGTCATCCACTGTGCCCAGCACCTTTCACATATGCTCTAGCTCTCTCTACTATGGAGGTCAGGAAACCAAGGCACAGAGAAATTTAGTACTTTGCCCAAAGCCACGCAGCTGGCAAGCGAAAAAGTCGGGATTACAACTCAGAGCGACCCCGAGAGATCCCTTATATCCGCCACTCTAGTTTCCCAGAAAAGACACTAATGGGCCACTCAGTACCGGACACAGGATTAACTGCCTCTTATTAAACGCACCAGAGAGGTCTCGGTTCACAAACCAGCCAGCCAGCCCTCGCGGTAAGAATCGGGCCTTTCCCACGCCCAGAAGCGACAGGGTTAATGACGTCACTTTCAGGAGCCGCTAACACGTCCTTGTCCGACGGATCCTTCCGAGGGACAAATTTGCCTGCGGCTCAGCCCTCGCGCCTCTAGATGAGATAAACACAGGCGGACCAATAGAAATGCCGCATTTCCGTTGCTCCCTGCTAGCCCCGCTGCGGAAAAGGAAAACGTGGATCCGGGGGCGGGCCAAACTGCGGAAGCGGAAGCGGCGGCGGCGGATTTGGGATCCGTGCTTGCATGGGCCCCACGTGTGAGGTGAGTGCCGCGGACCAAGCCTCCGCTCCTGTAGATATTCTCACCCCGGCTCTGCCCTGGGGCGGGAGGGTTTCTTCGGACCTCGGAGAGGGTAGAGCTGTGCAGACCTGTCAGCCGCTGGGCGGTCTTCGGTGGCCATTTGAATTCCGCGAGTTTGTGGATTCGCAGGGGTCTGGCGACGAGGGCTGATTTAAGCTGCTCTTCCTACCACTTTGCTCTGAGAGTACTTACAGGTTATCCCTGCTGCTTCCGTCAAGCCTCTCTGTGGTTGGTTTGAGAGATAGCCACGTGTTCATCAGTGCTCAGTGCCAAGTTTACAGCCTGAACGTATAGTTGTAACGAGTGCTGGGTAGGAAACAGCTGAGAGAGGAGAGGGGCGTCTGACGAAGTCATCTTTAAGGCGAGGCCAAAAACATTGAAGAGCGGCAACTCCAACACCTGGAAGCCCAGGGAAAACCACTTTAAACTTGTTCTAAATCCCTGAGGTGGGAGCTGTGGAAAGGGGACCAATGTAGTGAACTGGGGGTATTACAGTACAGGATGCAGTGTGACGAGTTTCTTTAGGTTTTGCAGCCCATGGTGGGCATTTAGGTTTTATTTCTCTACAGTGGGAAAATTTCAGTTGCCATTTGTAGAAAACATTGAAAGCTTATAAGAAAGGGACACGCCTGATAGGCCCGGGGGTTCTTTAGAAACTGTATGTAACTTGGGTTATTATTGATTATGTAATTGGAGATTATTGATGGTAGTTTGGATTAGAGTGGTGGTAGTGGAGATACAAGTGGTGTTTTTAAAGGGTATTCAAGAGGGCTTAATGATGGATTGACTGTAGCAGTCAAGGGAGAGGAAAATATCAAAAGTAAACCTTAGGTTTCTTTGAGCAAGGACGTGGATAATATGGCATTGGCTAAGCAAGTTGAGTATTGAATGTTTACTGCTTTCAACCTGATGTGCGAAGTCTGCTGGAGAGAAGTAAAGAAGGATCAGTTACATGTCCCTATAGCTCTGGGAAATGTATTACCTTCTCAAGGCAGAATTGGGTTAGAACTCTGTTGCTCCCTTTGATTATAACACTTATTTGCATTTTAATTATCTGTTTGAATGTCTACTAGACCACATTTTGACTTTTTTTTTTTCCGTAGTTTTTCAACCCAGTAGCTTTCATAGCATATAAGCAATCAACACACTTCAAGTCCGGAATGTTAAGTTGTGAGAAGGCCATGAAAATGTGCCATAGGAATAAGAAGAAAACTCATTGTAAGAGGGGGCATGGAGGCGAAATTGCTTTTGAAGCTTAATTTGGAGGATGGGTAGAATTTCTATTGTTAGAATGGCTTTAAATTTTAGATCCTAAAAATAGTAAGGAAGTAAGTTTGACTTCAGTGCAGTATTTGTGAAGAGGGTAAGTTAGGGCCAGATTTTGATGTCTGAATGCAAGCCTGAAGTTTTTCCTCTAGGTAGTGAGGAACTTTTGAAGGTGTTGGATCAGGGAAATGACATGAAATAAGTGTATTAGGTGGGCAATTAATCTGGCAGCAGAGAATGGATCATAGTCCACTGGCTTTAAGGGCAAAAAAACAATCTCAGTAAAAGAGAAAACTTGGAGGGGGTAATAGAGTGGAAAAGGAGACGATTCCAAGAGACACTGAAATGTGATGGTTGAATATGAAGGTTGAGCAAATGGGTTTGAGTGAAAGAAGCAAGAACCCAAATACTTTATGTTGTCTGACTCCATTTAAATGACATTTTTGAAAAGGTGCAAAAGTAGAGGGATAGAAGAACAGAACAGTGGTTGTAAGGAGAGCCAGGAGAGGGTGATTACATCCTCTACATAGACCCCACAGGGGACCTTGTAGAGTGATGGAACCATACTAATGGGCACGCTGGTGAAAGAGACATAACACTTGTCAAAATCTTTAGCAGTGTGTACCACAGAGAACTTAACAGTATGCAGACTGCAAATAAATAAAACTATTAATAATACAGGTGTATAAAATAACCTTATGAAGAAGTTGGTGGGAAAGAGTTGACCTAAGTAACTCTGGAAAAGGGTCTTTTGAATGGATATTGTGAGGGAGAAAACAAAACAAAAGAAAAACCAACCAAAAACCTGTAAGTAAACACTGTGCTATAGCTAGTATAGCTAGTAAATTGTATTTCAGGGATGTAGAGGTAGGCAATTCTAAAACTACTCGTGTGCATGCATTCCTTACACAAAGAAAGAGAAAGAAGTTACCAACAGCAAGAGAGAAGATTAGCTGAATCCTGTAACACATAGTTAGAATTGAAGGCATCACTATGAACATTATTTAATAGAGAAATAATACAGGTTTATTTGTGCACATAGGTTAATATGTGTACACAAATTACTTAACCCTTTCTGCTGAAAAGACCTAGTAGCAGTGACTTCCCAATGATGACAAGCACAGCTTGCATTCTTATTCTGGTTTTTAAATGCCATGCCTAGTTAAAGAAATCAGGTTCCTTGAAGAAATGGCTTGTGATAACCATAGTGATAATGTGATGCTTGAGCCATAAATGATGTAAAGAAATTGAGTCACTCAAGAATGGTCCATTTTTTCAGAATTATTCCTAAAACCTAGACTAGAACAGCATTTTCCAGATATTTCTTTGGAAACTTCTTTGAAAACTTAGTGGTTTTTCACAATATTCCAAGTAGGAATATACTACAAATTTGAGCCTGTACGTGGTGTCCGATGATTTAAATTAGCAAAGGAATCTGAAAACACTTACCTTAGAAAAGCTTAGTTAATTATTTTCATTTCACTCAGTATTTTCCAAATACATTTCACTCAAACTCTTCTTAAATTTGTGGATATCTAGATGAATTGATTGTTCCTTAATGGAAAATGCTTGTCTGGAAATACTTGGTATATTGCCTAGGGATCCCTAACATCTACTTTACAAGGTCAACTTGAATGTACAACTTTGGAGAATAAGCAAAATGACTTGTTGCTCTAGATACATTCCTCTACTTTCAATAAATAGCCTTTGAGTGTATGAGGGATTTTCTCTCTTGTCTCCATGCACTGAGGGAATCTCTATACCCAGAAGTAGCCTGTTAGGCATGTTCCTGTAAATGGAATAGTAAATATTTCAGCTTAATCATATTTTGGAGGTGACTGAAAGCAATTTCATTGCCTCTAAAAGAATGTCAAGGATTTGGAGTTTGTCTGTTGTATTAGAATGGAGACCAAGAAATCAGATGGCAGTATTGTCACTCTGTAGTCATAAAGTCTTCCCAAATTGCAAAAAATGCAAATGCTGACTATATATAGTACTTAATGTAAACTATATTCTGTTTTTAACTGGTGATGTTGCTGGAGTGTGGCTTCCAAATACATCACACATTAGCCAGGTCCGTGTTTGTTCTTAGTTTTAGTATTGTTGTCTTGTTTATTTTCAGTTTTAAGATGGCAAAAGCAATAATCGGTGTTCCTGGACCTTTACTATTTACTGGAAAAGGAGTGATTCAGTTACCCTTTTGGATTTTGTTTTTGTTTTCTAGAGTTGCTATGATGGAAGTCAAAGGGAAAAAGAAATTCACAGGAAAGAGTTCAAAGGCGTCACAAGGAAATAAACGAGCTCATAAGCACAATGGTAAGATAATCTGCATTCATAGACTAGGATTAGTATTAAAGTAATAAGGAAAAATTTGTATTGCTATGCATTAGTTTGCTTGTTCCTCGTGACATACAGATATTTAAGAAATTATGAGAATAATTGGGGAATGCTATGCTGATGAAAGACTTTTTATCTCCATCAGTGATGCTATTGCCTCATCCACACTAAGTCATCACAACTTTCTGTACAGTGTTTTATAAATTGTACCACTACATTTTATCTTCAAGGTTTCTAATTGCGATGTCTTTATTATTCCATCAGGTGTCAGTATTGCAAAATAGAAAAGTGAGGGACTGTGTAAATGTTTCCTAAGTAATTGTTTTTTCCTTTAGCAGCAGTCTTAGGGTAATGCTGCAGCAGTTTTCATCTTAGATGTTGAGTATTCAATTTGCAAGCTTTGTTTGCTAAAGATTTTTATAAATTAACTTTATTAAAGCCTTTGAAACCTTTTTTTTGAAAACTAGAAATGTTGCAAAATTAACATCTTTGCTGATTTCAAGTACATAAATTTCAAGTATGCATTTTAGTCTTAGACTACTGTTATTAAATCATTGAAAATCATGTGTCAATGACAGTCATGAAAGCAGAATACAATGCTCCTTTAATGCCTCATCTCTACTGTATTCTTAAAAAAGAGAAATACAAGAAACTGACTACAGTGGTTATCCCTAGAATATGAATAGCTTTTATCAGGCATTTCTCTACTTTCTAGATATTTTATATTATAATTTTATAATCAGGGTTCACTTTTGATTTTTTTAAATCCTACTTTGCTCTGTATATGACAGTAAGACAAAGTATGTTTCACTAAAAATTAGCATGGCATTTTCTAAAATTGATACAACCCAGTGGATAAAGGCGATCTAATCCCCAGATCATTGAACTAATTATTTGTTACTGTTACTAGATTCTAATTCTTCAAAGACATTCCCAAGAAAAGTTCAGGAAAGTGAACCTAAAATCACATCAAAGAACTTTGAAAAAACTGCCACAAAACCTGGGAAAAAAGGTGTGAAGCAGTTCAAGAATAAACAGCAAGGAGATAAAATACCAAAGAATAAATTCCAACGGCCAGATAAATTTAACAGGAAGAGAAAATTCCAGCTGGATGGTAAAAGTGATGGTAAGCATGATTCCTTCAGCAGTTTTGCCCTGCCTGAACCATCAGCTCCCCCTGCCTGAAATCCCTGAATATTATGCTCAGGGACTCAGGAAGTCCCCTTAGAACCTCCCACTCTTTCCTTAACAGGCAACCTTTGTCCTGGGGTTGAGAAGTAGGTGGGATTAAATAACAGGAACAACTGGTCGTAGTTGTCCTCTGCTGTTTAGAGTTCCTTAATTCCGGGTCCTAAATTACCGAAACTATAATCTAAGATGTAATGATTTCCTATAATAAAAACTCAATAAAAAACATTTCTGTAAGCTAAGATTTATTTATTTATTTATTAAGCACACCAGTATTTGAGTTTTCTGAGCACTCTGCAAGAGATGGGAGGGGGTAGGGATGAGGTGGGGTATGAACAGCCAGTAGGGTACAGGCCAGTCATCAAAGAAGCAGACCTTCAATCGTCTGTCCTATCTAAATATGTTCTGCCTTGGCTAAGGATGCCTTGGTGAGCAGCCGTGCTCGGGCCAGGCTGGGGTAATCAGCCCATTGGATGGCTCGGCTCCAGAAGCAGTTCCAGAGTAGGTGTGGCGTACACATGACCCATTTAACTTGGATTGATTTTGAGCAAGTTGCTCACTGATTGGAAATGTTGGCAGGGTTCCTGTTTGTGTATTGAAACACTGCTAATCTCTTTATCGGGATGTTTGAAGAGTCATTTCTAACCCAGAGTTTTGCTGTCTGCTAGAGTCTACCCCACTTGTGCGTTGTCCTCCACTGTCTCAAACACACATTTTCCAAGTCACATGTGCTGACATACAGATACCTTCTCTGCAGCACTGTGAGAATCTCTCTGGTGTCTTATGTTGTTTTTTCTCCACCGTGGCGTGTCCTGACACTGACAGCTGAAACCTGTGTCTTGGGTCCTTATCATTCCAGTCCCCTATACCTGGTCCCTTCTCTCTTCTCTGCGTAGGGTTCTTCACTGTCTTCCTCTCCAAACACCCCTCCACCTCTACCCCTCCATTTACGCACATTGCTTCCCTTCAGCTTCTCTTTTCCGAACCCCTCTAATTGGTCCAAAATCTTCCTCTCTATCCGAGATTTCTTGGCACCTGTGTTTTTAACACACATGACCTCATCCTGTCATGCTCTAACCCTAGTTCCTTTTGCTATGGGAGATACTATGTTCCTGACATCTCAAAATTGAACTCCGATTTTATTTTCCATATTTTCATACCATCAACTGAAGGGGGTTGAATTCAAGTTAGTCATCCCTAAAGTTGCTGAATCTACCGCAGCCTAGCTTGGCGTATGTCAAGGTGCCCAAATATTGGTGGAATTAAATTAGCTCTGGAGCAATTATTATCCCCTGCTGTATAAAACCTGATGCTCTGATATTAGTGGTAAATGAGCCATTTGTTGTCTGTAACCTGATACTAGCAGCCTGGGATTAAATAAGTAAACAGTGAGGGGAATAACTAAATACATTGTATATAAAATATAACTTAAAAATTCCATTCTTGAGGAACATTTATTTTCACAGAAGAATGCTTACTACAATGTAATGTTAAGGGAAGAGAATAAGATTCTGAATTTTTGAAGATTAAAGTGTGCAGAGGGAATAAGATAGTAATGATTGTATCTCAGTGGGGATTATATTAGGTATTATAAACAAAATAACTTGGTTTTTGTATAGCATGTATTTTCTAATCAGAAAAACGGAAATAATTAAAAATAGTTACTTCTCCAAAGTGTTCTTTGCAAGAGAGTCACATAAAACCCATTTTTAAAAAGTTATTCTTTCTTTTTCTTAATTGGACTCTTTGCTTCAGTTGGTAAGATACTTAGAATTCGAGGACCAATAAAACCTAATAGATACTTGACTTTTGTAGCATTGACTTCTGTATATATGACAGTAAGACAAAGAATGTTTCACTAAAAATTACCATGGCATTTTCTAAAATTGATACAACACAATGGATAAAGGAGAGCTGAACCCCAGATCATTGAACTAATTATTTGTTAGTTACTAGATTCTAATTCTATGTGCACTGTCGAGTAAGAGCAGCAGAGCATGAAGTTCAGAATCCTCTGTAGGTTTGAATCCTGGTTCTAGCACTTAGGAGTTATGGGCCCTTTGACAAGGGACTGACTGGTGTCTTTGTTTTCCTGACACAAAAGGGGATAATAATCATACCTATCTCTTAGGGTTGTTGTAAGAATTAAATGAATACATAACAGCACTCAAAATAGTGAGTTTTTGAATGCATTGTTTTTCCTGTTTTATACTAACTTTGTTTTCACCAGGAGTGGATTGATTATACCTAAATTCTAAAATTTTATCATTGAAAGAGATGCTTCACCTTTCACAGTTGCTTTTGCAATCCTTTATTTTTCTAAATAGGTGTCCTGTTAAAAACTAATAAATAGCTGTTAAATGAATGAGTGTTTGGTTTCAACCAAATTGAAAATGTATAAACTGCTCAGAAAATGAATTGAAGTCTAAGTTTATAGGCAGTCATGTTTTTTCCTTTTAGCTCCCACAATGCGTATTAATTCTGATAGTGATTGCTATATGTACTAGTTTATGGCACTGGGGATGTTGAATGTAATTGAACACCATGTCTATAATGGCTAGACTCAGCAGCCAAGAAACCCAAATGGGATGACTTCAAAAAGAAGAAGAAAGAACTGAAGCAGAGCAGGCAACTCAGTGATAAAACCAACTATGACATTGTTGTTCGTGCAAAGCAGATTTGGGAGATCTTAAGAAGGTAATGCTATCTAGTGGCATCTTTACTAGTTCCTTTGAGATGATGGAAGAGTAACAGTGTACCTCGTAAATAGTGAGATGTCCTAAAATAAATGGCATAGCACTTGAGTTATTTAGGGAGTATTCATAACACTTGAGCAGAGGCATCAGTATTTGGATGTCTGCCCATTGCAGAAATGTGTGGAATCATTAGGATGGTGTCAGATATATTTATGAAAATGTATGAGAGTTAAAATGGGTTTGACATTCTTACGGAGAGATTCCTGAGAAAATGAAGGACAATTTCTTATTGGCTAAATTTTTGAGATACTTAAGTATTTGCTATCTTGATATTGTTTTATTATTTTCTTTACTTTTGAAGTTCTGGCTGTTCAGATTTTGATTGATGCATAAAATTACACCTTGTGAGATGAGTTTCTGCTTTTAAGAAAATTGCTTTTC
This sequence comes from Talpa europaea, assembly GCF_964194135.1. Classification (NCBI taxonomy): domain Eukaryota; kingdom Metazoa; phylum Chordata; class Mammalia; order Eulipotyphla; family Talpidae; genus Talpa; species Talpa europaea. Next base: position 35,027,004 of record NC_140074.1, read on the forward strand.
TCTGGCTGTTCTGGAATAGTAATTTTAATGTCAGAGGTTTTCTGCCTTCGAAGAGAAAATCATACTGAACTGGATGAACATACACAAGAATGGTTTTTAATTTTGTGTGTTTAAAATAGTCTTTTCACTTAATCTGTATTTCCTCCTTATTTATAGAAAAGATTGTGACAAAGAAAAAAGAGTGAAGTTGATGAGTGATTTGCAGAAGTTGATTCAGGGGAAAATTAAAACTGTAAGTAGGACATACTGATTGTTACAATTTTAAAAGTTGAAGTTGACTCACTCAGTAAAAGATAGTTGACCATACGTGAGGGGGTGAAATTGTTGTTTTTCATGTATTTGGCTCAAATTTCAAATACCATTTCCCCCCAGTTTTATTAAGAAATAATTGATATATATCACTAAGGTGTGTCACATAATGGTTTGATTCATATACATCGTGCAATCACCGCAGTAGATTCAGCTAACACCCATGCCATCAAATATCTTTTATAATACTGATTAAATAAAAAATGTAATCATGAGGGACCTTACTGCTCAGAAACTATAAACACTATAACGTATTTGGCTGTGTCAATTTTAAAGTTTACTTAAATTAATATTCTCAAAGTTATCTTGGCAAAGCAGCAGCAGCAATAGCAGCAGCTCGATACCCACCTGTGATTATGCAGATGTTTCTTTTTTCTTTCTCTTTTCCTAATAAATCTGTCCTTTTAAAATGCTTTAAAATTATCTTGAGGAATTTATTATTCAGTTATACTTGTTGGAATGTCATGCACTGAACCTCATATACTTACATAGGTTCTAAATTATTGACTTTTTAAAATATATGTGAGGCAAACAAATGATTACCTTTTCCTTGCTTTTACAAATGTTAATGAAGTTCTTTCAAACAGAATAGATCGGGAGTTCTGAAGTAATAGTCATTATTGCTATTTAGTCATGTTTTATAATAAACTTATGTTTGTTTTTGTGTATTTGGATAAGTACTGATCAAATTTTCATTCTGTTGCCTAACATGTATTGCTTTGGTGATAGCAACCTATTTTTTTCATGTTCAATTAACATTTGTTTATAAATACATTGTGTAAGTTTCAGGTATAGAGCTTTATTCTTCAGTATTTATATATACTACATTGTGATCATCACCATAAGTCTAGTTCCATCCACACCATATATAAATCTACTTACTATTTACCACATACTAGAAATTGAGCTAACCAATGTGTAAGTTGTTTCCTTTAACTCAATGTCATCATCCCTATTTGATACCTTCTTGATACTCAAATACGTGTCTTTACTAGGGTCATAGAGATAGCAAGTTCCTTAACTTCTCATAAACTTAATTTCTGTGAAATGTGAATAACTACTTTTAAGGTTGCTTTGAGGTGTGAGTGAGAAAATATATTTCAAGCATGTACTTTGGTTACATGGCAGGTAATCAATATATGCACACAACAACCTTATTTTTTTTTTAATATTTTTAGGTTTTGTCAAAAATACCTGTACACCTCTCCCTTAAGGAAATTTTTCTGAAATCTATGACTTTGATTGTGGTATTCCTTCACCTCTGCTTTGTTAGAATTTAAAAAATTTAGAAATAATCTGAACAACAGATCATAAGCACTCTTAAACTGGTACTTACAGCATAGTGAAAAATAACTTTGGACATTTATTTTTGGTTATTACTATCAGCAGCTCACTTAGTGAAGAGCTAATTCATCTAGTAGCTGGGGAGAGTTGGAGAATCAGATTTGAAATATAACTTTTCTAGGAATATAACTGGATATATGAGAAATGGAGTAATTAGCTTTTAATTGCCAGTGTGCATATAGGTAAGTGTAAGACTTTAACATCTTTTACTTTAATTTTACATACTTAGAAGAGACTTTATATATCTTAATAATGTTTGGTTGCCAAAGCCAAATATTCTTAAATAATTTATATTAAACAAAAACAATCAGAATGTTTAACTTGGGAAGTTTCCCTCTTAGGGAAAATAGCTTTCAGAGAAATGAGAAATATAGTATGTATTTGGTTTGATATTAATTATAATGATAGGACCCTTATAAAAATGGTCACATCTATCTCTGTCTCAGTGCCATATGGGACGCAGCAAAACCAAACTGCCTTTCTGTACATCTTAAACAAGTAGTTCTACTCCAAGTAAGGTTTGATTTTGTCCATGAAGATCCTACTTTTTTTCTAGTAAGGAACTCTAAAACTAAAAGAAGTAGCAATAAAACATAAATAATATGATCAAAAAACACATCTTCAGAAAAAATTAGTCTAAAGGCCCAAACTTTTTCCTACAGATTGCATTTGCCCATGATTCAACTCGTGTTATCCAGTGTTACATTCAGTATGGTAATGAAGAACAGAGAAAACAGGCTTTTGAAGAATTGCAAGGTATTTCTTATATATTAAAGATTAATTGTAATCATTTATAATAAGTCTTTTTTTTTTTTTCTTGAAATACCCAAGATCGTCCTGGAAAATAATTCTGTTGAAGAAAAACAGTGTGACCTCTGTAGACCTTTTGTGTTATTATTTGATCTTTGCCTGAGATATATGGAGAAATACTTTTTTTTGTGTTCTCAGGGTTGTGCATTCATTTAGTTCTTTCCTTTGTTTCTAGTGGTCTGAAATGAAGTTATCAGATCACTGTGTTGTATTTCGTTTTTCAGGTGATTTGGTTGAATTAAGTAAAGCAAAATATTCCAGAAATATTGTCAAGAAATTTCTCATGTATGGGTAAGCTATTTTGTTTATAAAATATATTTTTATTAGTTTTTCAAAGGCAATGATATTGCATGCAAATGTTATTTAAAAATCTGTGATCATGGACCTCCCTGGTGGCGCAAGGGGTTAAGACACAACCTATGAAGCTGTCCACAGCCTCTGCAGCATGAGTTTGATCCTCCGGCCTGCCAAGGAGCTACCCACATGGCGCAGCAGACCTCTCCTAACTTGTCCGCTGCTCCCCTCAGCAGTGTTCTCGGTCAATCTGCCTGTTGTGTTCCCCACTCTGTCTCTGATGAATCCTCTCAACCCCATACCTCTGGCCTGAACCCCAGCTCTTATATCCATAAATAAATAGATCTTTAAAAAAAAATTTGTGATCATGATAATGGCCCTAAGCAAATGTTTGTAATGTTTGCAGGGATTCTGCTCTTAAAAACAATCACCAAATTAACTTGATGGCATTGCCTTCACTGTTCTTACAAGTATATGTTGAAGCCCTGGGAGAAAAGAAATGGGATAACTAACTTGTAATTAATACCTGTATTTAGAGGCCGGAGGATTTGGAGGGGGAGTGAGACTTAGGCAGGGTTAAAAATGTCAGGATGAGAGGATTTCTGAAATTTGATGTAATTGATACTTCTCATTTTGATTGTAATAATGTGGCAAAATATGCTAACCTACAACAAAACAGTACAGTTGGCAAAATTTTCAAAGATTGTTTTTCTTGAACAACACCTGCTTTATTATTTTAAGATGTAAATAAATATTGTGATTGTCATGTTTTACAGGGGAGTTCTAGAGCATTTTTTATGTATATTTCTCTGCCTTTTTGACTTTTAACCTTCCTCTTTTATCTTTCTACTCATCTTCAAGCTGAGCAATTTAATAATGGGAACTGATGTCTATGGAGTCTTCTGGTCACAGTTCTCAGTGCATCTTAATTCATTTAACCCTTGCATAAACTTTATTCTTTCTCTTTTATGACTGAACAAGCTGAAATGCAGGTTAAATAACTGCTCACAGTCTTTCATCTGGTAAGCAGAGCTGGGTTTCAAACCTTGACAGCTGGCTACTGAGTAACTTAAAATGCTTGAGGTAGAAATATGGGCAGTTTGATTTTTTCCTGTTCTCAAGGATACTTCTCTGTGGCAGAACATTCTCTCCATCCCCCATTGATAAGTTGGTCTCAGGAGAAGTAAGTTATGTTTTGTTGTCACCCATTCTCTCTACCTGTGATTTTGTTGGATTTAGGACTAAACCACAGATTGCAGAAATAATAAAAAGTTTTAGAGGCCATGTGAGGAAGATGCTACGGCATGCAGAAGCCTCAGCCATCGTGGAGTATGCCTACAATGACAAAGCCATTTTGGAACAGAGAAACATGCTGACAGAGGAACTCTACGGCAATACATTTCAACTTTTCAAGGTGACATTTCAAGATGTTTTTTCTAGTATTTTTACTTTTCATATGTGCTTTTCTTTAACTTCCATTGCTTTGTTTTCAGACTATATTTTTATTTTGATTGGCCCTGTAAGGAGATTATCTCATGCCATTACTCTCAGAGTATTTTGTTTCTGGTGTAGTGAACAAGTAATCATACTTGAAATCTCTGTCTTCCATACCATGGTCTTTAACCCCCTTTCAATTAAACTACCTTTTTTTTACTCCCTCTGATATACTCTGGGATGTTTCTGTACTTCTGTTTTTTATAGTCAGAGAGAAATAGGAGACTCTTACTAGTCAGTGAAGCTTTGTAAATACCCCCTGACCAGCTCTGCCTTGAAGTACAACAGGTTGCCTGTTGCTTCCTTCTACATGTTCTTACTATTCTCCAGAGAGGAAGGGGAATGGAGAGACCAGGATATAACACAAGGATCAGATCTGAAAAGTACCACTAATGAGAGTAGATCGGCTCAAAGATTTATTTCAGACCTTGGTGTACATATTTATCTCAGGAGATATGGATTAATTCCTACATTGCCTCCACTAATTAGGTTCAACTCCTAGGTTGAACTCAGTACTGTATTTCTTTCTTTTTTTTTAAATGCTGTATTTCTTTTTTAACACTCACTATAGGAATATCCAGCGCTGATTACAAAACACATGGTACAAGAACTTGTGAACTCACTTACTTGATTTTACGATTAGGCATGTGCTTGACAAGTACATTGAATTGGTTGGTTGTTTATCCTGGCTCTGTTAATACATTGGTGGTGGGTGTACAGACTGGGAAAATCAAGGATTAACTCCATGAGTATATCTACATCTCTGTAGCAGGACTTTTATTTTGTAAATATAGGAAATCTGAGATGTACTTTAAGTTCATTTAAAATGACTAATTGATTTTCTTTGCTCTGAAGTTGTGCAAACTTGGTTAGTTCATAAGGACTCGATTTTTTGTTTGTTGCAGTCAGCAGATCACCCAACTCTGGACAAAGTGTTAGAGGTTCAGCCAGAAAAACTAGAGCTTATCATGGATGAAATGAAACAGATCCTGACTCCAATGGCCCAAAAGTAAGAAAACTGTTTTTTTCCCCCTAACAAACAGCTTTTGAAGGAGAAAAGTTTGATACAGTCCTTGCATAGAAAAGGTGGATAGTTTCAAAAGTATAGTCTGTTATTTAAATTGGATTGTAAAACTTAGAAACCTGGGCATGTGGCCTTCTTGGCACATATAGGGGCGATAAGAGCTTGATCTCTGGGACTAGAGTGCCTCTGTGAATCTTGGTGCTCAGTTAATGTAACCTTGTACAACTCAACCTCTCTGTCCCTCAGTTTCCACATATATAAAATTGGGATAATTAATGATATGTATTTCATAGTTTTATGAAGAGTAAATGAGTTAATACACTAAAACATGTAGAACAGTGATTTATCCATAAAGGTGTAACATTTTTTTGCCATCTACTTGGGTGTACTCCATGTGAACTTGAAGTCTTTCATGTCTGACCATTAGCCCCCACTGTACTCCTAGATTTACCAAGTATTACACTAAGGGGTTTGAATCAGTAGTGTGTTGTTATTGTAGTTGATAACAGGTTTGATCCATTCACATGTTAATTCTACTAAAGTTATTTTATGAAACTGATACATTAGTGTAGGCCACTTGGGAGAAAGAAAACAGCTATTAAAAAGAACATGTCCGTTGTGGATTCCTAATCACGTCCATTGTTGGTTAAAAAAATATATATGTCTTAATTTTAGAAATTAGTATTTAGATTCTAAAAGTTGGCTTCATCTTTGTTGATTAGATAATAGATACTTGTACTCTGGTCTTGGTTATAAATGGTACTAAAGGAAATTTATAAAAGATGTTTTAAATCTTAGTATTCCTGAAAGATGCAGTCCATTTTATGAAATATTACATTGGCCAAAACCATGTCACTTTTTTAGATTATTTCAGAACAACTAAGATTACCCATCTCTGTATATCAGTGGTGTCAAGTATCACACTTTTTTTTTTTTTTTTTTTTTTTTAGGGAAGCTGTGATTAAGCATTCGTTGGTACATAAAGTGTTCTTGGACTTTTTTACTTATGCACCCCCAAAGCTAAGATCAGTAAGTTATTGGTTTTGAGTTTTTAAACTGAAATAAAGAGCCATGTAAAAATGTCAAGTACTACTTTTGATAGACATTGCCTTTTGGAATTTTCAGACAGTTGTTTCCTTACTTAAAAAAAGATAATTCACTAAACTTCCTTTAATAAATCTGCCTATTCCATTTGGATTTTTGCTTGAAAATAATAGAATTGACCATGGTTTTATCAACTCTATTTTATTTTTATATTTCAATTATAATCCAGATAGTATACTCAAGCTAACCTAATTTGAACATTAAATAACAAGTGGAAGGATAGTCCTCATTCATACAGTTTGAAATTCATCTTTGCTGATAGAAAAAAAAAATGTTGATGTTGAAAGATTAGGGGAGGACATTTGTATAAAACTAAATCGACCATGAAAAACTGGACTTTATATCATTGAAGTATAAGGAACAGAGAGTGAAGGTAAATTGCACTGCCCTTCAAGTCAGTGATGGGAATACAAATGAGAATTCATCATTTAGTCCTCTGAACTGTGTGCTTACCTCATCATACAGTGAACTCATTGTCTATTTGCCCTCGTTCTAATAATGAGATAACTAAAATAATGAGACTCACTTCTTTTTAACAAATATGTCATAGGAACTGTGACCCTTTCAAAATAGGCATACGACATAATTTTTCAAGAGTAGACACCCACCTAAACTTGTGACTCAATGACCATAGCAGCAGCTCCTGCTTCTCTTTTGGGGATTTTTTTTCCCTTCATATGAAACACAGTATTTCACAGGTCTGCATTTTACTGAGGCAAGCCTTTATTTTCAGAACTGAGGAAATGATCATTTGGATATAATCAGTATTGGAAATTCTTACCTTTTTAAGTGTTCTGTGTATTTTAGTAATTTCTAAAAAATCACCTGGAACTTACTTGAAATATAAAGTAATGAGACGGATATTTTGTAACCCTGGGACTATTTTTAAAAGAAATCACAAAAACAAGTTTAGAAGTGATGGAAGCATATTGGAATGTTTGTAACTCTCCAACTGGATAACTTTGAAGGCATTCATAAGTTACCAATGTAAGATTAAAAACTGTGTTCTTTAGATTTATCCTGGGATGGGATTATAAGGTGGTTAAAGGTAAAATTATTTGTTCTTTACTGATGAAAATGGTCACCCAACTTTCTTCTGGTGGAAGATTTTGTATTTATTTATTTATTATAAAATTTTAAATTGGGAATAGACTAAAGTTGTGCACTGCAGCTTTTAACTGCCAGAACTCATATACATCCTACATACTAAATATAATTAAGAAATTATATTACATTGAAAATGAAGAATAAAAATTAAAAACAAGTTAGACTTCTTTGTAAGAAATTAATGATTAAGAATGTAAGAAATAACATTTATATTGATTAGTGAGGACCTATGCTAATTGTTAATAGAGAAATTAGTTTTTCTTAGGGAAATGTTATCAGCTGTCTTTATGGTAAATTATTAATACGGTTTTCAGAGGTAATCCAGTGATATAAACTGGAAAAGAGAAACTTCTTTAAACAAAAGTAGTGTTTAGTTTTCTGCTTATTATAAATGAGCAGAAAGAAGAGCATTTTATTTTTTTAGGGAAGAGCATTTTATTTTTTTAATCTGGCTTTTCTGTTAGACATTCCTTTCTTACCCCAACTACCTCCTGGACTTCTTTTTCTTGAAAATTCATTTAGAATATGTCTTACATACACTTACTGTATAAACATTGGTAAAACTTTGGTGTTGTGATAGAAATTGCCTGCCAGGAGGATTTGCTGCTCTTGATGGAACACAGTGTTTCTTGAAGGAGGTTATGTTTTTGTGTGCTTATCTACAAAATTAAAAATAAATGGAGGGCTACCTATGCCTTCTTTTATTCTGGGTATATAACTGCTCCCTAGTAGGCAGATTTTTTTAAAGGTAGGCAAAATAAACCAAAGCCCTGATTGCATTTGTTTCTTAGGAAATGATCGAAGCCATTCGAGAAGCAGTGGTATACCTGGCACACACACATGATGGCGCCAGAGTGGCCATGCACTGCTTGTGGCACGGCACACCCAAGGTAAGTGTGTCAGGATGAATTGCTTTTCCTTTTATTCTCCCTTGGTCTTTGCCCTGTTATGCACAGACAGCCTTATCTTCACCAAGTTGTGCTTCAGGGCCCCACAAAAATTGACTTTTCTTTAAACCTGATGTTTGTTCTCTACTGGAGTTTTCCTTCAATTATGAAAATCTTGAGTTGTCATTATATGGGAAGGGATCTGTCAAGCAAGTAAATGCAATGTTTATGTTAGGCTTAAGTTTATAGAAGTGTTGGTACCTGTCAGGGTCTTAAATCTCTCATTTAATGATGTTATTGGGAAAGGGAGAGAAAGGAGGAGATAATAAACAGTTTCACATTTGCTCACATGAGTGTTAAGTACTATGGGGGGAAAGGTAGAGATGCATATTAATTACAAAAGTGTAACAAATAATTATTTCCTTGATCACTATATTTCTCTTTCAAATATAGCTATACTTGGTGCACTTTCTCAAGTAATACAAATTAATTTCTATTCAACAAAATTGTATTGAATGCCATTGCTTTGCTAAGCAAATTCTTTTGAAGACAGTTCAGACATTGGAAGAGGGACTTCAGTTCTCACTATAAAAAAACCTAGCTTCAGTAGGTTTGCCTTAGCAGCTAATAATTTTATGATTCCATATTTATGTGCTAATGGATTATCACATACTAGTCTTAAGATTATAATAGCTCTGAAAAAACTTCTATTGCATTTTTTCATTCTGGCTTCGTAACTATTTCCCTAATGAAAAGTATCCCATGCCTATGAAATTTTAATGTTATATAAAATTTTCTAACAATGAGATACCTTAATTTATAACTAAATCTATAACCTAGCTGTAAGTACATCTGTAACTAAAAGTTCATTGAGACATTTTTTTTTTTTCTTAAGGATAGGAAAGTCATTGTGAAAACAATGAAGACTTATGTTGAAAAGGTGGCTAATGTAAGTATAATAAAGCTACATATTTTCTCTTAATTGTTTCAGACCATAAAATTAATTTGTATCGATGATAAAAAGTTTGGAAAATTTTAGAAAATTATCAGGAATAAAATAATTCATTGTTTCATTTTATTCTTTCTAGTCACATGTATGTATTTTTATGTTTACACAAAATGAAATTTCTTCATTTAATATGTATTGTGACAATTCTGTTTTCATTAGACCTTTTAGGGTTTTTTATTAAATAATTTTTGAAGAACTCATGTTTACTATATACATACATATTTGCGTATACAAACATTTATATATATTTCATTCCCTAGATAAATATGCCAAATTACGCTTCAAAAATTTGTTCCCAAATTCATTACCACTGAAAACAATGTGAAATTTATCTTTTTTTCCCTTAGATTAAATGTGTTGCTCAAAGAAAATTGTAGTGATATTTTGTAGTTCTTTGGAATCCTTTAGAGATGCTGTAACAGTTTTCCTCATGAAATCAGAGGCTAGAGAAAGTCTTTTATGGGAAATTAATTGCATCAAAATAGTATTTCTATTACCTGAATACTAAATAGTTTTCCATAGTATTTCTAGATACATATAATTCCTAGTTACGTATAATAGGAACATTGTAAAATGTTTAGTTTTATATATTATATTGTATGTCTTCTAATTTACTGGTGACCTAAAATTGGCAATCTCAATAACTTCCTGTGATAAATTCAATGAGAATTATTAGCAGCTGGTGAATACATAATACAGTAAATGCTAATTCAAACAAGAAAAATTTGTGCTTTGTGATTATATGCCTTCCTGGTTTCTATAGATTTGGAGAGTAGGAAGTATAAAAACACTCAGAAAGCTTTAACTTTCCTATAATAAAATGAAATATGAGACACTACTGAGTTGTGTCTGAGGATGAGAATATAATTCATGTATAAGTTAATCTTTTTCTATGACATTTTAATTTGCATATTTTAAATTAGTAAACAATGAAATGTTAATAGAAAGTTCTTTAAAACTATAGTAAAAAAGTCTTTAACTTATGAAATTAGATTGTTTCAATTTTATAATTTGGTTACATCAACCACATGCGCGTGTGCACACACAGGAGATCCTAATCCTAGCATGGACTTATTTTATGAGCCAACATATGGTCTTAGTATCTTGAAAAGAATGTGTTTTGTGGAGTTGTTGGGTATGGCACTCTAAATGTCAATGTGATCAGGCTTTTGATAGTGTTGTTCAGATAACCAAAGATTTTATTGATTTATCATGGTCTGGTTCTATTACTTCTTAGAAAATGTGTCAGAAATCTCCAGCTGTATTTGTTGAATCATCTATTTCTCACTTAAAGTCTCTTCCAACTTCTTTTGTTTTCTCCTAGACTTGGTTTGTGCTTAGACACATTTGTGTGTGCAAAATAAAACAAACAGAAACCTGTGGTGGATTTCTTTTCGTGAACTGACTCTACATAGTCTTTTTCTATTTTTAATTAATTGTTGGTCTTTCTATAAGGAATGTTGTTCAGTCTTTGTAATTTTCCTCCAGTTTGTCTTTATGAACTTAGAATTGGCAATTTCCTCATTTTTTTCTAATTGAAACATCATTACCTAAAACATTCATCAGATCTGGCTAAATGACTTTTGTCTGTTATCAAAAATCAAGTCCTGGGCCTCCCTGGTGGCGCAGCAATTGAGTGCTGGACTGCGAAGCTGCCTGCAGCCTCTGCAGCACCGGTTCGATCCCTGGCCGCCGGTGAGGGTCCCACATGGCGTGCAGACCTCTCCTACTGCGCCTGCTGCTTGCACCCTCAGCAGTGTACTTCGTCAGTCTGCCTGTTCTGCTCCCAGCTCTGGCTCTGGTGAATTCTCTCATCCTCCTGCGCTTCTGACTATACCCAGTGCTTGTATAAATAAATAAATCTTTAAAAAAAATAATCAAGTCCTCAAAAAAAAAAAATCATCATCTGGGATACAAGGAGAATATACCTGAGGCTCTGAAGATATTATTTATTTTTACATAAAGTAGAAGTTCCTTAAAACTTTCTCACATGTCAACAACACAGAAATAATTTTATTATTTCAAAAGTTGACTTGTGAGTCAGAGTATAATACTTGAATGATCTCGTGCTGCTGTCCTTTTTGAAGCCATCAGTTTTATATACTGAATATGAGAAATTACTTTTTTTGTTTATATTTTAAAAGAACAGGTTTATTATGAAAAGGAGAGAGAGGCACCTGATAGTCACAGGTGGGCAGGAGACTGAGAAAATGAATATGAGAATATTCTTACGGGTTTAGTGTTTAGTGTTTTTATTCTAGTTACATGGGATTTGAAGAAAATGAAAAATCATTGTAATCCTTCAACCTCGATGATTTAAATTACTGTATTTTTCCTTCCAGAATTTTTTATGTACTTATGTATATTATGTCTGCATGCAGTTATGTCTATGTTTATATAATTTTCTTTTCATGGTTGAAATGCTCTAACATATTCTTCTATGCTGTATATTCTTAGTGAGTCTCAAGTGTTTGACATTCAAGAATGTGCTTTTCTGATTATCTTAAAGTTGTTCTGTTGGTAGAATTGCAGGAAGAATCTATGCTGTTTTGTCTTATTTTTTTAAAACCTTTACTGGCTTCCATTTCTTACAGGGCCAGTACTCCCATTTGGTTTTATTGGCAGCATTTGATTGTATCGATGATACTAAACTTGTGAAGCAGATAATCATATCAGTAAGTAATTTTGATGGTCTTTAAGTTAAATTGATAAATCAGTTGTGTGTACATTGGGTTTCACACATACATGTTTAAAGACTTTGAATTGTACTTTCTACCAGTATTTTGTTACTTTTTAGTTGCCTCAGTTAAGTTTATTTCGGGGGCTTGCTTTATTCCTATATAAACCACAATTTATAAACTAGTATTAATAATTAATATTGTTTTAAATATTTAGAAGAGTAATTGTATTAGGATAACATGACTTTTTAGACTGTATGACTTATTAAATGAAAAATTAGCAATGCATTATTGAGATTTGACCAGAAATTAGAGGGATGTAACAAAACAAATGACAGGCAATAGGGATCACAGCCCACAGAGCCTCAAATAATTACCAATCTGATCCTTTGTTAAAAAGGTCTGTTAAATCCCCCCAACGAATATCAAACATAATGCCAAGAAAAAAAGGGAAGTAGATTTGACCTTTTCCTTTTTGCCTTCGGAGAAACTACCTCTGCACAGTTACCCAGCTTCTCAATGTATTTGTCTTAGATTGAGCTGGTAAAGAAAAACTGATGAAACTGTTATGTTGCTTCTGAGGGCTTTCATGAAAGCTTTTATAGAGTAAAATTTAAAATTATTACTGAAATTCAAATGCTAGCTTCTGTTCACATTTCAGCAATTCCTTTTAACCCAGTATAGTGACCATAAAGTGATAATAATTGAATGCAGTTTATTTGATGCCTAAATTTGCATTCAGGAAAACTAAATTCTTAGAAAAACTGCTTCAAGCAAGTATTGGGTTGTCAGACGAGTCATGACGCTTTTCAGAGGAAAAAGTGCTTCATGATTTTTCTGACAACCCGGTATTTCATTCTGCAATAACTGTCCCTTTTTCTGACTTCAGATTCAGTGGCCCTCTCTTCTCTTTCCTTTATTCCTAATGTGTAAGTGATTGTGGGCATATGAACATGTTGCAAGAGTAGGGATAAGAAATTGAAACATTAGCAGCACTGCACAAATTTGGAAACATTTTTAAAACCACATATTCTGTATAGATGTAGGTTATTCCTCTGAAAATTACACAAACCTTTCTGTTTGATACACATGGATGGGCCCTTGGAGAAATTTGTGACAAAAGCTACTTTCTCACAGGTCTACAGGGTGGAATATATGGATGATGAAAAAGAGAATTTACTTGTCATATGGTGGTGCTGTGGCCTCTCTTTTTAGTCTATCTGGACCAGTAGAGCTGAGTATAGTGGGAAAAGTGTATCAGCTAATAGAGGAGATGATTTATTTTCTTAGATGCCAACTCTAGGTCATCGTGTGTGAATTTCTCATGCCCTTGCTGTCATTTTGCAACTTTTCCCTTGAATATTTTAAGATTGTGATGACTTCTTTGCTGTAGGATTGTGGGAAGAAACAAGTTGGCAAGACTTTCATGTCACAAACTGAGTATTTTGACAAGTTCCATGTGACTTTACTACCCTTTTGACTCTGATCAATTGATCGTTTTCATTTCAGTGACAGACTTGAGGGCATAGATCGGCTAATGAATAAATTTATTTCATGAAAATGGAAACAGGCTGGGCTATTGAAAGTTTGCTTTTGTTTAATATTTTCATGACAATTTATGCAAATTTTCAGAAAATTTGCATAACTGTCTCAATGGATTTCAAGAGAAACCAAGCCTCCTTCAGGGTTTACCACAATTGTCTGATAGATTAATTTTTTCCAAAGATTTATCCCACTTAAAGTCAAGGTTGTAACAGTTTTTAATTCCTTGTGCTTATCAATTTGATTCCCATAACTATTTAACCCAATTCCTAATGACTTTCTCATACTTAAAACAGCCTTCCCTGAGAATGGCCTGATTTGCTGATCTAAATGACAAATGCTCAACAGGTTCTATGTGTCATTAAGCTATGTGGCTAATGATAAAATTCTGGAATACTAATTGCTTTTGTATTTCCCCTGCCCATCCACCACAAAGGCTGTTGCAATGTTTTTTCAAAATAACCAAGAAAGCTTAGTGTGGCTACGTGTTCTGTTCATTGTAGCCAGACTTCCTGAATTGTCAAGTTGAAATCACAGCATAGTCGCCTGAGCTGTCATCTTTCAAAATAAATGCACCCTGTTTCCCACCTGCTTTACTTTCCAAAATAAACATAATTGAAAAATTTGACTCATTTTACCCTGGAATTGTTGGTATCATGCTGCTGCTTTGAAAGCAGTGTTCCTCTGAAAATGAATTAAGTGCACTGACCAGTTGTTGTTTGAAGGTGAATAAATACTGATGTGTACTTTAAGATGTCTTATCTTTTAAATATACAGAAAGGTATAAACAATAATAGATTGAATACCTAGCTTTCCATCATCTGACATGGAGAAGTAAAACTTGGCAAATACACTTCAAGCCCTTTGTCCCAGGTTGCATTTCCCATTCCTGCCCTTACCCACTGTGATGAATTTAGTACTTATATTTATTATAAGTATTTCCTTATCTATATAGGTAGACTTGTATTATTTTGCATGTTTACAAATTCTATATAAATGTTCTACATAAATGTTTCCTCCTGCAACTTACCCTTTTTTTCTTGGCATTATATTTGATATTCGTTGGGGGGATTTAACAGACCTTTTAAACAAAGGATCAGATTGGTAATTATTTGAGGCTCTGTGGGCTGTGAGCCCTATTGTCTGTCATTTGTTTTGTTACATCCCTCTAAGATACAAAAACCACTCTTGTAATGTGTATGGAAATAAGCTACAAGTTGGATTTTACCCGTTGGCCGTGATACCAGCCCCCATTCTGCATCATTATTCAGTGCCAAGTAGTGTTCTGCTCTATCATAGTTCATTTTTCCATCTTTCTGTTGATGAGCATTTAAATTGTTCACAATTTTAACACTTAAATTTTATTTTCTGCTATTACAATAATTCTAGGAGTGTCTTATATGTCTCCTTGTTTTTCTTAGAAAACACTCCTAGAATTATTGTTTTTCTAAGCCAGTTAGCCATTTAGCAGAATCTCTGGGTTGCCTGATAGGCAGCACAAATGTTTATATAGAATCAAGTCGCACAAATGTTTATATAGAGTCAAGTGTCCATATTTTGCACTCAGCCATTGCAAAACCTGTTGCATATGCAGTGCTTTCAAAATAGCCAAGGAAGCTTAGTGTTGCTAAGCACTCATTCAGAGTAACTGGATTTCCTGAAATGTCATTTTGAAATTGTAACCCAGTGAACATACTCCTCCTTTTCTCTGACACTGAGCTCCAATTCAATCTGCAGATACTATTCTCTGATCTTCCAGCCAGACCTGGTCTCCTAGTCCTCTCAGCATCTCTAGTATTTATCCTTGCCATTCATTTATTTAATAGTTAATTGTAATAAGGCCCAGTATTGACAAATTTAGGGATAATTCTTGACCAGGCAGGTGAAGGAGCGAGGCAGGGTGGGGTGCAGATTGTGGGGAAGGAGAAGCACATGCACCGTCCAAGATGGCAGCCACTTCTTGGCTCCAGGCTTTGGAAATATGATCTCCATGGTGATAGATATCACAGTTTTTTTTTTTTTTTCTTTTTAAATGTGGTAAAATACACATAACATAGAATTTATCATGGCAACAATTTCTAAGTGCGGTTTAAGTGTCTTCACATCGGCTATCTTCACATTGCTGTGTAGCTAGTCTAGAATTTTTTTGTCTTGCAAAACTTAAACTGCACACTTAACTACACCTTCTATTTTGTTACTACAGCCAGAAAGGTGGACTTTGGGATAAATTTGCCATGATTTTAAAACACTCTAAAGGCTGCAACCCCTGCCTCGTGATCCTGCCTTCTACACTAATTTCTTAAATCTCTTCATTAAGTTTCTTTCATGCGTTCTGCCTAGATTTTAGCTTCTTAAAGTTAAAACCAGTTGGCATTTCTTTTTTTTCCCTTATAAACAACCTTCCATGGAGGTGTGTACAGCAGGTCCTATAGTAGCATCATTTTGTTAAGTTAATGAGGAATAAAACTATCCCAACTGACTTTGAACCAAGATGATGTTATTGAAAGAACTGCTTGTATTATACATCACTTCACTTAAAATTTCACTTTCTAAGATTTAATGCATATCTTGGAAGTCTCAGTTTTTCATGCTAAGATTTAACCATTTCTTCCCCGAAGTCATATGTGTTAGGCTAATCTGTGTTAGACTAATCTTTAAGTGTGAAACCCGAAGAAAATGTTACTGTACATCAGAGAATATATTACCAGCTCGTGCCACCTCTTACTCTTGTATTAAGAAAAAAAAGGAAACATTTATAGTTCCTCACTACAGACATCTTTAATTTTCTTTTTCAAAACAAATGTTTTAAAGCTATACTCCAGACTGTTTCTAAGGACAGCAAAGTTGTAGGGTTTTTTAATAAAATGATTATGGAAATCGACCCTGCTTATATATCATTGTCTTTTATTTCAACAAATTAACAAATTATAGCATCTGTCCTCTTTTATGAGTCTGTTAAACTTTAGGTAGAAAAAGGTAAACTAAAAGTAGTCCACATTTTTGGCACTAAGCACTTTATTATCAAAAATGCATATAATGAGTCCATTTTGAGATATGTTTACCTTGAAATTACAAAAGAGCCTTCTCCCCCATGATAAGTTATATGCACTTTTTGTGCCTAATCCCTTACTAATAGTAAGCTTATTTTCCCTGGATGGTATAATTTATATTCATTTTGAGGTAATTAGATCTGTTGCACCTGTTATCTGAAAACCTTTACTTTGGGGAAATTTTTATAAATGACCTTACCTCAAACTTCTTCAAAGGTTGGAGAGCACTTCAGGAGTTAGAATTACTTAAAGAGGCCACCTTTTCCATGTCCTGGATGAGTGACCTTCACAAGTATCAGCTACTATTGTTAATTGTAAAAAACATGATACATTTGTGCAGAAAATAAGGCAAGCTTGGGGTTTTAAAGAGAGAAACATGATGTGTGGAGTCTGGAGTTAAAGTTTCAGCCTGGGGGTCTCCAGTTTCTATTGTGATCCCATGACTGATGACTGACTTAATTTCTTGCTTGTTTCCTTATACTTAAATTACTAATCTCATTGTAGTATATAGGCTCTTAAGAGAATAGCAGATCTTAGTGTGTCATCTCATGGAGAATTCCTTTCCTTAAGAGGGTGTGGCTGACCATTAAAAGCCATATAGAGGATCCTCAAATTATTAAAAATGGATCTACCATATGATACAGCGATTCTCTTCCTAGGAATCTACTCAAAGGACACAAAAGGAAACCTGCACTTCTACATTTATTGCAGCTGTTTACAATAGTAGCTAAGATATGGAAACAACCTAAATGCCCAAATCAGATGAATGGGTCAAGAAAATGTGGTATAGGGCCTCCCCAGTGGCGCAACGGTTGAGCACTGGGTTGCGAAGCTGCCCATAGCCTCTGCAGCGCCAGTTCCATCCCCGGCTGCTCCCCGGCCACCGGAGGAGGGTCCCACATGGCGCGCAGACCTCTCCTGCCGCCCGCTGCTCCCTTCAGCAGTGTACTTCGGTCCTTCTGCCTGCTCTGCTCCCCGCTCTGGCTCTGGTGAATTCTCTCAACCTCTCGTGCTTCTGACTGTACCCAGTGCTTGTATAAATAAAATAAATAAATCTTAAAAAAAAAAAGGCAATGAATTCAAGCCCCAAATTAAAAAAAAAGAAAGAAAGAAAATGTGGTATACACAATCAAAAAAAATAAACTCATGCCATTCACAGCAATGTGGATGGAGCTGGTAGGGATTATGCTTAGTGAAATAAGCCGGAAGAGAAAAAGAAACATTCAGATGGTTTCACTTAGAGGAGAAATATAGGGAAACCAAACAAAGGGTCAAAAAAAGACTACACTTGCAAGAAAATTATAGATTTGAGGCATACAGCAGAGGAGGGTATTTTTCAAATACCTAGTAGGTTTGTTCTGAGAAAGAGGATGTTAGAGGGGGTGAAAAACTGATGGTTTTTCTGTTGTATTTTCTCTATTAGAACAAAGAAATCTTTAAACAGTGACATTTCTGTCTTTGAAAACATTAACAGATTTACTTAAGAGATTAGCTGGGGTGGGGATGACATTGCCTGTTTGTTAAATTGAAACAACTAGAAAAGGAGGTTACTATTGTTGGGTAAGTTGAAAATATCATAGAGTGTAATTATTTGCAACTGCTCCATGGACTCCTTCTGCATTTGATTCCCTCCCCCTCTTTGATTTCCATACTGTATTTCAACATTCTTCATTTTCTGTGAATAACAAACAAACCTAGCTTTAAAAGCCTTTATCCACTTTTGTTCTGTTCAACAGAGTTTCTTTATCTCCCTTCACATACATCTCAGTGGGGAAATTCTTAGAAGAATGTTCTTCATCCATGCCGTTGCTACATTTAAATGCAGCTGCAAATTAACTATATGTGCTCACTGACGCTGCAAGCAGTGTCGCTAGTAATAATAGCCTAAGAAATACTGGTTGCGGTGAAGGAAGATAACTGATTCAAATATGTTTTTTGTTAAGTCCGTGGGTTTGGTCAGTTAAATATTAATGGATTGTTCAGTAATTAATGGATTGTTCATTAATATAAGTCACAGTAGAGAATCAGTTTTGTATTCCAAATGTAAAATTCTTTGTGCTTAAATGAGATGATTTCAGAACTATCCCTGAATTTTCCATTAAGTATATTGGGGCAGTTTTATCCTTTTCCGTTCAGATTCCTAGTATGCTTTAAATGTATAGTCTCATTTTTTTTTGTTTGTTTGTTTCTGTAATTTTACAGGAAATTATTAATTCTTTGCCAAACCTAGTAAGTGACAAGTATGGAAGGAAGGTCCTGTTGTATTTACTAAGTCCCAGAGACCCAGCACATACAGTACGAGAAATCATTGAAGTTCTGCAGAAAGGAGATGGAAATGCACACAGGTAAGAAAGAGTAGAGTGGCTTGAAATCTTCATTCCTCTGCTGTGTTGATTACTAATTTGAGAAGCACATGCTTCCAGAAACCTACTCACACATGCACCACACTCTTATGCTTCCTCCTCTCTATCTAAATTCAAAATGCATCTCATTTTTAAGCCTGAAAGTTTTTATTTTGAAATAGAAATAAAAGCATCATGCCTAAGAATGCCTCTGAGCTCCTGGCACACAGTAGCACTCAAGTGCGTGGTTTACCGTGATTTTGCTTTATTTTTAAAGGTACTGGTATCGAAAGTACTCTAGAGATTCAAGTCCATAAAGTAGTGTACACTTGTAATATAGTCTGTTGTAATAATTGTTTGGAATTATCATTTGGGTTGGCGTTATTTTTACAAGAGGCAGGCCTCATGTACTGAGTGCTGGTTCTGTGCCAGGCACTGTGGAGATCCTGAGGACACAAAGATAAAGGACAGCTAGCCCCCCTCAACTTGCTTATCATCTGCACGCACAGCAGAAAGACAATAACAGTAGAGAGTGATACAGATTGTTATAGACTCTTAGAGGTTTTTGTGACAATAAAATCACCATATTTCCTTTAATACTTCATTTGGTATTCTAACAGTAAGAAAGATACAGAAATTCGCCGACGAGAACTCTTAGAATCCATTTCTCCGGCTTTGTTAAGCTACCTGCAAGGACATGCCCAAGAGGTGGTGTTAGATAAGGCTGCGTGTGTGTTGGTGTCTGACATTCTGGGAGCTGCCATTGGAGACGTTCAGCCTGCCATGAATGCCATCGCCAGCTTGGCAGCAGCAGAGCTATATCCTGGTGGCAAGGATGGTGAGGTAATGTGCTATGATAAAGAAGGCTGCAGTGGATATAGGTGGGGAAACGCCAATAACTAAGAACATTGCTGTGAAGAGAATTGTAATGATAATTACCTCAACTTACCAGTAATTACCAATATATTTGAAAGTAGTGAATTCAGTACACACAACACTCTCTTTCTTAGACATTTGCAATGACTGCATATTACCCATAGAGAAAAAAATGAAATCTTTTCATTGTGGCTCTCTGTTGTCCATGATCGGTCCCAGATTGCCTTTCCAGCATATTTTATGCTCTTAATTCTGCTTTGACTTTAGTGTGGACTTCATCACTACTTCTGTATCTCTCTGCATTTGTATTTTTTCACTCAGCCTTGAGTGCTGCCATGTCTCCCATTTTCCTATGTTTTCCCTTTAGACAGCTTTGCTTGTCCTTCAGGGTCCCCAGAATGAAGTCTTCCCTATTCCTCTCTCAAAAATTATTTAGTCTTTCTGATAGCTCCTGTCTATATTATTTGGGCCTTATGTTATTCAGCTTTCCATCTTAAGTTCTTTGGTTCATGCACCTGGTATGTGTTAACATTCTCCCTCTGTTTTCCCTCTCCCCCTCTACCTCCCCCTGCAAAAAAAAAAAAAAAGTTAACCATTTTAGGGTACACAACATTTAAATAAATATTTCCCTATTTTAATTTTGAGATCAGTGCTGTGAAGAAAAATTACAAAGATTGTATAAAAGTGGGAGCCATTCTATCCCAGGAAGACGTCTGTGAGGCAATGAGAGAGCTAAACTGAGACCCAAAGGATTAGCAGCTCAATGAAGAATGCTAGCTCTAGGAAAAGGAAAGAGCCTGCAGGCAGGAAGGAGCTCAGCAGGTTTGGGAACCGAATGCCCGGCCTGGAGGGTTGGAAATTAGTGAGCAAAGTAAAGAGGAGGGCAGAAGTCTTGCAGGGCCTTTGTCCTATACTGTAGACTCCTGACAAATAAACATGTTTGGGGGGCTTACTTTTTTTTTGACATAGAAGATAAGGGAAGAAGAATGTGCCGTGAACTCCTGTCCTCATAGAGCAGATAATATTAACCAATCAGGAAGAGGCAGCATAATGAAAGTTGTGTCTATGAGGAGATTGAGCCCATCATCTCCCCTGCTTGTTAAGAACAGGGTCTAGGGACTACAGGAACAATTGCTGCAGCCTTTGAAACAAGAATGAGATTGAGCTGAAAAGCTGCTTGGTTGGCTTCCTCATCAGATAACTACTCCTGATGCAGTCACATGTATTCACACATCCGGTTGCCGTGAGGTTTTAATGTTTCTACCATAGTGTAGAGTCTTACAGGTTCTATATGTGCCTCAGAACTTAGCATTACAATATAGTTTATGGTTTTAGCCTGAGCTTAAGATAAGCTTTGTGATGTTGCTGTTCAAACTGGAACTTAGGAAGGCTGAGCCTGAGCTGTTTTTCAGTGGCTGTGTTATCTTGAATAATCATCTTCATGTCAGTCTGGGGTTTAGACTAGATCTCTGGTTCCTCCAGGTATAATGGTCATTTTAAAGTAAGACCTCCTATGCTGTGAGACTTGAACTTGGCAGAATCCTTATCTGTATGTGGGCATGTCGAATGGATTATAGACCAAAGCGTGAGTGAAAACAACTTTGTAAACTAATGTCTTCTTGACCCCTCATAGCTTCATGTTGCAGAACATCCTGCAGGACATCTAGTTCTGAAGTGGTTAATAGAGCAAGATAAAAAGATGAAAGAAAATGGAAGAGAAGGTAGGCTATGAAACTTGACCTTTTCTTGTATCTGTTTGGAATTTCAGTAATTCCCGGCATTCCTGAACTTTATGTTGACCATTTAAGTTCAAGTGAAAGTTTGTTTGGTTTTGAAATGGTATGTGTAAATTAATAATTTGGTGATAATTGCTAATAATGCTTCTTTTCCCTAAAAATTTGTGTGCTGGGATCCTTTGAATTTCCTTCTATTCCCAACCCTGTCTCACTCTCTCCCTCTCTTACTTCAAGGATTTTAACCAGATTTGATAGGTATCCTAAAATTCCATTTTATTTGTTGAGGGTGGTGAGAGCAAAATAGGGGACCCGCACTAAATTTCTCTCTAGTTTTTTGAGGGAAGGATGAACAGAAGAAAGTTATCCTCATCAGAGTGTTTTGAACCTGTGCTTATTTAGCATTGATATACATGTTTCCAAAGAACAAGTCAGTCATTGGCATTTCTTGATTTTTCATAAACCTTACAGCTGCTCTGCAGAAACTCAGCTCTCACAAGGACAGCATCTTTTCTGTAATTGAAAAGTTGCATGCCATCCCCACTCAGTCCTATCGTTGACCAGACCTTCTCTCACTAAATTTAGACTCCATCTGGTATTTTAGCATTGAGGAGATTTTCCTCCCATGAATTAAAACAGTTTGAGCTTTCTATTGCTATGTCTGAACAAAGTCCCCCAGTAAGTTCAAATGGTGAGTAAGACAGTCAGTATAGTAGTATAGCTGTCTCTTCTCATTATACTTTGATAAATAGTCTTGGGACCTATTTTCACTGTAAATGTTTTGTGGAAGACAAATCTTGTAATATGTTGTGAGGAAAAAAATATTTATTGAATCATCTTTTTCATTATTAAAAAGTTAGTGCATAGTTTGTCAGAAAAGTAAACTGAGTTACTATTTAAAATCAAAAAAAAATTTTTCTAGTGATTTTTCTCCTTAATTAAAATGCATTGACAGCCCTAAAATATACTTGTTTGGACCAGATGTGTTTTTCAGTTTCATGTACCACTAAATGAGTGTGATTGGCTGTCTTAGTTAACTGTTGCTGTTAATAGGTCACCTCAAATCTCAGTAGTTTTCAAAACAACAGTCACTTGATCAGGGTTTGATGGAGCTTGTTCCTGCTCTACTCAGACACCTCGGGCTGCTAGGTTAAAGTTGGAGTAGCCACTTTCCCAGTTGGCACTAAATGCCTTAAGTCCTCTTCCTGTCCTGTTCCAACTTCCTCAAAACATGGTGGTCAGGTTTTAAGGGAACAAAGCAAGTGCATGGCATTTCCATGACTTAGTCTCAGAAATGATATATCCTCACATTTACTATACTCTTGGTCAACTCAATGACAAAGACCCATCTAGATTCAAAGGGTGAAGGCATAGGTTCCTGCTTCAACACGGTGGTGGCTGCCATATTCTTACAGAGTGTGCAGGACAGCAGATACTGTTGTGGTCACTTATAGAAAGCACCATCTGCCTCATCAATTGATATCTGTCTCTCCTTAGCATGTGTCTTGAATAGCTAAATAACCATAGGCCTTTGGTCTTTCAAAAACTCCTCTACTTTGGGTATCTCCCAATGAGTTATAAATGCCATTTACCCAAGATATGTTTGCCTTCAGGAGAGAATGCCGTATCGCTGTCTATACTAAATCTTAGCCTTCAAAATGTCTCCTTTGTCCAAAAAATAGTTTCACTTAGATGGCAGAGTAAATAATATGCATGGATACCTTGGCAGTCAGATGCACTATAATGACAAAAGATGTGTGGTGTTTTTGATGGGTGAGTGTTTAGCATTGTAGAAAGAATTTGCCAGATATAAGCCAGAAAAGTCATTTGACCTCTAGTTCTATTCATTGGCATCTGCTGAGTGAGCATTTTCCATGAGAGAAAATTTGATTTCAACCAAACACAAGTTGCTGTAAATAAATGTAAAACATTTATTTCCTGAGTAACTTTTTAGGCCAGGGTTAAATCATTAAACTAGTACAAAGAAATGCAAACATGATCAAGTGAGGGTTTTATAAGAATTCATTGGCCCTCTTGAGCATTTACTACTAAATATGACTTAGGGTTTGGATCAGAGTTGAATGAACTAGCTCTATTAAAATTGGATTATATGGGGCCTCCCCTGGTGGCGCAGGCGGTTGAGCACAGTGCTGTGAAGCTGTCCGCAGCCTCTGCAGCACTGGTTCAATCCCAGCTGGCTGGCGAGGGTCCCACATGGCACAGCAGACCTCTCCTGTCTCGTCCGCTGCTCCCCTCAGCAGTGTATTTCATCTGTCTGCCCGTTCTGTTCCCTGCTCTGTCTCTGGTGAATCCTCTCACCCTCCCGCGCATCTGGCCTGTGCCCCAGTTCTTGTATAAATAAATAAATCTTTATAGAGCTTCCATATGATCCAGCAATTCCACTCCTAGGTATTTATCCAAAGGACACAGAAACATTAATTCCAAAGAGCACTTGCACCCCTATGTTTATAGCAGCACTATTTATAATAGCTAAGCTATGGAAACAACCCAAATGCCCAAAAATAGATGACTGGATCAAGAAGATGTGGTACATATACACCATGGAATATTACTCAGCAATCAAAAAAGATAAACCACATGCAATTTGCAGCAACATGGATGGAGCTAAAGGGATCATGCTCAGCAAAGTAAGCCAGAAAGAAAAAGAAAAATACCGGATGGTCTCACTCATAGCAGGAATCTAGAAAACCTAAATAAGGGACCAGGAAAAAGAATAACTGTAAGAAAGAAAAAATCAAAATTAACAAACAACTATGAACCAGAGACACACTGTGGGGGGGGGGGAGATTGGGGTGAAAATAAGGGGGGTGCAATTGTGTGGGGAATATAAAAATAAAATTAAAAATAAATAAATAAATCTTTTTTAAAAATTGAATTACATGAACCTGAGCGGGAATTTTTAGTGTTAGAGATTGGATGAGAAGTATTTTTATTAGCTTTTTCCTTAAAATGTATTTGCAGATCTATGAACAGTAGTAGAGAAGAAGGCTGGAAGTTTAAATCATTGTATATTTTACAGGTTGTTTTGCAAAAACCCTCTTTGAGCATGTTGGTATGAAGAACCTGAAGTCCTGGGCCAGTGTAAACCGAGGTGCCATTATTCTTTGTAGGTATGTATAATGTGTGACTTCCTCTGCACAGGTTCCTCAGTCTGGATGCCTCTTCATACAAGAGAGACTTCCTGCATTTTATTTGTCTATTGTAATTTTTGTTCCCATTAACTCATCCCCATTCCTACCTGCAACATATCCCTCATGGTATGTAAAGTATGCCAAATATCAGAAAACGAATGCAGTTTTTCCAACCAGTCTTTGTTTTTTTTCTTTCAACTGCTTTCTTTTGGATGTGAAAGATCATTAAATTATAATATTTGACGTGTCATCGTTGTTTAACCTTATTTAAGATTTTGACCAAAATGCAGTTGTATTCTTCTAGAGTTAGTCAAAAACTGAACAGAATGGTGTTTCATGGTGACTCAATTTACATAATTTCTTTCATTGTTTTCAACCACTCCAAAAAAATTTAAAGAAATATTTATTACTAAAGTCTATAATCTAATCATTTGTTTCTAAATAAAATGATAGAAAACTAATTATTTGTGAGTGGAGGGATATGCCCAATTTGTTTGTTCTCTGGATATAGTTATGTTCAATTTGTTTATGTCACTGAAATTTCTGTGAAACCCCTATCTTAAGAACATTCATTTCAAAACACTCTGTTTTGAAACCATTAATTTTTTTCCCCTCTCAAGTTTGAAAAACAAGGTATCAGTCTTAATTCAAGCATCCATGATATTTTGTATACAACATTCTGTATGATTTAATTTATATTATTTAGAAATGTTACATGTTACTTCAGTATGTAACCTGATTTGGTACACATGAACTCATAAACACTCATTACTCCATATGAGCATTCATTTGCTCAGGTATATCTGTATTTCCAAATATGGAAAATTCAGGTCATTTAGTTAATTTTCCAGTTGCCATTGAACAGCCAGAATCCATTAGCTGAAACATGACCGTTTTTGATACAGATTTCTTCACCAGACATTTGAAGTGTTAACACCTATGGATGTGTTCTTTTATCATACTCAATTAAAAATTTGAGCAGTGTCATAAAATTAATTTATGTACATTGCGCACCATCCTTAGGTGGATTTTAAACCTATGAATGATAGTATATAGGTTTATTATGGAATACTACTTATTATTGGAACAGAATACATGAAATTTGAGGTTCTAAAGGGAAGTTCAGTTATTAGTTAGGGATCCGGTTTCACTTTTCACATGTCCAAGTTTTCCACCACCATTTGTTAAAGACACTTATTTCATTGTATGATCATGGCTCTTTGTGTGAGCTTGTCTCTAGGCTCTCTATCCTGTTCTGTTGGTCTGTTTCTGTTTTTATTCCAGTACCTAATCAGTGAATGTAATAACTCTGTTTTTCTTTCCTGTCACAATTGCTTAAGTTATTTGGGGCTTTTTGTTGTTCCATGAATTTTTTTTTTAGTCATTTAATTCCTTGGGAAAAATGTCATTGGGTTTTATTTTCTTTAGCAGTTTTATAGTTTTTAATATATAGATCTTTGAGCTCTTTCATATATTTGGTCACAGGTATTTCACTCTTTTTTGGGATGATTATAGTAGGTTTCCTTTCTTCTGATACATTGTGTATAGAAATGCAACTGGTTTTTGTGTATTGATTTTGTATCCTGTCATTTTACAGTATTCACTTATTATATCTAGTAGATTTTTGATAGAGTCCTTTAGACTATGGATATAATGTCATGCACAAATAGTGACAATTTCTTATCTTCTTTTCCAATTTAGATTCCCTTTATGTCTTTTTCTTGCCTAATTGTTACTGCTAGGACTTGCAATATCATGTTGAACAATAGTAGTGACATTGAACATCATTGTCTTATACCTGATTCTAGCACAAGTGTTTTGAGTTTTTCACCATTAAGTGTGATATTGGCTGTGGATTTGTCATAGATGGTTTTTATGTTTAAGTTCCATTTTATTGAGGTTTTTTTTTTTATCAGAAATGAATGTTGAATCTTAACAGTTGCCTTTCAGCACCTGTTGTGAAATGATCATGCAGTTTTTGTCTTCCTTTTTGTTGATCTGGTGAATGACATTGATTGTGATTTTGTATATGTTGAACCAGCCTTGCATCCCTACGATGAAACTTACTTGAATGTGGGGCATGATTCTCTTAATAGTTGCTGTATTTGGCTTGCTAGCATTTTGTTGAGGATTTTTGCATCTAAGTGCATCAGGGATGTTAGTCTGTAGTTTACATTTTTATACTGTCCTTGTTTGGTTTGGAAGTCGGAGTAATGGTGGCCTTAGAATGTTTTGGGGATTTTTCCATCCTTTTTGATATTTTTGAAGTATTTGAGTAGGATAGGTATTATGTCCTCTTTGACATTTTGGTGGAATTCACTAGAAAAGTGGTTCTATTCTTAGAGAAACTTTATTACTCTTAATTTTTGTGCTTGTGATTGGACTGTTTATCTGTTTAATCCTAGTTCGGCCTTGAAAGGTAGTACCAATCTAAAAATGTATCTGTTTCTTCTAGGTTGTCCAGTTTGTTTGCATGGAGATATTTGTAGTAGATTCTTATGATCCTTTATGTTTCCACAGCATCTATTTAATTTCATCTTTCCTTTCTGATGCTATTTTTTTGGGTTGTCATTGTTCATTTGTTCATTTCCTAGTTCCTTCAGCTGTAGACTGAAAATTATTTAGTTTCCACATGTTTTGATTTATTCTGGGATTGTTTTTGTGGTTATACCATTTTGATCTGAGGAATGCTTGATAAAATTTCTGTTTTCATACATTTTCTGAGACCTGTTTTGTGTTCTAGTATATAATCTGTTCTTGAGACTGTTCCATGTACACTTGAGAGGAACGTGTTCCTTTTTCTGGGAATGGAGAGCTTTGTAAATGTCCATTAAATCTCTCTAGTGCAACACTTCATTTAAGGCCTTTATTTCTTCGCTATTTTTCTTTTTCTTTCCCTGCTGCCCCCCTTTGCTAATTTTCTGTCTCAATAATCTCTCTTTGTGTCAGTCATAGGTAGAGGTCTCCAACAAAATAATTGTATTTTTGTCACTATGTTGCTTTATAAAGGTCTATTAATAGTTGCTTTATATAATTAGGTTTCCTTGTGTTAGATACATAAATATTTATGACAGTTTAATATCATTTTGATGAATTTTTGCCTTGATCATTACATAGTGTCTACCTTTTCCCTGATTACCGTTTTTGGCTGAAAGTCTGGTTTATCTGATATGAGAATAACAATTCCTGCTTTTTTCTCTACATTATTGGTTTTTAGCTCCTTGCTCCAATGTTTCACTTAAGACTGTTTTTGTGGTTTGGTTTTTGAAGAGCTATCTGCTGATAATGTAGATGGCTGAAACTTTTTAACCCAGTTAGTCATTCTGTTCCTTTTAATTGGTGATGTCAGGCTATGCACATTTAAGGTGATTATTGATAAACTGTTGCTTACCAGTCATTCTGGGTTTTGTTTTTTTGTTTATCTTTCTGTTGTTCCTGTTTCCATTTGTTTGAGACATGTTTTCTATTCTTGTTCCTGTTTCCATTTTTGTTTTATCCTCTTTCTGACTTTCCCTAGCGATGCTCTCATTTTCTTTGTTTCTTCTTCTCTGGTAAGCCACTATTCTAGATTTTGGCTAATGGTTGCAATGGAGGTTATACATAACTTTTTATTTTTTTTAAGATTTTATTTATTTATGCACATAAGAACCGGGGTGTAGGCCAGAGAGGTGAGAAGATTCACCAGAGACAAAGTGGGGAACAGAATAGGCAGATCTACTGAAAAACACTGCTAAAGGGAGCAGCAGGTGAGTCAGGAGAGGTCTGTTGTGCCATGTGGGTCACCTCCCTGGCCAGGGATCAAATTCATGCTGCAATGGCTGTGGGTAACGTCATATGTTGCATCTTAACCCCTTGTGCCACCAGGGAGGCCCCTGTACCTAACATATTAATGTCAAAAAAAGTCCCTTATCAAGTGGTGTCAGCTCTCCAACATTTAACTGTACAGGTTCTGTCTGTTTCTTCCACTCCTTTGGTGTTTTGTTGTTGATTCATAATACTCTTGTCCATGCTTCTGACTTTGTATTCCTGTTATCATTTTGCTGAGGGTTTTGTGTTGCTTTTTTTTTTTTTTTTTTTCTCCTTCTTGAAGAACTTATTTCAACATTTTTTGAAAGACAGGTCTGGGAAAGCCTTTATTTCACCTTCATCTTTGAATGTTAATTTTGCAAGATGTATTCTTGGCTGTCAGTTCTTATCTTTTTGGATTGTGAACATTTTATTCCACTATTGTTGCCAGGAGAGCGAATGGGGTAAAATCTGAGGAAAACCTAATTTGGGTACCTTTGTAAATTATCTTTTTTCTGGCGTCTTGTAAATTTTTTTCCTTTACTTTTGATTTTTCATAGCATGTGTCTTGATGTCAGTCATTTTGCATTAAGAAATATGGGTGCTTTTTCTGCTTCCAGTCATCCATGCTTATTTCATTCTTTATGTTTGGGAAATTCTCAGCTATTATTTCTTTGAAAAGGGTCTCTGCTTCCTTCTCTTTCTCATCATCTTCTGGAATATCTATTATCCTTATATTTCCTCTTCTAATTGAGGCTGTTACAGGGCAACAAGGGGTACTAAAACTGGCCCAGGGCACTGCTCAAATAGTTTATCAGTCACTGTCCAAATTCTTCACCCGCATGCACAATTGCAAGACTACTTAGGCTCAGAAAACAACAATAATGGAATTTATTGAACAAACCAGGCAAAAAGAGAGTTACTGAGGCCAAAACTGGCCGTTTACCTCACTGGAAATAGTGTCCAGTGTTTCAAATCCTAAGCAAGCAGCTAAGATGGTGTCTTCCCACCACTGAGGACACAGAGCTCTTCTCCTGAGCGATAGGCCATGTTCCCAAGATGGTGTCTTCCTGCTGGAGCACTTGGCAGTCACACTGTAGGCTGGGTTCCAACTCATGAAGACAACAGAAGACACAACAGGAGATGCTACTGGAGCTGCCGAGATGCCCCAACACAGCACCAGATAAGTGACACTCAAAACAGCAGCTGCAGCACCTGAACGACCCAACACACAGCCACACTCATGCAGCTCAGCGAGGTGCCCGCCTTCAGGTCTTTACCTTCTCTGCCAGGCTTTAATAACAGCAAGACCAGAAACATTTTCAGTTGCTCGGCTACTTGCAAAGCCTCCGAAATTTTCCTCTCTGAGGTTGGCTCTTTCTGAGGCTCGCACCAGCCTTCTGGAAGGTCAGCACAACAGGGGCCAAAATCGCTGACCCTGGAAACGCTGAATTCCAAACACTGAATCCTGAAAACTGAATCATCTGCAGCTGCTTCTGCAGCCCCTTATATTTCTTAACAGGTGCTCTACTCCAAAATGCAATATGTTTTAGCATTTTCCCTGGGGCTATTTATCCTCACCACCTGTAACAGTCTTTGGCTTCAACCACTGGTTGCAATATTCCTCATAGAGTTTCCTCATTCTTCCTGTCTTGTTTCTCATTTTCTTTTTTTTTTTTTTTTTTTAGATTTATTTATTTATACAAAAACCAGGGGTATAGGCCAGATGTGTGGGAGGGTGAGAGGATTTACTAGTGACAGAGCAGGGAACAGAACAAGCAAACTGACTGAAACACACTGCTGAGGGGAGCAGCGGGTGAGACAGGAGAGGTCTGCTGCACCATGTGGGTATCCCTCCGGCTGTCCAGGATCAAGCCCATGCTACAGAGGCTGTGGACAGCTTCACAGTGCTGCACTCAACCCCCTGTGCCACCAGGGAGGCCCTTGTTTCATTTTCTAATTGGGTGATAGAATCCATTTGTGTCATTTACTTCTGAAATTCTTCTGCCCCTTCAATTGTGTTTAAAGCACTTTCTGTATTTGTCTTCATTGCACTCAGAATCTCTTTCAGTGTTCTTTTAATATTTCCAGTCTCTGAGAAAGAATTCTCTTTGTTCTTGGTTCTCCTTTCTAAGATCTTGCAGCTTCCTGTCTGCCTTTGACCGGATTCCAAGAGCTCATTTAGCATGTTTAATATTGTTGTTTTAAAATCTTTATCTGATTAGTTCTCTATTTCTATACTTTTTCATCTGTGACCCAGAACGTCTGTTCTTCTCCCTTTGGTTTTCCGTCTTATGTTCAAATGCTCCTTGCTTTAAAATCTTTATCTGATTAGTTCTCTATTTCTATATTTTTTCATCTGTGACCCAGAACGTCTGTTCTTCTCTCTTTGGTTTTCCGTCTTATGTTCAAATGCTCCTTGCTTCCTAGACATGGGTATTGCCTTATTTGCTTTTTTGGTGTTGGGGCATTGCAAGTTTACTTTTGTTTCTCTTTTTAGTTTACCTTGGCTTGGGTTGGGGGCAAGAAGTAAATCTAGGGCTTTAATTGTAGGTCTCAGTTTTGTTCAACAGTGAGATTTGTCACCACCACCTTCTCTCTCTCCATAGCAAACTCTGTTCTGTGCTCCACTTGTCCTCACTTCCTGCTTTGCCTCCCTGCTGCTCTGTTCTGCCGTGGATGGTGACCTATGAAACTTGATTCTCTTGGTGACCAGGACTCGGTCTGGTCCACAGGGCTTACGCTCTGTGTCTTGGTTGGGCCTGGGAGGCAGGTGCACCCAAGCAGGGTATGTGGCCTGTTGCACAACAGTGGTCACCACCACCAGTGCTGCCCTGCCTAGGCATCCGGGCTGCAAGTGCTACACACCCGCTGGATACTTTCCAAGGAAGTGGTATGTTCTTTTGCTTGCTAATCCCTCCCTCTGCTTCCTGCCGCATGTTCAAATTGACCTGGCGTCACCAAAGACTTTTTGATCTCTCACTTCTAGTTATGAAGCGTGTTTCTTGTCCGTGCTATGAAACTCGCATGTCCCATGCCGCTTCTGTATCCTAGTGTGACTGCATTTCTTTTTGGGAAAAGTCCCTCCTGGAAAATTGACCTTGACTCAGGGCACCCTCTAAGACCATGGGTAGCCATCACTCAGCCATTCCACTGGCTGGAGTGTCTGTTTTTCCAGCCATGCTCCCCTTTACCTCCTCCCCCGCAGCAAGCCACCACCTTTGGGACAGTTCCTCCATGGGATAGTCTTGGGCCTCTATTGAGGAACTTATGATAATTTTTCTTTGAGAAAGTATTTTTTTATAGTTGTCTTTAGATGATCCCAGCCTTTCTATTCTGCTATGATGTGGTTGGAGGCTCCAATTATTTTATTTTATTTTGCTATATCTTTTTTATAGTAGGTATAAAGAGAAAATCAACCATATTTGTAGTCTGAAAATAACTCAGAGGGGCAAAATTCTCTAGCATTCAAAAGTACGTGCATGATTTTAAACATAATAGTGATAGTCTAAACAGACTGCCTGGGTTCCTATCCTTACCTCACTGCGTAGTTTTGGGCACATTATTCAGCTTTTCTGAGCCTTAATTTTGTTGGTTGTAAAATGAGATTAATAACAATCCTAGGTTGCTACAAAAACTAAATGAGAAAATGCATATAAAATGTTTAACATTATGTCTAGTATGTAGTATATGTTTAATATTAACTTTTATTACTACATAATGTTATGTGACTAGCTATGTGTATAACCAAGAGAGATAAAATAAAAATACCTAGTGATTCACAAAACTATCAAAAAGCACTTTTTCAACTTTGCAAGTGACATACTGTACTACTTGTTGCTCATTTCCCACTATCAGCTGAATGCTGCTTGGTGATTCTGACTTATCCCCTTAAAGGACATGATGGAAATTAGAGGGACCACAGACTTTGAGAAAATGTCAAGTGATTTCTTACTTTGTGTCTCAAAGGTTAACATTCAAATACAGTCGTGAAGAAAATCAGGGGAGAATAGGATATTCAGTCCTGGTGAAAGAGAGCAATTTACCTGCTTGTTACTGACCTCCCAGGCTCCCAGGAGTTGAGCAAAGTCTCAGAAAGCAGAGTTGATGTTTTGTTCAATGGCCCATACTGTTTTAGTGCTTACTGAGTGTTGGGCTCTGAGTTGGGGCTTTAGATATAGGATCATTTGAACTTGAAAAAAAAAAATCCCTTGGAGGTAGAAGGTGGGTTCTATTCTTGATCCCATTCTACATGTCATGAAACTGTGTTTTAGAGAATTTGAGTAGTATACTCTTTGTTGTACTGTGTTGTTGGAGTGACAGAGACAGAACTGAGTGGTCAAATCCAGGCAGTTAAGCTCCAAACTAAAGCTCTTCAGTCCTTCACCAAATGTCCCCACCTTCCTTCTGTGTGTTCGTTCCCAAGCACTTGTATTGACTCACTCACTCGGCAAGCATTTCTTGGCCATCAGTTCTGTACATGTGGTACCATGAAATGAAGAGATTGAATATTAGGTCTCTGCTCTTGAGTTTATCTAGGTGGAAAAGAAAAGATGGACTATATGTAGTAAATAATTTTAAGGCAGGATGTTATTCCTTTGATAAAGTGAAAGGACTGATTCTGTATGGAAAGTGAAAGGACTGATTCTGAATGGAAATGAGTTGCTCATGCTTGAGTGACTCCACCTGCAAGATCACAAAATATTTCTTATATGGTTTTAGAATGTTTTCTGCTAGCCCCCATCATTCATCTGGTGAATAAAAAATATATATTTATAGGTAAAAGACTTGTTTCACAAATTAGTGAACTTTTTATACTGTAGGTATTTATTACATTTGCAGGTGATCTTAGGTATTTTGTGAAATTTAATTTTTTGTTTTAATTTTTGCCTCTTCTCCAGCCTTCTCCAGAGTTCTAATCAAGAAGTCGCAAACAAAGTCAAAGCTGGACTGAAAAGCCTCATTCCCACATTGGAAAAAAACAAAAACACCAGCAAAGGAATAGAAGCACTACTTGAAAAATTGACTGCATAAGTAGAAACAGTTAAGAATGAGATGGAATCACTTTCCTTGTTTTGTTCTATTTTCCAGAAGAGGGCTAGGATCCTCCTTACTGGTAATATGAATGCTCTGTATATGGGTTTCTTCTTTGTATAAGAGTATTTATAAAATGATTTTTTTAATGATCTTTAAAAAAAAAAATCCCAGTCACCTCTGTCGTATTGACTAGTAAGCAAATCATAATGTGAGGCAATAATGTGAAAGATTTAACAATCATGTACATTAGGCCTAGCCATATATGAAGTAGCTGCATGCATTGATTCAAGGGAGAAGGCAAGGCTTCGTGGAGGTGATAGTTGAGAGGACCTCCGAGGAGGTTGTAAAGAAGAACCATGGGGAGCTTAGTGGAAGCAGTGAGGTAGAAATTTTGAACTGACCTGCAGGAACTTTAGAGCCTTGGTGGGTATAGGGAGGGAGGAATCCATGCAATGATGGTAACTGTAGTCCTTGCTGCTCTACACGTTGTTTTACATGCTCGATTTTGATTGAAAGTGATTTAAATTAAGACTTGTGCTAATGCATTAGGGAATATGGTGGGCAGTAGTGTTAAGGCCAAGGCCACTGGAAAAATCTCCCTCTTTGAATCTGGGCCTTTCAAGTGAATAGCTCCTTGTGATGAGATTTTCTCCCAGGGACTGTCTCCACAGTAGATGGAGCCTGTCGAGTTTGGGTTGGAAGGAAGAAGATACAAAACTGGTAACAGTGCAGAAGTTTGAATTTGAGTGCAAGGTAGGATTTTTGAATCTAAAACTGCTCTGGCGTCTAGCAACAGTGATTAGGAGGAGTAGGTCAGTGTAGCCCAGCCTGTGAATACCTGATGAATTTTGAAACCAAGCCTCGGTGCTTCCACTAAGTAACCTGCTGTAACAGGACATCCACTCGGGTCTGTCCTGCAGTTACACCTGCTAGAGAATAGCCCTGCCTCTAGCATGTGACCTGACTGTGGGGTCCGGGACCACTCCCAACACACAAGCTACCAGCACTCCACCTGCTGTCCTCTCTTGCCGGGTGCATTGAACTCTGTTCAAGGACTGTAAGTGGATGCCTTTAATTCCTTTAGCAAGGGATTCCAGCCCCACACTCCACAACCAGCACCAATGCAAACACCCTTCTACCACTCAGCTGGGTCAAATGGTAGAAGTGGGACAGCTGCGGATCTGCTGGTGGGGTGAGGAGGTGAATGGGACAGGTAAGATCAGAGTTTGCTTTTTGTTTGACTAATACATTCCAAGTTTGTCTTTTCTATACAAAGGATCCATTCAGAAAAAGAGGGGAGAGGGAGGAATCCCTGGGTTTTTTTTTTTTTTTTAATCTTTGACAGAAAAAAAAGCAAAATAATGTACATGATTTAAAAAGTTAGATAGAGCATATAATAAAAGCAGTAATCCTTCCCCTTCCCCATTCCCCATACTCCTGCCTTACTTCCCCAGAAGCAATTACTTTTCTGCTACACACTTAAATACCTAGTTTTGGGGTTTTGTTTTGATCTACCAGTTTTGGATATTATCTTTTGACTTCCTATTATGGGAAAAGACTTTAATATGTTTTATCCCTGCTATTACCCACTTTCTATCTTCCCACTAGAACTGTATTATTGTTGGTTTTTGTTTTTTTTGTTTTTTTGTTTTTTTTTTTGATATATCAGTGTTCAGAATTTATATGATTATGCTGGCACTAATTGTTAAATAGAAGTGATGAACTGTCTACATTTCCTATACTATTTTATATTTCCTAGAATTAATAATTACCTCCTTTTTTTTTTCATTTGCTTCCTTTTCTACATTCCTGTTATTAATGTTTCCCCAATTTTTTAAAAATCAGAATTGCTTAAACATTTTAACAGGCACCATTTTCCTGTTTTCTGCCTGATATTGTTACTGTAGTGTCCTCCCTTTTCCCCATAGCTCTGATGTCCTAGCTGATATTGTCCCTCAACTGGGTCATAGATGTGCTGAAATTTTAACAAATCCACCCACTGTGCCCTGGGCCATGCCAACATTTCCCTTGTGTGTCTTGTGCAAAAGAGCACTGATAGGAACAAATCCTGGGGGCCATTCCTAAGGACATTAATTTAGGGTTAGCAAAGAATCTGGCCAATGAACTTAGAAAAGAATTGGTGCTCCTGAGAAAGGTTTCTTAGATCATAGACCCACAAGAAAGAGGGCCCCCCTCTCTCCTGCCAGCCGAGTCTAGTATGTGCCCACCAGATGTTGAGAGCTATTGAGCTGTCCTATAACCATGAGAGAAGAATGAAAGTATGCTGAGGATGACTGAGCAAAAAGTGGGAAGAATCTGGAACCTTGATGAGCTGTTGAATAAATCAACTCCTGTTGCTATCTTAGTCCTGGACTTTTGGTTATGTGACAGAATACACTGATTCATCATCTAGGCCTGAGTTTCTGAAGACTGATTTTCATACTGTGCAACACATCAAGTCAACTAGTGTTTCCAGTTTCGCCTGGAGAGACCCCTCTTGGAGCTGACTTTGTGGATGTCCCAAAGAACTGTGGCACGATCATTATCCTAGCCCTTCCCTTCATTTCTCCCTTGGAAAACCCGTTTCTTGGATCCTGTACATTTCTTATTGTTGCCTAACACTCTCTCTTAAATGGGTCACAGTCTAGTAGCTTCCTGGGAAAGTGTGAATATGAGATAAGATTTAATTATGCAAGGCATTGGTCAACATTGTGCCTGGCTTGGCAGAATTGCTGTGGAAGGCCAGTTCCCTCCTTACTAACTTCAACAGGTGGCCTTTTGGAGCAGGAGAGAGGGCCTTCTCTGAAAGGTTACAAGACTTTTTAATTCCCAGTCTGTTTATATTTCAGGATCATGTGCACAGGCATATGTCATGCATGTTGAACATGCTGGCACTTGTTTGTTCAACCATGTCAGTCAGAAAAGTGAAGCCCTTCCATTCTGGCAGGTATACTTATTGTTTCTCTGAATTTTTTCCCCACCCATTTTCCTTATTTCTCTTTGAAAGGACTTTATAAAGATATTGAATGTTGTTGGTCAAAAAAAAATTTGTTGGCTTTTTGTTTTACCCATAGATGAGTGAGATATTTCCTCCACTCTTTCTGTCAGCCTTTCTACTTAAGTGTCCTTTTCTTGTTTCTTGAATGAAATATCTATTATGCCACTGGAAGTGTTGTATTTCATGTTTGTTTTACTTTGCTTGTCTCTATTTGTTTTGCTGTTTGCTCTCTGCATTCAATTTGGTCTCTCTTGTTTGAGGTTTTTTGGGGAGTATTTGACTTAATAATTAAGAGACTTAAAACTGATCAGCAAGAGGGCCTACCCTGGTGGCACAGCAGTTGAGCGCTGGGCTGCAAAGCTGTCTGCGGCCTCTGCAGCGCCAGTTGGATCCCAGGTCGCCAGTGAGGGTCCCACATGGCGCGACAGACCTCTCCTGCCACGCCTGCTGCTCCCCTCAGCAGTGTATTTCATCGTCTGCCTGTTCTGCTCCCCACTCTGGCTCTGGTGAATTCTCTCACCCTCCCGCTCTTCTGACTGTGCCCTGTGCTTGTATAAATAAATAAATAAAATATTTAAAAAAAGAAAAGAAATTTTTGTTAAAAAAAAAAAAAAAACGAAACTGATCAGCAAGAGAGTAGGCCCATCCTGTCCACTACTGTTGACTGCCCTTGCCATGTAGATAATGCTATTTTGCTGGAGTCCTCCAGATGTCAGAATCTGTAGACCTTTTGTCTGGAGCCATTTAGTGCCCCCAAAGAGAAATCCACCTAGCAGCCAGTATTTTCTTGCTCAACACTCAGTGTGCAGATTTTGATTAACCTACCCGCTTTCCACACAGTGCCTCTCCCTCAAACTCCCTTCTCCCTGGGGCCCAGTAGTCTGGAGAAGCTGAACCAGCATGAGTCCACAAAATAAATTTGGTCTCTGCCAAGACTTAGAGTGCTAGTCACCCTGTTTTTACCAGGCCCCATGTTTTCCAATCCAGTCGTCATCCTAGTTTTTGCTAGTACCTGGCACCTTCTGATGCATACACTTTGCATTCACTTTGCATTCAGCTCTCTCTGCCATGCTTATTTCCCCATTGCTTCCTCTTCTAGATATTTATTGCTATTATTTGCTCGCTGATGGCTTCTCACCTGTTTACTTTTTTCTTGTGAGTTGATACCACTTTTATTCGTAGCAGAAACCTACAAATGGTTTTAACAAAACAATCCACCTGGCAGAATGAAGGGTTTTGATTTTTTGGTGGAAGGGCTTACTTAATTTGAGTATATCTTTTATTTTCATATTTTAAATCTAGCTTTTTGTAGTTTTCACACATCCTACCAACCCCTTGCTTTTTTCCCCAGGGATCAGAAGTTTCCTAGAAGGAAGAAGAGCCCTGATTTCCCTTTAAGCCTGTGATAATATGTATTTGCATAATAGGATAAGGTCCCTTAGAGGAACTGCCTTTCTGCAAGCCCAAACTCTTTAGATTATGAGATAGTACTTGTTTCTATTTTCAATGAAATTTTGAAAAGGTTACATCTTAATTATAGCAGATTAATCACTCTTAAGAGTATGTCTTACAAAGATGAAGGTGTGTGTGTATATTTAGAATAATGGTTGCGAGCACAAAGTCAAAAATAGCAGCAGTTAATATTGAGCTGCGACAATCATAAACCCTCTATATTAAAACTAGATAACTGAAGGCCTCCCTGGTGGCGCAGCGGTTGAGCGAAGCTGCCCGCAGCCTCTGCAGCGCCGGTTCGATCCCCGGCTGCCCCCCGGCCACCAGAGAGGGTCCCACATGGTGCACAGACCTCTCCTGCCACCCGCTGCTCCCCTCAGCAGTGTGCTTTGGTCCTTCTGCCTGCTCTGCTCCCCGCTCTGGCTCTGGTGAATTCTCTCACCCTCCCGCACTTCTGACTGTACCCAGTGCTTGTATAAATAAATAAAATAAGTAAAAAAAAAAAAAAAAAACTTTATAACTGAACATGGAAATCTGCCACTTGAGCTCTTTTTCTCACCTCTGAATTGCTTGACCTAGGGAAAACAGCTTTGTTGTCTTCTCTGTTATGGGCTGAATTGTATCCCCCTCAAATTTGCATTGAAATCCTAATCCCCCATAACCTCAGAATGTGACTAGCTGGAAAAAGGATCTTTAAAGAGGTCACTGAGGTAAATGAAGTCGTTTGGGAAGGCCCTAATCCAGTAGGACTTGTGTCTAAGAGATTAGTATACACTTACCGAGAAGACCAGGTGAAGACAGAGAAAATAGCCATCTACAAGCCAAGTAGAAAGGTCTCCATGTGAAACCAACTCTGCTGACACCTTAATCTAAGGCTTCTAGCCACCTAAACTGTGAGGAGATAAATTTCCACTTTTATGCCCCACTGTGTGTAGTATTTGTTAGGCCAGCCCTAGCAAACTAATAAACCTTCCCTCCGTTTCTGATTTTAAAAACAATACTACCAGAGTGCCTCAAGTTCCCTAACCTTATTTCCAGTTGTATTCTGAGGGTTTTTAAATGAGCCGGGAAATAGTCTTAATCAGGAGATAGTCTTCTCTTTGGGTTGTGTCTTTTGTGAAGAGTAACTACATGGTCTTTGCTCTGCATTCCAAAGTGCGCAAATAGACATGGTTGCTGTGTACGTTTTCGTACCCAAAACACCTTGGAAGATTCCAGTGACATTTCCACTTCCATCTCTACCAAGGAGTGGCATTTGGGAATCTTTCAAGATGTTTTATCCAATTTGTAAGTATGGACTTATGTCCATTCTTGAACAGGTATAGTCAATGAGAGAACTGCAAAAATGTGGTAATGAGAAATCTTGGTCCCTTGTTTTTTTTGTTTTTTTTTTTCTTTTTTGTGGGACCCTCGCCGGCGGCTGGGATCGAACTGGTGCTGCAGAGGCTGCGGGCAGCTTCGCAACCCAGCGCTCAACTGTTGCGCCACCAGGGAGGCCCTACTTTAGGTATTTTAAATGACTTGCAGGTGCTTGAAAACAGGCATTGCTTTTTAATAGAAATCCTCTTGTATTTAAAACTCATACTCTTGGGGCCTCTCTGGTGGTGCAAGGGGTTAAGTCACAGCACTCTGAGGCTATCAGCAGCCACTGCAGCACGAGTTCGATCCACACATGGCGTGGCAGATCTCTCCTGTCTCGCCCGCTGCTCCTCTCAGCCGTGTATTTCAGTAGGTCTGCCTGTTCTGTTCCCTACTCTGTCCTCTCTCATACACACCCCACCACGCCTCTGGCCTGTACCCCAGTTCATGTATAAATGAACTTTTATAAATCTTTTTTTTTTTAAAGATTTATTTATTTATTTATACAAGCACTGGGTACAGTCAGAGGCACGGGAGGGTGAGAGAATTCACCAGAGCTAGAACAGGGAACAGAACAGGCAGATGGACCGAAATATACTGCTGAGGGGAGCAGTGGGCGCGGCAGGAGAGGTCTGCGCGCCATGTGGGACCCTCGCTGGTGGCCGGGGATCGAACAGGCGCTGCAAAGGCTGTGGGCAGCTTCGCAGCCCAGCACTCAACCACTGCGCCACCAGGGGAGGCCCTGCATAAATCTTTTTAAAAATTTTACTAAAAATCGTATTGTTAGACCTACCAGTTAAGATTGACTTGCTGCTACTACATTAACAGTAGGCAGTGGAAAAAGAATAAACTTAAGTCTTAAAGATGTGTTTAACAGCAAGAAACCTGAGGAAAAGCACAAGTTTTGCATTTTATTTATTTTATTTAACAATTTATATGTATTTTATATCATTGTTCTTTTTTTACAATGTTTTCTTTAACTATTTTTCTTAAACACATCAACTCTTCTCCATTTGTATTGTTTAATACCTCAGACCAGCTCTAAAATGTATTCTACTGTGTCTGCTTCTAATAATAGAAGCAGACATGTTTTTGGCTGAGTGGCACCTCTTGGTGGGTTCTCCATCCCTCAGTCATCCTACATGGGATGGGGAGTGAACCTTTCATGATCTCTGCCAGCTGCACAGGTCTCCCAAGGTGTAATTCCAGTCCCTTGGTCATATTTAGCTAATGGATTAAGTACTTAGAAGTAAGTAGCATCAAATCAAAACCTCTGGTGTGGACCAACACCAGAGTAGTTAGAGGTCCAGGGCTTCCATGAAGGAAATTGTGAAACAGACTCTTGCTTCCCATGTCTCAAGTTCTTTAGAGCGTAGCCTGGTGCTGTTTGCCTGGATGTTACTATATCTCATCAATTCCAAAAATGCATGTTCCCCCCCATATTTTAGCCAATCTGAAAGGAATAGTGTCTTAGCTATTTTTATTAGTAATACAGAAAATAATGGTGGTCTTAGTCCAGGCTTATTGGTCAAGTATTCCATCTTTTTCTTGCTACCTAAGCCTGCTTTGTTTTTCTGTAGTAATTTTCCACCCCTTTCAAAAGTTTCCTTTATTGCCACATTCCTAGAAGTGAACAATTAGGTTGAGGTGTCTTCTGTATATTAGCACACAGATCACATCCCTTTGGAAAATGAAGGTCAGGTAGAATTAGGGGCAGTCTGGGATAGTGATGCCGAGCCTCAGCCAAGCCACATTGTGATTTGTAACCTACTAACTGCATCCTTGTGCAAGTCACACAACCTTTCTGTTTCAGTTTCCTCATTTATAAAAATAGGACACATTTCATGGGTCACTGTGAAAATGATTTGTGTTTGTGTAAAGGGCCTCCCTCTATCTGGGCCACAAGGAACTCACTCTCAGGGCTTTCATATGTGCAGGAGGAATCTGGGATTTGGAGATTGTCAGAAAGGCACCTCTGACAACTGTGAAAGTCATGACTTGGAAATCAGAGTCCTATCTTTGAGATGTTTAGCATCAAACATTTCAACAATGCTTGCACCAAATGCAAAATTGTACTTTTGAGTAAAAATTAAGAAATCACACAGGAACTCCGTGAATCTGTTACCACTTTGAGATACACATTTTACAATTTAAAACATCTGCAGTGGACATTTGACAAGTTAGTCAAATGCGTGAGCCCTCATTCCATTTGTAGCTAATGTGGGGTAAGGTGGTTTGCCAGCCCTTTCAATTACTTCTACCACGCTTTAGAAAACTGAGAGCAAAAGTCCTTGATCCCAAATGGGCTCCTTTTAAAATGCATATAACATTGGTATGAGCATAACTTTAGCACATACCTTAGCTGTTGCTAGTCATTGACAACCTCTTTTGAAGTCTGTCAACTTGTTCATGTAGAAGGCTGAGAGCTTGACAGATTGGAAGGTTTATTTCCTTGGAGGAGTAGGCACTAATTTGTGTTTCATTTGCCAGGTCCAGTAAACTCAAGTAAGCTGAGAAGTGTGTATGTATGGGAGGTGTGGAGGTTTCAGTCTTTATGTAGTGGTGTTGGTGTCTGTAGGGTGAATAATTGTCAGGCTTTTCTGCCCTCCCGCCATTAGGATTGATTTTAGATCCCTGCAGTCCTGAATGCACGCCTGATGGCGGGCACCTGGGGTAGGGCATGGGCATACGTAGGTGGGATACTCCTGGGCTGAGACTGGGCTTATAAGGGCAGCGTCACTGTGACGCCAGCAGAGCGAAAGAAGCTGGAGAACAAGTCAGAGAATGGAACTAGCAAAGAAGCAGAAGCCACAAGAAAACATGCGAGAGAGCCCAGTAAAGAGTGAAGATTCGCTGGGAGCTAGGAGACCTGCCAGCCACCTGCCCTGTACCTGGTAAACTGAATAACAGCCACTGAGGGCTGCAGGACTTCTTCACTTGTCTGCTCGAATTGTAGAGATCCTGCTCCGCCCCTTCCTACTGCTACAGCATCCAATGTCACATGTGTCAGCACCCAGAGACAAAGTGGGCTAACTTTTTAGGATTATTCTGTAAACAGCCTTGGACTTGGTTGGGGAACTTGGACCCCGTATGAGTTCTGTGCCTTGCTGGGCAGATGCGTCATCTTTAAAACAGACCACCTGCCTAGAGTTCCTTTAATTACAAGGCCTTTTAGACAAGATCTACATCTGTAGGGTTTGAGAAGCGAACCATACTGAAAAGCATGGGATATTTTCTGAAGATCAGGATTTCAGTCTTGGGCCTGACTCTGACTGGGAATGTGGGTAAGTCTTCACCCCTCTCAAAAAGTTATTATTTATTGCTATATTCCTAGAAGTGACAGGGTTAGGATGAGATGTTTTCTACGCATTTGCACATAAATCACCCCATTGGAAATAAAAAATGGGAACCTCTGTTTTCTTATCTATAAACATAGAAATAATATCTGAAGTACTCGAAAGGATTGGGGGTCAGAATCAAATGAAATTGTGCCTGTGAAGTTGTAAAACCCTGTAGGTGGTTAGGATTCCTCAGTTAAATCAGATATCCCTTATTTGGTCACAGGTTGCAGTGTATAGATAAAAGTAAAAAAACTACTAGTCTAGGAATAAGGGCATTAAAGACATGCTAAAGCATTGTCTACAAAACCACAAGGCTATTTGCAACATTTTTTGACAAACTGTTCTGTTAATTAGGACCTAAAAGTAAAGGAGGGAAAAACAGTTTGCCCTTTACCTTCTAAGTTCTTCCAAGCCACACTTCTCTAAACTGGAGGCCCTGTAGCAAAAAATGAATAGTAGAAACACATTCAAGTCTACTTAAGTTCCACAAGACTTCATGTGGAACTTCAAAAGGAAATGAAACCCCAAAGAAGCAGTTAATCTTGAGCATTTTTATGCTATTTGAAGACTGAAAAACCATGGGAAAATATAAGACACAAAAGTATATCAACTAAGTTGGGGAAAAAGCAAGACCTGTTCAGATTCCTCTTGGTGTCCCTTCATCTTCAGAGATAGGGCGCTACTTTTCCTTCAGGTACACAGAAGACACTCATCTTAGCACCTGCTTCTGGGGAAGATCAAAAAGTCCTTGCAGGAACAATTTCTCAAATTCCTTAAACAGTGTGCCAAGGTGCCTTATTTTAGGGTATTGTCCTTGTCACATCAATAGTAAATAGCGTTGCCAGCTCTACTTGTTTAATGTAACCCATTAATGAGTTACATCAATCTTTGACAACTTACATATTTGTATGAGAATTAAGCCTTAGCTGAAAATATTTTTGACATTAAAAATAACTTCATTTCCCTGTTGTGCTTTAAACATAATTATATGTTACTTTGCAATCTTTAGTGCAACAAACCTTGGAAACTTTCTAAACGCTGTCAGTTAATGCCTGTTTTAGAGTTGAAGCAGCAAATGGTTTCCACTTAGCATTGTGTTGTCAGTTGCAGTTATGTTCTGACTATTCTGTGCAAACGATTCTATCAGTATTTAGATTGCATTTTAAGTTTATGTGTTTTAAGGGAAACTTCAAAGATTTACAGTTTTAGTTGCTGAATAGTATTAAAACTTCTCACCAGCTTTGATTTAAAAATGTTTTATTGAAAACATTCGTTTGTAACCATTCAGGTGTACCACATTATAAATCAGCATGTAAAATGTCCACCTGAAGTTCAGTTCTCATCCTTTCTTACTTAGTTGTCTCCTTGAACTCACTCACCTTCCTTTCTGACAGACCCTATTTTGTTCTTATAGTGTAAAAGTTTGCTTTTGTTTTATTTATTTCATTTCTTTATATTCCTTATGAGTGAATGGCTTTCTCTAACTTATTTCACTTAGTATAGTACCTTCTAGGTGCATCCATGCTACTGCAAATGGCAAGGGGTCTTTTTTTTTTTTTTTTTAGTACTCTTTTTTACAAAGATTTATTTATTCATGCATACAAGAACTGGGGTACAGGCCGGATGTGCAGGAGGGTGAGAGGACTCACCAGAGACAGAGAGGGAACAGAACAGGCAGACTGACTGAAATACACTGCTGAGGGGAGCAGCGAGTGAGATTGGAGAGGTCTGCTGCACCATGTGGGGACCGAAACCACACTGCAGAGGCTGCGGACAGCTTCACAGTGCTGTGCTCAACCGCCTGCGCCACCAGGGAGGCCCTGTCATTGTCTTTTTTTTAAATAGAAAAGTCAAATTGCATTGTATGTATACCATATCTTTTTCTGGTTGCCTGGTAAAGATGCATTTGT
The DNA here is from genome assembly GCF_964194135.1 of Talpa europaea. Classification (NCBI taxonomy): domain Eukaryota; kingdom Metazoa; phylum Chordata; class Mammalia; order Eulipotyphla; family Talpidae; genus Talpa; species Talpa europaea. The sequence goes on from NC_140074.1 coordinate 35,071,642, forward strand.
TTTTTCCACCTCTTGGCTGTTGTAAATAATGCTTCAATGAACCTGGGTGTGCATGTACCCCTTGGAATTAGGATTTTTGTGGGGTTTTTGTTTTGGTAAATATCCAGAAGAGGGATAACTGGATCACATGAAATTTCTAATTTTTTAAGAAATCTCAGTACTGCTTTCCATAATGTCTGCACTAATTTACATTCCCAGCAGCATTGTGCAAGAGTTCCCTTCTCTCCACATCCTCTCCCAACAATTGTTGTTTCTTGTCTTTTGGGTAATAGTCATTTTCACAAGTATGAGATGGTATCTTCTTTTAATTTGTGTTTCCCTAATAGGAGATGATGAATATCTTTTCATGTGCCTATTAGCCACCTGGATGTTTGTCTTTGGAGAAGTGTTTATTCAAATCCTCTGCCCATTTTGTAATCGGGTTGTTTGTTTTTTTTTTTTGTTTTTTTTTTTTGTGGTTGAGTTTTCTTTATGTATTTCGGACATTACTCTTATTGGAAATATGAGTTGCAGAGACTTCTTCCATTCAGTAGAATAACTTAGTTTTGGTGTTAGTTTCTTCCAGTGTGTAGTAACTTTTTAGTTTGATGTAGTTCCATTTGTTTGTTTTTGTTTCCCTTATTGTTGGAGTTGAATTTCCAAAGGCATCTATGAGCCTCGTGTCAATGAACATATCACCTATGGTTTTTTCTACATATTTTGTGGTTCTAAGTCAAACATTCAAGGTTTTTTTTAATATTTTAATTTTATATAGTTTTTATATCATTTTTCATTTTTGCACAATGTATGCATTTTCATCTTGGTTACAGTCCCCATACAATTCCCACCCCCACCTTGTTTTGATCCTACTCCCCCCTCCTCCCCCTGTACTGTGTGTCTGGTTTATAGTTACATGTTGATTTTGATTTTTACTTTATTATAATTAGTCTTTTTCCTGGTCCCTTATATAGGTTTTCTAAATTCCTGCTATGAGTGAGACCATCTGGTATTTTTCTTTTTCTTTCTGGCTTATTTCGCTGAGCATGATCCCTTCCAGCTCCATTCATGTTGCTGCAAATTGCATGATTCATGTTGCTGCAAATTGCATGAGTTTATCTTTTTTGATTGCTGAGTAATATTCCATAGTGTATATGTACCACATCTTCTTGATCCAGTCATCTATTTTTGGGCATTTGGGTTGCTTCCATAGCTTAGCTATTGTGAATAGTGCTGCTATAAACATAGGGGTGCAGGTGCCCTTTTGAATTAATGTTTCTGTGTCCTTTGGGTAAATACCTAGCAGTGGAATTGCTGGATCATATGGAAGCTCCATCTTTAGCAGGTTGAGGAATCTCCACACAGCTTTCCATAGTGGTTGGACCAGTTTGCACTCCCACCAACAGTGCAGGACGGTTCCTTTTTCTTCACATCCTTGCCAACATTTGTTGTAGCTAGTTTTTTTTTTTTTTTTAATATGTGCCATTCTCACTGGTGTAAGATGGCATCTCATTATAGTTTTGATTTGCATTTCCCTGATTACAAGTGATGTTGAACATTTTTTCATATGCCTGTTGGCCATTTGCATTTCCTCTTTGGAGAAATTTCTTTTTAGCTCTTCTGCCCATTTTTTGACTGGATTGTTTACTTTGTTTTTGATGAGTCTCTTCAGCTCTTTGTAGATTTTTATGATCAGTCCCTTATCAGTAGTGTTGTGTGTAAAAATTTTCTCCCAGTCAGTGGGGTGGTCTCTGTTTTGGTTACTGTCTCTTTTGCTGTACAGAAGCTCTTTAATTTAATGTAGTCCCATCTGTTTATCTTTGCCTTCACTATCACTGCTTTGGGTGATATGTCTTTAAAGAAAACATTCAAGTTTTTAATCCATTTTGAATTATCTTTTTGTGTATTCATCAACTTGATTTTTAAGGGAGATTAAATATTTGAGCAAAGTGGAAGTGTGATGAAAGTTTTCCCTTTCTGATTAGAAGACCTAGGTCAGATAGTATTACCCATATTTAACTTATTTAACTTACTTGATAATTGTTTGAGCCAGTAGAAACTGAAAAAAAACAGGTGGCACAGTGGGAAAATTTACTGCAGGATTTAGTGGGGCAAAATTTATAGCAGTAGTTCAAAGAGAATGAGCTACTTCTAGTTAAAATGTCTCTCGAGAAGTTTCTTAAGGTACAGTTATGCCAAGACAGTCAGAAAGACGTAAAATTACAGCAAGCCAAGAAGATTACGTTTGTAGTCCATATTTTAAGTCAGTCAACAATAAAAATAAAAGATGGAGGGGCCTCCCCGGTGGCGCAGCGGTTGAGCGCTGGGTTGGGAAGCTGCCCGCGGCCTCTGGGGCGCCAGTTCGATCCCCGGCTGCTCCCCGGCCACCGGAGGAGGGTCCCACATGGCGCGCAGACCTCTCCTGCCGCCCGCTGCTCCCCTCAGCAGTGTACTTCGGTCCTTCTGCCTGCTCTGCTCCCCGCTCTGGCTCTGGTGAATTCTCTCACCCTCCTGCGCTTCTGACTGTACCCAGTGCATGTATAAACAAAACAAACAAACAAACCAGCAAACAAATAAATAAAGCATGCCTCTAAAAAAATAAAAAATAAAAGATGGAAAAGAAAACATCTGTAGTACCTACATGTGTAATGTCTTTAAAATCTGTTGTTGTTTTTTTTCTATACTGTTAAGATTACCTTCTGTCTATGCGCAATTTATAAATGTTTTATGGCCCCAGGTACATACCTCCCAGTGGCAAAAACCCCATCCACTGGTGCCATTCCCTGCCTCTTGCCTCCCCCTGGATGTGCCAGGGAATTGGCCAGAGCTTTATAGTGAACCAGGGGAACAAACAGGACCAGCAGTTTAGGGGAGTAAACTGTAAGAACTACAGGAATACCGGGTCCTCTTCCACCAGGGCTAGTGGGAGAGAGATGTTCTGACTTGCCTTAGAACAGGTAATACCTTGTGCTTTTTTTTTTTTTTTAAATGCTTGTTCTATGACCATTTTAATGCCCAAAACAATAAAAATAATAAATCCTTGGTTGGTATTGACTGAAGTTCTAGTAGTGAAAATCCAGTTTATAAATGTTTATATTAATAATATGGTATAACAAATACTACATTTGGAATAAAGTGAAAAGCAGCTTGGCAAAAGACTTTTGAGGGATGACTAGGAATCAGGGATCCTAGATCCCTGGATTTAGACACTGCAAACCCTGGGTCCTCTCTTGCATTAGGCCTGAACTTCTTCCTGTATAGACACCACTCCAGATCTGTCCTTGTAAACTGAAAATGCAGTCTTCATACAAACGTGCCATTTGGAGTGAGGCAGGAGTTGCTTTGTGAGCGCAACCTAATTGAGTGATGGCAAATCAATGTTATATCATTCCTGCTAATGAAGAACAGATAGAAAATAACAGTTATTACTCATCTTTCATCTCCAACACTTTCATCAGCGTAGCATCGCCTTTGAGGCTAAGAACACATGCTCTGCAGAGAAATTGTGTTGCTTGAAATTCTGCTTCAACACTTCCTAGTTTATGACATCAGCTACATTAACCAAACTCTGGGCACCCCAGTTTTTACGAGAATGACAATTTTCCATGCAATTGTGATTATTTAACTGTATATGGTATATTTAACACGTACACTCATAACTTTCCTTATTACCTTTGCTGAGTGATTAATTGAGGCAGAAACAACTACCTCAATACTTGAAACAAAACCCTGATTTTTAGTTGGGTGGCCTGTGCTCAACTCAAAGACAGAATTTCTAGTCTTTGTCACAGAAAAGTTTTTTGTCGGTGAGATGTAAAAAGCATGGTACGGAGATCAGAAGTCATGTTATATAGGAGAGTGAGTGCCCTTTTTTAGTCTTTTCCCCACTGAGCTTAGATGGGATAGGGAACTCTTGTGGCTTTGTGGTCAGTCTTGACCCTAGGCTTGAAGAAGTGGTGAACAAAAGGTAGCCTGGATCCTTAACAAATTTATCGAGTTGCTGTACTTGCTTTGGACTGCCTAGCTTTAAAATTCTTTCATGGCTGTGTTCAGATCACCTGGAGGGCTTATTAGAACAGATTTCTAGGCCCTTCCCCTAAAATTTCTTTAGTAAGTCTTGTGTGGAGTCCCAAGAATCTGCATTTCTAACAAGTTCAAGTGATGTGAATGGTGCTGATTCCAGGACCATGTTTTGTAAGCCAAGATTCTATGTGTTAGGGAAATGAGTACTGAGTACCTGGCATGTGCTGGGCCTCTATAAAAACAACTAAGACATGAACCATGATGTGATAGTGGTTACCTCCTAGCTGATACTTATGTGGAATTCACTTGGGTCAGATCCATGATAGAGTTTACAAGAGAGCGATGAACAGCCAATGATTTCCCATCACTCAATTCTGAAAAAGTGGAGAGACACAAGGGCAAGGCTGAGGAGAGACCCGTAAATGCAGTGGTTATCAAGATTGGAATCACCTGAGGAACTTGAAAATACTGATGCCTGGGCCTATCTCCAGGGATTCTGATATAATTGGTCTGGGTTGCATCCTGCATATCTGGATTGTTTAAAATGCCTTGGTGAGTCTCACCTGCATCCCAGGTTGAAAACCACTGATCTTAGCCAACACCAAGAGGTGAGGTCATTGCCCCAAGGTCACACACATCATCAGAAACAGGTTTGACCAGCTGAATGCTCTTCAGATGCTTGTCTGACCTTTGAAACCTGCCCGAAGCCAGGTGCTCTGCCAGTTTTATTCTCCCTGGCCCTTAATTGTCAGTGACATAGGATGTGTGGTGCTGTAAGCACACATCTGCTCCAGCTCCATGATAGAGGACTTAGCGCAGCTCACTAGTTTTCCTAACAAAACAGATCTTTTTAATTAGCAGTAGATAATGAATTTAAACAGCATTGAAGTCGTTCCAAAATCTCCCATAACTGCCCTAAATAACAGCGTTCGTGAGGTACTCTCGTGGGGTGGATTGTTAAGAAATATCTGTAGTAGAACACAGCTGAAAACCCTCTGTGGGATTATTTTCCTTGGTTTTACTTTGATGATTGTTGGGTTAGAACCAGAGTCTGTCAGAGCTGCAAGGACTTTACTGTTATAATGTTATCTTCTCCCCTTACTGGATATGCTTATCTTGTCTACTTTTCTCTGTTATGTGACCCTCCTGGTAGCAGGGAGTTCATTCTCCATCTCCCAAAAAGCCCTCTCAGAATGTCCTTCCTTTCACTAAGTTGAGAAGGTTCCCTTAACTTCCACCCTTGATCCCAGTTCAGCTCTCAGAAAATTCAGTCCCAGCCCTTCACTGCTAAGGGATCAGGGCAGCTTCCCTGGGGGCATCCTAAGGGATTTGAATAGATGTTTTTGTTTGGGATGAATACTGCTGTTGTTGGCTTTTGGAGGGACTGGGAAAATAACACATTGTCCTGTGGCCCTGAAAGTGCTTGCAAATGAACTTCTCTTTCCCCTAAATTTCTGTGGAATTGGCAGTGGATATTTTGATTCATATTTCTCTGAAAGAAAAGAAAAATATTGCCTATCTTGAAGCCATTGCTCTGTGGGCATGCTCAACTTGTTAGAGAGGTAGTGTCTTCCTGGGTCATATTCTGTTGAGAAAGAGGGGTTTTGCCTCCATTCCCTACCTGATCTAGCCTCACTGGACAAGCTGTTCCATCACTAGGTCGGTAACATGGAATCACATGAACTAAAGGTTTCAGTTTCTTTCAACTTTTGAAAGTAAATTTCATAAAATGAGATCATAAAAGAAAATGAGCTAGTGCTTTATTGACGGGGCAAGATAAATGAATTAATTTTGTTTCATCTCTGCTTTCAAAAAGAATTTTTTTTAAGTTACAAGATTTAAAGATACTGTACAGTCACATCCTGTGTTTTGTTAAATCAAAATGTACTCTAACACAAGTGATGTGCTGCTGTATAATTTTACCATAATCATTCAGCATTAGTGTCAGACTCACTAGATTTAAGGAATGGTTCCCAGCAAGATCACCCTTTCATCAGATACCACATTTTGGGAGTCTCAGGACACCCATACTTATCACTGGCTGCAAATTCAAATTCCCACAACATTCTCAGGTTCAATGATTCAGTATGACTCACTAAGCTTGGGAAAGCACTATGCCTTTGACTACAGTTTTTTAATAAAGGATACAAATCAGGACCAGCCAAATTAAAAGATGAATAGGGGAGGTTTAGAAGGGTCCAGAATGCAGAACTTCCTTGTCCTCTCAGTAAAACAATGTATTCACCAATCAGGAAGTTTCAATCAGTTCAATATCTTTATTATTTGTTGTGGTCTCCTTATATGGGCATCATTGATTAAATCATTGACCTTTAGGACAATTTGATATCTAGTCTCCCTTCGCTCCCTGAAAGTTGTGCTGGCTCAGAGTCCCAATCATTTAATCACATGGCCTTTCTAATCAAGATGTGATTAGATTATGATTAGATCATATCTTGAGTCATCTTATCTCTTAACATAAACTCAGGTGAGATCCAAGAGGCTCCAGGATACCAAAGATAGTAATATTACTTGGGAAATTCCAAGGATTTAGTCTCCCACCCAGGAACAAAGGACAAAGACCAGTCAGATTTTGTTTTGTACAATAGGAGGGTTCATCTAAATGTGCTTTTAGAGTAGTAAGAGGGAAAACTGAGGTACTATCTACAATGTACCCATTACTACAATCGGTATGTACCCTGAAGTGACAAATCATGATTCCTTTATTTGGTTGCCACACATTTCTCACAGGATTTTGTAATGCCAGTGTTTTAAAAGCTTGTACTCTTGATTATATTGCACATTATTTAACATATATCTATATTTATATATATGTATAGTTGGCCTCAAACAAAAGCAATCAGTAATTCTAAGAAAATCGGGTTATTCAGAAACAGTAGAAAAGAGGGCAGATCAGAATATGTTCACGGTGAGACCTGTGTACACTTGCCTGAATCTAAGCTGAACCTCTGCATGATCTGAAGGGCCTCTTTCCCTCTGTCAGAGGGGGAAATCCACCTCCCACGGGAAATGCAAGGCATGTTGGATTTTTTAGTTTGCTGTTTTGTACATGCTTGGGCAACTAACTCTTCCTGTTCTCCAGACTTCATTTGGATAGGGTCCTGAACGTTAATGTTCACAGTACATATCACATATGCAAAACCATGATCCATATGGCCATTCTTTATAGGTAGTTTTCAAGGTAATTTTGGCTATATATGGTTTTTTTACCTTACTTATGTAGTAGAGCAACCCCGATACAAAACGGGGTGCCTGACTGTGGGTCCTCACCCGAGCGCTTAAAAGGACTTATCAATGCTCAACTGCAGGCACACGTGAAAGGTTAATAAAAGGTTTATTTACAAGGGAAGGGGAAATGAGGAAATGTACAGCTCTGGGAGAAAAGTGGGAGACAAAGTTTTAAATGAGCCCTACCCGATCCGCCGATCAGGAATCCCAAAATGGCGCTCTCAGAGTTCGCCGCCAGCCAGGAGCGGGGAAGCCAGGAGGCGAGCGATGGCGAGCCAGAGAGAGAGACCAAGGCCCACGTGTTTGGTTTTTTATATCCAACCTGGCTGCCCAACTCCACCCTCAGGTCCCAGCCACCCTCCCTTGGTGGTGATGGGATTTGTCTTTCCCAGAGTCTTGATGGCTTTTGTCTGGAGTGGGGGTGGGGTCCACAAAGCCTGTATGGGATTATCTCAGGACATCATTTCCCCCTAACAATTCCCCCCTTTTACTTTTTGCCACCATTTCCATGGTGATGAAGATCAAACATATTTTCCCCCTAACACTTATGGACTTTCGAGCCATGTAAAATGGTGTTCTAATATGCAATATCCCAGGCAGATGCTTTACTGACTTTCTAGCAGTTTAATCATCCAAATCCATTTGAACATTTCTGGTGACAAAGAGCTCCCAAATTTACGTCAACCCATTCAGTTATTGGGAAGTCCTCCTGGTAAGAGTAGTTTCTTATATTGAGTCATCTGCCTCTGATCCTGTGTCTACCCTCTGGAGTAACACAGAAGACGCCCTGTTAGAAGAGAGGACTTTTAGTATTTGAAAACAGATCCAGAGGTCCACGTACTCAGTGTTCTTCCTCAGTTTCTTTAACCATTTTTCACATTCTTCTACATACATGTTTTTAGGACAAACTCCTCAGCCTTCTGGTGAATATTTGATGTCCCTTGCAAAGTATAATGCCAAGAACAGAATATTCCGAGAGTGGTTCAGCAATAATAGCAAGGCTGTTACATTTCTTGATTTGATAGTCTGTGCCCATTAATTCATTCTGAGATTACACTTTTTTTTAGCCAAAGTGCACCTCCTCAGTCTTTTTCACAGATTAAATAAGTGTACTTGGATACCTGTTCTGTGGATGCCCCACATCCCTCTAATCTCCTGTTGACTGCATTGGGAGTTTCCTTTGGCCAGCCACATCCCCGTTCTCACTCCCTGTGCTCAGAGATGGGCGCATAACCCCCTGTTTATGATGATAAGTCCTCCCTTTTTTGTGCTTCTTTATGAAGATTATGAAGACCTCTCAAGTCATAAGCACTATAGATGAACCATTCTCTATAGTTTCCCAGTGGAAATTATTGCCATTTCATCTAGTTATTTTGCTTCTTTGGTTTCATCTTTCAGTTTAGGGTATTATTTCTCCAGTAAGAAATCTTGAACTGGTGAATGCATTCTTCCTTATCCCTGGTGATAACGATAGGCCCTCATTCCTGCCTTGGGATTCAGTATTCTCATGGCTTTCTTATAAACATCATAGCCAAAATTCTGTACCTCACACCATCTACACAACTAGCTCTTTGCTTCTCAAATTCTCTTTGCTCTAACTTTTTAACTTTTATGTTCTTGGAAAACAGGGCATTAAATAAAGTAAGATTTATGCAACCATGTCGTTCACTTGCCATAGTAAGAAGCAGTCGGATATGTATAGCATTCTAAAGAAGTCATTACTTTGGGGTTCTAGTCCCACTCTTTGGCTTCTTGCTGGCTCTGTAAGCTTGAGCAAGCCATTTTAATCCTTTGGGGTTTTCTCATTTAATTGGTGGGGATAATAACGTCTGTCATATGTCCATATCTCAGAGTTATGTTGAAACAAAATGCAGTGATGTACATGAAAGTGTAGCCGAACTAAGCATAACACTACACACGGGGCATTACCAGGGCGGCTTGTGAAATTGCACTAAGTTTGTATAATTTCAACATTTCATCCACTTATGATCTGTAAGTCTTACTTCACTGAGTCATCAGAATAGAAGGAAAAACAAGACTAATCAATTTGCTGATCTCATTAATCTTCACTTGATCTTGAAGTCTCTACTAGTTAAAAGCACTCAGAAACTCACAGCAAAGAGCTTTAGGACTAGTGGAATTGTTCTCACTTTTAAACAGGCCTAAATGAAACAGTGCCCACTGATAAGCGCTGCAATTAACTGCTTTGCTATCACTTTCAACAAACCTTTTTCTACATTCCTGGCCACTGGGGAAAGGAGGAGGAAGGAGAGAGATAAAAATATTGGCTTGTTTTCATGTTGGTAATTTACAACTGATAAAAATTAATTGCTGGCCTTATCAGTGGGTTGTCTGGAAGGTTTGTTTAGAATCTACTGGCTACTTATAAAGCCTCAAGGAAGGAAGAGGTGACAGATTTGGGGTTGTCCTGTACCATAATTCCTAATCAATTTGAAATAAAGGCTGTTGAGAAAACAGGTTTTACAAGGGATTTACAAGTTCAAAGCAAAGGAGTTTAAAAGTAAATGACTTCATGTGAATATTGTTTTGTGCCTAAAAATAGGAAGACAAATGATTACCAGAAAGTCAGCCATAGGGCACGGAATAAATGTGTGTGAGTGAGCAGCCCCACCCCTGTCCCCAGTCAAAGGCACTCAGTGCCTCTGAACTCATTGACCATGAATCTGTCATCAGGTCTTTACCAGCATATGTAATTTGATAGATAGACCATCAACATTTAAAAATTCAAAACATTTAAGTAAATATGAAGAGGGAAATACCATCCACAATCACCCTCCCAGCTGTTGTTCATATATATATAGATATTCCCCAGGTGGTAAAAACAAATTTTAGCACCATTATATGAAAAAGAAATTCCTAGGTAAATTAAACTTGTCATCAGGGTAGATCTAAAGTCTAAATTCAGTCATTTTTAGGCAATGGTCTCCAACCCATAAGTCCACAGAACCCTTGGCAAACTTAGTCCCAGACTATAAGAGGAGAGTGAACTGAGGTCTGTGGTCCTCATCTCTACCAGTGGGCCATGGAGCTTGTCCTCTGATGCACTGTCCACTCCCCAGAAAACCCCTCTCAGCCCTACCCTGAATGCTGCTTCCAAGTTGCAGTACTTAAGAGTCCAGATGCCATCTGTGTCCTACAGATGTCACCAGTAAGGACTCCATGTATAGGTAGTGACTTTTGAAACAGAATCTCTACATTCTTCCCAGGTTCAGGAAGTCCCTATCTACTGTCCCACCAGACTAAGCCAGTTACCCCTCTTTAACTCAAGCCCCAACTTTCATCCCCTGCCTTGGTTTCCGGCATAATCCCCACTCCCTCAACTTCTAAATTAAAAAAAATTATAAAGTGGAGCCTCCTGCTAATTCTTGGTTTTGATCCTGAAATACCAAAGTCCTGTGTAACCCACTGAGTTAAGAGATTCAGAACTACCAAAAACAAATGCAGCAACAAGAAAACAAATAATTGGTCATTCTACTTGAGGAGGAAACGAATAGTACAAATTACCTTTTTATTCAAAAAGTTTCCTACATTAGCAACAGTAAGTTTTAGCAAAATTATCAAAATAAATTATTTTGTCATACACAAATATGTGTAAAAATGTACATATAGGGCCTCCCCTGGTGGCGCAAGTGGTTGAGTGCCGCGCTGTGAAGCTGTCCGCAGCCTCTGCAGTGCTGGTTGGATCCTGTGAGGGTCCCACACGGCCGGTGAGGGTCCCACATAGCACGGCAGACCTCTCCTGTCATGCCCGCTGATCCCCTCGGCAGTGTACTTTGTCAGTCTGCCTGTTCTGTTCCCCACTCTGTCTCTGGTGAATCCTCTCACCCTCTCGCGCATCTGGCCTGTACCCCAGTTCTTGTATAAAATAAATAAATAAATCTTTAAAAAAAAAAGTACATATAACATTTGTGCTCTGCTTAACAGATTGAGAAATGAATCAAGATAGAAAAACTATAGAGTAGTGACCAAGTCTGGGTCCTGGAGGAGCCTGACCTTGATGGTGTCAGAAAAGCTCATGGATTGTTAGCTTTGTAAACTCTCAATCATAATTCTGTCATCATCCCAAGGATGGTTAATCTTTCAGACTGACTGGCTGACCCAACTTGCGGAGTCATGAATAGACCAGAATGTCAATTACTGATTTGTCATGAATGTCTGTCAAGCAGTTCAGAGCTTGTGTTCAGTCCCTTAATGAAGATTCATCAAGAGTCTGCTTTGCATTAGGTGTTGAGAATACAGCAATGAAGAAGACAAAGAGGGTCTCTGCCTTTACATGGTTAGTGTTTGTGAGTCTGGTCATTCTCTCTGTAGGAAAACAATACAAAAAGCCACTTTGTAGTCAGAAAACTGCTTTGCAAGCCTAAGTCAAAGCAGAGGTAGTCAGGATGAGACCTTAACTGGCTAGTGGTGTTCTAGGCTGACAGAACAGTTGAGTTACCTGTCCACTCTGGACAGGTCTGTGGGTCAAGACTCTGGAAAATGTTAGAAACTGTCTAATTTGAGTCTTATTAACTACATTCAGACCTTCCATTTTTAAAAAATAGAAGTATTTTTAAAGGTTTAAAAAATATGTAATCATCTATATTCCTACCATCCAGATTAACCCTGGGCTCTTTTATTTTCAGATTTTTCCTTTTAAAGGAAAATCACTATGGTTTTGGTAAAATGACACATGCTTAGTAATTCACAGCAGTGTAAAAATGAATAATGAGTCCCCAAATATGCCTCCCAGAAAGACCCATTACTGATAATAGCTGAATACTTTTCCATGAACATACACTATTTGGAGAAAAGGTAGGTAACATCACTTAAAAAAAAATCATACTATTCATGTCTATCTAAATTAACAACAAAATGGGAACAAATGAATTTTGTAGCTATAATACGATAGTACTTCTTGAAAGATCATCTAACTTTCAAAAAACAATTATGGGAAATATTAAGAATTCAAATTTATTATCAAAATTTATGTTTTGATTGTTTCCCTGTTATGAAACAACACTGAGCACCCATACATCTTCCTTGCACCTCTTCTCTAAACTTCCGGGTTTTGTTATGATTATTTATGCATATGTATGTATGTATGCAGATTTGTATGGATGTTTGATGCATGTGTGTATTTAATGACACTTTTCTTCACATTCTATCTCTAAGCATTATTGCTATGACTGTTTAGCTCCATATTGAATTTGACTCACTGTCTGGTTTTTGTTTTTACATACTCATTCCTGAATTATGAATTCTTTCTTAATGCAGTTTTCTTTATATTTGAGTAATATCTTGGCTGGCATAATATCCTTGGATCATACTTTCTTTTCCCCAAAATTTTGTGAAACTGTTTCTGCATTCCAGCTATGAAATTGTGCTGCAGAGAAATCTGGAGCCAGGTTAAATTTCAGTGTTTTTAGATGATTTGTTTCTCTACCTCTATGCCTACATTTTTTATTTTTGATGTTCAGTTATTTAGGTCGGCTATATCCAGAATTTCTTAATTACAGTTACAGTTGTGCTCCATTGATCTGAAGATTCATTTTTATTTCTTTTGTTAGACTTTCTAATCATCTTATATTCCACATATTGGATTTTCCATTTCAGAGAACTAATCATCTTAATGTTGGCTCACCATTGTCTGTCTTTATATCATTAGCTTCTAATTGATTTAATCATTCCATTTATTAAATAAGCAGTCACTGTGATTATATCAAGTCTTTCCATTTTCAGTGTTGTCTGTTTACTTTCTTGCCATTCCCACTTATTAGTTTTGAGTTGGTTTAATTCCTATGGTGGTTATGGTCTTATTTCTTATTCTTAAATCTTTTTAATGCTATTCATCTCATTTTCAGAATCTTATTTTTGTGTTCTTAAATAGGTAAATAAGTAACATAGTAGGAACATTCAGTTACCTATAAGGGTGGATTCTTTTCGAGTCTACAGAAGGAACACAGCTCTGTGCACAACTTCCTTTCAGCCCAGTGAACTTCATTCAGATTCTGACCTCAAGCCCAGTAGATAATAAATTTTGTTCTGTTTTAAGCCACTAAGTTTGTGGTAATCGGAAGTAATAGAAAACAATTACGCCACTCATCTGCTTCTCTCCATATTTGTGAGGATTCTCAGCGTTTTATAAACTCACAAAGAGCTTTGGACTATCAAGAGTTGTGTTGGGCCTTCCCTGTGGTGCAGCAGTTGAGTGCTGGGTTGGGAAGCTGCCCGCAGCCTCTGCAGCGCCGGTTCGATCCCCAGCCCTCGGGCAAGGGTCCCACATGGCGCGCAGACCTCTCCTACGTCCGCTGCTCCCCTCAGCAGTGTACTTCTGTCCTTCTGCCTGCTCTGCTCCCCGCTCTGGCTCTGGTGAATTCTCTCACCCTCCCGCGCTTCTGGCTGTACCCAGTGCTTGTATAAATAAATAAATAAATCTTAAAAAAAAAAAAAAAAGAGTTGTGTTAAAAGTTGGACCTTTCTGAACTCTTCCACTTGATAGCATTTTCTTGGCTCCTTTGTGAAGTTTTTTGTATTATGTTATGTCCCTCTTTTTGTTTGATTGTTACTGATTTGTTTTGGGTGGAGTTAGCACATATTTTGCTCACTTAATAAGTTTGCTTGGAGAGGGAATATTTGAGTCGGATTCAGCCTGCTCTCTCAACCCAAAAATCCCTTCACACACCAGAGTCAGGTATGTTAGTATCATAAACTAGATGACACCTCTTTTCTTCCTAGTCTATAAAGTCAGCCAAATGGTTTCTTTTTTTCCAATTAATACTCACCCAAGGTGCCAGCAGACTAAGTGTCTGGTGAGAACCCACTTCTGATTCATAGACAGTTGTCTTCTCACCATGTCTTCACATGCTAGAAGGGACAAGAGAGTTCTCTGGAGTATCTTTCATAAGGGCACCAAACCTATTCATGAAGGTTATACCTTCATTAACTAGTCCCAAAGGCCCCACTTCCAAATGTCATCACACTAGGGAAAACATTTCAACACACAAACTTTGAGAAGGTACATTCAGTATATCATATATGCCCAGAACATCTTTTTTTTTTTTAAGATTTATTTATGCATACAAGAACTGGGGTACAGGCCAGAGGTGTGGAGGGTGAGAGGACTCAAATACAGAGTGGGGAACAGAACAGGCAGACTGATTGAAATACACTGCTGAGGGGAGTAGCGGGTGAGTCAGGAGAGGTCTGCTGTGCCCTGTAGGCAGCTTCCTGGCCAGGATCGAACTCGTGCTGCAGTGACTGAGGATAGCTTCATAGGTTGCATTTTAACTCCTTGCGCCACCAGGGAGGTCCTATGTCCAGAACATTTTCAAAAGAAAAACTGGAAGATAGTTTTTTAAAAATTTCACAACATGTGGTAATTACAATTTTTTTGTACAACAAATGAAAATGTATTCATGGTGTAAAATGAAGAGACATTAAGAAATGATAATGAAATTTTCTCTCAATAGTCAAAAAAGAATTGACAGTATCAATCACCTGAAATCAGAATTTAAAATTCCTTTTTTAAAAAAGATTTATGCATATAAGAACTGGGGTACAGGCCCGAGGTACAGGGTGGTGGTGATGGTGAGAGGATTCACCAGAGACAGAGTGGGGAACAGAACAGGCAGATCTACTGAGATACACTGCTGAGGGGAGCAGCGGGCGAGTCAGGAGAGGTCTGCTGTGCTATGGGGGTAGCTCCCTGGCCAAGATCGAACTCGTGCTGCAGTGGCTGTGGATAGCTTCATAGGTTGTGTCTTAACCCCTTGCGCCACCAGGGAGGCCCTAGGTGGGCTTAATTTAATCCCATGAGCCCTTTACTGGGTTTTCTCCAGCTAGTTACAGAAGAAATCAGAAAAATTCAAAGGATGAGGAGACTTTAACGAGACAGTGGTTGAGATGGAGTTGTGTGGAAGGATCTTGAGATTATTGTGATAGAATCAGAAGTATTTATGTGATTTTCATGTGCTTTTTGGCACAGAGCTCCTAAAACACTTGTAATTTCCTGAGCGATAGGGAGACGAGTGTCTTTTGTTAATAAGCCTTTTTCAGCAACATCAGAGTTTATGCTAATGAATTGATTCTTGGTGGTCTTTTCAATAGTATCAGCATGGTGGCTGTTTCCAGAGAATCCAGCCCTGTGGTTATAAGATTGGACCTTTCATATAAATCAGAGAATACTGTAGACATCCTGCAGGGGAGGAGGAGGGAGAGGGATCAGAGGGAGGGTGGGATGAGAACAGGGGACTTAGGCGATGGTGCACGGGTGCATTGGGAAGGAAATTCCATGGGGATTACACCTGAGGGGGTGGGGAGAAGCAAATATTGTTTAAAAATGAACAACAGGGGCCTCCCCGGTGGCGCAGCGGTTGAGCGCTGGGGTGCGAAGCTGCCCGCGGCCTCTGAGGCGCCGGTTCGATCCCCGGCCGCTCCCCGGCCACCGGCGGAGGATCCCACATGGTGCGCAGACCTCTCCTGCCGCCCGCTGCTCCCCTCAGCAGTGTACTTCAGTCCTTCTGCCTGCTCTGCTCCCCACTCTGGCTCTGGTGAATTCTCTCACCCTCCCGCGCTTCTGACTGTACCCAGTGCATGTATAAACAAAACAAACAAACAAATAAAATAAATAAATAAAACATGCCTCTATTAAAAAATAAATAAATAAATAAAAAATAAAAATGAACAACAATATAAAAAAATTTAAAAAGAAGAAGGTTGGAACTTTCGTCTCCACTCACTTCGACCTTGAGGGAAGTGAGAGGGTTTCGAGATTGAATTCCCAACCAAAGGTTAATGATTTCAACAATCATAACTATGTAATGGAACCTCCATAAAAACCCTAAATGGTGGAGTTTGGAGAGCTTCCAGATTGACGCACACATCCATGGGCTGCGAGGGTGGTGCACCCCAACTCCCCAGGGTCAGAAACTCCTGTGCTTAAGACTCTTTGAGACTTTGCCCTATGAACTTCATCTGACTATTCACTAATAGCCTTTATAATAAGTAAACATAAGTATTTCCCATAATTCTGTGAGGTATTTTAGCATATTATGGAGCCTGAGGTTATGGGAATCCCTGACTTTATAGCCATTCAGACAGAAGTATGGGTGTCTGGACAGGCATCTGAAATGGAGACATTTTGTGGGACTGAGTCCTTCATCTGTGGAATCTGTGCTGAACCTGGTAGTGTCAGAATGGAATTAAACTGTAGGACACCAAGTGGACATCCACAGAGAACTAGAGAATGGCTTGGTATAGAAGGTCCACATTTGTTCCTGGCCACTATCAGAAGTGCTGTCAGTAAGAACAGATCGCAGACCTTGAAGGGCTGAGAATGATCCATGGCTAAAAGTCAGAATATAGGAACTGTAGTCCTACAACAGCAAGTTACTGCATTTGGCCAACAGTCTGAATCAATGAGGAAGCACTTGTTCACAGAACCTCCAGGTAATAGCACAGTCTGGTCAACACCCTAATTTTAGTTTCATGAGACCCTAAGCCAAAAACCCAGTCAGGTCCCTCTTGGCTTCTGATCTACAGAACTGTGAGATGATAAATGAGTATTAAATTGTTATGTTGTGGCAGTTTGTAATGCAACAATAGAGATCTTAATATTAGGGAAGCTGACGGAGGGACACACCAGGACCCTCAAATTTACACAATCTGAATGGGTCTGGCCATCCATGCGCACAAAGACAAAGCATACTTAGTGGAACTGTTAATAGGGTTAGTGTGCATAAAGGAGAAAGGATATTAGTTTTCTTATAAAACACCCGGTTACCCAGCCCCACAGGGTTTGCCCACAGCAGGGTCACTGAGGGTAAAAAGCTAGCCACAGTCTTAGGCATGTTATGGCAGAGAATCACAGCAAGTGGGCAAAAGGGGCCTGGCAAATCTGAGACGAAAAGGGCAAAATCAAAGTACAAATCAAGATAATGTCTCCTATTGTCAGCCTCCCCATGTGTGTCTCCTCCTTTGTCTCCCAAGTCTGGTGTAAGTCCAAAGCAGAGATGCAAGCAAGCCCTTCGCCAAGTGCCTCTTCTCTCTGTGTGTCTCTCTAGAGCTCACCTGCCTTTTTTGTTACATAACTTCCCCGGGCCACTCAGGTCCACCCCCTGTTCCTAGTCGCTAGGCCAACGCATGTAAATGGGGCGGGGAACATGGTACCTCCCCCTTTTATGGAGATGTCTCTTATATTGAGGCCTTTATAGCATTTGTCTCTTCACAAATTAGCAGGAAACAATTCTTTGTTTATCTAAGTGCAGTGGTTTAGAGAGAGAAAGAACTTGTAGTCTCGCTAAGTCTGTTTCATTAGCTCTCTGCTCATGAAAACCCCAGTGCCATTTTCAAGTAGATACCAGGAACCAGGCTTTGTAACTGGGTACTTTGCACTTGTTACTTCCTTTAATACTAAACAACTATCCATAAGGCACATAGATTTCCCATTTTTTTTTTAAATATATATTTATTTATTTATACAAGCACTGGGTACAGTCAGAAGCGCTGGAGGGTGAGAGAATTCACCAGAGCCAGAGCGGGGAGCAGAGCAGGCAGAAGGACCGAAGTACACTGCTGAGGGGAGCAGCGGGCAGCAGGAGGGGTCTGCGCGCACCATATGGGACCCTCCTCTAGTGGCCGGGGAGCAGCTGGGGATCGAACCAGCGCCGCAGAGGCTGCGGGCAGCTTCGCAACCCAGTGCTCAACCACTGTGCCACCAGGGAGGCCCAGATTTCCCATTTTACAAATAAAGATTCAGTAAAGCAAGTAATCATTCAAGGTCATGTTGCTAGTTAGTGCAGAGATTCAAGTTAGGTTTGTCTGACCCAGTGGTTTTGTGCTGATGACATCCAGTGACCTTGCATTAGTTGGCTAGTGCTATGCTAATAAATACCACAGACTGTGTGGCTTAAATAAGAGAAGTTTATTTTCTCTCTGTTCTGGAGATTAGAAGCCTGAGATCATGATATCAGAGGGTTAGTTCTGTTAGGGGAAAAAGATGTCCTGAGCTAATCCCATACAGGCTTTGTAGACTCCACCCCCACTCCAGACTAAAGCCATCAGGACATTAGGAAAGACAAATCCCATCACCACTAAAGGAAGGATAACTGAAACCTGAGGGTGGAGTTAAGCAGCCAGGTTGGATATAAAAACCAAACACATTGGCCTTGGGCTGGCTTGCTATCACTCGCCTCCTGGCTACATAGCCCCTGGCTGGAGGCCAGCTCTCAGAGTGCCATTTTAAGATTCCTGATCAGCGGATTGGTTAAGACTCATTTAAAACGTTGTCTCCCACTTTTCTCCCTGAGCTATACATTTCCTCATTTCCCCTTCCCTTATAAATAAACCTTTTATTAACCTTTCACGTGTGCCTGCAGCAGAACATTGATAAGTCCTTTTAAGCGCACGGATAAAGACCCACAGTAAAACACCCCATTTTGTATCAGAGTTGCTCTACAACAGTTCCTTCTGAAGAATGTGTGGGAGAAACTTCATGACTCTCCCTTCTGATGCTTTGCTGACAATAGTTGATGTTTCTTGGTTTATAGAAGCATCACCTCAATCTCTTCTC
This sequence comes from Talpa europaea, assembly GCF_964194135.1. NCBI lineage: Eukaryota > Metazoa > Chordata > Mammalia > Eulipotyphla > Talpidae > Talpa > Talpa europaea. Next base: position 35,090,459 of record NC_140074.1, read on the forward strand.
CCCTTGTGTATCTGCCTCTGTTCAAAGCTCCCTTTTTTAACATAGGCACAGCCATATTGGATTAGGGTCCACCCTGACAATCTTATTGTATTTAAAGGTTTATTTATTTATGCATACAAGAACTGGGGTACAGGCCAGAGGTGCAGGGAGTGGGTGAGAGGATTCACCAGAGACAGAGGGGGGAGGGGAACAGGCAGATTGTCTGAAATACACTGCTGAGGGGAGCAGCAGATGAGTCAGGAGAGGTCTGCTGCGCCATTAGGGTTAGCTCTGTTGCCAGGGATTGAACTCATGCTGCAGTGGCTGTGAATTGCTTCATAGTGCTGACGCCTCAAGCCCTTGCGCCACCAGGGAGGCCCCCTGATAATCTCATTTTAACTGGATCATCTACAAAGACCCATTTTCACATTCACAGATCCTAGGGGTAAGGTTTTCAACATCTTTTGCGGGTACACAATTCACCCTATTACAGAGCTCCACTCCAGTTCTCACAAGAGAACTACACCTCTTTGCAGATGTGTATTATTGCCCCATTAATTTTAGAGTTGGAGATTGAAATCAGCACTCAGTCCCAAGGCAGAGGGATAAAGAAACCTTTGTGTTTCTTCTCCTGCCCTTTCAGTCTTCCTGTTCCTTATCACTCCATCCATGCCTTCAGGCAGTCTCAGCCTCCTGATATCCTAGAGAGAGGAAGTTGTCAAACCCTCCTGACCAACCTGTTGCCCCCTGCTCTGTGATCCCAATCCTGCCAGTTCTCAGCAGAGGTGCAGGGAGGCTGCCAGTTCCCACTGGGTGAGTCCTGCTGAGGGGGAGTGATGGAGGTGGGGGGCATTTCAGGGCATTGGCAAAGCTTCCTGGCATGAAAGTGACAACTGGGCACAGGCCAGAAGTCAGAACACACCTGCTGCCATCACTTTACTTGCTTCTTTCTCTTTTAACTGGAGGTGAACTTATCAAAAAGGACAAAACCTACCATTTGTCAGCCTTATACTGGGAACCAGGCCCAGTTCTGGAAACTTTATTCAAGATCTCACTGTATTTTCCTTATCATAGTGAACATTTGGTCATTGTTTTATAGTTGGCAGAGCATTTTCTTGTCTGATATTTACCACATGCCTTTGAGTGAATAGTTGACTTTATTCTCATTTTGTGGATAGGCAGGTGACTAACTTAATGTTGCCCTATGTAGCATGTAGATAGGACTGAACCCTAGCTCACAGAAGCTGCCAGACATTTCCATGGAGCAGTTAAAGCACCTACTACAGAGTGAGTGTTTCATTCCCACCTGTCTTTGGGGCCCTTATTAGAATTTGCCTCCTTTTGTTAGGGGGAAATGATGCACCCCGTTTTGTATTGGGGTTGCTCTACAACACTTTTAGGGGCCAAGTAAGATGGCCCTGTGTTGCTGCCCTACACTTCATCTTGACATTCACATTATATATACATTTCTCTCACACACAACTATCTAGGTACTCAAGAGCCTTGTGATCTCACTTTTAGAAAAAACTAAGACTTTCCTCTGATAAGCTCTCTTGAAGCCTCTGCCACCTCCCCAGCAGTGTATACCACTGCCTGCTACCAGCAGGCCCAATGGGCAGCCGGAATGCAACGTAGTGGTAATTCCTAGCTGCAGTTTCTATTTTGAATCTTTGTTGCCTATTCTTTGGGGAGCACAGGGCTGGCACTCAATAGGTACTCTGAAGAATTATGATGATCTGTGGCTATGTATTAGCAATCTGCTGCTACATAACAAAGTACCTAGAATTTATCAGCTCGAAACTATAAAATGACATGTACGTATTATTTCAGTTTCTATCGGGTGGGAATCCAGGCACGATTTTACTGGGGTGATCTTTCATGAGGAGGCTATCAAGCTGTCACGGGGCCTGCAACGAGTGGGGTGATGGAGCTGACTCCAAGCTCACTCCCGGGCTGGGGTTGTTAGTGGGACTTAGTTCCTCGCTGCCTATTGGCTGGACCCCTCATACATGGTCCTCTTTACTGGCTTCCTGAATGCCCTTCTGGCATGGCAGCCAACTTCTTCAAGTGCCAGGGATTAGAGGGAGAGTCCAAGGCAGAAGCTACAGTCTTTTATTGCCTAATCCTCAGGCATGCCATCACTTTTGCCTTATTCTTTATCACTGAGATCAGCACTGGCACAACGTGGGAGGAGACTGCACAAGGATGCAGATACCAAGGGGTGGGGTCAGGGACGACTTCTTGGAAAGTGGCTGCCTCAGCTTGTCTATGCAAATATTTTTCATATTCAGAGAACTTCTCATACTTTCAATTCTGGAAAATTTTTGTTGTTGTTTATGTGGTGTTACCTTGTTTCTCCAACATATTAAGAGTCCAAGGGAAGAGAATGTCATGTTTCCAGATCCTTTGCCTCTTCCCTTCACAACCCTCCCAATTAACACCAGTAAACCAAACAAGAAACTAAGTATGTGGATTTGTGAGCAGCATTCATTGCGTGCATTAGGTAGGCAGCTTTATAGCCTTGGATTCAGTTTCTCTCTCTGTAAAAACAGGGTATAGAGGAGAAAGGGTTGGGCCAGATATTCTCTGAGGGCTCTTCTACCTGCAGGTGCGTAGAACCTCTCCCATTTGACAGATACAACACAAGGGCCGAGAACTGGGAGCTCACCCAACTTTGCTAGGTCAGTGTCCGGCAAAGCTGGGAGTAGAACCATGTCGTCAGGGCTGTTGAGCCGATGTGCTTTCTTCGTAGGGACTGCTTGCATCTGAGCCAGCCAGCTACTCATCTGGATCTTAGTGGTGCTCCTATCATTATTAATGTTACTAATTCTGCTGCCACCACCACCCCGCATTCACGTCCAGTCTACTAAATGCCATGTTAAGTGTTTCTATGATCGATTTGGGTCACAAAAATCCTATATCATAGAATGACTCCCATTTTACAGGGGGTGGGGGGAACAAATCCTCAGTGAGTCTTAACCGGATGATTGACCTTAAGTTACCAAGAAAGGAATGAAAGTAAGAGCTTGAAATTGGAAGGCTGGGTTGAGAGATACTGAAGCAGAACACATCAGGCGCAAGGTGACTTTATCTCAGCCCCCCACAGTGTTTGGCAAGGCAGTTGCACCATAAGCACCTGCCACCACCCCATGCTGAAAGGGGGAAGCAACCTCAAAGGACACCTGTGTGGAAGATGACCTTGACTCCAGAACTATTTGAGCTTCAGGCAGGTGGACTGCTACACTCTGAGCCAAGAACAAGATGGGGGGAAATGCAACATGCTTGCTTTACGCACCACATGGTGCCCTTGTCTTCCAGGCTGCAGAAATGGTTGCCAGCATGGTGGGGCTGGAGAAAGAAGTGAAGACTGTGAATTCTGTGTCCCACTAGCCTCTCACACATCAGGGCTGTATGTGAGGATGCCATCCAGGCCTCTGCTTTTTCCTTTCAGAACCTAAGTCCCTTCTCCCCACATCTCATGGAATTCACCTCTCTTGTCCTGGTATTGGCTACTTGTAGTCCTGTGTCAATTCGAAATTCTCCTCTGTGTTGTCTTCTAGCTCAGCACATCCTACCATAATCCTTGATGTGCTCCTGCCTCCCAGGCAGAAGCCTGAGTGGTAGCTCTGAAATCTTATCAAAGAAGTTCCTAATTGTCCCAGGGATGAGGGAGTCGGTACACAGAGGCCAATGGTTTACTTTAGAAATTACTAGGGGTAGGGAAGAGAAAAGTATTTTCTTATGCTTTGGAATCTTCCAGCAAGGAGCAGAAGTCAAAACTTGATGGTTCGTTCCATCATTCTTTTAATTATTCCATGCACGATCCCCACATAACTGGGATTATTCTCTCAACCTCACATACAAGAGACTGAGGCTCAGAGAAGTGAAATAACTAGACCCAGGTCACACAGTTAAGAGAGGCAGAGTTTAAACTCACATGTGTGTAAACTGATAGAGGCTGGGGCCTGATAGCAGGGAGCATTTGTCTCATGTTGGATGGGTTCTGTCTTTGGCTGCTTTCTGGACATTGTCTAATTTTAAACCTTTCATTATGCATTATGAAATTGGCTCAGCAAGGTTAAGTAACCTGCCCAAGGACTCACAGCTTAGTTATGGTGAGAATCAAGAAAAGCTTGGAAAGCCTATGTAGGGCCTTACTTCTTCCAGACTCCAGGGCCAAGAGGGAATTCCAAGCTATGTGTGTTCCAGATTAGATCCTCTCTTGTCCTAACTTCACACTCCCTTTAGTAGGAGGATAATGTAAATCCAAGACTTTACATATTCATGGCATTACCAACAGAACCATCTCACAGTGTCTGCACCCATGTTTATGAGAGTCACCATAAAAAACCTTTAACTCCTACGCCATTGCTCAGTTCCCAGAATTTCAGTATGATGCCCCCTTTTCTAACCCCAACTCTTACCTTCCCCAAATTCTCCAACCCTTGCAGTGAGGTCTCTGGAGCTAGGCTCAATCATCTGCGTACTCTTAACCTTTAGAGTGGTGATTGCTTTCAGTGTGTTTGTGCTTTACAGTGGGGACACTATAGCATAGAACAAATCACATTTTGTGGGACTGTTCTAGTCCTTGTTGGGCATTAAGCATCCTTGGCTCATCTGCACACTAAATACCAGTTGTGTTCCCCAGTGAAATTTCAATGAACTTCACTGATCCTGGGTTCTCCCCTGAAGACCCTGTTCCCTGAGAGTCCTCTGGTGATGGCCCTTTATCTAACAGCTTTGATCTACTAGGCCTGAAGTACATAGGTGTCCTTGCTCCTCATTGCTGCTTCCAAAGCATTCTGCTTCCCTCCTCCCTGATTTCTCCAAACAAGTTTGAATTGCAAGCAAGACCCTCCCCCTTTTTATCACAGTCATCTACTGATCTTCTAATGCTCCCCTCTAATCCCATGAAGCTAGGACCTGGCTCACTGTCACCCTCTCTAACGCCACTCTTTCCAATTCTACATGACTTTACTTAGATAGAACTTCCAATGCCCTTGACTCTCAGTTCCTTCATGACTTTGTCTTCTATCCTACTCTCCCACGGTCTTGCTCTAGATTTAGCATTAAGGGGATTGTAGCCATTCCGTAAAGTCAATTTCAAATGTTCTACTTCTTACTTATCACTTCCTATTTTTCCAGTTCACTCTGATGTGTGGACTTCAAAAATTATTCTCTCACACTGGGGCATACAACCTGTTCATTCTCCTGTAATTACTAGACTGAGGGGGTCACCTTCCTTTTAAGAATTTACACTAGTATCATTTGTCATAGTGAGGCTTACTCTGCACATCTTATTTTAAAGTGTCACTCCATTATTTTTATAGTAAGTCCTCACTTAATATCCTCAGTAGGTTCTTGGAAGCTGCAGTTTTAAGAGAAAGGACATGTGATGAAACCAGGCCCTAGAATGACAGTTTGTTCAATGTCAGTCATCTGGAATTCTTTTTGTCTCATCAACATTACAACAAACAGTCAAGCATCTGCTGTGTTCCTTATCCTCTTAGGGTTTATTTTTCTCCATTCTACTTGTGACTAAGACACTATATATTTTGCTTTTTACTTATTCCCCTGGGATGAGCACTTTATAAAGGCAGGGAATTTCCTTCACTGTAACCAAGTGCCTAGTGTGAACATCCTGTTAAATGTTCTAACCCTCCGAGCTCTGACAAGAGAGCATAGCCATCTGCCTAGACTTGAAGTCTGTGAGATAGCTATGCAAAAACTATCCCTAGCAGGTAAAGCCAGTCTTTTCAACTACTACTCATCACCAAGAGCTAAGTAAAGATTTAAATGTTGGGTACCCAGCATTGAATAAAGAATGCATTTCCACAATGCTGGAGTAGTTCTTACAGAGTGAAATGTGTTGGACTGCTTCCCAGTATGCCTCCTCAGTTTGATCATCTAATAAACTCTTTGTTTATCCTTGAGACTTTTATTCCAGTTAGTAGCAGAACAATGCTTGGCACATATATGGTGATCAATGAATATTTGTTGAATGAAAAAAAATATGATAGGGTGACATTCTGAACCTAGGCCAGTTAAACTGAAAAGTCTCCCTCCTACATGTTTTTTCAACATGAACAGATGAGCCAGTTATGAACTAGATTGTGGGAGCCACTGCTAGCAGCATTGCTGAGGGTATGGGGAGGAAACTCTATAAAATACCCCAGATATGGATGGGTTGACAATATAGTGCTTTGATATGGTGATTAATAAGGAATAATTTGTCATTCAGAAGACCAAAAAAATGTATTTCTCATATTTGGTCTGCATTTACAATTCCTGATTCACAGCTCCTCTAGGAGTTAAAGTATTAAAAGTGATAAAGGCATCTCTTGTATTAATGAGGTAACTTTGGAAAATATCTAAGAATGGGGGTGAGGAGGGCCAGTTGCCAGAGAAACCAACATGAATAGAGGTTGGAGCGCCCAGTCTTACCCCAGACCTGAGGCGAGGAGGGAGGGGCTGGAGATAGAGTTCAATTGCCAGTGGCCAATGACGTGACCCATCGTGCTTGTGTAATGAGGCTCCGTAAACGCCTGACGGGAGGGGTTTTGGAGAGCTGTTGGGTGATGAACATGTGAAGCTTTGGGGAGAAAGACACACCCATACAGGGCATGGAAGCGCCACAACTTCTCCCCATACCTTCTTACCCTGAGCTTTTCATTTAATTGTTGATCTTTATCCTTTAGTATCCTTTGTAATAAATTGGTGATCTAGTGAGTAAATGGATTTCCTGAGTTCTGTGTGCTGTTCTAGCAAATTAATCGAAGCTGAGGTGTGTGACCTGGGAAACTGATTTATAGCCAGGTAGTCGGAAACAGATAATAATCTGGGCTTGCAACAGGCACCAGATGTCCGAGGAGGGGGTTTCAGGAACTGTGATCGGGAGCACAGGTGTGGGGCTTGCCTGCGGCTTGCGGCTGGTGTCTGAAGTGGAGCGGGATCTTGGGAAACAGCCCTTAATCTGTGGAACTGAACACTGTCTGAGTAGATGATGTCAAAACTGAGTCGAATTCTCAGGTCCCCTGCCAAGCGTTACTTTTGGTATGGGGAAGCCTCCGCACCGACACTGACATGGGAGAGTGGTCTCAGGAAACCTACTATACAAATACCAATTGAGAAGCTTTAAAAGCCATGAAAAATCACATGGATTGCTGCTCTCATAAAGCCACAGAACCAGTCATGTAGCTCCTCTACTCTGTCTCTCCCCTTCCCAGCTTGCTCTCTCTCTTCCCCTAATCTGTCTTTCTATTTTCTTCCCCTTCCTCCCTGTACTGCCTCTCATTTTCTTAACAATGACCCCTTTTCTCCTCTCCTTAGCTTCCTGAAAGAACAAAGCAAATTATTTTTTTTAGAAACAATTTTAATTTCCAAGGTGTAAGAAAAATGAAATTGTCTCCTTCCCTCAAGTTCCCATGAGCATCCTGTGCTTTAATGAAATAAATGGCCTCGAGGAAGCCCTGCGAGTGGAGGGTGACTGGAAGGTCTGTTGCATTCGGGCTCTGGCTCTCTCCGCTCCCTGTTTGGCCTCCGCAGCTGTCCAGGAATGAACGGACGGGCCAGAGCAAACTTATCACTGACCCCTGCCCTGTGCCACTTAAATAGAGACAAATGACAGCCTAAAAATAGTGAAGAAATTTGAAAAAGAAGGGAGAATCCCCCTCTTGATAGTGAATCTGGAAACGTGTATTTTAAAAACCTCATCTTTCTGAATACCAAGTTTTCATTCTCATAGATAAGTTGGCCTAGGGGAGCACAATTTGTCTCCCTAATGAATCATCAACAGCATACAGCAGTTGCAGGTGAGAGAACAAGGAGGACAGTTGAATTGGGGCACCTAACCCACAGGTGGGAAGCAGAGATGACTCAGGAAAAGTGTGGCCCAGAATTCAGTCATGTATGTTGAACAGTGAAAGAACAGGGACTTGGTTTCAGGCATACCTGAGTTCAAATCCTTGCTGTTTTCTTTTCTAACTCTGAAACCTTGGTCATAGTGCCTGACTGCTTTGTACCTTAGTTTCTTCCTTCTGTCAAGTGGCGATATTAATCATCCCTACCTCATTGGGTTGTCACAAGGACTGAAGATGATATGTAACAATTATGGTGATGAAAATGAACATAAGTTTGAATGTTCATGCCAGGACTGTGCTAGGTGTGCACATTAGCTCACGTAAGGTGCTCAGAGCAATGACACGTAATGGGCATTTGATACTGGTTAAAAAACATTATTATTCAGTACTATGTAGTGACAAAAATGTCTTGGAGATGTCAACATTTAAGACACAGGATTATTTTAAGTTATTTTCTGTTGTGAGATGGAGAGTTTCGGCTTCCCTGGAACCTTGATACAAATAGAAGTATTCACTCAGATGGATTCCATTTGGCTGCAGAAAGAAAAATCTCTAAAATATCTGTGGCCTTACCCAATAAAGATGTACTTCTCATGAATACTACAGGTCAGCTGGGGGCAGCCTGGGGTTTGGCTGATCCTGATCATTGACACTCAGTGCTTTTGGCTGATGGATCCTCCATCTTGACATCTGTTTCCACAGTTACCAAGACAGAAAAAGTAGGACTGGAATAGAGTAACAGCAATTAAATGCTTCTTCTGGAAATACTTTTTTCTTTTGCTTACATTTATTTAGCCAAAGGGAACCACATAGTCACACATAACTTGAATATGGTAGAGAAATGCAGTCTACCATGCACATATTCCAGAAGAATTAGAATATTGGGTGACTAGCCCAATAACATGAGCCCTAATAGACATCACAGAAGGGCATGCTGGACATCAAAGGCATTATTTATAAAGAAATGAATAATAAGAGATACCATGAAATGAACACCTACTATTTGATAGATATTGTGCAGGTACATTGTACTTACATATTGAAACCCAGGTTGGTATCAGTGGTTTCCATATTATAATGTGGAAACTGAGGCTCAGGGAGGTTCACTTATGAAGACTTCATAGGTAATATGGATAGCATGAACATAGCCTGCATAGGTTTTCTGCGTCTTCAGGGAAATCCTTCGTAAAGAACAGTGTACTAGGAGACTGTAAAGACTTATTTCTAGTCTCATGTTCTAGTTTTTAAAGTCTGAGCATGTGCCAGGATGACAAACAGATCTTGAGTGTCAACTCTGACAGATTTGTGTTGGCTGCTAAAGAACTGCAATGAGACTTTCCAACGGGAAAAAGTAATGTGATTGATTAACAATGTCTGCTGTGGGCATAGGAAGGGGGGGTGGCAGCATAAGAGACAGATGTTTTGCTATCTAAGGGCATTTTTCTTAATTTCTCTGGGTTCCAGTTACATCGTTTACAAAACAGGGTTAATAAATCCTTAGGAGAGTAAAGAAAGAGCCTAGCCAAGATGATTTCTTCATGTCCTCAGTGGGCACCCAAACTTCTGTTCCTAGGTGCATGTATTCCAATTTATTTTATGCACACTGTTCCATCATGTAGTCATGAAAACCCATTAATATGTGTGGGATGGGGCTGGGGAAGGGCACTCAACAGATTGAGTCATTGAAAACTATTCCTAAGGACAGCAGAGTTGGAGGCCTTTGACAGGAAGGATGAATCATTTATTGGCACTCAAGGGTTCCCTACCAATATGTGATCTGGACATACCTCCTGGTCTGTAAATCCATGAGCTGTGCGTCTCAGTCTGGGTGATATTTTGGGTTCATGCTGAGGCACGAATCCTCAGATAAGCATGCCTCATCTTTTCAGTGGTGATTTGGGGAATATGAGCATTATATTTTTCTTAAAGTAGATAAGGTGTACTAATTAGGACCCCAGTGGGTAACAGATGTCATACCCAAAGGGCTTATTTGAAGTGACTTTAATAAAAATCCTATTCAATAAAGAATCTATTTATAATCATTTGGCCAGGATTAAGGGAACCAGCAAGAGGTAGTGAGGTACTCAGAGACAGAAACAGCAAGAGGCTATAACCACTCCTAAATTTGAAAGGACACCAGGAGGGGAAGGTGTTACTGGAACCTGTGAGCATTGTGGTCAGACAAGAAGAAACTCACCACTGCTCCAACTACTGCCACACAGGGAGAGGGTGGGGAGTAAGTGCCCAGAATGTTCCTCCTCTCATCTGCTGATAATTCTTCAGAGGCCGAGTGAGCCTGGGAGGTGTAGATATGGGAGACCACCACCTTGGGCCACACAGAAGCACAGAGAAGGGTGAAACAGGGCTCTAGATGGGCCAAGGGGGAAGGCACAGCACACTAGAGTAGACATACAAAGTAAAACTGAGAATACTGTTCCATCATAAGCATGAATTTAAAGATGTCATATCAAAGGAGAGCAAGGAAGGAAGGGAGTGTTGAGGTATAGAGGACCACATTTGGGAACTGATTTGGGGGTCAGGGCATCACTGGGAGAAGGGACTATGAAGCTCAGCAAAACCTAAGCCTACTTTCCTGGACCTTGAATCTTTAGTAAAGTGTTTGTTTTTCAGGTGATAACCTAATGTCTCCCCTTCATTTTAAGAAAGATTTCTTGTGAATATGTCTGCTTATATCCTTAAAGCTGGAATAAAACAAGGGAAGTGTTGTTGAGTCCATTCAGGGAAGATGTTTAGATAGTTAGTGTATGGACTTCAACTGGCATGAGGGAGGGATCCCAGACTCCCTCAGGGTGAAGACTAATGATGGACACGGTCCTCTCAGAGCACCTCTATTGCTGTGCATGCTTTGGGATGTTTCATCTTTTCTCTTTAACCAAAGAGGTCATTCTAGTCTACCAACCTCTGTGTCTAAAATTTATATGTGTTGTCCCGGAAAGCCATCCCACTTTCTGGGCCACAACAGGGGGAGTGTCATATTTTCTACTTTTCTGGGTCCCTCACCCACAAAGTCAATTGATCACTCCTCACGTGGGAGCAGACATGCCCATACTGGCAGAAGAAAGACCTACAGTGGTTTTGCCCAATATGGTGGCCTCTAAATTCATGTGGCATTTAAATTGACAATGAAATTCATTAAAATTTGAAATGTAATTCTTGAGACACACAGTTACAGTTCAAGTGCTCAGTAGCTGCACATGGCTGGCGGATACTGTATGAGACAGCATACAGCATTGCCACCATCGCAGAAATTTCTATGGGACTCACTGGCCTAGGCCCTTGTGCGTGACTGTAGATGGCTGAGGGCTGGCAACGGGATGCAAAAGCTGTCTTCACTCACAGACACCTTTCCTTGACGACTGATCACTCTATGGGGCTGTGTGCAGCTTTCCTGTGCTGTCAGCAAAACAGTAATGATGACGGCAATGATAATTCCAGCCTGTGGTTTATTTTTTTAAGATTATTTATGCATACAAGAACTGGGGTGTAAGCCAGAGGTGCAGGGGAGTGGGTGAGCGGTGAGTGGTAAGAGGATTCACCAGGAGTGGGGAGCAGAGTAGGCGGACATACTGAAATACACTGCTGAGGGGAGCAGCAGGTGGGTCCGCTCTCTGGCTGGGGATCGAACTCGTGGCTGGTGATAGCTTGATAGAGCTGTCTTTAACCCGTGCGCCCCTGGGGAGGCCCCATTTAGTTCTTTTTTTTTTTTTAAAGATTTATTTATTTACGGATACAAGAGCTGGGGTACAGGCCAGAGGTGGGGTGGGGTGAGAGGATCCACCAGAGACAGAGTGGGGAGCAGAAGAGGCAGATTGCCTGAAACACTGCTGAGGGGAGCAGCGGGCCATTCAGGAGAGTCTGCTGTGCCACGTGGGTTGCTCCCGGGCCGGGGATCGAACTCGTGCTACAGAGGCTGCCAACAGCCTCATAGATTGTGTCTCAACCCCCAGGGCCACCAGGGAGGCCCCCCATTTAGTTCTTAATGCCCCAAACAGTGTGTTAAAGGCTTAGAATATATGATGTCATTTAATTGCTACCACAGCCCTGAGAAAGACACTAGTATTATCTCCATTTTTACAATGTAAAGCTGAGAGTCAGAGATGTTAAGTGGCCACATAGCTATTAGGTTATCACATGAAATCGCCACTATTCAGCTATTTTTGATGAAAATGGCAATTTCATATGGTTCAACCTCTAGGAATGGTCAGAGCCAGGTTTCAACCTAGATCCTAAGACCATGTCAAGGTTAACGAGGCTGAGCTTCCCCCCTGTAAGTGACCCCATTTTAATATTTCACAGGACTGTTGAAGGACTAGGTGAAGTAGTGTCCCTTCTGTGCCTGGTGCACAGCGAAACTCATAGAATAGCAGTTCTTTTTGTTTTAACTCCCTTCTATCTGTCAGTCTCACTCTCTTGGGAGGCAGAGCACAGCTGTCTAAGCAGATGTGACCAGTGAGAATGAGGGGAGGGGGCCACCGCCATTGACCAGATCCTCTCCCAGGGATCTGGAAAAGTTCAGCTTCCCCACTGAGACCTCCAGTCCCTTCCCCTTGCTGGACTTGACCCCTCTCTCTGGGAGTCTCTTCAGCTGGGCAGGTCAGAGTTCTCTCTGGGTGTGAAGCAGAGGGAGGAGTGAGGGATACTGGCCTTCCTATTCCTGCCCCCTTTCCAGCCCCAGCAGATGCACCTCATTAACAACCCCCTCCCTCGGGATCTGAGAAGGAGCAGGAGGCTGGAGGTGGACTGGAAGGGGCGGCTGCTGCAGTGAGGCTGTCAGATGGTGACACAAGCTGTGCTCCCGACCTCCTGCATGTTGTGACTCTGTTTTCATGATTGTTTCTGGCAAAGAGCCTGATTTGAAATTCCTCCTCCTTTCACTTGGCAAGAAGGGAGACAAGTTCCCCAGGGCTGTGGGGCCTTGCTGTTTGGATGGGATTTTAGGACTTGGGGGTAAATTCCATCTTTAGGAGGAAACTTTGTGTCTCAAAAGCAAGTATAAGGTTGCTGGATTTAGGAGTGGAAAGCACAGGATGCCCAGTTCCATGTGAATGACAGATTAGAAGTATATACCATGCAATATGTAGGATCCATTTCTATTAAAAATTATCTGAAATTCAAATTTACCTGGGCATCCTGTATTTTTTTTTTATTTTACTATCTTTTATTTTTTTTTCTTATAAATTTTATTGTTATATTCCCCATACAATTGCAGCCCCCCATTCTGACCTCAATCCCTCCCCTCCCGCCCCTGCCCCCCTAAAAGTGTCTCTGGTTCATAGTTTTTTGTTGATTTTGATTTTCACTTTCTTATAGTTATTCATTTTCCTGGTCCCTTATTTAAATTTTCTAGATTCCTGCTATGAGTGAGACCATCCGGTATTTTTCTTTTTCTTTTTGGCTTATTTCGCTGAGCATGATCCCTTCAAGCGCCATCCATGTTGCAGCAAATTGCATGTGTTTATCTTTTTTGAATGCTGAGTAATATTCCATGGTATATATGTACCACATCTTCTTGATCCAGTCATCTATTTTTGGGCATTTGGGTTGTTTCCAAAGCTTAGCTATTGTAAACAGTGCTGCTATAAACATAGGGGTGCAGGTGTTCTTTGGAATGGATGTTTCTGTGTCCTTTGGGTAAATACCTAGGAGTGGAATTGCTGGATCATATGGAAGCTCTATGTTTAGTAGGTCCAGAAATCTCCACACAGCTTTCCACAGTGGTTGGACCAGTTTGCACTCCCACCAACAGTGCAGAAGAGTTCCTTTTTCTCCACCCCCTCGCCAACATTTGTTGTTGCTAGTTTTTTTAATATGTGCCATTCTCACTGGTGTAAGATGGTATCTCATGGTAGTTTTGATTTGCATTTCCCTGATGACAAGTGATGTTGAACATTTTTTCATATGCCTGTTGGCCATTTGCATTTCCTCTTCAGAGAAGTTTCTTTTAAGCTCTTCTGCCCATTTTTTGACTGGATTATTTTCTTTGTTGTTGTTGAGTCTCATCAGCTCTTTGCAGATTTTTGTGATCAGTCCTTTATCATTAGTGTTGGGTACAAAAATGTTCTCCCAGTTGGTGGGGTTTCTCTTTGTTTTTGTTATTGTCTCTTTTGCTGTGCAAAAGCTCTTTAATTTGATGTAGTCCCAGCTGTTTATCTTTGCCTTCACTATCACTGCTTTGGGTGATGTGTCTGTAAAGATGTCTTTGATGTGCAAATCACGTAGTGTTTCGCCTATATTTCCTTCTATATATTTTATGGTTTCAGGTCTTATGTCTAGTTCTTTAATCCATTTTGAGTTGATTTTTGTGTATGGTGTGAGGTGGTGGTCAAGCTTCATTCTTTTGCATGTAGCGACCCAGCTTTCCCAGCACCATTTATTGAACAAACTTTCTTTGCTCCAATGCATATTCTTTGCTCCTTTGTCAAAGATTAGTTGACCATAAATCTGTGGGTTTATTTCTGGATTTTCTATTCGATTCCATTGGTCTGTATGTCTGTTCTTGTTCCAATACCATGCAGTTTTGATGATTATGGCTTTGTAGTATAGTTTGAAGTCTGGGAGTCTGATGCCTCCATTCCCTTCTTTTTTTTTCAGGAGAGCTTTGGATATTCGGGGTTTTTTGTGATTCCATATGAATTTCATCAATAATTGTTCTATTTCTTTGAAGAATGACATTGAAATTTTGATTGGAATAGCATTGAATCTGTATATTGCTTTTGGAAGGATGGCCATTTTAATAATGTTTATTCTTCCAATCCATGAGCAGGGGATGTCTCTCCATTTCTTTGTGTCTTCTTCTATTTCTTTTAACAGTGTTTTATAGTTTTCTTTGTATAGGTCCTTTACCTCTTTTGTTAGATTTATTCCCAAATATTTGATTTTTTTTTGTTTCAATAACAAAAGGGATGGTCTTTTTGATTTCTTCTTCTTCAGATTTATTGTTTGTGTATAGGAAGGCTACTGACTTTTGCGTGTTGATTTTGTATCCTGCCACTTTACTGAACTGATTGATGAGTTGAATTAGCTTTTCTGTGGAGTTTTTGGGGTTCTCTATGTATAATATCATATCGTCTGCAAATAGTGATAGTTTGACTTCTTCTTTTCCTATTTGGATTCCTTGGATGTCTTTCTCTTGTCTTATTGCCCTGGCTAGGACTTCCAGTATTATATTGAAAAGCAATGGTGAGAGTGGACATCCTTGTCTTGTTCCAGATCTTAATGGAATTGCTTTCAGCTTTTCACCATTGAGAATGATACTGGCTGTTGGCTTGTCATAGATGGCCTTTATGATGTTGAGGTATGTTCCTTGTATCCCAAGAATTTCAAGGGCTTTTATCATGAATGGGTGTTGCACTTTGTCGAAAGCTTTCTCAGCATCTATTGATATTATCATATGGTTTTTATATTTCTTTTTGTTGATGTGTTGGATAACGTTGATTGATTTTCGGATGTTAAACCATCCTTGTGCCCCTGGAATGAATCCAACTTGGTCGTGGTGAATTATCTTATGGATACATTGTTGGATTCTGATAGCTAAAATTTTATTGAGGATTTTTGCATCAGTGTTCATTAGGGAGATTGGCCTGTAGTTTTCCTTTTTTGTGTTGTCCTTGTTCGGTTTTGGTATTAGTGTAATGTTGGCTTCATAAAACGTGTTTGGTATTGTCCCTTCCTTCTCAATTTTTTGGAAGAGTTTGTGAAGGATAGGCACTAATTCGTCTCTGAATGTTTGGTAGAATTCATTTGTAAATCCATCAGGTCCTGGGCTTTTGTTTTTGGGGAGGTTTTTGATTACCATTTCAATTTCGCTAATTGTAATTGGTCTGTTTAGGTGTTCTATTTCTTCTTTATCTAGCTTTGGGTGATTGTAGAGTTGTAGGAATTTGTCCATCTCCTCTAGATTGTTAAACTTGTTTCCATATAACTGTTCATAGTAGTTGCTGATTATTCTTTTGATTTCTGCTGTGTCCGTTGTGATTTCTCCTCTTTCATTGATGATCCTGTTTATTTGTGCTTTCTCCCTTTTTTCCTTTGTGAGCCTGGCTAGGGGGTTGTCTATTTTATTAATTTTTTCAAAGAACCATCTCTTGGTTTCATTGATCTTTTGGATTGTTTTTTTAGTTTCAATTTCATTTATTTCTGCTTTGGTTTTTATTATTTCTTTTCTTCTACTGGTTTTGGGGTTTTTTTGTTGTTCTTTTTCTAGATCTTTGAGCTTCGAGATTAGGTTGTTTCTTTGCGTTCTTTCTTGTTTCTTGATGTGAGCTTCTATTGCTATATATTTTCCTCTTATTACTGCTTTTGCTGCATCCCATACATTTAGGATATTGGTGTCCTCCTTGTCATTCAATTCAAAAAAATTTTTAATTTCTTCTTTGATCTCCTCATTAGTCCAATGGTCTTCCAGTAGTGTGGTTTTTAATCTCCATGAGGTAGGAAAGTTCCTTGCCTTCTTTTTATGGTTTATTTCTAGTTTGATGCCTTCATGGTCAGAAAAGATGGTTGATATGATTTTAATCTTGGTGTATCTGTTGATGTTTGTCTTGTGCCCCAGTATGTGATCGATCCTGGAGAATGATCCGTGTGCGCTTGAGAAAAATGTGTACTCCGTTTTTTTGGGGTTTAGTGTTCTATAGATGTCTGTTAAGCCCAATTGCTCTAGGTCTTTATTTAGAGCTTTGGTTTCTTTACTTATTTTTTGTCTTGTTGATCTATCCATTGTTGATAGTGGTGTGTTGAAGTCTCCCACTACGTATGTGTTTTCTCTGATGTCTGTTTTCAGAGAGGACAACAGTTGTCTGATATATTTTGGTGCTCCTTCGTTTGGTGAGTATATGTTAATGAGTTATTTCTTCTTGAAGTATTGTCCCCTTGATCATAATGTAGTGACCATTGGGGTCTCTTTTTATCTTTTTGAGTTTGAAATCTGTTTTATCTGATATAAGTATAGCTGTTCCTGCTTTCTTTTTTGGTCCATTTGCTTGTAGGATTGTTTTCCATCCTTTAACTTTGAGCCTATTTTTATCTTTTGTAGCTAAATGTGTTTCCTGGAGACAGCAAAAGGTTGGGTTTTGTTTCTTAATCCAGGCTGCAACTCTGTGTCTTTTTATTGAAGAGTTTAGTCCATTTACATTTAGAGTTAATATTGATATGTTAGCATCTGTATTTGCCATTGTGTTTGTCTTTCCTTTGATTTTATTTATTTATTCTTTTAATAACTTTTTTTTTTTTTTTGGCCTTCTTTCATTGTTATTCGTCGCTCTGAGGTTCTGGCTTTAGGACTCCTTGTAGTATTTTTTGGAGTGGGGGTTTAGTTGCAATGAAATTCCGGAGTTTCTGTTTGTCTGGGAAGGTCCATATTCTTTCTTCAAAGAGGAAGGAGAGCTTTGCGGGATAGAGTATTCTCGGTTGGCATCTGTTTTCTTGGAGTCTGTTGACTATGTCCCTCCACTCTCTCCTTGCCTGTAGTGTTTCTTCGGAGAAGTCTGATGTCAGCCTGATTGGTTTTCCTTTGAATGTTATCTGTTTCTTCCCTCTTGCCAGCTTCATTATTTTTTCCTTGTCCTGGATTCTTGGGAGCTTTACTATTATGTGTCTTGCTGTATTTTTTCTTTCGTCGTGGAAGTTTGGTGTTCTTCTTGCTTCTTGTATATCAATTTTCAGCTCCTTCTTCACATTTGGGAAGTTCTCTTCAATTATCTCTTTGAATATTTTCTCTGTTCCTACATCTCTCTCCTCTCCTTCTGGTATTCCTATAACTCTTATATTTCCTTTCCTCATGGAGTCAGATAGTTCCCGAAGTCTTTCTTCGTTCTTTTTCCTTCGTACTTCTCTTTCCTTTTCTGTTTTGGTTCTTTTTATTTCTGTGTCTTCAAGATTACTTATTCGTTCTTCCATTTCATCTATTCTGCTTTCATTGCTTTTCCCAGAATTCTTTAGTTCTTCCATTAATTCTTTGATCTCCTGCATTTCTTTTACTTCCCTCTTTAGGGACTCAATTTCTTTCTTCTGACCATTGTTTACCCTCTCTAGGGACTCAATTGCATTCTTCTGATCATTGATTATTTTTCCCTTATCATTGTTTTCCTTTATGACTTCTGTCAGTTTTTTAATCACGGCAATTTTAAATTCTCTTTCTGGAAGGCTCAGAAATTCTTCCAAGTTATTGTCATTGCAATCTGGGGGCTGGCTTTCTTTTTGTGGTGTGCTTTTTCTCTGGAGAGTTGCTAGGTTGCGTGTGGTTCTTCTCCTCCCTACTGTCTGTTTTCTAATTTGCCGTATGCGTTGGGACACTGTGTTGTTGGGACTGGCCGGCATCTTGGGTGGGCTTCTCTGTTCCCCTCTGGTTCTTCCAGGAGTCATCTGTCAGTTTCAAGCAGCCTTTACTGGAGAAAGGTCCCTGTTCTAAAATGCCGATGTGGGGACACACTCCCCTGTGCGCCTGGTCTGCCCCGGCGGTGGGTTCCTGCTCCCCTCTGGGCTTGGACTGCAGGCCAGAGGGGGTCTGGCGTGGGCGAACTTCCCCCGCTCACCTCTGGCTCCTGAGGAAGCCTTCTGCAGGTAGTCTTTACTGAAGAAATGTCCCTGTTCTAAAATGGTGATGTGGGACACACTCCCTGCGCTTCTGGTCTCAGGCACACTCTTCTGCGCGCCTGGTCTGCCCCGGCTGTGGGTGCTCGCTCTCCCTGTGGGCTCAGACTACTTGTTCGGAAGGAGCCCGGTGTGGGCTAACTCCCCAGCTGGCCACTAGCTCCTTCAGTAGCCTGTGCTGGGGTCAAGTCGCTAGGTGGCGCCAGAGATCTCTCCTAGAGCCCTTGGGGAGCTGATTTTCCACCCTGTAGGACAGGGAGCAGAGCGGGGATGGTAGGGTACACCTCAACGGCTTTGGGGTGCTGTGTCTGCCTTGTGCCCCACCGTCGTGGGGAACCCACGCCCCTAATTTCGTGCCCCGGGTCTCAGTTCCAAAGCCCTCAGTTCCAGGACACGGGCTGTAGCCCAGATCAGTGGCGCGGGAATGGCGCCTTTTGAATCCCGCTCCCCTGCCTGGGCACCTTGTTCCTGCTCACTCAGGGAGGGCCTCCGCCGTCTCCCCGCAAGCCTAGGTCGCAGGCGCGGGGACCTGGGCAGCTGCAATCCGAGCGCCGCTTTCGCGCAAGCTTACCGGGCGGCCGGGGCTGTGTGCTGGTGCTGGTCTCCTCCTGGTGGGCGGGGCTCTCTTTAATGGCGCCTGGAGCTCACCTCCGCGGCGGATCCTGCAGGGTTCGCCTCAGCTCCCGTTCACGGGGTGTGGTGGCTGAAATAGTTCCTTTCCACTCACAGTCCCACTTGCTGCGTCCGTTTTTCTTGGTGGCTGTTTTGGTTTGTTGTTTCCCTCCTCTCTGCCTGTCGGAGAGTGCCGCCTCTGTGGGCGGGGGAGGGGAGCAGGGTTCTGCGCTTCCCTCCCTTCTCGTCCTCTTTTATGGCAACTTTCTTCTTTGGGCAGTTTGCTGGAGTCGTCCGTTTATCTTCCGTGTCCCAGTTCTCACTGGGACCTGCCGCTTTTCCTCCCTATTAACTTTTTTTAATGGGAGATCTTACTCGCAGCGTCTCCTCGCCGCCATGTTGCTCCGCCCCCTCCTCTGGCATCCTGTATTTTAATTAGCAGCCTTACAGTAGTAGGGCTTCTGTTTGCCATGCACCTATCAGGTCTTTTATGATGATATTAGGATGCTTAAAGTAAGGGGGAGAGAGACTCCGATCCAGTTTTGCCAGCTGCACCCTAGTTTCATAGTCATTCCTCATGAGAATGAAGTGATTTAACCATGGTTCTCAAAATGATGCTGACACACAAACTTTAGTTTGAGCAAGAGTCAGGGATTAGACAGACTTGGGCTTGAAGCCCAGTCCCACCATTTACTGGCTGTGTGAAGTGGGCTAAATTACTTGTCCTTTCTGAATTTGTTTCTTCCTAAATGAAAAAAGAAACATAAGTTAACTATTGTAAAATGCATCCATAGTGTCTTTTTAAGAAAGCACAAAATGATTGCTTTTCTTTATATGACACGAGTGTAGATCTAGTCATTCCCTGAGACAAACCTGATGCTCAATATGACAGGCCCCAGTTATGGGGGCAACCTCTGTTTGTTAGATCCAAGAGTCTTCACATGCTAGGACTTCAGTTTCCAATAGTTTTATAGAAGGAGAAAGGGATTAAGAGGAGGAAGGGGCAGAGAGAGGACTCAGGATGACCTGCTGTGGTAACTGGTTTTCTAGTCCACCGCCAATGAAGCCACGCAGAGGGCCCAGTCAACTGAATTCCCTTTGTTTAGTGCTTGGTGCAGAACTAATGTCCAAAAGGCAGGGATGGTTTTCTTTTTTTTCTCCTGGAAAGGAGTCCTTTCGAGGAGAGGACACACGGGGCTGCAACCAAGGGAGGGGGACTAGCACACTTTGGCATGTTTTACAGGTCAAGGCTGGGGACTCCCATCTTGTCAAGCCCGAGATCTCTCAACTTCAGCACTACTGATATTTAAGTCAGATAATTCTTTGTTATGGGGCTGTCCTGGGTGTGTTCAGCAGCATCCCAGGTCTCTACCTATTAGATGCCTGGTGCTCCCCTCATTCTCTGTCCTAGCAGTGGCAATGAAAACATCTCTAAATATTGCCAAGTGTGCTGGGGACAGGGAGTGGGGTGGGGGCTGGAGGGTGGGAGAGGCAACAAATCGGTGGAGAACCATTGGTCTACAGAATCTGCTATACAATCCCCACTCAAACAATTTTAACAACTACCGTTTATTGAACATTTACATGTATTATCACCCATCCCCATGCGAATATTACAAGGTAGGTCTTATTACCCATGTTTCACAGTTGAAGAAACTGAGATTTGGACAGTTAAAATAACCTGCCTTATATACAGCTGGTGCATCTGGACTTCTGACCGAGGTTGGTCTAACTCCAGGTCTTCTGTGGCCCTCTCCAGAAAATTAAGGAGGTTTTTTTTTCTTTAAAGTGAGAAAATTCTTCTCTACTTGAGTCTCGATATGTTTATTATGAAGCCACGAGAAGCGACAAAAGAAATGTAAGATGTTGCTCCTCTAACGGAGTGTTCAAAATCAGGGCAGACACCCACAAAATGTAGTGAGTTAAAGAGCACTATGAGGCAGGCCAAGTTTAGGCCAAAATGAACATTTCTAGGGGTTGATCTTTGTGAATCAAGCATCCTGTGCGTACGTCTGCATCACATGCCCTTTCACTTTCAATCTGATGATAAAACATGCAAGGAGTTTTGATTATTATGGCTTTGTAGTATAGTTTGAAATCTGGGAGAATGATGCCTCCATTCCTTTTTTTTTTTTTCCCAGGAGGGATTTGGCTATTCGGGGGTTTTGGTGGCTCCATATGAATTTCATCAATATTTTTTCTATTTCTTTGAAGAATGACATTGAAATTTTAATTGGATAGCATTGAATCTGTAGATTGCTTTTGGTAGGATGGCCATTTTGATAATATTAATTCTTCCAATCCATGAGCAGGGGATGTATTTCCATTTCTTTGTGTCTACTTCTATTTCTTTTTTTTTTTTTTTTTAAAGAGAGGCATGTATTTATTTATTTATTTATTTATGTATTTATTTGTACATGCACTGGGCACAGTCAGAAGCGCGGGAGGGTGAGAGAATTCACCAGAGCCAGAGCGGGGAGCAGAGCAGGCAGAAGGACCGAAGTACACTGCTGAGGGGAGCAGCGGGCGGCAGGAGAGGTCTGCGCGCCATGTGGGACCCTCCTCCAGTGGCCGGAGAGCAGCCGGGGATCGAACCGGCGCTGCAAAGTCCGCAGGCAGCTTCGCAACCCAGCGCCCAACCGCTGCGCCACCGGGGAGGCCCTACTTCTATTTCTTTTAACAGTGTTTTATAGTTTTCTTTGTATAGGTCCTTTACTTCTTTTTTAGGTTTATTCCCAGGTATTTGATTTTTTTTGTTTCAATAATAAAAGGAATGGTTTTCTTGATTTCTTCTTCACTCATAGCAGGAATCTAGAAAACCTAAATAAGGGACCAGGAAAAAGAATAACTATAAGAAAGAAAAAATCAAAATCAACAAACAACTATGAACCAGAGACACACTATGGAGGTAGGGGGGAAGGAGGAGTTGGGGTCAAAATAAGGGAGTTGCAATTGTATGGGGAATATAAAAATAAAATGAAAAAAATGTATTCGGAAGAAGAAAAAATACACAAAATAAATAAAATTTTTCTACCAAATAAAAAAAAAAATCCAAGGAGGAATGGAGCCTAGGCCTTCACGGGACCACCAGCTACATGTAGAAAATACTCACTCTGCTGTCTTGCGGTGGGCTATGGGCTGCTTCCAGCCACACACTCTGCCATCTTCTTTCTGGCTCTCTGCATGAATTCCACATTTCCCCTTTCCCTTCGGATCGTGGTGTACTCATAAGCCTTGAGCTTGCTGTAGTAATCAGAGAACTTGTTGTAGAGGATGGAAATGGGCATCCCATTGAGGATAATCCCAAAAGCAATGCAGAGGAAGGCAAAGAGCCTGCCCAGGTGGGTCTCTGGGTACATGTCTCCATAGCCCACAGTGGCGATGCTCACCTGTACAGGAAGGACGCAGCTGTTAGCACTGTGAGGAAGGGAGGGAATCCGGCAGACAAGTGTTCAGTCTCCCTGAAGGGACATGTGGCTTGTGTTAACAGCGCCCCCCAGAGCCAGCTTTAGGAGGTACCAGAAAGTTTGCCTGCAGGTCCTGTGTGATGGCAAGAACACAAGTTTTGGAGCTAAAAGACTTGGGTTTATATCCTGACTATCACTTACATATTTTCTTTTCTTCAATATGGGGAGATAAGGCCTACTTCAAATGGTTGTTGTGAAGTGTGCACATGATAATCTGTCAAGTTTCTGGTACAGAATGGGCTCAATAAATGTGACCTTTTCCTTCCTGCAGCAGTGGGGGGGGAGCTTTAGGACCAAAGTCCCTGGGTTTGCTACAACATAGAAGTCCTGGAAAGAGTGCTTTCTTCCAACCAGTCAGACCTGGGTTCAAGTCCTGACTCTGACCCTTGCCAGCTGAGTGACCTTGGGCAAAACATTCAGAGTCTTTAAGTCTGTTTGTACATCTGAAACAGGAGGATGATGCCTAACTCTCCGGAGTCTCACGAAGACTCAGTAAGGAAATCAATGTAAAGAACTTACCAGAGTTTTGGGCACATAAAAGGCATTAAACTATACCTCCTCTGTGTCATTCTTCTCTCATCTTCAGAATGGAGACTGTTGAGTTGTTATGTAGTTGTTATGTCATTTCTGAGAGTTGTTACGTTAATATTTCTGAGAGTTGTTATGTTACAGCACCATGAAGGTGCTTTAATTGTAGATATCTGGAGAAACACACTCATTATTTTGCAAAGGGATTGCTGTAAGATATCACCGACCAAAAGCATGCTCGCCCTGCATAATATTCTTCCCATCACTCTTGTCGTATGGCTTTAAATTTCACTAATTAGAGATCTATTTAGGTTAACAAGCTTCTGTTTAAAAATACAGATACCTGTGGGACTAGTTATCAGTCAGTGTAGGCTGAGAAATCCCAGGAAAATCTCTCAGGGTTTGTTTGTTATGCTTCATGTACCAAGACTTCCTTTTGTCCCCAGACCATTGCCAAACTGACTAAGCAGGTCTGTTACTTACTGTTGGGAAAAAAATGTGTGTTGCACAACTCCAGGGGGCATTATTTGCTTCACTGATTTTTGCCATAATTTTCCAGCAGATGGTAGTAAAGTTCCTAAAGTTTTGCTGCTGATTCTTACCAAGATGGCCTTTAGCTTAGAAAAGTAAATATTTTTGTTTTGTTGATGCGAGAGTTCCTTTGAGCTTAGCAGAACTGTGAGTGATTAGTTAGAACGGAATATAGAGGGCCCAGCTGAGCAAATTGGCTGGAGCTGATGAGAACCACAGTTCCATCCAGCCTCTAGAAAGGACAAGGTTGTGCCTCTTCTTCAGGATGGGAGACACACCACCTCCCACTGCTCTCCCACCCGTGAGAGACCTGCTGAGGGACGGGCCGTGCATTCCCAAGGTGGGAGATCACCATCAAGCTCCTAAGAGGGGCAGGGTGGTGTAGATGAGGGTGAGGAAAGAGGTGTGGCACTTGACTCCTTGAGTCTGAAGCCATTTCCCAACTATGAGTTGGACAAGGTGCCTAAATGCAATTGCCTAAATACTCCTGTCTCAGAAATAGGCATTTCAGTGTCTATTTCTGAAATGCCATGAGAATAGTAGTACTTACCTTTCTGGGCTGTTTTGGGACTTGAAGGAATGCCTGGCTCAGGGCATCTAGGCCATCATGTTCTTATGCTTATTAAACCAGTGACCATGCCACAAGATCCTCCCTGGCTCCTGCTGAATGCCACGTGCGGGAGGTTGGAGGGCTGCAGTAGAGATTCTCCCTTCCTGCCTTCCGGACCAAAAGTTGATGAGAGGCAGTGATAAAGTGAGGTCATGGGTTAGTCTCAGAGTGTGCTTGTGTGCTTTTGTGCCCGTGTGTGTGTTTCTTTGTCACAGGCCACACCAAAAGTAAGGACCTGGGTCAGATCTCTGTCCAGGCATATGAATCAAACAATAGCTGTTGTATGTCACTAATGTCATCGCTTACACGTCTGTACAGTTGTTGACCCTCGAACAATATGGGTTTGAACTACATGGATTCACTTGCACATGCAGTTTCTTACATAAACACTTATAACAGATGATACAAACTTGCAGTGTTGATAAAGTACAGCACTGGAAATATACTTCGTCCTTATTTTCTTAACATTTTCTTTTTTTCAACTTACTTTATTGTAAGAATACAATATATAATACACATACAAAATACAGGTTAATTGTTTCTTCATGTTTTAGGTAAAGCTCAACTTCAAACCATTAGTAAAGTTTTGGGGGGCATCAGAAATTACACATGGATTTTCGACTGTGTGGAGGGTGAGTGCCTGGCCCCTGTGCTGTTCAAGGGTCAGCTGCACTCTCTGTGGACAAGGCTAGAGTTTACAGAGTGACAGGAAGAGAGAGTTTTGGAACATGAAGCATTTACAAAAGGTCAAAGCAGAGGTTTTGGTGTAAGCCCCCCAAAGGTGCAGGGTGGAG
The DNA here is from genome assembly GCF_964194135.1 of Talpa europaea. NCBI lineage: Eukaryota > Metazoa > Chordata > Mammalia > Eulipotyphla > Talpidae > Talpa > Talpa europaea. Next base: position 35,115,447 of record NC_140074.1, read on the forward strand.
GCTACAGAGGAAGGAAAACAACTTAGATAGAGTATTGTGACGTTTTGAGCAATGTCCACACTGGCTTTGCTTCACTCCCAACCTCATTTTTTCTTTTGTTTTTTTGGCTGAACTTTGAGTGAAGAGTCAAAAGCAAAGAGAATTGGCTTAAGAAAGACTTGATAGTTGATGTGTATAATATGGTCTAAATATTTTTTGTATATCTTAGATTTCTATTTTTAGAGAAAAGATCTTTTCTGTTAGGAGACTCTGTATAACAATTTCCAAAGCATTTGCTCAAAATGCATAGCTAATTTATTCATTGTCTGTTTTATGGATAATTTGACTCAATAAGTGATCTGCATTTTGCTCTTTGGCTTCAAGAAGAACTCAGAATCCCTTGGCCTTAGGGGATGTTTTCTCCATGTTCCACAGGCCAAACCACTTCTCCCTGGATGAGCATTAAAAATTGAAGGCCCTAAATTGACCCAGGTGACCTCACAAAGTGAGTTCTCATATTCAGGGGAGTTGGGTTTGAAAAATGTGACCTTCTGAATATTAAAAAAAAAAAAAAAAATGAAACAACTGGCTGGCTCAGCTATTCTGTAAAGTGGAAACTTACCATTCTGTTGAAAATATGCACGTTTTGCCTATTCGTTAGCTCCCCAAAGCCAGTATGAGCTCTTCCTCTAGCAGCTTACCCACTAATCAGCAAACCCTGGCCTGCTAAACATTACCAGGAGGACAGCGTCCATTTTTTTCTCTGAGCCCTTAGAATGACTATACTTGAAATTCTCCTTCAACAAGGAATGTTTATTTCCTTCATAACAAACTAGGCTTAGATAAAACCTTGGCACCTGGTAATGTACCTAGGTATTACAATCCCAAAGAATAAAAACTGATTTTTCAAAATATAACACCCCCTCTTATTTTCCCCAAAGAATCTGAGGTGGTAAAGATTAATGTTTTCTAGCTAAAATTACTAATAGCTCAGTGCATGCTGCCCTTCAAGGGATTTAGTTTCAAAGACTATACTTAGCATATTCATGCTGTTGTTGCTATAAATATCTTAGGAATTCCTCTTTTGGATTATAGTCTGCGCAAGAATCAGTAGCATGGCCTTGAAACAAGTGGTCTTATCCTCCTCTGGGTGCCACTCTCAAACTTAAAGGTCTTGACTATTTAAAAATATTGAATCCACTCTCAAAAAGGTAAAGATTTAGCACCATTAGAAAAAAAAAAATAGACATGTCGCAGGCTCTGAGGATAATTCCCCTGTGGAATTCAAAGAATGATCAGGGAAAGCACTGTTAGAATTAGGTTAGGGGTGACCACCTTGAAGAGAACCACCACCCTCATCTGTATATTAAAGTTCTGATGTGTGTATAAATTGTGTGCCAGGGGGAGATGTGTAAAAGCAAAGGCAAGTTTGGGATCTACTCATCTCTCTATAGTGTGGTTCATCACCTCTCCCCATAATGCCGAAGCTCTATCTTCTCAGCTTACTTGGTACATACAGTTCTATCATGGCCCTCTTGAGTTACACTGGCCAAGAGGAGAAGCATAGCTTAAAGAAAAAAAGGGGCTACCCCAAATCAGGAGTCTACAAGATCACAAGTCATATAAGAATCTAACAGGGCCTCCCCGGTGGCGCAGCGGTTGAGCGCTGGGTTGTGAAGCTGCCTGCAGCCTCTGCAGCGCTGGTTCGATCCCCGGCTCCTCCCCGGCCACCGGAGGAGGGTCCCACATGGCGCGCAGACCTCTCCTGCCGCCCGCTGCTCCCCTCAGCAGTGTACTTCGGTCCTTCTGCCTGCTCTGCTAGCTGCTCTGGCTCTGGTGAATTCTCTCACCCTCCCGCACTTCTGACTGTACCCAGTGCTTGTATAAATAAATAAATAAATAAATAAATAAACAAATAAATAAATAAATAAATAAATAAATAAAATAAATCTTAAAAAAAAAAAAAAAGAATCTAACAGCCATGACACCATTTACAACCCCTGTGCCATTTCTGAAGGGGCTAGACCTTTAATGTCTTCTGTACCAGCCATTTACCTGTTTCAGTTCCAAGCCTGACACCCTTCTGAACCCTTTTCTGTGATTCGCAGCTGGAAGTCTACAGAACACATTTCCCAGGCACCTTTGCCCTCTGTCTTCTGGTTGTGTTCTGCCAAAGAGAGACGTTGGGAGACTAGAAGGTGAATGAGGAGAGAATGATCTCTCTCTGTACTTGCAATTTCTGCTGTCATTCTCCAATAGCAGCAGGTAGCTGTGGCTCAGGCATCTCTTGGCTCTCCCACCACAGTGCAACCTGCGGTGCCATCTGAGGGGTCCCTGTAACAGTCACACAGTGGCTTCACCTCTGTACTACTAGGTTGGGCAACTCAACCTGTTCTTATTTGTTGCCCTAGTTCTAAGGCGGGCAGATACTTTCTCCGGCTACCAGTCTTTGGGTTATCTCACATTCCCGTTTTTGTTCTTGCAGTCTTCCAGCACCCATATATCTAACTCCCTGTGTCAAGTTCCCTTTGTTTTCCATTTTCCTGACTGTAACTTGACTGATTCTTCTTCCAAATAGGTCTCCTAAATCAAGCAAGCAATCAATAAAAATGAAACATAAAGTAAAATAAATCTCCGTGAACTTCTAAATGCCACCTATTTGCAAGGAAATGATAACATACCTTTAAGAAAACAAAAATGGGAGCAAGGTCTCTGGAGCATAATTATCTGATGCCCTGACTACAGATAAATCTTTTTGAAGAGTTGTTGTTGTTGGTTTGAAGAAATGAGTTCATGACACAGTTTCCCAGTTTGGCTTCTACAGCTTTAACTTGTTCTGGAAAGCTCAGAAGGAAATGGCTTTAGAACAGTCAAATTGTCCCTTTATACTTAAAAACATAGTCACACTGGAGGCCACTGATGACTGCCTCACCATAGAGCCAATTGTTCCCATTGAGCTGTGCCATGCACGTCCCACACCCAGGCTACCCGGATGGCCCCGAGATGCCTGGAGTTGTTCCAGGCATGGGCCTGTTTCTCTGGACACTCAGAAGTTCTCCCAAGATAGAACAGTTGACCCTTTTGTATGTTACAGTCTCTCTCTTTTCTCCAGTAGAAAAGGGATAACTTCTGTTTTAATTTTCCAAAAACAAATCTGGAGGCAAAGGTTATTGTTTCCACGTGAAAAAGATCATCAACTAGTCAAATATGGTAGCTTCTATTTATTGTAGATGGGGTGCAGGTTAGCATTTTACATATGTTTTCTATTACAGCAATGCTTACAAATAACCTCCATTTGACAGATAAATAGGATGGGCTTATCTTTTATCCAAATGCAGGAGTGTTTGCAGACATGAGTGTACATGAGGGATTTGTTTTGCAGCTGTAGAAGAATCCACAATAATGAAAATTACTGTATTCCTCTTAAAACCCTGAGCTGAATTACAGAGGAAGGTTGCAGGAACCTTGGCATAGAGACAGGGAAGATTATTAAAAACAAGTCAGATTTTGAGGTTGTCTGGAAGTACTAAAAACAGATGAATGAATGAGAGAATCTATCTCTGAAGGTGAATAGACCACATGGGATACAGCACTGGAGTGACACAAGAAAATATCAATCATATTTTTCTTTTTCCTTACATCATTGTTCTCTCGGATGCAGTCCCTGTTGTTCACCCACCACCATAGCACCTGTCCCTTGTGCTCTTTTCTCCCCTCTTTTGACCCCTCTCTCTGCCCCTCCCTTGCTGTATGCCTCAAATCTGTGGTCAGCTTGCAAGTTTTCTCTTTATCCTGACCCTTTTTTGGTTTTCCAATGTTCCACCTATAATTTAAACCATTTGATATTTTTCTTTTCAATGTATGAAAGTGTGTTTTCTGAGGCATATAAATGAGCAGCAACACCTTACTGTAGTAGAATGACTGTATTACATCTGAAACCTATACACTTGTAAATTTTATTTTATATATTTTTACATCATTTTTCATTTTTGCACAAGGTATGCATTTTCATCTTGGTTATAGTCCCTGTACAATTCCCCCCCCACCTTGTTTTGACCTTAATCCCTCCTCACCTCCCCCCCCACAGTGTGTGTCTGGTTTATAGTTGCTTGTTGATTTTGATTTTTACTTTATTATAATTAGTCATTTTCCTGATCCCTTATTTAGGTTTTCTAAATTCCTGCTATGAGTGAGACCATCTGGTATTATTCTTTCTTTCTGGCTTATTTCGCTGAGCATGATTCCTTACAGCGCCATCCATGTTGCTGCAAATTGCATGTGTTTATCTTTTTTGAATGCTGAGTAATATTCCATGGTGTATATGTACCACATCTTCTTGATCCAGTCATCTATTTTTGGGCATTTGGGTTGTTTCCATAGCTTAGCTATTGTAAATAGTGCTGCTATAAATATAGGGGTGCAGGTGCCCCTTTTAAATTAATGATTCTGTGTCCTTTGGGTAAATACCTAGGAGTGGAATTGCTGGATCATATGGAAGCTCCATCTTTAGCAGGTTGAAGAATCTTCACACAGCTTTCCATAGTGGTTGGACCAGTTTGCACTCCCACCAGTGGTGCAGGAGAGTTCCTTTTTCTCCACATCCTCGCCAACATTTGTTGTAGCTAGATTTTTTACAATGTGCCATTCTCACTGGTATAAGATGGTATCTCATTGTAGTTTTGATTTGCATTTCCCTGATTACAAGTGATGCTGAACATTTTTTCATATGCCCTTTGGCCAATTGTGTTTCCTCTTTGGAGAAGTTTCTTTTTAGCTCTTTTGCCCATTTTTTTTTTTTTTTTTATAGAGGCATGCTTTATTTATTTGTTTGCTGGTTTGTTTGTTTGTTTTTGTTTATACATGCACTGGGTACAGTCAGAAGCGCAGGAGGGTGAGAGAATTCACCAGAGCCAGAGCGGGGAGCAGAGCAGGCAGAAGGACCGAAGTACACTGCTGAGGGGAGCAGCGGGCGGCAGGAGAGGTCTGCACGCCATGTGGGACCCTCCTCTGGTGGCCGGGGAGCAGCCGGGGATCGAACTGGCGCCGCAGAGGCCGCGCGCAGTTTCGCAACCCAGCGCTCAACCGCTGCGCCACCGGGGAGGCCCTCTTTTGCCCATTTTTTGACTGGATTATTTACTTTGTTTTTGTTGAGTCTCTTCAGCTCTTTGTAGATTTTTGTGATAAGTCCTTTATCATTAGTGTTGTGTGCAAAAATTTTCTCCCAGTTGGTGATCTCTTTGTTTTGCTTACTGTCTCTTTTGCTGTACAGAAGCTCTTTAATTTGATGTAGTCCCATCTGTTTATCTTTGCCTTCAGTATCATTGCTTTGGGTGATGAGTCTTTAAATGTTGCTGAGGTGCATGTCATGTAGTGTTTCACCTGTATTTCCTTCTCTATATTTTAGGTTTTCATGTCTTATGTCTAGTTCTTTAATCCCTTTTGAGTTGGTTTTTGTGCATGGTGTGAGGCAGTAGTCAGATTCATTCTTTTGCATGTAGCAACTCAGTTTTCCCAGCACCATTTATTGAACAAACTTTCTTTGTTCCATTGCATATTCTTTGCTCCATGGTCAAAGATTAGTTAACTGTAAATCTGTGGGTTTATATCTGGATTTTCTATTTGGTTCCATTTATCTGTGTGTCTGTTCTTGTTCCAATACCATGCAGTTTTGATGATTATGGCTTTGTAGTATAGTTTGAAATCTGGGCATGTGATGCCTCCTTTCCCTTCTTCCCCCCCCCCCCCAGGAGAGCTTTCGCCTCTGGGTTTTTAGTGGTTCCATGTGAATTTCATCAATATTTGTTCTATTTTTTTTGAAGAATGTCATTGGAATTTTTTATTAGAATAGCATTGAATCTGTAAATTGCTTTTGGTAGGATGGCCATTTTGATAATGTTAATTCTTCCAATCTATGAGCAGGGGATGACTTTCCATTTCTTTGTGCTTCTTCTATTTCTTTTAACAGTTTTATAGTTTTCTTTGTATAGGTCTTTCACCTCTTTTGTTAGGTTTATTCCCAAGTATTTGATTTTTTTTTGTTTTAATAATAAAAGGGATGGTTTTCTTGATTTCTTCTTTAGATTTATTGTTTGTGTATAGGAAGGCTACTGTCTTTGTGTGTTGATTTTGTATCCTGCTACTTTACTAAATGGATTGACTAATTTAATTAGTTTTTCAGTGGTGTTTTTGGTGTTCTCTATGTATATTATCATATATAATATGAATAGTGAATAGTTTGTCTTCTTCCTTCCCTATTTGGATTCGTTGTATGTCTTTCTCTTGTCTTATTGCTCTGGCTAGGACTTCCAGTATTATATTGTAAAGCAGTGGTGAGAGTGGACATCCTTGTCTTGTTCCAGATCTTAATGGAAATGCTTTCACTTTTCACCATTGAGAATGATATTGGCTATGGGCTTGTCATGTATGGCCTTTATAATGTTGAGGTATGTTTCTTGTATCCCGAGAATTTCAAGGGCCTTTATCATAAATGGGTGTTGTATTTTGTGGAAAGCTTTCTCAGCATCTGTTGATATTATCATATGGTTTTTATATTTCTTGTTGTTGATGTGTTGGATTACATGGATTGATTTTCAGATGTTAAACCATACTTGTGTCCCTGGAATAAATCCTACTGGTTGTGGTGAATTATCTTATGGATACATTGTTGGATTCTGATAGCTAAAATTTTATTGAGGATTTTTGCATTAATGTTCATTAAAGAGAATGGCCTGTAGTGTTCTTATTTTATGTTGTCCTTGTTCAATTTTGGTATTAGTGTAATGTTGGCTTCATAGAATGTGTTTGGTATTATCCCTTCCTTCTCAATTTTTTGAAAGAGTTTATGTAGGATAGGCACTAATTCATTTCTGAATGTTTGGTAGAATTCATTTGTAAATCCATCTGGTCCTGGGCTTTTGTTTTTGCGGAGGGTTTTGATTACCATTTCAATTTCACTACTTGTAATTGGTCTGTTTAGGTGTTCTATTTCTTCTTTATCTAGCTTTGGGTGATTGTAGAATTGTAGGAATTTGTCCATTTCTTCTAGATTGTTGAGCTTGTTTGCATATAACTGTTCATATAACTGTTTCTCCCGTTTTTTCTTTGTGAGCCTGACTAGGAGTTTGTCTATTTTATTTATTTTTTCAAAGAATCAACTTTTGGTTTCATTGATCTTTTGGATTTTTTTTTAGTTTCAATTTCATTTATATCTGCTTTGGTTTTTATTATTTCTTTTCTTCTACTGATTTTAGGGTTTTTTGTTGTTCTTTTTCTAGTTCTTTGAGCTTTGAAATTAGGTTGTTTCTTTGAGTTCTTTCTTGTTTCTTGATGTGAGCCTCTTTTGCTATATATTTTCCTCTTATTACTGCTTTTGCTGCTTCCCATACATTTAAGAAATTGGTGTCCTCCTTGTCATTCAACTCAAAGTATTTTTTAATTTCTTCTTTGATCTCCTTATTAGTCCAGTGGTCTTCCAGTAGTGTGGGTTTCAATCTCCATGAGGTAGGAGGGTTCCTTGCCTTCTTTTTATGTTTATTTCTAGTTTGATGCCTTCACAGTCAGAGAAGATGGTTGGTATGATTTCATTCTTGGTGTATCTGTTGATGTTTGTCTTGTGTTCCAGTATGTGATTGTTCCTGGAAAATGACCCGTGTGCTTTTGAGAAAAATGTGTACTCAGATTTTGGGGTGTTTAGTGTTCTATAGATGTCTGTTAAGCCCATGAGGTCTAGATTCTTATTTAGAGTTTTAGTGTCCTCACTTATTTTTTGTCTCATTGATCTATCTATTGTTGATAGTGGTGTGTTGAAGTCTCCTATTACATATGTGTTTTCTCTGATGTCTGTTTTCACAGATGATAATAGTTGTCTGATATATTTTGGTGCTCCTTCATTTGGTGAGTATATGTTAATGTGTGTTAATTCTTCTTGAAGTATTGTCCCCTTAATCATAATGTAGTGACTGTCACAGTCTCTTTTTACCTTTTTGAGTTTGAAATCTGTTTTATCTGATATAAGTATAGCTGTTTCTGCCTTCTTTTTTGGTCCATTTGCTGGTAGGATTGTTTTCCATCCTTTGAGTCTATTTTCATGTTTTGTAGTTAAATGTGTTTCCTGGAGACAGCAATAGGTTGGGTTTTGTTTCTTAATCCAGCCTACAACTCTGTGTCTTTTTATTGAAGAGTTTAGTCCATTTACATTTAGAGTTAATATTGATATGTTAGTGTCTATATTTGCCATTTTGTCTTTTTTCTGTTTTATTTATTTTTTTAATTATTTTTTTTGTTGTTTCATTCTTATTCATCCCTCTGTTGGTTCTGGCTTTAGGACCCTTGTAGTATTTTTTGGAGTAGGGGTTTAGTCATAATGAAATTCCAGAGTTTCTGTTTGTCTGGGAAGGTCCTTATTCTTTCTTCAGAGAGGAAGGAAAGCTTTGAGGGATAGAGTATTCTTGGTTGTCATTTGTGGTCTTGGAGTTTGTTGACTGTGTCCCTCCACTCTCTCCTTATCCGTAGTGTTTCTTCGGAGAAGTCTGATGTCTGCCTGATTGGTTTTCCTTTGTATGTTATCAGTTTCTTCCCTCTGTCAGCTTCATTATTTTTTCCTTGTCTTGGATTCTTGGGAGCTTTACTATTATGTGTCTTGCTATATTTTTCCTTTCATCATGGAAGTTTGGTGGTGTTCTTGCTTTTTGTATGTCTATTTTCAGCTCCTTCTTCATGTTTGGGAAGTTCTCTTCAGTTATTTCCTTGAATATTTTCTCTGTTCCTATGTCTCTCTCCTCTCCTTTTGGGATTCCTATAAATCTTATATTTCCTTTCCTCATGGAGTCAGATAGGTCCTGAAGTCTTTCTTCATTCTTTTTCCTTCATACTTCTCTTTCCTTTTCTGTTTTGTGTGTCTTTGAGAGTACTTATTCGTTCTTCCGTTTCATCTATTCTGCTTTCACTGCTTTTCCCGGAGTTCTTTAACTCCTCCATTAATCCTTTGATCTACATTTCTTTCACTTCCCTCTTTAGGGACTCAATTTCATTCTTCTGATTGTTGATTATTTCCCCCTTATCATTGTTTTCCTTTATGACTTCTTTCAGTTTTTTTAATCATGGCAATTTTAAATTCTCTATCTGGGAGGCTCAGAAGTTCTTCCAAGTCACTGTTGTTGCATTCTGGTGGATGATTTTCTTTTTGTTGTGTGTCTTTTCCTTGAAGACTTGCTTGGTTGCTTGTAGTTTTCTTCTCCCTGCTACTTGCTTTCTAATTTGTTCCATGCGTTGGAACACTGTGTCACTGGTACTGGCTGGCATCTTTTTGGTGTGCTCTTTCTGGGATGTCGGAAACTGGTAGTCCAATCGAGTCAAAAACTGTTATGCCAGAAGTCCAGTAGGGCAGTGGTATTATGACTATGTTAGTGGTTGCTGTCACAGAAAATCTCCTCCTTCTGTATTTGTTTAATTCCAGAGATGGGTCTTGCAGTCTCACAGACTGCCAGGGCAGTGGCTGGTTCACCTGCTGGGCTTCAAATTGCTGGATCCCCCTCTGGGCTCTGACTGGCAGCCAGATGGGGCCTGGCTTGTGGGGGCTTTTCAGCTCACTTCTGGCTGTGGGGGTAGCCCTTTCCCGGTAAATTATTTTAAGTTCATGTTTACTTCAATAAAAAGAAAAGCAGTTCCCTGTATCTTCCTGTATCTGAGCTCTTTACCATATAACTTTGTAGAGTGTTATTACAGTGGCTAGGTTAACCTGCTCTGCCCTGTCACTCTGGGTCTGGCTTTGTGAAAATTGCTCTGGCCTGTGGGTTAAGCAAATGGCATGAACATAAACATATCCCATGCCTGCCGGCCTGGGCTTGCACACACACTTTTTTTCTCTCTTGTCTTTTGCCACGGCCAGGGATACATGCCATCTGGAGGATGGAAGATGTAGCCTGATCTCCTCCTTCATTCCACTTTTCCACCAGCTGACCATCAAACACATAAAGGAATTACACCAGTCCAAATGAGACAAACTTCTAGTTGAATCTAGCCTAAGTCATTGACTTGCAAACTCATGAGCTAGATAAATGCTTTGCATTTTAAGCCATTGTAATTTGGGGTGGTTTGTGACACATCATTGTTGTGGCAATATATAACAATTTATGAACAGCTAAATACTCATTTATCATGAGTGTATGCTCAAAATTACATGATGTATGATCAGTAAGATGCTTAGAGACCATTGGATCAGAGTTACTTTTAGGATTCCATTTCTCAAATTCTCATGTCTGTTTAATCTTGTCTATTTAGATGAGTTTCTTATTCATATTTTATTTATTCATCTTCTCTTAGAGAACTTCTCTGACTCTGCCATGAAAGGTAGGTTCTGCCACGCATTCTTTACCCTATTTTCCTATAAGAGAGAAATACCTGAAATTATTTATTATCTTTCTCCTTTAGAGTATAAACTCCAGGAGGGAAGAATGTTACTGTCTTTTTCTATTACTTGGTATCCCTACTCTTTAGAGTACGACTTGGCACATTAGAGATGCTCCAGAAATTCTCACTTAATGAATGAATAAGATAGATTTTCGTAGGTTACATGAAGAATGGGTCCTAATAATTTGTATCTTTTAACTGTGTCTATATAAGGATACATGGTATATTTTTAATATTTTCTGCTTAAATATTTTATTATTAAAGATTGGTTTTATCCCTGGAGGTCCTAAAATTTTGGCTGTTAAATTTTTTTTTTTTTTGAGGCATGTTTTTTCTTTATTTGTTTGTTTGTTTGTTTGTTTTTGTTTATACATGCACTGGGTACAGTCAGAAGCGCGGGAGGGTGAGAGAATTCACCAGAGCCAGAGCGGGGAACAGAGCAGGCAGAAGGACCGAAGTACACTGCTGAGGGGAGCAGCGGGCGGCAGGAGAGGTCTGCTCGCCATGTGGGACCCTCCTCCGGTGGCCGGGGAGCAGCCGGGGATCGAACCAGCGCTGCAGAGGCCGCGGGCAGCTTCGCAACCCAGCGCTCTACCACTGCGCCACCGGGGAGGCCCCTTGGCTGTTAAATTTTTTAAAGTGTGTTTTGCTTTTTAAACCTGATTATTCACATAAGGTCTGATCAATGTTATATTTTGGTTAGATTTTTTAGCCTATTTTAGTTTTAAATATTTTTCTTTTTATCGAAGTAACATGAACTTAATTTACAATAGTGTATATAGGTTTCAGATATATAGTGTCTCGCCTCAGCTACTGTATGCATCACCCTTTGTATTGAAGTAATGCTGCCTTAGAATAGTATAAGTCTCGGGTATGCAGCATTAGAAATCAATGTATGTATGTATGTATATACTACAATAAGTTTGCCACCAAAAGTCCAATTCTCTCCTTCACCATACAATATTCCCTTTTATGGATTTACCCACCTCTTTTTCCCAGTTCCCTCCCAGTTACTGCTAATTTGGTCTTATAGTCTAAAAATTTATTTTTTTTAAAGATTTATTTATGCATACAAGAGCTGGGATGTAGGCCAGAGGTGTGGGGATATGAGGTGAGAGGATTCACCAGAGACAGTGGGGAACAGAATGGGTGGATCTACTGAAATACACTACTAAGGGGAGCAGCTGGCAAGACAGGAGTGGTCTGCTGCACCATGTGGGTAGCTCCCTGACTGGGATAAAACTTGTGCTACAGTGGCTATTGATAGCTTCATAGTGCTGAGACTTAACCCCTTGCACCACCAGCGAGGCCCTATTTTTGTTTTATTTAAAGTCATTTTTTAAAAAGATTTATTTATATATACATACAAGAACTGGGGTACAGGGCAGAGGTGCAGGGAGGTGAGTGAGAGGATTCATCAGAGACAGAGTGAGGAACAGAACAGGCAGACTGACTGAGACACACTGCTGAGGGGAGCAGCGGGAAAGTAAGGAGAGGTCTGCTAGGCCATGTGGGTAGCTCCCTGGCAGGCTGGGGATCGAACTAGTGCCGTAGTGGGTGCGAATAGCTTCATAAGGTGTGTCTTAACCCCTTGCACCACCAGGGAGCCCCCATTTTAGTTTTATTTAGTTTATTTAAATGTTTTGTTTCTCTGTGTACCACATATGAGTGAAATCATATTGTTTGTCTTTCTCTGATTTATTATACTAAGCATAATAGCCTCTAGGTCCATCCATTTTTGCGAATGGCAGAATTTTATCTTTTTTCTTTAATAGTTGAGTCATATTCCATTGTGGACATATACCACATTTATCTGTCAATGGTCACATAGGGTTGTCTAGCTCTAGGCTGCAAAAAGTGCTACAGTAGCTGTGGGGGTACATATATATCTTCAAATTAGTGGGAAACAAGCCATTTTGTTTATATCATTTTGATGGTGTTCTTTCTCTAGCTCTACTGAGATATATGAAAGTTTATTACATAACAACATCATCAGAATTATAGAGAAGATCTGGGTTAATAATATATTTGTCTTGGAGAACCTGGCAATTCTATAATATTCAAGGGTAATTGTTCCCATTGTTTGTATAGTCTCGTTAAGAAATAAATACAAGCTATCTGTCTTTTATCTGATTAATAATGATTTTTACTAGTATAGATAATTCTCTGAAAATAAAATGACAAGGACCATTTGTAAAGGTCTTAGTTAATATTGAGAAATGCTAAGGCTGGAATATGCAAGTTTCAGCTTGCAAAGATAGTACCTAATAGAGATAATAACCACAAAAGAAGACTCACATTTATAAAGGTAGTAATTACTAAAATTTGTTATAGATTAAAAACCGAAAGGTGATTCAGGTTTTCTAGTAAAATTGATGGAAAACACTGATCTTAAGTTAAATTAGTTCATGTACAAAGAAGACAACTTGAATTAACTTTTAGACTTGATTGTATATTAAACAGATTGAGAAATTAAATGTGATCAATAGGCATTCACCTCAGGCAATTAAAATAAATATATCCACTATTTGCAGCAGAATCCTCATCAAAATTCATTAATACATTCAAGGTAAAAAAGTTTTGTAGGTCAAAATTATAGTATCAAAGAGTCCACCAGGCTCAGCTCATGTATGCTAATCTTCTAAAATATTTAGGTGAATGGAAACTTGACTTTCTAAAATGTGGTATTATATCATCAGCATGTGGATTTGTTCTTTTCCCTTTCTGCTTTACTCACCTCCAAAGTAAATGTCATTTGCTGGGGACACATCCTCCTCCATCATCCCCATCTGTACATACAGTTTATGCACTATGGGGATGACCTTTCATCATTTGGAATATGATCAGAGTGGCATTTGGCTAGCTCATTTGGAAGAGCCTAATGTCCTGGCACCACAGAAAGCTCCCCAATCCTGCTGTACATATGAGTGTTCTGCTTTCCAGGGACAGAGAATCAGTGAAATGTATAGCTCCACATCCTTCTCTTAGGGACAAGGAAACCAAGGACTGGAAGTGAGGGAATGAGGTTTCACAGTTAATTTCTTAGGGTCACAGTCAATATAGCAGATTTGAGCTAGAATATAAATTCGCCAACATGCTGCACTACACCATTAGTAATGCTGAGTTGGTTTGTCTTGTATGTTCACACCAGGCTGTGGGTTCTGACGTGTCTGATGTTAATGCTGAAAATACATACTTTCTGGAAAAAATGGTTATATTTACTTAATACCTTTAATGGCATTACAAATATGTACTTTAAAAAAAAAAGTTAATTTTTGTGTAGAGAATGGGTGTGGGCCAGAGGTGTGTGGGGGCAGGGGTGGTGAGAAGATTCACCAGAGACCGAGTGGAGAACAGAATAGGTAGAATTGACTGAAATGCACTGCTAAGAGGAGCAGTGGACACTCCTATAGGCCACTAGGGACACCCATTAATAATCTACTTTTAAAAAAAGAAAACCATTCACCCAGTTCTTTCCTTTGCATGTGTCACTGACCTGAGAAGACCCAATCAGCATTTCCAGGCATTAGGGGACATCTCAGGGAGTTAAAATATGATATTTGAGTAAGGGGCATACATTGTAATTTTTAAAATGGCAAATATCAAAGAAAACAATAACAAGTAACTAATTTATTAATCGCAAATTAGGCAAGTCATGCAGAAGAACTAAAACTTGAAAGAGACAGTGCTAGGCATGGAAAGGGCATGGATTTCAGATTAGGACAGGCACGGGTTTCAATTGTGCCTACCTTTAGTGACATGTCTGCACTCACACTCTCTGCACCTTAATCCAACTAGCTGTGAAATGGGGTAATAATAATAATACCTGGTCTTCAAAAGAATTTTAGTGATAAAGGAGGAAGTTGCAGTTTTATATCTTCTTTCCACACTCAGATTTAGCCTACGGTCAGGAGTACTTCAGTTAAGGTTGACCTCTTTAGCCAAATCTCCCTTCCTTTTATAAACTTACTTACAGTGTCCTACAAAAATGGAAACCACTTCCAAATTGTTCTCTTAAAAAAAAAAAGTGATTATAACCACATCACAATGGTAAAAGAAGATAAACTTTAGAAGACACTTAACAGGTATTCAATTTTTGTTTATTTTTTCAATATTTGTATAACATATATCTGATAAGGGACTGATATGACCCAACAACATGAAAACAAATAATCAAATCAGAAAGTGGATAGAGGAGCCAAATACTTCTCCACATAGACATGCAGAGGGCCAACAGGCACATGAAAAAGTGCTCATCATCACTTATTGCCAGGGAAATGCAAATCAAAACCAGGAGATTCCATCTCATACCTGCGAGAATGGCTCATATCAAAAAGACCTGAAACAAAAGCGTTGATGAGGATGTGGAGAAAAAGGAACACATGTGCACTGTTAGAGGGAATGGAAACTGATCCAGCCACTATGGAAAGCAGTATGAAGGTTTCTCAAAATATTAAAAATATATCTACCATATAATCTAGCAATTCCACTCCTAAGCCTCTACTTAGAGAATGCAAAAACACTAGTTCAAAGGGATATATGCACTCCTGTGTTCATTGCAGCACTATATACATTAGCTAAGTTATAAAACAACCTCAGTGCTCCACAACAGATGAGAGGATAAAGAAGATGTGGTATATATATATACACAATGGGATACTATTCAGCTATTAGAAAAGATGGACTCTTGTGATTTATGCTAAGAGAAATAAGTCAGGAGAAAGGCAAATATCAGATGACTTCACTCATTTGTGGAATATAAGAAACAAAACAAACCCTAGAAATCTGACTGTAGAGTTGAGGCTATTGGAGGGGATGGCTGGGGGTGTGAAATAAGGGGAATAAGAGGCCCATTGGGTTACCGCGGAGTATTATGGGTGCTTTGGAGTTAGGGCAGTATACCCACCAGATAATATGCATCTCGAGAACTGTGACTCTATACTCCTAGGTCTTATATAGTGTTGTAAACCAATGTTACCTCAACAAAAGCCTAGCATTTTAAAAAAGGACAGCAGGCATTCAATAAGTGGCAAACAACCAGAATGATGATGAAGCTTCCCACATATGCCTCCTCAAAATCTACCTATCTAGGGTTTTCAAATTAAATGTAGATTTGGGGGATTCCTAGAATCAAGTCAAATTTAGTTACTGGACTACAGTGTCTATGAATTTCAACTCTATAAATACTCATCTCTTCTTGCTTGCTGGAAAGGGAATGTTCACTGAGCAAGACAGGGCCTATCAGGGTCAAAAGACAGATGACTGATAAAAAAAGGAAAGGGTCCAGGATCAGCTTCTGCTGGGTTGGGAAGAGGGCGGGGGACCCACGGGTGATGATACTCACCGCGGCCCACCACCAGGCGTGGGGGATGCTGGTGAAGTTGGTACCTGGCACGTCATGCTCCACGGAGTAGGCGGCCGCGGAGAAGGCGAAGACGCCTATGGCGATGAAGAGCAGCAGGCAGCCCACCTGCTGGTAGCACTGGCGCAGCGTGAAGCCGAAAGCGCGCAGGCCGGTGGAGTGGCGCGCGAGCTTGAGGATGCGGCAGATGCGCAGGAGGCGCAGGAGGCGCAGCACCTGGCCCACGCGGCCCACCGTCTCGAGGTCGTGCTCGCGCGGGGAGCCCTTGCCACGGCCCGGGGCCTCGCCCGTGACGCCCTCGAGCAGCAGCTGCAGGTAGAGCGGCAGGATGGCCACCAGGTCCACCAGGTTGAGGGCGCTGCGCGCAAAGCGCCGCAGGTGGGGCGTGGAGCTCAGGCGCAGCAGGAACTCGAGCGTGAAGAAGGCCATGCACGCCCTCTCCACGTGCTCCAGGAGGGGCCGCGGGCCCGCGCCCTGCCCGGCCGGCTGCTGCATCTCCTCCACCGTGCTGAGCGCCAGCGCCACGACGGAAATCAGCACGAAGAGGCCGGAGACCACCCCGATGACCTTGGCGGCCACGGAGGAGAAGGGCTTCTCCAGGAGGTTCCAGAGGCATCGGCGCTGTGGCCCGAAGAAGCGCAGGTCTCGGAAGAGCTCGTCGGCCTCCTCGGCCTGCGCCTGGGCGCGCAGCTCACGCTGGATCGTCAGCTGCTCGCTCAGCTCCTCGCGCCGCTCCTCGAAGCAGATGCGGCAGCAGCGCGGGGTGCACCTGAGCCGCACGCCCCAGTAGCCCAGCTCCTCCAGGAAGCCGCGCGGGCACAGCTGGTCGCGCACCAGCAGCAGCCCGGACGCGTAGAAGTTGTAGACCAGCTGGAACACCGCCGGGTCGCGGTCGAAGAAATACTCGTCGTCCCGCGCCTCGTAGTCGTCGCACAGGCCCAGCTGGCGGCTGCGGCCCTTGGCGGTAACCAGGCGGCCCAGGCGGGTCTCGGGGTGGCGGGCCAGCGCGCGGCGGGCCAGGCGGTAGCTGTGGCCGCCCACGTTCACATTCAGCGTGGACGATGCGCTGAGAAGGTCGTCGTCGTCCGGCTGGGAGGTGGTGGCCTCCTGTGGCTGCTGTCCCTCCTCAGCTAGATCCTTGTTCCACGCTTCCTCGTCCCCAGCCTCGTCCTCCTCGATGTGATAGTTGCAGTTACCCTCGGCCCACGGTGGAGCGCTGGCCTGGGAACCAGAGTGGGCCCCCGTGGAGCAGATGCTTCTGTGCTGCTGGCTGCCCCCAGCTTGGGTTGTGACCTCACTCTCGGTAGTAGTCCAGGGCTCGTAGCTCCAAGACCACCTTCTTCCGCTCTGACTGAGCATGGCTGCAGAATCGTGCCTCTTGCTGGTCCTGCCTGGCTCTGGAGGGGCTCTAGCCTGCTCCCTGCCACTAGCAGTTCTGACCACTGGCCCCAGTTCAGTCTGGTCCTAAAGAGACCAGACTGCAGCAACAGACCAAGGGCCCAAGCTTTGCCCTCCCAGCTGCCCTGGGCGCCCCAACCCAGCCTGCAGGGTCTGCACACACATGCAGAAGGCAGCTGTTGACAGCGCTAATCTTGCTGAGAGGGACGATGCAAGTGTTAGGAGGGATTTAGAGCCTCTTAGCTTGTTTCCTCCTCCCTCCTGCCACTATGTGTGAAGTACAGGATGATTGTGTGCTCTTAAATCTGTAGATAATCAGAAGACAGAGATTATTGCTAATAAAAATATTTGCCTACCCTGCCCTTAGGAAGTGCTCAGTGAACTTGGGCTGAGAGGAACTGGAATATGGTACCTGTGTTCTGTGGCTTGATTGTTGAGATCCTGACCTCTACTCTAGTTAATGCACGATTGACAGGGACTGAAATAGCACTGGAAAGCACAGCTCCCCATTTAGGTCATGTAAGAGCTCAAATAAACTCATCCACACACGGTCATATTTTTTTTCACTTGGATTCTCTCTCTCTCTCTCTCTCTCTCTCTCTCTCTCTCTCTCTCTCTCTCTCTCTCACACACACACACACACACAATGAAGTACCATTGCTTTACATCCTTGTTAGTGATTTGACAGTACAGGATGTCCCTGGTCAGCTGTCACTGTAGCAGTCCCACTACCCGTAGTCCTGCACCACAGTTCTCAAATGGATTCTCTTTAGTAGCATTGAGTTTTTGTCAGCTGAAGTTCTGATCTCTCCTTGTTTCTCTCTGCCTCTGTCTCTTGGCATGTATTAGCTGTTCAAAATAAGTTGAATTTAAAAACAAATTCCCTGCTCAAAGAAAATCACTCTTTCTAGCCCTCTCTTCTCTCAAAAGATGTTTCAAGGTAGAGTCTTGGAACTGGCAGCTGGATGGTGAGCCTTGCCATCCTCCTCTGTGCTGTGTTGCATCACATGTACGGGCGTCCAGACTTCCTTCTAAGGAAAGGATCTTCATTACTCTTCAAGACATCGCCTTTTTTTTTTCTTTTTTCTTTTTCCCCAAGTGTAAGTAAGACATAGTATAGTGCTAGATGCTGGAGAAGGAAACTCAGTTGAGACACAGTCATAGCCTTTAAGTGACCCACAGTTTTGTAGGTGACATAAATATGCAAGCAAAGAGGAAGTGAAAAATAAGATCTAGCAGAGAAGAGAGAGTGATTTTCTTTGAGCAGGGAATTTGTTTTTAAATTCAATTTATTTTGAACAGCTAATACATGCCAAGAGAAATCAGAAGGCACAAAGGTACTTTGCAGCAGAAAGTTTATGTCTCTCCCAACCAGAATTTCCAGAGGCAATCACTGCTACTACTTTTTGGTTATCCTTTCAGAAATCTTCTAAACATACACTAGCAAAAACCTTTCTCCATCCACCATCTGAACAGCCTTTTATTATTAACACAAATCACAATATGCTATACGGTTGGATTTTTCCAACTAATCCTATGTCTTAGAGGTGCTTTTATACCTGAAGATAAATGTTTTATTCTGAAACTAACCACTTGTAGTCTGAGAGCAATAGGTCAGCTTGTTTTCTGTCTTTGCTTTTGTAAACCATGGCACCACCAACAACCTTATGCATACCTGTTTTACACATGTTAAAGAATGCAGAAAGGATAAATTGTTAGAGGTGACTTTCCATGTCAAAATCTGTACACTTGCAATTTTAACTGATAATGCCAAATATCCCTCAGAAATGTTTCACCAACTTACAACTCACCAGTGTGTTAGTGTATTGTCACATTTCTCCAGCCCTGCCCAGTTTATAAGTAAAGAATGATGTGTGAGTTAATTTAAATTTCTATTTATCTTATTACAACTGCAACTGAGCATATTTTCATGTGGTTAAGAGTTGTTATATTTTTCCCCATGGAGTTGTTGGTACCTTTCTTGCTGTTTTGTGGGAGAACTTTCTGTATTATAAAAACAGAATCTTTGCTCTGACATGGATTACAAATGTTTTTCCTGTGTTTTTCACTTGGTGAGATTTTTTTCCATGTAAAATTTCTATTTTAAGATAAAGTCTTCATCACAGACCTCCCTGGTGGCCTAGGGGTTAAATCTCAGTGCTATCACTGCTGTGGCCTGAGTTTTGATCGCTGGCCAGGGAGCTAACCCACATTTGGTGCAGCAGACCTCTCCCGTCTCACCCGCAGCACCCTTTAGCAGTATATTTCAGTAAATCCACCTGTTCTGCCCTCCACTCTGCCTCTGGTAAATCCTCTCAGCCCCCTGCATTTCTGGCCTGCACCCCGGTTTTTCTACACACACACAAAAATTAATTTTTTATAAAAAGATATGCCTGAATTAAAAAAAGGTCTTCACCACTTTATAATTCTTAAACATTTCCTTTTTATAGCTTTATTTCTCACATTTAAGGATTTGAGCCATAAGGAATTAATTTTCATGTAAGGAGTGAAGTGGGGACCCCACTTCATTTTCCAGAAGTCAAAACACATTAATTGAATAAATGCTTTTCATTGAAGAGCTTAAAGGCTCTTCAATGTATTTCTAGTGTTCTCTTAGCATACAACATTGATGATGTTCCTTTGGCCACACATGTAATTGTTCCCAATTTCATTGTTTATATTGTGCTGAATACAACACCGTTCATGAATTGCATCCATTCACCTTTTTCCTTCAGGATCATTCTACTATTATATAAGTGTTACTATTTTCACATTTTTAATTTCCTCTTTCCTCATTGTAGTCATATTCTTCTACTTACCTAAACTTTCAACACTCTCACAGCTTTTGCACTTAAAATCAATAGAATCAGTAATGTGGATACACAGGAGGTAAATGGTGGAGCTTGGTTCTGCCCCAGATGAACCATGTTGCTTAAAAATCACATAGACAGGGCCTCCCTGGTGGCACAGCATTGAGCGCTGGGTTGCGAAGCTGCCCGCCGCCTCTGCAGCGCCGGTTCGATCCCTGCCTGCTCCCCAGCCACTGGAGGAGGGTCCCGCAAACCTCTCCTGGGGCCGCTGCTCCCTTCAGGAGTGTATTTCGTCACTCTTTCTGTTCTGCTCCCTGCTCTGTATCTGGTGAATTCTCTCACTCTCCTGTGCTTCTGACTGTACCCAGTGCTTGCATAAACAAACAAATAAATAAACAAACAAACAAATAAAGAAACCTTAAAAAATACTTTAAAAAAATCACATAGACATAAAAATGCCTATAATCTTACAATTCAAAGCCAGTTACTATGAATATTTAACTTGTCTCCATTTAATTTCACACATATGCACAAGCTCTTTTAACATGGTTGTGGTCATACTGAATATAAAAGTTTCTGTCTGCCTTTTTCATTCAACATTTTAGCATAAGTATTTTCAGTATTTAAAAAAATACTTTGTAAGCATTATTTTAAGTAGCTATAAAATATTCTAATTATGCTGTACTATCTATAACAGCCAGAACTCTTATCGATTTAAATATTTGTCAGTAGTCTAATGGTGTGATTAACAATCTTTTTAATCTGTATCTTTGAAAGGTTTTTTTTGTTTGTATTCTAGATTATTCCTTGAACTAGTTTTCCTAGATTTTTTTAGTTCATTCTTCTTTAATGCTGAATTTCCCATATGCTGCTCCTTCTGCTCTACCATTTAGGACATGCTTGCTCCGTATACCCTGTCTTTCCTCATCTCTGGCTAACTCCTGTTCCTCATCTATACTGGTGACTCCTTATAGCCTCTTAGCCTTAGCTAAGGCCTCCCCTTTGCCTTCCATAATCAGCTAAGGCTGAACTTGTCTCCCACTGTGTGATTCTAGAATATCTTTTCTTTGCCTATCTCAGCACTTGTCACAAAAACTTATTTCCTCATAAACAAGACAAGAGTGAAGTGCCAAAAGGGCTGGTGAGTGTCTGTCTTGTTCACCATTTATTCCTAAGAGCTAACCCAGTATCTGGCATTTAGCAGATACTAAAAAAAAAAAAAAAAATACTACCTGAACGACTGAAATATTTGATGCTTATTGCCAACTTGCTTTCCAATTTACCTCACTTCATACTCTAGCCAATGAGGTATGTAGTGTTTCTTTCACAAGAGCTTAGAATATCTTATTATTAGTTGCTAGTTGATAGATGTAAATGACATTACATTTGTTTTACCCTACTCTAACTTACTCATTTATATGTTCCCATCAGCCTCTAAGGTCTTTGTTTCCTGGGGGTAAAGACAGTTTTGTTTTTGTAGATTTAACTTTGAGTGTTCAGTACAGAGCAAATTTGAAATATATGTATTGAAGGGATATGCAAGATCTCTGTGGGTTCTTACAATTGCATGTGAATCTATAATCATCTCAAAAGAAAATGTTAAAAAAATGATTGCTGTATATTGAAGGGAAAGAAAACTAGTGAGCTGCAGTCCCCCCCCGCTTTTCTTTGATGCCATAGATTGAGAAAGGCAGCAAGGTACAATAGAAAGAACATTGAAATTCAAACAGACTCTATTTATATTTTGGTGCCAATGTTTTGGGCAGATGACTAAACCTCTTTTTCTCTCAGTTCTCGATCTGTAAAATTGGTTGCTGGAGGATTTCCTATTAATATAAAAAGAGAATGTCCCTATATCTTCAGTTAGTCTGCATGTGCCCAAACCCTGTGTGTGTGTGTGTATGTGTGTGTATAAAGTACTCAGAAAAGATCATCTCTGTTTCATCCAGCCACCTCCTACCTACTTCCTGATTATAAACCTGCAACACACAGATCAATTCATGTACTTATAACTTCTCAGCACAGAAGTAATGGCCACATTGATGGTCTACCATTAAAATTAATTTCTTTTTATTAAGGCAGTACTGACTAATACTAATAGAATTTGCTGTGTTGATAGAAATACTCGGCTTAATATGTGACTAATGCCACTGAGAAACAGAATTTTCAATTTTATTTAATTTTAATTAATTTATATTTGAATTGGAATAGTCACATGGGGCTAGCAGTTACCATGTTGGACAGGAGAGTGTCATGGTATTATGTGTGTCTGGATCAGTGTCTTTTAAATGGGTAGTGCCCCAAGGAATAATGAACTTCTAAGGCATTAACTCCTGAGTGAAATGAGTCTGCTACCATAAACCAGTCTCCCTCTTCTATGAAAAGAGAATGAGATAGAGAAAAAATGAATTTGACAGGACAATGAATGAAGTGTGATGGGATGCATTAAAAAATCTGAGTAGATGGAGAGCAGGCTTGGGGGTGAGGGTATTTCAGAGTGGACTGTAGATTCAGGGTGGCTTGGGAAGCAAATAGTATTAAAAGGGAGAGGTTAAGGCAAATGATAAGAACAACAAGGTTCTTCATACAAACACCTTTGCAAATTTACCCATCCTAGACCTGAGTAAGAGAGACAAGGGTAGAGAGAAAGAGCAAGAACTTGAGTGTTTACTTGGGAAGCTGCATTTCTTTTAAAGCCTTTGAAGTCTATGACTAAGATTGTAATTGAAAAGTGGGAACTTCAGATGAGGATCTGGATGATTAATAGCCCAGCCATAACAAAGAAATGCAAAGAAAAAAAAAACACCCACGAAACAAAAAAAAACCCCATAAACTCCTCAAAAAAATCCAATAATCTCCTCAGCTTCCAATAAAGGAAAAAAGAGTAGTTTTTTTTTTTTTCCAAGCTCCCTGTTAAGCCTGGTGAATTTCTTCCATTAATTGAATCATTTAGATATTTGTTTACCACCATCTCTTTAAATGTGCCTGTCTCATCATAGCTGCAGTGTGAATGAATGGGAACAGTGATTGATTGCAAAGTGTCTTAGTCAGTTGAAATTCTTGCTGACCAAATTAGAGTTGTCTGACTTTGGAAAAGCGAAGAGGGAGTGATGGGAAGAGAAAGCAGTAACTAAACATTCTTTTCATCAATGTCTTCTAAT
Source organism: Talpa europaea (assembly GCF_964194135.1). Lineage (NCBI taxonomy): Eukaryota > Metazoa > Chordata > Mammalia > Eulipotyphla > Talpidae > Talpa > Talpa europaea. The sequence continues at coordinate 35,138,564 of NC_140074.1, forward strand.
CAGGTTTAAATCTGGAGGCTGCACTCACTTTGCCAAAGCACATCCATCCTCTTTAATTTCCTTTCTTAAAGATGAACCTGGGACTCACAGATGTGGGTTCCTGGCTTGATGGTGCTCAGGGAGTGGCTGGCAGAGCTGAATCCAGAGTCTGGACTTAGCTCCCTGCCTGTTCAGGCACTTTCCTCTCCTCCCTTGGACTGCAGTAGAAGAATAATCAGCCCTAAAGAGCGTGTCCCTTACTTAGAAGACCTTCACCGTGATTTCTGACCTTCATATACTGTTTCCCCTAAGCAGTGACATATGATCTTTTAGTGTCAGCTGATACAAGAGATCTTGCCATCTGTTATGCTGTTTTGGAAGTGGATGCAATGCAGTTCAACATAGAGTGTAAACATGTACCCAGTTACTTTCAAGCTGGGAGTGACCAGGTGGTGTTCTCGTCCCACGGCTCACTTTAAAGCAAAGGAAACAGGCGTCAGATAAGTCAGGCTACTTGCCCAGGGTCCCCTACACAGGTGAGTTAGTCTGGGCCCAACTCTAACCCCAGGCTCGTGACCTTTCCCCTAACTTGACATTGATTTAGCATCATTGCATATATTTTTCACTTGAAAATAAAGTGAAACTTGTTTTTCAAAGTGAAAACAAAATTTCGCTTGTGGAACAAGCAAGTAGAAGATTTAGAATGAGTGTTTTGAGTAATTTAAATATTAGATCCTGGGACTTAATGAAGAACTGGGCTCAGTTTTCCAGGGTAATTGCCTTCTTTGCCTTTCTTTGGAAAAATATTCAGTCCCCATTTTGTATTGAGTAGGTCTTCACAGTTGTATTTCACACACCTTCCAAAAACGTGTTCTCTTCTGACCAAATAATAACCTGGCTTATTTTCTACTAAGGAGTAAACCTAGTTGGTCTTTACAAAGTTTAGCCTCATGTGATTTGATGTAGCTTTGAATTTAACTTCATTTGGTTTTCCAGTGTTTGCTCCTGGACTACATCTCTCACTGTCTGTTTCTGCTCCCTATACTCTGAGCAAAGAGATTGTCTGGTCTGGCTCCCGCAGAGCTGAAATGAGGCTGCTGAGCACTGCATTTGATAGAGAGAGAAAACATTTGCAGAACATGCGTGCACCCAAAGGGTTTTTTTTCCTACTTCATAATTTGCATTCAAGAACTTTACCAAGGGAGGGAAATATGCCAGAAAATATGGAACATCTGCTCTGACGCTGGTATTGTTGGGATGACGAGGGGCTCCCTGGAGTAGGGGTGATGGGAGCCAGATGATGCTTCTAAGGAGATTTGCCAGTTTAAAAAGTGGCATCTGTGAAAACCTAGTAAGAATATAAGGAATGTGCTTGAACAGATGGTACATGAAGAATATTGGAATAGAACCATTCTCTGAAAATCTTTAAGGATTAATAAATGTGGCAAAGGGAAGAGATTACAAATGATTAATGATGACTCAATTATAGTATTCAAATTGCTTATGTATTTTCACTCCAAAAGCATTTTCCCTTTTTGTGCAGGTCAGTAGTTACCAGGCCAGGTAAAATTGCATAACAGAAGTTAAGCAAATTTTTGTGCAGCTTTCTAAACTATCATGTCTGCATTGCACATGGTACTCATAAATTCAGAAGAGAAGAGATAGACCTTAGAATGTCATGTGTGGGTTATACTCACTGGAAAACATAAATTATAATATAGTTGTGATGATATTGTTTTTAGGAAGACTGATTAAAACAGTGTAACTGATTCAAGTGAATTCTTTAAGAAAACATTATTCTGGACTGCAGATCAAATTGGGACTGGATTAGCAAGGTATTGGCAAAGAGTGATGGAAGAAATACAAATTATCATAATTGATACAGCCAGTATTAATATGTAACCCTGTGCTTGGTTCTGCTAAAGGACTGATGATTAATAAATGGCTTATTCTTTCAAAAGACATAATGATTTTCTTTGCTCTCATAATTTCACTCTTGATTTGTTTTAAAATTAATCTGGCAAAAGTTAATTTTAGCTCTGGCTATATAAGTAAATCATGAGCTATGGCTAAGTAAAGTCAATGGAAGGTTTTCTTGCATGCATCTGAAGGACGGGCCTCCCGGGAGGATCCGAACAGGTCCTCTCAAGACACCTCACTTTGGCTTTTGCATTATTTCCAGTTGAGGTCAGCTGAGGCACCTGCACACTTCCAGTAAACTCTCTATCTACTTAGAAGAATGAAAATTGGGGGTTTTAACCCAGAATTAAGGTTTTTGCCAGCAGTACCCTCTCTATTGTCAAAACCTATCTATATATGGCAGGGAAAGCATCTAATTACAAGATATCTGTCCTTTGTCATATGAGTCATGCTCTTCTCATCCTGTGAGTCCCCATCCTCTGTCCTTTGAGGCCCAGTCTCCTCTCTCATTCCTTAGTTCAGGATGTATACCCTTATTTTTCCCATGGCTTTGGAAATCACATCTATGTAGATTCCCCATATGTATATATACCTTTTTTTCCTTTTTCCCCTCCTAACTAACCTGTGTGATATTAATCTGATTGATTGCCCGATCTGCGCAAGAAGAAGCCAGAGGGTAGGGGGAAAATTTCTTTTTCCCTGTAGACCTTTTAGGACTGCATTCAGTTGCAGGTAACTGAAGGAATGTTAAGGAAGGTTTTGTGTCCATAGGCGTTACTTTCTTAAGATGCTGAGAGTTTGACATCCAAGGCTGATGGAGACTAAAGGTGTCATCAAGGATGCAGGCTTCTCCAGATTGTATGTAAACTTCAGAAAGGTGAATCATTTGGTCCTAAATGCACATTCATTCCCTTATTCTTTTTTTTTTTTTTCCTGGATGAGTAGGTCCTGCTGTGATCTTAGTACCCACATTCTAACTGAACATTTGTTCCAACCTAATGGTTTTATACCTGGCAACAGGAGTTATTCAGAACAATCTATCTTTTAAATTGCATTGCTTTAAAAAATACTGGATCAATATAAAAGTCTTGACGAGAGGAAAATATATAAAGAAGAAAATAAAATCAACCTCATATTTTATAACCCCAATTAACTATTCTTCATATCATGATGAAAATTCATCAAGAAATTGTTATATCTCTGAACACGTATACTATATATATGCATATATAGCTACAAACATAGTTTTCCATATTGTGTAATTTTATACATCTATATTTATATAGAGATGCTTACATATATAGAGTAGTGTTAAAAATAGCATTCTGTAACTATTTTTCACTTGATATGTAATGGTACTATTTCCCTATGTAGATCTGTTTCTAAATTTGCATCATCTTCTTAATGAGGGTTTGGTGTTCTCATCCATATTCATTATCTAACAAAATATTAATGGAGCTTGAGCACCATCCCAATGCCTAGTTCCCCTCAAGTCTGATGCCTTTAATCATGTGTATCATTGTACTATAAAATCCCTCTATATGGGCCGCACTGTGAGGCCGTCCGCAGCCTCTGCAGCCTCTGCAGCACAGGTTCGATCCTGGCCCGCCAGGGAGAAACCCACATGGTGCACAGACCTCTCCTGTCTCACCCACTACTCCCCTCAGCAGTGTATTTTGTCAGTCTGCCTTTTCTTTCCCCGCTCTGTCTCTGGAGAATCCTCTCACCCTCCCACACATCTGGCCTGTACCCCAGTTCTTGTATAAATAAATAAATCTTAAAAAAAAAAATCCCTCCATGTACTAGATTAGACTATACTAACTAGTATAGTCCAAACTCCTCAGGCTGTAATCTGAGACACAAAATGGCAACTTGATGAAGTAGAGAGAACTGAGTTGTAGTTTGACTGCTTTCTAGCAATGCGGATTTCAATAAACCATGTGTTTTGGGCCTCAGTTTCTACATCTTTCAAATAGTGGCTGAGTTTTGATGACCTTTAAGGTTTTTTTTTTTTTTTAACCAACCCTCATTTTTTTTTATTTTTTATTTTTGTAACACTTTGTCTTTCATTGCTGTCAAATCATTATCAGCTCCATGAGAAGAGAGGCCAGGTCTGGATTGTTATTCACTTGTAGCCCAATCTGGCACTTAATAAATTCTCCCTAGAAATTTGCCAAATGAGAGCCTCCCCTGTGGCGCAGAGGGTTGAGCACATCGCTGTCCACAGCCTGTGCAGTGCAGGTTCGATTCCCAGCTGGCCAGGGAGATATCCACATGGCGCAGCAGACCTCTCCTGTCGTGCCCGCTACTCCCCTCAGCAGTGTATTTCGTTCATCTGCCTGTTCTGCTCCCCACTCTGTCTCTGATGAATCACTCTCCTGCACCTCTGGCCTGTACTCTGGCTCTTGTATAAAAATAAATAAATCTTGGGCCTCCCCTGGTGGCGCAGCTGTTGAGCGCCGGGCTGTGAGGCTGCCCTCAGCCTCTGCAGCACTGGTTCGTTCACCGAACGCCAGCGAGGGTCCCACAAAAAAAAAATAAATAAATAAACAAACAAACAAAAAAAATAAATCTTTAAAAAAAAATTGCCAAATGATTGACTAAAAGTGTCAGTTTACCGGCACATTCCTTGGCATGCCTCCCTTTAAAAGATGAAGCTTAATTTCCCTTCTATTAATTATGGGGTGGGACTTAGAGATTTGCTGCTAAGGAAAAAAATAAAAGTATCGGTAAAATTAATTTAGAGACTAAATCATAAACAGTACCTTTCTCTTCTTTCTCAGCACACCGTCTTGTGTAAAAAGGCAGCTACCCTGCCATAAGGATGCTCAAGCAGCTTTCTAGAGAAGTCCACAGGAAGAGAAGGGACCCCTCTAATGTCTAACAAGGACTCAGCCCCACAACTTCCTTCCACATGATGAGTTGTCTTGGGTCTTTCACCTCAGTCAGGATTCAGATGACTATAGTCCTGCTGACGTAGGACTGTAACCTCAGCAGCCCCCTGAGCCGGACCACCCAGCTGAGCCATTCCTGGATTCCTAACCCTCAGGTAAGTGATAAATAATGTTTGTTGATTTCAGCCACTCAGTTTTGGGATCATTAATTATAGACTAACACATAACTGATACATAACTTTCTAAAAATTCTATTTTCTGTTTGTTACTGCTATCTCACAATGGAATTGATTATCCTGCATTATTCTTATAGCTAGTTACCTTGCTAAGTTCTCTTATTTAATTTGATAATAAATTTTCTATATTGTCTACTGAGTTTTGTGTAAACAGTCACATGAACTTAATGGAAGCTTTATTGCTTTCTTTCAATCCTTATTTATTTTTCCTCTCTGGATGCAGATGGCTTGGTCTTCAATATGATAATGACTAAAAACAGTCATACTGGGTGTCTTGACCTGTTGCTGATTTGAGGGGGATTTTTTGATGTTTGTTCATTTAAGAATGTTGCTTCCTAAGTTTCTAATAGATATCTTTAGAGGAGAAAGGGAATTCTTGCTTACCCCTACTCCTACTTCTCTCAACACACAAATGTTATTTTCTTTGCATGAAACTGATGAATCAGAAAACACAAACATTTAAAATGTTATTGAATATGTACAAATCACCTCCACAAGGTTTGCATCACTATGAATCCCCACCAACAGAGATGTCAACGCCCACTTTTCCAGGTTTCACCAACCCATTTATTCCCGATGCAACCTACATCTCTTAATAATTAAAAACTGTAAATATATTGCAGTCTCTATGTTTTAGGCACTACTCTAAGACTTCATTTATATTAATTCATTTAATCTTCACAACAACCTTTGAGTTAGGTCCTATTGTTTATCCCCAGTTTATAGGTGAGCAACTCAGCACAAAGAGATTAAATAATTTGTTCAAGGTCATACTAAGAGCAAGTGACATGGTCACAACTCAAACACAGACAATCCAGCTCCCAGATTTATGCTCTTAAATAACATGCTGCACTGCCCTTTACAGTTATCCACTGTTGAGTGCTTGCTGTGTGGCAAGAACTGTTATAACTCAGCCATGACGACTGTGTTCTAAAGTTAATTCTCTTGCCTAATTAACTTGCCTAAAGTTAATTCTCTAAAGTTAGATCTCTAGCACATGACACACCTTGGTTCCTGATTGACAGTGCTGGTTTAACGGTGGCCTGACTGAGTGGTTGATCTTTTTACGTCCTTTGATTTCCCTGGAAGTGGCTCCTACAGGTTATCAGGATTTGCCCTGGGACTGGAGCTAGATTGAGTTATAGTGCGTGATTTGGGGCAAGATATGTTTATCGTTTGAATTCAGTAAGAACAGCGTTCATATACACATTGAACAAGAGACAATCTGAAAGAGCAAGGACTCAGGAAAGAGAAAGGACTCTACTTACCAGCTAGGGCTTATTCAATTCTCTGAGCCTTTGATTTTCCCATCTATAAAACAGGAACAACAGCAGCTACTTTGTGGTGGTGTGAGAATTAAGTAAGAAGGTATGTGTGAAATGGATAGCTTAGGGTTTCCATGTGGTGTTTGCTCTGCGCATGTGAATACTCTTTTCCTTCCCCAAAGAGTCAAGATCACAGATCTCTACATGTGGCAGTGTAAAGCCAGCCCCAAATGAAAACCTGAAACTCAGTATATAACCGACATGTAGAAAATTGAAAGTTGATTATGTGTGAGCAAGGTATACTAGGTGTAATTCAAAATATCTTATGTAGTCTAAATTAAAAAAATCTTCAACTCTACAAGTTTGCACAGTTATTGTTATTCCCATTTTGTGGACAAAGAAATTGAGGCACAAGGAAGTTCAGTAACTTGCCCTTGATCACAAAACTTTTTAAAAAGTAGATCTGGAATTCAGTCACAGACTCTCAGGTTCTAGAGTTTTAATCACATGTTGTTCTTCTGTGACAACTCAAAAGACAAATTTCTGGCAAACATCTTACTGAGAAAAGAACAACTAGTGAATTCACACATTGGGTTTCTGTTTGGCAGTCTATTTCCAACACCAAGTTTTTATTTAGGTATAGATGTCTTCCTTAGTTATATCCGATTGTGTATGTTAAAGTATTTTTAGTCTTTACTTTTGTATTTGCCTCATAAGAATAATAAATCCATCTATCAATCCAATCATTTCATTCGGAAGTACGTGTGAGGTCTTTAGAAAGGTAGGACAAATGCATGAGAAGATTTGAAATCAGAAGACCTGCTTTCAAATCATGTTTTTTTAGATTTCTTAGCTGCATGACCTTGGGTAGTTCATCTCAGCCTCTGCCTCTTCACTGCTTCACCAGGTTAGTCTGATGATCAGATGAGGCAGTAGGAAAGGAAAGTAAATGAGAAGTTGTTTAGTGCTATGCAGCCAATACCTAGTACAAATATTCCACAAAAAGAGGCAACAAGAAAACTTTGCTTATTTAAGCACAGACAGCTTTGGGAATAGGAAGTGAGTGAAATTTCTCACTGTCCTCCTTTTAATGCTGATTGTTGCCTGAGTTTGAGCTTTAGCTTTGGCACCTACAAGTTGAGAAAGAGAGGAGCTTAGAGGAGAGCTGACTCGGGTCCCACTCCCCCGCCTGTAAGTATCTCCATGGGAATGCAGCCGGTTTGTCTGTCAGCATAGTTGCCTCCTTTATGGTCCAGAATGCAAATTGAAACATTACACTACAAAATTATTAGCATTTCCTTATGCAGAAAAGATGTTGAAAGCAAGCAAGCACCTCCGGGGCCTTGGGAGAAAAGGTGGGTTGTATCGAGTCACTCATGCTGTACCCTGCGGAAGATGTCTTCAGACCTCCCAGAAGCATTTCAAAAACAAGGGACTCTCATCTAGATTGCAGGGGATTTTTTTTTTCTTTCAGAGAATTGTCTTGTGCACCAATGTCCATTAAAACTACCAGTTCCCTCAGTGACTGGCTACTTTAGAATCCACTGATGATAAGTAAATGAAAGTTGAAAACTACCAATTCTTAGTCCCATTCCATAAAGATGCTGCCTCTTTACAGCTGACATGAGCCTTAAAAATCTGCATATTTAAAAGCTCTTAAGAGGTTATTAACACGAGAATATAACTAGATGTGGGAACCATGGCTTGGAGGTGTTAAAAAAGGAAACAACATGTCCCAAATGGAGTTGATGGTGCCAAACCCACCAAGAGTCAACACCTAATCTAACTGCAGTTTCATCCTGCCCCAAGAATGGAATTTTTAATCATTTCTATTCCTAAAATAGAATCAATCTGGGGTTTCCTACCCCATAATCTATAGGAGAAACCCCTCCCTTCCCCTGAAATGAACTCCTTTTTTTTTTTTTTTTTGGTAGTAGCTGTGTCCCATGGCTTTCTGACAATAAAAACCTTCTATTTTGTACAGCCCCTGTGCTTTTCTACTTGCTAGATGGGATGCTGCCTGATTCATAATATCATTTAATAAATCCAATTAGATCTCTAAATTTATTTGGAAGAATTTTCTTTTTTAACAGAGATGGGGATGTATATACGACACAGCAACGTGACTGATAGTTCTGGGGACTAAGCTGCTCTTTGGAATGCTTCTGTCCCAGGTCCTGTTCACCCCATTATTCATTACCTTTTTTTTTCATGAACATCTGTTTTCAGAACAGTTTCTGGACAAGTGCAGCATGCCAGTCCTAAATCATCTTAATCACTACCGTTCCCTGTCAACCATTTCATGAGAATATAGGTGAATGATTTTAGGAGGTTATTTCCATTAATTATCCTTTCAACTCACGCCCCCAGCAGCAATTATGATTCATGTCCCATAACACTGTTTCCTGCTAAAATCTCAATACTCAGTTCTCAACTCCTCTACTTTTTATTTTGTGCTCTAGTACTGCTAGGTTGGGGTGTGCCCAGGAGCAGAGGACCTGCCCAGTTTTAAGAAAAAAAGATAATAGGCAATAAAATTTTGAAGTGTTATTTTCTTAAGAACTTTGGTGCAACATAGGGCAGTTGTGGATAAAGGTTTAGAAGTGACTATGTTTCCTAAGAAGCTGAGTAGAGATGGAGGAGACGTGGAACTTAGGGGTGCAAGTACTTTTGTTGGCTCCTTTGTTGTTGTGGTTAAACATAAAACAAAGGATGTCTTTGCACTCCTTTTTTTTTTTTTTTGAAGATTTATTTATTTATGCATATGAGAGCAGGGGTGCAGGTAGAGATGCGGGAGTAAGAGGATTCACCAAAGACAGCATGGGGAACAGAACAGGCAGAGTGACTGAAATACACTGCCGAGGGGAGCAGCAGGCAAGACAGGAGAGGTCTGCTGTGCCATGTGGGTCAGTCACCTCCCTGGCAGAGGATCTAACTATCGAACTCATGCTGCAGTGGCTGCTGATAGCTTCATAGTGTGGCGTATTAACCCCTTGTATCACCAAGGAGGCCCAGTATTCCTATCTTGACAAGTAACTATGATCAACCCAACCTTGTCAATTTGAATTGTTTTTTTTTACACTGTCTCTGTGAGCAACTAAGTGTAGGTTGCATAAGTTCTCTTTTATTTCCTCATCTGATAAAAACATTTCACAGTGCCCAAATTGCATGATTGCTTGAAGTTACGGTAAGACAAGGCCCCTGAGTGTCTGGTATTTCATAAAAACTCATTTCTCTTCTGTCTGGAACCTGCTAGCGCCTGCTCAGTTTGTATGGGAGAGTGAAGTGGAGGCTAGGCAGCTGCTAGGTGAGTCAGTTCTGATGGGGAAATCCATAACCTGGCCTCTGTGTATCACTAGTCTTGTATAATAAGGATGCTGGAATGCAGAACAATGCTGATAGCCTCATAAAGTGCCATGCAACCATATGGAAAGGAACAGCTGGACAATCTACAGACAGAGGTTGTCAAAATGTGCTTGTTGAAATGGCTATGAATCCCAGAAGATGTTTCAGTGTTGTCCCCACTTGTCCACTGCTGGATGCACCTAGTCATTGACCAGGCAGCAATGAGAAGTTCTTATTGTAGTTGGTAGTAATCTTTCCTATGTTATGTTGTGGTTGAATATACACTACTTTGCCACATGGAGGAAAATGATCTGAATAGGAGTGAGAGTCATTGGTTTCCAGATTCAACTTGTTGCCCAGCAAGAGGGCACCATGACAAGAGCAGGGGTTTGACCAAGAAGATGCACCTGGATTGCAAGTTTTGTGGAGAGCACTAAGATTCAGACTCAGTATGCCTTAATAAACCTTTAGCAAAGATGACTAAGGTCTCATACCTCAAATATTCTTTTCTCATTTAAGCTTCCTGACAATTCAGTGATGCTGGTGTTTGAAATCCCTGTTTGAGTGTGGAGGAGAGATGTACAGGGACATCGGCAGGCAGGGCAGGAATGAACTCCTGGCTCTAGGACTCTGGGCTGGGGTTCTCCACCAGGCTGTGAAATGGGCCCCGGAAGGGCTAGGGTGAGGTATCGAAATATAGTGCTACATATACCAGATGCTGGAGCGTGAAGGAAAAGGTGTAGTGGTGGTTAATGATACTGAAGAGGGGATGAGAATCAGGCCTGAAGGCCTACTAGATCATAATATGTAAAAATTTGGACTGCTATATAGGTCACTCATACTTTGTGCTGTGGTCCATGGAGATGTACATTCTCTGGCCTTATCTCAAACTACTAAATCTGGATCTCAGGGTGGGGCCTAGGAATATGTCTTAATACCTCACTGGTTAAACTGGGATAGTTTGTGGGAAGGGAACTGAGGGACTTGAGAAATAGCCATAGTTTGTATTCTGGTTGGTAACATGGTCTATATCCCCTTCATCTTATAACTTCTGTGCCTCAACACACCAACAGGGGTGGTTCTCAGCTGCTCTGCTTTAATCATTCAATGCAGCCTGCCTGACTAGCTGACTGGGCCTTGCAAACATCCCTGACACACACTGGATGATCAAATGATCCTTGATTTGCAGGAAGTCCAGTCTACTTTTGTCTTTTGTTCTGCCTTCTCCATTCCCATAGCTAGCCAGACATTCTAGGGGTTTACCACTCTCGAAACATCCGTCTTGCTTCTTCTTGTCTCACAGCACTGGGGCTGGCTGTTCTTCTCATCTGTCTGACCTCCTACAGTCATGGCCAGTAATGTCCTCAGTGATAAGGATGGGGGACCTCTGGCCTGGCTACTGCCCTGGTATGGGTATCCTGCCCATTTCATAGTAGCTCTTTGGAATATGAGGGCTTGTGATCTGTACCATGTTCAGCTAAGGGGCCACTGTCCCGTGGCTGACATGAGCTGTCACTTTCAGCCCTATAGTTTCCTCAGAGCCTCAGCTGCCTCTAGGGTGGGCATAGAGTGGTGGTGGGGGGGTGGGGGCAAGGTTGGGCTCAGGATCAGGTATGCACTGCCCAGAATCACATTTCCTTTTTAACTTCTACTTTCCCTCACCCCAGATCTAGAGGTTGCTCCTCTTCCCTCTCCCCAAATGATACCCACTGAGCCTTGGAGACAAGGCTTGCAGGAGACAAGAGACATTTCTTGCAGAAGGAAAAAACTCTACAGTATTATGTGCAGTATACATTTCTCTCCTTGGAGCTTAAGCCTGTTGGAATGAGTTTCTGCTCCTGCTGACAAAAGCACCTTAACTCAGAACAGCTAGGTTTGCCATGGAGAGACCACCACCAGCAGTGTGGAGACTGGAGAAAGGAGCAGAGATCTGATGGGTAGTGTAGAAACCTGCTCCCCTAAATCATATGCAGTGTTGTAAGCCATTATTACTGCAGTAAAAATAAATCTAATTATAGTATTTTCTCCTTTAAAAAAAAAAAAAAAGGATCTGGGCCTCCCCAGTGGCACAGCAGATTGAGTGCTGCACTAAGAAGCTGTCCGCAGCCTCTGCAGCGCTGGTTTGATCCCCGGCCAACCAGGCAGATTTCCACATGGCGCTGCAGACCTCTCCTGTCGCGCCTGCTGCTCCCCTCAGCAGTGCTTTCGGTCTGTCTGCCTGTTCTGTTCCCCGCTCTGTCTCTGGTGAATCCTCTTACCCTCCCATGCCTCTGGCCTGTACCCCAGCTATTGTATAAATAAAAATAAATACATAAATAAATCTTTAAAAAAAAAAGGATCTGATGGGGAGATCAGTTTGTTCATCCAGGCGAGAGAGGAGGGCGACCTGTGCTGGAGTCGTGCTGGTGGAGATGAAAACAAGGGAATAGATTTATTAGAAGCAGCGGAGTGTGGCCAGAGCAGGGAGAGTGGGCTCCAGATGCTGCCAGGCCCCTACAAGAGTGTCTGAGTGCGTGGGGCGGCCTCTCCCTGGAGGCAAACAAGGGAGAGCAATTGTATGAACGCTGGCCATGGAATGAAATGGTAGCATGGAGGCCAGTGGAGACACTGGGGCGTGACAAGCAGTTCATGTAGTTCACTGTTACTTCCCTCAGATCCAGGTGAGAATTTTTTTTCTTTCTTACCCTCAGTCTTCTGTGTTCCTCTTTTTTCTCTTTATGTCTCTTCCCAGTTTCTCGAGTTCCTTGCTCTCTTTTCTGATCTACCCTTACTACTCTCCTCCCTTCCTCTCCTGTAGTCTATTTCCCTTTCTGTTTTGTTTTTGTTTTTAAGATTTATTTATTCATGCATATAAGAACCGGGGTTACAGGCCAGAGGCGCGGAAGGGTGAGAGGATTCACAGAGCGGGGAGCAGAACAGGCAGAGAGACAGAAGCACACTGCTGAGGGGAGCAGCGGGCGAGACAGGAGAAGTCTGCGCGCCATGTGTAGCTCCCTGGCTGGCCAGGATGGAACCGACACTGCAGAGGCTGCAGACATCTTCACAGCGCTGCGCTCAACCTGCTGCGCCATCGGGGAGGCCCTCCCTTTCTGTTTCTACTCAACCTTATCTTTTTCGTGTAATTTACCAGAATAGGAAAGAAAGGACTGAATACTTCTAGATGTTATATATTTGTGGCATAAAGTTTTATGCTTCTGGCTCTGAATTTAAAAGCAGAGTCACTTAAATCACCTAATTATAACAATCATTCCTACGCAGGCTCGCTGCAACCTTAAAAATGAAAGGTAGGCCCAATTAATGCCTATTTTCACTTTTTAGATTTCAGTGTACATCCCCAACTGGGGATTAAGTAACTTGTGCCCTGTGAATCTGCCTCTTATACCTATTACTGCCATTTCCCTTATTACAGATGGTCCCCCAAACACCCATTTCCCATTGGCACCAGTTGTTCGAGATAGTAAAACTGCACATAAAAAGGCAGCTTTTAAAAAATTGCCTAAATCTGGAATGCAATCAAGTGAATCACAGAGTTGCCTCATCAACAACAAATATTCTTTATATCCCCTATGGATTAAGAGGCCCCAATACATGGATCAAGAGCTAGCTCAGTATAGACACTGGCTTCCTTTTATCGTTCCCTTGTGCTTTATCTATTCAATCCAATTTACTTGAACAAACATTCATTAGACACCTATTAAATGCTGGAAATTTTCAGTGTGCTGCCACTTTTAAATAGCAGACAAGTTTCCTGTTTTATAAATTTAGTACCCTAAATGCCAAAAAAATATATTTCTATTTCAAGCTAAAGAGGCAAAGTTTCTGCTGGATTTTGAAGGTCGGGAAAGCTAGGGAACTTCATATGTAGGTAATAGTGGTTGACTGTGGAATGTGGACTAACACAGAGGAACTTTCTGGTGGAAATTGCAAGGACAATAGTAATTATGCAAAGAAGTATTAGGGATAGCAGAGGGTCTCTTCAGGTTGGGAAAGATTTCAAAGAACTGCAAAACAACAATGAGATATCACCTCAAACCTTTGAGAATAACCCATATTTAAAAAAAAAAATAACATGTGCTGATGAAGGTGTGGCGAAAAAGAACCCTCTTACACTGTTGGTAGGAATGAAAACTGGTCCAGCAGTGTGGAGGGGCCTCAAAAGCTAAAAATAGTTCTGGCATAGGATCTACTACTCCTAGGAATCTACCCAAAGTACACAAAAACATTAATTTGAAAGGAAACCTATACTTCTAGGTTTATTGCAGTGCTAGTTACAATAGCTAAGATATGGAAATAACCCAGTTGTCCCAGAACAGATGAATGGATCAAGAAGATGTGTATATATACACAGTGGAATATTACTCAGCGATCAAAAAAGATAAACTCATGCCATTTGTGGCAACATGGATGGAGCTAGAAGGGATTATGCTAAGTGAAATATGTCAGAAGGAGAAAGATAAATACTGGATGGTGTCACCTACATGTGCAATAGAAAGAAGCCAAACAAGGGGTCAAAGGCAAACTATAAAAGCAATCCTTGAAAAATGAGCATAGATCCGAGGCATCCAAGAGGGGAGGGGGAGAGTACACCAGAGGGGGAAGGATGAAAACGGGGTGCGGTGGTGAGCACAATGGTCTGCGGTGAAGGATATGGATGCTTTGGTGATGGGAGATCTATGATGATCATACCTAAGGGTAGAAATCTTATATTGTCGAAATATTAGCAAAGTTGTAAAACTGTGGTACTGCATTAACTAAAGAAGAATCCCGAAGTATAAACCAGGAGTCTGGTGATAGAAGGGAAAAAATTAAAACTACAAACACATATATAAAAATACACACACAACTCTAGTGTCCGTACACACTGAGTATATGTACTCTAGTATATGTATACACATGTACACATGTGTGTATGAGCACACATGCATGAATAGGAAGATAAATACAAGGCTTAATATTTTACTCCTATCTAAGGGTGAGGAACTGAGTTGTCAGTGAAGCAACTTAGAAAGAAGCTTCTGCTTTTCGCTTGAAAGACTGTATAGAAAGCAGAACCTAATATAAATGTGCCTCTAGGCATCTTTGAGATGCAGCTGAAAATGTGCAGTGATCTTGCTTATTACCAAAGTAACAACTTCACAGAACCAGCTAGTTAACAAGAAGTCACTGGAATCTAAAGAAATATCAAATGCAACTTTGCAAATTAATTCAGTAGTGCGACCCATTGAAACTAAGCTAAACCTGTTGTCTGCTAGAAGCAGCCTTGGAGAGAATGATCTGGGAGTGACAGCTGGGTCCGCTTCTTAGTATCCAAGTGACGTTGGGCTAATAATTGTACTCCTCTGAACCAAGATTAGTAATATCCACTCCATCAGGCAGATGTGGGGATCAAATGAGTTATTTATGTCAATAAATTGTTGGGCACAATGAATATGATCAGGCATCTCAGAGCAGTAACTGCTGGTGTTTTAATTTTTTTTTTTGGATTTTAAAAGGACAGGTTTATTAGAAAAAGGAGAGAGCAAAAGAGTGGCACCTGCATGGTCAAAGGCGGGCACAAGAGCTGCCCTGTCGTTTTCTTTTTTCAGTAGTCCCTGTGTTGTCAGATATCTTACAGAGGAAGCATTATCATCCTGATGATGCTTTTGCAGATGGAACAATGCTGAGAATTTAAGTAAAAGTAACAGCCACTTACTGGCAGAATTTAAATGCAGGTGGCACACTCTTCATCAGCAGCCTCCCTACATCTTTCCTCCCTTGTGGTGCCAAATCTCAATTTACACGGTGGGCCCTAAAAAGGTCTTCCGGGGAGCAACATATTTATTTCCTAGTAAGAGATTGAGGAAGAATGTAGGGGGGAAGGGAGTCGGTGTATGTCCTGACTTTGCCATTCTTCTCTGATAGGCAAGGTTATTGACTTTTATTTCTTACTTTAGACATTTGGCAGTAGTTTGTTCCCTTCTGCAAGGACAATATCACTAAATCAGTGCCACCACATCAGAGGAGGGAGCCAGGTGGTGATGCAGAGTGGTTTCGATGACAACATAAATCACAGCTGTTCACCCATCAGTTTCCAAATGGGGAGGCAGGCTGGAATCTAACCGGGTTAGGGAGTTGATCTCAGGAAGACTCCTGCTAGGAATGCCTTATTGTCCGTGAGCTAGCTGGTGTGTTTAATGTTGCATATCCAGGTTTTCCGTCTAGCAGGGGTATGGAAAAGGCCTGGGGCTGAAGTTTTTGCGACACTGAGCTCCCCTTTAAAGCCTGAGTCCTCATATAAAAGTAAAGCATTTGTGATTATAAAATCTTAAAGTTTTCTAGCTCTAAAGTTGGGTTATATCATCTTTTCCCAACAGATCTTCTCCTATCCTTTCAACTGGCCTTTAACTTTGGCTATTTCCAGAGATTCCTTTCTTATTCCCGTGGTGCTTTATTTCCTCAGTTTTGCCATGTTGAAACTTGAGTGATACTTCAGGGGTAGCTTCCCACAAATGCCACATCAGCTGTTCCTCTCTTTTCCTGGACTTACTTGCCTTGAATGCTTCGAGAGTTTTCTAACTCCCAGTCTTTTATTCAGTAACTTCCAGTTGTTTTTCTCATTCGAAAACCCAATTTGGAATTGAGGCCTACTTTTAGCCATTTAATATTTTTATCTTAGGAAAACATTTAGGTATTTAATAAAAATTGAGGCTGCCTCAATTGACTGAATGTGTAAGGGGTATGTATACCTTCAGGGGCAGTAGGCAGTCTGCTTCCAGAAGTGGCATTGGTGGGCAGTGCAGAGGGACAGGCATCAACCTCCAGGCCTTAGAGTAACAGCAAGAAGAGGATTTACTTCCTGACCTAACAAACCCAATATTGAAGTGATTGAACTATAATGTCAAGAGTTATTTTGGAAATATAGTGTTTAGTAGATAGCATAAAAAATGTTGTGGGCTCTATATATTTTTTCCTAATGGAAGATTTGCTTTTTAATGGGTCTTACAGCAGGAGGTAATTCATCCTTTTTAGGCTATGACATTTCCTTCCCATTCACATAGAAGCTGGAGTTAGTGATTTTGCCAGAAATGATGTTTCCATAGAGAGAATGCCGTTTCTGTGAAACACACACAATGGCTAAAACCAACCAAGCTCAGACTAGAGAAGCAGAGAGATCCTGTATCAGGCTAGCCTCGGGTTTATATGGGATCAAGTGAAGAACAGTTAATATTTTTTGCAGATAAAATTGAGATTAACTAAGTCTTATTCTCACAGAACTCAATGGATACGTTCTTAATGAAACACATTGAGATGGTATGTTAGCAAAAGTCTAAGAACTTCCTCTGATGAGTAATTAGAACAGGGGAGAGAGAATTGCCATCTCAGCCAGATGGCGTGGTGTCTCTGGAAGGGTGTGAGGTGGGACCAGAATATGATAAGCCCAGGTCATACTGGTTGTGTTCTCACTACCTACTTAGTGACGACAGACTCAACATGTCCATCCTGAGTCACTGTGTGCCCTCTCTCACCCATTGTGTTTAGGAACGAATCATAAATTGTTTAGTTTTCATTATTGTTACGGCCAGCAAAATTCTTGTGTCATCTTCATTAAACCCCATAGTTCACGCTTCCTTCTGATATTATTTATTGGAGATGTCTGGAAAAGGTGAGCCCACCTTGACTAGCTCCTTCATTCGAAGTGTGCATCATCTCACAGAAACAAATTGCCTTTTACATGTTGCTCCTTGTATTTTAGGTGCATTATCTAGAAGCTACTATAGGGGTCTATTATAGGACGAATTTTTCTTCCCCAAATTCATATACTTCAGTTCTCACCCCAGTACCTCAGAATGTGACTGTATTTGGAGATAGGTAATTTAAAATGGTAATTAAGGTAAAATGAAGTTATTTAAGGTGAATCCTCATACAATCTGAATGGTATTCTTAAAAGGAGAGGTTATGGTCTGTGGTAAAGGATTATGCGTACTTTGGTGGTGAGTATGTATTGTCACATAGCATGAGAGGTGTGAGCCTGTTTCCCTAAATCATATATAGTACTGTAAACCAATGTTACCTCAAAAAAACCTAATCTGATAAAACTAATTTCACTAGGAAAAAAAAAAAAAAAGAACCCACAGACATGCATGGAGGAGAGACTGAAGATACTAGAGAAAAACATCATTGATTTGGGAAGAGAGACAATTTGAAAGAATCCAACACTGCTGACTCCTTGGTCTTTTATTTCTAGCTTCCAAAACTGTCTGGAAATAAATTTACGTTGTTTTAAGGCCCTCGGTCTGTGGTGCTTTTTTTTTTTTTTTTTTAAAGATTTATTTATTTATTTATACAAGCACTGGGTACAGTCAGAAACGCGGGAGGGTGAGAGAATTCACCAGAGCCAGAGCGGGGAGCAGAGCAGGCAGAAGGACCGAAGTACACTGCTGAGGGGAGCAGCGGGCGGCAGGAGAGGTCTGTGCGCCATGTGGGACCCTCACCTGGTGGCCGGGGAGCAGCCGGGGATCGAACCGGCACTGCAGAGGCTGCAGGCAGCTTCGCAACCCAGTGCTCAACCGCTGCGCCACAGGGGAGACCCTGTGGTGCTTTTTTATGGCTGCCCTGTGAAAGGAATAGTCTTCCTTTCTGCCACCTCCATCCCTGCCCTGACCTCTGAGTTTGGGGACCAGGACAATTGTGTTTGTTAGACACACAAAGGGGGCATAGCTGTGTCTATCTGGAGTCTGAACACCTACATCTGTCTTCTAAGTCTTCAGTCTTCTCCTCATCTTCTATACCCCAAGCCTTCTCTCTCCAGCATAAACTTTATAGGGTAGTTGGAGGTGTCTCCTTACACCTCCCACCCACACCTCTGGCTTCTACTTTTGCAGGAAGTGTCCTTCTCCAGCTTGGCATCTGCCCCCAGCTCCATCCCCTGCCTAGCCTTCAACACGCAGATACTGACAGGGCTCACCTTCTCCTAAATGCTCCAATGATTCGTGCAGTACCATCTCGGGCTTTATTTCTTTCTCTTTACACCTAACCCATTAAAACAAAGTATTTCAGGCAGCTCCCATAGATACACGAAATGCAGGAAGTTAACATATATTTGGCACAGGGGCAGAAGGAAAGCAACGGTAGCTATACCAGGCAGCCAGAAAACATCAAACATCAGAAAGCAGACTATAGATTTGGCTCACTCTTCAAGAAACCCTCCTGAAAAATGGAAACTTCACAGCTATACAATTCACACCGTATATAAATAAAATGGAAACAAACTGATTGCTCAGAAGAAGGAAAGCTGTTACTGATATTGTCAAGAGAAATACATTTCTTCTGAGAGTTCTAAAGCTGCCTTATGTCATGAATGGCATTTTCATTATTTCCCAGTGACCAAGTGGTGGGGTTTTATGAAATTCCTTACAGCATTGAAATTCAAAGTTGGATTTAGTAAGGCAGTTTTAAGGGTGCCAAACAGTAGAATTTAAGCACAAGGTTCTTTGCTGGTCTCCTTGAATTGAAGGATAGATTTTAGAGGTTTGAGAGAAGGTTGTGTGTGCCTTTCAGGCAGCCCATTGTATTATTTCTCTCAACTTTGCTTTGATAAACACCGGATAACAGTGAGCAATGAATTCAATTTTTATATGGGTAGGCAAGAATCCTCATGAAGAAGCTATTCTGGGTTGTCAACTGAATTATGACTGCTTACCCTGCAGGTGACTGAAGGCAGGAATAAAGATGCTGTTCCATTAGTCAGCACCCTAATGCCCAAGACCACCAGGAACACATGTAGAGTTGAACTGAATTGGATTTTTTGGCATACCCTTGCGTTAAGGGATATGCCAGTGGGGACTATGGGGAATCTTGGTAGGAAAATACTAGAAGGTTTATATTATAGTATTTGAACTTGTGTTAGGTGACTTAAGGGCACCTTCAGGAAGCAGGAGTTTGCTCTGGATTGGATGCTATCAGGATTTGGGGTAATTCTATGATTGGGTATCATAATTTTTATCTGAATATAGAACTAAAGCGTGGCTAAGTGATTGGTAAGAAGCAGCAGTCTCTCTTATAAGCTTAAAGGGATACTTCATTATTTTGGTGGCTTTCGCCTTACTTAGACATGCTTTGGAGTAGATTTATTTTTTTCCCATTTCATCACAGTAATGGAGTGACTTTGTCTCACAATGCCTTCTAGCAACATCCAGTTCCATTTATTAATGCCAGGCCAGCTCCCAACTCGTTTTGCTTTCTCATGCTCCATACATTGAGGAACCTGATCAGGATGGGTACTTCTTTGGATGAGGAAAAAGTGGAATACCAACAAAGATTTCCCCCTAAGAGTGTAGTTTAATCTGCTAAAAGTCACTGGTAAATAAGGGAATGGAGGCCTTGTTTATTCTCTATCATATGAAAATAATTTTAATCCCCCCAAAAGTTTTAGGGCATACCCTTGCTCTAAGCAATATCAATCTTAAAAATTAATATTGGCATAGAGATCCTGCAGCTTTGAATCATGGGTCCAGCCACAAGGCCTGTATGTAAAATTTACTTCAGCATCTATAGATTATAAACATGATTAGTTTTCATAGTTGTTATTAAAAGTATAACTCTTTCAAAAAACCATGAAATTTACAGTATTGCCTGACAAAATTATATAATATTGCTATAGAAAGCTTATGAAATAAGGAAAAATCACACATCCTATGAATTACTCTAACCCATCTGACTTCTCAACCTCCAGGCTCTCTTAGCAGGCACAGTTGTCTGATTGCTTATTTCCAGGTTCTCAGTGCCTTGTCCTCCACCACAGGAGTCAGGTTCTTACCCCCTGTGCCTGGTCCAGCCAACTACAGGGAAGATTTTGATTTTCTTTTTCATTAGCTTCAGAGAAAACAATCAGGAAATATTGTGATCATGTGTGAAACATGAAGCACCCATTTGCTTGTATTTCTCTGAGAAGGAATAAGGAAATTCTCAACATTCTCTCCTTTTCCTTCCCCAGAGATGGCTTTTTAAAGACAATGGTAATAGAATGCAGCACACATATGTATTCAGATCCCATCTCCTGGCACCCCCAGGGCCACCTTGGGAAGTCATGCCAATGACAGGATGCCTCATCAAGGACACAGCAGTTCTTGAGCAGATGGTTTCAAAAATGTTTTGCATCGTTAATTAAATAATTTAAGAAAATTATTCTTGATTAAGTTATTTTCTTAAATTGGGTGATGTTTGCCTGTTATACATAATTAAAAAAAATAAAAGCATAAAAAGTAAAACACTTCTTCCTTCCCTTGTCTTTGTATTTCCATACCTTTCCCAAGAAGTAACTGTAGCTTTTAGCTGGCATAAATTTTTCAGGAGCAGGAATTGGCAAATTACTTCTGTTCTGGGCCATGTAGGAAATCTTTTACTCTTTGTGGGCTATTAGTTTCTATCACAACGATTCAACTCTACTCTTGTAGTTGAGAAGCAACCACTGACAACCCAGCAAGTGTGTCTGCAATCCAATAAACCTTTGTTTATGGACACTGACATTTGAATTTCATGTCCTCTTCATGAAGTTGTATTTTATTTTGAATGTTATTTTTCTATTGATTTTTTCAGCCATTAAAAATATAAAAATCATTCACAATATACAAAAACAGATGGTGGACTTGGTTTCTCCCTCAAGCCATAGGTTGATGACCCATGTGTATTTCATTACACATTCCTTCCTCTTCCTACGTACAGGCTCCAGGCTCAAATGTTGTGCACTGAGCTTTTCTGTTAAGGTTTCCTGGCTGCCATTCCATTTGAACTTACTGAGTTACTTCTGTCATTTCATTGCTCACAGGGTGTTTGTCTCCAGGACATGATATATGGAGGAGTATTAGCATTGTTTCTGATATCTGGCTTTTGCAAGTAAAGCTGTATCAGATATCCTAGTGTGTTTGCGCATCTTGTTGAGTCTGCCT
This sequence comes from Talpa europaea, assembly GCF_964194135.1. Classification (NCBI taxonomy): domain Eukaryota; kingdom Metazoa; phylum Chordata; class Mammalia; order Eulipotyphla; family Talpidae; genus Talpa; species Talpa europaea. Next base: position 35,160,127 of record NC_140074.1, read on the forward strand.
ATAGAATAAATCCCCAAAAGAGTAATCAGAGTAATTCAGCATAAATATATAGATAAGGTTTTTGAGAAGAGATTTGGCCACTTTCATTACAGGTCATTTCCAAACCACACCAAAGCCCTGAGTGGTTCTGAGTCTTTTCAGGAATCATCTTTAACAGGGATCCCAGAAAATGTGCACTAAATTTGTGGGTAGTTACATGTCTGAATTCCCTGTTGTGGAGGAGGGGTAAGGAGTACACAGCGGGCCTTTCCCTAGGAAGGATCTGAAGGCCCCACATGACCACCCACAGAGGCTGGTCACAGAGCTGGAGAAGGGGTGTGATGGGGCTGGCATGGGATGTGAGAGGAAGAACTTGAATTGTCCTGATTTACAAAAAGGTTATCTCCAGAAAAGTAATCTTATAAATCAAATTCTATATTAATGATCTACAGATGCCATCTAAATGAATCTTGTGGTAAATCATTTCATAAAGTAAATAGTTACCCTGAAAGTGATTTGTTTTATAAAAAACAAGGCATTCTTGCTTAATGCCTACCTCTTGCCACATTGCCAAAAATGTCGGGGAACATGGTCTTCAAGCCGAATACTAGAAGGTAGCACTGGCCAAGCACAGTGACTTCTTTTGTGCTTGGTTTAAGCATGACCTTGTGATGTATTCCGGCCAATAGTAAGTTGGGGAAAATTGCTACAGGATTCTAGGAATGTTTCCTCACTAATAGGAAGGGAGTTCTTGACCAAACCAGCCTTCCCATTGTTGTCATATCTACTCGATTTCTGGAACGGGTGCAGCCACCTCACAGTCATCAAAGGGCAAGTTTGAGGATAAGCTGAGAAACCCAGAGGGACAGAGTAGAACTATGGAAAGAATTTGAGCCTGTGATGACACTGGTGAACCAAACCATGCTTCTGGATCTTGTAAGAAGTGATGTGACAAATTCTTTATAATGTAAGCTGTTACATTTTTGTTGTTACAGCCAAAATCAATAATACTAATCAATAATCAATAATACTAGTAGTACTAATAATTCATACTTGTGGCGCAGATGACTAGTGAAAATTAGTCTTCATTAGTTATAACTTGCAGCTTGATAAATAGAGAATGCAGGTGTACTTTCACCTGTTCTTTTTCAAGCTATGGAAAATTGTAAGACTCAAAAACTACTAAACTAGGGAAAGACTAGTATTGATTAAAAAAAAAGGCATACGCATTGCAAATTTTGTAAACTATGTAGAGATATTTCAGATCTAGGCGGTTTGAAAAATGATTTGTGAGGAAAGATGTAGAATATTTTGAGTTTAAAGCAGGCTAACATTTGTAACTGGTGACATAGACTTTTCGTTTTTATTCTTTTTAAGTTTGTATGCAGAAGCAACCAGTTCCACATTTTACGCAAAATTTATGGCAAGAAGGAGAGGCTGGCATTAATAACTGAATGAATAAAATACAGGCAAAGCATCCATAGCTGTGTCAGTGTCTTTAAAATAGAGGAATGTCAATTCATTATTTACTCAGTGTTCCTCTCACAGCAGGAAATTGGGTGCTGAGGCAAGCTTGCTGCAAGGTCAGCCCCCCACATGATTAGCTATAGTATTATGGGAGCAAATTATAGGATTAGCTGAGGATAAACTATTATTAGAACTGTCAATATTTGTTAATTGCTGGATAATACATACATCTCATCTCAGCCTCAACATGGCATCTCTTGCTCTCTTTTGAGTCCAAACACACACACACACACACACACACACTCACTCACTCACTCACTCACTTGGATCACAGTAATGGTAAGCATTCATTTAAAAGATGCTGCAAACCTAGTATTTGTTACACTCCTTTTTCCTAGTGTTCTGGTGAAAGGTATCCCAAACCCTCACTTAGGCTTTTATTCCAGAAATGTGTTTGCTGATAGAAGGCACCATAGAGTTCTATGGATAGAGTGCCAAAGCTTTACAAATCAGGTTGTTGTAACAAAGCAAAGCAAAGCAAAACAAAACAAAAAAAAACCAGAGCAACTGGATGATTGTGCTAGAAGAAAATATCTTTGAAACTTTGATTGACAAATTCTACCAGTCACAGCAAAGGAGCCTTTCATTACGTTAGGTGATCATTACATTCATAGTCATGAGCTGTCATATATTCTTGCCTTACAACCGCTCTTATTTCATTTATTTTCCTCTCTCTCCTCCCCTCCCCTCGTCTTGTCCCTCATCTATTTGCCCCCTGTCTTTCTCTCTTGTGCATTTCATGGGGTGGAAATTTCACTCCACGAATAGGAAAGTGGTCTTCCAGCATTGCACAGACACAAAACCTAAATTGGAAATCCATCGGGTAGAGGTGTGATAAATGGCTTTTTCCTGTCTGTTAAGGTCCAGAAACCTTCAGTGGGGGCTAAGCTCACCTGAAGTTAATTGCATGCTTCAAATTTATCACTGAGTTTGGTTCCATGTAGGAAAGAGGCCTGATACAATGGAAGGAGGCTGGGCTTCAGAAACAAGCAGGACTGAGTTCACAAAGTGTCTGTCACTTAGTAATTGTATGTCTTAAACCACGTAATTAGTCAATAAAAAGAGAAGCCTCAATTTTAAAATCTCCATGATGGGATATTGATAGAGACCTTATGAGAGTAAGTCATGGGAAGCAGCTCAGTACTTGCTCATACTACAAGTATTTATTGAGTACCACTCTCTTCCAAGCATATGTTAGGACAGGGAATTAAAAATCAAATATGACAAAGTGCCTGACCTCAAGGAGCTTGCAGTCCATTGGGCAAGGATCCCACTGGGGGAATCAGTGATTCCAGAAAAGAAGTACAGAGGAGGCTGGAGATGGTGGTGCTGATGTTGGCATAGTCTCAGAGAAGGCTTCCAAATACTGGTGACCCCTGAGATGTTTCAAAGGACAGCAGGAATTAGGTAAAAGGAGAAGTGAGGAGAAGGGGATTTAAGATGAAGGGAAATAGGTCATTTAGAAAAGACACTGAGGTGGTTCGCCAGATGATTAGGAACTACCACTGGCTGTGTGACTGGATTAAAGGAGATAATGGCAGTACTGATGGGAGATAAAGCCAGAATATTGTCAGGATCTCACAATATAGGGCCTTGTGTGCTAATACATGAAGCCTGAATTTACCCAGGTCACTTGTCACATAGCCTGTAAGTGGTAGCTAGATTCAAGGGGGAATTCCAGTTATACAGTAGAATGTTTTCTGTTATAGTTTCCTATCTCTTCAATATGGGACCTAGACCTCATTGCACACCGCTGTCACCTAATAGTATAGTCTGGTTTAGAGAGTGTGTCAAGAGTAGCCTGAGTCTCTCTTCAGGTTGAGGCAGCACAGGCATACCCACTGGGGGTGCGGGCTGAAGGGGTACTGGCCTGCCTGGACAAAGTAGTTAGGCTGTGGAGGCTGAAGCAGAGAGAGTCTGAGATCAGGCACCAAAAACAGCCATTAGAGGTGAACGAGGACGCAGAATGGAGGAGCATGCCAGAGATCTAGAAACAAACAAACGCGGGTAGGGAGCAGGAAGCCAGAGAGGGAAGAGCTCTCAGGACCTTCTTCACAACTAGGGCTGGAAGCTTAGAGCCCCTTGTTACTTGTTAGGTGCTGGCTGCAGGGATGTGCTTGGGTCAGCCACCCTACTTACCAGCTAAGCTGGCACGAAGCTCTAGCTGAGAGTGGCCCTCAGTGCAACCTTGCAGTGTGCCCCTGTCATACCTATGGAGGGAGCTGTTCACATCCTTCCTTCCTCTTAGCACATGTTTTTACTTTGCATGTCCAAAGGCATCCTTCAAAGGGAGGGTGCTATTTAACATTAACATCATAAACATTCTCCTGAGGATAACCCAGGCTTTGAAATCAATTTAAATAGTCATTTATTGAAACTCCCCTGCCTGAGGACATTATACTAGCTTAGCGGCTTAAAGAACATCTTTGTCCCAGAAAAATCAGGCTAGAGAGAATTTGCATTTAGGGAAAAGTCAGATGGCAGAATGGAAAAAAAAAAAAAGGACCCTAGAAAACCCCATTCTAGTTGCTTTCTGGGCCAGCAAGCAAATCCAATACACATTTTTAAGCTGTGCCGTATTGGTAAACTTTCCATCTGCTTTGCTGGGGTTAATTTCCAGTCAAGTTGTTTGGGTGTTAGTACATAATGCTCTGATTTGGGGTGCCTTAGCTTGCTTTTGCTCAAGGGATTAATGTTGGTGTATGTCACTGAACATAACCAATTCTTTATTCCTCTGGCCCTTCCTGCTCAAACTAGAGAAACACGTCTTCAGGGTCATTTCTCAGTGTCAGTATGTCATGTCCTCGCTGGTTCTCTGAAAAGATCAAGGAACCCCTGCACCGATTGCCCTTAGGCCAGCTGGGGCTACATTCATCCTGGATTTGTTTCAGAGTTGATGCCAGCTACTGAACCCTAAATCCATGCTTTTTTGGGAAAACCTGGTGCTCTGTTTTGCAATGGCATGGGTGGTTGTCAAGTCCCTTCAGGGCCAAGAAAGCCAAAGCTTTCTCTAAAATAGTTTGCAGATTCAGCAGTGTGCTGCATATAGTGGGGCCAGACATTGGGTTTGTTTGTTTGTTTGTTTGTTTTTTAATATGAGGCTACGTCTTTCTAGGGAGTGGAGTTGCAAAAGTTATCTTTTTTGATTTATTAGAAGCTCAAAACTCCCTTTAGAATCCTGACAGGATTTTGAGTCCAGCAGAAAATACTGCCTGGCTTCTTCTAAGTGATCTGGTGGTAAAGCCAGAGGGGTAATCTAAACTTTCAAAACTTGTGATGAAAGGTTTGAAACACCGGGCCTCCCTGGTGGCGCAGCGGTTGAGCGCTGGGTTGAGAAGCTGCCTGTAGCCTCTGCAGCGCCGGTTCGATCCCTGGCTGCTCCCCAGCCATCGGAGGAGGGTCCCACATGGCGCGCAGACCTCTCCTGCAACCCGCTGCTCCCCTCAGCAGTGTACTTCGGTCCTTCTGCCTGCTCTGCTCCCTGCTCTGGCTCTGGTGAATTCTTTCACCCTCCCGTGCTTCTGACTGTACCCAGTGCTTGTAAAAATAAATAAGTAAATCTTAAAAAATATATATTATTTAAAAAAAAAGAACTTTAATAAAAAAAAAAAAAAAGCTTGAAACACCCTCACAACTTGCTCCTGAAGTGAGAGACTTAAATCAGGATATGCTACGGCTGGAAAAAGACTCTTGGTGCTATCCTTTCTTTCTCCTCCAGCTCTGTGTTCCTCAGTTCACGCATATGTAAGACTTGCATTCTGGAATGATTAGTACTCCTTATCTTCTCCTGTCTATGTAGAAATCATTCCCGTGATTTGGAAAGGTGTTGATAAACTTAGGTCAGGACAAAGTAACGAGTAGAATGGGAACTTGATGGCAGAGATACTTGTTTTCCTCATTAAAGAATCCCAAGCCCTTAGAACAGTGTCAGACATAAAATAAGTGTTCCAAATATTTGCTGAATAATAAAAGAATGAATAAAGATGGAAGTGTGTTACATAATTAAGCAGGTCCAGAAAGTACAAGGAGTTATTGGAAAACCAGACATTTCAAGAGCTTTGAAGCATGGAGTGGAGGTGGAAGAATATGTTCAGAAGAGTCTGAGAAAACTTGGGACTTCTAGTGACAAGGTCAAGGCAGAAAAAACTTGAAAATAAGCAATATATATCTGAAAGAACTGAAATTATAGCAGAGACTGTAACATATTTGCATGACAGTGTTTATGTAACGTTTTCACAATAACCAAAGGCTGGACACATCTGAAATGTCCATCAGTAGACGAATGGATCAACAAAATATGGCCTATACTTTGCAATGGAAAATTGTGTGACCTTTCAAAGGCATGAATTCCTGATACATGCTACAACTGGACGAGTTTTGAAAACATGTCATATAAGCTATTTAAAAGAACATAATGCATGATTCCACTTTTATGAGGTAAATAGAGTAGACAAATTCACAGAGACAGAAAGCAAATGGAGTTTCCCAGGGGCTGGGAAGAGGGAGACAGGGTTTTTGTTTAATGAGTGTCGAGTTTCTATTTGGATGATGAGAACAGCTGTAGAAATGGATGGTGGTGATGGCCAGACAACATCGCGAAGGTACTTAATGACAGTAAGTGTACACTTGGAATTAGTCAAAATGGTACATTTTATGATATGTGAATTTATTAAAATTAAAAAAATAAACAGCAACAATGAAACCTGATTATTTTGATAGGCTTATGAAGCAAAGGACATTTCATCTTCTTTTCCTCTCTTTTCTCCGCCCGTGGTCCTGGGACCTGAGCATGAGACAGACTTTGTTCAAATATAAACCCCGTCTCCCGGGAGTGATGTGACTTCGGTCAAATGAGTTAACCTCTCAGAGTTCCAACTTCCTCACTGGTAAAATGGAGATACTAGAAACACCTCATCATTATGGTGAGAATAAATGTCATTGTGCACGTTAACTGCTCTAGCACAGTGCCTGCATAGACAGGCTTTAATAAATGATCAGTTACGATCTCGCCCACACTCTCCCCCACCCATGTGTCTTCAGCACCTTTTCCATCTCGAAAAATTGGAAACTGGTTTCCTAACAGGTGGCATTTTCCCTGCCAGGCCTCAGGGGAGAGTTTCCATGGAGAAAACAGTTGCTGATGCAGGTGTGTGTTTTGAAGACATTCTGGACAGCTCTTTCAACTAGAGTTTATGTTTCTCTTCATGCCTCTGGCACTGTCAACTCAGTCTACATTTTCCTCAGTGTATCTCGGAATTCAGAGTTTTATCTGTTTCTTGGAATATCATCTTAACCTTCCTTACTCCAAAGCATAAAGGAACTTCCTCCACCCTGTGGTTTCATGCCCTTGTGTCACTCGCTGATAAAAATAAATTTTTATTTTGAAAATTACACAGGCGTAGTTTTAAAAGACAAAACATTCTGCACTGATGGTCATGAAAAATAGTGTCTCCTCCCTCACCTCGGACTGAATTCAGTCACGCAGGGGTACTGCTAACTGCGGCTGCTCTTAATGTTAATCTTTCACTCTATAAATATGACTTTTTTGCTGTATCTTGTTTTTTCTTGAGTTGGATATCACCAACAGATTTCTTACAATACAAGATAAAAATTTAGCTCACTTTATTTTTCCCAGCTCTCTACCCCCACGTTCTCCCTTCTTACCTTCTTCCATAATGCAGTTTTGGATTATATTATCAATTAGCTTTCATATTTTTTGAAAGTTGTAATCTTATTTCTGATGGCAGTATTTTATTGCTTTTCTTACACAGCTACTTTTAATTTTTATTTATTTTAAATTAATTAATCTTTAACTCAGGAATATGGGGTGTTAGCACCATAGCGTAACCACCACCAACTCACCCATACTCCACCACCACCAACCATTGTGCTTCCTTCCCTTCTTGCTCTTTCTTCTCTCCCACCCCCCCACTTGGTGTCTCAGTTCTGTATCAGCTATCAAGGGTTAGTTGTTCAGCTTGTTTATCTGACTCTTACTCTAGTTACTTTATATTCCACATATTTTTTTTAATATTTTATATAATTCTTACATCATTTTTCATTTTTGCACTATGTATGCATTTTCATTTTGGTTATATTCCCCATACAATTGCACCCCCCCCCATTTTGACCCTAGTCTTTCCTCTCCTCGCCCCTCCCCCCCTGAAGTGTGTCTCTGGTTTATAGTTGCTTGTTTATAGTCTTTTTCCTGGTTCCTTATTTAGGTTTTCTAGATTCCTGCTATGAGTGAGACCATCCTGTATTTTTCTTTTTCTTTCTGACTTATTTCGCTGAGCATGATCCCTTCCAGCTCCATCCATGTTGTTGCAAACTGCATGTGTTTATCTTTTTGGATTGCTGAGTAATATTCCATTTTGTAAATGTACCCCATCTTCTTGATCCAGTCATCTATTTTTGGACATTTGGGTTGTTTCCATAGCTTAGCTTTTGTAAATAGTGCTGCTATAAACATAGGGGTGCAGGTGCTCTTTGGAATTGATGTTTCTGTGTCCTTTGGGTAAATACCTAGGAGTGGAATTGCTGGATCATATGGAAGCTCTATGTTTAGTAGGTCCAGAAATCTCCACACAGCTCTCCATAGTGGTTGGACCAGTTTGCACTCCCACCAACAGTGCAGAAGAGTTCCTTTTTCTCCACACCCTCGCCAACATTTGTTGTTGCTAGTTTTTTTAATATGTGCCATTCTCACTGGTGTAAGATGGTATCTCATGGTAGTTTTGATTTGCATTTCCCTGATTACAAGTGATGTTGAACATTTTTTCCTGCACATTATTTTTTAAAAGATTTATTTATGCATACAAGAACTGGGGTGTAGGTCAGAGTTGGGGGAAGTGAGAGGATTCACCAGAGACAGAGTGGGGAGCAGAACAGGCATATCTACTGAAATACACTGTTGAGGGGAGCAGTGCACAGACAGGAGAGGTCTGCTGCACTTATATTTCACATATCATTGATACCATATAGTATTTATCTTTCTTCTAACTTATTTCACGTAGCATTATTCTTTCAAGCTCCATCCATGTTGCTGCAAATGGCATGAGTTTAGCTTTTTTGATTGTTAAATAGTACTCCATTGTGTATATATAACAAATCTTCTTGATCCACTCATCTATTCTGGGGCACTTAGGTTTTTTCCATAGCTTAGCTATAGTAATAGCACTGCAATAAAAATGGGAGTGCAAGTTTCTTTTTTAAAAAAAATTATTTTTAACTGAGGTACTGTTGGGATACTCTATCAGGAATCACCACCACAGTGTACCCACCACCAGCTCATCCATATTCTTCCAGTACAACTACTTTTTTAATTCTTTAGAAATAATTCTTTAGAAATACTTTTAATTCTTTAAAAATTTTAATTATTTAGAAATAATGACTTAACTATTTGTTTGGTAAGTCTTTTTAAGACCATGCAAGTCTAGGGCCTCATTGGTGGTCTAGGGATTAAGTCTTAGCACTATTAACAATATGGCCTAAGTTCTATCCCTGGCCCGGGTGGTGACCCACATGTGCAACAGACCTCTCCTGTCTTGCTCGCTGCTCCCCTCAGCAGTATATTTTAGTCAGTCTGCCTGCTCTACTCTCCACTTTGTCTCTGGTGAATCCTCTCACCCCTCTGCACCTCTGGCCTACACTCCAGTTCTTCTACGCAAAAAAAAAAAAAAAAAAAAAAAAGAACTTGCATGTATGAATATATTTACATTGCCCCTCCACCCCCACATTTGATTAAAAGTATGAGTATAGAATTTTAGGTCAAACAAATCTTTCTTCAGAATGTTAAAGTCATCACTACACTTCCTTGTAATGTGTGGCATTTTTGTTGAGAAGCCCAATGTTATTCTGATGTCTGGTTTTGTATTTGTGACCTGTTTTTTCCTTCTGGAGGTATGCCTGATCCTCATTTTGTCCTTAATTTTCTGAAGCATTGCAGTGATGTGTGGTGGTGTGTGTATGTTTACTGTTCTGGACCTTCAGTGATTCTTTCAATCTAAAAACTCACTTCTTTCTCTTTCATTAAATACTTTCTACCTCCTTGGCTATAATCTATACTTCTTTATCTTCCTCTTTCTTGAACTCTCGCTATGAGTGTTAGATCTCCTAGGCTTGTCCTGTAGCTGTTTTCTCTGTCTTTGTCTTTTGTTCTACTTTTGGGAATGTTTTTCAACTTTATTTTTGAATCCTTCCATAGACCACTTTTCATTTTGGTTATTTTACTTCCAAGAATTTTTCCTTATTCTCTAAATATTCCTCTTTGTAATAATATCCTGTTCTGTTCTTATAGATGATATCTCTTGTCTTAAAGTTATGAATTATAGAGATATTTTTGGACAATTTCTTCCATTTCCTCTGCTCACCCTCTTACTTCCAAAGTTCTTTTTTTTTCTTTTTGTTTTATTTAGTCCCTTTTCATGGTAGAAGAATTTTCTAAAAATTTGAGTGATAGTTTTGAGTAGGAGATTAAATTCTGATTAAAACTCTGTGGGCATGAAGAGAGCTTATATCTCCACTTCCTTTTTCCCCCTTTTTCTTCCGTTTCAATATGGTTGCATTTTATTTATTGTTTTCTTGCCTCATATACTAGCTAGAACCCTCAATACAAAGGTGAATAGAAATGGTGAGAGAAAACATTTGGTATTTGTGATTTGAGGGGAACACATTCAGTCTTTCATTATTAAGTTTGACATTAATTATAAACATTTTTTAAATGCTCTTTGTGAGGTTGAGAAAGTTCCCTCTGTTCCTAGTTTGCAGAAAGTTTTTATCAGGAATGAATGCATACTGTATTTTGTCAACTCTTACTTCTGTACCTATAGAGATAACCATATGGTTTTCTTTTTAAATCTGTTAATATTATTAATTGCATTGATTGATTTTTTCAAGTGTTAAGCCAGTCCTGCATGCTTAGGATAAACCCCACATGGCCAGGCGTTATACTGTTGTTAGGTTTGATTTGCTGAGGCTTTTGTTAAGAATTTTTGCATCAATGCTCATTGAATCATTTTCTTGTAATGACTTTGTCTGATTTTGCTGTCAGGGTAATATTGGTTCATTGGAACAAGTTGGGAAATATTCCTTCCATTTCAATTTCCTGGAAGATATTGGGTAGAAATGGTGTTATTTCTTAAGTGTCTGGTGGAATTCAGTAGAAAAGCTAGCTGGAGGGCCTTGAACTTGGCCTTTGCTCTGAAACCTCCAGTAGTTCCTTTGGTAAAAGAATGTTGTCTGCAAAGTGCATTTTGGGAAGATGAATCTGGCATTTGTGGGCAGAGATATAATGGCAGTGGTGGGGGCTAGCTGTTAGCATTTAGATAAAACATTGTATTCTAATTTCCAAAAGTCCTGCAGATAAAGCTTTTGCTCAGTCTCTCACAGATTTGAGGGAATTCCCCACACAGAAAGGAAAGTGACCTCATTGATGAAAACTGCAAATAGACTGGAAGATGCTTTTTCTTTATTTGAGTGACTAGGAGTGTGGTTTCGATTGTTGTCACTGAAAAATTACTCTTGGTGCCCAGGGTTTCTAGTTCAGCTAAATAAATCCAGCCTGGCTTGACACTTGCTTTGTGAAGTGCTGAGACCAAAGTTAGATCACAGCATTTTTAAGTGACTGGAATTTTTTTAAAAATGGAAAATGATTATTTCTGATTTTCTTTTCTTTAGAGGTTTGAAGTCATAAAAGAAACATAAATATTAAGGGCTTTTTATAACATAATCCTGTAAAGTTGCTGCCTCCCCACAACATTGGAAATTTGTCATTTTGAATAAGCTTGATCTCCCAATCTGGCCATGATGTTTTACATGTTTCCTTCTATACTGTTTGTTATTTTTTTAGGACAATACTGCAATTTGATCATCTGATTGCAGCAGACACTCTCAGTCAGTGAGTTTCACTTTATTGCATCAGCTTTTGGGATAGGATTGGCCAGTGCCAACCAAAAAGCTTAGTAATTCAAACTGCAAAAATAACAATGTGAATTTGTTTCAAGACTTAGACCACCATGTTTGACAAGATCTTTTCAGGTCACACATGGCAGTATTTCCCCAAATTTAAGTTTTACAAGAACATCTTCAGTATTTTCTTCTGTATTGCAACTCAATGCCTGTATATTGGTAAAGCAAGCACACCTTCCAAATACAGTAAAATACTGTTGGGAGGGAGGCGCCGTGACATCAATGGAAAATTCAGCAGATTAGGGAATGATTTTCACTTGGCATCCGTGTGAATGACTTGGCATTGTCAATATGGGTGGGGGTGTTTTAAACACAAACTATCCTACACAGCCATTTTCATTGTAAACCAAAAGTCCTTGATGCCTGGCATCAGCAACATTTCTTCTGGGAAGTGAACCTGCAAAAGGTACACAGGGCAAATCTCTTTTCAAACAGCCATGAAAAAAATCATATTTGTATAGTACACATCTGTTATGCCATCTGGTCTTTAAAACAACTGTGCGAAATGATTAAGTCAGATTTTATCATTGACTCATTTTACAGATAAAGAAATGGAGGCTTGGAGATGGAAGAGAATTTACCAGGATTATAGTGCAAGTAGTAAAACTAAGATGGGAGCTCAGATCTCTTAACTCTGGCTTTCATGCTGTTACCATTATGGTCACAAACACTCAAGTGAAAATACAGATCAGGTGAGTAAGTGACTCCTAGTTTGCACAGCTTAAAATACGCACACCTGTTATGTAACCTGGGGCGCGCCAATATTGTAGCCCCGGGGCAGAATATTTTGTAGATAAACTCCCAAATGTTACAGTTCCATAGAGAAAGAATTGTCTTGCTATTTAATAAGATGTTAATTTAGTTCATTAATGTGCTGTTTTGATAGTCTCTCAGAGATCTCATGAGTAAAATCTCAGGGAACAGGAGACAATTACAGAAAAATGTGAATGTATTTAAAAATAATAATCAGAGGCTCCTAACCTGGGGTATGGACATTTTTAGAATCAATAGATAGATAGAAACCAGCTAATCCTGAAGTCCCTAAAAATGTAAAATTTTGTGAGCCTGTATATTTTTTTCCTGGGAGGATCCTTACCCTTTCATCCAACTGTTGTTTTTTTTTTTTTTTCCATTTTGAATAAAATCTTAAAATTGAAATGTATTTCCCTTTTTTCAATATTAATTAATTTTCTTTAAATTTTTTATTGAAGTACCATTGGTTTACATTATTTTTAGTATTTTGCAAGTGTAGGATCTCACTCTTCAGGTGCAGCCACCATAGCACAGCTGGGAACAAAGCGCCCCTAGTTCTCCACCATAGTTCACTGTGCTCTCCCCACTTTTCCTCCCTCCTCCCCTTCCATCTCTGGGTGCCTCAGTGTGTGGTCAACTTTCAAGGGTTAGTTTTTAAGTTTGACTTTATCAGACTATTTGTTTGATTTCTCTATAGTCCATATATTAAGCTAGGAAAACGGTTGCATCCAACTTGTAAAGAAAGGTCTGCTTCTTGAAGAACCACTGCACAGATGAATGAACAAAATTTTCCTCTTTCCCCCAGCAAGGCAGATTTCTCCCATCTCCTGAGCTCTCCGTGAGCTAATTGTCTGCCTCCGCTTGCATTTGGTAGCCAGTGAGCACAGCTTTGTCTTGTTACTTAATTGTTATAAATAGGAGGGACTTTATCGCAGTTGTCAGTGTTTGTTTCAGGATACCCAGAATCCCTCTGTGTAGAAGCTTAAGAAATCACAGATTCAGAAATGTGCACTTTCATCACCCTGATAACTAAATCAAGTTGATTGTTGACTCATTTTACAGCTGGAAAAATGGAGCATTGGAGATGGAAAAGAATTTACAAGGACTTCAAAGTGAGTAAGTACTTTAAAGTTTGGAACTCAGAATGTTTAACTCTTATCTTAGGACTTGCAGGATGGAGCTTTTTGCAGCCATACTTAAATAAGGTTCTTAATTGCAAGTTAATTCTGAATACAAGCTGAAATAAGTATGATTATCAAGTTATGGGACAATTTTTTAATAATCTCACCACTGTTTAATAACCGAGGTGAGAGTTACTCCAGTTAGTGTAGTTCCTATGGCTAGTTATATGTTATTTTGCTGTTGTTTTTATTGAACTTATATTGATTATAGTATTATATATGTTTCAGTTGTGTGTCATTATAAATCAATGTCTAGATACTATATTAAGTTCATTAACTGAAAAGTTTAATTGTATCTTTCACCATTGAGTTGGCCTCTTTTTCCTGATTTGTGCATTGTCCATCCCTCTGCTGTTCTGGTAACCACTCATTTGGCTTTATTGTGAAAGACTTATGTTTGTTTGATTTAGTGCATTCATTTGTTTTTTATGTGTCACATATGAGTGAAATAAGTTCTTTTTTTTTTCCATCTGACATATCACTAAGCATAATAATCTCTAGCTTCATCCATGTTGATGCAATTGTCAGAATTTCATCATTTTTAAATAGTGGAGTAATATTGCAATGTGTATATATACCACCATGTCATTTTTATCCCGTCATCTGGTAATGGATGCTTATGATGTTTCTAATTGTTAGCTATTGTAAATAATGCTGTGATGAACGTGTGGGTGCATATATCTCTTCAAATCAGTGTTTTTGTACTTTTTTTTTTTTGTACTTTTTGTACTTTTTTGTACACACCCACAAGTAGGATAACTGTCATATTGAATGTTTTTAATTTTTTTTAAAGATTTATTTATTTATTTATTTATTTATTTATTTATTTATTTGTACAAGCACTGGGTACAGTCAGAAGCGCGGGAGGGTGAGAGAATTCACCAGAGCCAAAGCGGGGAGCAGAACAGGCAGAAGGATCGAAGTACACTGGTGAGGGGAGCAGTGGGCAGCAGGAGAGGTCTGCGTGCCATGTGCGACCCTCTCTGGTGGCCGGGAATCGAACTGGTGCTGCAGAGGCTGTGGGCAGCTTCGCAGCCCAGTGCTCAACTGCTGTGCCACCAGGGGAGGCCAGAATGTTTTTAATTTTTTTTGAAGAATCTCCATGCTGCTTTCTGTAATGACTATACCAGTTTACATTCTCAACAATATCCTTTCCCACACTTGTTTCTTGTCTTTGCAAACTAGCCATTCTCACAGGTGTGAGGTGACAGATTATATCATTGTTGTTTTGATTTTCATTTCCCAATTAATAAGAGGTGGTGACCATCGTTTTGTGTGTGTTGGCTACCCACATGTCTTTTTGGGAGAAATGTCAGATTCTTTGTCTATTTTTTAATAGGGGTGTTTGGTTTTTTTTGTTGCTGTTGTTGAGTTTTATGAGTTGTATATATATGTTGGATATTAACCTCTGCTCAGATGTGTGATTTGCAATTATCTTCTCACATTCAGAAGGATGTCTTTTCATTTTGATGATAACTTCTTTTGCTGTGCAAAAGCTTTTTAGTTTGTTGTAGTTCTATTCATTTATTTTTGTTTGCTGTTGGAGTCAAGTCCCAAAGACATTTTTTAGACCAATATCAAGAGGAGATCACTTATGTTTTCTTCTTTGTATTTTATGGTTTCCTGTCTTACTTTCAAGTCTTTAATCCATTTTGAATTTATTTTTGTGTATGGTGTTTGATAGTTGTCAATCTTTTGCATGTTGCTGCTTGGTTATTCCAACAACATTTATGGTTGTTTTTATGGTTATGTGTTTATTTCAAAGATGGTTCCATTGACTAAGTGTGTTTGTGAGAGTTCCTCATTTGGATGACTATGGAGGGTTTCAAAACTGTTTTAACTAGCAAGACAAATTACTATGTTCCTTGACTGAATACTCTGACTTTCGCAGTTTCAAAATATTAAATCTGCCCTTAAGGATGTAAGATTCGCTTTGACTATATGTATGTGTGTGTGTGGGGGAGAACAGCTTTGTGCTCACTGAATCAAAATCCTCAGAGGACCTCTAAATTGTGTGGGTTATAGGACAGCATTGGAATAGGCAAGCAACCTCTCAGGGAAACACTTTTCAACTGAAGGCATGAACTCTGATATACTTTTTTACAAAATGTTGCTTGCATTCATGGGCTCAATTTAATTTAACACATAATATCTGAGCACTTGAAAAGCACCCAAATTTGTGTCATACTTGGGGGTGGAGAACAAAGATTACTGAGTCTAAATTATTATATCAAAGGATCATGTATTGCATTTAGTTAGGAAATTATACCGATAAAAAATAGATACTCTGAATATAATGAAGTATGTGTTATTACAGAATAATATGTTAGGCACACTAGAGATGCATGACCCTAATGGGGGGAGGCACCAGGGAAGTCTTCGTGGAGGAGGTGGCATATGAACCAAGACTTGAAAGCAGAGAAAAAGCAAAGTGAGGAAAGATGAGAGGATCAGGAGCAAAGACACAGTTTTGTGTAGGAAGCAGGGGAATGTGGAGAGGGAGGGCATGTGAACAGTTGAGTGTTATCAGAGCACAGGCTTTCAGCTGGGGAATTGCAGGATATAAGAGAACTGACAAGCAGGCATCAGGTTATGTTTATCTTGAGCCTATGCCTGAAGACCTTGACTTTCTATAGGAAACAAGTCATCCAAGGTAGGGAGTGATGTTGTCATATTTACTTTGGAAAGATGATTCCATAGTTTGAAATATCCAAACCCCTACAGGCTGTTGCTGTAATAAGTTCTGTACACTAGCAAAATGCTGAGTATGTATGTCTTTTTTTTTTTTGTACATATCATCTTAAAACTACCTGATCCCCCCTAATAAATTTAATAATTTATAATGTATTCTGGAGTCACTTTGCCCCTTATGCTCCAGATAATAAGGACTTGAACTTCCATTCTACATCTTGTGGAAAGTATGTTGTCCCAGCCAAAGAGTTTGAAGACTCCCCGAGGTATTGTTGTCTGGGTCTAAGCTTTTTGCAGCTACTGCATTAGCTCAGTCTAGTTCATGAATTGTTTTCTAAGCCCTCCCCCTAGTTCCCCATGTTTCTGCCATGTCAATCCAGATTTGTTCCTGGGCCCCTCATATAGGAGTTTGTGTGTCCCAGACACTTAACCGAAGGACTGCTTGGGGGGTGGGGTGGATAGATGTACAGGACAGAAAGTATAAGCAGTGCAGAATTGCGTATTAGATGTCTGTGAACTTGAGCCCATGTGTCTCCCACACAGCATGAGATCTGCTCTCCTCTCCAACGTGTAGCTTGTAGCCTTTCCCTCTAAGCTCCAGCCTGATCCCTCTCTTGAAAGTGTAACCCAGAAATCTGTCTCTGCTCCCCCAAACTCTGCTTAGGACCTCCTTTTATACATCCAAAGGTTTTCCTTCTCTCACAGCAATAAGGAACTTCCTTTCTCAGGAATTTCCAGCCCTCCTGCCAAGACAAAAGAAGCTACAGTTAGGATTTGGTTTTAAATCCTCTTTTTTCACCTCACTTTCACAGGGTTTCTGAGAGAACTTGAGATCCACACAAACTGGTGTTTTGCTTTTGGTGGATCTGCACTGTTAATTGGGCTTATTGCAGTCTTATCTGTTTGCAAATGGTGGCAGTTCAGAGAGTGCTGGGGGCACAGTGCCTGCTGCAGGGGGGAGGAGGAAGAAAGGCATGTAACCCCTATTCTTAGATAAGTGGCACCACCACCCCCCCCACCCCCGCCCCAGGTTACAGGACTGAAATAGGGACGGCTGCCTTTCTTTTCCAAATGGGGAGAGGTCCAGGGCAAATGTTTGGGAAGAGGCTGTTTTCTGTTTCAGAACTGTTTTGCTGCTATTGCCTTCTCTTCAGTGACATGCAGAGCCTATGCCTACTTCTTAACTGATGAAATAAAAATCCTTTCCTGAAAGTTTGGGTCCTCAGAAGCTGGTGTCTTGCAAAATAATGTCCTTTTCTATTTGTTTATGCTAACTCACAAGCTGTTGTTCAGTTTCTGGGCTTACGGCATAATTGTTATTCTGTGGGTGACGTAAGCATTGTCTGATGAATGGGCTCTCCTTGGCCGGGTGAGTTTAGGCAGACATTTTCTGCTTCCCTAGCTGGAGCTTTTACCTCCGCCATCAGGTAAGTGATCTTGGGATTCCTTTTAACTCAGAAATGCCAGGATCTTAATATTCCTTGGGAAAAAGTAGTCTTGGTAATTCACCAGTGCCTTCACCAGCTGGGTAATAGGGAAAATGTAAAGCACTGGATAGATTAAAAAATGCTGGATCCTGTCAAAAGCCATGTAGGTTAAAAGAGAAAGAGTGTTACCCATAGAAGACACCTGAAGAGCTGGCACAAAATCCATACCTACATGACACTGCCAAGATGTATAGCCATAAGGGTTTTGCCTTGAAGGTAGGAGGGGACTCCATTTGAATGGGTGAAACACTCACTAGTACTTGGGTGGATTGGGATTAATACTCCAGGCTCTTCAGTTCTTTTAGATCCAGTCTACCCTCACAACTTCCATGCAGACCCCTGAGTTTCTCTACTCATGTTGGGCTTTTGCCTGTCATCCCTGCCCAAGCCACACTGATGTCCCACAGACTATAGTTCAGCTGCGATCCGAAGCAGCTTGGCTCTCCTGGAGGAAGGGACCATCCATCTACCACAGAATGTCCACACCAGGACAGCCTGTACACATAGCCCCATAAGGTGATGGGCCAGATGTGGAGTAGAGGTTTCTCTCACCGCCCCCTCCCCCCAGCCCAGCCCCACCGTGGCCAGCTACCTGCCCCACTGCCATGTGCTCTGCTGATCTTCTTGTTTTGCTCTGGCCTTCCTGCATCCTATCCCGCCTGTGTGATCCTTTTAAAATGTGATGTTGCTTCACTGTTCCCAAATGCTCTAAAGTTGTCCAGTCACATAAAATAAAACCCTGAGTTTCTGCCACACCCTTGAAAACTCTATCACATGGTCTTTGCTGCTGTGTTCTCTTCCCTCTCCGTCTTGGCCACCTCCAGCTACAGGGCCCTCTGGGTTTTTCACAGATGGGTGAAGCATACTCATACCTCAGGACTTCTGTCTCTGCTCTGTCCTTCTGTGCTCACTCCCACATTTCTCCAGGTGCTCTACCCAAGTCATCTTCTTGGAGGGCTTCCTCGATGACTGTAGTGAGTATAGCACACTTCGTCATCCTGTCCGATTTCTCTGTGTTGTTTCCCTTTGTAGCTCTTACTACTCCCTGACAAGTTAAATATCTGTTATGGACTGGACTCCCAGCCAGAATGAAGGATAGGGTTTTGACCTGTCTTGTTCTTCATCTGTCACCAAAAATTCAAAGTAAAGCCTGATACATAGGAGGTATTGAACAAATGAATGAAGTATGAACAGTATAAGTGTGTGTGTGTATAGGCACCTTCTTGAAGGGACTATATACTCTTCCTCAGTTTCACTAAAATGTTAAAAATTTTTGGCATTTCTCCTAAATGTTCAGTCTAGGATATGCCATTTATGAAAGTGTCCTTGAATATTTTAGATACTGTCCCAAGACCAGAGAAGGAATGCCAATGGTTATTTAGTTATCTAAAATCATCTACCAGCATTGATAAACCTTTCTCAGGAAATCACAAGGCTATTCATTTTTAGTCAGGTAAAATGACTTTAAAGCTTTCAGCTTTAAAGAACTAATTCTCAGCAAATTTCCCATGTAAATGGGTGAATTTAAGAAAACAAGTGACTACGGATTTAAAATATACTCTCTGCCCTCAATCAGTAAGCCAAGAAATGGATCTGAATTAGAGAATACAGCATTAGTTAAATGTTCAGCCCCCAAATTTAGCATTATTCAACATTCTTTCCTGGATTATAGGCCAATCACGTTTCCTGAGCACAGGAAATCCAAAAAGTGTGTTGACCTCACCTTCTTGAGGGGTATAAAATTTAGCCTGTCTTTTCCTACTACTGATTAAGGAGACCTCTGTATAATTGGTGAACTTAAACTAGTCACGTGTGCTCTTTAATCAGTGGAGGGTCGCACATAAGGCTTCCTGCAAAGCTTATCGGTGCAGATGATAGGTGATGGTTAATCTTGGCTTTTTTTGAAGTAAAAAATAAAAGAAAAAGATTATCAAATGCTGGCATTTCAAGGGGAGTCCAAAAAAGGAACATTTGCAAGTGGGATTTAATATATGAATGCAGATCTCCAAATGGACACAAGTAAAGGATTTGATTTTTTTTTAAAACAATTAAATTTTTTTGGCTCTAGAAAAAGCAGCTATTATTTGAGTAAGTCACTTTGTACATGTTGCCTCTCCCTCTTATGAGAACCCTCTTCTGGAATGCATTAAGATTTTCAAAGCAGGGGCCTCCCTCGTGGGCAGGCAGTTGAGCATAGCCCTGTGAAGCTGTCCGCAGCCTCTGCAGTGC
Organism: Talpa europaea; assembly: GCF_964194135.1. NCBI lineage: Eukaryota > Metazoa > Chordata > Mammalia > Eulipotyphla > Talpidae > Talpa > Talpa europaea. The sequence goes on from NC_140074.1 coordinate 35,179,943, forward strand.
TGGTTCGATCCTGCCGGCCTGGGAGCAATCCACATAGCGAGAAGACCTCTCCTGTCTCGCCCGCTGCTCCCTTCAGCAGTGTATTTCATCAGTTTCCTGTTCTGTTCCCCACTCTGTCTCTGGTGAATCCTCTCACTCTCCCGCACATCTGGACTGTACCCCAGTTCTTGTATAAATAAAATAAATCTTAAAAAAAAAAAGATTGTCAGAGCAGGACAGAAGCTAGGATCATAAGCAACTTACCTGTGGTCATAGCAAGTTAAGCAGGGTGAGAATATCCCAACTCACTGCAAAGCGACTATTCATGTAACATTTCACTCAGTAAGTGGATTCATTAAGGATTCAACTGTTGAGCTTTTTTATTTTTTAAAGATTTATTTATCAAGAACCAGGGCACAAGCCAGATGTGTGGGAGGGGGAGAGGATTTACCAGTGACAGGGCAGGGAACAGAACAGGCAGACTGACTGAAATACACTGTTGAGGGGAGCAGTGGGTGAGACAGGAGAGGTCTGCCGCGCCATGTGGGTATCTTGCTCGCTGGCCAGGATCAAACCTATGCTGCAGAGGCTGTAGACAGCTTCACAGTGCTGCTCTCAACCACCTGCGCCACCAGGGAGGCCCCTCAACTGTTGAGCTTTTAAAGACTTTTCTCCCTTTCTCTTTTTTTGGACAGTTTATCTTCCCTTCAATTCACTTATTTTTCTCCCACTACTTTCTTAGATTTCCTGAGCCAGTTTCGGTTGCAACACCCAATATAATTCAAGCAAATTAGGGCTATTGCTTGGGAAACATTTCAGATAGAGTATTTCTAAGGTTCACACAAATTGAAACCTGTCATCAATGGATTTCAATGAGGACCACTTCAGAGCTGATGAGAGGAAAGCATGGAAGGAATTTACTTGCTTGTCGTGGCCCATCCTGTCCTACGGCCCATCAAGTCCTGCCACCCTCCTGTAGCGTGGGAGGCCTTTTCTCTCCTACCCACAGGAGGAAACTTTGACCTAGCCCTCCTGTAAAAGGAGGTTTGCTTTTCGTTTCTTTCATGGGAGGGGTGACACTTTTGCACTTTTGAATATGGCAAGAAAGGGAACATCTCTGGGATTTGGGAACCAAATCTAGGTGGTCCTAGTTGTTTCCCAGAAAGGGGAAGATTTTCCCTGGTGCTCAGAAAATGCCAGAAAAGAGGGGATGAGTCATCTCCAGTGATTCAGTTGAGAAAAGAAGAGAAATGAGAGTAAAAGTTTCTGATAAAATTCTCTAGAAAAAGGAAAAGCTAACAATTATTTCAAAAACAAACTTTTATTTAAATATGCAGTTCAGGAACAAAAGAAGACTGTTCATCTACAGATCCACAGGACTGGATACATTCTGGGACACGGGTCTGTTACTCTGAGGAGCCCAAGTATGAGAATTTGGTTGTACATTCTGGACTCCAAAGGCCTTTTATTCTCTTAAATCACATTTTAGTATCAAGTGACATTTTTTAAAAGAGCAAAGTAGTTTTGTTTAAATTGGGTCATTTGGTTCACAGAATTCTCTTCCCCTTGGGCCATGCATGTAAATTGAGACCCACCACGGTTTCAGGGAGATTCTGAAATATCTAAGAGGCAGACCTTCATTTATGGCGTCATCTTTTAGTTGACGACAAGCTCTGCCTGTCTTTTAGGCAGGGCTCTCCTCTCTCCTTGGGCCTTAACAGGTGAGATTTGTTGTCTAACAGCTTATTTCTCCAACAACCTTACATATGGCAGTGATGCTGCATGTCTACACATTCCTTTCGGGAATGTTTATCCTTTACTCTGTAATCCAGTATTTATTTCTGCTTCATGAAGGGGCCAAGGAAAATAATTCTGGAACTTCTAGCTTCTAGTAGATGTGACGCATGACTGACAGAAGTTCCCTGTGCTGACGTGGTGCAGCAGCGCTTGCTTTATGCTGCCAGCACTGCCAGTCTGGAAGCCCACCCAATGGGCGCCTGAGAAGCTGCTTAGCTTCCTAGGGTCAGTGGTCAAGGGGACTTCGCGTCATCTGCACCCAGGACTGCCTGTTTCTGAGGAGACGGCAGTCAGCACAGTAGGACTGGAGTCATGTTCCTCGTAGCCTCGCTTTTCAATTAGAGATAATACCTATTCAGGTTCTCATGGAGAGCAGATAAAATACCATGCATATTTATTTAGCATGTTATTAAAGCATAGGGCGAGAACTTAAGGGAGATTCAAAGTGCTTCGGTGGCCACCTGAACGACTGTGCCCAGTCGTTTCTGTGTCCCAGGCAATGAAGTCAAAAGGGTCAATACTGGCTGTGCTTCTAGGGTTTAAGCCCTGTAATCCTTTAGCCTTTTTTTTTTTCAATTTAAACGCAAAGGTGCTACTACTACCTGAATTTCAGACTCACATCTCATCAAACAGATGTCACAGAAAATGCAGGGGACAAGGTCCAGTGCATGCTGCACTCAATACTGAGTCAAGTTACTTGTAATTCTCACTGGTAAAAGTCCTATATCAGTTTCTAGATTGTGGTTCAAAAAACAAACACAGGCATATCACTGAGAGTGATATTTAGCAGTGACATTAGCTTGCACCTACTAAGTGCCACATATCACGTTGAGCACTCTGTGTGCCTTCTCAGTCCTTCACATATCCAGCCAGACTGTTCCCATACCTCCATTTCCAGAAGGGATCAGTAACTTCCCAAAGTACCACATGCAAGAAGGACAGAGAGATCAGTGCTGTTAGCCTCTTTGCCTCCAACCTGACTTTCTCCTTAAGCCTAGTGAAGAAGACCCCAAGCCACAGGGTGACCTCTGAAGCCTACACCCTCACCCTCACCCTCAGCCTGTCTTACTCCTGCCTGTGTCCATGGACAGGAGATTTTCAGGGTCCTGTGAGTCAGTGGTCCCACTCCTTTGCTTCTCAATTTCAAATATACCAGGTTCAAAAACATGGAACTAATTCAGGAGACATAATAGATGCAAAACTATTGTGTTTCTCACCAGGCTGTTCATGCATCCCCACATTTGACATGGAGGCCCTTACTGCTGACTCACATTCAGCTTTTCAAGTGTGAAAGGTAGACAGGAATGAGGTGTGTATAAAGAAGATTGATTACTCTTCACATGAAGTTGTTCTGAGCTAGAAATTGTCCATGCTTGATTTGCGTGAAGTTCAGAATATTCTTCAAATTCAGTCCCCCAGTATTTGGAAATAAAATACCTTTCTTTACCTTTATGTATTCCTGAACCTCCACCGTTTAGGTCCATGATGCAGCTGAAATATGCATATATAATCCTTGATTTTACCCCCGAGTCAGGCTGAAACTTGACTATGCAACTGAAGAGGTCAGATTCAGTGATCAGGCAAGTTGTATTCTTCATTTTTAGATCTAAGTTATCATAGGAAAATGTGTACCTGCTTTTTTGTAAGTGTTCCTACCATTAGAATTCTACCTTTCATGTGGGTTCAAAATAATAAAGCTTCACAAAATAATAACTCCAGTTAGGCTATATGATATAGGCATGTACCCTGCCAGAATGTTTTAGTTGGGGATGAGGCCAGCTAGAAGGTAGAATTTAAGTAGGTGTCTTATTTCTGAGTGTTGTTAACTGAAGAGTTGGTCCTTTATATGCCCTATAGTTTTGCAACTTTAAGCTTGCCTTCTCATTTTTGAGAAAGGTTATCTTCCGAACACAAAGAATAGAAACAGGTGCCAAAGTTGAAGCCACTCTTTTTGTTTTGCTTTGTTCTTGTGTTTATCAAGAATAGAAGACCAGAGAGACTTAGAAAGGGTACCAAGGCTTTAAAATATCTATATGAATGTTTTTAAACAGTTATCAATAGTTGAAAAATTGGGACTATACATTGCTAAAGAGCTTGCAAAGTCCACTTACAAATTTAGACCCAGGCAATTAGCTGTGTTTCCTTACCAGAAACCACAAATATGTTTGCCTTTCATCTGTTCTTCATAGCAATTCTAAGTCTCTGGAGGACCCATTTTTAGTCACTGTGTCATTTATCTTGATAAAATTTGTGTTGTTTATTAATTCTCATCTCCTACATTAAACTCCACAGACAGCAAACTTATACCAGTGCTTCACAGAGGATTCTTAAAGTTCTTGTTTGGATGCTAATGTCCCTGTGAACTACTGTCATATGCCAAGTTGACTAGCCATATTACTATTCTTATTTCAAAAGATCTTTCTAGTTACTTTACTTCAAATGCATTTGTACCTCTTACGTTAGTTTTTGTCACTGGCTACTTATGAGGAAGGGCAAGGTAAAAGGTGAGGATACGTTTAAATATTAGAAATTGGAACCTCCAACCTGAAGGAACACACCAGGGACTGGAATCTAAGAGCAGATGACAGAATAATGCCTTACTTTGTTCTCAAAAACTATGGCTTTGGTCCTTATATTTGATAAATACTATGTAATCCTTGTAATGATGGGAGGGCAGGGGAAAACATTGGTATCCTTAAACTTTCTAGGGAAATACTATATTGTTCCAATAAAAATAAGTGTGGTTTGTACCACAGTAGGGTCAAAGTACCAGTCAAACAAATGGCTTTGGAGTTGAGATATGATGTATGATGAATGCTAAACTACTAATCAAATAGCCACCAAGTACTCCATGTCAGCAGGCCATATCCTGTTTGGTTTGCTAACTACTGTAGAGTAAGCAACAGGTGAGAAGCAGAGTCCTACCTTCTTAGTGACAGCCTTTTCCTTCTACATGTATGACCTTCATGCCTCCCATAAAAAAAAAAAAGAGCCACACCTGTCCTTTCACTTTCAGCTATTTCACAAAAACAATATGATAGAAGCAGCTGCTTCTTGTAGGATTACTGAGCTCCTAGTTTAAGTCATAAGCAAGATGTTAACTTATTCCAGATACAAAGGGAGTGTGAATCATCCACTAATTCTTTTAGCTACTCAGACAATCTTTTCTTCTCTGCTACTTTATTGGTCATATTAATCCCTAGGGGAATTGTATCTTCAACAGTGGAATTCCCACTTCACTCTGGACTTAAAACATCCTCTCAGGACTTCAAACCTTGTATCTTCCCCTGCTTTCTTGCATCCACAGAGAAAGGACTAATGCTTGCTTCAATGGAAAACTTGAAGTCCTGTGCTATTATTTTTCCTCTCAAACTTCTTATATACTTTTCATACTAAATGCTTTAGAAATTGTCCATACGAGGAATCCATCCTATGGCAGCCAGGTTGAGGAATTAGGACATAGTCCAGATTCTCCATGAAGTCACCTTAGAACCATGATTTTTCAACCTTTAGTTTACACTGGAATCACCTGCAGTGCTTGTGAGAACACACATTCCTGGAACCCACCCCCAGGGTTTCAGCAGGTCTGGTATGGGATATGAGAGTTTCTGCATGTCTGACAAGTTCCCAGGTAATGCAGATGCTGCTAGTCTTGAAACCACACTGAGCAGCAGTGACTTACTCTTCAAGATGGCACTACTGGTTATTTCCTCTATGTCTCTTCATGATAGACTGTCTTGCATTTTAAAAGAAGACATTCTTTTTGCATGCCTTAGAAGGCACTTGTCTTTAGCTATATAAAATAGTAGAAATGAAGAATAGAGACTTAATGTGATATGAAACTTTCCTCTAAGTAAGAAGAATTCTAAGTATAGGCTAAGTTAGCTTCTTTTATAAAATAAATATTAGAAAAGCAAATATTAAGGGGTACCTCATTATTTTAGTACTTGGCTATAAGAGAAACTAACCATGTTATAGGCTTTGTTATATAACATCAAGATCTGTAGGTCATATATTTAGTTAGGGCACTTGACACTACTCAGACTGTTTTATAATAGAGTTTTTCCTACAGGAACAGGCACAAACCATGGTAAGCTGCTTGGTTTAATTTTTTAGCACTGGAAAAAAAATGTACAGTAGTCTGAACATCAGTCTTTGCAAACCTCCACTGAGGTCAAAGATTTCATTCATACGTACAAAATTAGTTTACAAATTTTTTGGCAATTTCATCTTAGTAACCCGTTTTATCCTATTGCCATTGTCCCAACCATTGAAAAAGTTTACAATAATTTACATAGAAATATTTTCAAAGTGCTTAAGAATAGTGATTGTTCTCTGGGATATTTACAGATGGCCTATACAATGTATGTACAGGTGGTATACATTATAGCACAAGTTTCATTGCTGGAATATGGCTTTCTAGGGAAAGTGCATATTTGGCCAGAGGTGGCAATACTGTCTAGAAATTCAAGGGTTACAGATACTCGGTAACCACATCCAAAGCTGAAGTAGAATGTGGAGAGGTATATTTACAAAAGTAATATAAAAACGGTCAAGTACACAAGCTTGATCCACGCAAAGATACTTGATGTTCTCCCAGACTAGAGGAAGAAAGACTTCAGCTGCTGGCTCGGTTACCATTCCGAAGTGGGGTAGTATTGATGTAGAGCTCAAAGGTTGAGACTTGTCTGAGAAGTCAAGCGAGATCGTCATCTGTGCTTACAACTGATATCTGTGGGAAAGAAAAGGTAAGGAATGAGCTTGGTGATCGCTTGCTGTTGGCAGCTCCAGTCTTGCAAATGGACCCTGCTCTGGAGTTAGTTATTCAGAGACCAAAGGTATATAGATGTCAGATCAAAAACAGGATTGTTTTTGTCAATGTTTGTCCTGTCAGTACAACAGGACTGGATTGTACCACTGATGTCCATCGACTTGAATTCAACTCTATGTCCTTGGTAGAGAAAATAGTGTGACTAATTCTACCTGTTCTACTGAGTGATTTTAAGTCTCAGAGAAAAAATGAAAAGACACATGTGCATCATGAATTGTCCATCACTCTCTGTTTCAGCCAGAGAACATGAGAGGGGGTTCTCAGCACTTGCTTTGTTCAGCCTGTTCCCTAAAGAGAAGAATAAATGAAGGGCAATGACTGACTTTGCTCCCAAGAGAAAATCAGCCCTATGAGGTAGAATAGGATGCTTTCAAGCACTTGGTGATTTTGGCTAAATAAATACATTGACTTTAAGCCAACTCCTCTACATATGATGTTAATTTATTTTTAATTATTCAGCAGGCAAATGATTTGATAGTTCACAGAGAAACTACTTGGTTCTAATATTTACATAGTTTCTATAGCAAAAATAGCTCAAATATGGTCTTAAGTTGTCTGATTTGTCATTCTGTAAGGGTCTGATGCCTTATGTCCTAGCAGCCTAGACTATCTACCTTCCAGGTAGTGGATGAAGCAGTTGGTGGCCCTGTGGTCCTAATGTTTCTTCTTTCCCAGGAAGCCACAGCTCAAGTTAGTGACCTCCTGTCCCAAAAAGTCTTACTATAAGCCATGGTATATAAAAACATAAAACTGACTTACTGCTGGGTACGTGTGTCCAACAGAAGCACTATGTCTACCAATGTCTATTGATAGGTCCTCCTCAGTTGTCTTCAGGTACACAGGATTGTCAAAGTTCATGCTTTTCATGTTCTTGTGTTGCCAATTCCGCCACATCAAGTAGCCACCTACTGCTGCCATTGCTAAGAGCACTGAAAAAAGTTAAAGGGTGACTAGGCATGGTCTGGTCTCAGAACTAAGCAAAACAAAAATCATGTCCAGGTTTCCATAATTGACATTATTTAAACTTTCTTGTTTTATGAAGTTAGGAGAGCTGTAAGTTAGAATATAAATGCTCCAGTAGCATGAAATCAATTTAGACCAGTGGTTAAGCATTGTTCTAAGGGCTGGTGTTGAGTTATATATCCATCTGGGCAAGTGTGACTGCTGCTTCCCTCCCCACACCAACTGAATTAAAAGCATAGAAGCTTCTGGAGAGCTCTTTAAGTGTTCCTGGTGCGTTAGCTAAGCTTGGAATCCAGTAATTTAGGACAAAGAGGCCATTATAGCAAAGTGCCTTCAAATTCACATGTCCAATAATAGCTCTAGGGTTCTTCTCCTTCGGTTTGAAAATTCGTAACTATTTTTAATTTACCCTCTACAAGTCCTACAGTTCTTCAAGACCGCATTTAAGCATCTCCTCTGTAGGTAGCACTAGCTATATTACAAAGGGGAATAGGGCAGTGTTCTTTCTTAAAGGGACTCACTGTAAAAGGAGATAAGCCAGGTTAATAACTTGGAGATAGCAAGCATTTATGCACCTTTCATATCAAAGTTGAACATTTATCACTGTGCTAAGAATACCATGAAAGAGAAAGGTGTGGACTCACTGCAGCACACCTTGCTGAGGAGGGAGCAAATGTAATTCACTGTCACTAGTGCCAGAGCAGTATGAGGGGCCCGGCCCGGAGAAGCATCACTGGGTAAACTGAAATGCCCATCTTGTATCTAAAAAGTTCATTGCATCCAGTATGGAGGGAATCTACTTACAGAGAGGAAGGATGGCCCAGGCAGCAGAAGTTCCTTTTGGGGGAACACTGACTTCTGATACTGCTGTGGTCACGTTGATCCCTACAGGGCAACAAAAGGAGTCTGTTTAGAAGCATCTGAATTCAGATGTAGAAATTACCCATCAGGCAGAGACCCATACTGTTGAGATTGTCACTTATGTTCAGTATCTACTACAATGGTATACCAGGAACTGGTCTAGAGCTATTGGAGAGTCACATAATAGTCACTTCATTAATAATTCTCCAATAGAATCCTCAATAAGTCAGGTAAGGCCAAGATTTTCAGGTTTTAAGTCTCTGGAGTTTAAAGCTGGGCTACCAATCAGGGGCAGGAGAAGTAGTTAAAAGCTGCATTAATTATCAAAGCAATAAAGAGTGTGACTGTTAGTTGAGATGAACAGTTTGCAGTACTGAACCCAATACCTCGAGGAACTAGTCCACTAGTTGGTGAAATTTCTGTTGTGTTGGTATCTTTTGTTTCACTGTAAGTCACAGTAGTTGTAGTACCTGAATTACAAAAACCAAGAACCTGGTTAATGCCAAGGTTCCAGAGTGGCTAGCTGTTTAGTACAGACAAGCCATGCGGTAAGTTATTTGAACACCATGGGAAATGCCAAACTACTGCTTAACTTAATTGCACAGTGGATGTGTCAAAACTGAGAGAAATAGCAGTCTTCATGCAAAATCAGAGACACACGACACTTTGGGTAGAACAACCAGCATTTGACACTTGACAATTCAAAATGATGCACAGACACACTTAATGACCCCTCTATACAATGTCCTATGCTTCTAGAAGTTAGAAGAAATGATCTCTAAAGAGATTACCAAGCATACTGGTCTTATTGCCAGGTTGTCTCACAACTACTTTCTCAGTAAACTGAGCTACTACCTGCAGTGACTCAGCATTAAGCTAATAATATAAAAACCTCACAGAATGGATTCCTTGCTCACAACATACAAGTTAATTTGCCACTCAATCAAAAGCCAAAACAGAAAACTAAGATGCAAGTTTGGTGTAAATGTGAGTTTAAGATGATGTTATTCACTTCATCTGTTTCTTCTGTAAGCACCCCATTGATCCTCTCTTTGGATGCAAATGTGAAGTGAAACATTGTTTAATTTGCAGGTTGACTAGCTTGGCACATTACAGTATGGATCAGTGTAGGCATGTTGACATTTGAGTCACCTATAGACTCATCTGATGTTGAAATGAATTAAAAGTCAGTTCTGAAGTAAGGATATGAGTACCTGGCATGCAACATAGCAGGTATGTTCTCAGATCTAGTCTAAGAATTAGTTAAAAACAGGATCCTTAAGATCCAGGCCATTTTTTAAATAGTCTATTCTTTATCTGCTGTATGTCCTGCTTGTGTTTGAAAAGAAAAAGGTCTTACGTTGGCACTCCCGGCCATTTTCCTCTAGATTGTACCCATTGGGACAGGAACAGGTATACTTTGGAGAGTGGTCATTGATCTGTGGTGCCGGCAGGCATAGATATTCACATCCTCCATTCTTCATGTCTTCTTCACACCAATTTTTGCCTAGTCCAAAAAAAGTCCTTTAAAATAGGTATTCCAGTGCTTGCCCAGTCCTAGGTACCAAGGCCCCAGTCTTTGGCCCCAAGGAGCTTAAATGTCTTCAAGTTAAAGCAATACCAACGAAGGGTAAATAGAACAGCCAGCATGCTGTATGGACACTGGGGGTCCAAAGAAACTCCTTGGAAGTGGAATAAAATTTAAGTCTTGAGCCAACAGGTGGTGAGGAAGCAGGTAGGAAGTGAGAAGTACCAGGACTAACACTAATGGTCCTAAGCGTACAGTGAGGGCTCAGAGGAAGGAGACAAGCATGTTCTCCTAGCCTTGTCTGGCCTTGCTCCCTGGGAGGAACCCAGGAGTTGCAGGTTTGAGGGTTTCCCTTAAAACCAATCAAGTATCCTTAGCAGCATATGATCAGATGTGTCTGAGGATCTACACCACTCTCTGTAAGATGCATCTTAACAGGAAAGGTAGGGAAAATCTGTGACATAAAAGCTACATTAGTGGCAATGTAACAGTTTTAGCAAGAGTGGGTGGAGGTCAACAGAAATGTGGAAAACACCAAAGTGAAAAACTGAACACTGAGGGCTGGGGAGGAGACAACAGGTAAACTTCTGATGCCCTTTCACCAGGAAGCCAGAAATAAAGTATACTGAATACCATGTTTGAGGTAGAGCACAGGAGGGAAAGGTTCCATTTTAGAGCAAATTGCATGCCTAAAGAGCTACCAATACCCCAGCAGGAATCGTGTGATGCTGCCGCCCCTATCGTAGCCATAAAGGAGTGTGCCTCCCTGTTACCTGATGGCTGTACAAGCTCGTGATAGACAATGATGTCTTGGGCATCATTAAGGTTGTTAACTAGAGTGGCCAGCTCTGATCCAGTGAATTTATTGGCACCATAGACTGCTTCATTTTCCCCATCTATCCAGTAGACACGATCCTAAAACAGAACCCTCAAGTTAGCATGTACATTTAGGATTAACGCAAGTGAATATCTAAAGTCATCACCTGTCAACAATTTAATGGGCTGTTTATTTAATGCTGGGCTGGGACACTAGATGTAAAGTTATGAGAAGCAAGTTCAGGTTTCTTAAAGTGCTGTGAGGAATCGGTCTCTAATCTGTCCAAGGTTTTAAGTGAAAGCGGTTTCTCAAGTCTTGCTCCTCTGCCCACCCCTCCTTCCCCCATGTCTTTCTTTCCTCTCCAAGGTGCTAGAGTAACTCAAAGGCATACACATAGATGGGAGACACATGTCTCACCTCAAATATTGTTAATGCAAGTGGGTGAGCTAGGAACTCCAGAGACTTCAGGACTATCCTGCGATCTTGGCCATTCAGATCCACACTGGATAACATGTGCAACTTGGAATCAAGCCAATAGAGGCGGCTCTTTATAAGGTCTAGGAAGAAAAAGATTTGTCATTTCAGGATAAACCAGAACTGCACAAGATTCCACTTAAGATATATAAAGAGCCCAGTATTCTATTTGGGGGGGCTACTGCAGCAATCTGGTGGCATTTCATGCTTCCTTCTCTAGGGATCTTACAGGGGTCCCGGGAACATTGTGAAGGAGCATGCTAAATCTGTACTCATATCCATTTGGGGAACTAAAGGAGCACCTAAGACTCTCAGAGTAACTGATTATTTATATGCTACTCACATATAAATATTAAAAAGTATTTTCTGTCCTCCCCCAATAAGACAAAGAAAACTGCATTAATCCTGCAATTGAGGGAATGCTAGTATATCTATGCCAGGAGTGTTGAGGATGAGAATTCCCAAGGCCCAAGACACCAAATATGACACCAAATTTGTGTCATATATTGGGCCAAATTTACAGGAATGTTAGAAATTATGGAGCATGTAATTTTTTAAATCTACCATCCCACTGGTATTGCTCAGTTAACTCTCATCCAATATTCCTGCTCTAGAAGGAACCATGAGAGTTGTCTGCTCCATTCCAGAATTAACTGTAGAGGTGAGTTAAAACTCTGTGGAGACAGTTGCCTTAGTGGCAGAGGAAGGAAGAACTTACTTACCAAGTGTAATTCCATTAGGCCATTGGATGTCCACTGTCACTAGCGGTCGTCTGTCAAATCCATTCATTCCTGCCTTTTCTATTTTAGCTGGTTCACCCCAGTCTGACCAGTAAACAAAACTGGGAAGAATCAGAAATAAGCCTCAGTGGTTTAGAAGGAATAAATTGTAGATAGAGACAAAAGTTCAAAGGGTGAACCAAAAACTCTGAAGACTGATTGAGATAAATAATAGTAAGGCTTAAGGGTTTAACTTAGGTTCTGGGTAAACAAAAGTTAACATTAAGAATGTACAGGCTCATTATTAACTATATTAATCTATATAAGTCTGACATTTCAATTTTAGCCCAAAGTCACAAGTTATATATTTCCTTTTTAAAAAGCCAATTCTTTTAGACACATGAGAGATGGCTCTGTTAAGTTTTATAGCAGGGGCTGGCTGATGATGTCCCAGTGAGGCATCACAGGAGCCGACTGTGATTTCCACAGGCTTAGTAAACTTCCCAAGCGGTTTTCCTCTTTACCTAGTACAGCTTAGGGACACTCCTCAGTGGAATGTTTCTAGAGTGGTCTATGTATTTCAGCTGAACTTGCAAACAACTTGTACTTTTAGATGAAAGCCTTGAGGCAATGTGGTTACCAAAATCCCCACCGATCTTGCTAGTATTTAGGTCTGATCGTGCACAGCTAACCTGGCAAAGCAGTCAAACAAAAATGAGAAATGACTTATAAAAACTGGGTGTACTGAGGGCTCAGTTACAGTGCTTGGTGTACATCAAATCAGAAACTTTGATGTTAGGCAGCAGTCAGACTGCTCAGGGAGGGCCTGTCATATAGATGAGCCCATGGCATGTTTGCCCCACCTTGGTGCTATCTACAACTTGACATGGATAATTCTTTGTTGTGGGGAGCTGGGAAGTCATAGGATTTCAGTATAACTTCAGGCATGAGGAAAGTGCCTGGTCTATTCAGATAGCATCCAAAAGGCTACCTGATAAAAACAGAGTACAAACCCAGACAATGGGTCCACAGCTATGGAGGCAGGCTCTCGCAAGTCAGTGTTAAACAGGAACTTCCTCTTGGTTCCATCTAAGGTAGCTACTGAAATAGTCTTAGAAGCCGCGTCAGTCCAGTAGATGGTCTTGTACACCCAATCAACAGCAATGGCTGCAGGATTATAGACATTGTCGATCATTTTAACATGTCTACCAACCTTGTCACCAATTGAGGCACTGAAACAGAATAGGTCACAAGAAATTTAAGAGTTTCACACCATCAAAGCCTGGAGAATGGACTTTCTGCTTACAAAATGGTCAACAGCTTTGTTCAGAAGGAAACCTAGGAAGACCATATCTCACCACTCAAGTGATTTAACCAAGCTGCTTGTTGACAACAACTTACTACTATTCTTGGTTACCTAGTTGCTGGTATGTGTTCTATAAACAGGAGCAATATGCTTTTAAGTGATTTGTCTTAGTAGCTACCAAATGAACTTTTATAGATCCCACAGAGAAAAGGTGGCAACTGCCAATTCTATTTGTAGAAACTAAGAGTGGTTCTCAACTAACTGTAGAGAAAAGGGAGAAAAGGTAAGAATTAAGATGTCATCTGTTTTATCTTAAAGCTGTAGCCATCTTTTACTTCATAGATAATTGTTTATAATTAGGAACTGATAATAATAATGATAATAACATTAGTGTTTAGATTTAATATTTCCAGCTAATGAGACATGTTAGGTTGGACTACAGACAAGAAACACTCCTCCAAACCATCCCACAGGCCAAGTGACAATGACATAGGCCAAGATACCAGGGATGGAACTGAAAGTTACCTGAAAATGGCCTTTTGGCTTAGATCAGCCCAAAACAGTTTCTGAGCAGCAATGTCAGCATCGAGAGCCACAGTGTTTCTTAGTTGTTCAACTAGTTGGATATATTCTTTCCTCTCTAAGCCAATCTTCCTGATGTCTCTTCGATTAGTAAAGATCAGACTTGGCTCTTTGCCTGCAAGACAGAGTCAGCTTTACTTAGTTTCACGGTCAGGTTGAGGTTCTTCTAAGTCACCTCCTCCCCACAGAGGAGCACTTAAAGTGAAGGCACTGTGAACACTTCAGGAGTACTCTTGTCATGGTCCATGCCTCTGGGACCTGCAAGCACTTCCCACTGTTTCAGAAGGCAGTTCTGAGAATACAGCATTCAACAAAAGGGCGGCTGATGAATTAGTACCTGATTTGAATAGCACTCAAGTTTTGGAAGCAGAAAATAAGCAAACCCAGTAGATATTCATGGCATCATATGCAAAAGGAATGACCAAGGCAGGTGTCTGGGGAAATGGTCTGCTATTTAACTTAGGTTACTTTACTGTGAGTTTAGTAGCATTGCTCTCGAGTACTCTTTTAGATGAAGTTTAATTTGGTACATAGTCAATGGCTGTACCTTTCATTAAGCACTTACTCATAAAGGTACCAGAGCAACACCAGTCCCAGTCCATTTACCTACTGCCTTGCACACGCCAGTGGCAAGATCCATTTGATAGCCACGACTACATTCACACTTGTAACCGCCTTTTAAGTTGATACAAATTTGACTGCAGATTCCCGGATTTTGGCATTCGTCAATATCTAGGAGGGAAATTAGAATTAGTCTTGCTATTCCTATATCTTATTAGAGATACACTGTCCTAGCCCATCATCCCAGGGTTTAGGTTCTCTTCTTCGACTTACCGCCACAAGTTTTCCTATCTATCAGCTCAAACCCAGCTGCACAGTCACATTCGTAGCCTATAACTAGGTCTTTGCAGATATGGGAACATCCACCGTTATTAACCAAGCATTCATTTACATCTGAAATAAAAATGTAGTAAAGTTACTTGACAGCTTCTTCCAAATTGAAACTTGTCCTATGAACTCTTATCACAAATAGCTTGGATTTTAATCGAGCAAGTCTGATCAAATTTAGGAGTTTCATAAGATTTAATCCTTGAAGATAAGCAAGACTGTATTGGGGGAGTAGTAAACCTATACCCACTCTCCTTGGCAAGTTCCCATTGGTTAAGCAGCATTTAGTCAAGTTACTCTATTGTGGATTAATTCTCTTTAAGGAGGTAAAGCTATACTCTAGCCTGTCACTGCTTGGGCTTTTAAGTCACACAACTTCAATATAATTCCTTAGCCTAACGGTTGAACTTGGCTCATTAAAAGGAGGGGCATTGTGCAGGGTCCAAAAAGCATTAGCTATGCTCTATGCAACTGACCTCCTCAACTGTGCACTCAAGCAACCTCTTCACTTACGACATTCTTTCAGAGGCTCATCACTCCAGTCCCTGCAGTCCTGCTCCTGGTTACATACTTTGCTGATATCTATGCATTCCCCACTTCTGCATTTGAATTTTCCAGGGCCCAAGCACTGATTGACTGCAAAGAGAAACACAGAAGAGAGGCTGCATGAAGGAGCCTGTGCAGAGCAGCCCATTGACTAACCCTCAGAAAGAGGTCCTTACCATTTTTGCAGTTGACTTCATCAGAACCATCCACACAGTCTCGTATGCCATTACACTGCCTGCTGCCATGGATGCAGCTGCCATCCTCACACTCAAATTGGTCAGGTCGGCAGGTTCGAGAAGCTAGAAGGGAGGGAACACCATGGAATGATACTGCTAGCGGATCCATGACACCGAGCCAGGCACTGAACACACCAAGGCGATGCGAAAGCTACTTACGGCAGTTGACCTCATCACTGCCGTCCTTGCAGTCAGGATCCCCGTCACATCGCCATTTCTTGTGGATGCACTCGCCGGAGCCGCACTGGATCTCGCTGGCTGGACACTTGGTGTGTATCACTGGCTGGCGGCCACACTGCTCTAGGGACTCATCAGACTGGTCTGAGCAGTCTGCGTCATCATCGCACACCCAGCTGATGGGGATGCAGGAAGAGGTGCTGCACTGGAACTCATGGGCGCCACAGGTGGGTGGGGCGCAGTCAAGCTCGTCACTGCCATCACTACAGTCATCCTGGCCGTTGCACACAAAATTCCTGGAGATGCAGCGGCCACTGGAGCAAGTGAACTCATCAGAGCTGCATGTTATGTTGCCTATTGGGAGAGAAGAGGCCCACTGAAAGTGCATCAGGACTGTTCTTTCCAAGACTCTTGACTCAAAGTCTCATGCAGACCTTTGATCCTGAATCCTAGTTTTCTAGCTTAAATTAAAAGCTAAAGTGGAATTACATCAATATTTGAGTTTCTGGAATACCAGGAGACAGTCTCGCTATGTAGAAAATAAATGCAGGAATGCTGGAGTAAGAACAGAAATAAAGGACCAAGAATATAGTCGAAGACTAGACATTAATTTGAGATGAGAATCACAATTGACTCTTAAAGGGACAACAATCAATAACAAACTGTAACAAGAGTTTTCATTTTGGAAGGCAGAAACTGCGATGTCTTTAAATGGACATGCTGCTTATCAAGCCAGGACCCCTCACTAGCCAAGACCATCACACGTCAGGTGTACAGGCACAGATACCCTCGCAGTGAGAATTATGACAGTATCACCAAGAAAAAGCTGACATGTCATATCACTATACTTGGTTCTTTTTCTATTGGTCCTTCAAATGAGGATCAGGAATATCAGGTTTAAGCATTGTGAAGTTTGAGAAAGTCACAGCTAGGGCTAGAATTGCTACCTAGCAGCCAGGTATGCTAATAATGATAAGCGAGTCAGATTAGCCTGTTTGTGCTTTGACTCAAATTCCTGCCACACGAATTAAGGTCACAATTTGGTGGTGATTAGGGTAGAGACCACGACGCTCTTGGGAAGCAAAGTCTAGATTTAAGAGGAAAACACTTGGCAGCGCCAGGGCTTACCAGTATACAGAAAAGCTCAATTCTAGGATTGAACACCAAAACTCATTGGACTAGGTGCAGTAGCTTTGACCTCAGGAGATGATGTCTCCAAGTAAGACTAGCGTTTCAACTGCAAGCGCCCTCAGCTCACTCATCCACTACTGCATCAGGCGGCCCATGCTTGTCAGGGCTGAGCGCTGGCGTTTTAGAGGCCCTATAAAAAGGGCGGTAGCTTGAAAGAGCATTCTAAGCAATGTTTGTTCAACCTCGAGATTTTCCCAGGGCCTCACCTTTAGCACTTTATTACACATTTTCCAAGAAGAGAAACATGAAGGGTAAGAAACAGAGTTAGCTTTTACAGGCAGGAACCGTCATAGGAAACAAAGATACCAGCAGTTGAGTAGAGTTTTCTCGGGGTATCTGTTAGCAAGATGTTAATTCGCACTTCTTTGCCAGTTTAACTTTTGGAAAGGTTACAAGTAGAATCCAGTTTTGGTGCTAAGCAGTGCTGGTATGATAGTCAAGTGCTTTATTCCCATAAGCAGAAATTCAGTTTGGACCAAGGAATGTGGCTGCTGGCCCTAGTCCCCTTCTAGTTTTATTGAGCCATAAGTGTCAGTGCCTTGAGTGACTTACCTTCTTGTTTCTATTTGCCTAGAAGAAACACCAAAGTAAGCAGTGGTCAGTTACCATGTGAACTTCTTTCAGAGTTTGAGGGCTGTTATGAAGGACAAGTAGTTGAGCAGACAGTGAAGTCACTGAAAAGCGAGTCAGTGTAACTGCATCTTCATGCTCAAGTTCGCTTCCCCTGCCCACCCTTCTTTGAGAAAAAGGGTCTTTGGGATAAGCCACTCAACACCGATCTTCTTACCACAGTTTTCTTCATCTTCTCCACTGTCACAATCACTTTCACCATCACATCTCCAGGACACTGGGACACACTGAGTAGAACGGGCGCCACAGCTGATTTCATTTATGCGGCATGTTCTCATATCTGTTGATGATATACAGTCTCAAAAGAGCCTCCAAACTCATCAGGGCAAAGCTGCTGCTCCTGTGCTGCCTGGAAGTGGTGACACCTGTAACTCAGTGGCCTGGCACACTGGTGATATGTGACTTACTGATTGCAGCCTGGGTAGATCCTTTGCCAGCTCCATTGCTTAGAAGCCATGCCAGCCTATGCTACCTGGGAGTACACCTGAGTTCCTTGACCGTGTCACTCCTTCAAGGTTCACGCTCAGTTCTAGCTTGTGTTTTACTTGGCAAAGTTAGAGTTACTGGCTGGCCTTCTCCTTGACATTACTTATCTGCTGGATGTCAAGTGCACGCCCAGATGTTGTCACCTAATCCCAACTTCATTAAAGGCCAGATGGTGTGACACCTAGGAAGTCTTCCTTTGTCTAGATTTCTTTAAAAGACCATCTTCACAACCTCTTTTAGAATTAGTTCTTGCAAAGCAGGCTCATGCCCTAATTTTTTCCTTTATGGGGTCATTCTCCATTAAAACTTGGGGCTGAATCTTTGTTTTTACCTGTAGTAGCTCACTTTAATTGACCAATGGTCTTATTATTCCCCTCACTTCTTGCCTAGAAAATTGAAATGAACACACTTATCTTCCTTTTGGTTTGATATTTTTTTTTGGGGGGGGGTAATCATTTTCTGTACCTAAACTTCATTTCTGTTAATCCTTTTTTTTTTTTTTTTTTTTTTAGTGCTTTGACAGGCCTCTACTGCCTCAGAATGAACCCTAGTACTTTCTTCATCTTGACATTCAAATGATTCCAATTTAGCTGTCTCAAATCATCTTCCCCTATGAGCTCAGACTTCCCTGAATATCAGCTTAAGGCACAGATAAACACGTGCGTACCAATAAAGGTCTTTTATTTGAGAACAAGCTGTGTGCTCCCTACTTCAACAACTGTAGGCTGCATGTTTGTTCATTTATTATAATCCCCTATTACTAGCAACCTTATCCCTGCAGTAAGCTTTTCCCCCCAGAACTTGAGAAGCTGTGCATCTAAAAGTTTATATATGACTCGGCAGGGAACCCCACATCTTGACTTAGCTTCCAGGACCAGCATACCATCTGCTTAGAATCATGATCATCAAACATTTGAAATCTGTGCACCTAGTCAAGGAGTTCTTAATCAGATCTGCTAGCTTCAGTCTTAAATATTTAATAACGAAGCTACCCAAGAGGACGTCAGTCTGGTTAGTTGAGGGGAAACATTTGTAAAGGAGACTGATCAACTGTTAATGACCTGACTGACCTGGGAGTCAATTAGCCTAAACTCTAAGGTAGGCAAAGGGAAAGTAACACCAAGTATTAGGTTAAACAATAGTCAGAGCTGGGAGACACGAAGCATCTTGGGAAAGTTCAAGTCCAAAGCAAGTCACACTCACGGCACTGCTCTGGGCTTTCATCAGAACCATCTTCACAGTCAGGATCCCCGTCGCACTGCCATCGGTTGGGGACACACTGGCCATTGTTGCACACAAAGTCAGACTCAGCACATGTCTTCTTTACTACAAAAGTTTATTTGCAGGTTAAAGTTGGAGTCACTTATCCAAGTGCGCGATCTTCCCATTAGGGATAAAATTGCCTTTTGATATATTTTACCCAAACACATAAAGCTGAATCGATTAGCACTCCATAGGCAATAACCAGGAAAACCTTAGGGGGAGCTTTATTTTTTTTTTCCCCAGAGGAAGGTGCTCATTTGAGATACTTGAAAGATATTAAAGCCAGGGTAAGACCAAGGTTAGATGAAGGTTGCCCATTAGCTGACAAAATTGTACAATAAGGTTACTTCACAATTAACTTCTTCCTGGCTTAGCACTGTTGAGATTAAGTAATAGTTTCATTCTCTTCATGTGATTCTTCCAAGTCATTCAAGTAATTTACATGTTTCATACCAAAACATTCTGTGTACCATATACACACAAGTATTCTAAGTCCTTAGTCCATGCCATTGGTAGGTTCTTGGAAACCATAACTAAGTGAAATGGTGTGTAATGAAAGCGGCTCTTTAAATAATGTTTTGTTCAAGGCCTGCTGGGATTGTTTTTTTTTTTTTCCTCTTATAAACATAAAGAGATGATGTTGACCAGGATAATGTGAAAACACGCTGTATAACTGATCTAGGGGTGTGTCTTACCAACATGTATTTAGTGTAGAGCTGCAAGGCAAAGCCTGGTACTGAATACTTTTACCACCACATGTTTCCTGGGGCAGAGAAACCCACCCAGTGAGAAATACAGAACACTTACCCAAGAATACCAGAGGTCATATTTAGAATCCAAGGGGTGGGCTAACATCAACCAGTTAAAGTCACCAAAGCTGCTAATTTCTGTAACTGATTCCTGGAGTTAAAACAGCATAGAGCAGGCATCTGTGCTGCCATCAGTTCTCACCAGGGCAGTCTTTACTCCTAATGACTAGAGTGACTATGCAACGTGTGGCCCAAATGAGGACAGTCTCAGTAGAAAGGGGAAACTTAGTTATACCAGGAAGATTAGCAAAAACCAGGACTGTCCTGACCAAGCAGGCAGCTTGGCCACACTGCCTGCGAGGAATCACAGGGTAAGAGGACACTTGACAAGCAGCCACTGAGGTTTTCTAGGCTTAGACTTGTCCAACTATATACTTCCTTGCTTGTGTTCCTCTATTTTCTACCTAAATTTCCATTTTAAAACATTCTCTCTGACCGGCCTTCTGTGATGGTAAACCAGCTAATGCCAACGATTTGCTGAGAACTTGAAAGCAGTTTAATTAAGCGGGCAAAGCTCTTGGTGAGGAGCGGTATGTGGAGCCACTCTGACTCAGTCTCAGAGACTGCAAAGAGGGGAGGAAGTGATTATAATCAATTTCTAGACCTTGAGATGGGATAATGATTTGTGATGATCTGAAAAGATTATTCATCTGCTTGAAGTGCATTGCCAAGGAAACAGGAAAGGCCGTGTTGGTACCAAGATTCACACCTGGTTCTAAAAGCATCACCAAAATACTCAAGTTCCAGGGCTAATGCTTTCAGTGATGTCCAAAGCCTGTAGGCTGAGACCAGAGGGTCTGCAGAGATAGTTGCTGTCATTCAACCTGGACATTCTTTAGAAATTGCAAAAGGGGGAGGAAAATGGTTGTGAAAAAGATCACATGCTTTAATGAAGAAGCATAAAATGTCATAGGGATAGGAAATATTGGCTGTCTTAATAGCAGTGTTTGAGCAAAAGAGACACAGGAAATGACAAATTGCTACAGCGCTCAGCTCCTTCATTCTGAGTATAGACTGCGAGCATAAAGAAAGGATATTTGAACTGGACCTTGAGAGATGGATAAAATTTAGATGTACCAGAGGGAATAAGAACTAGCAACTACACACCTAAGATGTCTAAGTTACTGCTAAAGCAGTTTAGCTGAGAATTTATAAAAGAATGAGTTCCTGGGACCAGTAGAAACACATGCTTTAAGGAATACAAGCTGATGTGGACTATTTATGCTAGCTGACAAGCTTGAAAGAAAGATCCCTCCAGAATATTGTAACTAAGTTCAATATCAAGAGGTTAACAGGAAAAATAGGATGTGGCTTTAGTAGTCTGAGGTAATTTTGTAACTTTTCCCTTCCACCAAGGACTAGCTCAAGCATTCAGACCAGACCTTCCCTGGCAGTACTCCCTCATTTCGTCTGGACCTTCAATACATTGAATTTTCCCCACTTAGTGTGATCTTGATTATTTATACATCTTGATTATTTATAGCATAGGACAAAGCCTGTCATGATGTTATTCTATAACATTTTAGTATTGACACAAGAAGCAGCAGGAAAAGCCTTAACAAGATGACAGTTGATGGAACCTAAATCAACTACAAAATCTGTTTTTCCTCTGTATTTTTGGTTTACATAGTGGACATCTTTATATAACATACTTTAAAAGGAAAATGACAATGTTGTCACAGATCTTCACACCAGACATTGTTTCAGGATTTTTATGACATAGAATAAAGGGATCATAAGTAAACTTTAGTGTGTATTCAAGGTACCTAAGTGTCATCTTGATGTGTGGTTCTGAGTTATTAAGGCTTGATGTGAGGTTATACGGGCTGCATAAACAGGCATTTCTCACACTGATTTTTTGATAGCTGCTATCTTAGGGAGAGAATGCTTTCCGCCCTGCCTGTTGCTTTAGAATTCATTTTTATTATAGACAGAATTAAAAAAGAATCCTTATCTGATCTTTGATCTGTGCTGGCTTGTAGTTTCTATGCAGGAGTCAACTAACCTCCTGACACTTTAGGGAATTTCTTAATGTCCATGGCTTTCTTTCCTTTCCCCTGTTCGCCTCTGGGATCAGAGCCACTTGAGAATTAAAAAACAAAAATGTATTCTAAGCAAACTTCTCTCTCTTGCAGTTTCTGGCCCTTCCCTCCTGTCCCCTGATGTCCGATACCAAATATTTGCTCATCTAAGATAAACCAGGTTCTGTCCTTTGAAAGGAACTCCTCTGTGTCTTCAATATTTCATACTCAAGTTGGCAACCTGAGGTCAGACATTCAAATATTCCTCTAGACCAGAAAATAGACTCTGGATCAAAGTGATTCTTGGAAGTGGCCTCTATTTTCAGAAGCTTCATGGATCAGTATAGAACCTAAGGTAGCATCATCACATTTCCACAAAATGTGTACACCCCAGTGAGGTGGCAAGTGAGACCGCCAAACTACCACTCACCACAATTCTTTTCATCACTGCCATCGGCACAGTCTTCGTCCCCATCACATTTCCACAGCAGCGTGATACAGCGGCCATTCGTGCACTGGAATTGGGAAGATTCACATTTGGCTTTTCTTCCTAAAATTAGGAGGGAACATTTAGCTAAGCAGGGATATAAGGATAGTAAGTTGGAGACACAAGTTACCCAAAACCCCTGGAGAGGGATCCTCCCAAAAGGACAACCCCAGACTCAGCAGACTGCAAAATTCTAGGGACCAAAGCTGGCAGGTCATCGGGCAATGACAGACAGTACCTCAGCTGCCAGCCAGGCACACACCACCTAGTGCTAGATTCCCAGAAAGTTTAGACGGAGGCATGGCCAGGGGACTGAGTGCTGGTTAATGGGATGGAAGCAGCAGTGGTATATATAATGTCTTGCAAATATTCTTAAAGGGGCAGGGGATCTATTTTCTGTCCTTTTATTCCTTACTGGTATATGAAAATTGTTCATGGTGGCTTGAATAGTGACCTGGAGCCAATGGAGCTAGCTGAAAATAGAAGAACCCCAATTGCCTACAGACCACAGGGGCATTTTCATCTGCCTTGGGCTCATGTCTCTCATTTACGTCCCTTGCATGGCTATAGTCATGCAGCCAAATCCTAATGCTTCACTGGCATTTCCTGTCCGCACTCTGTGCTGTTATTCATGAATAATGCTGTCATTACAAGCAAAGTAAAGGAGGCTTAGAAGGGGTAGCAAGAGAGGGTAGACATAGCGGTTTGAATACATGGTTCTGAATCTTAAAACTTGAGGTCTAATTGGAAAAAGACAGATACAAAATGGTTTCAAGGTCAGTTAAGCATCAAGACAATTAGTTAAAAGACAAAGGGAGATAAATTTTTAACTTTGTGATAGGAGAAAAGCAAAGGAGAACCACAGATCTGGACTATTTCTCTGAACTGTAGCTTTCCTATGCTCGATGTATTGATACTTAATTCGTGCAGTGGTAGGAGCTAAATCTTTCAAGTAGAACTCTTAGCTGTCCTGTGCCAGGAAAAAACCCCCCAAAATCAAAAACAAAACAGTCAACCAAAAACAACTGACATCCAGGTATTATTTCTAGTACCTCTGTCCTCCCAGAGGACAGAGTAAAGATCTGGTTGCTTAATGCAAATATTCAAATATACCAGTGGAACCATATAGTTCATGCAGATGTCTTAGTGAGGCCTTCCAAGCAAAGAGTCTTCCAGTTTCCTGCCACCTTTCAGCATCTGCAGCTGTGGCATGCTGGCAAAAGAACAGATGCCACAGTGACAAGCACAGACTGGAACTCTTGTGTTATCCACACAATACTCTAGTTGGCCTCCCTCGCATCAGCTACTCTCTTCTACTCAGAGCATTTTGTGTTTCTGTTTAACTCCCAAGGAGATTAACATTTGGTCCCAGTCAAGCTTACCATACTGATATGGTTCCCTCCTTAGGTACTAAATCTAATGGTTTAAAAACTCTATATACGTGCCTCCCCGGTGGCACAGCGGTTGAGCGCTGGGTTGCGAAGCTGCCCGCGGCCTCTGCTGCGCCGGTTCGATCCCCGGCTGCTCCCCGGCCACCGGAGGAGGATCCCACATGGCGCGCAGACCTCTCCTGCCGCCCGCTGCTCCCCTCAGCAGTGTGCCTCGGTCCTTCTGCCTGCTCTGCTCCCTGCTCTAGCTCTGGTGAATTCTCTCACCCTCCCGTGCTTCTGACTGTGCCCAGTGCATGTATAAACAAAACAAACAAATAAAATAAATAAATAAATAAATAAATAAATAAATAAATAAAAACTCTATGTACTACTCTGCTCCCATGAGTCTAGTGAAGTTAGCATCCCAGATTCAGAGCAGTGTGGTTCCCTGGCCTTTGCTACCTGCATTTCATGCTATTCATTTATTTCACAATATTTTGTTGGGTTAAGATAGTCGGGGTTTAGAAGAGAGGATGAGAGTGGGGCACAGGTCGGCGTCAGAAAGCATCAATCTGCTAGTTTTATATTGTGAACGCAAATATGAAGACCCTGGCTGCCTCTTACCCTCTCCTCACTGCAGTCTCAGTATTCTCAAAGTGAGGGTACCTGTTCCATGGGCTGTTTGTTGTATTTTATATCCCCACTGCCTTTGAGGGCTGTGAGAATAGGAAGAATGAGTATTCTTCTCAAAGAATGCTTTGAGAAGTTATACTTTGAGAAAAGTAGAAAAAGTATAATTTGTCATCAGAGGATATAGATACAAATGTACTTGCAAGGGATAGTCAGGTCACAGATTTTGTGCCCAAAGGTTGTCAGTCAATATGAGACAGACACATTGACGCTGATGTCTACATTGTCAAAGAGATAACCATAAGGTCGGAGTTGAACAGGGACTTTAAATTGGTGTCAAATGATGGTTTTCCACTTCAAGGTTAGGGACCTAAAAGAGCCCCATACAAATGAGTTTTGGAGCTACAGATTTCCCAGACATTCAAACCAACCTGAGATTTATGTGGACGCATAACATCTTAAGCTGATGTTTAGTCTAGTGTCACCTTAAAGAGGGTCTCTGAGTGTAGCTGTAATATATATGCTTATCAGCAGTAATTAATAAATGATATTAAAATTCCAGCAATGCTGTTTCAGCAGTCAATACTGAGCAGGTTCAAAATAGGCATTTTTCTCAGTATTCCAATATCCTAATCAAGTAAGAATTTAACTTTGAACTTTTTTTTTTTAATCTCAGGCATTTCCACTTGACCACAGCTTCTGCCTGATGGTCGCAAAGCTGTGTTTTCCCATGCACACACCCCTCCTCAGGAAGAGGGAACAATGGGCTGAGGAGTAGAGTATGCTGCTGAACACCCCTGCTCCTTTAAAAGGGGGGCAGGGAGAGGCTGGGTGCAGATGGGTGAGGCTAGTTGATCTTAGAAAGGACCCTTTAAAGAGAGGTGCATAAAGACTTAAATTTTGTGATCATGTCCCTTGGTTTGCTAAGCACTTTGTTCTGAGAGATTGCTACTGGTCAGGAAGTGCACCCCCCAGTTCTGTGTAATTCTCTGCATCATGCAGAGCGTGAGAGCGCAGACACTAAACTGGATGCTGAGACCTCAGCCACTTCATGGCAACACTGGGTTTTCTGTCCAAAAATCTACCTTGTTCCTCGCGTGCTCTGCTGGGAATGTACAGAGCTCCAGGAGAACTGAAAGCACCAGATAAGTTAGGAGGCTTTGGCTTCCAAAGCTTTTGGGATTAGGGGATTGTGGACCTGTAGTCCATTTCCACCCATGACAGTCAAGTCTCAAGTTCAGTATTATATTCCAACAAAGGGAACAGATGGAGATTAAAATCATCTACACCCAAAGGTCTTTGAGTTGTTAGGTTATGCTAAAACCAATGATGCCATAAAAATAATGTTAAGAGTAGAAGTGCTAGGTTCTTGATATTCATCATCTGTCTATGCAGAAAAGTGAAACATTTGAGTGAATGATTTTTATCACTTTCTCAAACATCATAGTGTTTCACCAGATTACTTTAGGATTAAAGGGGAAACTTAACAGTGGGAACCTGGGTTTTCTACCCCACTTTCAACCAGGAAGTTTTCTTTTGAATATTGGAGTTTTGTGTAAGAATTTGAAAAGGACTGTGTTTCTTTAAGAAATTATAGGGAGGGACTAGATATAATTTCCCTCTGACTCTAACACTTAGAATGAATATCTCTGCCCCAAAGGTTTAGAAGTCCTTTCTACCTGCTCATAAACATAGCTATTTAAATTTGTAATGAATGAATGCCCAAACATGTTCAAGAATTACTTGTTTAGACTGTCGCCAACAGAAATGGAATCAGACTATGCAAACTCATTTCAAGGCACCAAGTTCCAGGAGCCTTGCTTACCTAAATAGCTTACGTTGCTACCCAGACATGTTGGCAGTTCACTGGCTCCAAGAAACTCGGGGTTTTTAATGCATATGGAAGTCAGCCTGCCGTTGTCTAATTGTCCCTGCAAGGGTTAACATGGAAGAACAATGTGTAAGCTTCATTAAAAATCTGTATAGACCTTACAGTAAATACCAATTCTTCAAAGTGGGCTACAAATTTCACTGTATGGCTGAGAGGCATCTTTGCAGCACCTCTCCACCAGTAATGCCTGGAATAGGGCAGCATTCCCAAATGCCAAGGTCAGACATAGACTTCACCTGCACCGAGGGGCTCAGGCTGCCATGCTGACCGGAGGAGCAGGAGCAGGTATTCAGAACTCTGCCACCTCTCCTGACTGCCTGAGCATACAGGTGTTATCACATACTGGAATTTCTTCAGTCCATTTGTTTTGGCACTTCTGGGGCCATCAAGGGCATTTATTTTTAGTTGTGTTCACTTCTGCTGCTTGCCACTTTAATGCCAATCTTTCTATTCTTAGCTTAAAACTCAATTTTAGGACGAGCAAATTTCTAAGGCAACAAAGAAGTTTTCCTACAAGGGAAGAAGGTGAGTGAGAGGAACCTGAGGAAGATGGCCAGAGCTGTCAAATACAAGACTGAGTTCTGGCCTTCATGTCAGCCTCTGAAGCACTTTAAGAACCAGTTTGGGGTCAATCAAAAATGGTTGAATACTTAGGCGAATCCTTCTGATTTACTGAAATAAGTGAATCTTACAGTTCAGTTGCCAGATAAGTTTTTCCATTTACATTGGATTGAGATGATTTTAAGAATCATGGCAGTGTTTTTTATTCGTGGCCAAAGACTGCTCGAAGATTTCAGTCTCAATTTCATTTAATTTTCAATTCTACATGGTCAGTGGGATTACCCTGTCAGGAAACCTATTCAGAGAATGGGGCTATAGTATTTCCCCAGGACCCTAAGCAGTGCTAGAACTTGAACCCAGGCAGTGCTAGAACTTGAACCCTGGCTCCATATATTTGGCTACTGGGCTTGCAAACAAGCCAGAGCACCTGTTCAGGACTACATCCTAGAATGCTCTGTTGACTTGAAATTTAGGCAGTAAAGCCAGCCTAAATGAGTTCAGAATCATTCTGGAATTTATTCAAAAATAGGTAGTTACATTTGTAGATGACACTATCCTAACAGAGCCTTACTATTGAAATAGAATACGTATACACACACACACACATACACACCTGCCCTTATTTTTACTTTTTAAAAATTTCTGCTAGAAATCCTCAGCACGTGCTTTTCACAGAATAACTATGGTGCTTGACATTTTTGTCTAGTGCACACTGGTTAAGTTGGGCATAGGCGTACCTGATAAACTGTGGGTTGGAAACTAGAGTCAGTGGTCTTAAGCTCTGGTTTGTATCTGAGTTCCCCAGAGGGCTCCTTAAAATACAGTGCTTGGCCCCCAATCCCTGAGATTATGATTTAGTGTGTCTTGGGAGGGGCCCAAGTTTGCATTTCTAATGAGTTCCACGATGATGTTGACACTGCTGGTTCCTGACCACACTTTTATTTAAATTTTAAAAAAAGATTTGTTTATTTATGCATACAATAACTGGGGTACAGGCCAAAGGTGCAGAGGGTGAGAGGATTCACCAGAGACAGTGGGGAATATAATAGGCAGACTGACTGAAATGCACTGCCAAGGGGAGCAGCAGGCGAGACAGGAGAGGTCTGCCGCGCCATGTGGGTAGCTCCCTAGCCCACCCGGGATCGAACTCATGCTGCATTGGCTGTGGATAGCTTCACAGTGCTATGTTTAACCCCTTGTGCTACTGGGGAGGCCCCTGACCACACTTTGAAACTACTGCAATGGTTTGGAGGCTAAGGTTCTACTCACAATGGAGGTGACTATTTCCTTTCCCAGTTTGCAATATATGGTGTCACTCCCATAATCCCTGATGCCCATCACCACATGGACATTGTCGATAAATGCTAGTTTTACAACAGACATTACGGTGACAAGCTAAGATAAAGCCTTTGTGTCCATTAGGTAGGCAACATTTATCCATTGACCTTAACAGGGATGCATGGTAATGAGGTTCATCTAAAATTTGTCTCTCCTATGTACTCTAGCATTGATTGCCCCATCACTCACTCTGAATCAGTAGTTCACTAATGAGCCCAGATTCTTCTCCCCGCACACTTTGTCATCAAGTCCTCACAGCACCCAAGCCCTCATCTCTCATTTGATCTAAATTTGCCACTTCTACCTTTACCTCCATACTGCCACATTCTCTATCTAAATCAAGATGGTGATTCAAGCAATGTCGAATTGTTAGATGTGCCAAGGATGGTGCCAAGGCTTCCCACTGGCTCCAGAACTGAGTCTAGCTTCTGCTGACTTTTCCCTATGGCTACTACCTGTCATCTGCTCAGGCAATTTTTTTAAAAAAAGATTTATTTATTTATACAAGAACTGGGGTATAGGCCAGAGGTGTGGGGGGGTGAGAGAATTCACCAGAGACAGAGTGGGGAGCAGAACAGGCAGACAGACTGAAGACACTGCTGAGGGGAGCAGCGGGAGAGGCAGGAGAGGTCTGCTGCATCATGTGGGTTTCTCTCTGGCCAGCAGGGAATCAAACCCGCTCTGCAGAGGCTGCGGACAGCTTCACAGCGCAGCACTCAACCCACTGTGCCACTGGGTTGTCCCTATTTCTTTTTTTTTTTTTGAAGATTTATTTATGCATACAAGAACTGGGGTACAGGCCAGAGGTGTGGGGGTGGTGGTGAGAGGATTCACCAGAGACAGTGGGGAACAGGCAGACTGAAATGCACTGCTGGGGAGCAGTAGATGAGTCAGAAGAGGTCTGCTACGCCATGTGGGTTGCTCCCTGGCCGGGGATAGAACTAGTGCTACAGAGACTACGGATAGCTTCATAGGTTGCATCTTAACCCCTTGTGCCACCAGAGTGGCCCTGCTCAGGCTATCTCAAGGGTTCCCACTTACTCTCTGTGCGTATGCGCTCACCACAGCTTTGTCTTGGTTAGCTCACATTACCCCTGTTCACTTGCCCCCTAGGAGTGGGCTCAGATGTGACTTCTTGAATGAGACCCTCCCTTGCATTCTTGGCTGAGTAAGTGTGGTGTGGCTGCTTTTCATAGTCCCTTGTGCCTGTCATACAGTTGTCATATATTGAGATGTCCTTGCCTGTTTGTTTCCACCTCTACAAATGAAGATACAATCAGTTGATTTATTAGTTCACTAAGAAAGCTGGTCTGATTTTTTTTTCAAAGTATCCTTCCCAGCTTTTATGAATTTGAACTAAGTGTGACTAGTTGTTTCATTAGATAGAATACCTTGAAAGATTCCAGGTTATAAAGGCCACTCTTCCCTATGCCTGGGAGAGGACTTTTGACTTTACCTTGCAGCACTTTATCCTTTAAAAACACTTTTTTTGTCAGAGTGAATGTGTCAGTATGGGTGGTTACCCTCATTTCCATATGAGGAGCGACTTTCCAACACATGGGGAAAGCTAGTAGTAGCTAGCTGGTGCAGTTAGAAATTGGATATATTGGACCAGATTTTATTTCTGACCTATCTTAGCCTTCTGTGGTCATGGTGACAGCAATCCATTTTTCTTTGTAAAATCATCTGCACAGATGGAATCATGTCTAGCTTTGTCACAGAGTATAAGTTCTTGGTGGTTTGGGGGGAAACAGCATAAACTATAACCCAGGTAACATACGGGAACTCCAGCAATCTCCTTCTGCTGTCTGTCTCTTTTGTGGTTCAGTCTAAAGCAGTGGGTCTGCTCACACTTATTCAGTTTCTCTTTTTAGCCTTTGGAGCACTGATTTTCTGGTTTAACTTGCCCAGTAGATTAAGTGCCTTGAGAGAAAGGACCAACTTCCTGGTCCCCCCAGGCCTAGTGGTGCCCTACATGGCACATGGTGGGTGTACAGAACTAGAGCTGGTGGGGATTCCAGCAGACGTACAAAGAAGACTGCCACCAAGCTAGAGAAACTACAGAGCCGTTATTAACTCAGATCCTAGGAAAACTAAAGATTAGAAACAGTCTATAAAATAGAAACCCTACTTACTAGTAGTATTTGGGGGAAGTATTAACTTGTAACATCTATGAACATATGAAATAACTTGAAAATGTTCTCTACCAAGGTTTTATTACTCCCCCTTGCTTGGCAAATTACAAGCCAGAACACATCCCCTACTTTCAGGTAGATACATAAAGGCCACTCGCCAGGAGGGTCAACGCGATGGCAGTATCAGCCATGTTTATCTTGTAGTTTCTGATTCTGACCTCATTTCTTAAATACAAGGCCGTGAATATTCTTCCCTAGCTCCATCCATTCATGTTAGCACCTTTAAGATACACAGTAGGCAAAGGATCTCTAAGCAAACATTAAGTTCTTTTTTAGAAATTGGGAAATTTTTAATAAGCATCAAATATGCAATACTGAAAGTGTGATATTTTAAATATTTCTCTCAAAAAAAGGTTGGTGATGCCCCCTCCTTCAGGGAAAAACATCTCAGTGTTTTTGTAAAAATTGGCAATAACATTAAGTCATTTTTAGTAGAATTTCTGTCTTAACCCTCATAGCATGAAACAGGCATTCTCTGGCTTAATTTAGAGCCTCCAAATAGCCCACAGGTCCAAGCTTTCCTGGGAGACTTCAGTGAAGGGAAAAGTATGCTAACTTTAAGGGATCACCTGCCATTTCATTTAGTTCCTGCAGCACAGCTAGTGTATCTCAGTGGTATTAACAATGTCTAGTTTTCATTGCAAGCCAATAGAAAGGTTTAGTGAACAGACACTAGTTCAGATTGAAAAAATGCACAGAATGAAATTGAGATGCTTTTCACTTACAAAGATGCTTTTCCTGGGGCTAAATCATACTCTGCTTTTAAGTCTTCCAAAAGCTATCAGTCCCCTATCCTAGTCACAAGCTCTTCAACTGTGGGAAACAATTATCCCTGGACCACTTACTCTCACTCTACAGGTACTGCTCAGTATTTTTGGATTCTTTGTCTTGAAAGCAGTCTCCATACTATGGCCTAAATCCTCTCCAGAGAGGAACTTAAAGGTGAAGGGAATATACTAAGCTATTTTGCATGTTTATCAATTAACCATCTCGAGAGTAGCTACAGTTGCCCACCATAAGCAGCTCACCCAAGACAAGCCCACATTTATAGAAGGTATCATTACAAATCTTCTCATAGCTCTTTGAGGCATTTAATTTCTTATAGGTTAGTATGTGAAGGTGATTTCCAAAAGAAAGGGCAGTACCCACAGTGAGTTTAACTATGACTTATAGAGGTGACTGCCCGGACTTACTATTCCTGCTACTGAAAAGGACAACTTTACCCACATTCTGTGATAAATAGTAAGTGATCTAGATATATAATATCTATTTTTCTAAACTGGACTCCACAAGTCTCCTGGTCAAAAAATGAAGCCATCTGACTGGGAGCAATCTGTTCCCTTGATCTTTACTCTGAGAGTTCTTGTTAAGTCTTACCAGTTTGATATTCCTCCTGGTACAAAAGGAGCTCATAACTACTTCTTACATCTTCTAGAACAACTAAAAACTTAAGTAAAATCAAGGTTATGGTTATCCAATTTTATACAAGGCAAAAACACTTTGATCAGGTCTTCAATTCTTTTGAGCAGGAGGCTGCCATGGTTACCTTTGCTAGAAATGCTTAGTGCTTAAATATGCAATTTGTTGTACTGAAGTCTTAAGACTTGGCAGGTCTACTGAACTCGGCCTTTATACATGCTTTAGGTATCTGGGAATTTAAACAATAAAAGCAAAGATGCAAAATGGCACTGCACAGGCACATAGCTAATTGTCATATAAAGTGGACAATGCGGTGATTCAGGGAACAGAGCCTCTCTAGACTTTAAGAGGCTGTTGCTACCAGTGAGAGTGTGCTGGTGCCACTGCTTTAAAAAGTCCCAGCTCACCTGCTTTTTCTTTGACCTAGGTGAGAATTGTGGTCATCGTCACACCTTCTCTTGGTGCTGTCTGGGTGAGCCAGGTTTGTTTTCCTCTCACCCTCCAGTCTTCTATCCCTCAGGTCTATTAGTGTTTTCAATTTCACCAACCCACTGCCCTTAAGAGATGTTTTCTGGCTAGTCTCTTTGCTCACGGCTAGCCATATTTGAATTCCTTACAAAACTTAGGTTCTTGTAGGTTCTGGCCTTAACAAATAGGTGGTACTCCAGATACTAATCTTGACTACTTAGGCTTGTCATAGACCTGAAGATTTTGCAACCAGGTACACTACGGTACTGAATCTTACCTTCTCTCATTAGTCTGACTTCTTAAGTTCCTTGCCAGAGTCTTTGAGCACACCTGTCCTGTCCTAGGGCACTTTAGTCCAGCACTACCAGTGTTGGGGGGTGGGGAGGAAAGGAGGCAAAGGGGAAAGTGTGGAAAATCAAGGCCAGAAAGTCAGCCTGCATGCCCTGGGGCCTTGAACTTCAGACAACAGCCCGTCTGAGTTGGCTTAAGGTCAGTAACTATCTCAGCCGACCCCAAATTCCCTCCATTTCAGAGAGGATGTGCCTTCTTGCCTTAGAAGAATTTGAATCTTGCATAGTTTTGTAATTCCCACTGTTTGTGTCATATTATGTATTACATGTGTGTCCTAGGGAGCAAAAGGGATTCTCGCCTACCAAGGTGGGGCATATAGCTTCAACTAAAGCATTTCAACAGTTCAGGTACATTCCTAGCATTCTATAGGATTTAACCTCCAACAGAAAAGTTATTACATGCTAAATTCAAAGAATATGAAGAGACAAAGAGCAAAAATCTTCAACTTCCTGGACAGTTGTCAGCTATTTCTGACATGTTTGAAATGTTATGAAAAGCACAATACAAGTCATAGCACAATTTGGAGAAATTGTTTAATATTATTGCTCATTCATTAATGAGCAATACCAGAGTCTGAAAATTCTCACAAGCAGGGCTCTGCCAGACTTAAGTTTTTATCATCAGAGGCCATCCACCCTGGCCTTTTTTCAAGGATCCAGGCAAGGGAAAGCATTTGAGAGAACTGCCCGTTAGAGCCTGTTGGATCTTTTACTTTCCTTCTCTTAAAGGTAACATTTCTTGGGCTGTTAAATTGCAAGTCCCCGAGCCACGTGACTAAGTTACATGATCGGGCAGCCAGCCAATCACAGAGGGCAGAAGAGCACGTCTCAGGTTCACACGCACTCACAGTGGGGACAGTCTAACCCAAGGGCAGAGGGCACTTGGAGATTTAAAACCCTCAAGTATTGCCAGAGAGTCTGCTTGACCACACACTGTAAAGTTCACTCTTACTTCAGGCGACACGTGACTGCGGGCAGGCAGGCCTCTGAGCCACCAGGCGACAGCAGCTAGGGACTCTGGAATGGGCACTCAGTCCTTGGGCCGCTTTCTGTCTTGTTTCCCTCGAGGTGGTGAGCACGCCTCTTGGTGTCATGTCAAGATCACTTTAGGATTCTGAAAGAACCCTCTTAGAAGGGCTCCCTGTCACCTGCCCAGGAAAGTTGTGTGGTGGAAGCCTGAGAGTGGCTGAGGCCAGTCTGTGCTGCCAGGTCCAGGGCGGCAGATCTTGGGGATCTGACAGTGTTCACCACCTTTCTCCCCAACAAGCCACCACCACACACCGCTCTGGAGCTACTCCTCTGCTCTATTGTTTAGCATGAAGGCCAATTACCATCACAGACTGGGACTCAGTTCCTCTGGAGGAAACCTCCCCAGAATGAGGATCACAAACTAATCTTATTAAGTCTTCCTTTCCCTCCCCTCCCCCGTCCAGATAAGCAGGAGATCGAAGAGGTTTTCAAATGCTGCCTGCAGTCCCAGGGTGGAGAGCCGAGAGACACCTAGAGGGGAGCCCTCTTTCCAGCTTCATTGTCCTCTAACCTGCGCTCCGGGAGACCGCCTGGTCCCTGGGGAGTCGCAGTCCGGGTGCGCAGGCTGCGCACTTCCAGTGGCCGGGCTGAGCCTTCTGGCTGCCACCCACGGAACGTGCGCCCCGCGTGGGGGAGGGGGGCTGGTGGGGGGAGAGAGGGCGGAGGAAGGGGGACGCACTGCCCGGGCCGGCACTGCCTGTCCCCAAAAGTGCCCACCGTCGTCCGCTGTGGACTCCCACCCACCCTCAAGTCTGAGACTCCGTCTCAGCCGGCGCGGCCCTCTGCCTCCTTCCGAACACTCCACCGGGAGAGGAGACAGCACCATTGTTCAATCGCTCAGAAGCCCACATTCCCCTGCCTCTGCCAATTGGGGTGAAAAATGAGGCACAGCAGAGACTTTGGGGAAGGGAGCGTACGGGAATGAAGACTAGTTCAGAGCCGGCTTCAGGACACCCCAACCCTACTGTCCCCCAAGCCCAGCTCCCGGTAGTCACGGATCTGACAGCTCAGAGGCGCCACCAGGGTGGGGAGAAAAAGAAGGCGAGGAGAGCGGAGAGGAGCCTCCTAGGAGGGGGTGGGCATGGGAGACCCACGCTTCAGGACCCCCTGGCGCCCCGGCTGGGTGCGGGCAGCTCGCGGAGGGGCGCGTCCTCACTCACCCGCTCCGGTGGCGCCGCTCTCCCGGGACGCCCAGCACAGCGCGAGCAGCAGCCAGAGCGCCCAGTGCGCGGACGTGCCCATGGTGCCCGCCTGGATGGTGCCTCCGCCGCCGCTCGCTCCGCACAACAAGTTACCAGCCCTTGGAAGGGAGGAAGGGGGTGGGGGCGGGGGGTGGGGGAGGGGGGAAGGAGTTAAAAGGGGGAAAGGGAGCTGGGAAGAAGAGGGTACCCCCTCCCCTACAACTTGCACAATCTCCTCCCCACTAGCCAACCCCCCCACCCACCTCCCCGGGCTGCAGCAGCGGTGCCGCTGAGCCTGCGGGCAGCAAATAATGCAGGCGCTGCAGAGGAGGGGAGGGGAGGGGAGAGAGGGGGGAGAGGGGGTGGGGAGCGGAGAGCCGAGAAGATAGAAGAGAGAGGAGCGGGCCCGGAGCACCCACACTGGCGGCTGCGGAGCGCGGGGTGAGGAGTGGGCAGGCGGAGGAGTGGTCAGTGGGGCGGGCGTGTGGGTGGTGGGGGAGCGGCGGCTCCAGCCTTCCTGTCCCCGGGACGCGCTCCTCTCGCAAGCTCGGGGCAGCCAGGTGCCCGCGCCGGGGTGTGCGAGTGTGTGCGCGCGTGTGAGCGTGCGTGCGCGAATGGCCGTGGCCGTGGCCGCTGCTGCCACCCGGGCTGCTCCTCGGGCCCGGCTGCTCCGCGCGTCCGCCCGGGGCTCACGGGGGCCCGGGGCGGCCGCTGGTTGGCTCGCGCGTCGCCCTCGCCTCCAATCCCCGGTGCCTGCCCTAATTTCCTGATCCAGGGAACCTGCCGCCACAGCAGCTGTGCGCTCCCTACAGTCATTACTGTATCCTCCCGGCAGCAGCCAACAGTACATGCAACTGCAGCTGCTCTTAACGCTGATGCAAGCTATTGCCACCGCCTTCTATTAACGGGGCTTGCAGCCCGGGGGGACTTGCAGCTTCCAGGGGCAACTCTACCACCCTCTCCTGCACCCCCAAAGAGGCTGGTACTGTGAGGCTGGTAGGTAGCTGCTTCTTCGGGCCGCCTCTCTCCACCTGGAAGTGAGGAAGAGGAGGCTTCTGTAGACGTTTGGGCTGCTCTAATGAGGAGTTCGAGATGCCTGTGTCAGTCGCACCCTGAGATGCCACTTTGCTAAAAATTAAATGTGTCTTTCAGTGTGTTTGTGTGTGTGTGTGTGTGTGTGTAAGTGTAAGAGAGAGCGAGCCAGTGCGCACAACGAGCTGTGCGCCTGATGGTGGCTTGTCCTCTGTAATAGAACAAGACTAAAATAACACAGTCTGGGATGAGGATGGAAATTGCCCGCACAGCTCTGCATTCTCTCATCAACGATTATAGTTAATTGCTAATTGCACAAAATGATAGTTTGAGGGCCTGTAATTAAAAACTTAACCTTTTCTTACTTGGGGGAGGGGGTATGGTAGGTTTAGTCTTCTCCATGTACTTTGTAGCGTTTAATTACAAGGCTTAAGAAAAGGAGAAAGGTGGCAAAGGCAGGACTCCTCTAAAGGATTGATTCTTGTTGGTGCCCTGGCAGTATCTGAGCCAATAATTTGCTTGATGTGTATTTCAGTTTTCTGACGCACTTTCCTCTGGCTGAGGAGCAGTGTCTTGCTGTGGTCTGTTAAGCATCTAACAGGAGTCAGAAATATCTCACCTTAAAAAAAGGGTTTATAGATTTTTTTAAAGAGTTGTTTTAATCTTAAAGGATTCAAACTTGGCAGGTTTTAATAAGATCATGCTCTGGTCTGTACTATTGGTGTTTAATAAGTGGTAGGCGCTGCCTGACTGTATTCCTTACCCTGTCCTCTGAAGCATTTGTCAGCACTGGCCCTTGGATGGGATGTTCATTAGGAACTTAACTGTACATGGAGATGAAGAGGAGGCAGGATATACGTTGGTGGGGCAGAGGCTATGCAGGTGATGACTGATAAACATGAAGGGAGTAGCTATGTATTGGTGGAATCTCTCCCTAGCACTCATTTCAAATGTTTTTTTACCTACTGTGTAAGTTATCTGGTCATCCAAACAGTCCCAACCACACACATGTTGCATGCGAAAGTGATTTAAATTTGCTCATGCTATTTGGTAGGGAAGGTGCATACTGTGGTAGTCACTTAATAGACATTAAGTTCTGATGGTAAAACCTCAGATGCTTGGGCATCTTCACAGTTCGTGGAGTTCTGAAAGGCGCGCTCATAAAGTGATGTTCACTTTACAGAAGAAGGAGGTGGTCGAGCACATGAGTGGAATCAATATGAAAAGTTATACTAATAAACAGTCACGTGACTTGTTTTTATATTTTACTCAGATAAATGTACACTACAAGCTGAACATTGATATGGTCTAATAAAACTTATCTTTGACAAACATATATTACACTTTCTATCTCTCCAAGAGATATAAGTAAACTGTTGTTGAACTTAGCTGTGGCTCCATGTTCAATGCTGTAACTTTTTTGTCCAATCAAAAGGAAATATAACTTTTGAGTCCATCTCCGTGTAACTTGGGAAAACCACCTTGCCTCTCGGAACCTGCGTTGTGATCTATAAACTGAAATCAAAACCATCCCACATAATGACAGGGTGCTCTGTGGCCTCAGCTTTCTGCAAAGCCTTGTTAGAAGAAAAGGGTACAGGAGGAATGAATTTGATTAATGTACAAAGTAACTGAGGAACCATAAAGATAAATTTATCATGAGTAGGGACTTGTGCTTGAGGTAACTGTGCTCAGAGGAGTCAGCACTGCTGGATTCAAAAACCTCAGGTCAATGTAAAGGCAAGCCCACTCCCTCCCCCAAGTCTACCACAATCATTTATTTGCTGGAGGAGCAGGTACTGAGCATCCCTGCCAGCGGGCACTGTGCTGGGCAGCCGAGATGCTTACTGGAGGAAGCGCAGGACAGGGATAGGAAGGCAGAAGTGGACAATCAAAGTACCCTGTGCAGAGCATGGGTGATGCCCAAGATGCTATATGATCACTAGGAAAAGTAACGTATCTGGCTGGGGAATGAGGGCATCAGAAAAACATTTTCAGGGCAGTTGTCTCAGAGCTGAGCAGAGTTGTCGTTTTTTTTTCACCAGATCATTCCAGTTCCTTACTGAACACATGGTGGAATCGCACTTCCTGGCCCTCTTATGGTTGAATGGGGCTGAAAGACTAATTTGGCCAATTATTTGTGACAGAAGTTACAGGGTGCCACTTCCGGGCTGGAGCATTTAATTACTTGTTTGAGACCCTCTCTTTTTGTCTTTGTGATGGCAAAAAAAATTCTTGAGTTGGCTGCTCCATCCCACCCTTTTTTGAACGAGTAGATCGGTGGTAATCTGTTGGCTCCAGGTCTCAGGCAGTGGTCACATGGAGGTTAGCAGATGGCCAGTGGCCTGCTTTTGTGTGGTCTATGAATAAGAATGGTTTTTACATTTTTAAAAGATCTATACACACACACAACAAAAAGGAGAATATGCAGCAGAAAGAATATGTTCTCACAAAACCTAAAATACCTACTATGTGTGTCTTTAAAGAAAAAAAAAATGCATACTTTGTTGTCTTCCTCTCTCGGAAGGATTTTGTTACTCCGAATAATGCGACATTAACCTGACTGATATAAGAGAAAGGGGGAAGGAAGACCAGGGTAAGAAGAGGGTGCAGGGCCTCCCAGGTGGCGCAGTGGTTGAGCGCTGGGTTGTGAAGCTGCCCGCAGCCTCTGCGGCGCCGGTTCAATCCCTGGCTGCTCCCCGGCCACCGGAGGAGGGTCCCACATGGCGCGCAGACCTCTCCTGCCGCCCGCCGCTCCCCTCAGCAGTGTACTTCGGTCCTTCTGCCTGCTCTGCTCCCCGCTCTGGCTCTGGTGAATTCTCTCACCCTCCTGAGCTTCTGACTGTACCCAGCGCTTGTATAAACAAAACAAATAAATAAATAAATAAATAAATAAAACATGTCTCTATAAAAAAGAAAGAAGAGGGTGCAAAGACACAAGAGCATTAAATATTCAAGGGGTTCTGGGTACTTCAGGGTGGGATTGTAGTGGGCAAAAGTGGGAACTAAGGCGAACGGTTGGGACTGCATTATGTGGAACCTTGTGCAGGCATGCTGACAGTTTGGATTCTATCCTGTAGGCCGTGGTGAACGTTTATGATGGGTTTTTTAATGTCTTTTTATTTTTTTTTTTAAGTACCTCTGGTTTTTTTTTTAATTGTTTATTTATTTATACAAGCACTGGGCACAGTCAGAAGCGCGGGAGGGTGAGAGAATTCACCAGAGCCAGAGTGGGGAGCAGAGCAGGCAGAAGGACCGAGGTACACTGCTGAGGGGAGCAGTGGGCGGCAGGAGAGGCCTGCGCGCCATGTGGGACCCTCCTCTGGTGGCCGGGGAGCAGCTGGGGATCGAACTGGCGCTGCAGAGGCTGCGGGCAGCTTCGCAACCCAGCGCTCAACCGCTGCGCCACCGGGGAGGCCCAATGTCTTTTTAATTTTTAAGTTATACAGTTCACATGGAATAATTATTCAGAAAAGATAAAATATTTTCTTTTCTTTTTTTTTAAAGATTTATTTATTTATTTATACAAGCACTGGGGGTACAGTCAGAAGCGCGGGAGGGTGAGAGAATTCACCAGAGCCAGAGCAGGGAACAGAACAGGCAGACTGACGAAGAAGCACACTGCTGAGGGGAGCAGCGGGCGGCAGGAGAGGTCTGCGGGCCATGCGGGACCCTCCGCCGGTGGCCGGGGAGCAGCCGGGGATTGAACCGGCGCCGCAGAGGCTGCGGGCAGCTTCACAACCCAGCGCTCAACCGCTGCGCCACCGGGGAGGCCCAAGATAAAATATTTTTAAAGCATTCTTTCTATAATACCTTCAGATATTGTTAACATATCTTATTTCATTCCTTTTTTAAAACTTATTTAATGTTATCCTCCCATCACAGATAAAATGTATTGACATTTTATTTGCCAATTTTTGGCTTGCTTGGTTTATTGACTTGTTAATTTGCTTTTATAAATAATTTTTAAAAAGTGTCCATGAGCTGAACACTACCTCCAAAGTATAGAATATTAAAAATAACACACATCTGTCTAGACTCTTCCCAAGAACACATCACTTAGCCTTCTGCCTTGGAGGAAACCATTATTGTCATGGATTTTGGTCAGAGGCTTGACATTCAGTGTTTTTGGAAAGTTCTCCCTGGCAGTGATATGAAGCAGGGCAGAATAAGGACAGAGTAAGGCGGAATAGAGGAAGAGCAGTTAGAAGCCCCGCGAGTGAGGGGATACATAAAGAAGAGAAAGAAACTATTATTTGCAACCAGAAACATGTATGTAATTCCTTCATGAGAATTTTCTCCCCAGTTTTTGGATGGCTCTAAGAACATTGTTTTTCTAACATGTATAATCCATAGGATGCCTTGCAGTGTCTACCAAAAGTACAGATTCCAAGCCCTCCCTTGGAGATCCTGACTTACTCTGCCCCAGACAGAGGCCACCGCTGAGTGTGACCATACTCCAAGTGATTCTGGACTGGGCCATAATTAAGGAACTTTTTTGAGAAGGTCTTTTCAATGCGGTTCTATCTTCTAAGTAGCTTTTTTTTTTTCTCTCATGAGTATGTATACATTTATTTCTCAAAATTTCCAGAGAGTGGGATAGTGCTTATAGAAAATGCAAAGGTTAATGTTGGTCCTTTCCTTTCCTTCAAGCCTTGCAAACTAATAAATCCAGGCGACACCAATAATCTTCAGAACATTTTGTTAGATTGAAACTGGCTTGCAGTCATGATTACTGTGTTTTCTACCCCATGGCCTCACCATAGGAAATATACAGTGAAATGAACTGTCCCCTTCTAGTTTGTGGTAACTTTCTGGGCTTCTAATGCATCATTTTCTAGTCATGTGACTGTCCAGTGAAATGAATGTGAACTTGATGCTGTTTGGTTCATGCCTGGTGGTCTAAACCAGTATTGGCAAACTTTAGCTTCCGTCAGAATCTCATGGATGGTTTGTTAAAATTCAGATTGCCTCCCCTCCCCACAGTGTTTCTGATCTAGCAATTCTTGGGTGGGGCCCAATAATTCGCAGTTGTAACAAGTACTCAGGTGATGCTGCTGTCACTGGCCAGGGAACACACTTTGGGAACCACTGTTCTGAACCCATCAGCATATCTTCCCCCTCAATCACTGTGATTGATCCAAGGCCTCACCTGTCAGCCTGTGGCCTTCTCCGGGCCACATTGATTAGATGCTTCGGTCCTCACCTCATTACTCAAGTCAGTCCAGTGACAGCACAGCTCCTGACTGCTGCTTGCTTAGGAAAACACTCTCTTGTAAGCACTGTGGGGTGCGTTGTCAGGCCAGAACTGCTGTGCCCATTCATTGTGCCACCACGAAGGAAGCCAATTCGAAAAGAGGACAGATAGCTCCCGAACTTGATCTTGAGCCTGAGCCTAGGCCAGCTGTCCCTGAAAGCTGCCATGCAGGGCTTGTCTCTTCCCTGAACCACAACCTCCCCATTATAACTTAAGAGAATCTGGGTTCAGTTTTCTGTTACTTGCTACCTAACTGAGCGAGGTGCTCTTCTGAGGGATGTGGTGTACTTGCAGTAGAGCAATGGGCAAAACTCCACCAGTGGTCTTCTAGCAGAACTAACAAGCTCAGCCTTTCCTGGAGGGTATTTAGAATAGGATGCAGGTGTTGTTAAGGACTGTCCTAGACCCCTGCTTACTAGTGCATCCTGGCCAGGTTAGCCCTCACCCCCACCTCAAACCCAAACCAAATATTCCAAACTTGTTGCAAATGAACCCACTAGTGGGTTACAATCTAATTAGAACAAAGGTTTTGAATCCCCACGACCAAAGATGATTTTGTACATTTCTTTTGAACAATTTCAGAAAGTAAAAATGTGGAGGAGTTATAGATAGAGAAAAACTCCAGAATGGGTTGAGGAAAAGGCTAGACTAGAGGTTCTCAATTGGGAGCAATTTTGTCTCCCCAGTGAACATTTTCAGTTGTCCTGCCTCGGAGAGAGGTGCTACTGTACTGCTATGTAGGGATCATAGATGATGCTGCTGAGATCCCACAGCATAGAGGACAGCCCTCCACTCAAGGAATTATCTGATCTGAAATGTCAGTGGTCCTATTGGTGAGCAAAATAAGGGGCACCCTAGGACCCCCAAGCCTGCATGCTTTAAATGAGTTCTGCCATCTACCGAATAAAGACAAAACATACTCTTAGTGTGCAAGGCCTTTAATAGGAAAGAACTTTAATACAATTCGTGTGCAATAGAGAGAAGAGAAAGAACATAGTTAAAATAGTTCCCCCATGAAACACCCAATGTTATATATTGGGGTTAATGCGCAACCAAACAGGGTTTGTCCAAAGCAGGGCCATAGAGGCCCAAAATCTTGCCACAAATCTAAGGGCCTTCTGGTGGAGACCTATAGCAAAGGGGCAGAAAGGGTCAGCAAATTCTGGAGGAAAAAGAGCAAAACCAAAAGACAAGTCATGATAAAGGCTGTCATTGCCAGCCTCCATGGGTCTCTCTCAAGTGTCTCCGCCATGTCCTCCAAGTCCCTGGTACAAGTCCAAGGCCAAGAAGCAAAGTTGGCTGCTTCTTAACATGTCTCTCCTTCATTTGCCTCCTCCAAGTCTTCTCTCTCAAGTTCTTTCACCTTCCCCTTGCTGTTCAGCTCCAGCCTTCCTTAGGTGGGGCAGGAACCTGGAACCTCCCCTTTCTTGGGGATTACACTGTTACCGAGCCGCAGTTGAGACATCCTGGGCTAGGGTTCTGCGAAATCAGAAAATTTCATCATGTATGAACTTTTTATCTGGAGCAGGAGAGGGGGATATTATTTGGAAAGGGTTGTCTGACTAGAAAAATGATCTCCCTCTGAATAAGGAAAGCACAAACTGGGTTTTGTCCAACCTGTAACAGATGTGAATGCAGTATCAGAGGGCAGGGGGTGGATTTACAGATGTGGGACATGTGAGGCTTACCACAGTAGTTTACGTTTTTACTGACAGGCCTGTATAGGGTATCTACAGTCTGGCTGTGCTGTGAACTCATGAGTCTCTTATTTTGCAGTGTAGAATTTTATCTTGCTCCTTTTTTCCATGTAGGCGGCAGGTGCTTGTCCACTTCTCTACTTTCTGGTAACTCTGATAATTACTTTCTATGAATCTGTCCCCAAATTGAATTGTTTATATTAGCCATAAATGCAGTTTGCAGGAGGTCTTAGACTATAGTGCTGTAGTATTTAAAACACTCTCAGAATGGGAGTTTGGTAGAGTTGAAGGGTAGAGGAGCTTAAGGTGGGAAAAGATACCAGAGAGATAGTCAGGTATAATTGAGAAAGATTATGTAGTTTAGATTTTTATTCGGTGACCAGCTTGTAAGCCATTGAAGGCTTTTGATGAGAGAACCATAGGATCAGATATGTGTATTTAGAAATATTCTCTGAGGAAATGATTCTGTCCATTCAGGATCCAGAGGACATGTGGAATCTGCAAGCCTTTGTGCACTGAATGAGTACAGAGAGGCATTGACTGATGCACAGAGAAGGTACTGGAGCCAGTCACAGCCTGACTCTGTCACTTGCTAGCTGTGAAATTTTCGACAAATGATTTAACCTCTCTCTATGCCTCAGTTTTTGCTGCTGGAAAATGTGGGAATGGATTGTGACCCACTTATGAGAATTCAGTGCATTCACACAAATAAAGCACCTACATTGTGCCTGGGATATAATATATGCTCAGGAATTTTTAGCAACTATAACTGGTACAGGGCAACCCCGATATGAACTGGGGTGTGTCCTCACCCATGTGCTTAAAGGGACTTATAAGAAGGCTCGACTGCAGGCACACACACAAAGGTTAATAAGGATTTATTTACAAAAGAAGGGGAAATGAAGAAATGAATAACTCTGGAAGAAAGAGAGGGAGATAAATTGGTGAATGTGTCCTACCAGTTCCACTGGGCTGGAATCCCAATGGCATGCTGAGAGTCGGTGAAAAGCCAAGAGGACCCCCAAATCCCACATGTCTGGTTTTACACCAAACCTGGGTGCTTAACTCCACCCTCAGGTCCCAGCAACCCTCCCTTCAGTGATGATGGGATTTGTAGTTCCTGTGTCTTGATGGCTTTGGCCTGGAGCGAGGGTGGAGTCCACAAAACTTGTGTGGAGTTTGCTCAGGACATCCTTTCTTTCCCCTTAACATTATTAACAAGTATGAGATTTGTTATTATCGGAAGATTGGCAAAGGAATTACAGGTCTGGAACCAGGCTTAGAAGAGTGAAGGCTGTGATTCTCCACTTTGCCTGCACAATCAAAACACCCTGAGAGCTTTTTAGGCTATCAGCCCCCTGGAGTTCTACTCTAGACCAATTCAGTAATAAGGTCTGGAAATGGGTCCTGGGTGTAAGCATTTTTAAGTTTCCCAAGTCATTCACATGTTAATTGAGGCTCTCTTGGTGTCTAGCCTGAAGTCTGGCCCAGCCATGGGTGGTATAGAAGGAAAGCTGTGCTGTAAATTTTGAATGGACCCCTCCCCTGGGGAGCCGGGGATGTTGTGGTGGTTGCTGCAGAAGAAACAAAAACAAGCCCCCTTTCTTCAGTGTTCCAGAACTGCCTCCCCTCCCTGTCCACACTCTCTGCATTCTGCTTTTGGGCGGGCAGCTCACATCCAGCTAGATTTGTCAGCTGTACAAGAGCCAAGGACCATGGCAGGTCAGAAGCTCTGCACAGCCAGACTGCTCGGAACCCAGCTGGCATCTACCTAATCAGTGACGGATGATATCTCACCTATCGCGTGCCTTTATGAATCAATCTACCAACAGGGGCACTTGTTGAACACCTTCTGTGGGACCAGCCTCGTGCCACGTGACTGGAGGGCAGCAACCAGATAGTGATATGACTGCAGTTTGGGAGTAAGTTGCTATTGTTTTGTTTGCTTTTTCTGTGGGAGCCAAAATTCAGGCTTGTT
This sequence comes from Talpa europaea, assembly GCF_964194135.1. NCBI lineage: Eukaryota > Metazoa > Chordata > Mammalia > Eulipotyphla > Talpidae > Talpa > Talpa europaea. Next base: position 35,224,930 of record NC_140074.1, read on the forward strand.
AAGTGGTAATTGACAGTCCTTTCTTCTAAGCAAGTTTCTCTTGGATTGGCTGCCAATAGGAAGTGTATTATTCCTCGGAGCACTATAGCATTCATTTATCGAGTGCCCACTCAATTATGAGGCATGACAGAGTTTGCCATCTAAAAGAGGAAAGACTACTTAATGATTCCTAGAGTCAGAAGTCTGGAATAAATGGATAGACAGATCAAAGAGTTAAGGGGCTTCCATTGTAAAGGGAGAAGTACTTTGAGGAGGAGCTGGATCTTCTACTGAAATCTTAAAGGAGCCCTTGAGCGGGAGGAAAGAGTATTTTTGAACATGAAGGAATATGATTTCAGCTCATCGTTGCATGGAAGACAATGTAGGCCATGGTTCTTTTGCTAAATCATAAGGGGGACAGATTTGATACCTGGTAGAATTTGGAATTCGCTTTGAGCTCTTAAGAATTATTTTCCCACCCCAGGGGAAATTGGACTCTCTCAGAAAGTATGTTTGTCACAGCAATTTTCTGTCCCTGATTGTTTTTCTGAATGGACATGCCCTGCCTGTGATGAAAATGAAAAATGTCACCCTTTGAGAGAGGTTTCCTTCTAGAGTTGAAGGATGGTTGATGGTTATTGACCCAAATTGAGCAACAATTGAAGATTAATGACCCAAATCAGACCTTGTTCCTAAATTGACTTGGCTTTGCTGTGTGAAGAATATAATGGAAACCTATTAGGGTTTTTTTCTTCAATATTTTTTGACTTAATATTGGTTTACATTACCATTTGCATTATAGGAGTGTAGGATCCCACCACTTCAGGTGTTATTGCAATAGTGCACCCACAGTCCACTACCATAGACCCTTGTGCTCCCTCCTCCCTTTGTTCCTACCCTCCCCCCTCCTCCTCCCTCTTGTTGCCCCCATTCCACAGTCAGCTTTCAAGGATTAGTTTTTTGGTTTGACTTTACCTGAGCCTTTGTTTTCCTGTATTCTACATATAAGTGACACCATCTGGTATTTGTCTTTCTCTTTCTGAATAATTTTGCTTAGGATAATCCTCTTCACTTCCATCCATGTTGCCATGAATGGCAGGAGTTTATCTTTTTGATAGCTGAGTAGTATTCCATTGCATATATTGGGTGTTCAGAAAAGTCCTGATGCATTTTTTTCTGTTTTACAGTGAAAACATACATCATGACTTTTCTGACAACCCATTATATACCACATCTTGATTCCTTCATCTGTTTGGGGGCATTTAGATTGTTTCCATATCTGGGCTATTGTGCTGCAATAAACATAGAAGTGCAGGTTTCCTTTTGAATTAATGTATTTCTGTTCTTCAGGTAGATACTTAAGAGTGGAAGTGCTATATCATATGGCAGATCCATTTGTAATCTGTTGAGAAACCTCCACACTGTTTTTCTCTGAGGGTTGGACCAGTCTACATACCACACACCCTGTGGGAGAGTTCCTTTTTCTAAACATCCTCCTCAGCATTTATTGGTTTTGCTTTAATTATTGATTTGTGCCATTCTCACTGGGGTGAGGTGGTATGTTACTGTGGTTTTGATTGGTGTTTCCCTGATGATAAGTGATGATGAGCGTTTCTTCACATGTCTGTCGGTCATTTGTGTGTCTTCTTTGGAAAAGTGACTTAAGTTTTGGAAGGTCATCTGGAAGCTCTGATCAGTGGTCATAAGTAGATAGAGATGGATTTGTGGGGAGCTATTGGGGTTGTAATGAAGTCGTTTGGAAATGAGTTAACTTGAGCTTGCTGAACTAATACTCGCCTTTTGTCTTCTTTTTGATAACACTTCAATATCACCAATGTCCTTCTTTGCAATCAAAATTTAATGCCTTTTCTGCTACAAAAAGTAACTTCCCTGAGAGCAAACTTACAGTTTAAATATTTGAAGTGGCTGCTATGTTTGTAAAATTGCACTGGAATATATGCACTGATTTTTAAATCAGGTTCTTTTGGTTCTCTTGGTAAGCTCTGGAAAGGCACATTTCTGGGAACAAATGACTCAAGGCGGAGAGATGACTATTTAGCTTTCTCTTTATATCCTTCATTACTCGCTTTCTCCCTTTTGCTAGAGACTTCAAGAAAGAACAAAGAGGTGAGGTAGAGAGAGCTGGTTAGCACAACTGAAAATCAAGGAAGGTCATGAAGGATCTTCTCTTCCTTTTATAGTGACTCCCCAGCACTCACTTGGCTGGAGGGGAAGTTTTCTAAAAGTGATGTAAAAAAATGATGGCTATGTCTTACATAGTGTGAGAAGAATGCCATGAATTTGTGCACGGCCTTTCTTCTGAGAAGGTTCAAAGTACTCTGCAAACATGACTTCATCACTCCCTGGGAGGAGGCTCTGGGCTGACTCCCAGAATAATCCTTCTTCAGCATTTTGCAAGAACTCAAGCACAGATCACTGTTCTTACCGACTCTGAGGGAGTGTCCCTGGATTGTGCTAGTCTTCCGAGTCCCACATATGGAAATGGAAAGATGACTTAATATGAAAGGTAGACAAAGTCTAAGTGAGGGCCTTTGATGAACTCTACATCTTATGCTTTAAAAGGGCATTGTAAATTTTCACAGTTTCTTACTCTTTTCTCTTAAAAGGCCATGCGTAGAGCTTGCCCTCCACCTAACTTTTTTTTTTTTTTTTGAGCAAGGCAAAGATAAAATGACAGACTGAAACAAGTGACACCAAGTAGCTGAGTAGCAGTTGGTTATCATGATGACACAGGAATGAATCAACCTGAGGTCAAACCTGGTGTCTTAGGGAGAAACTGGTTGCCTTGAAGAAAGAAACAAAGACATTCTATCTCCCTCTGTTGTTTTGATTGGAGTCTGGTGGCAGAGTGCAGTAGTTAGAAATTTGGTTCATGACTTGAATGAAGAAGTGGTAGTTATAATTTGTAGTTGTTCTAGTGCTTGCTTCAGTAGCACATGTATCAATAATTTGTAGTACTTACATATTTTTTTCTATCTTTGCAAGGAAATTTTTAACTACAGCCAATAAATGCTTATTTTCCTTTTATTGACTTCACCCTCACATCCTTCCCACTGCCTGGCCCCCAGTTCCTGCACTGCATTCTGCTTGACTCTCAAGAAATCTCAGGAGTTCTGCTCATGGAATAAAATTCACAGGATGCAGGGAGAAAGGGAAGTGTGCCTTGTAGATTTAATGTGAGTTCCTCAAATCAAGTTCCCTTTAGGGAGAGATTCACTGGAGAAATCTTGACAACAAGGAGTATTTGGAAATTGAAGGTGAAAACAGGAACAGTTAATCATCAGGTCAAATTCTCTTCCTACTTCCTTGACTTCGAGAGGACCTAACTTGAGTTTATTTTGACAAATAGGTCTGATACCCTCATGGCTAGAGCAGTTGCTCCGTGGCAGTCTTTAGTCACTGAAGAACCTCTGAAGCAAATGTTACTGGCCCTTCAGTCTTGCTCAGCAATGTGTTCAAACATTCAGCTGTGTCCAGACCTGGTAGTGTGCGATGTTGGGTTTCCAGCCACATCTTCAGATCAACTGTGCCTTTTTTTTATGTGGTGTTTGGGGGCCTTCTTGTGTTTTTCTCCCTGAATACTCCCTGTTAACTTTTTAAAAATCTTCTGGGGGCTATAGTGGGAATCTGATACATGTGGTGGATTAAATAAGAGACTGGAAAGGTTGATGGGTTTTACTTATAAATGAATTGAAAAGGTTATCTTCTCAATATTCTCTGTTGGACACATTACTCTTGCTGAGAAATTTCTAGTATCCTCCCATCAGATTAACCCTTAGTCTGGACACTTGTAGCCACCAGCCCCACCTATTACTGTGGGCACATCACCTTCTCTTCCAACACGAAGCCTCCTGCTATAGCTCTGTGTTTTCTCAGGGCTTATCTGTGACCTTGGTTGCCTAGTATCATGTGTGCATGTTGTGGGCGAGGCGGTGTCTTTGAAATTTTTGTTGTTATACACATAACGTCATATCCAGTGGGCTTGGGGGGGGTCACAACATATTACTATTTGTTTGCTATGTAGCTTTACCTTTCTTTTGTTATTTTTAACCTTTTAAGATTCAGTCTAGTCTCTTCAACTGAATGGACGTTCCTGTCATGTTTGGTTCCATAACCAGAGAGCCCACACGAGGTGACAGCACAAATACGCTTAGTGATCAGTGCAGGCAGTCTGTACACAGCTGTACTGACAGTACCTTCCACAGGCTTCTGAAATTCCTCCTGGAGTCAGAACTCAGACCCCAAATGTTTGAATCCTTGATTAAACTCTGTCCTCTGGGGGGAGCAGCATGGACTTCTCATTGCTGTAACACTTGATACTGGAATCTGAGTGTGACAGGGTCTAGAACTGGACACAAGAGATACCTGTCTTCCCCTGAATTTGCCACATGGAAAGACGTTAACAGTGGCAGATAGTAATATGATATAAAGTTAACATATAATATTTGAATCCAATTGTGTATAACTTTAAGCCCTGAATTTGATCTGTAACCCGTGCTCATGGATGTGTAGTTATGTGGACCAGCCACATTCTTCAGCTGTGACCTCTGTTGCGTGGGTGCTGGGGTGCATGTCTGTGTTATGGATGCCACACTGGCCCCTGGCTCCCATATCCATCCCTCCTCACAGAGCTGAATTCCAGTCACAGATCAGAGTCAGTGCTGGAAGGCATGCAGGAGAGCAGTGCACCAGCAGTGGCATGCTCTCGTGGAGTTCAGAGGCAGCCTCCAAGGAGAAATGACAAGTTGCCCATGTTTGAGGAGGGAGAGAAAGGACAGCCTTTGTGGAATCAACATGGGGTTCAGAGCAGAAAGACCTGAGCTCTCCTGCTGTGATCAAGAGCATCTACTAAAAAGGGGCCCTCTTGATATATCCTGCTCTTCTGCAGAAGCTGTAGGACTTTTGAGTTCAGAATGAAGGAAGAATAAATTGGTAGTGTTTGATAATTCCAGTATGAAGTTTACAGCCACTAGATAAAATTTTAAATTGCCCGGGCATGTTGCCTTAGTCAGTTGCTGAGTAACAGGGGTGTGTGTGTGTGTGTGTGTGTGTGTGTGTGTGTGTATGTTAAAAGGATTTCTGATCCTGTTAATGATAAACTATTGTCAAAATTGTAAGTAATGACCTTGTATAGAGGATGACTTTAGTTATCTTATTGAAGAAAAAGAGAATGAAGTTTTCAAAGGGGTGTTACAGAAGGGATTTGTTTGACACTGGGATGACTTTGCAGCATTTTCCATTAATTTAATTGTGATGTGACCTGTGCTGGTATTTGAATTAAAAAACTGGAGTTTGTGTCTAAGTTTTACTACTCCTGAGTTCTGTGCCCTTAATAAAACTGCTTATGGGCCTCCCTGGTGGCGCAAGGGGTTAAGCACAGCACTGTAAAGCTATCGACAGCCTCTGGAGCACGAGTTCGATCTCTGATCCCCCGCAGCCAGGGGGCTATCCACATGGCACAGCAGACCTCTCCTGACTCGCCTGCTGCTCCCCTCAGCAGTGTATTTCAGTCAATTGGCCTGTTCTGTTCCCTACTCTGTCTCTGGCGAATCCTCTCACCTCCCACACCTCTGGCCTGTACCCCAGTTTTTGTATGCATAAATAAATAAATATTTCAAAAAAATAAGACTGCTTAACTCTTAGGCTCACATTCTGGAATTGGGGAAAGGATATCATCCTTGCCCTACCCAACTTTTACAGCATTACATCTAGCTCCAAAGAGGGAATGTATGTGTAAGTGATAGTAGTTTTTATGGAATATCCAGTGAGGCTATGACAGGGTATTGATATTCAGAATTAAAAATACAGGAAGCAGAGTGATTAAGGGCTAGTGAATTTTCATAAGGGCTTTAGTGACACTCCTACGAAGTGGGGGACCAATGTCTCAACTCCTCCAGGGAATTTTAATATACTGGCAGGTTCAAGGACCACTGCCCTCAATTATTCAGTCCTGGGCCCACACCTGTGCTCCCTTTGCCTGTCTTTTACATGGGAGCTGCAAACAACAACATCAATAATAAATGTCATTATTATTTACAATAGTAGCTACCATTTTGGCATGCTTACTGTATGCCAGGCGCTGTTCCAAATGTTTCACTTGTGTGTATGCTTTGAATTCTCACAAGAAGTGGGGGTACTTGTTATTGCCATTTCCAAGTGTCAAAATCGAGGATTAGAAAGAGTTCAAACATGGGCCTCCCTGGTGGCGCAAGTTGTTAAGCACTGCACTATGAGGCAATCCGCAGCCTCTGCAGCACGGGTTTAATCCCCAGCCAGGGAGCAACCCACATGGCACAGCAGACCTCTCCTGTCTCACCGCTGCTCCCCTCAGCAGTGTATTTCAGTCAGTCTGCCTGTTCTGTTCCCCACTCTGTCTCTGGTGGATCTTCTCACCCCCTGCATCTCTGGCCTGTACCCCAGCTCTTGTATGCATAAATAAATAAATCTTAAAAAAAAAAAAAGAAAGAGTTCAAACACCTAACTATGTTTTCTAGGGCAGTTATCTTCTATTGGAAGAATCTTTTGGTCTTTTGGATCAAAGGAGCGTGTCTGACTTTTGGCTCTATGGCTAACTAGGAGCAAGAAGGACTCATAGAACACTTATCAACAAGAAAAGCACCTGGGATTTTAAAGATCTTTTGAGGCAGGCATGCCCTGGAAAGAGAATTTGGCTTTCTGCTCTTCTAGACAAGTGAGTCCTGATCGAGTCACACTTAAAAGCATATGTTTGGGTTTTGGGCAGACCTGAATTTGAATCCTGTTTCTGTCATCTGGTAGCTGTGTGGCCCTGGAGGAGGTATTCAGTGGTCTGAGTCCCAACACAAAACTGGGCAGAGACCTGCCGTAAAGTTGGTGGTGAAGAGCGATGAGATTGTTAGTAAAGAGCTTGCAGGATTCCAGGGACATAGTAAGGACTCACGCCACTTAACTATGGTGTTTATGGCAATACAATAATCCTTGAGGGCTTATTTTTGTAGAAGAGGCATTAATCACAACTGAAGGTACACAGAACTCTGTGGTAGGCTTTGCTCCATTTCAGCCAAAAAAAAAAAAAAAAATTCTAGAAAGTAGTTTAGGGGAGAATCAAGCCTGAGCATATTGCATAGAATGTTTAAATATGAAAACAAACGTATTCCCTCTGACCCTCAACACTTAGCAATATTTTTTCTTCATACTTCATATTGAGTCCCTGGGTCTCTGAGTAACTCAGGCCATATGACAAGGATACAATAACCTTTGTGCAATTGGAGGTCTGTGCAGTGGCTGCCGTGGAATGACAGGTTTGTCATCTCATGTTACCATCTCCCTAGCTCAGCAGAGTTAGAACCCGTTGCTACTCTGTGGATCAGACCTCGAACAGAAATTTATGGATGGGATTCTTCCTTATCTACATTCTTTTCCTAAAGAAATTAATGTTCACATGTCCTGATGCTGACGCAAAACAAGCAGTAGGTACATACATTTTTCCCAGGATGAACCGAGTGAAAAACAAAATATTTAGTGAAAACATTTTGTTGACTTGAACTTCTTTAGGAGATTCAGCTTTCTTATGGAAAACAGCCCTGGATTCTTAGAGCAGACATTGTAGGATGGAGGACTATTCTCCTTGATCAGTATTGTTTTGCCAAAGGAGATGCTGGTTTTCTGTTTCACTAAAAAGTGAAAGGAAGTTCTGATCATAAGCTGCCGTCAGCTCATGAGAACTTCTTTAAATTTGTTTTCCTTTACAACATTAAGGCGAGTGCTTTTTAGAATAGCTATTTGTCTCATAAAGACTCAAAGACAATTAAAATAAATAAGAAAGCAAAACATAATGAAGACTTCGGGGACAGAGAAATAAGGCAAAATTGGGTATAGAAAATATTGTGTGCCTATGGAACAAAGAGGACAATTTCATTTGCTTATGTGATTTTTAAAAATGATTTTTCTTTGGAGTTCAGTTGTCCCTGGCACTGGGAACAGAAGTCAGGTTTCTCTTAGGTACTCATAAAGAGGATATTTTCAGCTCTGATGATCAATTTCTTAAATGCCCCAGAGTGATTGCCACTGAATTATATAGGACTGTTTTCTATAACATCCCTTGTTGGCCTTTTGCCAATGTATAATCCTATAAAGGAAAAGAAAGAACCTGCAGGCAATTTCCCATTTATACTATTCATTTTCAGCTGAACTTTTGCAAAATATTGAGCTGCAAGGAGTTAGAGGTCATCTCTGATAAGTACCTAGAATGCAATTCTTCTTCGCAGATGGCAAAGTACAGAGCCACTGGCTTGAAACAGTTCAATCAACTGGGGCAGAGATGACATTCCTTTATAAATATAAAAAGGAACCCCAAAGGTATTGGCATCAGAAGAGAAGGCCACCCACCGCTGCCTATAGAGGGGCAAGTGTATTAAATAAGATACAGAAAAGGAAAAGGAAGGAAAGAAAATATAAGTGATAATTTTATTAACTTAAGATAACCACTACTAGCACTTTTGTGTATTTCTTGCCTTTTTTCCTCCCAGGGGTAATGTTAACTCAATCAGAATTAGCATACAATTTTATATAATTTATGCAACCAAGGAGCACAATCTAAGGTATATTTTATGGTATTGGGGTGTGTGGGGTGCTGTGATGTAATTCCCACGATGGCTTTTGACATAAAGTGTGTTGCATACATGCATGTGATGGGTGAGTAATGCTCTGGGAAAATTAGAGGAGAAAGCTACTTAGCTGAGTGGGTGATCAATAAAGAGATCAGAGGGTTTGTGAGGAGCTGTGGGTGAGACCTGAGTGCAGCAGGAGTGGAGCAGAGACTGAGACTCACAAGGTGAAATGACTGTGAGAGCTGTGAGAGCAGAAGCTCTGAGAGCTTATAGCCGGCATAGCTCCCCATAGATTGTGGGGCTGAGGATTCAATTTTGTGCATACCCTAAAGGGAGACAAGTGTACCTCCTTTAAAAAATACAAGCACGTCTATTTTTGTGCCTTTCATATGAAGGGGTAAAACTTGAACATTAGATAGGGTGAAATAATGGTACTATTGCCAAGTTTTTTCTCTTAGTGTAGTTTTTCCATGAGTCATTTTTTTCCAAGGTCAAGAATTTTTCTTCCTGTAGGAAGGGTGGGGCAATGTGTTGATTATACATGTAATGATGTCCATTCAGCTATCCTCCATGTGCAAACACTTCTCAGTCATTCACTGTTCACTTTGTGCAATTTTGTCTTTTCTCCCTCCCAGAATTAAAGCCTTTTGGATGCATAAACGCAACCACACCGTCACTGAAGTCTTGTCTGGAACAACCTGTAGGCTCCAATATTCCTCTGCTGACCTAGTACAGACTTTTTCATCCTTACACTGTATTGCTTTGAAATGTGTCACTTTTTTCCTTTGCTACTTTGAATTACCTTTTGTTCCTGGAAGGGCTGCCTAAATGCATTTTCTTAGATTCCGTGGTTTTCTGTTGGCCAGATGCTGTGGTAAAATTCCATCTTATGCAGGGACTGAAATGTGACTATCAAGTGAGGAGGCCACACTTTTTTCTTTGTATCCTATGTGGCTTATAGAAATGGGTCCTGCTGTGTGTGATCGCTTTGTTCTCAGACAGCCTGTAAAGGTGAAGGAAGGAATCTGTCAGTAGATTGTGTCAGTCTCTTTTGTAGTAAGAGACTATTTCTTCCGAGGAAATTCAACCAAATGGGACTCTAACCATCTAAAATCTTCCTTTCCCAATAAATTAATGTAGCTATCTAAAAAGACACAATGAAATTAGAATCTTTCAATTGATTTAATTAAGCAGCTGGGATTAATGAGAGGATGTATTTTGCCTGCAGTTATGAATCCTCCTCCACTGCCTAGTATTCCCTTAATGAAAGGAAGCGGTCAATATGTTTGGAATTTTTTTTTCTTTCCAACATTGAAAATATTATGAACTGCTAGATTTACTGCCAGCTATTAAAATATTTGAAGAAATAAAACCCTTCCAGCTTTCTTTTTTTTTTTTCAAGATTTATTTATTTATGCATACAAGAGCTGGGGTGCAGGCCAGAGGTGCAAGGGGGCTGGGGTGAGAGGATTCACCAGAAACAGAGTGAGGACTAGAACAGGGAGACTGACTGAAACACACTGCTGAGGGGAGCAGCGGGCGAGTCAGGAGAGGTCTGCTGCGCCATGTGGGTAGCTCCCTGGCCAGGGATAGAACTCTTGCTGCAGTGGCTGCGGATAGCTTCATGGTGCTGACATTTAACCCCTTGCCCCACCAGGGAGGCCCCCAGCTTGCTTTCTTATAGCAAAAAGAAATGCATTTTTGGACTTGTAGCATAACAGATATGCTATCACCAAGTGGTATGTTTACTGCCTTTACTGGTTCAGAAACATCGATGCAGCGAAGGTACTCCATCATAGAAAAAGTCAATTTCTTGACATATTGAGTTTGAGTTTAATTATAAAGTGAACTCTTTTCTCCAGCTTCTATTGTAAAGCAGATAAACAATGCCATGCCAGACTATATAAATGAATGCGTATGTCTGATAAGAGGTTCAGATGCTTCCCTGTTCCCTGGAATTCTGGGAATATCATTGTATTTTAGCTGTTGACTATAATTCCCTTCTCTCCTTTGGAATCTTGGGTAACATCATTCTAGGACTTCTCTGAGCCTTTCCCTGGATTCTAAGCGTGTCTGTCTCTATATTTATGCCTTCTAGAACTTTGCCTTTCCTTTAATTTGGGTATTTACCCTTCTGAAAGTTAGATTTCCTGTCAGTTTGCCTCTGGGTTCCCTCACGCAGTCTTTCAGCACGAATCCTTTCTCCTTTCCTCTCTTTCACCCCCATGGAGCTCACCACCCACTCTCCGCATTTCACCCCTTGAGTCTTAACCCACTTTGTCCTCCCCCTCTCCATTATTTTTTGGTTTCTTTTTAATTTATTAAAAAATATAGAAAACCCCAGGGTATAATATAACAACTTGTTCACACCGTGAAAATTTATAGTTGACATTTTAATCTAAATTTTATCAGGTAAAAATTACAGAGAAAATTAAAGTCCTCTTTAATGCCCAGGTCCTGTATTTTTTCTTGTTCTTCCCAGAGGCAGCCTCAATCCAGTGTGTGTCTCATAAGACCAAAGGCTCAATGGTGGACCTTCTTTGCGTAGCCTTATCAACTGGGACCCCACCGAAGGCTGGCTGCATGCTAAGGGTCATTAGTTCATTACTGTCCTGTGGAGGCTGTGTGCTAGGGAGGGGCTGTGAGTATTCCCAAAGTGAATTTAATAAACATTACTCTTACCCAAACTGTATGGGAAAATCAACAGATTGAATGGCTCATGGGGTGAAAAGGAGGAAGAATCAAGTGTACAGGACTTGAGCAGATGCAGTCTCTTCAAGTCACAGGAGCTGTTCTAGAGGGAGTTCTGACTCCCTGGTCTCCCACCTATATAAGCAGAGCGATCCTTAGTGATTTCTTCTAATTTTCCTTTCCTTCCAGGAGTCCTAATTTGGGTCTCTGGCACTCCTGACCTCATTCTTTATTGTTCTCTTGGCTTCTTTTGGGTTCTAATGTCCACATTTCTAACCCTGGATCATGGCTATCTCCTTATTTCCTGATTATGTGATGGTTTGGCTTTGATGTTTTTAAATGTACATCTTCCTCAAGCTGTGCTTAATTTAGTTGGGGAAACTCAGTAATGGGATTTATATAGCCTACTCATCCTAATCCACCATAGCATGCTAGGAGACAGATAGGGAGATGATTAAAAATTTACTTTACTCTTAGATCTTGCATTTCTTTTGCATTGACAAAAGCCTGACAAAATTTTCAGCATCGCTTCTCAATTTTGTCAAATACTAGGGAAATATGGCAGGAAATAGATTCTAAGAGGTGCCTGAGATTCAGGGTGAAGGCTGGAGATCATATTTGTTACTGAAAAAGAAATTCTACATAGTATCTATTAAAAGATATTACTAAAGAACAACTCTGCTTATTTTTACATATACTATTTTTGGTCTTATGACTTTCCAGTGACTAAAGCTGTGTGAAGAAGAGTAATTGACCCACTTTTTCTCCATGCTATTGTGCCACCACTTTTTGAGATTGTTATAGTGTTTGAGGGCTGTTTACCTAATAACCTAAGCAAATAACAAAACACCAAACAATGCAAAACAAAACTTTTCTCATCCTCCTTGAAAGTTGGAACATGCTCCAGATTCAAATTACCAGACCTCTTAATCAGTGCCCTTTCCTGGCCGCAGAAGAACATTGGGTACAGTGACATGAGGGCATCTGGCTTTCTGGGTTCTAATGTGAGCATTACCATCTGGGGACCATGGAAAAATTATCTAACCCCTTTGAACCTCAGCTTTCTCATGTAGTAGAAGGTGATGATACAAATCTATCTTAGTATGTTGAGATCAGCAAAGATTGTAAAAGGTTGTTTGGCAAAGAGATTGCCATAGAACCAGTACTCAGGTATGGCTGACTCGAAATACAGTTCTTCCTCTGCCTCCTCTCCTACCCCCTCCTCCTGAGGCAAATGGTTCAAATCACAGCAATGTCATGGGGCTGCCTGGGCTTGATCTTGACTCCACACATTCTTGTCAAGTCTGGAACAAAGACTTTCACCTTTTCAAGGTTATTTCTGAACAGGGAACTGATGATGGTGATGATGATGATGATGATGATGATGATGATGATGTACCCAAGTTGATATCAAGTTTTAAAATACTGCCTGGAGCATAGTAAAAAATTCACTAATTATTATTTATTAGTATAACATGATTATTAATAGTATCTCTTGGTCTTAGGTCCATGATGGATTTCTGGGGTGCTTGCAGAATTGAAGTGCATTTGGAGTAAACTTCAGTGTTTAGATGAGTAGAGACATCTTAGAGAAGACACAATGTCTTGATTTTTTTTTAAATTAAGTGAGTCTCAAGTGATCTTTAAGGTCCCTTTAGTTCTAGTAGAGCCCCTAGGATGATGACAGGGAAATGGAGCTGCCTTAGACCTCCTCTTCCCATTAGCTGCTATGGACAGGCAGGCAGGACTATGGACTTATTTTTTTTCCTGGACTTCTCCACATCCCCCTGTCCTCACTTTCCAAAATGTAAATGGACTCGAGGAGGGTTCTTGCTTTGGCTGCTGCCTGTCAATCCACCCCTTTGCTGTGTTAGAGTTCGTGGAAATTGGCTGGCAGTTGTTTGGAAGCAAATCAGGACCTAGTATTGGTGCTGGGGAGAAGCTTCAACATCAATATGTGTAGAGTAGTTGAGAAATACCCAATAACCAACTGCACGTTTTAGAAGTTTTGCTGAGCTCATTCCTTTGCTGGGTCTACCTAGGATACAATCTAAAGCCCTTTTTCTTTGCCCTTAACAAACATAGACTCTATAACCATACCAGCTCTTAGCTTGGCTTCTTCCAATCACTAATTATGTTGAACCTGATCCATACAGGTTGTAATAGTTGCCTGTGTGTCTGGTGCTTACTGTCTGCTCCTTACCTCTAGCATGTTCAAGCCTCATGACTTGAACAGCAGCTCACACCTGGCTCCCCAAACCATTGAAAAAGAGTCAATTTCCTTACTCATGGCCTATAAGCAAGTAGACAAGGTTCCTCACCCTACAGCATCATTTTAGGTTCTCTTTCTATCCTCTCAGCCAACGTGGCGACAGTCATCTTCTCTGTAGCATAATGACTCATACAAGACTCTTGTCCATACCCAACAGAGCTTGTGCACATTTTCTGAAATGGTTTAAATTAGGGGGTTATACAAGTCATTACCCCAAGTCATCAAAACACCAATTAACTCAATAACCGTGACATTAAGCCAGCTGTTTCCCTGGGGAATATAAAATTGGAAGCCAGTGCTGCAGTGTGCTAGCTCAGCTAGAGCTTCCAAGAAGTAAAATTAAATATTGCAAGTGTAAATATTATAGTTCAGAGGGGCAATGGACTACCTCTCCTTTGGGGGGAAGTGCTCATGGCTACAAAGAGAAATGTACAAAAGGAAAGAAAGACAAGGAAGTATCTAGGACTGGGGGAACATCTTTACAAAGGAATAGCTATACTTACCATATTGAGAAACAGTTCTGGTTAAATTTATCCTTTGACAACAATAATATAGAAAATAAGATAATCATGATAGATATTGACTTGGTGTGGTTGTATTCCTTTAAAAATATACTTGAAGAGTAAACCATATTTTTCAAAAAATGAATTAATTTGATAAAGGAACTGTAGAAGACTTTTTTATTGTATTATATTTAATTTTTTACTTTAATTATTTTTATACCTGTATATGATTTAGAGGGATGGACTCATACCTTCTCAGTGCTATGCTACCACACACCCCCTCCCACCACTGGGGCACCCATAATCTTACTTACAAAAAGTATTTTTATACTTCTGTGACTTGTTTGATTAGTGAAAACCTAGGTTTTTCTTCAATATAGAAGTTCTTAAGTTCAGTTAATATAAAAATCAAACTAGGATTTTCCAAACAAATGGAGGTTATGCAAATACTACAACCCAAGACTTTGGGAATTATTTTCTGACAAAAATTAATGTGTGGACTTAAATTACTTGAAAAAATATAGAAAAGTGTCTTATAAAATATATGTACACATTCATATTGTAATCATACCTTGAGGATTTTAATATTTTACTTTTTTTTACATAATTTAGATCATATCATATGTAATTTTATCCTATATATAAAATTTCATTAGTGGTGTCTCATTCTTGAAATTTTTCTTTGAAAATGTTTTAGCACAAATGTGTCAAGGTATTTCATTGTACACCATTGGATATTGCCAATAACTAAAGTTGCAGCGGGCATTTCAGTATATTAATCTTGGATTCTCTGCCTGTTTCTTTAGGATATATTCTTTGAAAGAGAATCAATTTGTTTAGGCATCTACATATTGTCAAATTCATTTTGAGGCAGATGATACTAATTTTCACTCATTAAAGTTTAGGTGAGCTCTCTATTTTTTGTACCCTCAATGCAACTGAATATTATATTTTTGATCAAATTGCTCTCAACTTTGGCTTCACATGGGAGTCAGCGCAGGAGCTTTATCTAAACAAACCAATCAAACCTATGCCTCAGCTCTGTCCCAAATTAATTAAACCAGAATTTCTGTGGAGTTGTGAGGCCAGGGCTTCTTTTAAGTTTAAAAGTTTACTTTAACCTTTTCTAATTTAGTAGATGAAAAACACTTCAAAACCCTTTGTTATCAAAGCACATAGGAATCTAAATAATATATGATTGCCTCACTAGCTAAAAAAAATACTGTAAAATTACGATTCTGACCAAAATATTTTGGCTCAAGTTGATTTTCATGTTCCTGGGGGGGTGGGGGGGGGGAAGACCATTCCTGCACCAAAATAATATTTCTCCTTCACAGCCCTGTGATCTCACCAATTAGTTTTTAGAAAAGTTTTGCAGTACCTTTATTACATTTCCCCTTTCATCTCTAATTTTATATTTATATGCATCTTTAAGAAGTAGTAAATTTAAATTATCTAGCTTTTCTCATCACTGTTCAATTATTTACCAAATATTTCATTTATTTTGGCATTTTTAACACCAGGCCATACGTGGTCAATGCAAGTGTTTTTTCTGTATCTTACTGTAACACTATTTCTCCATCTTCTTTTTTGTTTGCTAGATAAATATACTACAGCAGACTATAAGGAAGCCTGATAAAAATACTAAAGGAGCCCTATAAATAGGCCTGTCAACTTTTGTGATGTTCCAGACAGGTTCTGGGTCCTGCTTTGATTGTTGATCCTGGCAGGCTTTTTTCATGCACCCTGTTACAGTAAGCTGAAGTACTATATTCTACCCTTCAGTGAAATATTAAATATTTTCCAATGTGTGGGAAGTGAATGAAGAGGCTGTTTCCTTCTCACTTCTAGTAATCTTACCTCAAAATCTGAAGTCAGATATTTCGGTGATCTCCTGTAAGGGTATTTCCTTATTTTTCTCTTGTCCCCGGGACACACCTCACTGTTTCCTAAGAAGGTGGAGACCTCCCTTTCTTACATGCCAAATACTTCCCTGTAGTCTCTAGTAGCCAGCAGTGGCCATAAGACACAGTTTTGTCCAGTCGCAGGTAAACAAAGTTGTGCTGATGCCTCTGGGGGACAGTTTCATTTTCTGAATAAAGGTACATCAGTACTGGAGCCCTTTCTCGTACATGTAGCGTAGATTTCAGAGGGGATGCCTGGATTTTGTTGACTGTGTTGTAACCATTAGGTAACAGCCCTAAGAGATAGACCAAGAGAAGAGTAGACACAGGTTGTACTCTCTTTGAACCGCTAAACTTAGGCTAACTATTGCCTGACTCCACGCTTCTTTCAGGAGAAAAAACAGACATTGTGAATTTGGATGGATTATTTTGTTACAGTCAGCTGAAAGCAATCCCGCTCACCCAAATATTAGTCAATATCACACTTAGCTATTGATTGTAGCTGGGTGTTTGCTATTTCTTCCATAGAAAAGCCAAATCATAAAGGCCAATGGGACATGGCCCAGATCTTGTTATCTCTCTCCCTTTTTTCTCTTCTCTTTTGGTCAGTGGTCAGGACTCGTAGGAACTTGTGCTCAGAATTGGGGAAAGCCACTGCCGCTTGTTGTCTGTCTCTGAATGTTTTCTACCTGTGTTGGTAGGTCAGCTTGCTTCACTCCAAAGCAATTTAAGTTTAATTCAAATAGAAAAAACACCAGGGAGCTACTATCTAAACCAACTTCCCCAAACTTTCACCTTTGATTTTGGGCCGATAAACACAAAAATGATAGCTGTTTGCTTCCTTGACTGCCATTATTTCTTTTGGATTTTTGTTTTTTTCCAATCCTGGTGAGGTAGGAAGCTGATACTTAAGGCAGGATATTGATACGTCTTGCTCTAAATACATCTACACTACTCCAATCTTGGCATGATTTCCCTCACCCTTTGTGATTGAAACAGTTTCAGTAATAAATATAATTGGAGTTACTTCTATTTATTCTGTGCTACTAAATGTTATGCCAGTGCCTTAATTGGTTTTGTTAGAGCAAGCTTGAAGTCTTGGGTATAAAAAGCAATTAAAAATCTTTTGGCATTTTGTATTAATCACTGAAGCATCATAAATTTTTGATCAGTGTGTGACATACATATTTACTGAACACAAGTAGATATGATTTATGTGCATTTAAGTAGAGAATGGCCAAGAAAATGCAAATGTGTTTGAAATTATAGAGAAATAGAGCAATTTTACAATCATTACTACAGTAAGTGTTGAATCCGGTGGGAAATAAAGGCAAATTTATATATACTTCTCATAGGCCTTTCTATTTGAAATTTTCAGCTAAGAGATTTTTTTTTTTAAAGATCTATTTATTTATACACACAAGAACTGGGGAACAGGCCAGAGGCACAGGAGGGTGAGAGGATTCACCAGAGACAGAGTGGGGAGCAGAACATGCAGATTGACTGAAATACACTGCTGAGGGGAGCAGCGGGCAAGACAGAAGAGGTCTGTTGCGCCATGTGGGTATCTCCCTGGCCAGCCGGGAATCAAACCCATGCTGCAGAGGCTGTGGGCAGCTTCACAGCACTGCGCTCAACCTGCTGCACCACTGGGGAGACCCATAGTTAAGAGATTTTTTATAAGTGTTTGTATTGTTTTCCAGTGACTCACTATTTTTTTTTCTACCAAACATGTAAGAATTTGTAGAATCTATCAGTATTTTGCCACAGTACTTCAGTTGTCTTAAGTCTGTGGAAGAATAATAAAGAAACAGGGCCTTAAAAATTCTGGACTTGAACTAAAGTGCTGAAACAAAGCCTTGGTATATTTGTAATTAAGAATCACCAAATTCATCTTTTTCAGCTATAACATCTACCTGGCCATGAAGTCAGCTATGAAAAAGATATTCTTTTGCATCCGGACTCATATGACTTGCTCACTGGAGTGTTGTGTTTATATAACCTTGTCACTGTGATTCTAGCTCCATCTGGTCAGATCAGAGGTTGGTCACAGGAGGAAGAGCACCTGTGCATAAAATGTTATTTCTGAACAAAGTGTCCAGGAAAAAGTTGCAAGGGAAAACCTCCAGGTAGGTTCTTTGCAGACTGACATATAATAGCATTGACTAATATTGGCAGATCATGCCTGCCCTTTCCCAGAGAAGGCTGTTCCTAATAAGAATCTTTACTTTTGATTCATTTACTTCCTACTTCCTTTATGGACAGATAACATAATTGGGTGCAAGCTTCACTTTGACACCTTGATTTTAAATAATATTGAAGGGATTTTTGTGGTTGATCCTACACCCCGGGCTTGTCAGTATATTCTCTGTGTGTTTCGAGGTGAGAGCTGGGGCTCCTAACTATGAGGTCATGAT
This sequence comes from Talpa europaea, assembly GCF_964194135.1. Lineage (NCBI taxonomy): Eukaryota > Metazoa > Chordata > Mammalia > Eulipotyphla > Talpidae > Talpa > Talpa europaea. The sequence continues at coordinate 35,243,305 of NC_140074.1, forward strand.
ATGAGCTCTTGACTCCTCATGTCTTTCCCAAGACATTCTGATTTCTTCTTATCACTCAGAGGTGGAACCAGATAAATCATATGTCATTCTAGAAACCAGCTACAGACCTTGAAATACACCAAATTCAGGCTGGACATTGTTCTTTCTTGCCAACACTATGCTCATGGTTAAGTATTCTCCATATTTTTTTTTAAAGATTTATTTATTTATTTATACAAGCATTGGGTACAGTCAGAAGTGCAGGAGGGTGAGAGAATTCACCAGAGCCAGAGCAGGGAGCAGAACAGGCAGACTAACAAAGTACACTGCTGAGGGGAGCAGCGGGCGCGGCAGGAGAGGTCTGTGCGCCATGTGGGCCCCTCGCTGGTGGCTGGGGATCGATCCGGCGCCTCAGAGGCTGCGGGCAGCCTAGCAGCCCAGCGCTCAACCGCTGTGCCACCGGGGAGGCCCTTTTGTCCTTATTTTTAAGAAGCAGTTGACAAGAAATAGTTACCTCATTTTTCCACAGACACACTGGAAAAAGAATTAGATTTCTCCATTGCAGGGTCTCTCATTTAGAAACTACCCTATGTTATTCAGGATCCCAGTCTTGCCATGGAGGAAACTGGCCAAACTCCATCATCTAGTCAGGCTGTGAGCTCTACTTGTCTTTTCCTTTCTCAGCTTTCTAATTATCAGCACAGACAGACCCCAGTGTGGTAAGGCTCAATAAAACCCTCACAGGCCTCAAGTGATGAGTATAAGAAGTAAAAAAAATCTCTGCTGTGGAAGCTAATTGTGTGTTTTTTAATTAATTGCTCCAATTAGTCCCACTCTTTTTAGTTATGTTACTCTATAACAATGTCAGCTGGGATGCTTCTGGAAATGGAAATTGCTGTAATGGTCAGGTACTCATCAATTAAAACTCTTACCATGTGCAGTTCTTCATGTTTTCCTGGCAACCCTGGGGAGTATGGCAGGCAGCCTGGATGCAGCCTGAGCACCATGGCGTGAAAGGCATTCATCCATCCCCAACCCTGTGATTTTGACAGTGTTCGAATTTTACTATAGATATAAGTCAGTTATCTAAAATAGCACAAGTAATGATGGGTCATTTTTAAGAACGTAATCCTTCCCTTTTGTTTATTGTTATTAAGAACCTAATCCTTCCCTTTTATTTATCGTTATTTCAATTTTGATAAACATAATTTAAAAAAAGCAGTGGATGGTATGTAGTTGAGGGTTTGGAGGGAAATGACTTTAAAATTTCAGCCAAGCACTGTAGAAGCATCCTGATCACAATGATATCAATATCTGTGATTAGCATAAGTTTTGTTTATTTCTTAGGCAAAGTTTCTTTAGGATCACAAGTAAGAAATATGAGATGAGGCTAGTTTTACTTACATATCAGGGACTCATAAAACTTTTGTTCTCAAATATTCAGCCCTTTCTTCTGTGGTCTAAAATTTTATTGTATAATAAAATTTGCTTTCAAATAGAGCCAGCAGTATGACAGTGATTATATGCTTATGTAATAACTAGAATTTTTTCCACGATTGTCTAATTTTTAAACTTGTGAACTTTCACAAGATGTATAAATATATATATAACTAAACAGAAATATGGCTTTACATATATATATATATATACACATATATTTTGAATGCTTCATCATGAAATGAATATCCAGTCAGCACCCACAGAAGTCCCTTCATGTCTCCTCCCAACCCTACCTTCATCCTCCTAAAGGGAACCACTGAAGAAATCATTCAGCTTTCATATTTGTTTTGCAAAGATGACTGCGGCTACATTCCTTCTATGATAACAATTTTCTTTTTAATCTAGTTGGATTTTAAAATTTTCTCTTTGTATTTGTATTTCAGCAGTTTAACCTAAATGAGCTTTTATTTATTTTTCCTACTGGAGGTCATAGGACTTCTTGAATCCAAATTTGCTGTTTTTCATCATTTTGGAATATTCTCTGTTGTTGCCTCTTCAACTATTGCTTTGGTCTCTTTAGGGTTCCAGAAGAATGCTTGAGCTTCACATTGTTTTCCTTACCCTCTTGTCCTATTTTAAGAATACTTTCCAACTTTCTGTCTTTTTATACTTGAATTTCAATATTCCTTTCTTACATGGCTGCTGGTGCTAGTTTATTAGTTTCCCTTCAGCTATGCATCGATTGTTCTAAACTGATCCACTGAGATTTTAATTTTGGTTATTGCTTCTTTCAATTCTAGACTTTCTTAGTTCTTAATCTGATATATTCATAAATAAATAATTTCTATTCTATGCTGAATTCACAATCAGGCTTTTTCTTTCCTTGAAAGAGTGAGTCTGGCTTTTTTCTATATTTGCTACATTTCAGTGCTATTCATGACATACAAGCTCTGGTGAGGGTCAGAGAGGTGATTCAGTGTTTCCCTGGGCAGGGTATTCACTGTGTTCTAGTGTGCTGGCAGCAAAGAAGTCAGCTATGATCTCTTCAGATTGATTCGTAGACTTTTTTTTTATTATGAAAAATGGACAATGTGTAATAAAATAGAGGAAAAGGTATATGCGCCCACAAGAGTATATCACCCAGTTTCAACAATTATCAACATTAAGCAATCATAGTTACTTATTTTTAAAATAGAGGTAACATTGTTTCACAATGCTATATATGATTCAGAAATAATAGTGTCACACCCCTTGAGGTGTGTGTGACCACACCACATGTACCACCAAGGTACCCATAGCCCTCATCTCTCTCTGTTGACCATAGTTATTGCTTGTCCATTTATTCTGCTATCCCTTGTACTTATCTTATTATTTTATTGTGTTTTGGAAGCTGTGTTGAAAAATCACATCTTCGATAATTTCTGTCTGTAGGGACGTTTCTGGTTTTTTTGTTTTTTCTGCATGCCTGTACTTCTTGCATCTGGCATCAACTTAATCCAATTCATGGTTAAAAATGATTCAAAGCTGAGCTAAAGTTGCTGCAAGAATTAGTTTACTTTTGGTTCAAACTGTTAGGGTCCGTGGCCTAAGCTCTTACAACCACAGGACTACATTTGTGACTTTCTTCTCAGGAGACAACCAAAATACTGCTCAACATTTTGAATTGGCAAATGCTGCCAGAGGGGAAATCCAAACATCATTCCTTTACTACAGTGTTAACTCTCCCATGCCGCCAAGGAGAATATATAATCTGTACGGGTTTGTTCATGTTTGTGTGTGCATGTGTACGTGTGTGTGTACCTTAGCTATCCTCAGCAGGTGGTCTGGTCCAAATCTCTAGGTCTACTATTACTAGAACAAAAACCATATTCAACACATCTCTCAAACAATCTTTCATTCTGCAATCTTTTATACTAATCATTTTAAAAGGGAAAAATGAATTGTATATGATAATTCATTGCATATGGATTAACTGATTTCTGTATTTGCCAGTAAGAATTTATTTTCTGTAAATTGCATTTTCCCTCAAAGGTCCATCCCTTACTCCTTTGTTCTCTGATTTGAATCATGGTCTCTCACTCTTTGACTTCCGATGATGTGACCAAAAGGAGGCACTGAAGGTTGAGTCTGGCAGAGAAGTTAGGGTTTTCTGACCTCTCTAATTGCTTCTGTGTTTGTCTCTGGTAGTGAGGCTGTCTGTTGCATGGTTACGCCTCTTCCCGGGAGATTTTGGCTTTGGTCTGGGGTAACACACTGCTTCCTGTGGTCTTATCCACCTCTAAGAGCAGTAGAGACTTCCTACTGTGGCTAACTTGTAGATGCCTTATTTCACTTTCCATCTCAATCCTTATATACTGTGTAATCAACTCTGCTAAATTCCCACAATGTAATAATTCCCATTATTTTAATGACTGGGGCAATTACTTCCTCTGACTCTAGGGCTTTAGTGTAGTATGAAATATGTAATGCACTGTTCTTGTCCTCAGGGGAAGTAAGATCTTGACAAGGCTAAAAGACAGCTATACATGAAGAAATGTCAGATGACCAAGGGTTGAGGGTCAACCTTAATGATTTACACAAGAAAGCCAGAGTGACTCAAGCAAGGGAGAAATCCCTGGAATCTTCATGAACTTTTGTCAAGGTAAGGATGGCTCTAAGGGAGTGTGGCAGTATGAAATAGTAAACATTGTAGGTGGAATGTAGGATCAAAGAGTTGAGACATGAAGTTTCTGGAAAAAAAAATTCCTGTTCAACCTTCATGGAAAAATAGCTTTTAAAATTATCTAGTCAAACTGATGGCATCTATGAATAACTTGGTGATTCTTGTGCATGGTTTGAATATTTTAAATCTTTGAAAAACCTTTTAAAATTGATAAGATGGTATTTTCAGTCTCATTTTGTATGTTTGGTCTTACTAGTCCATAGACTTGAGCTTCACTAGAAATTGTCCTGTCATTCACTGCAAACAAGCTCTGTCATTGCTGGTGCTACCAACAGACAACCGATTGAAACCAGAGCAATAAACGATAGTCTAAAAGCCTTAGAGCAAATACATCTTTTTTCAGTGAGTAAGGTTCATTATGGGTGCATGCAAGATGCTCTTTGTAAGTCAAGATGTCACTTTAATTTTGGGTGATTTGAGGTATCTGAAATAAGTCAGAAAATGGAAAGTATAGTGTGAAACCAATGACTTGAGTGTGGACTGTTACTCTTAGCTTGTTTTTATCATATGCTCCCACCCAAGGCAGGGGGATCAGCAAGCCTCTCTGTTTGGTGTAGATTTAAGTTGTCTTCATGCAGTTTGTGGAAATAACATTGAATTTGGAGTCACATCTGAGTTAGAGGAATCTTGATCTTTTTTGGCTGTTTGATATTAGGGTGAAGAATTTCCTTCTTGAGTTTTGCCTTTTTCACCTATACATTAGGAAGAGAAAGGCAATCTCTTAGGAGATTGTTGCAATTATTTAGGTGAAAGTGCTTGGTAAACTGTCTTACAAATATAGCTGTCTCTTGCACAAACACTGTTAGCTGTCCTGCAACATCCGAACTGTTCTGGCTGGCCAGGCTTTAACCTTTGCTGGGGGAGAGGGGTCGGGGGGCACCTACTTGCTTTTCCACGTGGGAACTTGTGCTCAGAACTTGGGAGACTCACATCACTTTCTTTCTGGCTTTTCTTCATTTTTTATTTTTCAATTGCCACTCCTAAAATTCTGGCACCTGGCCCATAGAATATTTGTATTCATTGTACACGTTACCCACATGACATGCTTGGCTCTGCTCCAAAGGTGGAAGTTGAAATAAGTAAATGGTCTCTTTATTTGCTTTTTAGCTAAGCTCTGTTTCCTGCCCTATCTTACATCCTGAAGTCCTCATAATATATACATGGCATAAAATGTACTCAAAATAACAAGTCATTGCAGTGTGCATTCCTCTGCAGCCCCCCTCCCCTGTGGATCTTATTAGCAGTTGATAATCTTAAAATTTCATCTCTTAAGCGGACTCCTCATCAGGTATTCCTGACCCCATTTTGTTAAGCATTTTGTTAACTCATTGTTAAATCATCTGCTAAAAATCCTCGAAGAAACAGCTTAGGGATCTCCCTGTTAGAATTTAGCTTTATGTACCCAAGTGTGGTGATAAGCCACATTATTTACTCCAGGATAGTAGTCTTTTGTTGTTTATGTTTATGTTGTCACGCAGCCACATTAAAATATGTTTGACATGAACTGAATGCTAATTACTTTTATTATTCCAGAAGTTTCATTAGCAACAGTCCTCCTTTGCCCCCCAATACTCTCAAACTTCCAAACATCTAAAAATGTCATCTCAGTTGTATCCCTGAAGACAAAATAAGTGCTAGCATACACATTTTCTGTTTGCTTCTCCACCTCACCCCCACCCCAGCCCTACAAAGTCATTCAACCATTCACACCCAAAATGCTGATAATCAGAAAGAACATATCATCCTGATTTCTCAAAGGGAACTCTTTCTTGTCTCGTTGAATTTAAGTCTTCTCTTAAACAGATATGAGGCCAGTTGAAAATTTTTTTCCCTTCTTAAATTAACACACACATACACACAAACCCCCAAATTGCAGTCTTTATTTTTTACTTTGTTAACCAATTTTCAATTATTAGAAAGCCTAGAAAACAAATGTTAATACCAAACTTCTGAAATTAAACCTTAAAGCTGAAGTATACAATGAAACACTTGAGCAGTCAAAATAAATGAAATAACACCCATGGATCACGCTCAAACTTTTATTTTGAGCAAAAATTGATCTCGCAGTTCACGGCAGATTAGAAGCAGTGAATCAGAAATAGAGATGTCATTGCCCTGTATTGTAGTCAGCTCAGCCTGCATGACAAAATACCGAAGTGTGTGACTTCAACAAGACATTTATTCCTCATGATTCTGGAAGCTGAGAAGTCCAGCATAAAGGTGCCAACCTATTCTCCTTTTCTAGCCTCTTCCTGGCTCGCAGACAGCCACCTTCTCACGTGCACATGAGGACCGAGAAAGAGCAAGCACTTCCTGGTTGTCTTCTCTTACAAGGACACTAATACCAGCACAAGGGACCTAGGCCCTAGTACCTAAACCTGCTCACCTCCCAAAAGCTCCCATCTCCAGTTATATTTGGATCATATTCAGGGATAAGATTTCAACATGTGAATGTTAATGGTACAAACTTAAGTCCATACCATAGCACCATGCTAAAGTCAGATATACCAGCAGCAGGCAAAAGAGAAAATTGATCCTTGATAGGGAGGATCAGGGAAAAATTATTCTAACATTTTATTTATTTTATTTTATTTTTTGTATAAAACATTTAATTTATTTGTTTGGGTTTTTTTTGGGAATTTGATGCATCATCAGTGTATTACAACTGAGCCATTAATCTTGTAGCTTCATCAACATTAACTGGTCCATTTTCATGACACTGCTGAGGAGTCAGCTGTTTCTGCAGAGGTTCAAGAGAAAGGCCTTTTGAGAAATGTAGAAGTTCCTTTTGTATATCTACAAAAGCTTTATTCACTCTATTAACTTTTTCATTATTCACAATGTTTATCTTCTTCAGATTAGTCATAACTGGTTTTGCTTTGTTTTTAGCCCTAAAGTTTTTCTGGCTGGCTATGTGAAATACATTCCTGGACTTAGGTCCTCTTAGTTTGTTCTTGGCCATTGTCAGACCTTGGGTAGCCTCGTGCGGCCGCTCAAGTTCCAGGAGATGCCATCTGCACACCCAGGATACAGGCTAACATTTTATTTTTAAGAGACATCATTGAGTTCAGGGACAGGTCACTCTGTGAGGTGTTGTTGTTTCCTGAGAGTATCATTATTATTAATATACAGAACGATAGTCTGATTCATTAAGAAAAGGGGTGAAGTGTCTTCTGTGCTCTCTATTGAAGGGGACAGGGAAGAGCGTAATCTGTTTTAGAATTATTTTTGTCAATGTGCTTAAAAAATTGGTGAGCCCGTGTGTTGCAATCAATCATGTGAAATATTCATTTATGTGGAACAGTTTGTTTTCCAAGACCTGGTAAATCTCATGCATTCAAACACTTGATAAGTGTTTTTTAGGGTCAGTCAGTAGGATACCATTTTCAAAGAACAATTTTCTTTGAAGCTGAATTATTCAAGAGCTAACAAAATTTGGTGTTGATATTTTGGTTGTTGAAAACCATCCATCATGTTCTTCACTACCTGTCCCCAAGGTTGAAAAAAATTTATCAAAAGTGCTGCCTTGTCTGACATATCCATGAATGACAAGTCTTATTGCCCTGTAATTTAAAGATAATGATATAGACTGGGAGTTCGGTAAGAAAGAGGACTTGTGTTTGACCACAGTTCTTTCCGGATTTGTCTGTCCTTTTGGCCTTAGTGCCCTCTGGGTTCTTAATAGCCATGTGCTAGACTGCTGGGATCACAGTAGCCAGATTTCCCCTTTAACTGCCTGTTGTACTTACCAAGCAGTCGGCATTGATCTCCACAATGAGGCTTATCTTGCCAAAAGTCTAGGATACTTAAAGTCAGTTGGCTGTGATTCCCAGTAACAAGCCCTACAATGAAGATGACTTTGCCAATGGGATCAGGATAATTGACATCTCTTGGCAAAGGCTCCCACATTCTGGATGATGTTTGGAAAGGCAGAATCAAATTCTGCCTACAATGATTCTCTCTTCATATATATTTTCATAACTGAGACACTGCTGTTTGACGTAACACAACCCTTCTTTAACTGTAGTAAGCCTTTGGGGTCTGGGCTCACCCTGCTGGCAGTGTTACCAGGCTGTTTTGTGAAGGTGACCCGGCAGACCTGGCGTAAGAGCCATTATGTCCTGATTTTATACTTTATGCCCAGGTGTAATCTTACTCTCAGATTCGTGTTCTTGAGTATGATGCCTCGATAGGTCCTTGAATGATGCTGTTTCATCCATCGTTATTTTGTTATACTGTTGATGAGAAAAGAAATCCTGGCTTACATTGAAAGAATTATTCAAGGACCTGTTTTGTTATACAGTAAGTCCTCACATAATGTGGGTTTTGGATGCTGGGATCTTAAGTGAAACAATATATAATGAAAGCAGCGTCAATTAATCAGTCGGTTTTGTTCACCTCAGCATAGGTCAGGATTTTCCTACTTACCATCATAAGAAAATGATATTGTATTGATTGAAACGATGTTATTCAGCGATGACCTATGATATATCATTTCACTAAAAGCAGCGGTTTCCAAGAACCTATTGAGGATGTTAAGTGAGGTCTTATTGTCCTCCCAAATCAATATGTACTGAATAACACCACCGGTACTTCATCTTGTTTCCGTGTTCAACCTAATAGCAAATCCTAGTGGCTCCACCTAAAACTATCCTGATTCTACCCACTTCTTCCCACCTCCTCTAGTTACATAGACCTTTACTCTTACTTACCTAGACAATGCCATGGTCTCCTAACCAGTCTCCCTACTTCCTGTCTTGTTTATTGGTCTTTTTCAACCTTGCAGCCAGAGCGATCCCTTATCACACTCTCCTCTGCTCAAACCATTCAGCTGTTTCCAATAAGAGAACAAAATCCAAATGCTTATTCATTGGATCTGAGATCCTATTTGATAGAATCTACTTATTTGACCTCATCTTCTACCGTCACCCCCTAGTTTACTCTGCTTCACTTACATTGGCCTCTGTATGCTTCCTGCAACACAAGGCCACTTCCTGCCTAAGGGCTTCTGCACCTGTTGTACCCTGGGTGTGGGGAGGGCTGTTCTCTCCCTGGGATGTGTGTGTGCCTCACTCCCTTGTTTCGGGTCTAAACACTGTCTTCTCATTGGAGAAACTTTCCTTGACACCCTCTCTAAATAAGAGTCTTCTGTCCCTATAGTGTTATTTCCCCGTCTCTTCCTGTCCTGTTCATTTATTTGCTATTTTTTTCATTCTTCTCCCCCAATGAAAATATAAGCTCCACCAGGGTTTGTTAACAGCTAATATCTCCAGATCACGAAACAGTACCTGGCTCCAGGTATGCCCTCAGCAAATATTTGTTTTCTAGTCATTGGAATGATTCCTTATCTTATTGAATTCTCACAACACTTCTTTTAGGGGTTTGGTGCTGCATCCTGATTTTAAAATGAACTGAAAAAGCAGGCTCAGAAACTTGCTCAGAGAATGTAACTACTATCGAGGTGTGTTTTGAATTTTTTCCCCATGACCCTGTAATGTCTACTGTATCATACTTTTAACCTTATAGAGTGAAGTGGGACGCACAGCAGTGTTAGTGGGTGTGGGGGAGGTGGCATTCTAGGACTTGGCCAGTGATTTCAATGGCAGGATGTAGTCATTAGGTAAATACTGATTTTACAGCTGATAATGAAATCTCTTAAGAAACTAAGTTGTAGCCACATAGCTATCAATCAAGACTCCTCACTGTGGAGGATATGGAATTTAGTTTCCTGTTTTTTTGGCATTCTGTTTTGGATTAATAGGTAAAAACTTGCAGATTAGTCATTGGGTTTCAGCAGTTATTACTTATTTCCACCCCAGCCTCCTCCTTGCAGATAACTGTAGCAGGAACTGGAACATATGTAGTTTGGGGTCCAGAGCCAGAAAATAGGAAATTAATCAGAATCATTCATTCAAGTATCAGAGTCAAATAACCTGTTACAGGTCCAAGACACAAACTGTTAGGCATTACATTTTCAGAAATCTCTCTTTTTTTAAAAGATTTATTTATTTTTATACAAGAGCTGGGGTACAGGCCAGAGGCGCAGGAGGGTAAGAGGATTCACCAGAGACAAAGCGGGGAGCAGCACAGACAGCTGAAATACACTGCTGAGGGGAGCAATGGGCACGACAGGAGAGGTCTGCCACGCCATGTGGGAATCTCCCTGGCCAGCAATGAACCCGCGCTGCAGAGGCTGTGGACAGCTTCACAGCGCTGCACTCAACCGGCTGCACCACCTGGGAGGCCCAACTTTTCAGAAATTTCCACAGTAGTCTTATTGACAGATTCCTGAACCATCAGAGGGATGCCTGACTGGTGGTAGATAATAAGGTGATTAACCTGAAGACTATCCCATACTTGCCTCCTAGACAGGGCAAAGGCAAGGTCAGCAGCGGACAGGCTGCCCTGCAGGTGTGTGCCTGTTGAGTACACTGCCCCAGCAATGGGAAGCCAAGAGGGGTCTAGGAGAGGTGCTGCTGTATGTTTCAGGAGATTGTCTCTGTATGGACATGGACGATGCTGATGGTCTCACAGGGTGATACCATTTAGTTTTGTTTATATGCAAATGAAATGCAAAAGACCACTAACTTTCTGTTTTAACTTAAACAACCACAAACACAAGTCTTTTGAAACTCCAGGAAATGTGTGGTTATATGTGGATTATTAAAAAGTAAGAGCACAACAGGTTTAGCGTGAGTCAGCATATGGGGCTATTGCTTAAGCAAATGTGAATCAGGAACTTGAAAACAGCAACCTAGTGTGAGGTTCTTTTTCCTGCGTACATCATTTTACCATATTTTTGGAACACTTATTATATGCCAGGTAATGTGTCATATGTTGGCAATGTACAAAGAGAAGATCCGGCCAGTTCCCAAGCGCCTCAGGATGCACTGACTTCTCTCTGGCTACTTCTAAACTCATGTCTCCTTGTTTCTTGCAGTTTCCAGGAAAGGAAATAAAAATTTTGAAACAGATGAAAAAGAAATGGATTCTTTTGGATTAGTCTGAAGGTGATTTAATTGTCAATTAGGAGAAAAATACAAAAAGCATACCTGTAGTTCATCTCCTTCACACTTTTTTTTTTTATTCAGGAATAGTTTATATTTTCAAAGTATTTAGGAATTCTTTAATTAGAAAAATAAAGGCAATGGGATTATCTATCAGGTTCTAAAAGTACCCATGAATTGAATCACTCACATTCCCATCTTAAAAAAAAAACAAAACAAAACTTTAAATCACATTGCTAAGTTTTCTTACAGTAAAGAGTAAGATCAAGCTATGCTAAAGTACAAAAACCTGAAATTCTGAGCATGAAAATAATTTATTGATTAGACATCTGGTTTATTCAAGCATTAGGCTTACTGAAGATAGAATTAACAGAGATTAACACAGCTCATGGAGTAGAAAAAAATTTCCATCCTTCACACTTAATTGGGAGATCTATGCAACAAGAGAGAAGATATGAAGGTCAAGTAATTGTAAAGACATTAATTCAGGGAAAATATATTGTATATATTATGAATATCTTAGGGATGTGTGTATACATTTACATATTTGTGTCCTCCCGAAATCCTACCTTGAAGTTCTGATTCCTTGCAGCTCAGAATGTGATTGCGTTTGGAGTCAAGGCCTTTAAGTTGTAATTAACTGTAATGAGCTCACTGGGTGGGGTGCTGAGGACAAGTGACTCTGTAAGAAGAGATGCTTAAGACACAGGCAGTGGCAGAGGGAAACCATGTGAACACAAAGGGAGAAGATGGCCATCTGCAAACCAGAGAGAGCTCTCCAAAGAAAGCAGCCCTGCAAACACTCTGATCTCAGATTTCTAGCTGCCAGAACCATAAGAAAATGCATTGCTATTGTATAAGTGACCCATTCTGTGGCCCCCTGCTATGGCAGTCCTCACAAAGTAATACAAACACACATATGCAGAGAAAAAGACTCCAGCCCTAAAGAGTTCAGGTGCTGGATCATGCTGAGTTTACTAAATTCAATGGTAGCATGAGAAATAATCCTGACTGCTTGCTCTTAACTACATGCATGTTAAATGCTTTATGTCTCTGCTACTTCATTCATTCAATAAACCCCAAATTTCCTACTATATACCAGGCACTGAACAAAGTGCAGAAAATATAAAAATATTTGGTAGGGCCTACCCTATTTGGTAGGCACAGGCAGCTGAGCGCCATGCTATGAAGCTGTCCGCAGCCTCTGCAACACCAGTTTGAACCCACCCAGCCAGCGAGGGTCCCACATGGCGTGGCAGACCTCTCCTGTCGTGCCTGCTGCTCCCCTCAGCAGTGTATTTCGTCAGTCTGCCTGTTCTGTTTCCCACTCTGTCTCTGGTGAATCCTCTCACCCTCCCACACATCTGGCCTGTACCCTGGTTCTTGATTAAAATAAATAAATCTTTAAAAAAAAAAGAGAGAATATTTGGTACAAAAACTGCCCTCAAGCCACCAGTCACAGGTGGCTATTGCAGTGGCGTGAGGTGTCATGGGGAACACGGGGCAGGGCACCTCACCTAGGAGAGTGATGGCTCTAAGTCTCTGTCCACCATCACTGGATGGCACTTGGCATTTTCATTATGCCAAGTGCATATGAAATGCATTTTCATATGCATTTTCATATGCATTTCTCCTATTTTAAAGTCATCCTTTTTATTGATCTTCTCTATTTTTTCCCTCTTTTCCTAAGTGACTAAGTATTGGGTATCAACACAGGATTTGTAATAATTCAGTTAGGTTCCCAGGAAGTCATTCAGACAACATGATGTAGTAAATCAGACTTTGTGTTAACTCTGACCTGGAGTGTTATCATCTCTGTGACTCAATTCCAGAAGAGAGCACCACCTCCTGTGACCTCTTCCCCTGTATTTCAGACCATAAATAGGTGCTGGGGCCTGCCAAGTTGGGTCACTGTGGCTCATAAGGGACTGTCAGTTCCTCACAAACATTACACAGCTGCAAAATCACTATGCTACCCAAGGTGACTCATAAAATCGGCCCCTCTTAAAAGGGAATATTAGAAATGTCACCTCCTGGCTATCTCTGTAATGCAATTATGAGCTCTTATTCTCAGCTGACTGCCCACAAGATTCCTCAGAGGAACCAAACAAGAAATATGGGAAAACTAACACTTTGATTTGCCCAAGGCAAGTATTAGGAAGAAGTCAGAGTAGAATTTTTTAGAGGGTATTTTTAACCTAGGATTGTAATAACATATAAATTAGGTTTAATATCTACTACACAAATATGTATCTACTTAGGGTTCTCTGAGGAAGGGAGGGAGAAGAGGACAGGAGGGGGAAAGGGAGGGAAAGATTTTAAAGAATTGGCTCATGTGATTATGGAATTATGGGACTACCAGTACAAAATCTGCAAGGCTGGTCAGGAGATTGAAAGCTCAGGCAGGGTTTCTATGTTTTGGTCTTGAAGTTGAGCTGTTCTTCTATGAGACACTTCAGTCTTTCTGCTTAAGGCCTTCAATTGGCAAGACCCACCAATATTATGGAATAATCTGCTTTAGCTCAGGTCCACTAATTGTGTAACTCATATCTATAAAATACCTTTCTCAGCAGCATTTAAGACAGTGTTTGACCAAACAACTGGGCACCATGCTCTAGCTAAGTTGATACATAAAATTAACCATCATAGTACTTTTAACTTAAAGAAGTTATCTGATTTCTCCATCATGGTACTGAGTACGACTCTCTGTGAAGGTAACTGGAAGTCAAAAATTTGTCTAAACCTCCTATTCATCTCTCTTCGAAAGCTTTCAGCCTTGGGGTTTGAGTCAGTGCTTCAGAAGGCAGGCAACTCCATCTTTGGACACTTCTAAAAGTTGACCACTCATTGGTTGAATTTATTCCCTCTCATTCCTTAAAAGCAACTCTACCCTCTGGAACAAAACTGGAGCAGGTCAGATACCAATTCCTCTTAAACAATGCCCAAAGTCTTTTTGTGGGAATCCACTTGTATGGTGCTAAGAATGCTTAGCCTTGACTTGGATGACTCAGCTTTATTCCATGTGCCTCTCATATTCTTTCAGCTGTCCAGCCTAGGATATCCTCACTGCATTGGCAGGGTCTGAAGAGAAGAAATGGAAATGTTTAAGCAAATACTTTTTCAAGTTTCTGCCTGCATTGTTTGCTAAAATTCTGTTGGACAAGCAAGTGACTTGGGCGAATACAGAGTGGTAGGGTACTACAAAGTTAAGGGGCAAAGGGCAAGGATAGGAAGTGGCTGTTAATTCAGGCCATTGGTTATATTCCTTTAATATAGTTGTCAAATACAAACTTGAGAACAAGCCAAAATAGTTGCATCAGAACTGCCAGGGGGTACAGGACAAAAATGCAAATTCTCAAATCCCTGCCACTCAGTGATGCTCAGGATGGGGCTTGTTATCTGAAGTTTTAAAAGCTCCTCAGGTAATACTGATGATGAGCCCAATGGAAAAAAGCTCAGGTCTGCACAATATTACGTAAGCTCTCACAATTGAAAGTGCCACAGAGACACAGAAAGTTAAGATGAAGGAGATGCTGGTGCTTTTTCTTTTGCAGCTTCTTTTTCGGGCAAATAAGATGATGTGTGATAAGCCATGTAGCGAACAGGTCAGTTTTCAGTCCCACGCTGCCTTGATGCTTCACTGGCAGGAAATCTGTCTGGCTCTTGGGACCCTGAGATTAGATCATTTCTCAAGCTGTAACTGACACATTTCATTCTGTGTGTGCCCTACCTCAGTCAGGGGGCAGCTGTGGGAGAGAAGCTGAGCCAGGGGTAGTGTAAATTTAGTCAGACTTAAAGGGGCTAGAAATAGATGATCCCTTCCCGGAGGACCAAGGATGCCAGTGGTGTCAGTGGAGTTACTTTAACTGTTGTCTGTGAAACAAAGTATTACCAAGCATTATCTGCAGGTTGAATAACATATCCCCCAAATATACATGTAAGTCCCCCCCCCAAGGTATTTTTATACTGTTATGATTAGTTACATATAGGTAATATTGAATTCATGGTATGAAATAATTTTTGGGTGTATAAGTGTGTGTGTATGTTTATATAATCTCAACAACTAGTGAATATACAATGAATGACTGAATATCTTTCATATAAACTTTTATATGAGCTCTGGATGGCATCAGCATCAGACTTTTTTTCTCACAGTTCTGGATACTGGACATCTGTGATGCAGGTGCCGGAGGTTGGTGTCTGAGGAGGGCCCTCTTTCCTGGCTTATAAAATAGCTTCCTCTCACTGTGTCCTCACATGGCCTTTTTCTGCTTCCTCTTCTTACAAAACACCTTGCCTCGCAGATTATGGCCTCATCGAAATTTTGTTACCCCCTTATCTCCAAATCCACTTATACTGAGGGCTTGGGTTTCAGCATATGAATTTTAAGGGGTCAAACTTCAGACTCTTCAGGACTCAGTGTGTTAGACTGTGGCTGAGTATAATAAAGTGCCTTTAACTCCCAAATGCTGCCATTCAGGATCTCCACCCAGATGTGACTGGGCCTGTAAAGCTTCCCTTGGTCCTTTGGAGTGGTGACTCTCAAACATTTTGGATTATAGCATCCAAAGTGGATCAAAAGATGCCTGGGCCTCCCTACTTTGTTTTCTAAGCAGATCACTTGATGTAATGAGGCCAGGAAAAAATATGTGGATCATATGCTTACTCTAACATCAACTGATGAGCTTACGTATAAATTTTACATCCTAGAATATAACCATATGAACTTAACAAATCAGACCTATGCTTATCTTGATCACATGTTGTAATTAGAAAAAAGCAAGTAAAATTCTCTTCCATCATTACTGAGTGTACTGCTATAGAAGCATGTATTTTATATTGTCTTTATCAGTAATGCATAGATGATTACTATAGCTATTCACATCATTCAGTCTCCTGCTCTGCATATGTGCTTTACTGGAAGCTAAGAAGGCAAATGTTAACAGCATAATAGTGAACAATGAGGGTTCTAGAACAGGGGTAAGCAAACTGTTTGGCTCACAGCCAAATCCTACTTTCTTCCTGGAAAATTTTCATAAAGTTGTATTGAAACAGAGCTGCACTCCTATGGTTATGTAGTCTCTATGGCTGCCTTCAGGCTACAGTAGCATAGCTGAGTAGAGACCTTCTGGCCTGCAAAGGCCAAGATATTTACCATCTGGCCCTTACAAAGGAGGTTTGCTGACCTACAATCTAGAGTAAAGATTCTTGACTTTGAATTTTAGCTCATTAGTTTCCAGATATGTAATCTTAGCCATTCTGTGCCTTAGTTTCCTCATCTGTAAAATAAGGAAAACAGTAATACCTGCCTCAGATATGAAGAGCAGTAAGTGAGCATATAAAGATCTCAGCAGAAGTCCTGGAATAATTAGAAACTCAGGCAGTAGTTGTTCTTACCCAAACAACCACAACAAGCTAATTTATAATGAAGATGTTAAACTAAAAATAATTGATATTAACAAGGAAAATTACCAGTAATTAAAAGACTGACCAACTTAAATCACTGGTTAGTGAAGTTACTCCCCAAGTATCCTAAATATTAGCAGGATTTCTTTCTCTCTCTGGGGCATGCCCAGTGAGAACCTTTGAACATTGGCAAGCTTTCCCTGGCACTAAGCCATTTTATGCAGATATAGAATAAATCCTTAGTAAACTCTGGTAATTTAAGTTTAGTTTATAATAGCACACTTAGTAACCCTTAATAATTCATTTAGTAATTTACCAGTAAATAGCCTGTAGCCATTCATAAAAATAGAAGTCAGTAGAATTAAATTGTGGCTTTGGTTCTGTTTATAGACAATCAGATCATGCTTTTTAACTGCCTCTCCCTAACCTTTACCCTCCTCTGACCGGATGGGCAGTCATCTAGTTCATAGAGTCAGTGAAACCAAGTCATGGATCCAATCCCTACTCCAGAGTGTCAGCTTGCTTCCCTCCTCCAGCCCCTGGCTGTTCCTTCTACCATGGTCATCAGTGACAAATTGGTCCCTTGGGAAAACTGAGTAGTAGAACTTGTGGTTGAGTAAGTGTAACCATCTTAGCACAACTGGAAAATATCATCCCAGTAATGAGTGGTGTGTGTCAGTAGCACCATATTTGTAAAAGGAAGTTCATAATCTAAGAGAAGGGCAGTGGAGCTTGCTCCCCAGTCTACCTTGGGGGTTATGTGAGGTCATTGGCAGTTCTTTCCATGAGTGGTTAGTTTTGCAATTGTTTGGGTAGCAATAGCAATAGCAGTCATAAAGAATAAACTGGAAGCTTGCTTAGTATTGGAAGTGTGAATACAAAGTTCCTTGTCTAATCTGTTGATTGTTTGGATCCTTATTGCTGTCAGAAACCTCTTCACAAAATTTCAAGATGATATACAAATAATCACTAACCTGTGAACATGACTGGAAAGGGGCCATCAAGAAGGGGCCATGTTGCTCAGCAGCCTGGCAAGATTCATTCACCACAGTGAACTGTAATTATATTTTCTTTTTAATATATCCAGATTTTTAAAAATCTCATGGATACTTTTTGCACAAAATGCTGCTCCGGGTGCTCGATGGCCCCCTCTCTGGCTTGTGAGAAAAGTACTCGAGCCCTCTCTTAGACCTCCATCCTTTGCTTCCACCCTCCCCCATCAATTTCATCATTTTTCATTCCTGTCCTTAAAGATTCCTTGCAAACCCAGCCTCACTTGGATCAAGTGAAAAGGACTGTCTATACCCATCTATTTTCTTGGATCAGAAATAGTCATAAAAGACCATTATAATAGTCTTTGTATTATAATAGGATATAAAAGAAGATACATGTGAATTTGCCATTATTGTCTGTCTTGGGTTTTAAAACAATATATGTTGTTTGATTTTAGAAAAAAAATACTTGTCCATTGTAGGAAGATTGTTTTCTTTTTACTAAAAAGAAGATGTAATCACCCTTAGTCCTACCTTTCAGAGATAATCACTTAATATTTTGCTTTCTGTCTTTCCTTTCTATTTTTATAAATATTTTAAATTAATTTGTCAGCCATTTACATGTCTTTATCACTTGGGGATTGCATTTTTTCCTCCACATGTGCACATGGTTCACTCAAGCTCCACTCAACTCCTGTGTCCAGCCCTTCCTCCCGCCCCCATTTCCTCTGGTAACCAGTATAGTTATCACTCTAAGAATTATTTTTGCTGTTCTCTGCCAGTACTTTTTTTGTTATTTATACTCCACAGATAAGTGAAACCATCTGATATTTGTCTTTCACATTCTAACTTATTTCATTTAGCATATTCAACCTTAATGTGCACCTGTTTTGTCTTGAAAGGCAGCATTTCATCTTTTCAGCTAGCTGAGTAGTATTTCATTGATACATATTCCACAATTCTTTATCCTTCATCTGTTCATGGGCATTGAGGTTGGTTCCATGCCTTGGCAATTGTGGGTGGTGCTGCTGTGAATATGGGAGTATATAAATTTTCTCATATTAGCATTTTCATACCAGGGTATCCCTGGATCACATTGGATTTCCATGTTTGTTTAAGGGATCTCCATACTGTTTTCCAAAGAGGCTGCACCAAATTGTACCCAACAGTGGATGAGTACTCCTTTTCCCTATAACCTTGCCAACATTTGTTGTTTCCATTCTTTTTGATACAGGACATTCTCCTGGAGTGAGGTAATATCTCATTGTGTTGTTGATTTGCATTTCTCACATGTGATGTTGCACAATTTGTCATCTGTCTCTAGGCCCTCTGAATGTCTTCTTTAGAAAGGTGTCTATTTAAGTTTTCTGCCCACTTTGTAATGGGTTATCTGTTGTTTTTTTTTTTTTATTGTTGAATTGTATAAGTACTCTATATGCTTTGGACATGAACCCCTCTTTAGAGTTGTGATGTAAAAATATCTTCTCCCATTCTAAGGATTCCTTTGTTTTTGTGATGGCTTATTTTGAGGTACAAAAATGAAGCAAGAGGGACTACATGTTTCTGTTTTTTATTCACATATGAAGTACACATATACTTGTACACAATTAAAAAGTTACATCACAATATTAGTTCATATTTATAGTTGCTTACTCTGTACTAGACACTATGCCAAATATTTTGAGTATATTATTTAATTTAATCTTCATTATAACCCTTTGAAGTACAATTACTTCATTAATAAAAGATGAAAACACAAGCAAATAAGGGCCCCTATTATAAATGCTCTGATATCTGGTCACCATTTTGCTCCATTAATATCAGATTTCATTATTTAAATTTAATTTATCGATAACTAACAAATTAATTTTTAAAAACATAATGGAATATTATATTCAAACAATAGTGTGTATTGATGATGGTTCAAAATACATGACTTAAGTTTCTTAAGAGTGTCTTCCTTGCCTTCCATAAAATAGGGTGGGAGTTTTTACCCATGTGAAATGCCATAAACCAAACTCCATTCTTGCTGTTTTCCTTATTTCTCATTTCTTCTTTACGATTCTAAATGAACTGATGAACTTGTCATGTGAGATAGAGAGGTGGAGAAATCATCTCATTGCCCCATAAAGGAGTCACATTGAACTTCTGCATCCACTTTCTCCCTCAGCCAGCCTGGTATAGAGAGTACACACTCATGGATACTGAATCCACTCGTTTCTTTCTCATTCCATTCTCTTACTGTTTCCCCAGTGTATTAACCATGAAATGGGCAGAAATTTAAGTTCTCAGCAGACTTAGTGATATCTGACAAAAATCATGATTTCCCTAATCAGATTAAAAGTATGTAAATATTTATTGTTTATTCTGAATGTTACATTTTAGCAATAGCTAATGCTTATTTTCTTCTATCAATGATTTATATTTTCTAAAATAGTGTACAAAAGAGTATAATTAGAAGTTCTAACTCATTTCTGTCTAAAAATATTTTTATTTTTAGTAAAATAGTGTGGTATTTTAAAATAGTTTTATTTAGTGGTATTTAGTAAAATAGTTTTATTTTTAGTGTGGTAAAGTGTTAATGTAATATTCTACATATTTAATGTTTATTCTACATGTTTATTCTGCATGTTTAAAGTGTTAATGTAATATTCTACATATTTCCCACATGATGGTTCAGTGACATATGCATTTTAAAAGGCTGCATAATCCTTAATTCTTTAGATATGTTTATATTGTTTGTGAATGTATAAATTGTTTTATAAATAAGCTTCAGGGGGCACTCCTGTAGAATCTCTTTAGGCTATTATCATTTGATTTCTGGCTTTCCTGTGAAATGTCAACACTACTGCTTATTACTAAGAAAGCAGAATAAATAAGCATCCTAAAGGGCATTCTTGTAATACCTGATTCAAATGCTGAATAACAAGGTTAATTTAAAATAATAAAATTTTATGCTATAACAGATATTAGATAGAAGCAAAGATTATTCACTCCTTAATTTTATGGATGAGGAACTGAATTTATGGCTTGCCCACGGTCAACAACTGGAAGTGAAATCTCCCTCCTCTGAACAGCCAGATCTTCCATTAATATCTTAAATTAGAAAGCATTTATTTATTCCACTATTCTTTTTTTTTTTTAAACACTTTTTCTTTTTTAAAAGATTTATTTATTTATTTATACAAGCACTGGGTACAGTCAGAAGCGCGGGAGGGTGAGAGAATTCACCAGAGCCAGAGCGGGGAGCAGAGCAGGCAGAAGGACCGAAGTACACTGCTGAGGGGAGCAGCGGGCGGCAGGAGAGGTCTGCGCGCCATGTGGGACCCTCCTCTGGTGGCCGGGGAGCAGCTGGGGATCGAACCGGCGCTGCAGAGGCCGTGGTCAGCTTCGCAACCCAGCGCTCAACCGCTGCGCCACCAGGGAGGCCCTTATTCCACTATTCTTCAGAGATTTTTGGTTTTAGAAAAACCACCTGGAAGATTGAAAACTTCCTATATTCATCATCTCTGAAATGGAGTTGCCTCCTGTTCTCCTTTAACCCCTGCAAGATTATAACTAAATTTTTTAACTACTTTCAGGTTTCCAGAAGAATTGCAAGAATAGTAGGGAAAGTTTCTTTATGTCCCTGTCCCAGCATTCCCCACTGTTAATGTCTTACATACCATAGTTTAATTATCCTAACCAGGAAATTAACATTGGTATAGTACTATGAACTAAACTGAAGACTGCATTTGAACTTCACTTTGAAGTCTTCAACTGATACCTTTTTGCTTTTGTTCTTGAGATCCAGTTAAAGATACCATTGCATTTAGTTGTTAATTCTATCCATCTCCTGAAGTCTGCCACATTTCCTCAGTCTTTCCTTGTGTTTCATGACCTCAACACTACCAAATAGTATTTATCAATTGTTTTTCTACATGTTACTCACTTTGGTTGAGTCTAGGACCTTCCCATGATTGGACTGAGATCACATGTACCCAACAAGAGCATCAGAGAATGATCATTCATCCTTCTCAGGGCATCAGTATCCACCATTCGTGATGTCACTATGTGTTATTATTGGTGATACTGGTATTGACTGCCCCATCAAGATGGTTGTGATAATAACTTGAGCAACAAATAGATAGTGACAGTATTAAGTTGTATCCCATAAAATAATATAAATATGCATGAGTTCATAGTGACACAAATAAGTTTTTAGTAAAATAGATATGGTTGATTCTTATTAATGATAGTAGTTATGTTCTATAAAGTTGCTGTGACTCAGACAGTACCCTCACCATTGCTCTTAAGGGAAATGTGGATTTAGGTTCCTCCAAGCCGCTGGCAAAAGCTTTTTATCAGTTGATCAATACATAACCTAGTTTTAATTGTGTTTCTGTTTAAAGACACCTTATTTAATACATTTTGTTGATTCGTTGACATTGAACTCAGCCAGGAGCACTATCATTCATGCTTTAACGAAGCTCATCTAACATATTTATTTTCTCTGTAAGATACATCTCTGCTTTCTTGTACTTAGGAACATAAGACAGCACTTTAGCACTACACTTGGGAGACATTTTAAATGGCGAAATGACCAACAAAAGACAGGAAATTTGAAAAAATGCTGCACCAAATAGATAGAGAAAAGGACACATATTCAGTGAGAGATGAAATGAGAACATGGAGCATTGCCTTGTTTGCTGTCAGCTGGGATGTGTGCTTTGGGTGACACAAACATTTCACTGCTTCACGAATGTCCGTGAATGACCAAGAAAGTACCATGAATATTGATTTTGGGGTTACAAATAAAATTTAGCAAGTAGGTGAATTCTCGATAATACAGTGTGAATAATGAGGGTGGACTTTATATGGCAGAGAAGTGCAGTAGAATTCTGGTTTTCTTTTTCTTTTTTTTAAGATTTATTATTTATTTATGTATAGAAGAACTGGGATGTAGGCCAGAGATGCAGTGAGTGAGAGGATTCACCAAAGACAAAGTGGGGAGCAGAACAGGTGGATCTACTGAAATACACTGCTGAGGGGAGCAGCGGATGAGACAGGAGAGGTCTGCTGTGCCATGTGGGTTAGCAACCTGGCTGGGATCAAACTCATGCATAGTGGTTGGTGATAGTTTGATAGCACTGAGACTTTAACCCCTGTACCACCAGAGAGGCCAGAATTCCTATTTATTAAATGTGATAAGAATGAAGGATGTGAAAATCGCCCCTAGACCACCCCCACTGTGATTACTGTTGCAGGATGCTAGAAGCAGTCAGCAAAGATTGGAGGAGCACAGGGATTTGCATAGTCTCAAAGTATGTCCCCTAAGGCATTTGTTCACCACGGGGGCGGGGCGTGTAGGCAATTCGTACTTACATACAAATTAATATTGCATCATTTCTTTTATTTTTCAAGTATATATTTGGCATTGGCAGATGTTGACTACCAATACCTGTAAATAGAATGTCTCAAATTCATGATGATAAAGGGCCTCCAAATTTTTTATTATATTTTCCTATTTGGATAAACAGTGTTCAGTCAAAGCTGCTAATTGATGTATTAAATGACAAAAGTCCACTTCCAGGGTAAACTTAGGGCCCTTAAGGATCACTACTTGTGTGAAATCATCCCAGATAAAAGTAATCACTTGTTCAGTTTTCCTACTAAACCCTACTTGAATAGACTAGAACTATCTGTACACACTTATCTCCTGAACAGGGTTTTTCCTTAGTACAGTGACTGCTGCCTTATGTTTATTTTTTTTTTTTTGGCAAGAAATTAGTTTTTATTTATTATTATTTTTTTATGGCTTAAACATTTTATTTTATTTTATTTTATTTTATTTTTTTCTTTTTTTTAAATTTTTTTTAATTAATAAATTTTATTTTTATATTCCCCATACAATTGCAATCCCCCCATTCTGACCCCAATCCCTCCCCTCCCGCCCCCCACCCCCCAAAAAGTGCCTCTGGTTCATAGTTTTTGTTGATTTTGATTTTCACTTTCTTATAGTTATTCATTTTCCTGGTCCCTTATTTAAGTTTTCTAGATTCCTGCTATGAGTGAGACCATCCGGTATTTTTCTTTTTCTTTCTGGCTTATTTCGCTGAGCATGATCCCTTCCAGCGCCATCCATGTTGCTGCAAATTGCATGTGTTTATCTTTTTTGAATGCTGAGTAATATTCCATGGTGTATATGTACCACATCTTCTTGATCCAGTCATCTATTTTTGGGCATTTGGGCTGTTTCCAAAGCTTAGCTATTGTAAATAGTGCTGCTATAAACATAGGGGTGCAGGTGTTCTTTGGAATTGATGTTTCTGTGTTCTTTGGGTAAATACCTAGGAGTGGAATTGCTGGATCCTGTGGAAGCTCTATGTTTAGTAGGTCCAGAAATCTCCACACAGCTTTCCACAGTGGTTGGACCAGTTTGCACTCCCACCAACAGTGCAGGAGAGTTCCTTTTTTTCCACATCCTCGCCAGCATTTGTTGTTGCTAGTTTTTTTAATATGTGCCATTCTCACTGGTGTAAGATGGTATCTCATGGTAGTTTTGATTTGCATTTCCCTGATTGCAAGTGATGTTGAACATTTTTTCATATGCCTGTTGGCCATTTGCATTTCCTCTTCAGAGAAGTTTCTTTTTAGCTCCTCTGTCCATTTTTTGACTGGATTATTTTCTTTGTTGTTGTTGAGTCTCATCAGCTCTTTGCAGATTTTTGTGATCAGTCCTTTATCATTAGTGTTGTGTGCAAAAATTTTCTCCCAGTTGGTGGGGTTTCTCTTTGTTTTTGTTATTGTCTCTTTTGCTGTGCAGAAGCTCTTTAATTTGATGTAGTCCCAGCTGTTGATCTTTGCCTTCACTATCACTGCTTTGGGTGATGTGTCTGTAAAGATGTCTTTGATATGCAAATCACGTAGTGTTTCGCCTATATTTCCTTCTATGTATTTTATGGTTTCAGGTCTCATGTCTATTTCTTTAATCCATTTTGAGTTGATTTTTGTATATGGTGTGAGGTAGTGGTCAAGCTTCATTCTTTTGCATGTAGCGACCCAGTTTTCCCAGCACCATTTATTGAACAAACTTTCTTTGCTCCAATGCATAGTCTTTGCTCCTTTGTCAAATATTAGTTGACCATAAATCTGTGGGTTTATTTCTGGATTTTCTATTCGATTCCATTGGTCTGTATGTCTGTTCTTGTTCCAATACCATGCCGTTTTGATGATTATGGCTTTGTAGTAGAGTTTGAAGTCTGGGAGTTTGATGCCTCCATTCCCTTCTTTTTTTTTTCAGGAGAGCTTTGGCTATTCGGGGTTTTTTGTGATTCCATATGAATTTCATCAATAATTGTTCTATTTCTTTGAAGAATGAATTGAAATTTTGATTGGAATAGCATTGAATCTGTATATTGCTTTTGGTAGGATGGCCATTTTAATAATGTTTATTCTCCCAATCCATGAGCAGGGGATGTTTTTCCATTTCTTTGTGTCTTCTTCTATTTCTTTTAACAGTGTTTTATAGTTTTCTTTGTATAGGTCCTTTACCTCTTTTGTTAGATTTATTCCCAAATATTTGATTTTTTTTTGTTTCAATAATAAAGGGGATTTTTTTTTGATTTCTTCTTCTTCAGATTTATTGTTTGTATATAGGAAGGCTACTGACTTTTGTGTGTTGATTTTGTATCCTTCCACTTTACTGAACTGATTGATGAGTTGAATTAGTTTTTCTGTGGAGTTTTTGGGGTTCTCTATGTATATTGTCATATCATCTGCAAAGAGTGATAGTTTGACTTCTTCTTTTCCTATTTGGATTCCTTGGATGTCTTTCTCTTGTCTTATTGCTCTGGCTAGGACTTCCAGTATTATATTGAAAAGCAGTGGTGAAAGTGGACATCCTTGTCTTGTTCCAGATCTTAATGGAATTGCTTTCAGCTTTTCACCATTGAGAATGATACTGGCTGTTGGCTTGTCATATATGGCCTTTATGATGTTGAGGTACGTTCCTTGTATCCCAAGAATTTCAAGGGCTTTTATCATGAATGGGTGTTGCACTTTGTCGAAAGCTTTCTCAGCATCTATTGATATTATCATATGGTTTTTATATTTCTTTTTGTTGATGTGTTGGATAACATTGATTGATTTTTGGATGTTAAACCATCCTTGTGTCCCTGGAATGAATCCTACTTGGTCGTGGTGAATTACCTTATGGATACACTGTTGGATTCTGATAGCTAAAATTTTATTGAGGATTTTTGCATCCGTGTTCATTAGGGAGATTGGTGCCTTATGTTTATGTCTCTAGTGACAAACCTTGAGTGCTCAGTCAAACACACAGTGGGTGCTCAGTCAACATGAATTGGAGACAAGATGGCATTGGTTGGGACAGGGTAGGATTCAAGATAAGTATCACAGGTCAACCACTAGTTTTTCATAGATGAGTTTTTGCTCTTTCTATATTTCTGAATGCTAATGTTTATTTCCTGCCCATGGTGAAAATAAACGTGCCTTTTGGTTATAGTATTTAAAGGTACATGGAAATGAAGACTGGTCTTGTAAAAGCACATTTGGATCAAGGGAATTTTATTCCGCATATGTTACATCAGATGACTTAGGTGTTTTAATCATATGCCTATCTTATCCTGATAATGGTGGTACTGTTTCTAGAAGCAGAACAGGCTGATGCAGCATTAGCTAGAGGCTTATGAAGCAGATTATCTGAAAAAGCCTACAGTGTTGTTATTGGTCCTGATCACCTGGATGGTTTCAGGTTGAACCAAATGTATTAGGGTAGCTAAATGACATAATAAACAGATTTCCCAATTCCAGAGACTTAAGAAAATACACTTTTTCTTGTTCATCAACAGTCCAGTACCCTCTTCCTGGTTGGGTAGTTTGCCTTGATGCAGTTGATTTAAGGCGTCATGCTGTTTCTGCCTAGTGCTCTCCCTACTCCAGGTCCTCAGAATCCTCCCTGCCCCTTGACCGGTAGGCCAGGTCTAGAAGTGGCTTCCTGCCTCTTGCCCACAGTCCCTTGTTTATTGATCATATTTCTATCCCTGAATGTGAAGCATGCTGGGAAATGTCTAACTTTGCATGCCCAGGGAATATGAGAAATTTCTGGTGAATAACTTGCCATTTTTTTTTTTTTAACCAAATTACCCTGGCAGGTCTCCTCTGAATTTTCATGTTATTTGTTTTCATTCTTCTCCTTAAGACACTTAAAACTTTCTTCTTCATACTCATTTATTAATTATCACACTTTTAATGACATAATGGGCTTCCCCCTCATGTAACTTAACACAGGTTGTAAAGAAAAATCAGGTACAGGTCCCACCTGGGCCCTCATTCTAGTTTAACCTTATTTAGCTGTCAGAGTGTTGAAATACTCAGAAATACTCAGATTGAATTCTTTTTATCCAAACAGAATAATATTGCATGACTGCCTGTTTTACAAAATGCTTTCAGAACCCCCCCCCTCGTACGGTCAATTATATTTTTTTATTTTATTTTATTGAGATAACATTGGTTTATAACACTACATATGATACAGAGGTATTGGATCAGTATTTTACACTACTCAGGTGTCCAATTTTTGCCCCAAATATTTATTTACTACTCATTAACTTATTTATATTTTGCCTTTTTGCAGTCTTACTGTAAAGAAGCAGAGTCAGTATCCAAGATTTAAAGATTATGTATTAGCAAAAATCTCTAAATTCTGTCTCTAAATTTAATTATCCTTGAAAATTTGGAAAAGGTTATTATTCAGTCTAATTAGAGAATTAGAGTTTTGAGAACCACTGGGCTAGTCTCCAATTATCTGTGGACTTGTTTGTAGGAAGCAATTTTAAATTTAGGGACCTTATATAACAAAAAACATTTCTTCTCTACTCCTTATACTCTGTTTTTTAGTCACCTAAATTCAAATAATAATTCTAAAAAATTATTATTTGTGTAATTTTTAAATGCACATATAGGAAATAATTGAAAATGTGATGCATATGAAGGCAAAAATCAGAAATGTTCATTATCTTAATATTCTTAGATAAATCTTATTATAATGTATGAATTTCCAGTAACTATTTATAAGCATGAACATGACTACAGTACTGCATAACATTTTATAATAATGAGATCATAAGCATATAGTATAACTTAAAATTATTCACATTTTCATCCTTATATTGGACATCTTACAAAATTTCATTTTGAGCATATTAAGAATAACTGAGTCGATACACTAAAAAGTAACACCTAAGAAAAAATGACATTCATATCTAGAAGAGAGGGGAAATAATGTAGAAAAGAGAATAGCAGAGGATATTTTGTGGGGATTTTTTTTTTAAAGATTTATTTATTTATACAAAAACCAGGGTACAGGCCAGATGTGTGGGAGAGTGAGAGGATTCACCAGAGACAGAGTGGGGAACAGAACAGGCAGACTGATGAAATACACTGCTGAGGGGAGCAGCGGGTGAGACAGGAGTGGTCTGCTGCGCCATGTGGGTTTCTCTGTGGCCGGCCGGGATCGAACCTGTGCTGCAGAGTCTGCGGACAGCTTCATAGCATGGCGCTCAATCACCTGCACCACCAGGGAGGCCCCATCTGAGGACATTTTGGTTCTGAAAAAGACAATATAGTATAGATTTAGAAAACTCAAAAATAATACTATTGTTTAAATATGCCTATGTAAGATTAAAATGCCTATGCACATGTTAGATTAAAATGCCTATAGCATTTTAAATGGATAGCAATGCTCAGATGAATGGAAATTTAGTGAAGTCTGAAAATGTAAGAAAAAATCTGATAGAAGACAAAAGTATGAGAATTTGATAAGATGAAAGCTTTCCAGTGAGGCAGGTTGTTTGAATTTCTGCTTATCATAAAAAGGACACATAACAGAAAGATTTGAGGTAATAGAATGGTAGAAAAGTTGTGTTGGATAAAGAAGCTAAAGGAAATAATACTAATTTTTTGTAGGTGAAAGTTACTACTAAAACTAGGTAGTTTTTTTTTCTGCTTTGTTTGAAAGGGAATGATTAAGCACAGCTAAATCTGCAAAGTGCGGGGAATGTCTTACACTGGGGAAAATTGAAGCTTACAATCTATAGGTGAGCTATCTGGTAATAATCAAGCCATAAGTCTGTAAGGAATCTTTATGTTGCTTGGCCTGATTTTATCTATTCCTTTTTTTTTTCACTCCCCAGCCTTCCCTTTATAAATCCTCAACAGAAGGCTCCTGTCTGAGTTTTAAGTCATACTCCTAACCAAACATCTGGTCTCCCAAAACTCCCAGCAGTTCTTGTGGTTCCCACTTCCTTTTTGCTTATTTATTTTTTTTTAGTAACTTTTTAAAAAATATATATATATTTTACATCATTTTTCATTTTTGCACAATGTATGCATTTTCATCTCGGTTATAGTACCCACTTCCTTACTTTTTCCTTGTAACCAATACTTCTCTTTGGACTGCCTCCTCGGTACTTCACTTTCTTTTCTTTTTTTTTTTTTTTTGCTCTTCAGTTGTTTTATTTTCTTCAAATATTTTTTATTGAGTTAATATTGGTTTGCATTGTTGTAATAATAGAAGTGTACGATCCCCGGCTTCCTTGGTGGCACAGGGGTTAAGATGCATCCTATGAGCTATCCGCAGCCACTGCAGCGCGAGTTTGATCCCCAGCCAGGGAGATGCCCACAAGGTGCAGCAGACCTCTCCTGACTCACCGGCTGCTCCCCTCAGCAGTGTATTTCAGTCAGTCTGCCTGTTCTGTTCCCCACTCTGTCTCTGGTGAATCCTCTCACCCCCACATCTCTGGCTTGTATCCTGGTTCTTGTATGCATAAATAAATAAATCTTTAAAAAAAAAAGTGTACGATCCCCCATCAGGCATTGTGGCCATTTGGTGATGCACCCACTACCAGAGGACCCATATAGCCCACCACCACAGACCCTTGTGCTCCCTCCTTTCTTTTTTCTTATCCCCACTTTGTCACTCTCCCTCCCCCCCCAACTTCTGCTTGCTCCAATTCCACTGCCAGGTGTCAAGCGTTAGCATTTTCTACCTTCATACTCCTTATTCCTTTGAATTTTTACTCCCCCACACTGATCTGAGGGTAGATGTGAACAGTCTGGGACTACCTAGCAACTTGACTGACATGTTGTAGATCTTCAATAATAGTTTTCAACTGATGATTGTGTAGATACCTTTTACCTTGAAATGGGATGAATATTGGTAAATAGAAATACTGACATTATTTGTGTTATACATCTTTTATTTTATATCCTGCACATGGGTTAGCATCTGACAGCAACTAGAAATAAAATTTGAATCTTTGCTTTTCCATTGCCCAATGTCTTCCTATTGTGTAAGATGAGAGTTAAATGTTAACTCTGTGCTGTAAATATCATATGTATTGGTGTTGTATGATACACTGTGAGCATACAGGTACAGGTAACTCACCACATATAAGGAGACGTCAAGGTGTTCACAGGCAATGCTGTGCATTATTTTCCTTGAAAGCAGAATTCATTGTGCTTATTTTATGTCCATGAGCTTTGCCTGGCCCTGGAACGTGGTTGGTGCTAAATACATGTTAATTGAAATAAAGGAGCTATTGTTTCCCTCCTTCTTCATATCTTGAGTTGCTAAATTCATAACAATTCTCTCTTCTCTGAGAACTCACAGTTGGCAGTGGCTTTTTCTCCCCTGAACCTCCACATTCTCCCACCCCTAGCTACCATTTACTGACCTGAGTTGAGCACCTGACCACAGCTGGTCCAAAGTGCATCCTTGAGACTTGATATTGAGGCATTGGGTCAGTCTCTGTGGCTAAACCCAGAACACAGAAATAGAGGAGCTGTTGTAGAGCACTCGTATAGATTGAGATTGGAGAAAGATACACTTCTAGGATAAAAGACTGAAACTACCAACTAGAGAAGAGCAGACAGAATATGGAGAGAAATTCCTGAAGGATCTCAGCCTATTTCTAAGTCTTGGCTGCATTTCTGCATTTGCTTCCAGGAGGCACCTCATGTTCTTAGAGTAAACTTCCTTTTGTGTTAAAGTTGGTTCAAATTGGTTTCAATTATTTGTAACTAAAAATCTTCCACCACTACATCAAAATTTAAGGTTTTTCATTTCAGCGAAGGAAATTATGCCAAACAGGAAAAATATATAAAGGGGAGAGACCAAACTTAGCTTAAAAGTTATAAACAGAAATAATTTTGGAAAATTTTATATTAAAGATAAATTTGGGGATTGGTAAAATTATGCCAAGGGACTGTACATTGTTAGATTTGAAGTAACAGGGTCTTTTTCTTCCCTTCAAGATGAAAGGAAGAGAAAAAGATGATGTGTTTAAAAAGTACAGATAATAGACAATGATAAAGCAAAAGACCAGATTGTTAAAATAGACTATTCAGTGATCCTGAGTCGTTCCTAATGCTCCCTTAACTTCAGGCCTCACACCCAATCCATCACCAAGTCCTGTCGATTTCCATACCTCCCCATCGAGTCTGCCACCATCCCCCCTAACATCTGCAGTCAGCATTTCTCAGGAGGACTTTGCAATGGCCTCTCTCTGTGGGCTACTGGCGGCCACTCTGGCATCACTGTTCTCTGCACGGTGATGGAATGAACTTCTAAAAATGCCCAATTGCCCCATCACCCCTCCCAGGGAAGACTTGGAGAGGCTTCCTTTGGCGCTTTCCCAGAGTCCTATCAGGGGCAGCCCTTGTCCATCTGTACCTCATCCCCCTCCCTCCTGCCGGGGTCTTCTTTCTCATTCTTGCCTGGCCAGATTCCCCCCACTCTGGGGCATTGGCTCACACCGTTCCCTTTCCTGGAGCATTCTCTTCTACTACCCTACCAAGCTCCCTTGGCTCCTCTGACTAGTTCAGTTATTCCTCCCCGAGCACCCGTGCCTGTGCTTTCCACCTCTTGTCATCGTAGCGGTTTTACTTGTTCCTTCCGGTAACTGGGCATCTGTCTGTTGTCCTAGACTGGAAGCTGTGCAGGACAGGAGTCCCTTGCTCTAGCCTATTGGTTTAGTCCTTGTCTCCAACAGGATGTCTCACGGGATCACAGCAAATATTTGTTGAATGAATAAATATGTGGGAAGATCAGTAAAAAGCAAACACACACACTGCCCCCAAGCAACTTCTACCTTATCTGTTGTTTCTCCCAAGAATTGTGTTGATAAAATTCAGTTGTTTATAACGCTGTTTCTCTTACATACTAGACTATTCACGAATGGTATTCATAATGCTGAAATCCCTTTTACAAGTTGGGATATAAGGTAATTAGTGGAGAAAATGTAACTAATGTTAGTAGGGCTTCTCGGCCAGTCCACAGAGGCCTTCGTAACTCATGGTGGCTCTAAAACAGTTTAAGCCCTGAAATCTACTAAGTCCCTTTGAGCCTGGGAGGGGCTCAGTGTTACAGAGGAGAAGAGGTCTCCAAGTAGTAGCAACTTCTAGGACTCCACGGAGCAAAGATGCTCTGAGCGGCATGTTCTGATGCTGACTGTTTCGGCTCTCGGGACTGGCGGGTGGGCATGGAGGACAGACTTGGACCATAGAAGGAACAAGTTGCTCAGAAGCCAGTTTATTTGACTGGCTAGGAAGGGTCCTTTTCCTTTTCCTCGGTGCAGGCCCCTTTGAAAGCATGTGCGCGTAAGCAGAAGTCATCACTTTGCCGGCTGAAGGAAGACCTTCCTTCCTCTGGACTGTAGATGTAGCCACACTGTGGGTTAGAATTGCCGCATAGGAATTCCATCCCAAGAGGAGAAGGGGCAAGGAGTTTCCAAAGGCAGAAGAACTAAGAACAGGGGAGAAAGTCAAATTGTGGAGGTGATGATAGACATAGATTGTTGGGGAGAAGGGGAGAGGGCGCAAGGAATGAGAGGGAATGAGAAGGTAGGAAGGGAGGAAACCAAGTGCCGGCGTCTTGTCTGAGAGCAAGGGACATGAACATTCTTTTCTATTCCAATCACCCAATTTTCTGAGGAAAATTCCTGGATTCCAGGAGAAGGGGCCAGTTACTACAGTAACCAGCGTAAGTAAGAGTATATGTCTAATTTTAGAAAGAAGAATCTGACTGCAAAATTAAGAAAAAATATAAACTATCAAATGATGTGGTTACCTTGCAATGAAACGTTGTCGTGAAGTGAGTGTACAAAGTGTTCTGAAAAGGCTTTCTTTGTTGTTAAAAATTACAAAGACGATCGCCCGAAATTAAAGCACACATTCTTTGCAAAGAGATTGACAAATAGCATCCATGCAGTAAGAAGCTTGGGAATTCTGATGAGAACACATTTTTCAAGAACTCATCACCCCGTTCCCTTGCACTCTGGAGGTGGCCTCTTATTTATGGAGCTTGGATGTAACCAGTGAACCGAATACTTGAAACCAATTTGCTGGTTTGAAAAGACATTATTGATTCTCACAGCATGCACATACTTGGCAAATTTCATTGTTTAACTTACATGTGGATGATTCTTGCCTCATACTACTTGAAGTTAGGTAAGCTGACTGAGCTCGATGTGAATTCTCCTTGTTTTACTGAAGGCTTCAGAGGAGTTGAAAAATGGTTAACACATCTAAATATAACCCTGAGTTTAAAAAACTGTAATGTGCTGCTCAGAAGAATGTCTGGTTTGGTGAGGGATATGTATGGCAAGCACATGCTTTATTTTGGGAGTGGATTTGTGGAAATTTCCTGAGCATTTTGTCCAGTCCCAAGAAGAGAGTGAAGGTGATTGATAAAGCACCAATTAAATAAATATATTTCTGGATTTTATTTAAAATCATCATTGCTGGAGTTATGGCTGATGTATTGGTTTCAGAATTGCAAAGCCCAGTTGGTATATTATTGATATCATATTAGCAGTATTGGTCGTATGACCTAAATTTGTATTTTTGAACTAAAAAGAAAGGAACACTGATGGAAAGGAAGAACAGAACTATGGTGTCCCACACATACATACTCCCTGGATAATTGCATGTTGTTTTTCACTAGATAATAAAAGTTCAGTAGACTGGTAAATAACTTTTGGGGTAGGTGAATATGAACAGAAACTCAACACTTTTGAGGTTAGTATCTCTTTTGATGCTGCTTGAAAGTATTTGTAAGTTGGTAAAGGCACATGCAGCTGACTTTCCCTTCGATTCTGGGAATATGGGTCCCAGCCCACTCCAATTCCTGTCCCTCTAGAATTATCGTTATTATGCCAGCAGGAAGTCTGACACTTTGAACCAATTTGAACAGCCTTTGTAGCAGGAGAAAGTGACTTATATTTCCAGTCATCATTTATAAAATGACCATTCTAAGCCAGTTTGCTGGTAAATCCAAGGCCACAGGGGAGGATTTTATTTTGGGATGAGGAATCTTCAGTTCCACTAATTGAAGAGAGGCATCTCTGCCCCTTACCTGCATGGGTACTTATGGTGGGAGATGGAGCCTTCTACTATTTATTGACTTGAACTAAGTGGTCTCTCCAATGTATAGTTATGCTTTAGAACTAGAACTCCCTAGGTGCTCATTGGTGCAGTCAATTGGTTGAGAAAAGACTATCTTGAACACCTGCATGAATGGCTTTGAATTTTTTTAAAGGACTGATAAGTAAGTTTTCTTTCAGGCCCCAGGATTGATACAGAAAACTGTCATGTGAACTAGGAAGTGTAATTGACACCAGTGAGAGGACCCCAGTGTCTTGCCAAAAAGCAAAACACGAAGGACAAGAAGGAGCAGAAGTCCCAGCCAGCGGGACAGAGACAAGCGGTGCGTGGACAATAATAGTGTGAGAAATATGAATTCCCCAGGGTGGTTACTGGCTTGTGGACCTGGTGAAGCATGTAGCCCCAACTACTGTGCGTAGTAAGTCCTCAAATATTATGCAGGCACACCTGCCATCCAACTGAGATAAATTGTTACCTTTCTAAACCATTACACACACCAGTGATTAGCTAAATTTCTTGAGAAAATGTTGGGGAGTCCAGAGAATCTAAGACTGAGACAGCTCTGAAGGCACAAGATTCCTCATTTTTAGGTATGAGGGTCACTGTGGACTTCAGCCTCTATCCTGAACAGATGACTCAGAAAGAAAGTTCTTCTGAGACTCAAAAAACAGGGAGATGTCAAGTCTGTGACCATGGCTACAAAGTCACCTTTCCTCTCC
The DNA here is from genome assembly GCF_964194135.1 of Talpa europaea. Lineage (NCBI taxonomy): Eukaryota > Metazoa > Chordata > Mammalia > Eulipotyphla > Talpidae > Talpa > Talpa europaea. The sequence continues at coordinate 35,278,016 of NC_140074.1, forward strand.
GCTCAAGGGATGAACCACATTCAAAAGGGGGCGAGAACACTAGCAGAATATTTTTAATGTATCAACTGATTGTCCTCCTCCTGTTGCCTCTGCCTCTTCCCCGCCCCCATCCCATTCAGGCATCATTTATCATATCAGAAGAAGAAAGGAGCGTCACCAGAGAACAGGAAAAAAGGACATTTGATTTTCAAGTCGAGACCCTAAGGACACTTGGCTCACAAACTCTTAGGTGAGCTGGGGCGAGGTTCCAGGCACCCCTGCTGTCTTCCAGGTGTGCTGGTGGGAAGGTAAGACGGGGGGGGGGGGGGGGGGGGGGGGGGGGCTAGATCTGGGAGAGGACAGAGACCTCTTGTGGAGGTGGGAAGGTGTGGAGGAGGGAAGGGGGAGGTAGAAGGGAAGCACCACCCCGGCCACCAGAGGAGGGTCCCACATGGCGCGCAGACCTCTCCTGCCGCCCGCTGCTCCCCTCAGCAGTGTACTTCGGTCCTTCTGCCTGCTCTGCTCCCCGCTCTGGATCTGGTGAATTCTCTCACCCTCCCGCGCTTCTGACTGTACCCAGTGCTTGTATAAACAAAACAAATAAATAAAAAAAAATATGCCTCAATTAAAAAAAAAAAAAAAAGAAATTAGCCAGACTCCACTCTGGCTGATGCCAGGATGTCAGTACTTTAGTCCTGTCTTGAATATCTGGTCTTCCCAAGCATGTATGAACAAAACAAACAAACAAACAAACAAATAAATAAATAAACATGCCTCTATAAAAAAAAAAAAAGAAGAAGGGAAGCAGAGAGCATGTAGGCACTGGTGGCTCCTCTCTCTTCTAAGAAAGAGGCTACGTGTCCTGCTCCCCAGAGGGAAGGGATGGCTGGGTTGTTACCACTTCCCAGTTGAGCCCAGGGGGGCTGCAAAACCCCCGACCAGAAATGGCTGTGTTGGTGTCTCAGGTGCAGATAGTCTGAGCCACCCTCAAGTAGTCAGGCACAACCAGCAGAGCACCCCAGTGTTACAATGAGTCCTCTGCCTCTGCACGCAAAAGTGCCCCAGAGTAGAAAGTAATAATTTGCAATTGGCATTGGAAGTGCACGGGGCATCTGGTGGGGCTGAGCCCTTAACTTGTGGGCTCTGATTTTAACCCCAGATAGTGTCAGAACTGAATTGACGTGTAGGGCACCAAAGTGCTGTTTGGGGAGTTGGTTGGTATAAAGGGGAAAACCTCATGTTTGGGATCAGAAGTATTTCGAGTAATTTAGGCCTTTGACATCTATCCCATTTTCTAAGACACATTTCAGATTTCACCTGCTCTTGGGCACCTTTCTAGACCTCTTGGGATTATTATTTTATTCATCCTTAGATTCCTTTAGCTCATCTCACTTTCACTCAAGTGCTTTATCAAAGTAACCCTGGTGTCACAGATCTTTAGTTAAGTCAGTGCCTGCTGCTGTGGCACCAGAAATGTTCTGTCTTGTATGCTCACAGTGCTGACCATGAATTTAGTATCTGAGGCTGGCAGGTTTTTTGCTGCCTGGTATGTGATCAAACCTCATGTCTATTTGTCACACGAAATTGAAGTTAAAATCCTAAAACATTTATTCTCCAGTGAAACCTCAGCCAGCTCTTTGAAACACTGTTTCATTGGTCATGGCTTTAATTCTGTCACTCCTCTTCCTTTACTTCAATGCTTTATTTCAAATTTCTTCAAACTTTCAAAACAATTTAAAGAATCAGTGAACACCGATATAACCACCATTCAGCTTCTATAACACACAGTATTTTATAGGTATGTAGCTAGGCATATTTCTATATTATATATCCAGCTGTCCATCTCTCTGTACACCCATCAGTCCAAATTATTTTTTCCGGGGTGTCCCTGGTGGCGCAAGGGGTTAAGACGCAACCTATGAAGATATCTGCAGCCAGTGCAGCATGAGTTCGATCCCTGGTCGGCCAGGGAACAACCCACATGGTGTGACAGACCTCTCCTGTCTCGCCCGCCGCTCCCCTCAGCAGTGTATTTCAGTTACTCTGCCTGTTCTGCTCCCCGCTCTCTCTCTGGTGAATCCTCTTACCCCCCAACCTCAGGCCTGTACCCCAGTTCTTGTATGCATAAAGAAATAAATCTTTAAAAAAAATATTTTTTCCTTTCTGCCTTTCAAATGCAAGTCATGTTTGAGAGCCCTTGACTTTAGACACAGATCTGGGAGTAATTCCTGAGTTCTACCCTTATTCACTGCATGACTTTAATGGTGTTGCTTCATCTGGGTTTGTTTTCCCTTCTGTGGAGCAGGAGTGGACAGTGAAGTGTCCTTCGTGGTTTGTGGTGAGGATTAAATGAGATAATGCAGATAAAGGGCCTGCCATGCACCATTATGTTTAATTCATGGTATTGAAAGAAAAACAACAGTGTAAATATTTATTCCAACCATTAGCACTGATTTGTGCTTCTGGTATTCTTGCTTCCAGCCTCTACTTTAGGTCCAGAAGGAAAAGAAATTCATGGGAGACACCGATTCTCAGATTCATCCTCAGTCATGAGCAAGAGGGCTCCAGATCTGAGAGGTGAGCAAGAGGTGATCTGGGGTTTGGTGTGGAAACTGCTTTCTGAATTTCCCAGCACAATCTGGAAAACCCTAGAATTAACAGTCTAATCTACTTTTACACAGACAGGACGAGGGATCTTAATTCTTATCTAAAATTCACAAGATCTTTACTTAGATCGGAGGTGTTTAGGAGAGAATGTGAGGACTTTCCCGGAGTTGTAAAAACAACTTCTGAGCCCTTTGGTGCAAAGATTTGCACATTTTCGGAGTGTCCTCATTAGGACAACCGTCCTTTCTAAGACTGTAACATATCCCCAATTCAGGAAAGTAGAGTACCCAGATCTTTGTGTTCCTGACATGAGCCTGGAAGGCTGTGGCTGGACAGTGGACGATGACATGGCCCTTGCCCATAGCCTCGGAACAAGCAGCATTTGGAATTGTTGGGAGGCTGGAAAAAGAAAATCTCAACCTTTGTTTCCTGCCTGTTTTCTCACCATTCCCATGCCTACTCATTAAGTATCCTCCATACCTTAGTTTAATCACTAAGGAGGCCTCGCATGCTATGGTGTGAATGAATAAAATTGTGCTCAGTTCATATGAATTATTTTCTGCTGTATATTCATAGTTAGGGCTTTTTGATTGCAAATTTGTGTTACTCTGTGCCAAATGAGTTGTCTGCACATACGACGCCAAAAGGTGGAACTTTGAAAAATAAATAGGCAAACCTTTAGGTAGGCTGACTAAGAAAAAGAGAGAGGAAACCCTAATCAGTAGAATCAGAAGCAAAAGAAGAGAAAAGTACAACAGACATGTCAGCAATACAAAGGCTCATCAGAGACTACTATGACCATCTGTCTGCTGACAAGCTCAATAACCTAGAAGAATTAGAAAAAATTTTAGAGATATACAACCTTCTCAAACAGAATCAAAAAGAAATGGAAAACTTCAGCAGACCAATTACAGGCAAAGAAATTGAAACAATAATCAAAAGTATCCCCAAAAAACAAAGGTTGAGGACCAGAAAGTTTCACTAGTGCACACTACCAAACCTTCAAAGAGGAGCTATTACCTGTCCTTCTCAAACTTTAAAAAAAAGAGAAAGCAGGAAAACTCCCAAAAACATCTTATGAGACCATAAGCAGAAAAAGACTTCACAAAAAATGGAAAGATTGGGAATATTTCCAATGTCAACAAGCTTGGGCATGAAATAGAAACAACAACAACCCAGCAGAGCACCTGAGGAGACTTGCTGCAGCTCAAGAAAAGAAGAGCTAATAAATGTTTCCACAGCTATCTGAGAATACAGGCTGGGGACCAGGAGGTAAGGGTATAATATAACCTAGGACAAAAAGGCGGACACATAGATTGAGTAACTATATTTTATCAATTCTGAGACATTCACACTTCACATTTTAATAACCCAGTCCTCTGTTGGCCAACTACAAAATAAGGATGTAGTTGTTACTGCTCATGCAGAACAAATTGGTTCTAGACCACTGCAATAAAGCAAATATTGTAATAAAGTACACTTTTTTTGTTTCCTAGTGTGTATAAAAGTTGTTTATACTATAATGTAATCTACTTAGTATGCAATAGCATTATGTCTAAAAATTGTATGTACCTTAAATAATAGATTTTTCATTGCTGAAAGATGCTAACCATTATCTGAGTGAGAGTCTTGCTTTGATACTGACTGATCAGGGTGGTGGTTGCTGAAGGTTGGAGTGATAGGTAATTTCCTTTTTTTTTAATAATAAATTTTATTTTTATATTCCCCATATAATTGCAACCCCCCATTCTGACCCCAAACCCTCCCACCCCCCAAAAAGTGTCTCTGGTTCATAGTTTTTTGTTGATTTTGATTTTAATTTTCTTATAATTTCTTAAAATCAGCGAAGACTGAAGTTCCCTGCATTGCTGGACTCTCTTTGATGAAATATTTCTCTTAGCAGTCAGTGCTGTTTGATAGCATTGAACGTCTTTCAAAATTGAAGTCAGTCCTCTCAAAACCTGCCACTGCTTTTTCAACTAATTTTTTGTCATATTATAAAATGTTTGTTGTCATTTCAATAATGTTCCCAGCATCTTTTCTAGGAGTAAATTTCCTGTCAGGAAACCACTTACTTTGCTCACATGTGAGAAACCTCTCCTCCTCTGCTCATGTTTTATCATTCAATTGCAGCAATTCAGTCATATCTCCAGGCTTCTTCTTAATCTGATTCTCCTACTGTTTCTACCATATTTGTAGTTACTTCCTTACCTAAAGTCTTTAACCCCTCAAAGTCATCTCCATGAGGGTGGCCCCACCTTCTTCCAAACTTTCGTTAAAGTTGTTATTTTGACCTCCTTCCCTGAGTCACAAATGTTCTTAATGGCATCTACTATGTGAATATTTTCTGGAAGGTTTTCAATTTATTTTGCTCAGATCCATCAGAGGGATCACTGTCTATGGCAGCTATAGACTTATGACATGTATTTTTTAAGTGGTAAGTCTTGAAAATCAAAATGACTCCATGATTCATGGGCTACAGCCTGGATGTTTTGTTAGTAAGCATGAAAATAAAACATTTATTGGACCTCCCTGGTGGTGCAAGGGATTAAGACATAACCTATGAAGCAATCTGCAGCCACTGCAGCACGAGTTCGATCCCCCGGCCAGCCAGGGAGCAACTCACATGGCACAGCAGACCTCTCCTGACTCACCCGCTGCTCCCCTCAGCAGTGTATTTCAGTCAGTCTGCCTGTTCTGTTCCCCACTGTGTCTCTGGTGAATCCTCTCACCATCCACACTTCTGGCCTGTACCCCAGTTGTTGTATGCATAAATAAATAAATCTTTAAAGAAAAAAACATTTATCTCTTCATATATCGCCATCAGTATTCTTGGGTCACCAGGTGCATTGTCAATGAACAGTAATATTTTGAAAGGGATCTTCTAAACAGTAGGTCTTAACAGGGGGCTTAAAATATGTGATGAACTGTGTCATAGGCAGGAATGCTGTCGTCCATGTTTTATTGTACCATTTATACAGCACAGTCACGGCACATGTGGACAACTTCACTCCCTTAAGCTTTTAGTCAGAAAAAGGTTTAAGCACTATTTGAAGAAGGAAGGGAATCCTGGTTGTTGTCTGAAATCTAATTGTTGTCATTTGTTTAGATACCAAAATGTAACAATCCCAAAACCTTTATATCAAGTGTAACTTGCTTGGAAGAGAATTCCAGAGAGAATAGTAGAATTCTTTAAAGAAATATCTCAATGCTCTTGATGACACTGGCACTAATATCTTGGGGGAAAACATGCCAATTCTGAGATGAAAGGTGACCCAGGAGAGTTGAACTCTAAATGTGAAGAAACTTGATGGATAGTCTAATTGGCAGCATTTTCCCCCTCTCTTAATTTTACATGATAACCATGTATCTTATCACCAATGATGTCTTCCATTCAGTGTAATGTGGTATTTGTGTTGGTCTTTACAAAAGTGAATACTGAAGAAAATTCACAACTCTGGATAATTTCCTAAGAAAAGCATGTATGTAATTCTTACAGAGGTGACCTGGGGAATCACAGACCTGTCTGTGCCTAACTTCAATAAAAGAAAGGAAAACTGCCATGAATCTAAAAAATAATATTTAAGAAAGCAGTGGGGTTTTGTTAAGGAGGAATTATTCCTACTTTATTGAATTTTTTTTTAATAAACTATGTAGGTTGATAAATGTTGACCGTCAAAGGCTTTCAGAGTTGGAGGTCATTTACTCATTCCCTTCCTCCTCGTACTCCTGAGAAGCAGTCATCGTCTCTATATTGGACACATCCTAGTAAAAACCCTCAAAGCTCATAATCCAATTGTTCCATCCCTCTTCTGTATGCTGCCTTTTGAATATCTCAAAATCCTTTCAGCAGCACCTCATGCTGCGCATCCCCAGACAAACATCTTTCTTCAAAGATTTGTCATAATCTAAATAAACAAATAAACAAACAAACAAAGATTTATCATAATCTGTTCGAGTTCTTCCCACCCTGAAGTCTCTCCTCTGAATACCCTCTAATTTGTCTGTTATAACTAGTCCTTTGTCCAGAAGTCTTAGTTTATGCTTTCTTTTTTTTAAACAGGTGAATTACACCTGCAGAACCTGTCATTCTAAAAAGTGTCCAGATTCCAGTAACACCATATAGTCCATGTGCTTACAACTGAACCTAGTAATAGCGAAGGGGGGCAGGTTAGCAAAACTCAGAGTAGAGCAGGGCTCTCACCGTCTGAGTCTGGTCACTTAACAAGTGCTTAAATAGATGCAGTTGTGACACAGGCCATGCAGCACACCACGTGATCTCGTGGTTGATTGTGGTTCTCAAGTCTTTCCTGCAAAGCTGCGTCTTCCCTGGTTTTACATTTGTTCCTGTGGCATTTGTTCCTACGAAATTTCATTTCAGTTTGCCACCCAAAATGTCTTCTCTTCCAATTTGCTATCAAGAAATAGACTCTCTTCTGTATCATTGTCCAAGTCTTTAAAAAATATTGTGTGAGCTAGTCTCATGGCACATCACCTCTTTCATTTGACCTCCGTTCATATCCTGGGAATAATTTAAAATCACAAACTCGAGATTAAATACTTTAGGGCGGAGCAACATGGCGGCGAGGAGACGCTGCGAGTAAGATCTCCCATTAAAAAAAGTTAATAGGGAGGAAAAGCGGCAGGTCCCAGTGAGAACTGGGACACGGAAGATAAACGGACGACTCCAGCAAACTGCCCGAAGAAGAAAGTTGCCATAAAAGAGGACGAGAAGGGAGGGAAGCGCAGAACCCTGCTCCCCTCCCCCGCCCACAGAGGCCGCACTCTCCCACCGGCAGAGACCAGGGAAACAACAAACCAAAACGCCCAACAAGAAAAAACGGATGCAGCAAGCGGGACTGTGAGTGGAAAGGAACTATTTCAGCCACCACACCCCGTGAACGGGAGCTGAGGCGAACCCTGCAGGATCAACCGCGGAGGTGGCCATTAAAGAGAGCCCCGCCCACCAGGAGGAGACCAGCACCAGCACACAGCCCCGGCCGCCTGGTAAGCTTGCGCGAAAGCGGCTCTCGGATTGCAGCTGCCCAGGTCCCCGCGCCTGCGACCTAGGCTTGCGGGGAGACTGCAGAGGCCCTCCCTGAGTGAGCAGGAACAAGGCGCCCAGGCAGGGGAGCGGGATTCAAAAGGCACCATTCCCGCGCCACTGATCTGGGCTACAGCCCGCGTCCTGGAACTGAGGGCTTTGGAACTGAGACCCGGGCGGAGGCCCTCCCTGAGTGAGCAGGAACAAGGCGCCCAGGCAGGGGAGCGGGATTCAAAAGGTGCCATTCCCGCGCCACTGATCTGGGCTACAGTCCGCGTCCTGGAACTGAGGGCTTTGGAACTGAGACCCGGGGCACGAAATTAGGGGCGTGGGTTCCCCACGACGGTGGGGCACAAGGCAGACACAGCACCCCAAAGCCGTTGAGGTGTACCCTACCATCCCCGCTCTGCTCCCTGTCCCACGGGGTGGAAAATCAGCTCCCCAAGGGCTCTAGGAGAGATCTCTGGTGCCACCTAGCGACTTGACCCCAGCACAGGCTACTGAAGGAGCTAGTGGCCAGCTGGGGAGTTAGCCCACACCAGGCCCCTTCTGAACAAGTAGTCTGAGCCCACAGGGAGAGCGAGCACCCACAGCCGGGGCAGACCAGGCGCGCAGAAGAGTGTGCCTGAGACCAGAAGCGCAGGGAGTGTGTCCCACATCACCATTTTAGAACAGGGACATTTCTTCAGTAAAGACTACCTGCAGAAGGCTTCCTCAGGAGCCAGAGGTGAGCGGGGGAAGTTCGCCCACGCCAGACCCCCTCTGGCCTGCAGTCCAAGCCCAGAGGGGAGCAGGAACCCACCGCCGGGGCAGACCAGGCGCACAGGGGAGTGTGTCCCCACATCGGCATTTTAGAACAGGGACCTTTCTCCAGTAAAGGCTGCTTGAAACTGACAGATGACTCCTGGAAGAACCAGAGGGGAACAGAGAAGCCCACCCAAGATGCCGGCAAGTCCCAACAACACAGTGTCCCAACGCATACGGCAAATTAGAAAATAGACAGTAGGGAGGAGAAGAACCACACGCAACCTAGCAACTCTCCAGAGAAAAAGCACACCACAAAAAGAAAGCCAGCCCCCAGATTGCAACGACAATAACTTGGAAGAATTTCTGAGCCTTCCAGAAAGAGAATTTAAAATTGCCGTGATTAAAAAACTGACAGAAGTCATAAAGGAAAACAATGATAAGGGAAAAATAATCAACGATCAGAAGAATGCAATTGAGTCCCTAGAGAGGGAAAACAATGGTCAGAAGAAAGAAATTGAGTCCCTAAAGAGGGAAGTAAAAGAAATGCAGGAGATCAAAGAATTAATGGAAGAACTAAAGAATTCTGGGAAAAGCAATGAAAGCAGAATAGATGAAATGGAAGAACGAATAAGTAATCTTGAAGACACAGAAATAAAAAGAACCAAAACAGAAAAGGAAAGAGAAGTACGAAGGAAAAAGAACGAAGAAAGACTTCGGGAACTATCTGACTCCATGAGGAAAGGAAATATAAGAGTTATAGGAATACCAGAAGGAGAGGAGAGAGATGTAGGAGCAGAGAAAATATTCAAAGAGATAATTGAAGAGAACTTCCCAAATGTGAAGAAGGAGCTGAAAATTGATATACAAGAAGCAAGAAGAACACCAAACTTCCACGACGAAAGGAAAAATACAGCAAGACACATAATAGTAAAGCTCCCAAGAATCCAGGACAAGGAAAAAATAATGAAGCTGGCAAGAGGGAAGAAACAGATAACATTCAAAGGAAAACCAATCAGGCTGACAGCAGACTTCTCCGAAGAAACACTACGGGCAAGGAGAGAGTGGAGGGACATAGTCAACAGACTCCAAGAAAACAGATGCCAACCAAGAATACTCTATCCCGCAAAGCTCTCCTTCCTCTTTGAAGAAAGAATATGGACCTTCCCAGACAAACAGAAACTCCGGAATTTCATTGCAACTAAACCCCCACTCCAAAAAATACTACAAGGAGTCCTAAAGCCAGAACCTCAGAGCGACGAATAACAATGAAAGAAGGCCAAAAAAAAAAAAAGTTATTAAAAGAATAAATAAATAAAATCAAAGGAAAGACAAACACAATGGCAAATACAGATGTTAACATATCAATATTAACTCTAAATGTAAATGGACTAAACTCTTCAATAAAAAGACACAGAGTTGCAGCCTGGATTAAGAAACAAAACCCAACCTTTTGCTGTCTCCAGGAAACACATTTAGCTACAAAAGATAAAAATAGGCTCAAAGTTAAAGGATGGAAAACAATCCTACAAGCAAATGGACCAAAAAAGAAAGCAGGAACAGCTATACTTATATCAGATAAAACAGATTTCAAACTCAAAAAGATAAAAAGAGACCCCAATGGTCACTACATTATGATCAAGGGGACAATACTTCAAGAAGAAATAACACTCATTAACATATACTCACCAAACGAAGGAGCACCAAAATATATCAGACAACTGTTGTCCTCTCTGAAAACAGACATCAGAGAAAACACATACGTAGTGGGAGACTTCAACACACCACTATCAACAATGGATAGATCAACAAGACAAAAAATAAGTAAAGAAACCAAAGCTCTAAATAAAGACCTAGAGCAATTGGGCTTAACAGACATCTATAGAACACTAAACCCCAAAAAAACGGAGTACACATTTTTCTCAAGCGCACACGGATCATTCTCCAGGATCGATCACATACTGGGGCACAAGACAAACATCAACAGATACACCAAGATTGAAATCATATCAACCATCTTTTCTGACCATGAAGGCATCAAACTAGAAATAAACCATAAAAAGAAGGCAAGGAACTTTCCTACCTCATGGAGATTAAAAACCACACTACTGGAAGACCATTGGACTAATGAGGAGATCAAAGAAGAAATTAAAAAATTTTTTGAATTGAACGACAAGGAGGACACCAATATCCTAAATGTATGGGATGCAGCAAAAGCAGTAATAAGAGGAAAATATATAGCAATAGAAGCTCACATCAAGAAACAAGAAAGAACGCAAAGAAACAACCTAATCTCGAAGCTCAAAGATCTAGAAAAAGAACAACAAAAAAACCCCAAAACCAGTAGAAGAAAAGAAATAATAAAAACCAAAGCAGAAATAAATGAAATTGAAACTAAAAAAACAATCCAAAAGATCAATGAAACCAAGAGCTGGTTCTTTGAAAAAATCAATAAAATAGACAAACCCCTAGCCAGGCTCACAAAGGAAAAAAGGGAGAAAGCACAAATAAACAGGATCATCAATGAAAGAGGAGAAATCACAACGGACACAGCAGAAATCAAAAGAATAATCAGTAACTACTATGAACAGTTCTATGGAAACAAGTTTAACAATCTAGAGGAGATGGACAAATTCCTACAACTCTACAATCACCCAAAGCTAGATAAAGAAGAAATAGAACACCTAAACAGACCAATTACAATTAGCGAAATTGAAATGGTAATCAAAAACCTCCCCAAAAACAAAAGCCCAGGACCTGATGGATTTACAAATGAATTCTACCAAACATTCAGAGACGAATTAGTGCCTATCCTTCACAAACTCTTCCAAAAAATTGAGAAGGAAGGGACAATACCAAACACGTTTTATGAAGCCAACATTACACTAATACCAAAACCGAACAAGGACAACACAAAAAAGGAAAACTACAGGCCAATCTCCCTAATGAACACTGATGCAAAAATCCTCAATAAAATTTTAGCTATCAGAATCCAACAATGTATCCATAAGATAATTCACCACGACCAAGTTGGATTCATTCCAGGGGCACAAGGATGGTTTAACATCCGAAAATCAATCAACGTTATCCAACACATCAACAAAAAGAAATATAAAAACCATATGATAATATCAATAGATGCTGAGAAAGCTTTCGACAAAGTGCAACACCCATTCATGATAAAAGCCCTTGAAATTCTTGGGATACAAGGAACATACCTCAACATCATAAAGGCCATCTATGACAAGCCAACAGCCAGTATCATTCTCAATGGTGACAAGCTGAAAGCAATTCCATTAAGATCTGGAACAAGACAAGGATGTCCACTCTCACCATTGCTTTTCAATATAATACTGGAAGTCCTAGCCAGGGCAATAAGACAAGAGAAAGACATCCAAGGAATCCAAATAGGAAAAGAAGAAGTCAAACTATCACTATTTGCAGACGATATGATATTATACATAGAGAACCCCAAAAACTCCACAGAAAAGCTAATTCAACTCATCAATCAGTTCAGTAAAGTGGCAGGATACAAAATCAACACGCAAAAGTCAGTAGCCTTCCTATACACAAACAATAAATCTGAAGAAGAAGAAATCAAAAAGACCATCCCTTTTGTTATTGAAACAAAAAAAATCAAATATTTGGGAATAAATCTAACAAAAGAGGTAAAGGACCTATACAAAGAAAACTATAAAACACTGTTAAAAGAAATAGAAGAAGATACAAAGAAATGGAGAGACATCCCCTGCTCATGGATTGGAAGAATAAACATTATTAAAATGGCCATCCTTCCAAAAGCAATATACAGATTCAATGCTATTCCAATCAAAATTTCAATGTCATTCTTCAAAGAAATAGAACAATTATTGATGAAATTCATATGGAATCACAAAAAACCCCGAATAGCCAAAGCTCTCCTGAAAAAAAAAGAAGGGAATGGAGGCATCAGACTCCCAGACTTCAAACTATACTACAAAGCCATAATCATCAAAACTGCATGGTATTGGAACAAGAACAGACATACAGACCAATGGAATCGAATAGAAAATCCAGAAATAAACCCACAGATTTATGGTCAACTAATCTTTGACAAAGGAGCAAAGAATATGCATTGGAGCAAAGAAAGTTTGTTCAATAAATGGTGCTGGGAAAACTGGGTCGCTACATGCAAAAGAATGAAGCTTGACCACCACCTCACACCATACACAAAAATCAACTCAAAATGGATTAAAGAACTAGACATAAGACCTGAAACCATAAAATATATAGAAGGAAATATAGGCGAAACACTACGTGATTTGCACATCAAAGACATCTTTACAGAAACATCACCCAAAGCAGTGATAGTGAAGGCAAAGATAAACAGCTGGGACTATATCAAATTAAAGAGCTTTTGCACAGCAAAAGAGACAATAACAAAAACAAAGAGAAACCCCACCAACTGGGAGAACATTTTTGCACCCAACACTAATGATAAAGGACTGATCACAAAAATCTGCAAAGAGCTGATGAGACTCAACAACAACAAAGAAAATAATCCAGTCAAAAAATGGGCAGAAGAGCTTAAAAGAAACTTCTCTGAAGAGGAAATGCAAATGGCCAACAGGCATATGAAAAAATGTTCAACATCACTTGTCATCAGGGAAATGCAAATCAAAACTACCATGAGATACCATCTTACACCAGTGAGAATGGCACATATTAAAAAAACTAGCAACAACAAATGTTGGCGAGGGTGTGGAGAAAAAGGAACTCTTCTGCACTGTTGGTGGGAGTGCAAACTGGTCCAACCACTGTGGAAAGCTGTGTGGAGATTTCTGGACCTACTAAACATAGAGCTTCCATATGACCCAGCAATTCCACTCCTAGGTATTTACCCAAAGGACACAGAAACATCAATTCCAAAGAGCACCTGCACCCCTATGTTTATAGCAGCACTGTTTACAATAGCTAAGCTTTGGAAACAACCCAAATGCCCAAAAATAGATGACTGGATCAAGAAGATGTGGTACATATATACCATGGAATATTACTCAGCATTCAAAAAAGATAAACACATGCAATTTGCTGCAACATGGATGGTGCTGGAAGGGATCATGCTCAGCGAAATAAGCCAAAAAGAAAAAGAAAAATACCGGATGGTCTCACTCATAGCAGGAATCTAGAGAACTTAAATAAGGGACCAGGAAAATGAATAACTATAAGAAAGTGAAAATCAAAATCAACAAAAAACTATGAACCAGAGACACTTTTAGGGGGGCGGGGGCGGGAGGGGAGGGATTGGGGTCAGAATGGGGGGCTGCAATTGTATGGGGAATATAACAATAAAATTTATAAAAAAAAAAAAAATAAAATCACAAACTCACTTAATTATGGTAGCATCCTGCCCATATATTTCTGCCTTGTGCATGACAATATCTTAAGAGATCTTGGCAAATGTCTCTTGAAATTTCAGATGTTTAATGTACAATGTTTTTTTCCTAATCTGTGCAGCTAGATCTTGGATCATAAAAAAAGAAAAGGAAAAACAGAGTTAAGGATATGTGACTTCTTTTAGTGAATATATTTCTTTCTAACCCCCAATAAAGCCTTCAGAACGTAATGACTGACACAAAGGTCAGTGCTCAATGATGTTTGTTGATTTTATGGAAAGATAAGCAGAAGATCTTGCTTATGGCTCTTGCTGTGAAAAAAAGACTATTTCCTGTCAAGGACATCTGCTTTGGGAAGCCCCACCATTGCATAGGTCCACACCAGAGTATGAATTGACTATTTGCTAATCATGTAAATATTATTGCTAAAATGAAAACATGATTGAGGCTGCAAGTGTGAACCAAATGCAGAAAGTGCCAGCTCTTTAATGTAAACAATTAATTAGGCATCATCTTTAAGTCTGGCAATAGGTCCCAGGGTGTTAATCAAATCAAATATCACCAGCTGCTGAGAGAACAGGCTCTTTCAGGGAGCACTGCCTACTCTGAAGGAGAGAGGGAGGTACCATTGAAATGCATTTCCTGTGACTATGATAGCTGAGTATACCTGGAGAGGGATTGTAGGAAACTGCTTTGTCATTACATGTCACAGGTCAGACACGTCTCGAGTTGGCTGAAGTGATAGAAAGAGCCTAGATTTGGAAGCCAGACAAAGCTGGGTTCAACTCTTGGTTCTGCTTCTTTCAAGCCTTGGTCAATCACATCATCTGAGCTTTGTTTCTTCAGCTCTAAAATGGAGGTGGTGACAATATCTACCTTGGAGAATGTTTGTTAGGCTCTGAGATTATGTGGGTGGCACCCAAGGCAGTGCCCAGCCTGCTATACGGGCACTGAGGGTAGTTGGGTGATAGTGATGGTGGTTCTAGTCCCTACTCTGCTGAAGTTGTGTCCTCTTTGACCTTGGGCATACCCTTAACTCCTTAGAGCTTGTTCTTCCCCATCTCTGAAAAGATTGGAGTAGACAATATGGTGTTTCAGGAGAAATTTCTATTATTTTATGACAGGGATGGGAATTTGGACAATTTTGTGATAAGTGGAAAGAGACATGGGGGAAAATGCACTGATAGGTGGGAGAGTAGCCTGGTCACCAAGGATGATGTCCCACAGGGAGTTCATTTCCCCCCTCCAGCCTCCTTGATTCCCCATAGTGAGCTGATGGCCACCTGAAACATGCGGTCCTGTCATCTGGAGCTCTGAGCAGCACACCTGCCTGGCTGTCATTCCAGGAAGGGGCCCATAGTGGAGTGTGTCTATGCTGGGCAGGGCAGCACCACAACAAAAGCACCTTGGAGGAGGGCCTTATCTTGGATTATTGGGATATTTAAAATAACATCAAAACCCTTTTCCTTACTGCAGCTTAATTCATGGTGCTGCAGAGAGCTATGAACACACAGATGTTTAAAGCTACCACCATAATAATCTCTGTATGTCTTTTTAGTCAATTAGATATAAAACAAAAGTGATCTCACATCACCCTATCTTATATATTTCTGGGCATGCCTCCTCTTTTCCTCTTGCTTTTTTAAGCTTTATTGATTTAGTTTTCATTTTGAAGGTTTATTGATTGGTTGTCTGATTGAGGTAACATTGGCTTACAACACGATAAATTTAAGGTATAAGATCTCACAACTTGACACTGTATATATCACACTATCCTACAACCAAAGGTCTGTCCACCCATTACTCTCCAGCCCACCCCCTCTACCAGTTCCAGCCACCTCTAACCCTTTCCCCTCTGGTAACCATTTTATTATGTTGTAAACATCTAAAGGTTTGTTTTTTGTTCTGATTTGGTTTGTTTGCTTTGTTTCTTAATATTCAACATGAGTGATAGCATAGGGTATTTTTATTTTTCTAACTTTTTTCATTTAAACATAATCCCTTTCACTTCCATCTGTGTTGCAAATGGGTGATTTCATC
Source organism: Talpa europaea (assembly GCF_964194135.1). Lineage (NCBI taxonomy): Eukaryota > Metazoa > Chordata > Mammalia > Eulipotyphla > Talpidae > Talpa > Talpa europaea. Next base: position 35,293,805 of record NC_140074.1, read on the forward strand.
TTTCTTTTTATGACTGAGTAGTATTCCATCGTGTGTGTGTCCACTTTTATATATATATATATATACATATATACATATAAAACACATTTTTTTATTCATTCATCTGTTGATGGGCACATAGGTTGTTTCCATGTCTTGGCTATTGTGAATAGTACTGAAGTTACCATAGGGGGTGTATCATCTAATCAAATTAGTGATTTCACATTCTTTGGATAAATACCCTGAAGCAGATTTGTTAGATCATATGGTAGTTCTATTTTTGATTTTTTTGAAGAACATCCATACTGTTTTCCATAATGTCACAACCAATTTCCTTCCCCATCAACAGTGAACAAGAGATTGTTTTTCTTACAGTCTTGCTAACACTCACTACTTTTGTCTTTTTGATAATATCTGTTCTAGCCAGTGAAAGGTGAAATCTTGTTTCAATTTGCATTTTCCTGATGATAACTGATGGAGAGCATCATTTCATATGTATCTGGGCCATGTATGCTTCTCAGGTAAAATGTAGATTCTGTAATTGAGTTGTATGTCTTTTTTGCTATCGAATTGTGTGAGTTACTATAGTTTGGCCATCAACCCCTTGTCTGATATCTGACTTCCAAATATGGAGATAGAGGAGAGAAGAGAAAGTGAAATATATGAATGGGGGTGGCAAATAGAAAGCAGAGTCACTGTGGAGGTTATAAGTAGCAGATACTGTAATTGTAATAACAGTGAAAAAGAAATAAAGGCAAAGAGAAAAAAAATGTATGTAGCAAAGCTACAGTGGGAAAAGATAAGCAGTTATGTGGGTAGTTGAAGTTTAAGGGAGTGACCACCTGGAAGCACCAGAGGCTTCTAATGGGGAATGGGGTTGGTGAAGGTGTGGGTAGGGGAGGGAACCGGTTGGTGAAAAGATGGCCCAGCTACTATCAACTTCTGTGGAGTCATAGTACATTCTCTAGGAATTCAAGGAGATTTTTTTCAGGAGGCTTATAATCTTGGAGGCTTGACGTTTTGTAGAGAACAATCCAACAAGATAAGCTTAGTCTTGTAGAGTATGGTAATATGGTGTTAAATTAAGTATTGTGAATAATTGTGCTATATGGAGTGCTATAGAGTGTAATATGAAGTTAAATTAGTATGGTGAATAAATTTTCTTGAGGAAATTATTGTGATGGCAACTTGCAGTTAGTCTCCTACATATGAATTTTGGGGGGACACCATTCAATCCATAACACTTGGTTTATACCCATTTAACTCTAAATTCTATAGCATTTTATTACCTCAGCATTGTTACTTACACTCATTATCATATATCCCTAGTTCTGCAAGAAAGGATAGTCAGGCTGGTTATACACTCTTTAGGAAGATAAATTAATGTGTAATTTTTTTAGAAAATGTTTCATCTTTTGCAAATTGATAAGACAGGTCCTCTGAATGGAAAGTGGGCAAAAATGACAGTCAAAATTCACAGAAAAAGAAAATTCATATAAGACTGACTGGAACTGGAGGGGATTATGCTATGTGAAATAAGTCAGAAGGAAAAGGCCAAATACTGGATGGTTTCACTTATATATGGAGTATAGGTCAAACAAAACCAAACCAATAACAAACCCTCGACATCTGATAGCAAACCTGGACAACCAGAAGAAGAGTGAATGGAGGGTGGGGCCCAGTGGAGCATGTGGAGGATTTTAGGGATTTTGGAGGTAGTCATGGCATGAAAATGTGCATTTGTAGAGGTCTGAACCTATAAACCCTAAAACAAATACCTTTACCTCAGTAAAAATAATTGGAAAATAAATAGAATATATGACTCTTCTCACAAAAAAAAAAGAAAATTGGTCCTACTTTGATCTACAAAACTAAAAAATTATGAGGAGTCACTCAAAACAATCTTTGACAGAAAAATACAAGATAGGTTGTGAGATATCTCTTAACATACACTAGACTGGCCGAATTAGGATCGTGCCAATTGTCGATGGGGACATAGGATTGTGGGAATCCTCATGCACTGCTCATGGGAAGGTGAACTGGTGCAGACACTCTGCAGAGGACTCTGGTGGTTCTGGAAAATTAGGTCTGTAAGTACTTCCTGATGCAAATCCACTTCTGGGTGCATATCAAGAAGGAATTTTCACAGAGTTCATAAGGGTCCTGTTTGAGGTGACGAGTCATCTCAGCTTGCCTGGGATGTCTGCCTTGCAGAATTATTAATAGCAGCCTTTTGCCTCTCCAAAATGTTCACCCTGTGTATAAGGATAGTGATTATGACAAGTTTGTTGTGGTGGGAGCATTGGAGGCAGTTGGGGAAATAGAGAAAAAAAATCATATTGTTTAGCAAAGAGAAGTAATAGACCTATAGCAAAATATATGGCTCTTAAAAACAGTGCCTAATTGGGGGGGGGGGAAACATTGAGACAACAATATTATTTGCATACAGTTAAGATCCATGCATATAAAATTGTGTGTTTTATAACATACTAACGAAGGGGCATGAAGTAAGCACATTGGATTGGCTGCCTTGGGGCAAGTGAGGAAGGAGAGTGGGATAAAGGGAAAAGGGAAATAAAGAAAGTTCTGTTAGATCAAAAGGAACAATGAACCATTATGAAGTATGATTAACTCAGGCCTCAGCATCTAAAAATTGAAAGAGTTCTAGCAAATCCATTTTAACAATTGCATTTTTTAAAGTATTAGAAAAATTCAATTAAATTTCTTGGGAAATTGGCATGCATTTATTCTTTTTGATGCTCTGAAAGACATTTAAGTCTACTTAAAATGTATTTTAAATAGGATAAGATAAACATAAAAATAACTGAATGAGGAAAGCAAAACAGTTTCTTAGGAAACTAAGAAAAATAAAACAAAGCCAGATGTGATATTTACATCTAAAATTCACACCAAAAAGTCCCGTAGATTTTGTGGAGATGGGTCTCAGATTAAGTGCTAAACTCCCCAGAGAAAGAAATACCTGCACAAACATGATCTACATTCTCTGTAAAAGCAGGCACCACGAAACCATTCCATCTAAGAAGCAGCCCAACACTTTCCCCATTCTGAAATCAGAGAGAAATTTCTCCCTTGGGCTCTCATAAGGAGGGCACTGTGAAATAGAAGAGCGACCCAGAAAACTAATTTTCACAGAAAGACTCATTCCAAAGCCATGTTGCATACCTAAATGTTTTGGGGCTCCTTAAATCTCTGCAAAATAACTGGGTTTCAGCTCTGAAATAGTTCTGTTTGCAATACACTTGTGGTTCACAGATATTTGATCTCCTCCATTTGATTATGATGCACAGACCCACAAATTCCTAGTCATTATAGCAATAGCTAATGAAAGAAAGAAGATGTGGATTCTCCTTCCGGAGTCCTGGAGTGTTGTTGCCTTCATGGCCCTGAAGAGGAAGTAGGAGATGAATAGAACATGTTTCTCTTTTTCTTCCTAAAACAATCTAGCAGCAATTAAATTTTTATCGACAATATCAAACATAGTAATTATTTTAGAGACCAAAGAAAGTAAATCTATTATGTGGAAATAGGAATCACCAGAAGAGTGTAATTAACAGCGGACAATGTGCAATGGAGAGTTTAGTGGCCAGGATCTGCAGAAAGAATCCAAGTGTCCAAGTGCACGTGTGTCTGTCTGTATCTGTCTGTGTATGTGTGTAGCGAGTATAATTCCTCAGGTTCCTTGAAGCCTAGTTGAAGTAACTCCTGAGCACTGTCCAATAAGTTTGCTTTTCGATTCATCAAGTGACCTTTGCTTATTCGGTTTTGAAGAGTCAGAGAGGGCAATGTGGTAGATGATGCCAACATCACTAAGTATTTCCCTTATATCTAATATGAGGCGTTGCGGCTCATCCCATCAATAGGTGGAGACTCTTCAACCTTGAATCTGGGCAGGCTTGGTGCCTTGATTGGGCAAATAGAATGTAATAGGAGTGATGGTGTGCCAATTTTTAGACTGGGTCTTAAGAGGCCTTGCATGTTTCTCTCTACCTCTCTGAACTTTGTTTATTAACTATGGTTGTACCCAGGCCCACTTGCTCAGTGATGAAAAACAAGGCTCATTTGCTCCATCCCTAGATGTGCAAGACCATCTTAGGTCAGCAGCCTCAGTGCACCCCACAGCTGACACAAGAGCCTGAGGTCAGCAGAACTGCCCACTCACCCTATTTGTGTAGGTAAAAACCTATGCTTATTTTTCAGGTCTCAGTTTTGATAAGCTTATTATACAACAATAGCTGATAGACCTAGGAGGGTCCTCTGATTTTAGTATTATGACAGACAGAAAATTTAAACACAAATATAAATGGAAAACAAACCATACCTTGGTATTCTGGTTAGTGCTGTGGGGTCATATAAGTCAGTCAGCTTGGGAGCTTCCAAGAATCTGGGGAGCTCTGAATAAGTGGACAAAGTTGAATTTCTGGACTTGCAAAATGGAGGGACAGACCCTCAGCCAGTGACTATCAAAACTTGTCCACCTGGGATTGTCCCCATGCGGGAGGGGGCAGCCACAGTCTTCTCTTGTGACTAAAATCTGCAGTTTCAGTCACTGTTTCCCCTGTTCCCCTGTTTGTGTGACAGAAAGCTGTTTTCCCTACACTAGCTTTAATTACTCCTGAATTGCTTCACACCTGCTACTGTGAATCCGCCAGCAGTTACTTTCTTAGAGCAGCAATTTCCACTATGTTGGTTTCCTCAGGGAAGCGGGAGTGGGCTGGGGAGTGCACAAAATACCTCTTACAAGTGAAGCTGGAAAATGCTAATGTTTGATTGGGCTGTACAGTGGTTTCTGAGAGCACCTGTGACGCTCTGCCATCTCCCCATCTTGGAGTTGTGTCTGTTTTACTGTGAAGAATTGGGTTGGGCTTCAGTCACTGGCATCTATTAGCAGGTGGCCTGGTCTCATTACTGCCACTGCTGCTGGGCTGGCAGGGCTTTTGAAAGCAGGAATGGAAGGTTCTGGGATTTGCTAATGACTTCTGGGAAGATGCAAAAGGGAAGCTAGTGTCTTAGGGAGGTCATTGTGAAATGTCTGCATCCTGTGAACAGTGATACATTTCTTTCCTTTCAGAACAACTAAAGGAGATAGTGTAGGTTTCCTAGGAAATCAATACAAGGAAATCAGAAGAATTTAAGATCCAGTTTATAAAAGAGCTAGAAGCTTTGGGGTTATTTGTTCTTCTTTCCAGAAATTAAGCATTCAGAGTATTACAGTAGAATGATTTGGGGCACAGGGCTGAATTTGAGGTGCGTTCAGCTTCCTGTTCTGCTATTTGAATTGTTTGTGTTGTGGAAAGTTACTTAGCTTTTCTGAGATTTCAGTTCTAATCTATAAAGTGATAGTGGTGTTACACGTGTCATGAGGATTCAATCATTTAAATGTATAATTTGTATCCTGGAGCGTAAAGACACTTGATAAGTATAGTTCCTTTATTTTTCTCTCTTTTTTCCCTTTTCTGACTTTTAGTTATATTGTTTGCTCGATTGATTATGACTATTTTTTGTCTCTGTATGATACAGAATGGGATTTTGGATACAGAATGGGGAGGCGCAGGACATTTATGCCCAAATTTCTGAACTGCTAGTACTTTTTACCTAATAATCTCACTTATGTAAATGTGTGCTAAGGCAATGTTCCAAATTTTTTAAAGTACCAAGCTATAGTCATAAAAAGATCTGCTATTGCTTAAAAAAACAAACCAAAAAAAAAAAAAAAAAAAAACCTCCTTCCTGATCATTTTCTTGTTTGCCTTATTAAAAAAAAAAAACCACTTTTTTCACCCTTACATTTTTAAAAATCAGTTGTGCTATTTGCTACTTATTCTAATGGTTTTCATGCAGGCAGTGACTTTTAATCCCTTTCCCAATCATTAAAAAATAGCCCACTATTAATTTCCCATGGTCTCAATACAAATCACTCCCTTCTAGAAACTCTGTCAAACAAGCTAGGCAGTCAGCTTCTCAGAGAAGCAAAACTCTAGATTATAACTCCTCTCACATATTATTGCCTCTTTTGGAAAATATTTTTTTTTTCTTTTTTTTTTATTTTTTATTATTTTTTTTAATAGAGGCATGTTTTATTTATTTATTTATTTGTTTGTTTGTTTTGTTTATACATGCACTGGGTACAGTCCGAAGCACGGGAGGGTGAGAGAATTCACCAGAGCCAGAGCGGGGAGCAGAGCAGGCAGAAGGACCGAAGTACACTGCTGAGGGGAGCAGCGGGCGGCAGGAGAGGTTTGCGCGCCATGTGGGACCCTCCTCAGGTGGCCGGGGAGCAGCCGGGGATCGAACCAGTGCCGCAGGGGCCGCCGGCAGCTTCGCAACCCAGCGCTCAACCGCTGCGCCACTGGGGAGGCCCTGGAAAATATTTTAAAATAATAAGTATGCCATTCCTTCATAATACTTAGAATAAATTGGTCAATATAGTGAACACTGAGTAAATAGTCAAGAAAGCATTCAAAGTGGAGGAAAGGAGATGCACCTTGACTGGTCAGTTGTTACATGTTCATCCCTAAGCTGGCTTCTTTCAAGGTTACAAAAAACTTTCAAGTTACAAAAAACTTGCCAGTAAGGATTTTAATCTTCCATTTCCTTAATAAGAAACTGAAGCTGCGAAGATTTCAAATGTCTTACCTACAGGTCCAGAATGTGGACAAAGGGCTGCTTCAATTTAATATCTATGTTCTTTCTCCCATTCCCAATGGCCTCCATGGCAGTGGTTCTTACTCTTGACTACAGATTGTAAAATTTGGAAACTAAAAAGATCAGCATGCCTGACTGAATACTGAAGAGAAGTGAAGTTGGAGGAGTCACACTACCCAAGTTCAAGACTTACTATAAAGTATAAAGCTTCAGTGATCAAGAGTGTTCACTGATGAAAGATTAAAGTACAGATCAATGGAAAGAACAGAGATGCCCCAAACAGACCCACACAAACACAGTCAATTGATCTTTGACAAAGAACCAAAGACAATTCAATGAGGGAAAAATAAGTTTTTCAACAAAAAGCACTAGAAAAATTGGAAGTCTCTATGTTTAAAAAATAATCTAGACTCAGATCTTGCATTTTTACAAAAATGAACTCAAATGAGATCACACAGGCCTAAATGTAATTTTCAAAGTTATAGAACAGTTAGAATGAAACATAGGAGAAATATCTGTTAACTTAGGTTTGGCAATGAGTTTTCAGATATATGGCCCAAAGCATGATTTATTAAAGAAAAATTTCATAAATTGGGTTTTATTAAAATTATTATTACTATTATTTAAATATTTATTTATTTATGCCTACAAGAGCTGGGGTATAGGCCATAGGTGCTAGGGGTGAGAGGATTCACCAGAGACAGTGGGGAACAGAACAGGCAGACTGACTGGAATACACTGCTGAGGGGAGCAGCGGGCGAGACAGGAGAGGTCTGCTGTGCCATGTGGGTTGCTCCCTGTCCGGCTGGGGATCGAACTCATGCTGCAGAGGCTGTGGATTGCTTCAAAGTGCAGTGCTTAACCCTTTGTGCCACCAATGAGGCCCCCGGGTTTTATTAAAATTAAAAGCTTCTGTTCTATGAAAGATACTGCTAAGAAATTCAAAAGACAAGCTATAGAATAGGAGAAAATATTTGCAAACAAATATCTGATAAAAGACTCATGTCCAAGATATACAAAGTATTCTTAAAACTGTGCAAGAAGAAAATAACCAAATTTTAAGGTAATCAAAAAATCTGAACAAGCAATTCAAGGAAGAAGATACACAGATGGAAAATTAGCATTCATAAAGATACTCCACATTTGTTATTAAGAAATTGCAAATTACTGCAAAAATGAGTTAATACCAGACACCTATTAAAATGGCTGAAATTTAAAAACCAACAGCATCAGTTGTAACAAGGATATGGAGCAATGATAAAGTCTCATTCACTGCTGGTGAGAATGCAGAAAAGTTCGGACACTTTGAAAGAAGGCAGTTTTTCTTACAAAACTAGGTGTTACAACACTAGTTTCTTACAAACTAGTGTTACAATGCTACCCATGAAGGAACGACTACATATTTGAAAACTTAAGTTATTGATTTGAAAACTTATGTCCATGTGTGAATGGTTATAGCAACTTTAATAATAATTCCCCAAACTGGAAGCAACCAAGTTGTCCTTCAGTTAATGAATGAACAAACAGATTGTGGTATTTCTACACAATGAAGTATTATTCAGCAATAGAAGAAATGAACTATCAAGCCACAAAAAGACAAGTGAATCTTAATGCATGTTGCTAAATGAAGGAAATGAGCCTGAAAAGGCTAGAAATTATGTGATACAAATTATGTGACTTTCTGTTAAAGGCAAACAACAGAAATGGTAGAAAGATCAGGGATTTCCAGAGACTCAGAGAGGGTTGAATAGGTGAAGCACAGGGCATTAAGAAAGTGAAACTATTCCATATAACTGCAGTGGTAGAGACACTAGAGTCTGCAACTGTCAAAACCTATAGAACTTTATAGGACAGAGTGAACTTCAGCTGCTTATACAAATTTTAAAAGCAGAGTTCAATTGTATGGGGAATATAACAATAAAATTTATAAAAAAAAAAAGAATAGTCAAACAAAAAACACAAAATTATCTCAAATTTTTCTTTTGACAAATGCTTTTGCTACATCACAAGTTATCTGCACTGAAAAAAAAAAAATAAAAGCAGAGTTCACAAGATGAAATGCAGAATTGTGGCAAAACAATATAATTGTATTACCAATGAATTAAGCTTACTGAAGGGTGCGGGGGATAAGGTGCTGTCCTAAGTAACACTGGAAATGAGTGGAGTCTGTAGGTTAAAGGCAAAAGGAACTGTATGTAAGCTGTCTACTCTAGTTCATAAAGTTGTTTCCTGTGGTAGTACAGGGTAACAATTCTGATCACTGCACATGCATGCTGAAATTCAACAATTAAGTAAATGGATGGACAATGCAGCCACCAAGTTTCTCATTGTTAGAGTGGAAGGTGGAAGATAAGCAAGAGGAAGCTATATCCATCCATGAGGTAGTGGATTCAAGTTCAAGACAGTGATATGAACTCCTGCTAGCTTCATACAGATAGTTTCATATAGAGATATTTATCCATGTTTATGTGTATGAGTTATCATACACCACATATAGTTCCTTGTTCTGCCTACTGACAGAAGCAATGACTTGCCAGAACAATGAGTACACCTGTCATCCAGATCTTGGTTTCTAATATCATTCTCCAACAAAAGGAACTTTGACTTGGATAAATGATTGATTCTAGGATGTGGGTGGGAAATATACAACTTGAGTAGAAAGAGTACTATTGTATTAAAACCCAAGTATAAAACAAACAAATGAGTCCACATGGGAATTAATGAATGGGCAAATTTCCTGTTCCAAGAGATTATACAAATCTTACACAGATACTGTGCCCTCAACTCCCCATACTTTAAGTGCAGGTTGACTATACTGACTTCTTTCCAAAGAGTACAGTGTGAAATAGGGGAGAGAAGAGTAACTTTATACTGGAGAAACCTGACAAACACTGTCTCAGTCAAATGATCCTTCTCAACACCAGAGGTGATAAGTCATGTTGGAATACATACCACCTCTCTGTGTGATGAGAATGGTGCTTTACGATCTTCCCACAAGCACATAACCCCAATCTGATCATGACAAAAACATCAGACAAATTCCACTAGAGGGTTATTCTAGATATTCTACAAAATATCCAACCAATAATCCTAAAACTTGTCAGGGTCATCAAAAGCAAGACAAATACATGAAACTGTAATAGCCCAGGGGAACCTCAGGAGACATGATGACCAGATGTAATTTAGTGTCCCACAGGGGATCCTGGAACAGAAAAGGGCATTACAGAAAAGCTGAGAAAATTTGAAAAAAGTATGGACTTTAGTTAGTAATAACGGATCAGTACTGCCTCATTGATTGTAGGAAATGTATTATACTAACATTAGATGTTAATAGTAGGGAAAACTAGGTGTGGGGCACATGTAATATCTCTATACTGTCTTGCAATTTTTCTGAAACCTAAAACAAGACATTTGTTTGAAAGAATGTTCAGTGCCTGAATATCACCCCTGGTATTCTGCTTTTTCTTCTGTGTGGCCTGATCCTTGGGATTTAGTGGGCTGCCCAGGTGATTCTAACAGGTCTCCAGCAAACCACTGCTTGCAGAGAAGGGATTTCTAAACAAGCTGCTCTTTCTTCCCTCTTCTCTTTTGTTTACTTATAATAAATGCTCTGACCTTGGCTTTAGCAAAATAGGGTGACCGAATGATTTTGGCTCATTGAATACAGCAGCTCTCTAAATGTACAGCCAGCGATACGGAACTGATGTAGAGAGAGTGGAATTTCTCATTAAATAAAAAAAATCTTGTCCAGGAAGCTTAAAATACCGTAAACAGTTTTGGTAAATACAAGTGAAGGGCAGACTACACTGAATGTGTTGTCAGTTTAATTCTGAACATGACAGGAATGCCTTTAATTTCCCTCTGCACTGTTATACCCCATGGGCTTGAAGGTAAATATCCTCTAAGTTTTATGTGCAAAGGATTTTCCTCTAATTAGATAGTAGGCTCATTCTTCAGGATGAGATTGTGACAAGTGGAATTAAAGCATCACATGCTGGCAAATGCAGCTCAGAAGGTCAGGAACTGTGACCTCAACCTAGCACCTGTTTTCCCTGCAGGGACCCCAGCAGCAGGGGGTCTTGGGGATCTGACCTAATGCTGGAGCTGATGTCAGGAGGAAGGCCCCTCTGACCCAGCACCCAGTAAAGAAACAGAGGCCATGGAACCCTGCTTTCTCACACATAGTTTAGATGCCTGCTGGTGAGTTTGTGTTTATAGACTTACATTTTTTTAAAAATATGGTTTTGTTAAAATTAGGAAAATGAAAAAGATTTAATGTCCTCATCATTTTTCTTCTTAGAAATGGTCATGAGTAGGAATTCTTTAAAAAAAAAAAGCCTTTAAGAATATTAGTCAACCAAAAAATATTTATTGAGTTTTACACTATGTTAGACACTGTGGGAGATTTTTTTTTCTCAATTTTTTATCTTTCACATCATCATGTATTCCCCATTAAATTCCCACCACCAATTCACCTGTGTCCCATCACCATAGTCCCTTATGCTCTTCTCTCCCATTTTGATTCCTTTTCCTCCCCCTCCCTTGCAGAATATCTCTGATTTATGGTTGCCTGCTAATTTTGTGGTTTTTTTTAATTATTATTATTTTTTTTTCCTGATCTCTTTTTTGTTATTTTTTTCCTGATCCCCCTATATTCCTCCTGTAAGTGAAACCATCTGATGTTTTTCTTTTTCCTTCTGGCTTATTTCACTGAGCATAATCCTTTCTAGCTCCATCCATGTTGCTGTGAATGGCATGAGTTTATCCTTTTGATTGCTGAATAGTATTCCATTGTGTATATGTACCACATCTTCTTGATCCAGTCATCTATTTTTGGGTATTTGGGATGTTTCCATATCTTACCTATTGTAAACAGTGCTGCTATAAACATACGGGTGCAGGTATTCTTTTGAATCAATGTTTCTGTGTCCTTTGGGTAGATTCCTAGGAGTGGAATTGCTGGATCATATGGAAGCTCCATTTTTAGTAGCTTGAGGAACCTCCACACAGCTTTCATAGTGGTTTGACCAGTTTGCATTCCCACATGGGAGGTATTTTAAAAGTTAAAATATTAATAGTGACCTTTTGTTCATCCAAGCAAGTTTAATTGAGTGTATATCAAGTGCCAGGCATCAGCTGGATATTTAAAAAACAACAGTAAAAGCAAACTGAGATTGGTCTCCTTTCTTTTTTTAAAGATTTATTTATTTTTGCATACCCGTTTGGGGTACAGAACAGAGGTGCAGGGGGTGAGACGATTCACCAGAGACAGAGTGGGGAGCAGAACAGGCAGACTGACTGAAATACACTGCGGAGGGGTGTAGTAAAACAGGAGAGGTCTACTGTGCCATGTGGGTCACCTCCTGGGCTGGGGAGTGAATTCCAGGCTATACTGGTTGCCAATAGCTTCATAGAACTGAGACTTAACCCCTTGCACCACCAGGGAAGCGCTGGTGTCCTTTCTTAAGTAGCCTGTGAGCCATGAAGTTACTGTCTGGATCAGTGGTTCTCAACCCAGGGTCATTTTACTCTTTAGAGGATTTTTAACAATGTCTGGATAGAGAATTGCTTGGCACTCCTGAGAGCTATGGGTAAATGCTACTGGAAACTAGTGGGTAGAGACCAGGGATGCTGCTAAATCCTTGCAAATGCATGGGGCAGCCCCCAAAGCACAGAGCTATAGGGCCCTAAATGCCAATAGTGCTGAGGCTGTGAAGCCCTGCAACCCCCTGGGCCCTTTATTAAATAGAGAACACACTCTCCGGGTGTGAATTACAAGACACCTTAAAGACACCTGCTGCCTTCCCTTTAGCCCCTACCAGGTGGAACAGGGGAGGGTCTCTAGCCGAAGGAGAGTAAAGGTTACACTCGGGATGGCATGGTGGCATCATGCAGAGTAAGGCCAGTGACTCTGTCATCAGGTCCCAGCTGTTCTCACTGTAACAGCCCAGGCCAGAGGGCATGTCCAGTGAAATCAGGCTGTTCCAGAGAGATAACCTGAACCTTCTTTTTATTGATAGCAGCCAAGTTTCTATAGTCAACCACAGATCAGCTCAAGTCTTTCAAATAAAGTTACTAAAAACCAAATGACACTCTTACAATTTATTCATTTTTTAACATTGCTGGAATTGCTTTAATATTTTATATAATTCTTACATCATTTTTCATTTTTGCACAATGTATGCATTTTCATTTTGGTTATATTCCCCATACAATTGCAACCCCCCTTGTTTTGACCCTAATTCTTCCTCTCCCGCCCCTCCCCACCCCGTAGTGTGTCTTTGGTTTATAGTTTCTTGTTGATTTTGATTTTTACTTTGTATTAATTAGTCTTTTTCCTGGTCCCTTATTTAGGTTTTCCAAATTCCTGCTATGAGTGAGACCATCCAGTATTTTTCTTTTTCGTTCTGACTTATTTCGCTGAGCATGATCCCTTCTAGTTCCATCCATGTTGCTGCAAACTGCATATGTTTATTGACACTCTTACGATTTAAATATAGATTTTGCTTCTAAGTTGAAATGACCATAAGCAATTTTGTGTTTTCATCATTTGTGTTAAGTATTCGCTATACATTTAAAAAGTGGCCTCATATCTGCTGTTCAATATAACCACCAATTGCATGTGGCTATTTAGATTTTAAGTTAGCTGCATTTAAGTAAAATGTAAAACTCATTCCTGATCACACTGATCACTGGCTACTGGCAGCTACTGGTTACTCAGATGGGCGTTGTAGATAACAAAATCTCTATCATCAGAGAAATTTCTGTTGACTAGCACTGTTTTACAAGTCATTTCTAAGGACCCTCACAAACATTCAGTCATTACTTAAAAAAATAATAAAACTTATTTCCTCGCAGCTGAAGCACCCAGCAAATGCATTATCTCATCATCACTGTCTGCTAGAAACACACAGATGTGTTCTGCTAGGGGGACATCTCTTGTCAGACATGGAATTTTGTCAACGGTTCACGTAATGGATGTTAGGGGACACATTAGATGATTGGAACCAATTTTCCGAAAGATATAACAATGCAAGATTTAGTAGATTGTCCCTGTAAAGTATTTCTGATCTAAAGTGTGTATTGTTAAATATTAATTTCATTAAGGGCTGTCAGTAGGGAATTAAGATATGTGACCCAAATATATTTCTTTCTGGTAATTTCATGTGATAGAGAAGCAGTGCTCAGTCTACCTCAGTGGGGGGTGGAGTAGGGTGAGGAGAGGCAGGGTTTGCAATGGCCGGGGAAGCTCCTGCAAAATGCTATGTTGCTACCACATCGGTGTATCAGAATGGCGGGGCAGGTGGATAGAGAAGGTCTTCCACAGTTATATTTGGAAGAATTCCTCATGTAATTTCAAGCTATGCAATCCAGGTGAGTATTCTTCAGAGAGATGAAAAGGGTGATACCTAGTGGGTCCCTTTCTATGGTGAGATGGGGCTGGAGAGGTGCTTACAGCAGATACCTGGAGTCCACCTGGAGCTGTGACTGTACACTTGGGGGGGCAGCATCCACTCAGTTGTCTCTCACTGTCTTTCAAATGGTGCAGCAGTTGATTCTGTCTACCCCTCCCCTAGGTCATTTCAAAGGCGTGACCTGGTTGAGAATAACTGTCTTAGGCATTTTTTTTTATTTAAATATTTTATTTTATATAATTCTTACATCTTTTTTCATCTTTGCACAATGTATGGATTTTCATTTTGGTTATATTCCCTATACAATTGCACCTCCCCCCCATTTTGACTCTAGTCCTTCCTTTCCCCGCCCCTCTCTTTCCCCCCCGCCCCCAATAGTGTGTCTCTGGTTTATAGTTGCTTGTTGATTTTGATTTTTACTTTGTATTGATTAGTCTTTTTCCTGGTCTCTTATTTAGGTTTCCTAAATTCCTGCTATAAGTGAGACCATCCGGTATTTTTCTTTTTCTTTCTGACTTATTTCGCTGAGCATGATCCCTTCTAGCTCCATCCATGTTGCTGCAAACTACATGTGTTTATCTTTTTTGATTTTTTTCTTTTACCAGGTGTCTCTAAGAAACTGTGACAAGTTGAACCACAGTCTTTTTTTTGGATGCTTCTTCTGATCAGTGTCTGGAGTGATGTGCTGTTGACCAAAAGAGGGCTGTCCTGCTCTGAGGTTGCACAGGCTAGAGAGGATACACAGCTGAGGACATTCAGGAACCTCCACTGTGATAAGAGTACCTGAGTACAGAAAGGTGGCTGTGGGTGTGTAGGCAGGTCTATGCGTATTCTCCACCAGGGCCTGACCAAGTCCTTGGTAACTATAGAGAGTTTAGGGTTTGGTCAAAGAGCTTGGCTCATTTTTGTTAGTACTAGAAAACTGTTACCAATTATAGAGAAGCTTAACAGCCTACTGGATAGATTCCTAGCTGGGCTGGTAGATAGAAAACTTCAAACAATCCTCCCCCTGAACGCTCACCTAAACTATATCATGTTTTCAAGGCCTATTATCCATGACTGAACCTATGTTTGTTTTCATTGTTGTTTTTCTGTTACTGGATTTAGAATAGCCCTGGCTCTCTATATTATTTTTATTCCTGTTTTCAAATTTTCTTCTGCTAGGAATCTAGTTTTCCCTACAAAATGTAACATACTGATCGCTTGGTATTTTAGAAGCATAAGGAGGGAAGTCTCCAGGACATAGTCCTTTCAGTGGCTTGATGTTCAGCATAGGACATAATCCACACTAGTCCACCATCCTGAGCAAATGTCTAGTCCTCCTTTACTGCTCCTACTTAGGACATCAGAGTCTATTAGTTATGAAGGTAAATAGAAGGGATGAAACTGTGACAAGACAAGTGCAAATTGTAAATCATTAGGTTCGAGTCCATTTTTTAAAAATCTCTGAATATTTATGCTTTGAGTCTGCTTCAGCCTGACATGTCAGAGGTGTGAAATGCACAAAGAGTCCTTAAGCCAGTCAGGTGTTGTGTTTCTACATTATCCAGGTAGAGGGGGAAGAGAATCTTAAAGGCTTGTATAGTTTTGACTTAAAAAATCAGTAATCTCTCAAAAGTAAGGAAAGCATAAAGGAGAAAGAACTCTGGACTTGTCCACTGAAGACTGAAGCAGTCAACTAGTAAATACAGTGAGTGTCCATCATGCCCCAGACACTGGTAGCAGCTGTTGTGTGGCATGATAAAAAGTGTATTTTGTCTTTGCTCTGGTTTCTGGCACAGAACTCTTTAGGAATTTCCAGTGTTATAGGAGTGTCTTTTGTGTTCTAATGAGGTGACCAAAGACTTGGGGGTGGGGTACCTCGTTAGCTTCAAAATGGAGACTGGTCACCCTGTGAAGAATTAGCCACATGTCCAACCTCTGGGAAGAAGCGAGGAGCTGGAGCTTGCATGCAGTCTCCAATGGCCAATGGTTTAGTAAATCACGCAAGGACTGACATGGCTATAAACACACTGAGGTAGTGAGATTAAGGGAGCTCTCGGGTTGGTGAACCTGGTGTGTGTGTTGGAGAGCATGGAAGCTCTGGATCCCCTCACTCTACCCCAACCCCTCCATACCTCGCATGTCCTCCACTTGACTGTTCCACAGTGGTAGCCTGTATAATAAAAGGGTCTTCAAAAGTAGAGAATTTCAGAGTTTTGTGAGTCATCTAACAAATTATCAAAACTGAATGGGGACTTCAGGAACCTCTAAATTGTTAGGCAGAAGTGTGGGTTTGCCTGGGAACCTCATTGTGGCTGGTGTCTAAAAATGGGGGCATCCTGTGGTACTGTGCCCTTGACTTCTGGGGTCTGTGCTCACTGACTAGTTAGTGTTAGCATGGAACTGAATTATTGGACACCCAATTGGTATCACAGGGTTGGAAAATTGATTGATATTGGAATGTCATAGCTGGAATAAAATGGTAAATGAGAGCAGACATGTTTTGGCTGTTATGTACAATATCTCAATGAGTTTGTTGGGTTACATAGTACTAGCCAGTTACCATCCAGTTACCGATCTAGACCTACTCATCCTGGTTGTTAGACCTTGAACCTTCCAGCCTACATCCATAGGCACCTTGCTTTGTGCCTTTGACCATGTCCCTAGATGGAATGCCTCTGGTCCTGTCAGGGCAGTCTTCTCTACCTGACCTTCTCCTTCTGGTAGCCATTTCTCTTCCTTCTCTCTTAATGCCTACCTGTGGTGACAGTATTTTAGTGCCCAATCCTAGATTTTTGCCAATAACACTTTATGGCTTTATTGTATGTGTAGTAAAATTTCCTTAGTAAATAAACCTCCTTTGAAGTATCCTGACTTGAGTGATTCATCTTGTTGGGGCTCTACTTTGAGAACTGTCCATTTAAATGTTGCATTTATGCTTGCCAAGTATTTTGATTTTTGTTTTGATATAGCTGATGTTAAGCCAGCCATTTAACTGCTTCTAGTGGTCACCTTGGTTAGTAATGATAGAGAATAGAACGCTTATCTTCATATTTCCTTTGGCAGAAGAGTATACTTTCAGTGAGGCAGAGAGAAGTGGAGCTAGAACATTTATAGCATTCAGAATTGCAGTTTCAATTGCCAAGATGCTCTTTGTACCCATTATGATTCTGGCATTAATACTATATTCCAGACTTTGAAGATGCATAAATAGTCTGGGATTTATACCAAGATGATGCATGCTGATGAGAGGTTGATAAATGTTGCAAAAAGTCATTGTTATTAACTGCTCTATTGGTGAAATGGAGTGGTCTCGTAGCACTCAGAAGA
The DNA here is from genome assembly GCF_964194135.1 of Talpa europaea. Classification (NCBI taxonomy): domain Eukaryota; kingdom Metazoa; phylum Chordata; class Mammalia; order Eulipotyphla; family Talpidae; genus Talpa; species Talpa europaea. Next base: position 35,311,174 of record NC_140074.1, read on the forward strand.
TTAATAGTTGTGACTGAAGCATGTCTCCTTTCATGATAAACGTGTGTGTGTGTGTATAAGAGAGAGAGAGAAAGAGAGGAGAGAAATGGGTTATGAAGAGAATGCAAAATATGTGCTTTTGTTTAAAGTTTCTGCCTTGGGGAACCATGTCATGAAATTTCATGTTATTGATTTTTGTATCTGAGCCCCACCCCAACACCTCTTTGAGAATCTATTATAAGTCACTTTTCTGAATGATGAAATTCTTGCAAAAAGATATAAACTGATAAGCTTTTGGCCTTCTTATAGGGGTTACTTTGAGCCTCCTTTTTTCCTTGTTTTGCTTCCCAAAGTCGTTATTGAAACATGATTCTCAAAGACATGATTCTCAAAGATGGCTTCCGTCTGTGTGCATCCACTGATCTGTAGATAATAGGGAATGGTTTTTCTCAAAAGATGGTATATTTTTGCATCCCCAGGAAATTGATGTTCTTCACCCTTGATCATTAACTTTGAGAGAGAAAATCAATTTCAAAGTTCATTTATTCCCAAATATTATGGATGAGGAAACTGAGACCCAGAGATATTTAGAAGACTTAATCAAGAATACAGCTATATTAGTTTGCCATAACTGCTGTAACAAAGTACCACCAGATAGAGTAGCTTAAAGAATAGAAATTTATTGTCTCACAGTTCTGCTGTAACAAAGTACCACCAGATAGAGTAGCTTAAAGAATAGAAATTTATTGTCTCACAGTTCTGAGGCTTGATGTTCAAGATAAAGATGTTGGCAGGATTGGCTCTTTCCAAGGGCCATGAGGGAGGGATCTGTTCCAAGCCAACCTCCTTTTTGTAAGTGTCTGTCCTTTCCTTGTGTCTGTTCATTTCATCTTCCCTCCATGTGTCTCTGCATCCAAATTTCCTCTTCTGATAAAGACACCAATCATATTGGATTGGGACTCTCTCTAATGATCTCATTTTAACTTGTTACCTCCATAAAATCCCTATCTGCAAATGAAGTCACATTCTAAGCTACTGGGGGGTTAGCACTCCGATATATGATTGGGCGGGGGAGGGCACAATTTCAACTCATAACAGACTAACTAACTTCTTGATCTTCTGGCACCCTTGTGAGTTTCTTCCTGTTACAGAATATGCCTGTTCATATTCTCATTCCCATTGTTGCCAAAACGGCTGTTTCCTTTTTCACAGATACAAGGGTGTGCTTGGAACCTCAGATTTTTCTTAGACATTTCAAATGCTTCAATTTAGGAGAATATAAGGTCAAAGTAAATTTGGTGGAATAGGGATCCTTAATATAGCCTGAAAACATTTATCTTAGAGATAAGCAATAGATTTTTGATTATTACATGGCTGATAATGTTGATTCATTGGCATTCTCTTAGACTTATTCCATAAACTGCTGTTTATATAATTAAGTTGTGATAATAAAGGAGTATGTTTCTTTATCTCTTTGACTTGGATCTCTTTGTCCCTGGAAAACACATTTCCAGGGAAGCAAGCTTTTCTTCTATATGTTCTATGGATAAACTTGGACAGAACCATTGGCAATCCTGGCATTCAGTTCTCCTAAAATCGCTTTGTCAGTTAAGGGATGCTGAAAGCTTGTAAATGTAAAAGGCAGCCAAGTTGATACCAGACATCTTAGGGAAATGTTACACACTGGTAAGCAGGATATATTTGCTGTGTTTTACCTAGTGGTCTTTTAAGGTAGGTGGATCCAAACAAAACAATTTTTTAGTTCATTTGTCATGTCACCAAAATCAATATGGCTTGCTCACACTTACATTAATGAAAATTACTTTGATTAAATGTTGGAACAGAAAAAAATTTATAGGGTATTGAACTCTTCAGTAATGACCACATCTCCCTATTCTCCTGCGACCTCACATGCCCATTTTGAAGAAGGGGAACCTGATGATCAGAGAAATAGCCTAATCAGTTCAAGATCACAAGTGCATGCCCTCCTAGACCAATGTGCTTTTCACCCAGGACAGTAGAATTCAGGAACAGTGAAATAAGAGGTGAGCCTTACTGTCTTGTAACATTTACTGGTGTTACACATAAGTTTGGACTTGAACTTCACCAAGTAATAGAATATGCCTCTTGGTAGTTAAAAGGTAGTAGTTTCTAGGATTTATACCCCTTCCCTGAGTGTTTCCCTCAGCATATCTTTTGACTCAGCACCCTGTCAATAAATACCAAGGGAAAAAATTCAGGAGCTAGACAAACTCAGATGTCATAAACTCTCGGTTATTCATCATCCATGTTGGAATATTAAAGACTGCAATGTCCTGCAATGAAGAAGGAATTTAAATGTCTTTCACTAGATATTCCCAAAGTCATATGACCCTTTGTTCATGTAAAACCTGTAAATTGCAAGCAACACATTTTGAGAAATCCTTTAAAAGAGCTATACATTGAAAAGGAATTTAGCTCAAGTTCACATATGATAGAATAAAAGATCTGCAAAGATATTCCTACAGAATACTTGAATGACAAAACATAATCTTCCACAAAATGTTTCTTGTCACTATAGGATATAGTTGTGGGGTGTGGGTGACGGTGCATGCATGCATACTCAAATGCATGACTTTGGTCTGGCTAATCAGGTGGCTTTAAAAAGTAAGTGTTGAGCTAACAATCATTAAGTATGATGTTTTGGCCTTTACTGTAGATTTCTGATGGTGATATCTCAGCTGGACATCTGTGAACCTGTACTAGTTAATGTGGGTGTTACTACACAACCCCTACCCCCTCTCTAACAAGGCAGGCTTTTATTACTTAGCCAGTTTCTTTGTACACTTGGGACTTCAGCAAAAGTAGTCTGAAGGTGAAGAGGAGAAGAAGACATTCTTCTTGACAATGTCAGGCTGATGACATAATGTCTAAGTGTAGGGGTCACCTCAGGAGAAGCAGTATGTTGGGTAAAAGGGCTTTGTAGTTGCTGAGAGAGGTGTGAGTGGATTGTCTGACATCCTTGAGCAACCCTGTGGGTGGCTAGATGCTGCTATAACAATGACCCTTTGGTGTAAATTATAGAAACTATCTTGAGCTACCTTCAAAAAAAAAAAGAAAACATCTTGGGGAGATATTTTAGTATGTGATAGAATTTAAACAACTTAAGAAAGTTATTAAGAAAGCTCAAAAGCACAATCACTTGAAGGATCTTCCCTAGACTCAGTTTCTGAGTCTAAGCTCTAATTTTGAGTCACATATTTACTCTCGTCTAATCCAGGCACATCTGTTTGTTCAGGAGAGGGTGGCAGTAAGTTGATCTCCAGGAAAATAGCCCTTCTTGCTTTCCCCCTTCTCTGGGATTCAGACGTGATACCTGGTGGCACAGCAGCTGCCTTGTGACCAGGATGTGACAAGCACCAGATGGAAGATGTGTGGTAGGAATAGAAAGAGCAAAGAAAAGGCCAAGGTCCTTGGATGGTTGAGTTGTCACACTGACTGTAGAATGTACCTGATTTGTTCTTATTTTGAGAAAAGCAATAACCTATTTGTTGAAATCACAGTGCACTGTAATAGATTATTATTACCATGACATGCAAACAAAATCACCCCTGTATTAAAAATTGTTTAGTATAAGCATGGATGTTGGGAGCCACTCCTTGTGCAGCAGAGTACTTACCACATCTATCATGGGGGCAAGGATAGGGGGTGGCTCATGAAAATGATAAAATACCTAACAGCGTCTACAATCACCTTGGAATCTTGGACCCTTGAAACCTCACCACTGCTGCAGAACACAGAGATGGAAACCCTCTTTGTGACAGCACACACTTTTCCTGGATGGAATTAATTAACTCATCAACTCATTAATTAATTTTACTAATTGTTACTGATCCCCCTATTATCTGCTACATATTTTTCTGGGTGCTGGCGATAGATTTGCGAAGACAGAGATGATCTTGGCTCTCATTAAGTTAACACTCTAAAGGGAAAATAGACAGTAAACAAGAAAATGAAATAGACAGTTAGATGATGGCAAGTCCAGTACGAAACATGGAGTGGAGTGCTGTGACGGAGTCGTAGGAGGGCATGGGCATGGAAGACCGAAGAAAGCAATACTTGAAATGAAAATTGAATTGCCAAAAGGTGACAGCTGTGCAAGACCTGAGAGGGAACAGCTGGTGCAGAAGCCCTGAGCCAGAAACGAGCATGGCCACTGGAGACACATGAATCATTAACAGGCACCCACTGCGTGGTGATTCGGGAGGCCACCCATGCTCATCTCATTGTGACCGTTCCAGCCACTCAGTTCATTGCCATGGTGGTGTATCTCAAGGCTGATGGCAGTGCCACATGTTCCATAGGTGACTTCTCCTGTCATGTGCATTAGGCTGTCAGAGCTCAGGGAGTGGGAGTCTAGGTAATAGACTGTTTATACTGATTGATCAGCCTCTTTCCCTTTAAGAACAGTGCTGTCCTTTCCAGCTGCAGCAGCGACACTCCCCAGGGCTCCTTTACAATGGGGTCAGCCCTATCCTGCAGGGACTGGCAGAACATTCAGCAGGCACACAGTGGCTTCAGTTCTACGCTCCAGACACTCCCTCAAGTTTCAGCTGCCACATATGACATGTCTCCCTGTGGAAAGAACAATGCAGAGAGGCAGGAAGCCCAGGAGGGCCCCCCGCGCTGCCAGCCTGCCATGGCTGGTCATACCCAGCATCATTGTCAAGTGATCCTTATCAGTGAAGCAGTCACTTGCAGTCACGGGGCTCAGAGCTCCTTCAGAGGTCATGCTGCGCTGCATTCTTCCTGTGTCTGACATTACCCAGAATGAAAGTGCTGGAATGCCACCACCCCCACTTTCAGTAGGTGGCCTGCGAAAGCAGTGTCTGCCTAGCTCCAGGAGAGAACCCAGCTCTCTTATCTCTAACAGTTGAACTTGGGGGCACTTGGAACCACTGTCATTATATATCTGGGCTGTTAGATTTTCTCTGGCCTTCACCTTAGGAGGGTAAAGTGATCTGTGAGTACCCAAACTACTGTTCTCCTACCTCTGGGACAAAATGAATCACAAAATATCAAAAAAATTTGGAAGGGACCCTGGTGATCAATACCCCTCCTCTTACAGATGGAACCGGGAAAACTGACCTGATCAAAATGAATAATGTGACTATAAAGGCTTCACCTGAGAACCGCACCGTGTTTCACAGTTGTTTATGTCTCTTTGGTGTGACGTGCTGCTTCGGCTCCCCAAACAAAGCAAGAAATCTCATGTCAGCACTATATATGAGCTCTCTGTCCTGCTATCAGGCTCGATGCTTTGATTTTTGCCATCCTATGTAGGAGGCATTCTTTTCCTCTTTTCATAGACAAGATGACTAGGAAAGTGATGTGTACTTGGTGGGTGAATGGCAGTACTGAACTCAAGTTTAAGCCTTCTGACATTCATTCTGACATCAGCTCTAAGTTCACCTCTACTTTCATTATCTGGGAGTTGAGCATTGTAGAAATCAGCTCAGGTAGGGTAGTATGCATACAGGAGCCCTGGAGCAGGTGTTTTAGGTTGCTAGGCCCTCTAAGAAAAGGATCCTGATTTTTAGTAAACCACCCTCACTTTCACTTGCATGAGAGTTCTTCTCCCTTAGAGCCCCTTAACTCAAGCAGAGGTGCCCTGGCTCCTAATGTAACTCCTAATGTAAGTCATCTCAATAGCTGCCGCACTCATGTTAAATACCACCTCCCCGGGCCTCCCTGGTGGCGCAAGGGGTTAAGCACCACTCTATGAAGCAATCCGCAGCCTCAGCAGCAGGAGTTCGATCCCTGGCTGGCCAGAGAGAAACCCACATGGCACAGCAGACCTCTCCTGTCTTGCCTGCTGCTCCCTTCAACAGTGTATTTCGGTCAGTCTGCCTATTCTGTTTCCAACTCTGTCTCTGGTGAATCCTCTCACCCCCCACATCTCTGGCCTGTACCCCAGCTCTTGTATGTGTAAATAAATAAATCTTTAAAAAAATTACCACCTACCACCTCCCAGACAGAGTGTGGTGTGTCCAAGTCCAGGCTTTTAGGAGCCCCTGGGTAGGTCCCAGTCCTGCTTCTACCACTTTATCTCAGTGACCCAAGATATATTAACTTATCTTCTTGTGTCTCAATTTTTTGATCTGTAAATATAGCTAGCAATAGTACCTTCCTGAGACGGTAGTAAAGACTAGTGCTTAGTAAATGATGGCACATCATTGTTGCTGCATTTGCTCTTGGTAAAACTAAAGGAACTCTTCACAGATCTGAGTTTTGCTCAACGGTATAAGAAGAACACGCTCATAGATTATGATACCTGGCAGGTATTCCACGGTGCGAAGTTTCCAGAAGATACAACAATGTAGTTTACTGCCTGACTCCAGAGAATGATCTTTTCCAGAGCCTCTACTATAGCATTATCTTTTATTTCTGTCAGCAGCATCCCCTCCAATGGCAGAAAGCTTTGACTCACCCACTTGAAAAGCTGAAGTTGACCTGGAAGTCATGCTGAGAGGAGGAGGAAGTGCCTCTTATGTAACTTGAAGAGTATAAAGGATCCAGTGATGAAAACCGCTGCCCTGAACTTTTCCAGAGCACAACAAATCTCTGCAGAAGATTCTCCTGTGGTTGCCAAGGTATCATTTATCTTGTTTTTTTTTTCTTAAGAGAGTGTGAAACAGCAAATCTAAAATAGAATTTACTGTGTCAAGGACACGAAAATGGAGTCAAGAGGTCACTCAGGAGGAGAAATCCTGGGTGGAATAGACACTTGCCAACCACAGAAACCATCGTCTGCCTGAAGCATTACTGTTTCTCAGTAGAGAACTTCGGGTGGGGACTTTCCAAACCAGTGTTAGCTTAGCCACCATCTTGTAGAGCCAGCACCTGTCACAATTCTTTTAGAAAACGTATGTAACCCCTTTTCCTTCCCCATATAAAACCCCCATGCTGGCTGGACAATTTTGGAACATATTTCAATACTGTGTTTCCTGGAATTGAAATAGCTAAGACCCCAAACAACTCTCATTCCCTTCTACAGTTTGTCAATTTGGTAACGGTGGGCTAGAAAAAAAGTTAACGAAGCACCCTCTCCTATTAGATGATGTATTTGCACTTAACAGATACATGAAAATGCCACCATCTAAAACCATACCCCAGATTTGTGTTTGTTTTGTGGTTTCTCAACAATATGCTGACATTAACTTGATCCCTTCCTCTGAATTTGTCTATTTCCTCGTGCAAGGCTAATTCCCTCCTCCCTTTATATGTCTTGCCTGTTTAGCGCCTCTCTCTACTGACCTGTCAGTGCGCAACATTCCATTGCAGAGTGTGAGCTAAATTGGAAAACAGAGCCAAGTGACAAACTGTGCAGCAAACTCTCAGCCTGCACAGAACCAGTGTGCTTTGTGCTATTCCTGACCAGAGCAGATGTGGCCTTGGAGGTTTGTGGAGAACAGTATCTCTCAGGTAAAAATAAATGACTCCTTAGGACTGAAATGATGCAGATCCTTCATTTGCAAACAGATAATCTGGGAGTAATGTGGAAAGAACACTGGATTGGAAATTGGTCAGGATCCTGCTCTGGGTTTCTTCCAGGTCACCCCACCAATAGGCATCTGGTCTCAGGTGAGTCCCTGGGGCTTAAAGTAATTTTTTTTTAATTAACAAAATAGGGAGAGTGAAATAGCAAAATCGTGTCTTCCACCTTGAGTTTTAGCAATGCTAATATATTTATAAGTTTGCTTAAGACCTAATTGGGTTCTTTGTGAATTTCTCCCTAATCCCATTCCCCTTCCCTCCCAATCCCCCATAGATAAACCCAGTCCTGAATTCACATGTTTTTGTGCTTTTGCTATACACACATTTATCTTTCACTCCAGTCCCCCACCCAAGGAACTTTTAATATTTATACAGTACTTTCTCTGAGAAAGCATTTTTTTTTTCAAAATGTTTTGTCCACATCCACAAGATACACTTTACATAGAAATGCAACTATATGTGCTATAGTCCTGTGTGGTGTGTGCATATGTATGTAGAATAAAAGTTGCGCAAAATAATACCCTAATTTTTATCCAGTTATAATCCAGTTTGATCTGGGTTATTTAAAAGACCAAAAAATATGCTGGTTGCAATTTAGTAAAGTGATTCCATGACCCAGTGATAATATTCCCACTAAGAATCTGAAAACACTGTTCTAGGTTTCCCCTGCTACCTAAAAATAGTGTGTTCCTATTTGATATTATTTGGTAGGTTATTTTGGGGATCTAGAAACACTCAAAAAACTGTCCATATAAATTAATGGTAGTAGTGTTCCCAGAATCCAAAAATAACCTACCCACATAACCTACCACATACCAAATAGGAACAAAAATGTTTGAATGGTGGGGAAAAACTGTACCTACTGGGTCACAGGTTATAGTATACCCATTTACAGATTGAGGAGTTTATAACTTTGTGAGCTCATTTTTACATTTAAATGGATACTTGTATTTAGCTATATTTGGAAATGGAAAGAGATTTTTTAAGTTATTTAGTGCCTCATATGGTTGGAAATGGAAGTTCTGTTTTAAGCTTTCTGTGCTTCAACTTGTCATCTGCCACCAAAAGCTGAAACAAAGCATAATGCTAGACTTTTTAGTGGTTTTGCAAATTGCTCACTCCTTAGCCCCAGGCTCCTGGGGAGGGCATCCCGTCTTCCAAGGTGTGTTGTGAGTTGGGGATCGAGGGCCCTGGTAGAGAAGGCGACAGAATGAGCAGGCAGAGTTTTGGGCCCTTCACCACAGTCCCTACCCAGGAGCCCACCTTAATATTTATTCATCCTATTTTCATTGGCTATAATTAGCAAAAGGGGAATGCATCATGAAATATGGGTTTAGAGGTTGTGCAAGGCTCTTTCCAGATCTGAATTTAAATAACAATAACTTTTCAGTTTCTGGACCATTTAAAATGAAAGCCAGGATCAAAGAACATGACTTCTTAGGGTGCATGGCCTTACTTAGGAGTGTTGGTTAACTGAAAGCTAACCTGTTCCTCCTGTCACTGTCAAACCTGAGTTAAACTGGATACATGTAGCGAGTCCTGTAGGGCAAAGAGTTTGGGGTGCTCTTGAACTGGGGCTGCTGTTTGGGGGACTGTCATTCCTATTCTGTCATAAGAGTTTCATCTACATGAGATTGCTTCCAACGAAAAAATGCTTTTGTTTTCATTGTGTTTGTTTATTCTGTGAGTAAGGTCCTAATACAAATTTGGGGGAGATTCTTTTCTGCCCCACAAACTGTTCCACATGCTTACCATAAAGCTCATTTGCTCAGCAGGGTACGCATACACTTAAACCATTATAAGCACAGAGATGAAATTTTATTATCATCTTAATGAAAATATGCAGCTCCTTGTGGGTTTATTTTTGCCTTCCCAAATACAATAAGAGCATAAAAAGCTGGTAGTAACTTGGTAGTAAAGTGACTTCAGGGTGGGCATGTTAATTAATTTATCCTGGATCCCTTTCCAAGTACCCTTGTTTTTTCTCTTGCTTTCTCTACCTCCCTAGGCCTGGATTAGTGCCTGCTCGCAGATTCTAGTCCCTCCCTTTAATTTGTCCCACTTGTATTTCATCTTCCTTAATCACTGTTTTCATCACATCACCCCCATGCTCAGAAACCCTCAAGGGATCTTTACTTCCCACCACATCAAATCGAAATACAGCTGCCTGTTTTCAAGGTTTTTCCTAATCTATTCTTCCTTTGCATCTCCAGCTTTATTTCCTTTGCCAGATGTGGTTTTGGTTTCTGTGGTTTAGAGATAATGAAATTTTTGTGTACAAAAAAAAAATTTAAATCTGCATCATTTTTCTTAGGCACAGTTAAGCCCAGTTGCCTTAAACAAAAGCACACATCAGCCCAGATTGCTTTCCTCCCCCACCAGCCAGAGGAGCAAGACCTTGGCATCCTCTGGGGGCAGCAGGTGGAGAAAAGCAGCTTATTCCCCTTCCTCCCTCTATCCTGAGGGAAGATCATGCACTGAGAATGTGCTTATTCACTGGAGTGGATTGTGAGAAGTGCCTGCATTTTGACAAGACAGGCAGGATGCAAGCAACTCAGAAAGCAAGTATGAAAGATTAAAATTTAAACTGGAAAGAGCTGGCTCAAAAATTTGTGAAAAGGTACAGTCTGTGTAAAGCCAATCTCAGCAGATCACAAAGCCCACCCCGCTTCACCCCTGCAAATGCCAGTGGCATTGGTGAAAAGGATTCAGGAGGAAGCTGAACTTGTGGGAGCAGGCTCATACTACTATGACTATAGTTGATTTTCAACTTTTTGGGTTTGGTTTGCCATTCTCATTTATTTTGTTTGTCTACAACTGTTTTGGTAAGCCATCTACTTGGTAACCATATGATTTGGGGCAAGTTTCTATACCCATAAAGTGGAGGTAGGAATGGTATATAGTATATGGAGTGGTCGTGAGGAGCACGAGATAATCATTTCAAGAGCATGGGATGTGGTCCAAGAGAAAAATATTCACTATTATCCCTATCATAATTATTGTAAATACATATAAGCTGCTCTTTGAGCAGCTGCTAAATTGCACCTTCTCTCATAGTGCCTGCAGATCCGTTTAGTTTAAAAAAACATTTATTGAATGTTTAATATATGCCGGATACTGATGATAACTATAAATAAAGCATTTACCCTTACCCTTGAGTAGTTTACCTTCTAGTAGGGAAGGCAACCCATAAGATGATTTCAGTTTATGGCTGTGCCAGTATAGTCACCTCTAGCCACACGTGGCTGTTGAGCATTTGAAATGGGAATAGTCTGAATTGAGATGTGGTCTTTGTGTAAAATACACTTTGAATTTTGAAGCGTTGGTAGAGTATCTTGGTTGCTTGGCAGACATGTTAGATTTTAAATTCAGATTTAACCTCGGTGATAAGATAAATTTGTTTTTTCTCATTGGCTCCTATTGACTTGTGAGTTGATTTTTTTAAAAGGAAATTATGCTAGCTTGCTTTCTCATTATGTAGTGAGTATTTGGATATTGGGCAAATGTGAACAAGTGAAAGGAACATTGTTAGCATAATCTATATAAACAAACACCAATAGCATTTTGCAATGGCATTGAGCTATCTTTTGTGAGCATTTTTTTTAGCTACCTAACTTTAGTCATATAAAAATTTTGTAGCTTATTCAACCAGTTCCCTGTTGTTGGACCCTTGGGTTGGTTTTGGGTTGTTTGTTTTTTGTCTTTATAATCAATGCCTTAATAAACGTCCATGAACCTAAGTTTTATTTATATTTTTTTATTAGGGAAAATTCCCATAAGTGAAATACTAGGATAAAAAATAGGATACTTAAAGTTTTTGAGTGTGCATTTGTCATGTTATCCTCTAGACAAGTTGCAGTAGTTTGTATATATTACCATCAATTGTGAGAGTACTAGTTTCTTTCCATACTTGCATCCATAATCATTTAAAAAGAATCCTTGGTAGTTGGAAGAACAAATGGCATTCCATTGTTTGTTTTTTTGCATTTCAATAATTAGTGAGATCAAACATTTTATCATTTTGTGTGTTGCCATTTTAATTTACTTTTTGTAGAATTAACTTGTCATATCCGTTGCTCATTTTTCTTTTAGGGCATTTTTATTTTTCTTAATGGTTTGATGGCTTGTACTAGTTATTTTAATGCAAAGAATGTTTAAATAATGTTCCCAGTTACTTGATTTCATTCCAACTGGAATATGCCTCCTATCAGGTTATTTTTGATTTATAGGAAAGTTATGTGTTACTGAACTGGTGAATTTACTAATCATTTACATTCATTTAAATTAGTTAATTTTGAATCTTATTTTTTTTGTGTGTCTTACTGCATTAGCTAGAAATTATAGAGTAATGATGTGTACCAGTGGTGATGACAGCAGCTTGCATCCTTGTTTTGTCCTATTTATGGGAACCCCTTTAAACTGGCTTCTATGCTCCTTTAGTAGGTTCTCCTTGTTGGTTGGGTGCTTCCTTACTCTTTGGTACAAGATGCTCCAGTTTCATCAATGTATGTGTGCCCTTCTCACCTGACTCATGTCCCAACACCTTCACTTCTCCTGGGACCCAGCCATTGAGCCACTGGCTTTTGTACTGACTTGTTCAGGAAGGGAAGTGGGGGATAGGGTGTGAAGAATGAGTAATTTCTTTTCCCTTTGACAATGATTTACCAAATTCTATTAATAGCTTTTTCTTATATTGATTCATCCTTGGACTTTTGCACTGTGCTTTGATTTTTCTACTCTTTTAAGATTTGATAATTTATATTTTGATAACCTCAAAAAGCTTCAGAATGCTAGGAATTTTTAGATATTTCCTTAATTTCATTGTCTTTGATTTCTATGGGGAGGGCGGGGGGGGGTAAATCTTTCTCTTCCCTTTGTTGATTTTTCCAGCACCTTTGATTTTGGAAATGTTACCAGAATTATGGCTGCATTATCAGTGGTGAAAATTATTGATATGTCTCAGAAGCAAAGAATCACAGAATATTTATTTTCCATTGGTAGTATATGCTTCCAGCAAACGTCACCCCATTATTTATAATATCCGAGTTTAGAAAGGAGATTCCTAACATTTCCTGGAATTTCCAAAAGAGAAGAAAAGCAAAAAAAGAATTCAACTAAATGCCCATTTGTTAGCCCTGTTGGGAGGGACCACCTTTAAAGAATAATTGGTGAATATACTAATACCAATACCACTATCTTTCATCTCTAGCCTGACCTGAAAGAATTTCTTGCATCTCACAAAAAGGTTAATTGAGAGATAAATCTGCTCTGGAAAGAATTTGCATTTTAAGCAGAGATGGAATTTGGGGACGTGCCATGTAGACATCTATCATTTTACAAATTATAATTATTGTCAGTGACCTGAAACCCAGAATAGGTTATGATGATTAAATAATATCCATAGTTTTGCTGTTCAGGAATGCCTTCATCTTCCACTCATTATCATTGCCTTGACCGTTAGGCCCAAGGTGCATAAGTTGCTTATATTTATCTGGACAGTTGATCAATTTTGTAGGCAACTATTTTACAGGCATGATTTTCTTGCTCTGACAGATAATGAAGTCTGGATTGCTATCTTTATTTTCTGTCTCACACCAACCCTTTTCACCATTTCTGTTTAAAGAAGATATTACGATGTATGTATGGCCATTCTTCCCAAAAGATCTATGTATTTCTGGGTATACTTATGAGCATATGCTCACAGTACATGTGTACTTCTGGGTATGTTCTTATCTATGCTTGTAATTAGAATATTCATTTATTCAACAGATTTAGTGAGAGACTTCTATGTGCTGGACACTGTTCAAGATCCTGAAGGTGGTCCTCGTATGAAAATTCAACAACTGGTATTCCAGAAACCAAAGCCCTGATACTATTTTCTAATTTCTGTTGTGTAAAAACTCTCACTGTAGCCATTTTCAGGCTATCCACATTCTGCATTACCTGGCATAGTAAAGGTAGCAGCCTCATCATATCTTGATAATAATTATCAAGAGGACTGTTTTAAAATAAGCTGAAAAAAAGCTGATGATCTACAAGAGGAAAGTGTCTAATATATACCCCCAAATGTGATTGTGTGTTGTATAAAAGCATGGAGATGCAGAGGGGTCTGAGATGATACACACTGGATTTAATATGGATACCTCTCAATGATGTGGGATAGAAGAGAAGTCAGGCAACAAAGGTGCGACTTTTAAACTTAATTATAGTTGGAATTTTCATGAGCTACAATTTTTAAAGAGAGAATCTGCACTGCCCACGTTGAACAAGCACAGCTCTCATATGAAACTGGTCAGAGAGTAAACAAATGCACAGTGGATACAAGGCAGTTTTCCTGAGAGCGTCATCTATCATCAAGTAAGAATCACCACAGATGGAGTCATTGCTGAATGATTAAGTTACTTGCTGTCAAGAAAACAACAAACTGTTGAAAGAAGGTAAAACAGAATCAAGACACTTGATTAGTGTTCCAGTTACTGTATAATAAGCCACCCCAAACAGTAGCTTCAAATGATGACAGTGTTTATTTTGTTCACAGATTTGCAGCTTGAATGAGGCATGGTAGCAACATTTTGTCTCAGTTCTACTTGGCATCAGATGTGGTGACAGGAAGACCCAAGGGTGTATCACCTGAACAACTCCCTCGTATGTCTGGTGATGGCACTCGCTGTTGGTTGAGGCCACCAGGGCACTGGAGCGGGAGCACCGATCTGTGAGCCTTCCGTGGGGTAGAATACAGTGGCTGGATTCTCTAGGCAAGTGTCCCAAGACAGAGCCAAGGAGAAACCATGTCAACTTTTATAACCTAATCTTGGACATTATACCACATCATTCTCTCCATATTCCCTTCGTAAAGGTAGTCACAAAGCATTGCCCCATTCCAAGGAGAGGAGAAGACTCTACCTCTCGACAGCATGTAACAATTTCTGTAAGTACAGGTTGGGCTGAAAATATTAACATGGTCATTTTTTTGGAAATTGCAGCTTGTTGCAGTAAGTTAAGTCATCTCCCGGCCGACGTCATCTACTCCCCATAGCTGCAAATAAGAAAATAAGAAAAATTAGCCATATCCTCTCAGCTGCGACAACAGTGAGTATTGCAGCGTCACCTTTACTGCAGAGAACATTCATGCATTGTGAAAACTAAATTCTTACATGGGAAGCCATTATTTCCTATGCCTAGCACAGCCATGATTTTTAAATTAATTTTCCTTTTTGTTGTCCAATGTATCTTAACCTATAGGCAGATTGACACATTGTAGGGATGGTAAAAGGCTGCCTCTGACTCAAAGCTAGTGGGTGGTTTCATTTTTGTTTATCTCTAAACTTCTCAAATGCGAAAAAGCATAAAAAAGGTCATGAAAATGAATGTTCTAGTTTGGAATTTCAGATATTTCTCTTCGGTGTATACCAGTGTCCTTACTACCTACCAACCCCTCTCTAAGGCTGTGCAGTGTATTGTTTGAGGGTCAGATGCATCTCTCATTTATTAGGGCTTGAATAAACATGCAGGCATTATTTGTGATTTCCTTGGTTTCACAATGGAAACCTATGCATGCATAGGATATGTACCAGGTAAATCTGGGTTGCCCATGACTAGCACATAAAAAATTGTCAGAAAACACCAATTAATGGAATTGGTGGGGCTCATTTCTCTGGACATACCCAGGTTTTTGCTTCATTTAGGAAGATGAAGTCTTAGAAACTAAGCTCTTTGGGTAATTGCCATGTAAAACGAATGGAAAAAAAAAAAAGCCTTTCATACTCTTTTAAATGGTGGAAAACAGCTCTTAGTCATGGTTGGATAAGTTAGTTGAAAGAATTTCGAATTTCAACAAAATTTTGCTCCAATATATTTTCTTTATACTGGAAACCACCATGAGACATTTCTTTTAAGTCAATGCTTTATTATTCAGAAATTTGTTAAAGCCTTGAAAGTTTTAGCAGTCCTTTTCCTCCCGTTACTATAATGCCAAAATAGAAAAAAAAGTAGACTACTTGTATCTTGTCTGAAATGTACAGCATAAGTGGAATCCAAATCCTGGGTGCCCAGAGGTACATGTTGATTGATGTACACTTGTAAGGAACATTTACTGACATCCTCAGCTAATTATGAAAAATCATCAATTAAAGTTAGCCAGGCATGCATTTTTAAGATTCCTATACCCCAAAGATGCTGACTCACAGACCAAGGGTAAGGCCAAGGATTTATTTTCTTCAAAGATTGCCCTTGTGATTCTGGGTATCAGCCCAGGGTGGACATGGCTGAACTAGTATATTTGCTAACTCTTAAAGCAATTTTTGTGAGCTAAGTGTTTTGCCCTGAGTGAAGCTTTTATAGATCAGGACAGTGCTGATGAATTTGAAATTTTATCTTTGTTACATTTAACAATAGGGCCATAGGTTTACACTAAACTTTTATATATTGATGCACTTTCTAGAAGGTACAGCTTAATAAAAGAAATGGGGAAAGGAATCTGGTTCATAAATCTTATTTTTTCCCTTTTTTTGTGTTTTGACTGAAATACAGATTATATAATAATAGTAATGATAATTTAGTATTTTTCTTTTAGATCCTCCAGGCCCCTTTAGGTAGAATGCATGAACTGCAAACAATTATGGTTAGAGGTCATGAATGAAGTCACAAAGAATAAAATTTCCATAGGTAGAGAAATAGGTCTCTTAAGCTGTCTTTGTTTATTCTTCTCGCTATTATGGGTGATTTCCATTGTCCCCAGAGAGATTCCCCATAATTTCCTGTCCCGCCAGTTCATGTCTCTTAGATAAAATTCTTGCTATTTTCATTCTTTTCTTGAGTATGGTGAGCATCTTTATGATTATTACTTTGAAGTCTTTATCTGGAAACTTACTTATCTCCATTTCCTTAAGGCTTTTTCCCCTGGGATTTTATCTTATTTGCAAAATATTCCTCTGTCTCCTCATTCTGCATGACTTTGTGTTTATTTCTATATATTAGCTGAAATCTTAATCTTGATATTTATCGTTTAACCTTGTCCTAGCTCTTTGAACCATCTGTTTGTCTAAGCACCCTGAGTTTTTCTTAAATTTCCAGTTGAAGGTACCAAGATCTCTTTCATTGTTTGAGTCGTCGGACCCAGAAATACAATCCCCGCTAGCCACCAGTCAAGTACTGAATGGGCACCCCCTCTTTAGGCTTGTGTGCACCAGCCAGCCTTGGTGGGGCCACAGCAGTGTCACACAAGATGAGGGTGGTTCACCCCTGGTGGCTTCAACATGGCCACGATGTATACAGAGGGGGCAGGTAGCGTGCCCCAACTGGTTTGGCAGGACTGCAGCTGTGGCATGGGGTGACTTGTCCTCCAGTGCTAGCAGATTGGAGGGATTTCCTTTTTAACAGATCCTCCAGTGTTTCTTTCCCCAGAGAGATTCCCTGTAATTTCCTGCCCCACCAGTTCATGTTTTAAGCTTGGCAAGTAAACCTGTTATGCACAGTCTAGGTACTTTTCATATTGCGGCTTTTGTTTTGGGTCCCAGTTTGAATGAGTCCATGTTTGAGCCTGTAGGAGCAGACTCTCCAATCCCTATTGCCTCATGCATCTGAGTCCAGTTGTTTTTCAAAGCCAGAATTTGGGGAGTTTGTCTCCCTGGTGCAGGTCCCAAATGTTCGGGTGCACACCCTTTGATTCTCAGAGAAACGCCATATTTGCGATATGTTTGCTGATAGTAAATCAGCATGCTGGGGTTGGCGTTCCTGGCAAGAAATTGTTTCTGCTTCTCCTCCCCTTCTTGATGTGCTCCTTTATGCTTTGATGTAGAGGTATGTTTAGCTAGTTTTTGCTTCTGTCTCAGAAATGCTTCATATTTGGCTATAGATTTGTCCTGTGGGAAAAGTTCAGGAACTATGTTTCCATCTTATCTTGGTGTTTTCTGTTATACTCTCTCTTAACTTGGTAGATATATATTCAATAGCTCTGTTCTGTTCTTGATTCTCAATGTGTTATCTTGGATTATGTATTGAGACCCTTGAGGGATTAAATGTGGTGCTGATCCTCTAACAGGGGTGTTTTGCTTTTGCTGCCATCTTAACACTGGGTATATTTCTACTGATTGTCCCCCATAAAATATGAAGCGCATAGACATGGGTTTTGCCAAAAACTTTAACTTTCGTTAAAGTAGCAATTAGATCCTACTTTAGTTTTTATCAAGAAAGTTCACACTGAGTACTAATAAATCATTAAATAGTTAAGAATGCAGGCATATTGGTAGTTTTCAGAAACAAATTTGCTTTACATGCTTTAAGGACATTTAAAAATGTATTTTTAGCTCCTCAAATTATTTATGTAAAACCTCTCTTTGTTCCAATTACTTTTGAGTCTAGAAACACAACCTTAGCTTATTAAATGTAGGGAAGTATTTTAAAGGTTGTCCAGTGCAGCAAAAGCTTTAAATATGGGGCCCTCTCCTAACTTCAGATGTAGAGTTCTGCTTGATAATCAGCCTGATGACTATGGGAAGCTTTGTCAACCTAAATGGCAGAATTCACCCCAATTTAAGTTTTCTAGTAGCCATAGATGAATGAGTTGCTTAACCTTTAATCAAGTATAAGAGCTATTTGGGAACCACGTACTGCAGTTCAAGCCTCAGTTCTAGCATCTCAGAGACTTGTGACTAGTCAGGTACTTAACATCTCTGAGTCTTATTGTTCAAATTATTTAAAAAAAATGATCCATGCAAATGAGGTTTGCAATCTAGCATGTGTGACTAGCCTGGATGCTGAGCAAACATGGCTCAATAAAATAGGTATAGTAACCTGCTCTCCAGGAGCTCAGCTCATAAGACATGAGAATGAGTTACCTACCCATTATAGTCAGAAGATATGTTCTGTGATAGGGATCACCTTGGTTTAGACCTGGGTACACTGTGCAGGTAAACCTTTTGGAAAACTTACATCAAAGCTGAGCTAGGAGTAATGACTAGGAGTTGACAGAAGTAATTAGGAGTCTCTTAACTTTCTTCCCTCTAAAATGGAAACACACCTACCTTGTTGGGTTGTAGTGAGAAATACATGAAATGACTATAACACACTAGCACTCTGCCTGCTAATTCAGTGTTGCCAGAAAACATATATTCAGTATATGTTTATTCAATATATATTCAATAATAGGTACCATTCTAGCCAATGATGATTTAGAAAAGAATCAGATGCCATCCTGGGTCTTACAGGCCAGACATCCAACTCCAGTTCCCTAGACACTGTCTATTCTTTCTCCTGTTCTACTGTATTGTACTTGTCTGTCCGTGCATCTGAGTCTTGATTACCAGTTTAGTGTGACCAGGATTGCTTCTCTCGCTCACTGCTGCAGCTTCAATACTTAGCACTTCCAGCTGCCTGTGAACCTTTGCTTTCTGTCTTATCCCCTGCAACAGGTGCCTGCCATATCCTCTCTCCCTGCCCAGTTTTCAACGATCAGCCCCAGCTTTTATTTGTTGAGAGGCTTTGTCTCAGTGCTGAGGCTCATTCAGCTCCCACACAAGAGAGAAAAAGAGGAAGTGAAGGGGAACTGAGTCCCACCACAGTTGCTGTCAGCAGTGTGGGATACAGTTGGTTGATGGATCAATGCCCCAGTACCTGGTGCCTGGATAGATAACTCTCAGACACGTGTTCTATGCTAGCATAGAGTAAGCCCCCCTTAGGTCAGTTACCCCTAGCAACAACTTGATTGATGATGTGCCTACCTTTAGCTGGTTTCCCTTCCTTATCTTGCTTCCCTTACTACCTTACCAGGGATTCCCCCAACTCCCAAATCAATCATTAACACTTGGATCCATGTTTCAAGGTCTGCTCAGACTGGTCCACTCAGGACCAATTCCCTACCTATACCTAGGGAATTCTGCTTCCTATGAAAAGCTCATCTCCATGATTAGAACAGAAATTCAGATATGCTTGAGCCAGGATGGGAACCATCCTGGGGCTTTGCAGATCATATGCTCCCACTGCACTATCTAAATCAGAAGTAATGTCACGGAAAGTAGGAAATGCCCAAAATTGATTCTATTGACAGACAGCAGTGGAGACAATTTACATGCTAGCTTACAAAACCCAGTGTGGGTGGCACACACAGTGCAGTCCAGGAGATAAGGTGTGGCAGCAATGGAGACTGTACCCTAGCATTTCCACCTGGAGATTTTTGAGCACTGTTCCTCCCTTTGCACATGCCTCTCAGTTTTGGTCCTTTAGTCCTTTCAAAGATTCTTTGATCTCTCTGTTATCATTCATGGTAAATTCCTCTCCCGCCAGCATGTCAAGGTCAGTTTCTGTAGTTTGTAACTCTAAGAATGTGGTCTGTATCAGTATAGAGTCAGGAAAACAGTCCTCTAGATCTTAAAGCAGATGGAATTTAATGCAGAGAATTGGTTAAAAGGATGATGGGAAAATCAAAGAACAATGAGGCCCTCAGAGAAGAGGAGGAAGGGAGCTCCCTGTCCAGCAGAAACTAGAGCCTCAGCAGCTCCTGGCTGGAGGGACCAACCAGGGGGACCCAGGACCTGAACCTCTGCAGGATGGCGGGAGAAAGGGAAAGAAATGTCTGGTCTCTTCCTTATTTACGCCTTTCAATTTTACCCCATACCTCCTATAAGCTGTAAATAACCAGAAGCTAGAGGGTAAGGGAATCTGTAATTCAGAACAGAACAGAGGAAGAGCTAGAAACATATCTGAGGGCCTCCCTGGTGGCGCAGCGGTTGAGCGCTGGGTTGCGAAGCTGCCTGCAGCCTTTGCAGCGCCAGTTTGATCCCCGGCTGCTCCCTGGCCACCATAGGAGGGTCCCACATGGCGCACAGACCTCTCCTGCCGCCCACTGCTCCCCTCAGCAGTGTATTTCATCAGTCTGCCTGCTCTGCTCCCTGCTCTGGCTCTTACCCTCCCGCGCTTCTGACTGTATAAATAAATAAATAAATCTTTAAAAAAATATATATCTGAAAGCCCACAGGCAGTTGACATGTAGTAGGAACTCAAGTATTTTTTTGACCGTATGAAAACAGAGACTAAGCAAGAAGGTTGGAACCAGGACCTTGGGTTATAGCAACTCTTGAACAATAGGGGAATAAAAGGATTCTCCTAAAAAGCAGCCCTCAGACATAGGAGGAAACCAAGAGTAGTGTCCTAGATGCCACAGTTCTGAAGCAATCAAATCTGCCAGCCTCGTAAGTGGATTTCCACCAAATAGACCTTGAATTATTCATTGAGTCTAGGCTGGAGACTCAGAGCTTATCCTTAGCTTTGGGTATCATAGCGTCTAATCCAGGCTATTCCCTGGGTGACTCGGGTTATTAAGTGAGGATAGTAGTGCTTGCCAACTTTTGTTGGGCAAGGTAAGAAGCAGTGAATAATGAAGGTTTAAAATACTTTGCAAAAGGGATGTGTTGCAGTAGGAATTTTAATTGATGAACTAGAGACAAGCATATTCATTCTTTCAATTTGAATGTATGGGACTGTCCTGTCTGGCTTATTAAATAAATGGAATGTACTATCTTTGTTAGTGGCCATGCAACCTTACTGCAGAAGAGAAAACAAGTGTTTTTGGGATTTGTGAGGAGGAACGTGGTACAATGAAAAGAGCATAGACTTGAGATTCAAGCAGACTTGTTTTAGTTATAGCTTTGCTGCTTCTTAGCCTGCTGATTTTAGATACTTCATGTTGTCAATAGAGTCTTGGTAACTGCTCCTTTAAATGATGTATAATGAAACCAGGTCTTCAAACTTTTTTTCTCATCAATGTTATAACAAAATGACACTGAAAGAAATGACATCATGCAAGGACCTGTTGTATTTAAACTGAACTTCAGTATCTTCATTTAAAACATTCATCATAACAGTAACTCCTGGTTTAGAATTATAATTTTTATGATTATGTGGGTAAAGCTTCTAGCATAATGACCAGCAGACTGGGCACTTCATAAAATTTATTCCCTCCCTTAACCAACCTTCCTCCTCTTTACCGTTGCTCTAACCTAGGGGAGGGAAAAAGTAAGTAAGTAAACTGAAATACATCCTAGAAAAAAACGGCTAGCATGATTTGGTTTTACAGAGAAATGCCAAAAGGAATTAGAACCCCAAACTCAGTGCTTCTGCTCATTGTTAAAAGTCCCCAGATCCAGGGGAATTTTAAATCAAATTGCATTTATTCAGAATTTCAAATGTTCTAAAAAAAATCATCTTCATTTATTTTGATTTTTAAAATATGTCTTTACTTCCCATGATGGCTGACAAATATCTATTTATAATTTGTGTGGTATTTCATTCTCAGGTGATTTCTCACTGTTTCTGTGACCCAAGCAGGGAATCCTGTTACTCACCACCCAGTTTCTTCCTGACACAGCTAGATATATGGTTGGCCCAGCCCAGAGGAGCTGGGCCTTTGTTCTGGGTCAACAGCAGCAAGTGTTGCCAAGATACCACATAAAACACTAGGCCCCTAGGTCTCCCTCAGGACTTCTGGAGCAGCTGTCTCTAGCTCAGCTGTTAAATTTTCAGTAACTCCATGAAATCTAAATGCATCTGTCTCCCAGATGGGACCCTGCCTAATAAAGTGACTTCCTCCATGCTGGCCAGTCTGTGTTTTTAGTCGGCCCCTAAAGACAGTGTGGGGCTGAGAACCACAGAGGAGACTAACTAGGATGGAGGAAAACCCTATGATGCCTCATGGCAGAAAAGTGCCAGCCAGCCGTGAGACCAGGGGGCTGCTGTCAGGGTCTTGGCAGCTTGGCTTGACTTTGAAACATTACATGGTGCCTGGATCAACTCAGGTCTCATTTACACTCTATCTTTGCACAGGTCATCTCTCTGCTTCCTCACCTGTTCCAGGTGTTCTTTGGCTCAATCCACTTTTATCTTTTAATTTTGGACCCTAACAGATAACTATCCCTTTGTCAGTCATGTACCTTTAAGTGATTTTGTTTTAAAAAATAGGATGTTAAACATATACACAGGGATGGAACACTCCAGGAGAGTTGTTCCTCCCTTGCTGGCAGCAGCCAAGCCCACTGGCAGGTAGTGCCACTGTCCCCAGTAGTCTGGGATTACTGCAGCAGCACCTACTCCTCCTCTGACCCTGTTCAAAAAAATCTGATTGTAACTAGAAGGGCGGAGTGAAACATGCTTTGTTGTTTCAGGACTAACAGTAAGTCATTTAATTTCATGTTCTAAATAGTATGCTGCCTCTGTTTACTCCAGATTATGTAAAGATTTCTGACATTGTCTTTAACTGTTTAGTTGAGGAACCTAATGTTTCTTATTCAATTATGTTTCCTGCAACAGTATTTGCCCATTAATAAAAACATTTCACTTTTTCTGTACATGTTAAGTCTTCCCAACAACCCATAATACTCAAGGAAGAGTTTTTGGCAAGTTACATATAGAAAGGTGTTTAGTTCTTATAATAACTCCACGAAGTGGGTGCATTATGATCCACATTTTATAGATGGAAAACAGGTGAATTGATTCACATAAGATCATAAACGGCAGAGTCAGGACTTGAAGCCAGTCAGCTTGAACCCACGTTCCCGAGATCAAGCAGTACAGCCTATGATTTAACTTTCCACACAGCATATCTACCAGATGATCAGTTAATTTTTTTCTTATAGAGCTCCTTCTCATGTATGTCAAGTCCTCTAGTTTCACCTGGATTGCTTGTTTTCTACACCTGTGCCCACTTGTCATCCGGGGACTTATTTTCACTATTGTTCAGGGAATTTTCTTTATCTCCCTTCTATATTGATTTCTTGCTTTCTGGAAATTGTTTCCTCTTCCTTGGTTTACTTCATTGCTTAGATGGAACCATCTTTCAGAAGTCGAGAAAGGTACATAGAAGACAAAATACTTTTTAGATTGTAAATGTCACAAAATGTTTGTATTCTATCTTCTAGCACTGCATATAACTTTTGCTACCATTCCTGTTCTGGATCATTCATGTGTGACCTCTTTTTTACCCTTTCTTGAAACTATCTTTGTGGTGTTCTGAAATAGTACAATGTTGGTGGATCTTTTCTCATTTGTTGTGCTGAGTGCTCTGTAGGCTTTTCAGCCTTCAAGTTGAGAAAATGTTCTTGGAATAGCTCCCTTAACATTTTTCTCTTTCTGGGTCTTATTGCTAGAATGTTGGCCCTCTGCATTGGTATCATAGTTTCATCTCTTTGCTCTGACTTAAAAAAAAAAAAAAAGATTGAGATTGTCTTTTCCTTGGATTCATTTGTTGTATGTGAGATGTATATACATCACCATTAGCATTTTTTTTTTATAGAGGCATGTTTTTATTTATTTATTTATTATATTTGTTTGTTTGTTTTGTTTATACATGCACTGGGTACAGTCAGAAGCGCGGGAGGGTGAGAGAATTCACCAGAGCCAGAGTGGGGAGCAGAGCAGGCAGAAGGACTGAAGTACACTGCTGAGGGGAGCAGCGGGTGGCAGGAGAGGTCTGCGCACCATGTGGGATCCTCCTCCGGTGGCTGGGGAGCAGCTGGGGATCGAACCGGCGCCGCAGAGGCCGCGGGCAGCTTCGCAACCCAGCGCTCAACCGCTGCGCCACCGGGGAGGCCCCACCATTAGCATTTTTTAACCAATAATAGATATTTGGGTATGACATAAACACACTATATCTATATAAGCCTTTATATATATATAGATATATATATATGACATTATAGAAGACACATGTCTGTGTCTCAATCTTATGAGATATATATGACACACATAAATTTTATCTATCATTTAAATTTGATCCTAATAATAGCATCATGACTTTGCTTTAAGGATAAATAGCTTATTTTAGCTCTCTAAGGTATTAATTATAGTTTCATTAAAGTTTTCATTTTTTAAAATTCTTTGCTTCTTCTGTTTTGATGTTTACATCTTTTATGTTAGAGACTAAATGTCAAGTAATCCTTGACATTCTGTTCATGCTTTTTTTTTTAATGCTGATTAGAAGCTCTGTATGCTTAAACCTAGCTTGTAAACTGTAGAATAATTGTGAGTGTGTGTAAAATATATGTATGTTTGTCATGAGTTGACTTTTTATTGAATATTAGTACCTATAGGTTTTTCCCTAGGCATGATATTTATGTATGTCAAGTTTTGAGATAGTTTATATTATGGTGGCAGAAACTTAAAATTCAATATCTTCTAGTTTCCTAAAACTGTTTCTGCAACTTGGACCCTGCTTCCCTGTCATGTTGCTTAGCAATCTTCTCTCATCTTATATACAGCTGTTTGGGTCATGCTGACCATATCTTCGGAGCTTTCTTTATACCCTGATCAGCTTTACAAATTATTTCCTAAATGATCACAGTTCCAGCGAAAAGAACTGTTGACTTTGTGCCACATACCCAAACAGCAATGATTGTGTTAAAAAACTAATAGTTATGTGATAGCTATTGAACTTGACTTCTGCAAAGGTGCCAATTTCCATATAATCCTTGTTTCCTAATTGTAATAATGCATGTAGACCCATTCATTAAAATAATTACATTTATCTTGAAGTGCATCAATCTTCTACTGTAGAACTAATGGTTCTACTAAAACCAACTGTTTATTTATCCTCCTAAGGAGCATGCTTGAGACTTTCTATGTATTGGAACAGTCACACTAGAAAGTCTTACTGACTTCTAATTTAATTCTCTAGACCCGTTGGCAAATTCCTTTGTAAATGACTCCGTCCTAAGTTCTTAAGTACTTAAAATGGTAAATACTTGATTTCCTTTATGTGGCATCAAATATTTGATTTTCTGATCTTATCTTATTAGATGCCCTAGCTTCATTTGATATACTGGACTGCTCTCTGCTTCTTGAAGTGTCCCTAGATAGCACCTTCTTCACATAGAGACTGGTTTTGATTCTCTTTTGTTAGTTTCAGCTCCTCAACATCAGATATGATAGTGCTTCAAGATCCTATACTCACCCCCTTTCTCCTCGTTGGTCTCTTTAGGTGATTCCACCCAGTCTGCATTTATACTGTTGAGCCCTAGATCTTTAACTGTGTTGTATCTCCGGGACTCCCATCTCTAGTTGCCTACTTGATATCGTGTTGCCTACTTGATATCGTCACATAGTCCAGCACTAGATGTCTATTGAACACCCATATGGAACTGTTGAGTCCCTCCCATCAGTACTCATCCTAACTACTCATTCATACCTCTTGCCACTTTGGAATATGGCACCAACATCTAACTCCTTGCTCAAGCCAAAAATCTGACAATTACTATTATCTGCCCCTCCCATTTAATCCACAAAAACCATTTATCTGCAAACACTATTGATTCTACTCCAAAAATGCTTGGTCCAATATTCTGTATTGCTGTGACTATTACCTTAGATAAAGGCATCATGTTCATTCCCTCCCTAGACTTTTTGAACTGGCTCTTCCTCTGCCTAAAATGAAGTGCTCTCATTCATACATGGCACATTTTTTCTCATACTTTCATCTCATCCTGTGTCCTCAGAGAATCTTTCTCTGGATTACAGTACTTAGTCGTATGATACTTAGCAAAGTGTTTTCATATTCATGAATTTATTTAATACAATTAATTAAATTATTGATTGATTTTTTTCTTATGTACTATGCCAAGCAGAGTTTGAGAGTCCTAAAGCTGACAGGGTGACAAAACTGAATTATTACTCAGATGTATACTGGATAAGAAAACTTATGCCAAACTTTCAGAATATGTCAGGGATTTGTAAAAATCACAACAATTATGTATATTTAATAAGTTATAGGCCCCCCAGAGTGTGGACGCCTTAAGAGTAGTGAACTTATCAGCCTTAATCAGCATGATATCAGTGTTTGGCATTAAGAAAGTACTCAGTATCTGTATATTGAAAGGTGCTTTAGAACTCTTCTAGTCCAGGGGCATCCCTGGTGGTGCAGGGGTTAAAGTCTCAGCATTATCAAGCTATCACCAGCCACTGCAGTGAGTTCAATCCCTGGCCAGGGAGCTAACCCACCTGGCACAGCAGACCTCTCCTGTCTTCCCCGCTGCTCCCCTCAGCAATGTGTTTCAATCAATCTGCCTGTTCTGTTCCCAACTCTGTCTCTGGTGAATCGTCTTAAACCACCCTGCCCACACCTCTGGCCTGTACCCCAGTTCTTGAATGCATAAATAACTAAATCCTTTTTTTATATATATTTTTTACATTTTTGCACAATGTATGCATTTTCATCTTAGTTATAGTCCCCATACAATTCCCACACCCCTTGTTTTGATCCTGCTCTCTCCTCCCCCGCCCCCTTGTAGTGTGTCTCTGGGTTATAGTTTTTTGTTGATTTTGATTTTTGCTTTATTATAATTAGTCTTTTTCCTGGTTCCTTATTTAGGTTTTCTAAATTCCTGCTATGAGTGAGACCATCTGGTATTTTTCTTTTTCTTTCTGGCTTATTTCGCTGAGCATGATCCCTTCCAACTCCATCCATGTTGCTGCAAACTGCATGTGTTTATCTTTTTTTGATTACTGAGTAATATTCCATTGTGTATATGTACCACATCTTCTTGATCTAGTCATCCATTTTTGGGCATTTGGGTTGTTTCCATAGCTTAGCTATTGTAAATTGTGCTAACTAAATCTTTAAAAAAAAAAAAAAAGTCATCTAGTCCAACCTTTCAACTGTTACAGGTAGAAAACCAGAAAAGCAATTTGCCAAAGGTCAAGCAAGCAGCAGACTACTATTTGGCTTTTTGGTTTAAGTTCTCATTTTTATGGTGACCTCAATTATTGCTCATAGCAATTATTTTAAAATATACTCTTGGTTTCACCCTTATGATCCATTCATTGTCTTACTATTGGGTACCCGCATTTTTCCATATGAGCGTACTGTGACCAGATGCCAACTACCAACTAGTTGCCAGTGATTGGTCATCATCCTGGAAGAGTTGTGAACTTTGGGAACTGACTTTTTGGCAATTGTCTCATTGACCTACTATAAACTTACTTAAAAAAAAAATCAAATACTTGTAGAATTTTACATCTACTTTGTTATTACTTCAGTGACCCTTTTTTTGGTTGTTTTCTTTTTATTTATATATATTTTTACATAATTGTTCAATTTTAAACAATGTTTGTTTCCCCTACCTCTCAGGTATAGTCTTCATAGAATTTCCTTCACCACTGCACCATTTTACAGGGTAATTGTGATTTGTTAAAAGCCTTTCTTCTAGTTCCTTTCTTCACAAGCTGTTTAATGTGAAGCAAGCCCTTAACACTAAGTTTCAATTTTGTTACCAACAGCTTTCCCATAGGGGAGGGGACTCTCAAGCTCTCTTTTGGCATAATACATATGGAAAGTCACTCTACATGGATTAAATCACTCAATAATCTAATCAGTTGTATTAAATTTATGAATATGAAAACATTTTACTAAGTATAAATGCATTACAGATATAAGTGATTAAATATAAGGGATCACTCACATTAATCAATCCCTAATGTATTAAATATAAAAAAGTTCTGTGATTTTTTTCTAAGTCCCCAACAAATGTCAAACTTTCAGAATAACTGTTTTTATCCAATATCCGAGTAATGATTTTAATTATCTTTTATTAAAAAATACTCATTATAGAGGGGCGGAGCAACATGGCGGCGAGGAGACGCTGCGAGTAAGATCTCCCATTAAAAAAAGTTAATAGGGAGGAAAAGCGGCAGGTCCCAGTGAGAACTGGGACACAGAAGATAAACGGACGACTCCAGCAAACTGCCCGAAGAAGAAAGTTGCCATAAAAGAGGACGAGAAGGGAGGGAAGCGCAGAACCCTGCTCCCCTCCCCCGCCCACAGAGGCGGCACTCTCCGACCAGCAGAGACGAGGGAAACAACAAACCAAAACGCCCAACAAGAAAAACGGATGCAGCAAGCGGGACTGTGAGTGGAAAGGAACTATTTCAGCCACCACACCCCGTGAACGGGAGCTGAGGCGAACCCTGCAGGATCCGCCGCGGAGGTGAGCTCCAGGCGCCATTAAAGAGAGCCCCGCCCACCAGGAGGAGACCAGCACCAGCACACAGCCCTGGCCGCCCGGTAAGCTTGCTCGAAAGCGGCGCTCGGATTGCAGCTGCCCAGGCCCCTGCGCCTGCGACCTAGGCTTGCGGGGAGACGGCGGAGGCCCTCCCTGAGTGAGCAGGAACAAGGTGCCCAGGCAGGGGAGCGGGATTCAAAAGGCGCCATTCCCGCGCCACTGATCTGGGCTACAGCCCGCGTCCTGGAACTGAGGGCTTTGGAACTGAGACCCGGGGCACGAAATTAGGGGTGTGGGTTCCCCACGACGGTGGGGCACAAGGCAGACACAGCACCCCAAAGCCGTTGAGGTGTACCCTACCATCCCCGCTCTGCTCCCTGTCCCACTGGGTGGAAAATCAGCTCCCCAAGGGCTCTAGGAGAGATCTCTGGTGCCACCTAGCGACTTGACCCCAGCACAGGCTACTGAAGGAGCTAGTGGCCAGCTGGGGAGTTAGCCCACACCGGGCCCCTTCTGAACAAGTAGTCTGAGCCCACAGGGAGAGCGAGCACCCACAGCCGGGGCAGACCAGGCGCGCAGAAGAGTGTGCCTGAGACCAGAAGCGCAGGGAGTGTGTCCCACATCACCATTTTAGAACAGGGACATTTCTTCAGTAAAGACTACCTGCAGAAGGCTTCCTCAGGAGCCAGAGGTGAGCGGGGGAAGTTCGCCCACGCCAGACCCCCTCTGGCCTGCAGTCCAAGCCCAGAGGGGAGCAGGAACCCACCGCCGGGGCAGACCAGGCGCACAGGGGAGTGTGTCCCCACATCGGCATTTTAGAACAGGGACCTTTCTCCAGTAAAGGCTGCTTGAAACTGACAGATGACTCCTGGAAGAACCAGAGGGGAACAGAGAAGCCCACCCAAGATGCCGGCCAGTCCCAACAACACAGTGTCCCAACGCATACGGCAAATTAGAAAACAGACAGTAGGGAGGAGAAGAACCACACGCAACCTAGCAACTCTCCAGAGAAAAAGCACACCACAAAAAGAAAGCCAGCCCCCAGATTGCAACGACAATAACTTGGAAGAATTTCTGAGCCTTCCAGAAAGAGAATTTAAAATTGCCGTGATTAAAAAACTGACAGAAGTCATAAAGGAAAACAATGATAAGGGAAAAATAATCAACGATCAGAAGAATGCAATTGAGTCCCTAGAGAGGGAAAACAATGGTCAGAAGAAAGAAATTGAGTCCCTAAAGAGGGAAGTAAAAGAAATGCAGGAGATCAAAGAATTAATGGAAGAACTAAAGAATTCTGGGAAAAGCAATGAAAGCAGAATAGATGAAATGGAAGAACGAATAAGTAATCTTGAAGACACAGAAATAAAAAGAACCAAAACAGAAAAGGAAAGAGAAGTACGAAGGAAAAAGAACGAAGAAAGACTTCGGGAACTATCTGACTCCATGAGGAAAGGAAATATAAGAGTTATAGGAATACCAGAAGGAGAGGAGAGAGATGTAGGAACAGAGAAAATATTCAAAGAGATAATTGAAGAGAACTTCCCAAATGTGAAGAAGGAGCTGAAAATTGATATACAAGAAGCAAGAAGAACACCAAACTTCCACGACGAAAGGAAAAATACAGCAAGACACATAATAGTAAAGCTCCCAAGAATCCAGGACAAGGAAAAAATAATGAAGCTGGCAAGAGGGAAGAAACAGATAACATTCAAAGGAAAACCAATCAGGCTGACATCAGACTTCTCCGAAGAAACACTACGGGCAAGGAGAGAGTGGAGGGACATAGTCAACAGACTCCAAGAAAACAGATGCCAACCAAGAATACTCTATCCCGCAAAGCTCTCCTTCCTCTTTGAAGAAAGAATATGGACCTTCCCAGACAAACAGAAACTCCGGAATTTCATTGCAACTAAACCCCCACTCCAAAAAATACTACAAGGAGTCCTAAAGCCAGAACCTCAGAGCGACGAATAACAATGAAAGAAGGCCAAAAAAAAAAAAAAAGTTATTAAAAGAATAAATAAATAAAATCAAAGGAAAGACAAGCACAATGGCAAATACAGATGTTAACATATCAATATTAACTCTAAATGTAAATGGACTAAACTCTTCAATAAAAAGACACAGAGTTGCAGCCTGGATTAAGAAACAAAACCCAACCTTTTGCTGTCTCCAGGAAACACATTTAGCTACAAAAGATAAAAATAGGCTCAAAGTTAAAGGATGGAAAACAATCCTACAAGCAAATGGACCAAAAAAGAAAGCAGGAACAGCTATACTTATATCAGATAAAACAGATTTCAAACTCAAAAAGATAAAAAGAGACCCCAATGGTCACTACATTATGATCAAGGGGACAATACTTCAAGAAGAAATAACACTCATTAACATATACTCACCAAACGAAGGGGCACCAAAATATATCAGACAACTGTTGTCCTCTCTGAAAACAGACATCAGAGAAAACACATACGTAGTGGGAGACTTCAACACACCACTATCAACAATGGATAGATCAACAAGACAAAAAATAAGTAAAGAAACCAAAGCTCTAAATAAAGACCTAGAGCAATTGGGCTTAACAGACATCTATAGAACACTAAACCCCAAAAAAACGGAGTACACATTTTTCTCAAGCGCACACGGATCATTCTCCAGGATCGATCACATACTGGGGCACAAGACAAACATCAACAGATACACCAAGATTGAAATCATATCAACCATCTTTTCTGACCATGAAGGCATCAAACTAGAAATAAACCATAAAAAGAAGGCAAGGAACTTTCCTACCTCATGGAGATTAAAAACCACACTACTGGAAGACCATTGGACTAATGAGGAGATCAAAGAAGAAATTAAAAAATTTTTTGAATTGAACGACAAGGAGGACACCAGTATCCTAAATGTATGGGATGCAGCAAAAGCAGTAATAAGAGGAAAATATATAGCAATAGAAGCTCACATCAAGAAACAAGAAAGAATGCAAAGAAACAACCTAATCTCGAAGCTCAAAGATCTAGAAAAAGAACAACAAAAAAACCCCAAAACCAGTAGAAGAAAAGAAATAATAAAAACCAAAGAAGAAATAAATGAAATTGAAACTAAAAAAACAGTCCAAAAGATCAATGAAACCAAGAGCTGGTTCTTTGAAAAAATCAATAAAATAGACAAACCCCTAGCCAGGCTCACAAAGGAAAAAAGGGAGAAAGCACAAATAAACAGGATCATCAATGAAAGAGGAGAAATCACAACGGACACAGCAGAAATCAAAAGAATAATCAGTAACTACTATGAACAGTTATATGGAAACAAGTTTAACAATCTAGAGGAGATGGACAAATTCCTACAACTCTACAATCACCCAAAGCTAGATAAAGAAGAAATAGAACACCTAAACAGACCAATTACAATTAGCGAAATTGAAATGGTTATCAAAAACCTCCCCAAAAACAAAAGCCCAGGACCTGATGGATTTACAAATGAATTCTACCAAACATTCAGAGACGAATTAGTGCCTATCCTTCACAAACTCTTCCAAAAAATTGAGAAGGAAGGGACAATACCAAACACGTTCTATGAAGCCAACATTACACTAATACCAAAACCGAACAAGGACAACACAAAAGGAAAACTACAGGCCAATCTCCCTAATGAACACTGATGCAAAAATCCTCAATAAAATTTTAGCTATCAGAATCCAACAATGTATCCATAAGATAATTCACCACGACCAAGTTGGATTCATTCCAGGGGCACAAGGATGGTTTAACATCCGAAAATCAATCAACGTTATCCAACACATCAACAAAAAGAAATATAAAAACCATATGATAATATCAATAGATGCTGAGAAAGCTTTCGACAAAGTGCAACACCCATTCATGATAAAAGCCCTTGAAATTCTTGGGATACAAGGAACATACCTCAACATCATAAAGGCCATCTATGACAAGCCAACAGCCAGTATCATTCTCAATGGTGAAAAGCTGAAAGCAATTCCATTAAGATCTGGAACAAGACAAGGATGTCCACTCTCACCATTGCTTTTTAATATAATACTGGAAGTCCTAGCCAGGGCAATAAGACAAGAGAAAGACATCCAAGGAATCCAAATAGGAAAAGAAGAAGTCAAACTATCACTATTTGCAGACGATATGATATTATACATAGAGAACCCCAAAAACTCCACAGAAAAGCTAATTCAACTCATCAATCAGTTCAGTAAAGTGGCAGGATACAAAATCAACACGCAAAAGTCAGTAGCCTTCCTATACACAAACAATAAATCTGAAGAAGAAGAAATCAAAAAGACCATCCCTTTTGTTATTGAAACAAAAAAAATCAAATATTTGGGAATAAATCTAACAAAAGAGGTAAAGGACCTATACAAAGAAAACTATAAAACACTGTTAAAAGAAATAGAAGAAGACACAAAGAAATGGAGAGACATCCCCTGCTCATGGATTGGAAGAATAAACATTATTAAAATGGCCATCCTTCCAAAAGCAATATACAGATTCAATGCTATTCCAATCAAAATTTCAATGTCATTCTTCAAAGAAATAGAACAATTATTGATGAAATTCATATGGAATCACAAAAAACCCCGAATAGCCAAAGCTCTCCTGAAAAAAAAAAGAAGGGAATGGAGGCATCAGACTCCCAGACTTCAAACTATACTACAAAGCCATAATCATCAAAACTGCATGGTATTGGAACAAGAACAGACATACAGACCAATGGAATCGAATAGAAAATCCAGAAATAAACCCACAGATTTATGGTCAACTAATCTTTGACAAAGGAGCAAAGACTATGCATTGGAGCAAAGAAAGTTTGTTCAATAAATGGTGCTGGGAAAACTGGGTCGCTACATGCAAAAGAATGAAGCTTGACCACCACCTCACACCATACACAAAAATCAACTCAAAATGGATTAAAGAACTAGACATAAGACCTGAAACCATAAAATATATAGAAGGAAATATAGGCGAAACACTACGTGATTTGCACATCAAAGACATCTTTAGACACATCACCCAAAGCAGTGATAGTGAAGGCAAAGATAAACAGCTGGGACTATATCAAATTAAAGAGCTTTTGCACAGCAAAAGAGACAATAACAAAAACAAAGAGAAACCCCACCAACTGGGAGAACATTTTTGCACCCAACACTAATGATAAAGGACTGATCACAAAAATCTGCAAAGAGCTGATGAGACTCAACAACAACAAAGAAAATAATCCAGTCAAAAAATGGGCAGAAGAGCTTAAAAGAAACTTCTCTGAAGAGGAAATGCAAATGGCCAACAGGCATATGAAAAAATGTTCAACATCACTTGTCATCAGGGAAATGCAAATCAAAACTACCATGAGATACCATCTTACACCAGTAAGAATGGCACATATTAAAAAAACTAGCAACAACAAATGTTGGCGAGGGTGTGGAGAAAAAGGAACTCTTCTGCACTGTTGGTGGGAGTGCAAACTGGTCCAACCACTGTGGAAAGCTGTGTGGAGATTTCTGGACCTACTAAACATAGAGCTTCCATATGACCCAGCAATTCCACTCCTAGGTATTTACCCAAAGGACACAGAAACATCAATTCCAAAGAACACCTGCACCCCTATGTTTATAGCAGCACTGTTTACAATAGCTAAGCTTTGGAAACAACCCAAATGCCCAAAAATAGATGACTGGATCAAGAAGATGTGGTACATATATACCATGGAATATTACTCAGCATTCAAAAAAGATAAACACATGCAATTTGCTGCAACATGGATGGCGCTGGAAGGGATCATGCTCAGCGAAATAAGCCAAAAAGAAAAAGAAAAATACCGGATGGTCTCACTCATAGCAGGAATCTAGAAAACTTAAATAAGGGACCAGGAAAATGAATAACTATAAGAAAGTGAAAATCAAAATCAACAAAAAACTATGAACCAGAGACACTTTTAGGGGGGCGGGGGCGGGAGGGGAGGGATTGGGGTCAGAATGGGGGGCTGCAATTGTATGGGGAATATAACAATAAAATTTATTAAAAAAAAAAAAAGAAAAAAAAATTAATTTGAATGAGGCAGATGACAACACAAGCTTTCTAGTTTTCAAGGGAAACAGCAAACACTTACAAATCACCATAACTTTTCAGATACTCCTGTTTCAAAACTAGCTGGCACTTCACTGAGAAAAGAACACCAATATGTATATTAAATAGTTAACCTCTTGTCGAATTAAAGAAAAAAAAAAAAACCTATCTAGCAATGAATCTGACAAAAAGAAGATTTTTGTAGGGAAAATTATAAAATGTATTTAACAACATGAAAATAAACAAATGAATGAAGAACTAGATGATGGAGAGAATGAATGCAGAGACTCAATTGCTTGATATGGAAATTATCCCCAAATAATCTAGTAATCTAAAATCTGTTAAAATCTATAATCTGCAATTATTGTCAAAATTCTATCATTGTTTATGTAACTTGAAATGATGATACTTACATTCATATGGGATAATAAATATTCAAGAATAAGCAAGAAAAAAAAATACTCATTATAAAAAATCCAAATATGTAAAACGATTTAAGTTCACTTTTACCTCAAAAATAGCACAGGTGCAACCCCCAGACATAAACAGTAAGCTAACTATAACTGCTTATCAGTGTCATCCAGAGCAGTGAACTTAATGACCTCACTCAGTATAACGTTACTATATGAGTTACAGAGCATAATGTAATAGTTTAGTAGTTGACTGAGTCAGATAAACACTTGATATATTAGCTCCTTTTAATGCTCACAATAACCACATGATTCCAGAATTACTGTGATCCTGATTTTATGTATGTGCAAACTGAGGCGCAAAGAGGGGACGCTTATTTACCCAGTTTCATAGTGCTTTGAACTCAGCCTGTCTTGTTCCAAAGTTAATGCGTAGTTATTATAAACAACATATCTTAACCACCTTTCTGTATGAGTATACAGAGATCTATTGCATACTTTTAGTACCTATAGAACACTCTCTTGCGTGATGGATCAGTTCCTAATTCATGACAATTTTAATCCATATTTTCATTAAAATAAATTTACAAAAAAAGGTAAGTTGTTAAGGATAGCTTTAATACTCTTGTATGTGCCCTTTTATGGCATAAATTTCTAGAAGTTGAATACAAGGACATGTACACTAAGCTTTGGATGAAAATTATTATTCGTCATGGATGGTAATTTTTGGTGGAGAATCAGAGAACTTCTATGTGTTTTTTCTCCTTAAAGAATATGATTGCTCTGCTGTTTGACAAGAATATTTACCACATGACAAACAACATTTCGGGAATGTCCCCCATATTTCTGCAAGTTGCTGTCTCTGCACTGGGCATGGGGTGACAGGCAGCCAGCAACCTCTGCTTCTGCCTGGGGTACCTAGAGACTCTTGGAGAATTAATATGAGGCTGTTCACCTTGGCTCAGCCTGCAGTCTACTCTGGCAGATTTATTGGTTCTTTTAGGTTTTCACTTATCCAAGCAAAACCTGTCACTTGTACTGTAGGGAAAGGGATGAGAACTGTGAGGAATGAAATTCCACAGAGGTTTAACTCTACCACTCGCCCTATCCTTGCATATGTCTTAAGAAATGGAACTCATAATTGTTTTCCAATTTCACATTTAACTAGCATTTTTTCTTAAACCACTGGTACAGGAAAAGTATGTGAAAGGAAAGGAACATAATCACACAATCAACTAATTCACTTGTTGTTTTGTAGTGAAAAATATTGAAGAAGATAGGATACCTGCTTCCAAGAAGTTTTCTGGCATCTTCAACTTTTGTAGGAATGGAGATGGAGAAAATGGTTTGAATTTAGAGCAATAAGATCAGTGCTAATAATATCCCTATTTTATTAATGAAAAAAGTAAAGCTTAGAGGAGTTAAATTACTTAGTGTAACTCATTCTGATAGCAAGTAGTGTACGCACAGCTTAAATCCTGGTTCTAGTCTCAAAGGTCATGTATTCTGTATTGTATTGGTTGGTGATCTCTAAACCGTACTGATGCCCATTTCTAGTTTCATCTAGTTAGTGTAGAACCACCTTCTATACAGTACTGCATATAGAGATGCTGGATATTGGCTGTTGTACATACCTAGCCGGGGCAGGAAGAGAGTAAGGGAGGAATTCCCATGTTCCGAAAATAAAGAACCTCATAGCCAACATGGTGAGAACTTGAGCTCATGCCACAATGGAACAGTGGATGAGACATGGTCACAGGACCTAATAGCTAGGGAATGGAGTTTGTAACAAATATGTAGACTATAAGCCTTGATGCTGACCTTGTTGAAGAGGAAGGGTTAGAACTGAAATTCCCAGGTGAAGTTAGAATGAAGAGTTGTTACCTTCATGTAAGATGTCTATAAAACCTTGCTCATTTACTGAGAAAGTCAACTGGTAAAATTCTCACTGATTAGATAGCTGGATGGGGAAAAGTTTTCCACAATAAATGGAAATTTAAAAGTCTGTAATGCATAGATGTAGAATGAAAATTTTAGACTTTTTTATAGTATAGGAACCCTAAATGGAGATACTAATACAAGTTCTATAAATACATCCAGGTTGATGAAACTCCTGGAGTTCCCAGAAAAACCAAATCTCGGAAAATTGTCCCACAATATGGGAGAGTTAGCAGATACCTGTGGGAGGAATAACACCCCAAGAACCTGAGAGGATGAGTTTAAAACTGTAAATTAAATATATTTGTAATCATTAAAGACACAAAGCGATAAATACCCTCATGAAAGAACAGTACTAAAAAAGAACAGGCAGATATGAAAAAAAAATTTTTAAGTGAAGCATTGTGAATAAAAAGAGGCACATGGCCAGCTTTAAGTAGATTGGCACAGTTAGAGAATGAAAGAAACATCTGAGGAAATTAACTAAAATCCTGCAGATAAATCCAAAAGAGAAGTCAGAGAGGAAGGATTAAACTAAGTTTCCATTTAGGTTTATTGAGAATTTCAGGTGGAGAAATGGACAAGGGGCAAGACTTTATGTGAAAATGACAATGAAGTTTCTAGAACTAAGAAAAGCCATGACATCTTAGATTGAAGAATCACACTGAATCCTACACCCCAAATATAAATTAGCTATGAAAAACAGAAAACTGATAATAAATTTTAGTTGAAAAGCAAGTAGAGAGAAAAGATAACATGCACAGGAACCATTATTAGGATAATGGGGGAATACAAGCAAAGTAGAAACCAGAAGACAAATCTTGTTGATCAGAATCATTTGACAAGCATATTAAAATTCAGTATTTTAGTTATGCCCTTGATGCTCTGGATAGTATTCAGCAGTATGCATTTACAAAAAAACTTCTTGGGTCATTTGATAGGCTTAAAACACTTCTGTTCCTTAGCATCAGAGACATAAGCCACACACTGATCTTGTGTGTTAATGAAATGACCCCTACAAAAAAAAAAAAAAAAAAAGGAGAGGTTGAATCTATAACTAAGGATAGTAATAATTATTTTTCCTTCAATACTCTCCAGGGGAGCTGTGCTAAATCGGGCTAGAAGATGATATCAAAGTAATAAAGCATTAATATAAGTATTTCTGATCTCACATTTTCATTTCTATTTCCCCCATCTTCTCCACTAACATGTATGAGTAAAAGAACAGGTTGTCCTGCCTCAGATCTCCAGGATCCTGTGTATTTGTGAGGTGAACGAATGGCCCAAGTTTACAGAGAATTTAGCAATAAATTTTTCCTACCTTATTTGATATTTCATATTAAATACAAAATTACACCTCAACCCACTAATAGCAGAAAATTAGTCCTACTTTTTGAACTTTTAAATAACACCACTATTTAGTAACACCACTTCTAGGATTTTATCCTAAAAACCTGAAACACAAACGCCTTTATACTCAAAGATGTGTGTTCCAGCATTATATACATGTAGAG
This sequence comes from Talpa europaea, assembly GCF_964194135.1. Classification (NCBI taxonomy): domain Eukaryota; kingdom Metazoa; phylum Chordata; class Mammalia; order Eulipotyphla; family Talpidae; genus Talpa; species Talpa europaea. The sequence goes on from NC_140074.1 coordinate 35,349,621, forward strand.
GAATTCCTGGAAGTCTCCAGAAGGAATAGAGGGCAGTGAGATCCTGGCACTCTTGTTCCAGCACATGTAGTAATATAATAGCTTTTTGGTTTAAACTCCTCACACATATATTTTGCTTTGTCACTTTTAATAGAGAATGCTTAAATAACTTTGTCCACATTAACAGAACTATTAGGCTTTGAGCCTACAGTTCACAAAAGAAATGTAAATGTAGCATGACCATAAGAAAATATTTGAAAGAAATAACATTTTCCCCCATTAATGAATAGATTTTTTAAAGCAAAGGTCAACCTTATCTAGTATTGGTGATGTGGATAAATTGGCACCTTTATTGCTGGTAGTACAAGTTATACATATTTTCTAGAGAGAAATTTGGTAATATGTAGCCAAAGTCTTAATAATTCATGTAGACTTTCTGCAAATCAATGTAAAACTATTTAATTGAGTAAGTGTAGTATTATTTATATTTGAAAATTTGGAAACTTAAGTGTCCAAAAGTATGAATTATTTAGATAAATATGCAATGGAATACTATGCAATAGAATATAGTTAGGAAAGATATTCATAATATATAGGTAATAAAAATTGCAAAACAGAAGTTAAAGTAAAAACTTGTTAAATTATTGATAACAAAATATCAAGAAAGAGATACTAAATTGAAATGACTGTCTCTAGATGGTGGGACTTATGATTTTTCTATTTTAATTTTTAAAATAAAGTTATGATCATAAAAGATTTACCAATGAGATAATGTTCCCCCAAATGAGATTTAGCACAAAATGAAGGTTGCCTTATAATTACAACTATGTAGAAATGTGCACATTAACAGGAAGAGGGAACAAGAAAAGAAGGGAAGGAGGGAGGAAAAATGTCTCTTAATAGTGATTTTCTGGTTTATAGTTGCTTGTTGATTTTTTTTTTTTTAAGATTTATTTATTTATACAAGCACTGGTACAGTTAGAAGTGCGGGAGGGTGAGAGGATTCACCAGAGCCAGAGGGGGAGCAGAACAGGCAGACCGATGAAATACACTGCTGAGGGGAGCAGCAGGCGCCACAGGAGAGGTCTGCGTGCCATGTGGGACCCTCGCCGGCGGCGGCCAGGGATCAAACCGGTGCTGCAGAGGCTGTAGGCAGCTTTGCAGCCCAGCGCTCAACCGCTGCACCACCGGGGAGGCCCTGATTTTGATTTTTACTCTATTACAATTAGTCTTTTTCCTAGTCTTCTATTTAGGTTTTCTAAATTCTTGCTATGAGTGAGACCATCCAGTATTTTTCTTTTTCTTTCTGGCTTATTTTTGCTGAGCATAATCCCTTCCAGCTCCATCCATGTTGCTGCAATAACAAGCAACTATAAACCAGAGACACAATATGGGGGGTGCGGAGGGAGCAGGATCAAAACAAGGCAGGTGGGAATTGTATGGGGACTATAACCATGATGAAAATGCATACATTGTGCAAAAATGAAAAATGATGTAAAAAATATAAAATTAAAAGAAAAATAGTTTTATTTGGCCAATGGAATATGAGGCAAATATTACCAACTTTTGTGGCATTTCATACTTTCAAATGTAGCACCAATTTTATACATAGAAGAAATAACTGGATATTAAACAAAGTAATTAACATCTTTCCATCTTATTTTATATACCACTCTGCTGGATGAAGTATTCATACTGAATCCTAACACCAAGTTTTGGGCTCCAATCAGGCCACCACACTAGGTAAGTTTATACAAACTGCTATTACTGAATTTATGATTTCAATCAGGGAAAACAGACTTTTCCAGAATCCTCTCATGAGTGTAATAGGAAACTGGGTGGGATTCGAATTTGTCTCCACTGAGCATTCCATCTCTGTCACTAAAGGGGAAGGAGAGCAGTGAGATCTTGGCACCCCTTCTCCAGACCCATGTTGTACTCCATTTGCTTTTTGGCTTGAACCCCTCACACATATGCTTTGCCTTTCCGCTCTCGAGCGGAGGGCTCCTTGCCTGCACCAGTCTGGATGTCAGCAGGTGGCCTGCTGGCCCCAAAAGCTTTCTGCATGAATTACAGTGTGTGACTTCTGCACAGTGAAACTTGGCACCCCACATGCAAGTCCTCCCTGCCCCCTCCCCACACATACACTCTGTATTCCCTGAGAAGCCATCCAGATTCTTGGCCTGGATATTGGGTCAAAGCCAGACTTTCTTCAAAGAATCACCTACTTTCCATCTGCTAACATACCACGTCCCCTTCCCTCGTTCCAGGGGAGCACACACTGTAGTCACTTTCCAGCTTCTAGGCTCTTCTCCAGTCCTGTCTCCAGAGCTACTTGAATGAACTGACCTTGTCACTCCTTGGCCCTGAGTCTTCTGCAGCTTCCCATCACATTCAGGAAATGTGTGTCTCCCCTTTATTGCTCTGCCACATGGTTTCACACTTGGCCACCCTCTCTGTTTTCTACCTGCTGTTCCCTCTGCCTTTTCCACTTTGTTCCCCACTGTCAAGGGCCCCAGTCTCCAGAAATTAATTTGAGTATCATTACCACTAGGAAGCCTTTCTCCACTCTAATTCCTTCACTTCCACCTCCCCTGTCCCTCCATCCAACCCAAGGTACTCTCACAAATGACACCCACCAGCATCTAAGAGTCTCTGCCAGGCCATCTCCATCCTTCCTGGATTGGGAGGGTCTTGCTAGCAGGGTTTTTCAGTGGTTTCATTCCAGTGCCTACTTACTTTCACAATTTCCAGAGACTAGCAAATGCTCAAATATGAATCCAGCAATTCTTTTCATGGTATAACCCCTACATATGCAGATATGTACACGAATGTTCACAGCAGCATTATTTGGATAAGTACCAAAAGGAAAATAACCCAAATATCTGTGAACCACAAAATGGTTAGTGAATCATGGCATTTTTAAATAAATTCTATACAATAATGAAAATATTATAAATGAATCTCAGAAACATGTTGAGTGAAGGAAGCCAGACCCAAAAGAGTAAATGATGTGTAATCCCATTTATATAAGCTCAAAAGCAGGCAAAAGTCAGCCAGATACCAGATGTGATTGAGAATAGTTCCTAGGTCCAGGATAACTGACAGGGGGCCTGTGGGTTCTGTTTTCTGATCTTGGTGCTGACTCTGTGGACATTTTCATATTGTAAAAATGCATCCAGCTGTATGTGATCTGTGCATTTATTTGAACCTTACACTTTAATAAAACTTTTAATTTAGAAAAGCTCCCTTTGTGAAAGATGTTCCTCTGTGGTTTTAAAGGAACAATGACAGAAATGGTCAGGCCAGGTTTGGCTCAGGTGAATTTCTAGCTTGAGGAGTGTTCTCTCCCCTTCCCCCAGAACAGCGTCATCTGGGACATTTAGGAGGCAGGGAAAAAATTTTGTTTAAAAAAAATCTCTCCTTATCTAGAGCTAACCTTTAAGAATTGTCATGCTCAGGGCCTCCCCTGGTGGCGCACTGGTTGAGCGCTGGGCTGCGAGGCTGCCCCCAGCCACTGGCAAGGGTCCCACAAAAAAAAAAAAAAAAGGATAGTGATGCTCAGAAGTGTTACTGGATAGTTTGACTTCTTAACTTGAATTTTGGCTAGCTCAAATAATTTTGGAGTAAACCAGAATATATATATAAATAACTGTAATTGGAATTTCATTCTTTGCTTGATATCTTTATCCTCCTGTTTTTAAGGCTTCATCACAATGGATATAAAGCTACTGGCCTGCACACATCACATCAATCAAACCTCCCATACACTTAACTGATTCACATTTCACTGCTGTAGTTTAAAATTGGTTTTCTTCTTTAGGACAAGGAGTGTGCTTACTTATCCAACCAAGGAGCTGGTGCAAATTTTCTCTCCAAATTTTAAGGGTTCTAGCAATACCAGACGATGGGCCTTTTTAAAACTACACTATCTTCTCTGTAAACAAACAGATGACTGTGGAAAAGGAGCTTGGGAAACCTTGTCTCTGAACTTGCTGCAGTTATTTTGGCTGTTGCCTTCTGCAGCCTGACACTGGAGCCCTTCCAGCCTTCACTGCAGGAACTCACCAGTTTCTCGCTCATGTTCTCTAATAAAGGCCTTTCAGTGTCTGCACAGATGGGAATTCTGCTGCCACCTTCTCATTTCACGTTTCCTGCACTTTTCTGTGCATATACTCTACTGCCTGAAAATAGAATCCTGGGGTTTTTGTTTTTTGGTTTTGTTGCTTGAGTCTGTGTGTAGGAATTTAGTGGGGAAATGGACAGGGTTTCTTGTAGTTCCCTGTAATTATCACTCCCGGAAGTGCTTTTCCTGTTGGCTCTCTGGTGGAGGTGGAGAAAGGATTCAGAGGCGAGCTCAGCATGTCAGCATGGTGCTGTACTGGGTTTTCTTTCAGGGCTGCTTGGAGAGCCTGTGAGGTGGGAGGTTGGTACTGACCCTTGTGCTACAAGGATGCAAGAGAACAGGAACCTTTGCCAACCTTGCCGCCCACTAGCCCCCTTCACCAGTTCTCTGCTCTCCTGGGTCATCTTCCTGATGGGATACACCCTTCTTCTCTGCCTTTTTTCATTGAGTTCCACAAGGGATCAATCTCCCCTGCTGCTCTCTGCCTCACTGAATTGTCAGTATCCTTCAAGGCCCTGTTCCAATCCCACCTTCCCAAGGAGCCTTCCTGGATGAAGTGACTCCCCCCTGCCTTGTCTAAATAGAGTCCCAGGTGACTGTTCAGTCTGGGGGTGGTGCCCACATACAAAGATAACTTACAGCAATAATTCTGGAGTTCTTGTGTGCGCCAGGCACTTTTCTTGGCACTTTACCTATATAAACTCAATTCTTACAATGATTCCATAAACTAGGTTGTGGTACCATCCCCATGTAATAGATGAGGCCCATAGTAGTAGCATCTCCCTGATCACATTAGAAGCTCCATTTATGCCCAAGGCTCAGGGACTTGCAATTCTTGTCCATTTAATCATGTGGTTAATAGGACCTGAGACCATGAAAATACAATTCTAAAATCATTTCTGTCACAGACATAGGCTGCCTTTCCATTCCTGTCAATATGGGAGGCTGCAATAGAGTTGGAGGAGTTTATAAAAACCACAAACAACAGGAAGACCTTATTTGGGTACACTCTATGCCAGGCCAGCTACTGTTGTGATATGCATTCATTATCTCTCAATTTCAGTTTTCCCAAAAAAAGAATCAGATAAGGGGCCCTACCTGGTGACATAGGGGTTAAGTTTCAGCACTATCACCACTGTGACCGGAGTTCAATCCCCAGCCAGGGAACGGACCCATATGGCGCAGCAGACCTCTCCTGACTCGCCCGCTGCTCCCCTCAGCAGTGTATCTTAGTAAATCTGTTCAGCTCCCCACTCTGTCTCTGGTGAATCCTCACCACCCCTCCACACCTCTGGTCTATACCCCAGTACTCTACATAAATATAAATAAAATCTTCAAAAAAATAAATCAGGTAAGGGTTGCAAAATGCTTGCAACTAGATCAAGTAAGCAGATGAAGGCCTATAGCAAAGGGAATACAGATACAGGAAGTCAAAATCCTGAGTTCAATAATTACCCTAAAATAGATCCCTGAAGGACCATCCTTTCAGTGAGACAAAAATTTGGCTCTAGGCTTTCTAATGTGTGACAAAAAAAGGAATACAATCAATTAGAACAACTCACAATTGCTTTTAAGATAAAGAAAAACCAGATACTGTGATGAAGCATGAGCAAATATTGCAAACCATTTCTTATTACAACTCTTAATGCAGGCCAATCTCATCTTACTGAAGGACAGATGGTAAAATCCATTTGTGAGAGAGGCAGAACTACTGGGTTTGGGTATGCAGCTTAATTTGGCTTAACATTATCTAAGAGGTGGACAACACATTTCAGGCCATTTTTTATGAATGTCATTTCTCACAGGTGCTCCAATCCAAACCTCCCCACCTTCGACTAAAAACTGAATAAGTGTTCTGGTTTAACCCCTATTAATATCCTATAGAATTAGCATGTCCAGGAACAGCCTTTAGAAAACCCAATTCTATAGGCAAGATGTAGCTTTAAAAATTGGATTTTTTAAATCATACAAACTCTCTTGTATGATTTAGGATGCCTTCAATAACCCAACCTCAATCTGCTTTTCCACACCTAATTTATTACCCACTCCTTTAGCATCTGTGTGCTTGATCCAAGCCAGAGTACAGAGTTCCATTAATACATTCCGTCTCTCACTCACTGAGACCTCATACATGCTGCCTGGAGCACCCTCTTCTCCTAGCTTTTGTCTCCTGGGTCTTGAAGGATGTTACCTTTTCTCAGAATCCTTCCCTAAAAATCTATCTTACCCTTTATTAATGGGCTCCTATAGCTCTTTACTTAAACCACATTATCCCCATTTTTTTAAGCTTCTGATTTTTTTTTTTTTTTTTGGTCAAGTTGTGAACTCCTCCAGGGTGGAATGTGTCTTTTTTAAATCTGTGTATCCCACCAGTGGAGACATAGTCTGACCTGGATTTATTTCAACAAATATTGTGTGTTCCCTATGCTGATAAAGTAAGCTGGGACAATTCTCATCCTGTGACAGTTAAATAAAAAACAAACCAAAAAAGTGAGTTACTTCATGGTAGTTCAAATATGTTTCCATTGTTTTCAGGAGTCATCCAGGACTGTTTAGATGAATTATTCGCTATGGCTTGGTATAGAAAAGGATCACCTGGCAAATAGGTTGAACCACAAACTAATTCTACTGAACTCTTTTTTTCTTAACTAAATGTATCTTAGACTTGACAAGTTTCAAAGGTACACTGATATGTTGCCATTATTCTGAATTGTCTTTTTGGCGTGACATCTGTCATACCAAAGAAATTTGCAAATAATGTTTGGTGTACAGACCCACTACTTCATCCACTAGTAAGATATATGCCATTTATAAGTAAAACAGAGCAACCATCTCAAGAGACCTTGATCATTTTACAGCAGGGCTATGAGGGTCAGAAAAAAAATTATCTACTCTGTTTTGATTTTCTGATGCACATTGTAATTTTATCAAGTCACCCAAGTATGTTATCATTGAAAGGACCTGTTTTTGGGTGAGACTACAGTAAGCAGTGTGCAAATATGACATTACTAAACTTTCAGAGCTTTCAATAAGCAGTCCATAACAAAAAGTCATATACTGGACATTCAGAGCAATATAACCATTGCACAAATGTGAGAATATTTCCATAAATGGAAGTCAAAAACTGTTAAGCAATGTAAGCATTGGGTACAGAAACTAAAAGCTATTTTAAAGGCTTCTTTGCATCATATTGCTTATGGCTATACCTTAACCAGCCTAACAGCTTTTTTTTGCACATATATGCAAATTCAAGTGACACTAGTGATTTTTTTTTTAAAGATTATTTATGCATAAAAGAGCTAGGGTATAGGCCAGAGGTGTGGGGGTGGAGGAGAACTCAACAGAGACAGAGCGGGGAGTAATACAGGTTCATCTACTGAAATACACTGCTGAGGGGAGCAGTGGGCGAGACAGGAGAGGTCTGCTGCTCCATGTGGGTCAGCTCCCTGGCTGGGATTGAACTCATGTTGCAGTGGCTGGCAATAGCTTCACAGTGCTGTGTCTTTAACCCCTGTGCCATTGGGGAGACCCCACTATGATTTTTGTTAGAAAATAAGTTACTTTACATTAGAGAGGAGTTGCCATATGCTATAACATACGTAACTTTCAGGAGAAGGTAGGTCTAATGGACAAAAGAGAGTAGATCTAGGTTATTACAAATTTGCCCCTTTTTTGATTACAGATTCAAAAGCTCACCAAACTTACATTAATTGTGTGCCAACTTCTGTTAGTATAAGAGAAAGAAAGAGGACTGAAATCGTACCTATCCATGTGGAACTCACAGTATCATAGAGCAGACAGATGAGAAAAGAGGTATCTGCAATATAATCCTGATGTAAATTCTGAGGTGCAGGAACTCACAAGCACTATGAAAATTCAGAGGAAACGTACTGCTGAGACATCAAAGGAAGGCTTCCAGAAGGGGCGAGTCTTAGAAGATAGAAAAAGTGAGCAGCACACATTGAGGCAAGAATGGTTGTGAAATGAGAAAGCAAGAGAGGATCTGGGGAACCCACAGGCTAAGTGGCAGGTGGAGAAACACACTTTGAAGGGAATCAAAAAGTGACGAGAGAGAAAGCAATAGGACCAGTAGAAAATACTGCCAAATAAGACCATTTGGGGAAGTAAGAAATTACAGATAGTAACTCAAAGAGTCAACAGTAAAATGCAGAGGAAAAATATAAAGAGGGGAGAATGGGAACAACATCCAAGTTGATGGGAGGCCAGGTGTGACTGAGAGGAGTGGACCATAAGAGAAGAGCTCATCCTCCAAGATAACAGGGATGGATCCAAGAATGGGAGCAGGAGCAGGTAAATGGATAGGTGGAGCACCAGAGGTTGATGTAGCTCAGGCCAAATGGCTTTAGCTTTTTGGTTAGTCCACAGCAAAGTCACCTGCTGGAAATGAGGACACAGGGGCTGGGAAAAGGGCTGGAGGAAAGCAACAGTTTGGGGGACATTGGAGAAAGAAGTAAACGAGAATAATAGTACTGAGAGCACTGGATTAGAGATGCCTCTCGTTCATATGGTTCTTTATCAACCAGCAAAAGTCCAGCAATAGTAGAGAATTACAGTAAACATTTGCCAAGCATTTATTATGTAATCTTAGCATCTGTATATATTGCATTATGAAAAATAATGACTTCCCAAGAATGGCTACATCCTAATCTCTGAAACCTATGAACTTTCTACATTATATGGCAGAGAGAAATTTAAGTTGCAGATGGAATTAAAGTTGCTGATCAGTTGACTTTAAAGTAAAAAATTACCCTGGATTATGTGGGTGGGCCTAATATAATAGTATGGGATGCATAAGACAACATCTAACTGATATGCCGTAAGAACGAACTCAATCTTGCTAACTTTGAAGATGGAGCCTCGAGAAGCTAGAAAAGACAAGGAAATGGATTCTCCCCTTGTCTAGCCTTCTACCCTTACCTTCAGAAAGGATACTGACCTGGATGCCATGAGTGAAGAGGGGACAAATCTGGAGGAAGGAGTGTTAATTTGTAAGGCATCTGACACAAGGGAAGCATTTGTAACATTATTTTAGGCAAATAATGGACCAGTTCTGAAGGCCCCAGGGTTCAAGGGATTGTAAGGACTCATGGACCTCAAATTCTTACATCTAAACATCCTCAGCCCATGTCCTAGAGCCCCATTCTTTCCCTATCAGGGCCCTGACTTTAGTATGGGAGATCTGGTGAGGGTGCCTAGTAAACCTTCTCTGCAATTTGACCCACAACCAGAACCTGGCCCTGATTATCACCCCAGAGTGCCTCTGCCTACAGCAATAGTGTCTGCAAGTCTATAAGGCAGGCCTTTTGGGTTGCACATTGTGCCCTGAATTAGTGGCTGGTTAGGTTGAGCCTTCCAGTAATCTGACTCTTACAGTTACAGCTGGTACCATCTCTCTCATGTATCTCTCAAGTGTTAATGAGTTTGTGAATTCCAGTATCCCATCCCACTTGGCCCGAGCTGAGAATCTTAGCAACTGTGATGTTACTGTATGTCAGGGGACAGCACTACTTCTCTCCCACAGTGCTGTTCTTGTGTGCTGCATCTTAGAATGAAAATAATTTTACTTCAAGGTCAAAACAAAATACCAAGGAACACAGAAGCCAGAAGTCCCAGTTACATGTCAATTTGCTTGTATTTTAAGAACACGATGACAAATTTAGTAACTAAGAGTCTCAACAGTTTCCAGCATGCAATGAAATGGAATTTGAACCCATATTATTAAAATGTTATTTTCTACCTTTGCCTTTCTTTGTAGTGATTTTTAATTTGTTTAAGAATTCAAGTCCCTACTTTAGTTTGTCATATTTTTTCTCATTTTTATCGTACTAGAATTTTGTCATTACTTTTATGGATATAAAGGGATACAGTAACTCCCCCTGTCATGTCACTGCCAGTTTCATGGGCCAGGCACAGCCACGTGGGCTCCCTTTGTCTGCCTTCCCCCCTTCCCCATTTTTCTGCCTTTAGAAGAACAGGACTGGCTATGGCTTACAATGAGAAGACCAGGATTCCATGCCCAGGTTTGCCAGGTATTGCCTCTGTGTGCCTGGCAGTTACTCTCTGAGCCTCAAATATGGAGAATCAGGAAATACACTTAGCATCATCCCACCCTCTTCCTGGCTCCTGCTTCTCCACTTACACCATGTTGAGTTTCCGCAACATGCCAAATTCTACATTTGAGGGGATTCTGTGCTTGCTTTTCCTCAACCTGAAATACTCTTCCAATAACTGACTTCTCATTCTGCAGGTCTCAGCTTACATGTCACTTTACATGAACCCCAAGTCCTTCTTCATCTGTTCTGACTAAAGTCAGCCTCATCATAGTCAAACTCAAAGTTCCCACTGTTTCCTTTGGACTATAAATTGCAATCTGTACTTATTGACGTAGGTATAAAATTTTCTATCTGTACACCCAGCTATAATGAAACCTTCTAAATTGCAGTTTTAGTTCAGGACTTGGCATAAAATAGACTCTTAATAAATATTTGTTAAATATCTGAATCTACTTCATTGAGATTCAATGTATTAGCAATACGGTACATGTGAGAAACATTTCGATTGTAAGGTATTTTCATGTTGCCTAATATCAAATACAAATATTTCATAATGTTCAAAAATTTTCCTTGGTGGATCAATGATTTGATGCTACACCAAAAATAGCAGTCCGTCTATGAATTTTGTGGATTTTTATTGCACTTCAAATGTTCACATCCATAATTCTGGTACTATTTTCTTGCAATGTGTCTTTAGTAAATGAATTGTGTGCCAAATTTGAGTTATGAAAGAGTGCCACATTTTGATGACTCTAAGTATAAGTGATTATATGTGAAGCAAGAAATTGTCTTTTCCTTTACCCACTAGTCAAATTGTTCAAATTCCTTTGGTGCTGGAGTTAAGTGAGAAAGGGAATATAGGACTGAAAGAAATAAACCTCTAAAATGCCAGTCACAGAAGTGCCCATCTGCTCTGAACCCTGCCTTAATTGAGCATTGGAGATGCATGAGAATGAGCTATTTGCCACTGTCACATGATTTGTAACCCTAATCAGAAAAATATGAAGCTTAAAGTTCAGGTGCTGATTGACATTCTTCAGCCTGCTGAAGGAAGTGGATCATGACCTTTCAAAGCCACAAGCAATCACTTAATGTCCATTTCTTCTCAGTCACCTGGAACATCAAATCAAGAAGCATCTTTGGAAGGCTCAGATTTTGAATTACAAAGTGATATCCAAATCATCTAGCTATTAGGTATAGTGCTGGACAGGGGAAAATTAATCAGGCAGTGGTTTTTCTTTTTGAAAGAGAAACTTGGCTTGAATGTTTTATATATGAAGTGAAGGAAACTTGACAACTTTTTCCAGAACCAAAATCCTTTTGACTACAATTCTTTCAGTAGTTTAATGATGATGTGTCTTGGAGCCATCATTAGAAATACATCAAATGGACATGTTGGTCTCCAAAGCACATGAAATTTCTAGGGTCAATTGCAAGCCCATCTTTGTGTAGTAGTACTGATTCTCAGGCATGGGGCCTACCTCTGGTACTTTGATTTCTCCCAATTATACCCTCATAGATTTTCACAGGAATGTGAGAGGCAGGATAGAATTCAAGGACTCAATTAGCTGGATGCATTGGAGTTTCATGATTTTTCCATTTCACATGCGATCCAGAGAGGAAAAGAACACTAATGGCTATCATATTTTGAGTATCTGCCATCTACCAGGTGTATTGCATGTACTGTCACCTCAGTCAGCCTTTCTAACTAATATGCTTTATTTTTAAATGTTGGTGACAAGGAAATGGAGACAAATCACCAATGGGTAGAAACTAGTAAGTACCTGAGCACAGATTCAAACTCATCTCATATCGACTCCAAGACTTTTGCTCTTTTCACTGAACTATCTGTTCTTTGCTTGAAGTCTGTTGGACAGCAGTCTACTCTTCTCATCAAAGTAGATGCTTACTAGCAGGGTAGATTGGAGCCATTGGCTTCCAAAGAATGCTCCTGATTTTTATACCTAAATTCAGCTCCTTGGAGTCTCCTTTCAGTGACTCACAGCTGTATCTGTTGATATCACCAGCTAAGGAAAACCCCAAGCCTGCTCCCTTTGGTTCTATCAGGAAGTGAGGTTCATTCGCACTGGAGACTCTACCCTACATTTCTGAAGTAGGAATTCTCAGCAGCAGCACTTGCTTTCAGAAATAGTGATTCTCCACATACTGGGCCACAAGACATATCAATAGATACATGAAGATCAAAATCATTCTAACTATCTTCTCCGATCATAAAGGCATCACACTAGAAATAAATCATGAAAAGAAAACAAGGAACCTCCCACTTCATGGAGGTTGAACTCCACACTACTGGAAGACCACTGGGCTAAAGAGGATATCAAAGAAGAAATTAAAAAATTCTTTGAGTTGAACGACAAGGAGGACACCACTTTGCAGAATGTATGGGATGCAGCAAAAGCAGTAATAAGAGGAAAATATATAGCAATAAAGGCTCACATCAACAAACAAGAAAGAACTCAAAGAAACAGCCTAATCTCATATCTCAAAGAGCTAGAAAAAGAACAACAAAACCCTAAAGCCAGTAGAAGAAAGGAAATAATAAAGCAGAAATAAACAAAATGGAAACTAAAAAATCAATCCAAAAGATCAATGAAACCAAAAGTTGGTTCTTTGAAAAAAATAAAATAGACAAACCTCTAGCCCAGCTCACAAAGGAAAAAATGGGAGAAAATACATATAAATAGGATTATAAATGAAAGAGGAGAAATCACAACAGACTCAGTAGAAATCAAAAGAACAATCAGAGATTACTATGAACACTTATATGCAAACAAAGTCAACAATCTAGAAGAGATGGACACATTTGTAGAATGATAGCGAAATTGAGGTGGTAATCAAAGCACTTCCCAAAAACAAAAGCCCAGGTCCAGACGGCTTCACAAATGAATTCTACCAAATATTCGGCAGTGAATTAGTGCCTATCCTACACAAACTCTTTCAAAAAATTGAAAAAGAAGGAATACTACCAAATACGTTCTATGAAGCCAACATTACACTAATACCAAAACCAAACAAAAATAGCACAAAAAAAAGAAATTACGGGCCAATCAACCTAATAAACACTGATGGCAAAAATCCTCAACAGGGCCTCCCGGGTGGCGCAGCGGTTGAGTACTGGGTTGTGAAGCTGCCCGCGGCCTCTGCGGCGCCGGTTCAATCCCTGGCTGCTCCCGGCCACCGGAGGAGGGTCCCACATGGCGCGCAGACCTCTCCTGCCACCCGCTGCTCCCCTCAGCAGTGTACTTCGGTCCCTCTGCCTGCTCTGCTCCCCGCTCTGGCTCTGGTGAATTCTCTCACCCTCCTGCGCTTCTGACTGTACCCAGTCATGTATAAACAAAACAAGCAAACAAATAAATAAATAAAACATGCCTAAAAAAAAAAATCCTCAACAAAATCCTTGCCAACAGAATCCAACAATGCATCAAAGGGATAATACACCACGACCAAGTGGTATTCATCCCAGGGGCACAAGGATGGTTCAACATATGAAAATTCACCAGTGTAATTCAACACATCAACAAAAAGAAAAATAAAAACCATATGATCATATCAATAAATGCTGAGAAAGCATTCGACAAAATCCAACATACATTTATGATGAAGATCCTTGAAATTCTTGGGATAGGGGAAACATACCTTAACATGACAAAAGCTATAAATGACAAACCCACCACCAACATTATTCTCAATGACAAAAAGCTGAAGGCCTTTCCTTTAAGATCAGGAACAAAACAAGATGTCCTCTGGATGTCCTCTCTCACCACTACTCTTCAATATAATACTGGAGGTCCTAGCCAGGGCAATAAGTAAAGAAAAAGACATACAAGGAAATCAGATAGGGAAAGAAGAAGTAAAACTATTACTATTTGCAGATGATATGGTAATATACATAGAGAACCCTAAAAACTCCACAGAAAAACTACTCAAAATAATCAACCAGTTCAGTAAAGTAGCAGGATACAAAAATCAGTAGCCTTCCTATACACAATCAATCTGAAGAAGAAATCAAGAAAAACATCCCTTTTATAATTGAAACAAAAAAAAAATCAAATACTTGGGAATGAACTTAACAAAAGAGGTGAAAGACCTCTACTAAGAAAATCATAAAACACTGTTAAAAGAAATAGAAGAAGGCGCAAAGAAATGGAAAGACATCCCCTGCTCATGGATTGGAGGAATTAACATTATTAAAATGTCCATCCTACCAAAAGCAATATACAGATTCAACACTATTCCAATAAAAATCTTAATTACATTCTTCAAGGAAATAGATCAAATACTGATGAAATTCATATGGAACCACAAAAAACCACTAACAGATAAAATCCTACTGATGAAAATAAAGAAGAAAGGAGGTATCACACTTCCAAACTTCAAGCTATACTACAAAGTCATAAAAATTAAAACAGTTTGGTGTTGGAACAAAAACAGACACATAGACCAATGGAACCGAATAGAGTCCAGAAATAAAACCACACTTAAATGAACAACTGATCTTTGACAAAGGGGCAAAGAATATACAATGGAACACGGACAGTTTGTTCAATAAATGATGCTGGGAAAACTGGACCACCACATGCAAAAATATGAAACTAGACCACTACCTTTCACCATGCACAAAAATCAACTCAAAATGGATAATAGAACTGGACATAAGACCTGAAGCCATAAAATATATAGAAGAAAATATAGGTAAAACACTACAAGACATACATCGCAATAACATCGCAATAACGTCTTTAAAGATTCATCACCCAAAGCTAAGAAAGCGAAGGAAAAGGTAAACACCTGGGATTATATCAAACTGAAAAGCTTCTGCACAGAAAGAGACACTAACCAAAACAGAGAGACACCCCGTTGATTAGGAAAAAATCTTTGCACTCCAGTCAACTGATAAGGGACAGATATACAAAGAACTCACAGGGCTCAACAAAAACAAAATAAACGATCCAGTCAAGATATGGGCAGAGAACTTAAAAGACATTTCTCCAAGAGGAAATGCAAATGGACAACAGGCATATGAAAAAATGTTCAACATCCCTTATAATCAGGGAAATGCAAATTAAAACCACATTGAGATACCACCTTACACCAGTAAGAATGGCACATATCAAAAAAACAAGCAACAACAAATGTTGGCAAGGATGTGGCGAAAAAGAAACTCTCCTACATTGCTGGTGGGAGTACAAACTGGTCCAACCGCTATGGAAAGCTGTCTGGAGGTTCTTCAGTCTACTAAAAATGGAGCTACCATATGACCCAGCAATTCCACTCCTAGGGATCTACCCAAAGTACAGAAAACATTGATTCAAAAGAGCACCTGTACACCTCTGTTTCTTGCAGCACTATTGACAATAGGTAAAACCTGGAAATAACCCAAATGCCCAAAAATCGATTACTGGATCAAGATGTGGCATATATACACGATGGAATATTATTCAGCAATCAAAAAAGATAAACTCATGCCATTCGCAGCAACATGGATGGAGCTAGAGGGAATTATGCTCAGTGAAATAAGCCAGAAGGAAAAAGAAAAATATCGGATGGTTTCACTTATAGCAGGAATACAGGGGAACCAAATAAGACATCAGTGTAAAAAAAAAAATAACAGTACAAAACCCAACAAAGCAAAACCAGACAATTATAAACCAGAGACATCCTGCAGGGGAGGAGGAGGGAGGGAGGAGCACAGGGGACTGAGGTGATGGTGCACGGGTGCATTGGGGAAGCAAACTATGTGGACTACACCTGAGGGGGTGGGGGGAAACAAATTTTTAAAAAAGAAAAATGATGTAAAAATTTTTAAAAAATAGTAATTAAAAAAAGAAATAGTGATTCTCTGAAGTTGCCTTCTGGCCATTTCTTGCCTTCTCTCCTGGCAATGAGACCCCTTGGCAGCAAAAATGATGCTTCTAACCACGAGTGGACAAATTCTCAGCATAGTCCTTTATGGGCTCTCCATCTCCAGGTAGCTTTGGCTGTCCAACAGTCACAATGGATGAAGTTACACAGCTTTTTGGAGAAAGATATTGCAATTCCTATGCAAGTTTTTACTCAGTATCCTCTTTTGGCTGCCCCCCTTCAGCCCTATTTTATTTTGCTTGAGACTAGGAAATATTCAGTCATCTCTCGAGCTTAATCTCTAAAGGGGACTATTCTCCAAGAGACAGAAGAGAATAGGATACCATGTTCTTCTGAGTATTCAGGTGGAATGCTACAAAGTCGCAGACTCTCACTTCCTGGAGCACAGAAGCAACTAAACAAAAACCCCAGGAGAGTCCAAGAAACCCAGGGGGATTATTCAAATGCAACACTATTAGAAACCTGGTCTAATGCAGACCACATATTGAACACTTTCCTTCTCCTATGGTAATTTAATTTCTTTTAAATTGAAGGGAAACCTTTATTTAATTGAACTGTATCTCCAACTGCCAACCAATTTCTCCCTGTCTTTCACTGTTTATCTTTCGGACTAGAAAAGAACCTGCTTCAATTCCTATATTGCGCCTTATCATTTTGCAACTCAATTTCTTCCCCTAACATCCTTGGGTTCTGATATAGGCATTTCCAACAACCATTTTAAGTCCTTGTTTCATTTGCCCTCCCTCTGGAACTTTCCAGGAGAAAAAAATCAAGCTCTCTGGCTCTCAGCCTCAGCTAAACCAATACCAGCATCAACTTACTAGTCACATGGGGGAGCCATCTTGGCAGTGAAACCTCTCACCCTCACAGTTAATCATCATCAACCATGTGCTACTCCCCAGCTAACACTGCCTGGAGCAGAGAAAAGACTTTCCCACTGAGCCCTGCCTAAACTGAAGATTTATGAGAAAGAGAAAACTGTTGCTATGTTTTGGTTAGCACAGTGGCTTAAACAATAAGACTGAAATCCTTAAATCTGAATGCCTCCGTATTATTCATCTATCCTTGAACTATGCTGTCTTGAGTTAGGAGTTATTTTTTTCCATGCGATTAGAGGCTATATTACCTGCTTCGTGATTAGCTTCTCAGAGATATATATTTTATACTGCACTTTTTGAGTTATCTTTATCTTATAGAACAGTGATTTTTCTAGGCAGTAGATGCCATGTAAATATTTCTCCATTAATTACATCAAAGACTGTGCTCTACAAGATAAAATAATTTTTTTACTGTACTAGTTCTGCAAACATGAGATTAGGTGCAGTTCAGACACATTAAAACCTTCCCAGACTCTTGATTAGATAAACATGCTGACATTTAGGACACTGGAGTATTTCTATTATAGAAAATGCATATGATCACCAATTCTTCAGTCCTCTGAAGTGGTTATTTAATGCTCCACTTGGAATTTGATATCCAAATTTTAGAATTTATTTAAAAAGTCAAACTACATTACTGCCTTATCACTCAACATATATTTCTGATTAATGAGTTACAACACAAATGAAGCAAGTTTGCAGTTAATGAGCTATAATCTACCTATAAATAACAATTAGCACTAATAGCCAAATTAGTTAGCTTCAGATTTATTCTAACTCTTTGTATTTATACTGATTTGTTTACCTTAATCAGTTAAATTGCATCAAAAGATAATTGAACAAAGGTAACTCTAGAATGGTAAAGAGTTCTGCAGACTCACTCTCCAGCAAAACAACCTTTTCTGAAAATTATTTTGAAAACCCCAATGATGTAAAGTCTCTATAAATTTCTTTAGAGACTACATCGCATAAAAAACATTTGAGAAAATCTGCTAAATCTTGGTAAGAACAGAGAGAACCTGTGTCACTTAAGTCACAATCAATTTCCTCCCTATTTCTCCCTCCCAGCTCAGCATGATGAAAGCCCCACCCCAGACAGGAACTCCAGTCCCCTAGGCTACCAGCCAAGTGCTATAGTATAGTATAGTATAGTATAGTATAGTACAGTATAGCATAGTACCAACATTCCCCACCATCCACAAGCTGTCTACTACAGAGTCTAATTTATAGCAGTAGTGGCCAAGAGGTGAGGGGTTCTCTTTCTGCATCCAGCACCACTGATAGCCCTACTGGTCTACCTCAGGAAAATAAGCTGAAAATACTGGGGCCCAATTACCTTCACCAGTTTACTCATAGGGAGAACAGTCTACACTGGAAGAGGCAAGCAGACAAAGTCAAAGGCTCCTACCCCTGCCCCATGCCATGTTCATTATAACAAGAATGGCATTCTAAGAGAAGTGGGTTGTTTTCTCTGCCCCCTACTCCACAGCAATAGCTCAGAGATTTTGCCTAGAGAGAGAGGCAGACCAAAATATCATAAGGTACAGAAGCTCTTCCCCCAAAATTGATTTTATTTAGAGCAGAATGTAGGGAAGTTCATTCCTAAGGGCAGCCTCAAAAAAAAAAAAAATTGCTTACCACCAAAATATTCATTAAGAGGCAGTTGGTAGTTCATGAAAACAATGAGAAAAAACTATAGCCCAGATTATCAGAGAGAAATAGGTAAAGCAGTAACTACTAAAATGAGCCCTCATAGGAACAGGAAAAAACTCAAAGACCAGTCCTATAAAGGGGCCCAAATTTAATTGGGCCAGACTGTGGCACAGTGTATAGCCTAGGACATTATTAAAAACATGAATAAATCAGCAGTTAGTGGACTCTAATAGCTGGGTGTGATTGCAACAGAGACAGTTCAACAGAGGTCAAGGGAATAGAGAGTGCCCTGCTGAAACCAGTCATCACAGGTGGTTGTGTCACCTAGAATGGCATCCTCTAAAGAAGGACATCAGAGGCTTCACACTGCACAGATCTGAAAAGGTGAAGAATCAAAAACCTTGAAGATGGATTGGTACAAATTGCATATACAAACAGCAGAGAATACAGAATGAACAAAAATGATCAGTACCTGAGATAAATAGGAGACATGATTAAGAGCAGCAACATTATGATGCACTCTCTACCAGCAAGAGAACAAAATAGAAAAATTATTCAATGAAATAATAGCTTAAAACTCAAATGTGATGAAAAAACAGTAATCTACACATCAAAAAGGCTCAATATATTCCAACTAGGATAAATGTAGAGATTCACAGCCAGATGTTGTCTAAAAGAAAGAAATCAACCAAAAGAACAATTCAGCAAAATGATCTTTCAAAGATGACAGCATTCCTCAATAAACAGAGAATTTGTTGCTATCAAAGTATCATACAAGAACTATTTTTATAGAGATTTATTTATTTATGTATGTAAGAATGGGGGTACAGGCCAGAAGTGTGGGGGGTGAGAGGGTTCGCCAGAGACAGAGTGGGGAACAGAACAGGCAGACTGACGAAATACACTGCTGAGGGGAGCAGTGGGTGAGTCAGGAGAGGTCTGCTGCACCATGTGGGTTGCTCCCTGGCTGGCTCGGGATCGGACTTGTGCTGCAATGGCTGCAGACAGCTTCACAGGCTGCATCTTAACCCCCTGTACCACCAGGGAGGCTCCATCTTACAAGAACGATTAAAGGAAGTCCTTTAGGTTGAAAGGAACAGGAATTTAAATCTATGTGAAAAAAAGTAACAATGTAATTATAAGAGATACAGGAAATGCATATTTTCTCTTCCTTTCTTATTTAAAAAGCAATTGTAAAATATATATATGTAATTGTATTGGGGGCATCAAACATGTGGATGTAATTGATCACAACAGCAAAAAAAAAAAAAAAGCAAAGTTATATGGTAATGAAGAAATGGTGCTGTATGCTAATTAAAAACACAAGGGTAGATGGAAAGAACCAGAAACAGTAAATAATAGTTAATTTAATGAACTTTATAAATATATGCTTGCTCTCTTTTCCTCTCTCAACTCTCTTAAGAGACACAAATTTAAAGTGATTATTCCAACAATGTATCATTTAGTTTGTAATTTATATATAGTTGTGGCATGTATAACAATAAAAGCACAAAGGGGAAATAGACAACAGAAATATATTGGGACAACTTTTCTGTATTTCACTGGAGTTAGTATAAATCTGAAGTAGAGTCTGAAAGTTAAAATGTATTTGGTAAGCCTACAGCAACTACTAAGAAAATAACTCAAAAAGTATAGTGAAATGGTATAATAGAAAATATTCTTTAATACAAAAAAGAAAGCAGTAAGAACAGAGGAACAAAATATTGTTATGGGTTGAAGTGAATCTCCCACAAATTTATATGTTGGAGTCCAAACTCCCAGTACCTCCCAGTATCTTACCTTATTTGGAGATCCCAGGTCTTCATAGAGATAATCAAGATAAAAACGAGGTCTCTGGGGTGGGCCCTAATACAGTACCAGTGGTGTCCTTATTAGATGAAGAAATTTGGACACAGACACGGACAGAGAGAAGATGGTATGAATAGACCCCCCAAAAATGACAATCTTCAACTCAAGAAGAGAGGTTTGGGGCCTCCCTGGTGGCACAGAGGGTTGAGCATAGCGCTGTGAAGCTGTCCGCAGACTCTGCAGTGCGGGTTCGATTCCCGGCCAGCCTGCGAGATTCCCATATGGCGCGGCAGGCCTCTCCTGCCTTGCCCACTGCTCCCCTCAGCACTGTCTTCAGTCTGTCTGCCTGTTCTGCTCCCTGCTCTGTCTCTGGTGAATGCTCTCACCCTCCTGCGCCTCTGGCCTGTACCCCAGCTCTTGTGTAAAAATAAATAAATCTTAAAAAAAAAAGAGAGAGGCTCGAACAACTCAGAAGGTACCCACACTGCTGACAACTTGATCCCAGACTTCTAGACTCTAATCATGTGGGACAACAAATTTATGTCGGTGAAGCCCCCCAGTTTGTGCTACTTTGTTATGGAAGCCTTAGAAAACTAGTACGTTTATAGGAAACAAAAAGTTAAATGGCAAATATAAATCTATACCAATAGTAACATTAAGTGTGAATAAACTAAACATTCCAATAATAAAGCAAAGATTATCAAACTGAATAAAAGATAAGACCCAACTATGTGCTGTCTGTAGCAGACACACTTTTAAGATACAAAAAACTAAGTATAAAAGGAAGGAAAAGATTGCTTGCAAACAGTAACCATATGAAAGCTGGAGTGACTATATTAATACCAGGCAAAATAGGCTTTAATATTTAAAAAGTTAAAGATAGACATTTATTACAATAGTCAATCCATCAGAAAGATATGACAATTATAAATATATATGCACTTAAAACCAGAGTCAGAATTATATGTAAGGATAACTAAATCATGGAGAACTATGATGATATCTGATTGAGAAAACCTTAATGTTGCCACAATTAAAAGGATTATTATTATTTTTTTTAATGAAGGGGGAAATACACAGTTCAGTAATACTCAGAGTCTTCCATACTCCAATTTCCATCATTGATATATCTGGGCAGAAAGTGGACAAGAACTGACCAATACTGTAAACCAAATGGACTTAATGGAAGACTCCCCCTAACAGGGCAATATCTCTTCTTCACAAGTGTAACATGAACATCCTCCATGACAGACTTTACATCAGGCAACAGAAAAAGCCTCAATACAGTTTTAAAAGATTTTAAATCATACAAATGATGATCTCCACAATTAATTGAACTTACAAATAAGTAACAGAAGAAATATGGAGAATTCACATATATGTTGATATTGAAACAACACATGCCTAAATATCCAACAGGTGAAAGTAGATGACACAAAAGGAATCAGAATACTTCAGTAAGAAAATTTACATTAAAGAAGTACTGACAGGAAAATATGCCGCTTATATTAAATAAGAAAAAAATCTGAAATCAATTAACTTAATATTTTAGTTTAAGACAAATAAAAGAGCACACACTAAATCAAGCAGAAACAAAGATCATACTAGAAATTAATGAAATGTAAAATTGGGAAAAAAATCAGCAAAACCAAAAGATCTTTAAAAAGATCAACAAAACCTTGATAGCTAAACTAACAAAAAGAGAAGACTCCCCCATGACTAAAATCAGTATGAAGGCGGGAACATAACTACAAACCTTATAAAAATGCAAAGCTGATACTCCGAACAACTATATGCCAATAAATTATCTAGATGAAATGGACAAATTCCTAGAAAGAGACTGCTAAAAGTGACCCTTGAAGTAATAGAAAATCCAACTAGATCTGTAAGAAGAGATTGATAAGCAATAACTTTTTAAACTACGCAGAAAAGTCCAGGACCAAGTGGCTTCTTGTTGAATTCTACAAAACATTTAAAGAATACTTCACAAACTATTCCAAAAAAATAGGAAACTCAACTCTTTTTATGAAATCAACATCACCCTTATTCAAAAAAAGACATTACAAGAAAACCTACAGACCAGCATCTCAAAACTAGAGACAGAAAAATCAACAAAATTTTAGCAACCAAATTAACATATAAGAAGTTTATAAATTTTGATCAAAAGATATAAAGTATTATACATCATGACCAAGAGGAGTTGATCCCAGTAGGCATCATTGGTTCAACATCCAAAAATTAACACATAGATATTAATAAAAACAGTATATGATCATCTCAGTAGTTGCTGGAAAAGCATTTAACAAAATAGAACACCACTTTGTGATCAGAAAAAATACTAGGAATATAAAGGAACATCCTCAATCTCAAAAAAGGCACCTATGAAAAACTCCAAATCAAATGTGTGCTATCAGCTGATAAGTATGTCTATTCCATCCTCGAGCTAGGTAAGTGATCACAGGGTGGGTTTAGGAACCCACTGAACCAACTATGAGCTAAAACTCCACTGATCACCTGACCTCCATGAGGCCCTATTTTGACTGACGGACTACAATGCTACTGGGGCTGTGGGAGTTAGTGTCAGTATAGAGTTCGTGTCCAATTGTACCTGAAAGGTCTGATTATTTCCTTTCCCCAGTACACAGTTACTCTGGCAAATGCCCACAGTCCCTTTGGGGAAGGCTGGGAGACATATTAACAGCATATATTTTGGTAGTGTACAGAGGTCTTTGTCGAGGATATATGACCCTTTCATCATTCAAGGGGTTTTATTTCTTTAAACTGACTCAATTCTGGGAGAGGCCAGGTCTCTGTTTTTATGATTCAGCTTTCTTATTCATGTAACTTAGCATTTTCCTGCTTATACAGATCAAGAATTTTAGATTTCCTATTTATTTTATTTCTAGATAGAGCATATTTCATTAGACAGCCCATACTTCTGCACAAGTCAGATAATTATGATTGTTGCTTTGACTCTTATCAATTATGGTGACCATGCCCACCTTGCCTTTCATGGTCAAGTGCTGCCACTTGGACCCTCCCATCCTGAGGATCCAATTACTCCAACTTGCATTTAGGTTTCCCAAAGCACTGACAGCATTTCCTACTGTGAGGTCTGGACTACAGAGGAGAGTGATCATAGAGCTCTCCAAGGATGCTGAGGCTCTCCTTACAAATTTGTTACTATAGTCATGGTGTATGTTTTGGACTCTCTCAATGTGGATGAGTAAATCCTAAATGACAAATACAATGTCATTTTAATCTAAGTCTTTGAATCCTTTTCTCTACAGTAAACCAAGCCATGTCTGGCATTCCCATCTTGCTCATGGTAAGTGACTTTTTGATCTATATTTCATCATCCTGAAAGGGGATAATCTGAAAGATTTCCCCCTAAAATAAAGAACAAGACTCTTACTTCTTCTATTCTACGTTATCCTGGATGCTCTCATCAAAGCAATTCGGTAACAAAATAAGACAAAAGACATCAGATTGTCAAGGAAGAAGTAAAACTATCTGTTTGCAGATGTCATGATCATGTATATGGAATAACTCCCATGTACCTATTAAATATTATTAGAATTAGCAAATGAGTTCAGCCAAGTTGCAGGCTATAAGACCAATATAGACAAATCAGTTGTATTTCTACACAATAGCAATGAATAACCCAAAAATACTATTAAGAAAATAATTTCATTTACAATTACAGTAGCAAAGAAAGAACATGCTCAGAAATAAGTTTCACAAAAGAAATGCAAAACTTATATTCTGAAAACTATAAAATACAGCTGAAATAAATTAAAGACCAAATTAAATGACAAGTATCCTCTGTTCATGCATGGGAAGATTTAAGTATTGTTTAGATGGCAATATAATAGACCCCCTCCTTATCTGTGATGTTCCAAGACCATCAGTGAGGAGATGCCTGAAATCACATATGTATAGAACCCTTTATACATTTTAGAGTAACAGTTACTAATAATGAAATATAACAATTATAATATGCTATAATAAAAAGGTATGTGAATGTAGTCTCAATATATATTGTACATAATATTTTTGGACTATGGTGAATCACAGGTAGCTGAAATTCTAAAAAGTAAAACAAGATAAGGGGGGACACTACAAACACTACTCAAATTTATCCACAGATTCAACACAATCCCCATCAAATTGAACCTGGATTCTTTGCAGAAATTGAGAAGCTGACCCTTAGATCTATATGGAAACTTAAGGGACCCAGAATAGCTAAATTAATCCTAAAAGAGAACAACATTGAATGACTTACACCTTTCAATTTTAAAACTTACTACAAAGTTATAATAGTCAAGAAAGCATGATAGCTAGCATAAAGACAGACAAATAGAATGAATAAGCTTGAGAGTTCAGAGTTAGCTCTCACATTTATGGTCAATTGTTTTCCAACAAGTATGACAATACAATTCAATTAAGGAAAGAATAGTCTTTCCAACAAATGATACTAGGATAACTCAATATCCATCAGCAGAAGAATGAAGTTGGATCCCTGCCTCACACCATATATATAAAAATTAGCTCATACTAAATGTAGTAATCAAGATGTAAGTGCAAGAAGCAAAGACTTAGAAAAAAAAAATCACAGGCATAAATTTTCATGACCTTGTATAGAACAATGGTTTCTTAGTTATAACAAAAGGAAGCCCAAGCTACAAAGAAAAATAAATTGGACTTCATCTAAATTAAAAGCTTTTATACTATAAAGAACTCCGTTGAGAAAGTTAAAACAAAATCCACAAAGAAAATATTTGCAAGTCATTTATTTGATAAGGGATATAAAGCTCTGGCACCTCAATAGTAAAACGATAATAACCACCTCCACCAAATTAAAAAGGATATCTGATTAGATACTTTTTCTAAGAAGATGTAAAAATGGCCGATAGGCATGTGAAAAACTGCTTGACACCATTAGTCATCAGAGAAATGAGAATTAAAGGTATAACGAGATACTACTTTATACCCACTAGAATGGCTGTGATAAAGTAAAAGTTAATGAAATTGGAACCTTCATACACAACTCAAATTGTAACATGGTGCAATCACTTTGGAAAATAATCTGGCAGTATCTAAAAAGGTTAAACAAAGTTATCATATTGCATGTTGCAAAATTGCATGTAACAACATTTTCCTAATTGCCAAAGAGTAGAAATATCCCAAATGTCTCAAACTGATAAATGTGGTATATCCATAAATGGAATACTATTCAGCCATATGCAAGAATGAAGTACTATACGCACTACAACATGGACGAATGTTGAAAATACAGTAAGTGAAAGAAGCCAGTCACAAAAGACCACGTACTATGTGATTGTGTATTTATAGGAAATGTCCAGCTTCGGAAAATCTATAGATAGAAAGTAATTTTGTGGTTGCCAAAGGGTGGAAGGTTTGGGTAGCCATGGGGAGACTGCTAGTGGGTACAGGCTTTTTTTATTAAGAATAAAAATGCTCTAAAATTAATTATGGTGATGGTTGTATAACATGATGAATATACTAAAAAATATTTAATTCTCTACTTTAACTCTGAACTTTATGGTATGTGAATTATATCTCAAAGTTGTTAAATATAAAAGACAATTTTACCATGTTTAATTTGTATAAAATATGTTCACTCTTCTGTTGAGGTTATTAAAATATCCCAGAAACCAACTCACAATTCCCCACAGCTCTGGGCTTCTTTGGGAAAATATTGCCCTGAACCAAAGACTATTTTTAGCTGTAAGTGATTAGATGAAAAGTTAAGTCAAAATCTGGTAAAACTCCTCTCTGTTCTCTCTGCTACTTGTGAAATGGGGACTTGCTCAGGGTACGACTGCTGCAGGTAGACAAGTCAGTTAGCAAGTGAGTGATGAATTTTAGAGTGATAGGAGACCCTAGAGGGGACAGGAGACTGGGAGTGTGAACAAAGGAGGGAGGGGGCCCAGTGGCCTAGGGTAAAAGACTGTGGTTGCTTTGATGGTGGGAACAATGTGGTAATACACAGCTGAGGAAAATGTACATCTTCTAAATCATGGTTTACAGTGTTGTAAACCAATGTGCGCGCTCTCTCTCTCTCCATATATATGTGTGTGTGTTTGTGTGTGTGTATACACAAAGAGTATATGTATGTGTATGTATACATACACACACATACACACACAAAGAGGGGATTCTAGAGACCACCTAAGAGGTATCGCTTGAAAATATGTGTGTCTTGGTGTGGATTTCCCCAAAGCAAACTCTGAAATAAAGACTTGGGTTCAGGTAATCTACTTAGGTAGTGAGCCCAGGAAGAAAAAAATTAAGGGGGAAAAGTAAGACACAGAAGGAAGAAAAGCCAATAAAATGTGTACTAAAGCATGGTTTGTTGATGTCTGTTGGAGTTAAGTCCTGCTGAAGATATTGTGAAAAGACATGTAGAATGTCTCAAAATTGCTCCACAGGAGTTCAAGGAGACTAAGGCTTGTCTCTACCAGCTCACATATCGCCCTAGCTGGGGAATGGTTAAGAGGGATTGACTCTCCACAATTCTGGGCTGAGTCTCTCTGTTGTGGACAAGCTTCTGTTGAAGAAATCATTAGTGATAAGAGAGGGACATTTTCTCCTAGTGCCGAGTCAACTTCCTCTTAGTTTCATCAGTACTTGAAAATATCTACTTCCCCACCCTAGTTACCCTTTTTAAAACCTTATTCTGAGTCTTTGTTATACAAAGAATACATTCTGCCAACTTGAATCCAAGTTTCTCTGTACCATCCACCCAATAATCAATAGAAAAACAATCTAATCACATAGATTAATATCTGCATAGATAAAATTTTACCACTATAGATTAGGAAATGTCAATATAAAGAAAGACAAATAAGGTTCTTTAGTAGAGTTGGCCCTTGCACAACATAGATTTGAACTGCAGGGCCCACTTATCTACAGGGTTTTACATTCAGTGCTCCAATCAGCTGTGGATGTTGGTTGGTTGAATTTGCAAGTATGGAAACCGTAAATCTGGAGGGTCCATTAGTA
This sequence comes from Talpa europaea, assembly GCF_964194135.1. NCBI lineage: Eukaryota > Metazoa > Chordata > Mammalia > Eulipotyphla > Talpidae > Talpa > Talpa europaea. The sequence continues at coordinate 35,377,052 of NC_140074.1, forward strand.
GCAACTTGAGCATCAGGGATTTTGGTTCTTTGGTGAGGGACAATGGTTCTGAAACCAATCACCTGTGGATACCCAGGGACAACAACAGTTAGTTTTTGAGGTATCAAAGGTTACCTGTAGCATCTCGACTAATCAGGAGTCAGTGTCCCAACCCCCAGGTTGTTTAAGGTCAACTGTGTCGGATTTGCAGAAACTTCAATGTCCCTATGAGTCTTAACTATCTTCAAGGTATTTCCCAAGTGTATTTGGCCAGGAAAGAATTTTTCACAGATCATATAGAAGAGAGAATAGGAGTCCATCAAGAAAGTGACATGCATAAATCACGCTGTAAGTTAGTGATGCAGCCACAACTTGAACCCAGACCTCCTGGCTCTCAGATGGCAGCAGGGTATTTAGGTCTGGTGATGGACACCTTGTGGGTTGCTCCTTTGTTATTTGTTTCTTTATGTGCCACACATGTGAAATGACACATCATTAGTCTTTCTCCATCTGATTTATTTCATTTAGCTTAATGTCCTCTAGGTCCACCTATATTATTAAAAAAAAGGTTTTATCTTTTTTCTAGCTGTGTAGTATTCCACTGTGTGTATATACCACAACTTCTTTATCTAATTATGCGCTGATTGTCACTTAAGTTGTTTCCAATTCCTGCCTGTTGTAAGCAGCACAGCAGTGAACATGGAGGTGCATTCATCTCTTTCAGTTAGTGTTTTTGTGTCAAAAGTGCTAATTTAAACACTAATTTTGTATGCAAAAACACTAATTTCAGAATATTTTGGAATAGGGCCTCCTTGGTAGCCTCAGGGTTAAGTCTCAGGGCTAAACATAGGGTCACTATTTCTCTATATATCTATTTGTCTAACTCTGCTTCTCTAAATGTCTTAATATATAGCATCCCAAAGTTGCTCTGTTGGCTATTTTAAAAGATTCTGTTGATTTTGTTTGCTAATGTGAGTAGACAAGCCCGCCCACCTCACATATTCTCTGCTAACGAGGACATGAAGAAACCTGTCTTTTTTGTCATGAGAGATGCAGCACACACAGGGTTAAGATATTGCCTCCAAATTCAGGATACCATTTATCAGCTATGTGACCTTGGCAATAAAATAATATTTCTAAAGGTCCTCAACAGAGTGTCTGGTACAGAATAAGCTCAATAGCTGGTAGCAAAATAATGTTTGCTACAAAAATTGAAATTAATAATTTAATCATTATCTTACTCATATTGTTATTAGATTGTGACTAAGACATAACCAGGGGGTGGGGGTTGTACACTGTGTACAGGAAAAGTAACCAACAAAAACCAGCCCTTTGAGGCCAACAGGGAAGACCTACTTCTCCTCATTGGACAGACAAGAAAACCCACACTCAGCAGGGTGAGGAGACCTGCTCCTAGTCACGTAGCCAGTAAGGGCAGAGCCGAGACTCAAACCAGAACTTCTGATTACAAAGCCAGTTCTTTCCACTACACTGCGTGGCCTCTGGGCGTTAGCATTTCCAAGTCCTATAGGCTTCCAAGTTAAGATCAAATAGGACTGAGGACTCTAAATATGCACACTGGGACTGACTGTTCCCCTCTCTCCATACAGAGGTGCTTGGGATTGCACCCCTGACCCTCCACTGGGCATTCTGCCAGGCTAGAGTGCTGACAGATGTGCCTCCTCTCTCCAGGCTTCCCTCTGCCAAGGGGACACAAAAGCCCCCATGGAGACCAAAGCGTCCCTTTACGTCTTTTATGGCATAGTTGCTGCCGTCTCCCCTGGGACCAGGCTGGGAACAGCTACCTTCGACAACTCGGAAGCCAGTGGTGCTCTCGGTAGATGTGTCATGGAAACTGAATACACTATCCACTTGAGCGAACATCAAGGTGTGCTCAGTCTCTGAAGTCAGGTCCTCTGTGCAAACTGCGAAAGCAGGTAACACAAAGTACTCACAGAGTCATACACTGTCCAAGCGCAGTAGGACCTGAGGCCTTAGCTCACACTGTACTCTTTTGTAGATGAGGAAGTCTGGCCATAGAAATGGGCAGGGACAAATTCCAGGCTGTGGGGGGAGAAGGAGTCCCATTCCCTTCTATCACACCAACTTACACCTTTCTGGAGCATCATCACAAATGGGGACCCCTTATGGAGATAGACCACTTAAGACATAGCAACAGGTTTTAGACATTTGCCATTGCTGTAGGGAGTCATTTTTGATACAGAATATTTTATGTGATTGGGAAAATCTCTTCAGAATGGGATGGTTCTTGGAGGGTTTCCAGTCTGACAGCTTTGTATTTATAACAGGACCTCTAAGGGAGGCCATATAGAGGTATGAACAATTCTAGAGCTGTTGCAACAATGGAATGCTGGTTCCTCAGTGTTCAGAGAAATACACCAGAGAGCTAAGACATCCATTAGGATCTGAAAATCAAACCAAAGGCCAGAACTAGGGCTCGGGTTATGTCTTGCAATGACAAGTTTAGGTCTTGAGTGAAGACTTGAGAATGCACACTGCCCCAGACACCTGCTTCACCTGTAGCCTCTTGTGCCCCTCCATAGGTAGGAGAGAAATCTGAAAGGAACCAAATGAGGTTTATCACTTCCTGGGAGTCTTGCTGTCTGCCAAGTTCTAGAGGATATTGACGTCTCAGACCCTTACAGGGGTCCCAGAATGGGACTTGCTCCAATCAGACAGGTGGACAGAGGACATATGTAATGTCCTCTGTTCTTAAAGAGTCTCATCTTTTGGGCCCCCGCTGCTAGTCCTAAATCAGGGACAGGCAACTCCCTACAGTATGTCAGTGCCTTGCCAGTGGTCTAAGAGAGGTCTATCCATAGCAGTGGGTCATTTACAGATAGAGAGTTGAAAGAGGGTCCTGTCATATTTTGTGAGAATATAAAATTCACCCCATTTAAGGCAGGAGGCAGTGGTTTTTATTCCTAAACTTCCATTATTCTCCTCGGTCCCCAGTTCATGGAAGACATTGAACAAACACTGGTGACTGACTAGGTAGATGAATGGATGACTAGGTGAATGAATGAATGAATGAAGTGAGTGATTTAATGAGTAAGTGAATGAACTATCTAGGCAGAGAATGATTGTAGAATTACACAAAGGAACTGCAAAACAATAATGCTTGCATAAATTTGCATGAGTTCTGCGCTGGAAAAAGTTATTCTGTTTATAAAATTCCTATTGATACGGCATTTCTTCTTCTGTTCTATATTCTCCTGAGCTTTTTAGAACAAGAAAACTATTTTTTTTCCTCCGAAGACTACTGTGCAGGATTAAAATAACCTTTTGGTGTTATTTCTTTTATTTCTCTAGCCAGCTGAACATTTGTTCCCAGTCCAAAGCCCAAATGAGCTATTTTTCAGTTAAACTCATCTCCTCTGTCTCTCCCACCTGGCCTTGGCACTGCAATATTCTTTAACATGCTGGTGGGGAAAAGGCAAAGTGAAAGCAGACAGCAAAGTTGAGAAGTAGAGTGGGGGCACCCTGGAACCAGGCAACTCGGGGCCCTGGAGTCCTGAGTCCACCAAAATAAAGAGGCTTTGGGCACTCACCTCTGGGTAATATTGGAACTTACGCTGTGAATGTAATAATTACAAGTAATGGTGCAAGAAAGGTTACCTTGCATCATGTCTATCACAGTGAATGCTCAGTATATTTTAGTTTACATTGTATTTTGTTATATTTGTATTACATCATGCTGTATTACATTAGTGTGTATGTGTGTGTGTATGACAGTCATATCATGCTCAATATCATATCCTGTTATCCATAGCAATAGTGTATTGATTGTAGCCTGGTAAAACCAATGTCTATGGGTGTGTTGACAAAAGTCACATTCTCCTTGTCCAATCACCTTCTCAACTTCCTTACTCAGACTCAAACCACTAACCACTCTCTCTTATGTACATCTTGAAAGTAGAATGCAGTGCCCTTCTGGGAGAAAAATCTACTTGCTCTTTTTCAGAGACAAAATTTAGTTACACCTATGCTGGGGCATTCTGGCCTTGCCATGACATATCCTCTTGCTTCGTATTCAGGAGAAACTGCTGGAGTCCCAAGTCCTGATGGGAGCCCTGTGTTTGAGGAAGGAAATCCACTTCAAATGTCCTTTGTTGACATGCCTTTCACACATTCCCTCCAGTGTTTCAAACTCCTACTCACATCAACAGAGTGTTCTTGAAAGTTGGTCAGAACTGTAAAAGTTTAAGGTCATGTGAGCTCACGGACAGGGCTAAAGCTGAGTTAGGCAACTGATTTTACTCCCTGAACAGGGCTATTCAAGGCCAGGGTAGTGTCAAAGTAATGTCTGGGTTGTCTAGTAGTTTGGGGCTGTTGGCTTCATGCCAGGGAAGGGGTACAGAGCTGAAGACAGATCATCAAATGAGAGAAAACACCGTACGTTGACTAACACAATGTTTAACCCAGTGACCAATACAGGCAATTAGCTTCTCCTCTTTCCATCTTCTCTTTTGCTTATAGACCCTCATCTCTAGGTGTTGTCAACAAGCTTGAGAAAAACAGAAACCCCGCCCCCAGGATAAGATCATTAAGTGTGACTGGTTTATGCCACTTTCCTTTCCCCTTAACTCACTGACTTGACAGTGGGCAGGTGACCTAGTTCTGACCAAGGGGGCAATTTGTTGATGAGTTTCCAGAAGACTTTTTTTTTCTTCTGTTACAAAGAGAAATGCAAGTTCTATTCTGCCTGGCTTAAGAGCAGTTGTGAGACATACTGTCCATGTTAGGAGCCACATAACCACTTTGTATATCCACGATGCCACAAACCAAAGGATACAGGAGAAAACAGCAACAGGAATGTGGAGGTTTTGATAACATCTGTGAATTGCTGGGCCAACCTGGAACCACTTTCTTCTAGACTTTCATAATTTGTGAGATGCTCTGAAATTTCTATTTGTTTTTAGCTACTGTTACTTTTTTGTTACTTGAAGCCAAAGACATCTTACTTGATATAAACACTATCTCATCTGTGTTATAATTATCTACTTCACGTCTGTCTTACTAATGTTTATATTCTCAGCATTGACAATGATCCTGTCACCGAGTAAGACTTCCATATATGCTTGTCGGAAAGGTGGTTAAGTGATAAAAACCTTTAAAGATCAGCATCTAATTTTAGGTTTTATAAAATACTCGCTTCCCTCATTGCCAACGACTTCATTTTTGTCTGATCTTGCCTTTACTGGGGCCAAGAGTGATTTAAAAAGAGTATGAACAATGACTGATATTTGTTGCTATTGCTGATAAATATCTCCTGAGAATTCCCAGCAATTCCCATCAACAGCATTTAGACCTAACTCTGGTGATCAATGATTGTTTCTGAACTTGTCAGTTTATACAACCAATGGAATATTTAAATTGGTATTGCCCTAGAAAATCTAGGACATATATTTACTTAACATCTCTTATCTACCTACCAGATACTTTATGATGGATTGGGGATATAGCAATGAACAACCATGCACCCCTATCCTCTAAAAGCTTATATTGACAAATCAGGACATTATAACCTACAGAGAGATAGATACAAAGTATAATATCTAGCTATCTTAGCATAACAAGGTACTATCTTGAGTTAATTGTAAAAAATCAAATTTTTACGCATATATCTTTGTCCCTGAAAACATTCCAAGCTAGGTCCACCCAACATGAATTCATTTTGGGAGGTAGCTTTCTGCTGTCATTACCAAGGTCCTCAACATTTACCTCATATTCTTCAGGGGTACACTCTGAGCCCATGTGCACACTCTGCATGGCTCCCCCAGAGCAGTTATGTCAGGGGGAATACAGGTGTGATATTGGGGGAAGGGTTTGTCTCTATGAATCAGAAATATAAAGAAAATGTAAATCAGATTTCATCCTCCTTAGCTGACTTGGGAGGAAAGCCAGGTTTCTGCGCTCGGCACCCGTGGTCCATCAGACTCAAGGGGACCTTTCAGTCCCACAAGGAATGTAAGTGTGCTGAGGTCCAAACTTAGTATTTCCCCAGTGGCCTGCCTTTCATAGAGATCGCCAATAACTTCCCATCTTTCCTAACATATAAGCCTTCCAGCCCTCACTTATAGTCTATTTCCTCCTTCCCTAAAGTCCAGTCACCAAGCCTTTAGCGGTGCCCTGGCTTCCTGCTGATAACCTCAACTGTGTTTTTACCATCTGGAGAGGCATTCATTCCTGAGCCTGACTGCTTGGCTGTGCGTCTCAACTTACTCCCCTTGTCTCAGTGATTACATCTGTAAAAGGGAGATTTTCCATCTTTCCTTCCAAAGTTATATTGAGCTTCGATTTGCCCCCGTGGCTCACTGACCCCCTCTTAGGTGACCTCTTACTGCAACTGATCATCACCCAGAATCCTGGGTGTGGAGCCACAAGCACAGCCATCACTACATGGAAGACTAGCTCCACTTCTGTGTTTGTGCACTTTGAGAACACTTACTGAACTGTGTACTTTGTGTCTTTTTCTGTATACATATTATACTTTAATAAAAGCAGAGCAGCCAAAGAATGAAAATTTAAAACTATCTATGGCCCAACCTCCAAGAACAACCACTGCTGATATTTTAAAAAGGTATCTTATTTTCCACAAAGAAAGTCATATATGTTAACACTGTTTTGTAACATTTTTAATAGATCCTACCTGTAAATTCCAAGGTTTTAAGTACTGCTATATTCTAACAGAATGTGTAGCACAATTATTTAACCAACCCTGCTGGTTAGGAATCTAGAAGGGTCCAGGAGTTAGCAGTGTTGCTATGAATAGTTTTGGGGTTAAATCATTGCACTGCACTGGGGTTTCATTCAATTCTCATTTCAATTATTCATACCGCTCTTTCCAACCCAGTTTAGGTTTCTTGGTCTGTGAAGGAATTCAAAATTGCTTTATTATGCACTATGTCTTTTGGACATGCCTTCTGAAAGATTTACATTTCCCTGAAACAAATAAGGGGCTTGATGCAGCTATTTTCAAAGATATGATGGGAAAGAACCAAGGCCCTTTGGTCACAAATCCCATTTGCTAGAGCAGGCAAGAACATGGGGTCTCACACTCTAAGACCCCGATTCCCTGGGGGCTGATGCTGCTTGGAAGCCCTGATCCAACTCACAATGGTATTTGCTTCCTGAGTGTTATTTGCACTGTTTCTATGGTGCTAATGACTTACAAATCGCTAAAGGCTGTGAAAAGCTAATTGTTGTGCAAGGTGTTTCTGCTCTCCCCCCATTTGCCAGGAGAGTTCACAGTCACGGTTAAACAGAGATCTCATTAGCGTCTCTGACACAGCCCTCAAGGGGATTCTCCTTGCAGCCTGGCAAATAACCAAGCCTCTGCACACTCAGAGCCAAGAGGCTTTGTGCCTTTTCAGCAACAGAGAACAGGGAGGCAGAGATTTAGGAAGTGTTTCCCATGAGGCAACGTAGGAAGCGGGTGGTGTGTGCTGCCAGTCAGTGGAGAAGTGCTGAGGGCCAGGTCTGTGCAGGTGAGGTCTGTGCAGGTAGGTCTCCTAAAATGTCGACAATGCAATGGCAGTGTGTGTGCCAGGCACCATGCTGAGGGCTTTGAGGTTTTTTTCTTCTTACAATCATCCCCATTTTGCTGAGGAGTACACTGATAGACTGAATTATCCCCCCAAATCCTCTAGCAACTTACAGATTTGGGACATAACTCTTGGTCTTTTTGCTCCAGAGCCCAGAATCTTAACCATTGCATGGCAGTGCTTCTTGATAACCAGTGTGCCAGCTTCAGGCCTTGCTGGAGTTTGACTGTGAGTGTGTGTGTATGTGTGTGTACGTGTGCTTGCATACATGTGCATGCCGTGTGTATTAGGAAAGAAATCATTGAACATAAATTTCATGCATCATATCCCATGATTACCTCACGAAAGGTGGGTTGGCTAAAAACAAACCACTAACAAGCTCACATGGGCTGATGAATGTTTCTTTTGGTTGGATTCCTATAAACTAAGGGGTAGTGTTCCCCTCTGCTAGCACAAAGTCCTATATTCCAGGCTATCCATTAAAAAATCTATTCTGTTGATTTCCCTGTTCTTTGATGTAAGTTGAGCAATTTATCTGATAAGACAAACTGGCACAGTAATGCTGATGTGAATTCATAGAGCTGCAAATTTTGCAAACCTTCCCCTACTTCTCTATGTGCTCAGTATTAGCTGAATGTGTGAGTTTCAGAGTTGCCCTGCTCACTACTGCCCAGATTTTAAAAATGTGTTCTTCCACACCCATCTTCCTTTCCCCAGGTACTATAGCAATTTGCCACTTTGGCTGGTAATTTCTCATGCAAAATTGTGCTTCCAGTTCCATACAAGTTTTTCCAAAAGAAATTAAAACAACAACAGTAGAAATCGATAGAAAAGCTATATTTGGTTTTTCTACGATGACCGTTTGACTTCATCCTACACACTCTTAATGAGAACAAAACGTTGAGGCCGGGGGTCTGCTAACACAAGGTGGAGGGAAGCAACCTTGGAAAGGAAAACATGCCATTTATAGCAGCAGGAGAAGTTGCCTGGGCAACACGGAGACTCCAGGGATGAAGGACTGGGCTCACTGGCCATCCTTCCGGGCCTTTTCCCATGCCTCATTAGCTTAACAGAGGTACCGGTTGCCTTCATTGGCTTGCCTATTAACAGGGCAAAGAACTGACACCGAGGTCAATGTTAACCTCTCCACCAACTCAGTTCAGTCATGCAGTTTGGTGTGAACCAAAAAATTAACAAGAGAATCTGTACGTCCAACTTCTTGGGAAGTGACATGTGTGATTGCAGCTGATAAACTATCTCTGACAATTACTCCAATTAGATGATTTCATGTAGCAAGAAACTTGATGCAAATGATGTGATGGGAAAGTTAAGTCAGCTAGTGAAGAGGGCTGACACAGTGAGGAAATGGTCCCTTCAGAGAGTCAGTTCTCTGATCCTGTCAGGTCTCAGTCCAGAATGGACAATTTCACCCAGGTGGAGCACAGACTGCTCCTAGCATTTCTGTTTGTCCTCACGGACCGGAGCCAAATGAGGATGGTCTACTTCTAGAGTTGCTGAGCTAACGACTGCTAATAGAATAGCTGTTACCCACCGCCACCTCGCCAAGGTTGAAAAGACAGGACTATGGTTAGAAGTCCCCTCCAGTCCTCACATTTGGGAAGTGTGCTTCCTCCATCAGCTGCACTCACAGCCTGTGGAGGAACTACAGTTTGCAAATGACTTCAGTTAGCTAGATATATCCTGGTGGTTTCTTTTTGCTGGAGTTTGGGACAAGGCCAAGCACATTCATGATTCCCAGAACATCCCCCTCCTGCTGTGTGAATGAGAACCACTTAGCAGAGAACTAATGGCAATGTGCCCCCAAAAGATCTGTTTTCCTCCTGTCTCTTCTTGGTGAAAAGCTTTCCTCACCATCCTCTGCCTGAGCCAGGAACCGGGCACACTTCTTCAACACCCCCTGCCTCACCACAGCTTTCCGTTTCACGGGGCAGTGGTTCCACCTCCTTAATGTTCTTAGAAGTTTCTCTTCTCCTTTTCATGTGTGTGTCTGGTTAAGGATGCCATATTCTCTTACTTGAATTACTCACTGCAACATCACCCAAAGTTCTCCCTGCCAACAGGATGGTCACCCTCCATGCTACAGCATTTAAAAAAGTCCAAAATCTGATGTCGCTTCATGATTAAAATTAAGCAACAATGTTCCGAAATTCTAAGGGTAAGCAAATATGAAGAGCAGATGTTATACGCTTTATATTTTCTCAGGGTGTAGAAGGACCTAAACCACAGGTGAAAGTCTAGTGCCACCCTCTTGTGGAGGTCAGAGGACAAGGAAGGGCTAGTTTGGTTAGATGGAAGTGGCGACCATTTCTATCCTAGTCAGGCTGCCAGATTAAAATGTAGAATGACCAGATATATTTTGAACTTCAGGAAATAATGAAAAAATGCTTAAGTATATTCCATAGAGTAACTGTTTTCTAAATCTGAAGTTCAAATTTACCTAGAGATGCCATACTTTTAGTTGCTCACTCTGCCCACACTGGGTATGGCATGGGCGATGAGGGTGAGGGACCTCCCAACACTGTCAACAGGAGAAACCTCACTTTCAATATAAGGGAAAGGGTCGTCAGCTAGATATACAGATGAAACATACACATCTATCTTACCTGTCTCTTTTTTTCTTTCAGAGACATCTCCAGTTTGATAGTGAGAGAATAAAAAAGAAAACCCATATGAAAAAAAAAAAAATAGGTAGAGCACCTGATAGGGATTGACACATTTGAAAAATGTAGGCAGATCCAAAGCATTAAATGGGCCCTGGCAGCATATGAAGAACTCTTATAGGAGAAATTGATTAGAAATCTGCAGAGGCTTAGACAACACTTGTATAAGAAGCAGGGAGCCGGGGTGTATTCCCCTGTACCAAGCTCGAAGATACTGAGAGATTTACTGGGAAATATGAACATGCGCACCCCTACAGCTAAGCACAGCTCAGGAAAGAGTGGGAGCCCATGCTGAAAGCAGGGTATGTCTACACAGTGCAAAACAAGCCCTCCCTTGTCCTGCTGGGTATTTAAATTGCCGACATCCTAGCTTAAGGGAAAACACCCAGTGATGTTTGCAAGCAATTAACAAGGAAAGCTGTTGGATCCTTAACTGATCACCTTCCAAAATTACCCTCCATCAACCAGCCCTGCCCAAGCACATACACCATCCACTCAGCCTCTGAGTGACACATTCTTAGCCATGAAACTGCCAGAGATAGCTGATATTTAAGGAAAACCTCCGAAAATGGCAGAGGCCCCAAAATAAACAGAAAATAAAAAAAAGGGACTTGGAGAAAACAAAGGGCCTACAAGAATATTTCAAGAAAATTATAGCTATTATTCTCAGAAAAATAAGAACATTTTGAAAAAATGGGGTGCTATTTTTTAAAGTAAACATTCAAAACAAGTAATAGAATATAAAAATGTGACAACAGAAATAAAACATTCAGCAAAATCACTGGAAGACAAAGTAGAAGAAAATAAAACAAATATCAAAGAGATGAATAAATAGGGAAGATGTAAAATTAGAGAAGCATTTAGAAGAGCCAGTATCTATCTGTCCAATAGAAATTCCAGAAAGACAGAAGGGCAGAAGTTGACAGGAGGGACTTATTAAAGAAAGAAAACAAAAACATGAATTTCCATTGCTAAAGTGCTCACCTATTGCTTTAAAAATTAAAAATTTTAACTTAATTGGGGTTAATTGAAAGCATGTATTGACAACGAAACATATCAAGTTACCTTATCATTGATACCAGGGGGGAAATGAGGATCCTAGGAAGCTTTGGGACTAAGAAGGGAAAAAGAGGTCAAAATACCAAGGATCAGAAATGGCATCTTAACCCAGCCACACTTAACTCTCCTACCAAAAGAGTCAATCCCACCGCCTGTAAAGGTATAATAAAAATAAGTTCAAATATACAAGGTCAAATAAAATCAGGTCAGGAATGTACAAAGGGGACATCCCAGGCCAAAGCATAACAAAATAAAACAGGCTGGGGGCATCCCGGTGGCACAGGGGTTGAGCACTGGGTTGCGAAGCTGCCCGCAGCCTCTGCAGTGCCAGTTCGATCCCCGGCCATTGTCGAGGGTCCCACATGGCACAACGGACCTCTCCTGCCGTGCCCGCTGCTCCCCTCAGCAGTGTACTTCATCAGTCTGTCTGTTCTGCTCCCCGCTCTGACTCTGGTGAATTTTCTCACCCTCCCACGCTTCTGAATGTACCCAGTGCTTGTATAAATAAGTAAATAAAATCTTTTTAAAAATAAAAAAATAAATAAAACAGACTGGATTTCTCATTTGGCTCTGAAGATTGGGGGCTACATGGTTTCACCGTGCTGCCTTCAGCTCCATGATATTCCTATACTCACACTGCTCCTGCCCCTAAAAGTGCCCACCCCAACCACATCAGTCCCTGGTGAACATGGGGACCAGCATCCCCCCCAGGAAGAGCTCAAGCATCCCTTGCCTTATGAAATCATTACTTATCCTTTTGACATTCTCATCTTTCAGGATTAATACATAAATAACAATTTCCTCTATTTATCCCTTTACATGCTGGACTTCTCATTATTCTGTAGCTCATTAGTTCTTGGGTGTATTTCCTTCAGTTTCTCTGGCACCAATTAGCAGATCATAATGAACTCTCAAGTATTTGGTAGATGGGTGAATGGATGGATAGCCTTTGAGAGAAAAAAAATACTACTACCCAATTAGTAGCTGCAGGAAGGGAAGGCTCTCCATATCAAACCTGGGTGCTTAAAAAAGTATCTTACACTTTATTAGAGTCTATATAGCATATTGGATAATGAATTATGTTAGTCATTCTCTTTAATTTTGTTGAGAAGATTTTGTATATGTATCAGTAACAGAAAAGCTATATAACAATGTAAGAACTGTCACGATGTAAGATAAAGTCAAGTATGAGAGTAGCATCCATATCAAGTCCAGAATGAGGACACCTCTGTTTGCTGGTATTATCAGAGAATGTTTCGTGGAAATGTGTGCTTTAAGTGATCTTTGACAGATTTAGATTCAAACCAGTGCAGAAAAGTGGAACATTCCAGCCAGGAAACAAAGAGGACAAAGTCAGCCTAGTGCAGGCTAGGTGGAACGGAGATTGTGCTGAACATGATGAGTAGTGAGAGTGTGCTGGAGGAGACTCACTGATACAGATGAAATACCTCTGTGCCCTCAAAATTCATACACTGAAAACATAATGCTCAAGGTGATGCTATCAGGGGGTGGCGCTTTTGGAGGGTGATTAGGTCATGAGTGGATTAGTACACTTACATAAGAGACCTCGGAACTATCCCTTGCCCCTACAGCCTTGTAAGTCCACAGGAAAAAAGATGACAGTGTATGAACCAGAAAACTCTTGCCAAACAACCAAATCTGCCTGCACCAGATTCCTGAAATTTCCACTCTCCAGACCTGTGAGAAATAAGTTTCTGTTGTTTATAAGCCACCCGGGGTATAAAAAAATACAGCAGCCCTAACTAAGACACATATGTTGGAAATCTGAGAATGCCACATAAGAAGGTTAGGTTTTACATATGAAGACTTCCCCCAAACCTTCATTCCTCCATAATTATAACCACACAGAATTACTACTCCCTCTTTCATATTGCTACAACATCCAATATACACTTCAACAACATGCCTATGGGAGTGAATGATAAGGATCTATCATTGGACTAGGAGATCTTGAGGGTCAAGAGGGTTATTTTTACCATTAGTTCTATGCTGCCTAGTATATTTCCATGAGTTCCATGGAGGCCCAAGATACAGTTACTGGAAGAATCTACTGAGAAGCTGGTGGGGGCTGAACCTTGCTCAGTCTAGGGAGAACCCTTAAGGGTAAAGGCTTATTTCTGGACTTGCCATTCACTTCTACAGATCGAGCTATCTATCCTTACACCAACAAGGCTGTGGCCTTTGCTACACCGACTGCTACAACATTCATAAACTACATCACGAGATCACAAACATAAAAGAAATAATATGAACAGTTCCATACAGAGTTAATTCAAAGAAAATCAAAACCAGAAAAGTCTTTCAAAAATCCCTTAAGATTCTATATTACCTTGTTTCCCATGAGTAATAAACACTCAGCTCCTAGCAGTTCCTGCACGTGAGCACCATCCCGACATGGCACCAAGGCTGGATGTAATTAAAATGAAGGAACTGGGTTTTTGTTTTCCCCTCACCCCCACCTACGCATCCTCCTGATTTCTTACCCTGTCAATCAGGGCACAGCTGGTAGAACAGCTAATTCTTTTTATTCCCTTTATCTCATACTCAAGCTGAGGAGACCTTGTAAGTATAGTCTTTTTTTTTTTTCGTAAGTAGTTCTCTGGTTTAATTTTTTCAATAATTTATTGAGCAATTTATTTTTTGGAAAAACATTTTTCTTAGAAGACACAAAAGAAAATCAGACATGGTTTATTCTGTGGAGCAGCCCCTGAGGAAAGCACACAAAGAATTAGTGCTAACCCCACTGTACTGGGAGTATTAGAAAAGTTTTTCCAGAAGTAGTTACATTTAGTCTGAGTCTGAAAGTGGGGAATTGCTAAGGATAATGGACCTTCTAGCTAGACAAATTGTATCAAGGTATCCAAGACCCCACAGAAGGGTTTATCCTAACAAAGTTTGGTGTGAACCAGCTACTGGAAAAACAATGTTACTCATTCAAATACCTAATTGGAGATGAAATTTCTTCCCCAAGGTTTTTGGTCACTTAGCTTGCTCCTTTCAGGATAAGGAACATGTTTTGATTATATGTTATAAAATTCACTTTCATAAGTGCCCCTGTTTGTAAGATAGTCATACAGTTTGCCTAGGAAAACAGCAGTTTCTGCTAGTTGTCCTGGTATAATTGGTAGGTGACCTATTTTCAGGTATGTCTATGTTTATGCGATAAATAATAGGGCTACTGCACTGATTTAAAAAGGAAAACCCATAAATATTTATCTAACTAAGAGACTTTCTCTTGGTAGATCCAATCATCTTGGTTCATAGAACAAGAAAGACCTCATACCTTTTGAGAATAAAATACTTTTTCTGAAATAGGTTAATTGTAGGAAATGGAGTAGACTCAATGACAGTTAAAGTTTTTTTGCAAGCACGCAATTCTAAAATCAGAGACATTCTGAATTCTTTTGGGGAAAAAAAAATCCATGCCTATTCTGCCTAGCACCATTTCTCACAAACAGCATATCTAATGTTTATTGAAAAATGGAGTAACACATTACACACTGGAAGAGAGGCTGCTTATGTCTGAAAGGATTTTATACCGAAAAAAATTTCCACTTTTGACTAAATCAAATGTAATTCTCCATCAATCCAGCTGGGAATATGGGTAGAATATATTGAGGAGGCAAGACCAATCTCATAGGAAATCAGAGTTTCCATCTTTACATGGTCACCATAGGGGTTAGGGAGCTCTCATTCTAAAATCTGACTCATAAATTCACATTTACTGTGCCAGGTTTTGTGCTAGGACATGGAAAATTCACAAAAAGTTACCTGTCCACTTATCCTTGAATCAATCAAGAAAGACTAAACTCTGCTGTAGAACAAAAAAAAAAACCCTAAAATTTCAGACAACAGAGGTTTATTTCTCATTCATGTCAATTATAAGTTACTTGGGAACTCTGCTCTGCATAATTCTCATTCTGGGACTTACACTAAAGAAGCAATATTATATGGGACATCATCAGTTTTTGTGGGAAGGGAAAAAAAAGAAAATGCAGCGAAGCACATAATAACTCTAAGGTTTCTACCAGGACAAGATAGAGTCACTCACATTTCATTGGCCAAAGTCAGTCATGTTGCTACATCTAAAGTTAAGAGGAAGGAGAATGATAATTCTCCTTGTGCTTCAAAGCAAAAAGAGATGACATAACTATGATAGCCAGCATAGATTACTGTTTTGGGAATGGAAGATAAAGTCAGTCACACCATGATATATTCACTAAGAAGCTTGTATAGAAATTTGTCTGAGTCCAGCACTCTATGAATATATCATTGTAAAATGTAATTCTCTCTGGTAGAAGCTCATAAAATTTTCAGGTATTTAAGGAATCAGTATCAGGTAAGGACTATAAGCATTTAATATGAATGCACAAGTGTGAATCACTATTAACACTGAAAATAATAGAATTTCAAATACATAAGAACACTAGATACCATCTAGATCCCTTTTTTCTTTGGTGTGGAAATTAAAATTCTAGCATCATTGTGAATTGAATATGGATTTATCCATCTTCCTTCCCAATGAAAATAAATATAAATTACATATGTGTGTATATATACATATATATGTGTATACATATATATGTGTGTATATATACATATATATGTGTGTATATATACATATATATGTGTGTATATATACATATATATGTGTGTATATATACATACATATACATATATGTGTGTATATATACATATATATACATATATATGTGTATATATACATATATGTGTGTATATATACATATATATACATATATACATATATATATATTGATTGTGGGTGCATATGATAAAAAGAATGAGAAAGTTTAAGATCAAAATAAAACAGATGTCACCAGAAAAATGAGCACAAGAGCAGATGCTGAGACATCCCAATGTGACATCAAAGTAGGATATGGATCCTGTTGTAAGAGACTAGAGTTTTAACATGCATGAAAGGCCAGGAGACATGGCCTAGAGGCTACCAAACTGCATAAAACCAGACGTCCCAAATGGCTGTCCCCTTCAGAAGGAAGATTAGTCTGGGGAAGTGGCAGGTAATCATCTCTTCTCTTGACCTTGGGATTTGACACAAAGTTTGCAATTAAACATAAAAAATTGGAAGACATAACACAGGTGTACCATCCTAATTTAGATTGCCCATGTGATATGGAAATCCTAAACAATGCTTCAAGAAATAAATAAATGCTTCAAAAAAAAAATACATCAGTGTATCAGTTGGTCCTGGAATAAGGCCCAGCAGTGTGTCCTTGCTGAAGAAAGTATGTATTTCATCTGGAATAAAGTTATTTTCAAGTAAGTATGTATGGACCTTCTAAGAGAAAGGCACTGGGTGAAGCTGCTAAGTTCAACATAGAACTTAGAAAACACACAATGGAAACAACTAAAATGAAGATTTGGAGGCAAAACAAAAGGAAACTGGTACTTGAGACAACAAATTAAGAAATAACAGAATAAACATTGTTAATAATGACAACAAAATTAAAGGGAAAAATAATGAAAGAAAGGAACACTATAAAGGAAATAAATCAGATTTGAAAAATAGAAGCCAAATTGAACTTGTGAAAATGAAAAAAAGACCCAAAAATGTAAAATTAAATGGACAATTAGAAAAGACAAAAAGAACATGGTAGATTAAAATCCAACTATATCAGTAATTGCACTAAATTTACATAGAGAAAATATTCCAATTACAAAAGAGTAAAATTATCAGTTTAGATTTTTAAAAATCTTAACTGGATTACCTGCTACACATTGAACATCATGACTCAAAGACTCAAAGAATAGAAAACTATATATTCATGGGGACACCAATGAAAAGAAGTCCAGTGTAGCATTACTTTTCTCAAAGTATACTCTACAGCAAAAATATCACTAAAGAGTAATAAATTCTATAATTATAGAGGCCAGTAAATGCTTTGTTAAAATTTGCATTTGTGCATTTAACAGAACTTCAAAAGATATAAAGCAAAAATGTAACAATTCACCTCACACATTCTAGAATTGCCATTTTAAAAAGAGAGAAAAGAAAATAACAAATGTTGGCAAGGATAGGGAGCAACCAGAATTCTTGTTGGTGGGAATGTAAAATTTTGCAGCTCCCTATAGTGAAGCAGAATGGCAGTTCTTCAAAAAATTGCCTTATAATCTAGCAATCCCACTTCTGGGTGTATACCTAAAAGAATCAAAAGCAGTGTTTTGAAGAGATACTTGTATACCCATAGTCACTAAGCATTATACATAATAGTCAAAAGGTGGAAGTAGCTCAATCATCTACCAACTCAAAATGTAGCACATACACATGGAAAAGGGAGAAATTCTGACACATGGCACCCTGTAGATGAACCTTGGAGATATTATGCTATGTGAAATAAGTAAGTCACAAAAAGACAAATGCTGTATGATTCCACTTGAATGTGGTTCTTAGAGTAGTCAAATCCCTAGAGAAAAGTAAAGTTGTGGTTACCAGGGCCAGGGGAGGTAAAGCGAAAATGAGAGTTACTGTTTGATGAAAAGAGATCTAGACATTGTTTGCACAACACTGTGAATGTGCTTAACACTACTGAGCTGTACATTTTTAAATGGTTAATATGGGATGTTTTATGTTATATGTATTTGGCACAGTGAAATTTAAGAATTTTATAAATAACAAAAGAAGAAAACAATCTCACAGCAAAATCTCTTGTATTAATTATTCCTTTGAAACAAATTTCTTCAAGATTTAGTTGCTTGAAGCAATATGCACTTATGTTATTATTAGTGGGTCATGCACCAAGGTGTGGCTTTCTTGGTTCTCTGACTTAATATCTCTCACAGGGCAGTTTTATCTGATAGGTCAGCTGGGAGATGTCCTTTCAATAAGGTCACTGGCAGGCAACCTTTGGTTTCTCACCAGATAGCTATTGGGCTTCAGGTCTCAGTTCCTCTCTGGCTGTTGACTCAAAACCTTTTCAGTTCCCTTGCCACAAGACCGTTCCATAGGGCAGCTGACACATGGATGCTGACTTCAATAGAATGAGCAAGGAAGAGAGGGCAAAGATCAAGAGTCTTTTTATAATCCAAGCTTGGAAAGATACAATTTTTTGTATGAGTAGCATGAGGTAGGGATCCTTGAGCACTGTATTAGAAAATGCAACATTTTTTCAATAACACAGAACAAGCAGACAAAATAGTTTAAGAATAGAGGATAGAAGAATAAAACTATGAAACCTGAGCGTGTATAAAATACCGCACCCAACAGTAGATGCAGAGTACAATGTTCTCAATAAATCTACCTGGAGATGGGACTGAGACATGCAAGAGGAATATGGAAGCTCCTTCTATCCTGAGGGCATTTATCACAAATGATAAATACAAATATAAGTATTCACAGGATGGAAGAACTCATAAATAGATAGAAGATGAAGTTCTGACCTTCTCAAGCTAGAGTCTAAATGATATTCTCCCATAAAATTGGAATGCTCCAAGTGGCTGAACTTTCAAGGAAAATACACAACAAAAAGTTTAAACATAGCAGGAAATAATGCTTCATGAACACAGAGCAGCAACAAGAGGAAGCAAAAGACCCTCAAGTGCTTAAGATAGTGGCATGGGGCCTCCCTGCTGGCACAAGCGGTTGTGCGCTGCACTGTGAAGCTGTCCGCAGCCTCTGCAGTGCAGGTTTGATCCCAGCTGGCAGGCGAGAATCCCACATGGCGGGACAGACCTCTCCTGTCTTGCCTGCTACTCCTCTCAGCAGTGTGTTTCAGTCAGTCTGCCTGTTCTGTTCCCTGCTCTGTCTCTGGTGAAGCTTCTCAACCTCCCACACATCTGGACTGTACCCTGGTTCTTATATAAATTAAAAAAAAAAGATAGTGGCATGAATAGACATAGGTTTTAAATAACTATGGCTAATATGTTTACCGTATAAAAGACAAAGTGAAAGATAGCTATAGGGAACAAGAAACTAGAAATATAACCAAGCAGATATATTATAAAACCAGATTCTACAAATGAAAATATAATACTTTTAATTAAAATTAGTTTTGCTGAAGTATTTACAATAACTAAGATATAAAAGCAGCCTATAAATGTTCAAAAACAGATAACTGAATCAAGAATATATGATATATATATATAATGGAATACTACTTAGCAATCAAAAAGGATAAACTCATGCCATTTGCAGCAACATGGATGTAGCTGGAAGGGATTATATTCAGTGAAATAAGTCAAAAGGAAAAAGAAAAATATCAGACAGTTTCACTTATAGGAGGAATATAGCGGAACAAAACAAGGGATCAGGGAAAAAAGAAAACTAGCAGGCAAACTATAAATCAGAGATATTCAGCAGGGGAGGGGAGGGGAGAGGGATCAAAACAGGGGAGGGAAGAGCACAAGAGACTATGATGATAGTTCACGGGTGACTTGATGGGAATTTATGGGGAGTATACCTGAGAGGAAAAATCAAACATTATACAAAAATGAACAACGTAGAAGTATATATATATAAATAAATATATTTAATTTTAAAAAGAGAAACAGTTGCCTGTATTGCATTTATAGTAAAGAATATTGTATGTTTTGTTATTATGTGTAAATTATGTATTACACCTTTTTTATATCATTAAAATTTATAATATATGTACAAAAACCCAGTTGCCTATATTTATAGTAAAGGATATTGTATGTTTTGTTATTATGCATAAGTTATATGCTACACCTTTCAATATCATTAAAATTTATATTAAATACATGTACCAAAAAACCCCTTAGTTTTGCTGAATAGAATGTTAATAAATGAAGCTTTCATTTATCCATAATGCAATATAGAGAGAATATGAAGTGGAAAATTAAAAGTGAGATTAAAAAATTTGAAGAGAAGTTAATAAGACCTAAAATACATATTTATAGCTAGATTTCATGGAGGAAAGAAAAAAAGAGAATATGGTACTGTCGACATTTAAAGGTAGGACAGGATATTTTCCAAGATTGTTATAGTTTTCTATCCATAGATTCCTTTCTCTGTCCCAGGAATCCCAAGCCCCAAACATGATACATAAAAATAAACTTTAGTCACTAAACACAAAGAAAATAATCTGAAAACAACAAGAGAAAAATTATGTATTAGCCATGAGAAGTGACATCCTAATATTAATAGTAAAAAAAAAAAAGTTAGAATATACCAGAATGTTCTCTGTAAGGTGCACAGAACTAATAATGTACAGCAAATACCATTCCAAAATATCTCTCAGTGGTAAGGGGAAATCCAACATTTTTATGAAAGAAGAACTGGAAAGTTTACTGTTACCAGGTCTTCACTAAAGGACATTTTAGAGGATTTTCATTACATTGGAAATGAGGGATCTAAAATGGAAAGTTCTGAGACCAAAGAGGAAAAAGAAGAAAGTTGTAATACATGACAAATTTAAACAAATATTTACAATAAATAACATTTGGAGGATGGTGGTGGCTAGCAGTTTAAGAACTTGAATTATAAGGGAGATGGTAAAGATATTGATTAAAAGCAAATTCGATAAATATTCATGTTGTCATTTTTAAGTTACCTAGTAAATGAATAGACACAGAGTGTATAACTTTCAAAGTAGTACAGGAACAAAGAAAGGAAAGTACAGGGATAAGAAAAAATGCTTAATGTAAAAGAAAACAGGAATGGAGACAAAAAGAAAACAGATGAAAGAAAAATGAAATATGAGAAAATAATCTAACTGTATTAATAATTATAAATGAACCAAGTGCTCTAGTTTAAAGGTATGTTGCCATACTGGATTATGAAAGAAATTCCAAACACATTTCTAAGTGATACACCAAAATAAAAGAATATAGAAAAGTTAGAAAGTTGAAGAATAGAAAATAAGACATGCTAATAGAAAATTATTTAATTATTTAAAATCATTTATTTAATTATTTAAAATTATTTAATTATTTAAAAATGTGTATGTATATCAGACAAAACAAACTCTAAGGCTAAAAGAGTAACCTAGCAATCATTTTTTTTAAAAGATTTATTTATTTATTTATACAGATTTATTTATTTACACAAGCACTGGGTACAGTCAGAAGCACGGGAGGGTGAGAGACTTCACCAGAGCCAGAGCAGGGAGCAGAGCAGGCAGAAGGACCAAAGAACACTGCTGAGGGGAGTAGCGGGTGGCAGGAGAGGTCTGAGCGCCATGTGGGACCCTCCTCCGGTGGCCGGGGAGCATCCGGGGATAGAACCGGCGCTGCAGAGGCTGCAGGCAGCTTCTCAACCCAGCCCTCAACCGCTGCACCACCAGGGAGGCCAAACTTAGCAATCGTTTTGTAATAAAAGGAACGATAACAATTTATCAAGGAGCGATAACATTTTAAATGTATATGCATATAATAATGGAGCCTCAATACATAAAGTAAAAAGTAAAAGAATTCCAAAGCCAAGCAAATCTGTAATTATATTGGGAGGTGTTAACACTCCTCTACAGGGAACTAACAGAGAGAGCAGGGTGTAGGGGAGGAAAGCAAAGCTCAAATCTGTAAAGCTCAAATCATACAGATTTGAACAAGTTTAACAAATCTGACTTAATAGTTAAGAGTACTGTGTTCAAGAATTGCAGAACAGGGCCTTGCTGGTGGCCTATGGGTTAAGTCTCAACTATCACCACAATGGCCTGAGTTCAATCTCTGGCCAGGGAACTGACCCACATGGTGCAGCAGACCTCTCCTGTCTTGCCCACTGCTCCCCTCAGCAGCGTTTTTCTGTAGATCTGCCTGTTCTGCTCCCTACTCTGTCTTTGGTGAATCCTCTCACCTCCCACACCTCTGGGCTACACCCCAGTTCTTCTACATAAAGAATTGCAGAACATACATTTATTCCAAGCAAAACGAATTATGTAACATTCACAGAAACTGGCCATATCCTGGACAATTCTATGAATTTCAAAGGCTTAAAACTGTATTCTCTGACTATGGTACAGTAAAGTTAGAAGTCAGTAACAAAGAGATCCCGAAACTTTCCTATATATTTGGAAACTTTAAAAAATCCTCAATAGTGTAGGTGTCAAAAGTAGAAATTATAGTAGAAATTAGAAACATTTTCAATATGGGATGAAATTTCAACAGCACTTAGGAATGTATAGCCTTGAATGCTTGGTTAGAGAAGAATATATATTAAAAATTAATGAGCAAAACATTCTATCTCAAGATGTTATCATAAAATAAAACTAAAGAAAGTAGAAGAAATGAAATCGCAAAGAAAAATTGTAATGAAATAGAAATAAGCATAAATTAGAGGATCAACAAAGCCAAATACTGGTTTGTTGTAAAGCTAATGTAATTGACAAACTTCTGGCAAGACCAATAAAGAAAAAAAGATAACCATTATTAGGAATGAAACTACCACTGTAGGTGCTGCAGATATTTAAAAGATGTTATTCTGAACAACTTTATGTATTTTAGAAAGTTTTGAGGAAATTCACAGAAATACGTAATTTACTAAAAACATCTTTGACCTGAGAGACAAAGTCCATCCCAGAGACACTTTTCTTTTAAGATTTATTTATTTAGACATACAAGAACTGGGGTGTAAGCCAGAGGTGCTGGAAGTGAGAGGATTCACCAGAGACTGGGGAGCAGAACAGGCAGATCTACTGAAATACACTGCTGAGGGGAGCAGCCGGCGAGACAGGAGAGGTGCAGCAGACCTAATTCATACAATGAATTAGAACCAGAGTGTTAGATGTGTAAAACACATCTGACCTGGGAAGAAAGTAAGAGGGTGTTCTCAGAGAAATGGGGTTTTATGGGGTGGGGTTTTCTCAAACTCAAAAGGAGATGTTCAGGTGCAGTGTACAGAACTTAACATTATATACGACTCATTTTTTACCTATATACATTTATTTCTCTTCACTGGACTTCTCTAGAGGGGTTCTTAGAGTTTCTGGAATATGCTGGTACTCACTCCATGTTCATGAATAAATGCTTTAATGAATTAATTTAATCTCTGGGATTTGAGATTTTTTAACCTCATGATCACATATGAAATTTCAAAATATATATCATATATATTTAAGAATAAAAGTTTATTTAAGTTTTATTTAAAACTGTAATTTTAATTTTTTCTGGCTTTACTGAGATATTGACAAAAACTGTATCTATATCTAGGGCATACAATGTGATGATCTAATACATATATATTATGAAATGATTATCACAATTATACATCCATCATCTCGCAGTCATTTCTAAGTGAGTGAGTGTGTGTGTGTGTGTGAAGACAACATTTAAGGTCTACACTCTGTATATATTAACAAGAATATTATATTATTATTATATATTATTATATAATATTCAAGTATATAATATTAACTATAGTCACCATGATAGTCAGTAGATTCCTATAACGCATACATTTACAAATAAAACCTGTACCCTTTGACCAACATTTAAGAATATATTTTAAGAGACAGGTAACAGGATTGAATTGGGCAGACTCTACTGGCCTGATTCCCTGAGCTGCTGTGGGCATGCCGTGCGATGGCCTCTGTGTCTGCTCTCTCATTCTTTGGACACGGATTTTATATGTTCTTTCTATCTGGGAATGATTGACTTTTCTAGAAGACTAATGTTCTGTTTCCTTTGTGGACCTTCTCTCTGTTCCCCTGTTCCTTTTTACAACTTTCTGGAAAGATCCAATTCCTCAATGCAATGAAGTTCACAGATGTCAGATAAGTTTTCGCAAACATTCTTCCATAATATGTCTGCTCATGCTATTTTCCTTTGTAAAACATTATGTGGTATGCACATATATTTTATTCCAGACATGGGTGCTCAAGAAATATCACATTTTTAAAAATCCAATTAAAATCTAACTCTAAGCCTCTATTCTTCCAGCTGGCAGGAAATTCAGTCACAGTATGTAAAGGATGTACATTCTCCCTCTAGTGATTCAAGGAAGTAGGAAGCTTCTATCATGCCTGATAGAATGGAGAGTGGCTTCTAATATTTACTCTGTATGGATGCCACCATTATCCTCATTTCAGATCCACATGACTCCTGCAGCATGGACATCTCTCCAGCTGTCCTGCCCACTGTGACTGTCAGTAGGGTCTCCTCACATAATCCCACTAATATGGCTTACAAGGGAGCAGCAGTGTCAGTGGTGGCTTCTCTGGGCACCCTCTTAATTCTTGCCACAAACTAGACAGGTTTGTGTCTCCTACTCTCTGGTGACCTGCCAACTCTATTCCCTCTCTTTCTCCTTCTCCTCCATCCACACCCTACCCAGAGTACTGAGTGAAATCTCCTCTAAGGCAAGTCTTGAATACAAAAGAAAATTGTTTTTCTACCAGTTTCTCCCCCGGACCCTGCCAGCATCCCAGGACAAGGGAAGGGAAAAGCTCAGGCTACCTTCTGAAAGAAGGGTGGGATGGGGTTGGTAATTATAAATGGAAAACTCAAATTAATAATCACAATAAATCAATCTGTCACACATTCAAAATTCTTAGCTTTTCTTATTCCAGCATAGCGTTCCAAATCCTTCGCCAGACCTCTAAAGCATCCATAATCTAGATTTTGTCAGCTGTTCTCATCTTTTTCTTTCTCAATAGCTCTCAAGTACTGCAGAACTAATAATCCCTGCACATTCTTTAAGGCACTTTCATATTTCAGTGCTTGTGTTTAAGCTTATTTCTCTGCTCCCATCTCCCTAAGAGTCAGCTATTTATTCATCTGTAAAGATACAATGTAAGGATTATCCCTGAAAGGAGAATTGTCTTGACTTCCCAAGTAAGAATGACCACTCTCTTCTGCAGATTCCATCATTTCCTGTAACATTTCATTACACACTTTAATATCAATGGCAGTCTTTCTCTATTACCCTGTAAGTCCTTGAGGGGAGCAATCATATCTACTCATTCTCCAAGCCAATATCTGGCCCAAGCTTGGTTTATGGATGATGCTCCAAAAATCATAAAATCAAAAATAAAATTTAAAAAAGGAGCACTAGTATGGTTGGCCCTACAGCAAACATGTAGGCCAAGAGGTTTTGACCTCTGGGGAGGGTGTGTGTGTGTGTGTGTGTGTGTGTGTTCATCATCTTCAACATAGGGTCATTTTACATGTTGCAAATATAGCATTCCAACTATGTTTATGCCAGGGACCTATTTATTTTTCCCAATACATTCTTCCTTAAAATATTTTGTATTTGTCAAAGTAAAAATCAAAATCAACAAGCAAATATAAACCAGAGACACACTACGGGGGGAAGCGGGGACAGGGAGAGGAAGGATTAGGGTCTAAATAAGGAGGGTGCAATTGTATGGGGAATATAACCAAAATGAAAATGCATACATTGTGAAAAAATGATGTAAGAATTATATAAAATAAAATATTTTAAAAAATATTTTGTATTTGTGATTTGACCTACCCATGGTTCTTGGGGATGACTATTAGAGGTTTCACCAAGGTCAGAGATTCTAAACTAGCAAACTCAGCAGTGAAATTCATCAGTCTGATATAGAAGGGAATATAGGCAAAACACTACATGACATACAACTCAGTAACATCTTTAAAGACACATCATCCAAAGCAGTGATAGTGAAGGCAAAGATAGACAGCTGGGACTACATCAAATTAAAGAGCTCTGTACAACATAAGAGACAGTAACCAAAACAAAGAGACACCCCACTGATTGGGAGAAAATTTTTGCACAAAACACTAATGATAAAGGACTGATCACAAAAATCTACAAAGAGCTGATGAGACTCAGCAACAACAAAGAAAATAATCCAGTCAAAAAATGGGCAGAAGAGCTAAAAAGAAACTTCTCCAAAGAGGAAATACAAATGGCCAACAGACATATGAAAAAAAGTTCAACATCACTTGTAATCAGGGAAATGCAAATCAAAACTACAATGAGATACCATCTTACACCAGTGAGAATGGCACATGTTAAAAAAAAAAAAAAACTAGCAACAGCAAATGTTGGCGAGGATATGGAGAAAAAGGAACTCTCCTGCACTGTTGGTGCGAGTGCAAACTGGTCCAACCACTATGGAGTGCTGTGTGGAGATTTCTTGATCTACTAAACATAGAGCTTCCATATGATCCAGCAATTCCACTCCTAGGTATTTACCCAAAGGACACAGAAACATCAATTCCAAAGAGCACCTGCACCCCTATGTTTATAGCAGCACTATTTACAATAGCTAAGCTTTGGAAACAACCCAAATGCCCCAAAATAGATGACTGGATCAAGAAGATGTGGTACATATACACAATGGAATATTACTTGGCAATTAAGAAAGATAAACTCAAGCAATTTGCACCAACATGGATGGAGCTGGAAGGGATCATGCTCAGCGAAATAAGCCAGAAAGAAAAAAAAATACCGATGGTCTCACTCATAGCAGGAATTTAGAAAACCTAAATACAGGACCAGGAGAAAGACTAATTGTAATAAAATCAAAATCAAAATCAACAAGCAACTACAAATCAGAGACACATTATGGGGGGGGGCGGGGGGGGAGAAGAGAGTTGGATCAAAACAAGGTAGGTGGGAATTGTATGGGGACTTTGGGATCAAAATAAGGGGGTTGACAATGGTATGGGGAATATAAAAATAAAATTAAATAAAAGAAAAAAAGAAAATGCATACATTGTGCAAAAAATGAAAAATGATGTGAAAATATATAAAATAAAATAAAATAAAAAAGGATCTCTATCTAAAAAAAATAATAAAGAAATTCATCAGTCTGAAATTCATCAGATTGCCTGACTGGCTAGCAATCTGATTTTTTTTTAATCTGGTCTGATGATTCTTATATAGTTATATCTAATGCTTAACTCTTAAAGGCATTTATGTAATGTAAGCCAGCTGTTCATGTAAGCCCATCAGACTAAAAATTCTTCCCAAACTCCAGGTGAGAGCCAGTCTAGAGGCGGCTGACCATTTTATTGTGATGGGTACCTGTGAGTGCATGTGAGTTTAGATGGGAAATGTACAGGGACTAGAGGGAGAGATGAAAGGGCAAGATACAAAAGAAGAAACAAATAACGGAACCTATGAGTTCTGCTTCCATCTATGTCCAATATTCCTTTATCCTAGCACAGGTATGTATCACGTCAACAAGTTGCCTGTTTAAATAGGAATTCGCCCAGCGTTGGGAGAATAATCCCAGCTTCCTTTCCGCTTCGGTGGCTTTTTGACACAACCATACAGTATGAGCTATAATAAATGCAATTCTGCTCAGTTGAACAAGTACCCACTATGAACCTATGCTATGCTGGACCACATTAGTATGCTGTAGGTAGGGTCCAGACCCTTGGGGAGTGCACAATTTAGTGAAGATGACTGATTGGTGAATAAGTCACTACTAGACACTAAGATAGAATTATGCAATGGATGATGTGGGAGTTTAGTGAAAAGGCACTTTGCCCAATATGGACAAAAATTTAAACTTTAAGCCAATGGAGATCACCAGACAAAATTTTGAAGCAGGGAAACTGAAATAGTTAATATTGACATTAAGAAGTTGATTTCTTGCCTTTCACCAAGACCTGCCATCTTCCACTATCACCAAAATGACCAACACAAAGGGAAAGAGAAGAGGTACCCGTGTATGTCTCCAGGCCTTCTAGAAAACATGGAGCTGTTCCTTTTGCCACATGCAAATCTAAAAGAAAAGTGATATTGTAGACATTAGGGGGATGGGCCCTGTTCAAGAACACCCACAAATGTTACCATGGCAAATCAGGAAGAGTTTACCCAGTAGGCAGTTGGCGTTTTTGTAAATCAACAAAGGCAATATTCTTGCCAAGAGAATGCATGTTTGTATTGACTATATTAAGCTCTCTAAGAACGGAGAGTTGCCTGAAACATTTGAAAGAAAGTGATCAGGAAAAAAGGAAGCCAAAAAGACTGGTACTTGAATTCATCTGAAGCCCAGCCTGCTCCCCCCAGAGAAGCCCACTTTGTGAGAATCAATGGAAAGTAGCCTGAAGTGCTGGGACCTGTTCCCCATGAGTTCATGGCATGGCAGGTGTGGAGAAAAAAACCTCTGGCCTATAGAAATGCTTTTCTTTAAATTAGAAATGAGGTGTCCCCTCCTCCAAAATATATTTAAAGCAAACGTTATGTTCAAAAAAGTTTGTTTCCCTACCAAAAGGGAGGGGGAAAGTGGGGAGCAAAGGGAAGAGGGGGCTTAATGGCCCCAAAGCACAGAGGATTACTGTGCTTTGGTAGTAGGCATGTTGTGGTAACACACAACTGCAGAGGTGTGAACCCGTACTCCTAACCCAAGGTAACATCAATAAAAATGATATAATTAAAAGTTAAAAATTAAAAGCATGTTTCTCCAAATAGATATTCTACTTAAAACTATACTAAGACATTTTAATAAGTGCAAAATTAAATACTGGCTTATGCTTATCTGTCGATGTATGTGTAAATGTACATGCATTGTGCTTTCAGAAAAGTCTAGCTCTTCTTAGCTGTCCATTATTTTACATGCTATCTTGAGCCAGACACCAAGATAAAGTATTTGGTTAAAGAGAGTGAAAGCTTCCAAAGGAAAAAAAAACCAAAGACACCCTCCGCAGCCCATTTTGAGTTGGCAAGTCAATCAGCCCAATGGGAACTTACCAGATCCTATCTGAAATTTGTTCCACCTTGTTCTTTTTATACTCCTAGTAATCATGTCAATGCAGCTCCAAATTTTAAAGAGATTTAGGGTCTTTAATTGTGTGTTTTTGTCACTATAGTAAAACGTACCTTTATAGATTTTTTAATGAATGCCAGTTCTTGCAAATTGATTCTGCATCTGTTTTCCATTAAGGTTTACATCAATGATTAACAAATAGGATCTCAATGAAGAGAAATTACAGGGCTTATTTACAAGGCTGTCACATTTTAGCTTACCTTCAGCTGTGACTTTTACCTCCATTGCTTGTGTTTGAGTTTGCTGACATTCTGGTTTTCACAAAACTAAAAACTGAAGCATCTAAATACTGCTTAAAGAGAATTTCCCACTAGGTTACTTTCTGTAAATCTTAAAATAAATCAGCAGGAATTTATGTGTTTGCAGGGCAGGATCTTTCTCTGCAATGGGATACCAGGAGAGGGAACCACATTTTGTCTTTGTCTCCCAACTCCCAGGTGGGGTAAAGCATGTAATTTGTTACTGACAGAGGCTCTTTGCAAACATTTTTAATATTCTCTGGCTCAGGTGCTTTTTCTAAGAATCTTAAGTAGAATGTAATTGTGAAAATAGCAAAGTTTGTCCTCTAAGTTTTCCTGCCCTTCACTTTGACCCTCATAGGCACCATTTTTTAATGCCTGGGTACCCTCAAACTACCCCCATATCTGTCCTAAGTAATCCTTGATGATCCAAAGCAGGTGTTTCCCTTTTTATAACTTGAAATTCAAAGTTAGAACTCAGTTGGCTGGAAAATTTATTCCCACTAACCTATTAATGGCTAAAGGTATTTTATATGATTCCTTCTAGAGAGATTTGTATTCTTACTACAACTGAATTTCCCTCATCCAAAGAAATAAATCTGCAATCATTGTGGCAAATCTGATTTACTTTCTGAAGCAATTTACTTTTCATTTCTTCATTTGGCAAATAGCTACAGTATTAAGTTACTACTGTGTCAAAGGCACATTGCTAGGAGCTAAAAGATACACAGATGGAACAGACATAGATCTTTTTAAGCTGTTTACAGTTGAATAAGCAGTAGAACCTTTCACACTGGAGGTACAGGCTGGAAGACCAGCATCTAGAGGAAAGCTGGCACTTTTTAGCTGCTCAATAAAATGTGTTGAGGGATGAGCTAGATCATAGAGATAAAGAGTCTAGATACATATTAGACTCTTGAGTATTCTGCAACCTGGCAGGGAGGAGAAGGGAATGCGTCCATTTTACAATGAGAATTTCAATAGGACCCCTGTAAAGGCAAATAGGAAATATTAATGTTTGAGACAGATTTTTTAAAAGTATAGCTGACTTTTTGATTTCTATTAACATATTTGCATTCACAATAAATACCATATGATGAAAAATGTCTTAACAGTTGAAATCTGGTATGAAAACTATATGTCTATCAAATTTGGTAGAAAAGGCAACAAAATGTCAATAATGGTTATCTCTAGGAAATATGATTATGGATGATTTTTATTTTAAGTAACAATTATAATGATTAAATAATGAATTTTACTTTTCATTTAAATAATTTAATAATGTTTAATAAATATTTATTGCCAGAAAATGATGTTTTCATTGGGAATATGTTTCATGACATACACGATAAAGATTTTTTTGGAGACCACTCCTATGGCAAGAGGAATTAAGGTAAAACCAAATAACTGGTATTAATTCAATTTTAAAATCTTTTAAAGACTCCAACCACAACATGGTGGAATAAACAGGCTGGAATCATCCTCTACCATGAATATAACTCTGAAAAAAGACTTAGCAAAATTCAGGTGCTTCCAGGCAGGTATACAGTTCCAGGACCTCTCCAGGGAGGTCAAGAGCTAAGGTTAGCACAGAGGAGAAAAAATAAAGGAGGCGAGGGGGAGCATGTCTGGACTGGGGGTCGACTTCCCAAGCAATGCTGAGGGAAACCCCCGACATTGCAAAATTCCCTGGAAGAATTTTCCTGACAGGAAAGTGGGGCGGGGCCCAACCCTGGGCAGTGGGAAGTCAGGCCAACTCTGACTCAGGAAATTGGGAACGCCCCCACCCCCAATTGGGGACACTTGGCCACTGAAATCTCCCTTCTCTCTCCTCTTCCACCTCCAGGAAGACATCAGTAAAAAGCCAGGGCAATCCAGGCCAGACTCCACAAAAAGCCCAACAGCAAGAAGGACTTCAGCATAAACTCACAAATTCTCCAGTAAAGGCAAACCAAGGGTGCATATTCTTCCCAGTCCTGCAAAAACAGCAGCTGAGATAAGGTCAGAGCAGCAATGGCCGCTGTGGGTGCCACAGTGTTAAGTGGGCACACGTGTGCCCACTGCACATCAGCACTGCCTCTGAGCCAAGCGCCGCTATTCCCAGAGCGTGAGCCCAGTGGTCCCGACATTGCCCTTCTCAATGGGGGAACCACGCTTCATAGATCACAAACCTTGGGAGAAAGGAACAGGGAGAGGCATGGGAAGTGAAGACAACCTAGGCACAGAATACAGCTACTGCAAGCAAAAGAAGTACAGTTCACGATCATCACTCCTCAAACAGGGATTGAGTATTAAAGCCCTAGACCTCCCTTCTACCTCGACCTAATACTGATGTAAACTAAGAAGATAAAGATAAATCCCAACCACATACACACCCATAAATAGCTATAAATAAAGCAATACGCATGCCTAGGAAGTAAGGAACATCTTAACACAAGGTGGAAAAGCAAAATGAGGACAGAAGACCCAGGATAACAATTTGGCAATGACTTCAAAATAATTTTTAAAATGTTGAATGAGATGGGCCTTCCCTGGTGGTGCAGTGGTTGAGCGCTGGGCTGAGAAGCTGCCCGCAGCCTCTGCAGCGCTGGTTCAATACCCGGCTGCTAGTGAGGGTCCCACATGGCGCGCAGACCTCTCCTGCTGCGCCCACTGCTCTCCTCAGCAGTGTATTTCATCAGTCTGCCTGTTCTGTTCCCTGCTCTGGCTCTGGTGAATTCTCTCATTCTCCCGTGCTTCTGACTGTACCCAGTGCTTGTAGAAATCTTTAAAAAAAAAAAAAAGGTTAAATGAGATACTGGAAGGTCAGTCAGAGGCAGATAGGCAGATGCAAGATCTCAGAAAGCAGATCCAGGAACAAAGAGTTCTTAAGAGGTCGAATATATAAAAAGACCACAAGAAGTTTCTGAATGAAATGTAGATAGACCAAAGCTTTAAACAGAATCAAAATGGCACAAGTATTTCAATTGTAGAAGACTCAAATGAATAAATTATACATTTAGAAGAAGAGAGAGACAAAGGAAAAATAAGGAAACTGAGAAATATCAGACTCATTTAGAACAGGAAACCTATGAATGATCGGACTCCCTTAAAAGGGACAAAAAATAGGACTAGAAACTATTCCAAAAAATGAGAACTTCCCAAACCTAGAATGAATGAAATATGGAAATAGAACAAGCAGAGAGAACACCTAACTTAGATGCAAAATGATCGACACCCAGACACATTGTTACGGAAGTATCACAAATCAAATGCAAAGACAAAGTTTGCAGGAAGCAAGGGGAAAAAAACATATGGATTCCCAAATTAGGATTTCCTAGAAATCTGTCCAGACATTCTCCAAGCGAGAAAAGAGTGGAAGAACTATACATAATCCTAAAAGATAAGGGGGCCTCCCTGGTGGCGCAAAGGGTTAAGCACCACACCATGAAGCAATCCGCAGCCTCTGCAGCACAAGTTTGATCCCTGGCCTGCCAGGGAGCAACCCACATGGCGCGGCAGACCTCTCCTGTCTTGCCTGCTGCTCCCCTCAGCAGTGTATTTCAGTCAGTCTGCCTTTTCTGTTCCCCACTCTGTCTCTGGTGAATCCTCTCACTCCCCATATCTCTGGTATGTACCCCAGCTCTTGTATGCATAAATAAATATTTTTTAAAAAATCCTAAAAGATGAGAACTGTTAGCCAAGAATTATCTATCCTGCAAAATTATCAATTAAGTATGAAGGAGTAATAAGGATTTTCACAAACAAGTTAATGGAGTTTTTTACCATCAATACTAAAAGGAGTTCTACACAAAAGAAAAACAAGCACAAACTCCTTAGCAAAATGACAAGAGCAATGTAACACCAGCTCTAAGAGCAAAAATACTATGAATTAATAACACCAAATACTAAGAGGGAGGAAGGAATGGGTAGTATCAGTATAGTTAAATGTCAGAGAGCAGACACCAGCTCATATAAAGGACCTAAAACATAGGAATTCAAGTAAAACCCCCTTGGTAACCACTCACAAAACAAAAACAAACAAAATACACCAGGATACCAACAGATGAAGATGCAAATAAATTGATGGAAATACTATGGAAAGCCATCCAGAAGCAGCAGAGTGAAACAAAGAAAAACAGAAAATTAAATAATCAAAACCAAAACAACTGAAAAAATGGCTGAAAATCAAAAGTTCTTATCAGTAATCACTGTAAAAGTGAATATTCTGGATTCACCAATAAAAAGACATAGGCCAACAATGTGAGTGAAAAAGTTCCAGCCATCAATACTTTGTTTACAAGAGACCCATTTAAAACTGAACGACAAAACAGACTAAAAATAACAGGCTGGAATAAGGCCATACATACTAATAACTCAGTAAATCAGGAACTGCTATTCTCATATCCAATAAACCAGATTTTCAATTAAAAAAGGTAATAAGAGACAAAGCTGGACACTATATATAATGATCAAGGGAACAACTCACCACGAAGATATAAGTCTTATTATTTGTGCTGCAAATGTAGGAGCACCTAGTTATATAAAGCAACTAAAACAATATATCAACAACTAGACTGATGGATGAAGAGCACTGTTTATCTCATTTAGTTTGTTCCCTTGCATCTTACTTGAAGATTAGAACCAAAGTCTTACAGAGGGCAATAAATTTAATAATTTAAGCCCTATCAAATTCTTCACAGCATCTCCATGTATTTTATTGGCTTTTAAAATGGAAAATTTTGTCCTTTAATTGTGTCCTCAAGAACACAGGACTGAGGGAGTGAAGTTCACCGTGTTCTTTTGGTTGAATTGTAATGTTCAGTTGTAAGGACTGACAACAACACAAAGGTGACATGTGCCCTGAGGGCTGTGTGTGTGCTGGGGGATGCCAACCTCCCATTTGCACCGTGATGGGACTGAAATAACCAACAGCTCTCAGACTCAGCAGTTGGCCTGGGTCATGCAAACACCTGGATTTCTACAACTGGAGGAAAAATCATTTCCTTCTCAATCACTCATTTTCATTATTTCACCCATTAATTTCACTCTTGTTTAGTGCATTTTCCCATCTATCCTCCCATCATCCATTCCTCTACTACTTACAATTCTCTCTTCCTGTTAAGGGTTGAATTGTTCTCCCTCCACTTCCCACAATAAAAAAGAAGATATACTGGAATTCTGCATCTTGATCTAGCACTGCTAATCCCCGGAACTGAGAGACAAATTTCTGTTGATATACCTCCAAGTGAATGGTACTTTGTTTGGACAGCTATAGGAAATTAATAGACACCACCTCCACCCCAAGTTCTCCATTTCCCTCACTTCACTTGTCTGCTCTGACTGCATTGGCTAATCCAACATATTGGTCACTACGTTTACTGAAGTAAAGCCAGGCCACAAAGAATCTCTAAAAAGGGGAAAATCTTTGTGGAAGATTCTTGTCTTTGTCGTTGTATTTTTGGGTGATTTATACTTTACCTGAGTCAGTATGTCTGCTCTATTTTTAAAATTTTTAACTCCACTTACTGTCTAGCACACAAAGTCATACCTGGATAAGCACCTCCTACATAAATACTGGGTACACCAAAAACATTGTTCCATCAAATAGAACTGAATTCTGTACTCCATACATGTTATTAATTATTGACCATGGTTTATGACCATCAAGCACTTCATGCTTTTTCTTTTTACGTTTTGTCCATTTGTCAAACAATTTTTTGTGATGATAGGAATTGATCTTTATCTCTGCAGTAGTGATTGTGCATGAGATTGCTTTGATGTAGCAACCTGTCAAGAACATAGTTGAAACAAATTCAAAACAACCCATAGGCAACAGAGAAAGCAGTACTTTCCAAGAGAGATTGTATTGTGAGTTATCAATTTTAGATCTTATAGGCTCAATTCCCAGCCAGGATTAGACCATAGTACTCCAGTGACACAGGTAATTAATGTAACCTTGCTTTCTAGGGGACTAAGAGGAGGGAGGTCCAATAGGCTGTGCTCTCTGAAAATTATCTGTGTTGTCCTGACATCCTGCAATTTATTCAATCTTCATCATGATGATCATTAATGCTCTCCATTCCCAAAGGTTTTGTAAGGATTTCAATCATTCCATGCCAGCTTCCTGCTACACACAACACTGGCATATATAGATCTGCCTTAGGACCACTTCAGAGCTTCTTGTCAAGTGTAATCCATTTCATGGCATTGCTGCTGGACTTGTCCTAGGGAATTAGCTCTCCGAGACCTGACAGTGAAGGGTCACATCATTACTGCTGGTATACAAACTATTTTTAAATGTACTCCTGAGTTACATTTGTGAAATCTACTTACTAAGCCTGTCTTACACTGTTGAAAAAATTGTGCATGACCAGAGTGGGGCCTATTGCTTAGCTCCCACTTAATACCACTTACACAGGCAGGAGCTTCAGAATCAATTATCTCTGGGCTCTAAGTCACTCTCCCAGTTACTTAACCTCTGAACCCCAAATTCTTCTTCTGTGTGTAACTAGGAGGCTGTGGAATGCTATGGAGAATTACACTGCCTTTTGAAGGAAGTGGGCAGAACAAGGTAAGAGAAAGACCTTCTTGGGGCTTCCATAGGTTCTGTGTACTGCTGCAGAAAGAAATGAGTCTTTGCTCATGTATTTTTTCAAATATATATCTAGAAGTGTGGTTCCAAAACTAGCCTCATCAGCATCACTTGGGAACTATGTAACTTCTCTCCCTTCTCACAGACTCAAAACCCCACAAGCTGTGTTATAATAAGGTTCCTGAATGACTGCAATACATGCTCAAGGGTGGGAACTTCTGGTGTGACTAGAGGAAGACGGAAGGCCTGGAACAGAGTTTACATGTACAGGTGAGATTGGAACAACCACTCTAAATATACAGAGTAGCCTGGGGCTCCTGGGAATATTCTGGGAAGGAATCCATGCTCCGTGAAGTCAGAAAGAGAAAGGTAAATACAGGTTGATGTCACTAACACACAGAATATAGAGAAACCAGACTAAGGGTCAGATAAATACCAGCTTAAAAACTAACCTTTGTAAACTGATTATAGGACTGAAGTATCAGAAGAGGAGGGCCTGGGGAGGGGTAAGGGACACAGAGGGAAGGAAGCAGAATGTATGATGGGGGAGGACTATGGCTGATTTGGTGGCAGGTACACTATGGTGATACCACCTATTGGCGGGGGGATCCTAATATTACCTCAATTAAAAAAAAAAAGAGTAGAGCCAGCAAGATGGTGAGAGGCCAAGGTACAAGAAGTCACATTATCAGTAAGAGCACCCGTCTGCCAGGGTTGCAGTGGCTAAAAGTGCCTTAAGATAATCTTAAGGACTGCCTTAGCAGGACTGCCTAATATGCTGTTTGTTTCATTTGTT
Organism: Talpa europaea; assembly: GCF_964194135.1. Lineage (NCBI taxonomy): Eukaryota > Metazoa > Chordata > Mammalia > Eulipotyphla > Talpidae > Talpa > Talpa europaea. The sequence goes on from NC_140074.1 coordinate 35,413,665, forward strand.
GTATGATGTGATTTTTACCCTCTCCCCTCATGCTGACAAATATTTCGTAACATTTCTCCTGCGTGCAATAACTTATCATTAGCATGACCTTAAGGAGGAAGGATTGGAAGTTTGTATGCATACCAAGGTGAGGTAAAGTAGATAGAAAACAGGGCAAGAGCTATCAGTGCAGGCAGGAAGTCAGTCACATGTGATTATACTCCAGGGCAGGGCTTCTCTGCCTCAGCAATACTGACATTTTAGATTCAATAATCTTCTGCTCTGTGGTCTCTTAATAGTAAGATGTTTAGCGGTATCCCTGCCTGCTAGCCACTAGATGCCTACAGCACCCCGGCCCAAGTTACGACTACCAAAAATTTTTTTAGTCATTGCCAAGTTGGGGAGAAGCCACTACTCTAAAATCATCTAGGGGACATGGCATTTTCTTAAGGATGTACAATGAATGAGGCAATTGAGGTATGAGTCCATTTTCTATGAATCATAAGCAAACAGGTTATCCTAACTGAAATCTGGGTGCTGTTAGAAACGGCTGTGACATCTTTTACAGAGTAGTGGCAAACTCAATGAGAATATTTATCAAATGCTAGCAGAGTAGTGTGTTACATGATTTACTTAGTGTCACTTTTCCATTTCCATTACAAATATTCTTAACAGACCCTGCCTCATGGTGATCAAAGAAATCTGTACATTGTTCTGTTTATCACTTGTCAGGAACTGTGAAGGGTCTGAGACTACCCTATTTGCAAGTGAATAAGTTAAAACTACTTCAGTTTCATGGATGCGGAGGGAAAACACAATCCACTGTCAGACACAAAGGCATTTATTACTCACAGAAATGGCAGTAGCCAGAGTATCCGCATTTTTCTTGAGCTGGTTTACTAACTCCACTTCTCACAAGGCGGTACATAGAGGGTCAGGTGACACACTCATGCACACTAGTTTGCCTTATAAGAATGGGAGTCTGAGCTTAGGGAACCTGATCTTTTATACTGGGCCGTAAGCATGCCTGCTCTTTGCTCAGGAGGTAGACTCTCTCTCCCATGGGGTGTTTGTTATACAGTATCCTTGAAAAGAAAAACTTGAACAAAGCAATCAGTACCTTCACTCATAAAATGTAGGGAAAATAACAGACTGTCTCCCAATATGACTACACTGTAAGGTGGCTGGGGACTAGGATCAAGTTATTTACCTTAATACCTGGAGGTCATTAATAAGCATTTCTTGAAAAAGAATGCATAACGAAAGCATATGGGACAAGTTTAAAGAGTCATGTCTGATCCAATAGGATATGCTCTCCATTTGACAGTTCAACCAGTTTCCAATTGCTACATAAACGGAGTAGCTTAAAACAACAAAAATTTATGTTAGAGTTTCAGACATCAGAAGTATGAAATGAGCCTTACTGGGTTAATGGTAGGGTGAGGATAAAGCTATATTTCTTTCGTAAGCTGTAAATCAGAATTCATTTCATTTCTGGCTTCCCAATGCCTATACATTCCTTGGCTCATGGCCCCTCTTGCCATCTTGAAAATCATCATAATGATTTTCCTCCTCTAATCCTGATCTTCCCATCTCCCTCTTTCTCTTTTAAGGGCACTTTTACTGCATTGACAACACCCACATAATTGTTCCATCTTAAGATCCTTAGCTCAAATACAGCTGCAAAGTCCCCTTTGCCTTGTAAGGTAACATATTTACAGTTTCTGAGAATTAGGATATGAAAATCTGTCTACCCTTTCATAGAAAAAGTGAAGTTCTTATCCCCTCAATAAGTCTTCCCTGAAGTACTGTGCATAGTCATTCTAGTTTGGGGATTAGAAATGGAACTTTTTCCTTCCCACTATTTTTTCTTCTTATAATTTACATTTGGAATACATTTAAAAATATTTGTTACAAGTGCTCTGTTTAGGGCCTCCCCGGTGGCGCAGCGGTTGGGTGCTGGGTTGTGAAGCTGCTCGCAGCCTCTGCAGCACCGGTTTGATCTCCAGCTGCTCCCCCAGCCACCGGAGGAGGGTCCCACATGGCGCGCACACCTCTCCTGCCGCCCGCTGCTCCCCTCAGCAGTGTACTTCGGTCCTTCTGCCTGCTCTGCTCCCCGCTCTGACTCTGGTAAATTCTCTCACCCTCCTGCGCTTCTGACTGTACCCAGTGCTTGCATAAATAAATAAAAATAAATCTTAAAAAAAAAAAAAGAATTAAAAAAAAAAAGGGCTCTGTTTAGCATCCAAAATCATGAGAGGCAAAAAATGCTTTCTAAGAAATAGGAGGCAGCATACTATTTTTACTTGTGATTTTTCCATATTATGAAGAGAGGAGGTTATGTATATTTCCTATTCTTCCATAAATTCTTTCCTTAAGAGATTATTTCTGCCAACAGCAACAAGAATTTCTTTAAAGTCTTGGTAAGTGATTCAACATGCCTTAATAATCCTATTATCTGAGAGAAAAAAAAAATCTCAAGCACTTACTATATGCAAGGAGCTCCATCAAGCACCTCACTTAATCCTCAGAATGATCCTATTTTGTAGGGGCTTGAATTACTATCATTACAGGTCATTTTAGATGTCATGCCCAAGGCCCAAACCCTTAAGTGGTTAAAGCACAAATCATACCTAGACTTTCTGACTCCAGAGACCTAAAGCTTAACATCCGAGCTAAACGTCCTTCTTGGGTTTGAATCGTTTTGTGAAATATGACATTTTAATAAAATGCATTTAAAACACATAACCATACAGCAAACACCATCACCTAGAACAGGGGTTAGTAGCAAACATGCCTTATTGACCAACTGGCTTGCTGCTCTCTCTGTAAATAAAGTTTAATTATACTACACTCATGGCCATTTATTCATGCATTGCTATGACTACTTTTTGGCTATAATGTTGGAGTTCAATAGTTGCTGCAGAAGTGTTATGGCCCAAAGAGTCTAGAATAGTAACTGTCTAGTGTTTTAGGGAAAAGTTTGCAGAATACTGACCTAGATGAAAGGAAAGCTCATTGTCAGAGAAGACCCTTAGATGCCTTTCCCATTCATAACCCCATCAGTAACCACTTTCCTGCCTTTGGTGGTCATGATTTCTTTTAGCTTTTGATGGTTTCAAAACCTAAATCTTGGTAAACTGTATTTTTCAGTTTTGCCTTTTTTGAACCTTATAAACAGAGAATCATGGCATAGACTTTTCCCTCGTTTCTTTGGCTCAAAATTAGATTTGCTTTAAGGATATCATTGTTAATCCTGATGCACATGGACGCGGGCTCTGTTGATTGTCTATTTTTTTTTTTAAAGATTGATTTATTTATTTATTTATTTATTTATTTATTTATTTATTTATTTATTTATACAAGCACAGGGTACAGTCAGAAGAGGGGGAGGGTGAGAGAATTCACCAGAGCCAGAGGGGGGAACAGAACAGTCAGACTGACGAAATACACTGCTGAGGGGAGCAGTGGGCGCGGCAGGAGAGGTCTGTTGCGCCATGTGGGACCCTCACCCAGCAGCCGGGGATTGAACTGGCACTGCAGAGGCCGCGGGCAGCTTCGCAGCCCAGCACTCAACCGCTGTGCCACCAGGGGAGGCCCTGATTGTCTCTTTAATATACAATGTGGGGAAAACTGGACAGCCACATGCAGAATAATCAACAGGAATCTTTATTTTATATAATGCACAAAATTAACTAAAAATGGATCAAATATTTAAATGTAACACCTGAAACCATAAAACTCCTAGAAGGAAATAAAGAAAAAGCTCCTTGACACTGTTCTTGCCCATGATTTCTTAGAAAAGACAACAAAAGTATAGACAACAAAAAAAGTAAAATAGATAAATGGGACTAGATTAAGAGAAAAAAATCTGTATAACAAAGAAAACAAATCAATAAATTAAAAAAGCATCTACAGGTTGGGAGAAAAATATTTGCAAACCATGTATCTGATAAGTGAGTAGGTGGGTCTTTAGGGAAGTCACCTGAGGGGGGAACAGATACCAGCTCAGGCACAATTTAACCCTGCTTTGCGCCTCTGAGAATGGTGGCAGAGATTCTAAAAACACTTTTGTAGTGTGAAGTAGTAAGGACAGTGATGTAGAAAGGTAGGAAGGAGCCTGACCCTGATGGTAGGAAGTTGTACACCAACCCTAGACGGGTTTATTTTATCTTTGTCTGGGAGAAACCAATATATGTACTGGCCCTTGTTATTTTCAGTTCCTATCTTAACTGGTGACGTCCTCTGATTTCGAAGTTTGAAGCAACTTTTCCTGGGGTCCTATGTTAGCTCTCCCATGCTTATCTCTGTGTCACTTAAATTAACCAGGCACAAGGTGCTTGAATAATGCCCTCATGTGAGAAATGAGATAAATTAGAGAACGCATCTCATAGTAATTAAGAGGATCAAATAAGATAATGGTATGAAGCATTTACAAGTGCCTTGGAACACAGTCTTCATTAAATGTTTATTATTACTTGTCCCTATATTGATCAAGTTTGATATTATTTTATCTGTACTTTCATTTAAAAGCTCAAGTTTCATTCCTCTTGTGTTCCCGAGGAAGCAGGACCTCCCCAGTGGTGCCTTCGCTTTCCCCCTCCCAAGCAGGGGAGTAAAAGGGCATAGATTTACTTGTATATTTTACCCTTGGTTTTTTGACACCAGATAATCCTCTTTTTCTACAAAAATCATAGATCCAGTACTTGGTATTAAAGCTTGAAGCCAGTGACAACTATGTTAAGCCCACATTTTCTTCATGTAAGATTTTCAATTGTTCTGAGAACTCTAAATCCATGCAACCACTCCCAGGCAGCATGAGAATACAGCCATCTCTGTGGTTCCGGGCAGGATGGGGCAGCTCTTACGAAACTTTGCAGATATATACATGTCACCATTCTGCAAAGAAACAGAAGAGGCTACTACAATCCAAGGGTGGAAAACCTCAAGCGGAAATCAGTCCAGCTGCCCCTCTCACACTTCCCTTGGATATGAAAATAGGAATAGTTGAAATTGACAATGACATGCAAAGAATGAGGCACCATTTGTGAGAGATACAAAAACACGAAGCCCATGAATGCTATTTTGTTCCCACTCCATTATTCAGCATCTGCTGTTGACCCTTTGTCATTTGCATCCTTTTGTGCAGGGCCACCTCAGAGATTTCCCCTTTTCTGAGACAGATGATGAGTTCCAAGCCCACTCTGAATAGGCCATTTGCTGACCATTTGTTTCTCTAGCAAGGGTGACTGTGTGGGGCTCGTTTGCTGCAGGATGGCTGCACATGGCCTCACTTTTGCCTCAGTAAAGGAGAAACAGGAAGATAATGGCCAACCCCAGGGGCAGCCCCATGAAGATCCCCAGCCAGGCTCACTGCATGGAGAAGCCTAGTTTATGTTCTTTTTCAGAAGGTGCTGCTTCTGATTTTCCTATATTTGCTTCTCTGAGCAAAAACAGAATCAAAAGGAGTCCAAGAAGAGAAACCAATCTATTCTTGATAAACAACCAACTTTAATATTCTTGTGGAGATTACCACTAAGTCAAACTGACTAAATGGACATTTGGATAGAGGTCAGAGAAGCTGCTTTCTCCTGCGCAGGCAGCCAGAGTGCGGGCCTCAGTCAGCCCTGAACCAAGGTCCTGCAGTTTAGTTGGTTTAAAAAAAAAAAAAAAAGCCTGGAATCTCCTTTGTACTTGGGAAGGTTGGGGCATTCAAAAGGGGCTGCCCAAGGCACTACTTGCTATGCAGAGGTCAATGGAAGTGCATGGCTTAATACGTGAGAAAAAGTAAGTGAGAAAAATTTCAAATAGCAGTTCTGTTTTCCTGCCTGATACTACGTGCTCCTCAGAGTCTTATCATTGCTGTCTGCCTGATGCTTTTGATAATTATTTAATTGGTCTCCAATCTATAGAGATGCTGTTTGAACTGTCTTTCAGGGCTACTAAGAGAGTGACTGATTATACAGCTCCCAGATGAAGAAATACTTGGAAATTTTTTCCTTCTCTCTGATCACAGAAAAGCAGCACTTTGACTTTGTTGACGGACGCAGAGAAGAGAACTGAAACAATTTCTTGCCTAGATTTCAATAAACAAATGTCTTTTTTTGAAATAGCCAGGTGTCTGTGGGTTTAGTCTTCCCCAAATATTAGATGGTATTTTCTGAATATGCCCACTTATTGGACTCTTCCAGCAGGTAACACCTTGATATGGAGAACTAAGGTCAATTGCAGTCCTGTAAGCCTTGGGAAGTCTGTTACCATTACTTTAATGAAGTTTACTTTAAATTAAGAGCCGTGAAGTCCCTAAGGCTGAGAAGAGCTCTTTCTTATCTTTTTCAATCCTTTGCCCTTTGATCTAATGGAAGAAGAAAATAGTTATTTCCTTTTAATGACCTAGAAGAATGTAGCTATAGGTCTATGGTTGAACATGTCCTCCCTATCTGAAAAAAAATTTTTTTTTTTAACTCTCAGAGCAAAAGATGAAGTCTCCTCCTTCTCTCTCCTTGACAACTCAGGTCCTTAGCATAGGATATATATCCCTAGTTTGTCCCATTTTGCTGTGGAATTTATACCCATGTAAATTCTGTACATGTATGTTATTAAATTGCTTTTTCCTTTGTTAACCCATATAATGCTGTTTTGATTAGTCATCCACCCAAGAACAACCCAGAGGGACAGCGAATTTTCCCCTATGCCCTGACATACTTAATGACATCTGGTTTGGAGCAATTTTAGGTAGGACAAAGAAGGAAAGAACAGGCTTTTTACACTTTTTGAATAGCATATTGGAAGAAAAGAATATGAATGTCAGATCTAAAATTAATTATACATTCCATATAAGCAAGTCTTCTTTATCCTGGATTTTATGCTTCAATATTTATGTGATCCTATTAGAATCTTGCACTTGCACCATTTAAGACTTCAGTATTATGCATTCTGTTTCTAAACTCAGACTTGTATGTTGCTATCAAATGAGAAATTTTAAAATACCACATAAAAGTCCAACTACAGTGCTGTTGTAATTGTTTTCATTACTAACCACTTCAATGATAATCACGTAGATTGTTAATCCCAAAGCAGCATTGTATAAATGCATTGAGTAATATGATTTCAAATCAGCTCCTCTCTGGAGTCCAGCACAGCTGAGCAAACCAAATGCTGCCAGAGGTTGGATTATGCCCCTATCTTGGGATCTTGTTAGGTACTGGAGTGGTCTTCAGGGAGACTTTTACTTTATATTATAGGATTCCCACTTGCCCCTCTCTCTATCAGGCAAAGTAATCCCTATGTCTTCTGCAATCCCAGAGTGTTAGGAGGATTAATGAGATAATGCCATTGTGAAACATTTTGACATCAAAAACAGAAATGAGAGTGAAGGATTATGCCCCTGGGAGAAAGAGACCCACCACTGTACCCTCCGAAGGCTTCACTAGCCACCCACCCAGGCCAAGTCATTTCCTCGTCTGTTGTCTTGTTCCTCTTTGTGCCCTCCTCCATAGCACTCATCACACTGTATAACAGTGCTCCCTCCAGAATTAGGTTCCTCTAGCTCTGCCAGTCTTATTCATCTTGGTATATCGGAGCTAGTGTAGCTCCCAGCACAGTAGGTAATCAATTAACAACATGCCAAGCGGTTCTAGCATCCAAAAGCATTGACTTGTCTCAACATAATCATCTTTTAGACACACCCCTGCCATTTAGTTTGATGGGAGGATGAGCCAGGCTAGATGTGAACCTGGGAAACAAAGGCTCACTTATTTTAACAAGAACACCTGCTTTTTAAATAAAAAAAAAAAAAGAGAACCCATTTTGATGAAACATTCACCTTTAAGGTCATTATTGCTGTTTGCTCCCTCAAAAGAGATGGAATTATGATCTACACAGTGACCGGTGGCATTTGCTTTGGTCAGATGGAATGTGGCCCAGCTGATAGGAGAAAGGTAGATGAGGGGGTGGGTGTGGAAGAGTCCCTACCATATGTGCCACATTTAGAACCTGCTAGCTAGAACATGTCAGACTGGTGACCTCTGGGTACAACCTGGTCTGAAAGATACTTTCTGATTAGCACATATCTTTTTAAGAGATTTGATTTTGAATACTATAGGCCCAAAGGAGCAAGTACAACTTGTCGGCAGTCCTCATAGCAGTACTTGTTATCTTAGATGTGACTTGTTTTACAGATATGACCTACCAGGCTCTGACAGTTGAATTTGCCACCCTGGTATTTCAACTTGTAATATTTTCCCTTTATTATAGCATTAAATAGGCTACCTGTACGAGTGACGCTTTTGTAGGAAGCCTCCTAAAATGTCTCTCAATGGTTCCTGCCTTTTGTTCCCCATTCCCTGTCACCTTTGCCCCATATGTGCAGGCTAAATCTAGTGGTTTCCTTCTAACATAGACTATAGCAAAAATGATGGGAAGTCACTTCCAAGTGTAGTTTAGCCAGGAGATTTCTGTCTTGCTTGCACCCTGGCTGGCATTCATATTCATTCTTTTACTGTTCTGGTTAGTTCCCTTTTTTAAAATATTTATTTATTTATGCATACAAGAGCTGGGGTACAGAGCAGAGATGCAGGGGGTGAGAGGATTCACTAGAGGCAGAGTAGGGAATAGAACAGAGTGACTGGCTGAAATACACTGCTGAGGGAAGCAGTGGGTGAGACAGGAGAGGTCTGCTTCGCCATGTGGGTTGCTCTCTGGTCGGCTAGGGATTGAACTTGGCTGCAGAGGCTGCAGATTGCTTCATAGTGAGGTGCTTAACCCCTTGCACCACCAAGGAGGCCTGGCTAGTTCCCTTTGATGAACCAAGTTCCCATGTTGGAGAGGCCCACATAGTAGGGAATTGAGGATGACATCTGGTCAACAACTAGCAAGAAACTGAGGTCGTCATTTCAAGTTCAAATGGGTCGACCCATTTCATGGGTCGTCAGCCCATGAAGAACTGAACCACTCAGTAAACTTGAAAGTAGATCTTGTCCTAATCAAAACTTGAGGTGACATAGCCCTCCTAAACCTTGATTACAGCCTTTTAAGAGGTCTTGGCTGAGCCCTCTGATGGAAGCCATGGAAAACCCTAGAAACAGAAGACCCAGCTAAGCTACAACCAGATTCCTGATCCACAGAAATTGAAATAATGAAAGTTATTGTTTTAAGCCACAGTTTGTGATAACTAGTTACACGGCTATAGATTAATATAATGGCAGAGTAAGAAATAGAACCACAACTTCCCGTCTTCCATTCACCACTCAATTCATGGCAGGTACTGGCAGCAGACATCCCCTTCAGTCAGCTAGCAGACATCCACACTAACATGCAAAGAGAAAAAAAAAGGCTGTCCCCCTTTTTTGGCTAGACTGAAAACTTCATGGCATTAAAATAATTGCAGCTGATCAAAAGTTTAACAGAGTAAGGTAGAATATAAAAATAAACACAACTCACTGGAGTATTACACTTGTATTTATTTCTGGGTTTAGGAAAGGAAGTTTCCTTCCTTTAAAGTTTTTTAGGGGAAGTTTTTCCACATTAGAATAAAAAATTAAATTCCTTCTCTCTCTGACCTCAATGTCCCTAGCAGAGCAGACTTTCTAAAACCAGGAGGTCGCCGTGGGTGGGAAAACTTCACGTGGAGCTACTCGGTGGACCAGCTGACAGCTGGATCCCACGTCCACTGGCCATGAACTGGAATCCCTCAGGTCTCCTGTCTTTATCATCTACTGTGACGCCCTTTCTCACCTTGGCTTGGGGGCCAGTCCTTCTGTCCTGCCATCTTCTGAGACTACGAATAATTCCCTCCCTTCATTTATATTGCTTCTGTGAAGTGTAACTTTATCATGTTCCTCCAGAGTCTTCTCTTTTTCTAGGTTATATAAATTTAGCTCTTCACTCGCCTTTCGCAACTTGCCCTCCAATCCTCTTGCTAGTTTGTTAATTTTCCTTCATTTCTTACGCATATGCACAGGTACACACCCTTTTGCAGGGTAGAGGGGCAGGGGAAACAAGACTGAAGAAAATGCGAAAAAGCCAGAATTTAAACTGACAAAGGGAAAAAATAGGAAATGTCTTTAGCCTGATAGCAAACGCATGGAAACTTGTCTGCGCCAGGTCCACAAAAAGAATGTCGTTTGGACACTACGGGATTTGCACATCAAAGACATCTTTACAGACACATCACCCAAAGCAGTGATAGTGAAGACAAAGATAAACAGCTGGGACTACATCAAATTAAAGAGCTTCTGCACAGCAAAAGAGACAATAACAAAAACAAAGAGAAACCCCACCAACTGGGAGAACATTTTTGCACCCAACACTAATGATAAAGAACTGATCACAAAAATCTGCAAAGAGCTGATGAGACTCAGCAACAACAAAGAAAATAATCCAGTCAAAAAATGGGCAGAAGAGCTAAAAAGAAACTTCTCTGAAGAGGAAATGCAAATGGCCAACAGGCATATGAAAAAATGTTCAACATCACTTGTCATCAGGGAAATGCAAATCAAAACTACCATGAGATACCATCTCACACCAGTGAGAATGGCACATATTAAAAAAACTAGCAACAACAAATGTTGGCGAGGGTGTGGAGAAAAAGGAACTCTTCTGCACTGTTGGTGGGAGTGCAAACTGGTCCAACCACTATGGAGAGCTGTGTGGAGATTTCTGGACCTACTAAACATAGAGCTTCCATAGGATCCAGCAATTCCACTCCTAGGTATTTACCCAAAGGACACAGAAACATCAATTCCAAAGAGCACCTGCACCCCTATGTTTATAGCAGCACTGTTTACAATAGCTAAGCTTTGGAAACAGCCCAAATGCCCAAAAATAGATGACTGGATCAAGAAGATGTGGTACATATATACCATGGAATATTACTCAGCATTCAAAAAAGATAAACACATGCAATTTGCAGCAACATGGATGGCGCTGGAAGGGATCATGCTCAGCGAAATAAGCCAAAAAGAAAAAGAAAAATACCGGATGGTCTCACTCATAGCAGGAATCTAGAAAACTTAAATAAGGGACCAGGAAAATGAATATAAGAAAGTGAAAATCAAAATCAACAAAAAACTATGAACCAGAGACACTTTTTGGGGGGTGGGGGGCGGGAGGGGAAGGATCGGGGTCAGAATGGGGCATTTGCAATTGTATGGGGGAATATAAAAATAAAATTTAATATTAAAAAAAAAAAAGAATGTCGTTTGGAAAAGGTTATGGTTTTTGGAAATTGTATTGCATTTCCTCCTCAAGATAAAGAGCTCTAATTAAAATCAGCCTCGAAGAGGGTTTCAGCATGTGCCGGAGGGGTAGGACCAAGAGATTTATCTTTCTTTTTCTTTCTTTTCTCTCCCCGACTCTCAAATCTTCTCTCTCCCAAAATTTCACTCACTGTAGCTGACAGAGGGACTAAGCAAGCTCTGTGGTGCGGAGAGTACTAGAGGAGACACTTCCTTCCCTGGGGGTGAAGGGGAGCACCTTGGCACCTAATGCTAACCTCGGCCCAGCAAAACCCTTCACCTGCTTTTCAGTCAGCAGTCATTCTGGGGACATGGCTCCTCCCTGCCCTGCCTTGCCAGGGTACAGGTAACTACACTGGGGAGGCACAACTGGGGTATTTTATTGCAGATAAAAGAGGCAGAATCAATGCCTCATTTTTGTTTTTCAAGAAACCCTCTTGAAACACAAGTTCTTTTTCTTTCATGGGTTAAAAACTTTAATTTTTTATGATTTAAAAAGCTTTGTTTCATTTCCCTTTCCCTTTCACTCTGTTCCTTAATCTGTTCAGGGACTTGAAAGTACTATTACCACCCAGGATTAAATGTGACCACTTCTGACTACAGGGGCAAGGGAGAGAGGCCCTCTCCTTTCCAGACTTTCCCTCTTATAGTAGCAAGGAACCTGGTGCTACATACTCCCAAGATGTGATCTGACCAAGGATAAAATAGAGGGAACAATAACATGCTTTTAAATAAAATTTCATGCTTATATAGCTACTTCAAGATCTGAGAACTTCCAGAATATTAGTGCTGTCAGCAAAGTTGTTAACTATGTCCTGAGTCTTCCCTTTTCTACATTTGTGCATGGCAGAGGCTACAATTCAGGAGAGGCCCTGCTTTCCCAGAACTCCTATCTGATGAAGCCTCCCTGAGGGATATGACATAATGGGAACTTCCTCCATTATATCATTATGCATTTTTAGACTCTGATGCTATTCCTTATGTTTTTTGACTTTTATAGTTAAAGAAGATGGTATTTATCTTTGCAGGAACCAAAACATTATTCTAAGAAATGCCAAATTGTATTATTCTAGACCCATAATGGCTTATCATGAGGAATCAGTTCTCTGGATTTACCTATTTGTTTGGCTAGTAATAGCGTTTTGTAGCTGGCCTCCTGGGTTGTCTATCAGAGAGAAAGGAGGGATGGAGCAGGCAGCAGTTAAAGGGACCAGGGTTGAGATGCATTGCCTATGGCTAAAATTTAAGCAGGGTAGAATTGGGGCCAGAGACCATAGGTTGTCATGGACTCTGCCTTCTAAAATTCATATATTGAAGTGCTAACCCTCCGTGACTTCAAATGTGATTGCATTTGGAGATAATTACCTTTTTTAAAGGCCCTAAGTTCAAGTTTAGCTTTTAAGATTGGGACCTAATCTCACAGAACTGCTGTCCTTGTAAGAAGAGATCCATGGAGAGAAAAATCTGGCAGCACAAGCACAGAGCAAGGTCTATGTGAGGACACAGTAAGGAGGCAGACTTCTGGAAGCCCAGGGGAGACATCTTGAGAGAAACCTAACCTGCCCACACCTTGATCTCAAACATCCAGAATCCCAGCACTGTAAGAAAATTAATTTGTTGTTAAGGTCCCAGTCTGTGGTATTTTTTCACAGCAGCTTCAACTCAGAGAGGTCAAGATAAGGAAGAGATTGAAAGCAAGTGAACAAACAGCTGCTAGGAACTGAGCCAGGTGAGATAGCAAATCCCACATCTAAGAACTATCAGATGTAGACCTAAAGACGATCTTCCGCAAAGAACTCAAGGACACAGCATGATCAGTAAAATATTCTGAATCTGATCTATGCTTTGATTAGCTCACGGGCAACAAAATATATCCTGTCTTTATTCTGAGTATGAGAGGAAAATTTAGCTAAGCAACTTCACTAAGCTCTTAAGGGAGCAGAATGAAAACAGATGAACTAAGCAGGTGCCTTCAGTATGCTTCCAAAGAGCAGAAAGTAGATGTATTGGTGCTGTAGCACCCCTGCAGAGGTGGACACCCCTGCAGAGGGCAATGCACCCTCCAAAGATGTCCATAGCCCAGTTCCCAGAATCTGACTGTCACTTTACATGGCAAAAGTGACCTGAAAGACATGTGCAGGAGATCAACATTGAAGTGGGGAGATTCTCCTGGATTACCTGGGTGGACCCAATGGAATCCCAAGGATCCTTATAAGAGGGAGGTAGGAGGGTGATAGAAAGAAATGGTGATGTGACAACAGAACTGAAAGTTGGAGTGATGCACTTTGAAGATGAATGTAGACAGCGTCTAGAGACTGGAAAAGGCAAAACAGATTCTCCTCTGAAGCCTTTTGAAGCCAGCAGCCCCACTTTCACCTTACAGTAGCCCTGTGAGACTGATGTGGGACTTCTGACTTCTAAGTAGTGGTGATTTGTTCTAGCAGCAATAGAAAACAAGCACAAAATCTTCAGCACCTCTGTCTTTTCCCTTGCTCATTTCTCCCCCTGCTCAACTTTCCCCAGCAACATTCTGTCAATTCTGAAGCACCGAAGGCTGCCGGGAGGGAAGTGTGCTGCAGGTGATCTTCTCTCCCTGGGCACAGCTCTCAAGACCTCTCCTGGCCCCAGAGTCCAAGGGTCAAGCACCAGCTACCCTTACTGCTATGTGTGTCCTGTCAGCCTGGACAATTTCAAAGCACAAACCAACACTTTGTCTTGGACTTAAAAATATCAAATAAAGTATGGTTTTACATATTTCAAGAAAACCCATATAACTCTGCCAGGGGCTCCAACCTTACAACAGTGTGAGGTAGGTAGTATTCTTCCCATTTCTCAGACGAGATAAGGGATTTACAGTGAGACAAAAGAACCATCCAAAATCGCAGAAACTGAGGTTCATCTAATTTCAAAGACCAACAAAGACAGCTGCCTGTGAGGGAAAAGCCTCCTTAGTCAGTATGCCGGTGCCATGCTTGGTCCACTAGATGAAGGGAGCATAGCAGGAACTCACTATGAACAGTGTTTTTTTTTTTTTTTTTTTTTTTTTTAATGTGATTTTCTGTACTTCGGCCTGTGATCTGGGGGTCAGGTTGGTGTAATGAGATTGGGAGTCAGAGCTCTCTGACTACCAGCTCTCGCTATGAGATCTTGAACAGTATGGCTCAGTGGCTATTAAAATAAAATGATATAGAACATTCAACTCAGCACTCTCATCCTTGAAAATACAGCCCTTAGATGTAAAAGGACCAAGTACATAAAACCACAAACACATGAATGATTACTGTGGATTTGTTTACAGTAGAGGAAAAACAGGGAAAAGGGAATGCCTTTCACAGGGGAGTAGCTAAATAAAAGGGCTCTAGCCAAACATGGAAACAATGGACTAGATCTATATGCAGTAACTTGGGAGGAATTCCATGAAGTATTGTGTAGTGGGAAAGACAAAGTACACATAAGTGTATATGACAGATTCCCATTGTGTAAATCAGTAACAAAACCCCTATGTTTGAGATATAAGTAAAAAAGTATTCAATAACAGACAAAATTTGAATATTCATTCTGATTTTCAAAATTACACTTGCAGCAAATAGGGGCAGTAATAAATAAGTCTGTAACAAGATAAAACATTCCTATTGTAACCTCAAAGTTAGCATCATGCTTAGCGACAAACACTAGAAACATAACCATAAAGTCAGAAATACGACTTGCTGCTGGGTGAGAAGTGACAGCAGCACAACTGGTAAAAGAAATCATAAATCTAAACTTTGGAAAGGAACATGAAAAATTATTATTTGCAGTTGCTATAATCATATACTTGGAAAATAAGAAAACCAAGTGGAAAGCTACTATAAGCAGAAGCGAATTCAGAAATACATTAAGGGTAAAAAATAGAAAACTTGGAGGGGGGAGAGGGATGGAGGGGGAGAGAGGGAGAGCGAGAGAGAGAGCGAGAGAGAGAGCGAGAGAGAGCGAGAGAGAGCGAGAGAGAGCGAGAGAGAGCGAGAGAGAGCGAGAGAGAGCGAGAGAGAGCGAGAGAGAGCGAGAGAGAGCGAGAGAGAGCGAGAGAGAGCGAGAGAGAGCGAGAGAGAGCGAGAGAGAGCGAGAGAGAGAGAGAGAGATTAAATGAACATAGCAACCAAGACAAATTAACAAAAATATATAGGACCCATAAGAAACTATTTATGATACTCAGACTTGAGAAGTCTTTTTAAAAAGGGAAAAATAAAATACACCATGACAAAGATGTGCAATTTCCATAACTTAATTTAAAAATTTAATGCACTCCTACACCCCAATGTTTATTTAAAAAGAAAACAACTAGATGTGTTTCTAAAATCTCATGGAAACATAAGTTGAAATAACTAGGAGAACTCAGAAAAAGAATAATGGGGGTGGAATTAGTCATATTAAATCTTTAAAAAAAACTTTCAATTATTGGAACACCGTGCTAATATATGAATAAATCCAAGCAATAGACTAGAAAGTCAAGAAAGGCATATAGGCACATGTAGTGCCAGGAAGGGGCGCTGAGCAGGTTTCTATGATCCGAGCAGACCAGACGGGTAAAGGAGGAGTCCTGGAGCCCTTGGTGGCTTTCTCAGGCTTTTATTGAGCTTTAAAATGTAGTGCAGCCTGTTTACAATAGCTAAGCTTTGGAATCAACCCAAATGCCCAAAAATAGATGACTGGATCAAGAAGATGTGGTACATATACACCATGGAATATTACTCAGCATTCAAAAAAGATAAACACATGCAATTTGCAGCAACATGGATGGTGCTGGAAGGGATCATGCTCAGCGAAATAAGCCAGAAAGAAAAAGAAAAATACCGGATGGTCTCACTCATGGCAGGAATCTAGAAAACTTAATTAAGGGACCAGGAAAATGAATAACTATAAGAAAGTGAAAATCAAAATCAACAAACAACTATGAACCATAGACACTCTATGGGTGGTGGGGGGTGGGGAAGGGAGGGTTGGGGTCAAAATAAGGGGATTGCAATTGTATGGGGAATATAAAAATAAAATTTATTTAAAAAAAAATGTAGTGCAGTACACAGCAGGCAGGGGTGCCGGGCAGAGGCCTCCCAGCCCCCAGCAAGTATTCACTCTGAGCTTCTCTCTCTCTTCGGGCATTCTCTCCTGTTCTTTCTCCCCTTGTCTCTCCTGCCTCTGCTTCTCTTGGTGAATATCTCAATACTGCTACCAAGGCCCAGAGAAGTAAACAACATAACTCATAACAATGTAACAAATGCAGGTGCCCCATCAGGCAGGGCAATCCCAATGGCAGGAGGGCAGAAAAGCCTGAAAACTATTTATCCTACAGCATATCTATAGAAAGACTTTAATTCAATGTATGGTAAAGATGGCATTTCAAATGCCATGAAATGATTCAACAAGTGACAGATGACTGGAACAAATGCCAGATAATGAAATGGGATACAAGCCTCACCTGAAATGGTGGGATTATTTCCACATGGATCAAAGATGTAAATGCAAACAGTGATAAAGTTCTAGACAAAACCATGACGATTATTGCATAACCTGGGAGTGGCAATCTCTCCAATTAAAACTCAAATTTAGAAGTGATAATCTTAATTCTAAAAAAATAGAACTTTCTTCATGGGAAAAATACCCCACTTAAGGTCACAAGAGAGAAAGTAGGAAAAGCTATTTACAACTTATACCACAAAAGTCTAACTCCCTAATACATAAAGAGCTCCTGATAGAGAAATGAACAAAATGGATGAACAGGTAATACACTGAAATAGAAAAATTGCTCAAACATGCAAAGATGCTCAACTTTACTTCAGAAAAAATTCATACTATACTGACTTATTAGTTCCATCCATTGGATTGGCAAAATGCCTAAAATTGTTAACAACTTTTGGCAAGGGTATACGGAAACACACCCTGCCTGTGTGAGGATAAATTGGCACAATCCCACTAAGGATAGCTGGCAGCATCTACCAGAGTTACTAATGCTTTCCTTTACCTTGGACTCAGCAATACACCCTACAGACACTGGCCCTCAGAGGTAAAGACATATGGCCTATATAAGGGGGAAGCCGCATCAGCGTTGTCTATAAATGCAAGAAAATTGACCACCTCAGTGCCCATCAGTCAAAAACTGGTGAAATTAAGACTTTTAGAAATAAAATGAAACAATACAGCTATTTGAAAAGCAAAGCATTTTCATGTTCTGATATGGAAAGATCGCCAAGATATAGTTCAGTTAAAAATAAAATTATGAGAGTGCTCGCTTCAGCAGCACATATACTAAAAATAAAATTATGAGATAGCATGTAGATGCTGCCATGAGTGTCAAAGGGAGAAATTTATCCAGCATTCATAATACATCAATAAGCATTTCTCTTTTGAAGAATGAATTTGCTTTTCAAAGTATGTGAATGTATTCCTCATTCAAATATAAAAAATGGATATTTAGTTTTTCAATGTCAATATTTTGTCTTCAGCATCCATTATTTAAATAGTAAGAAAAAGATACTTTAAGATAAAGAAACTTCAATTTGAGAAAAAAGGAACATGAAAATTCAAACTTTGAAGTTAGATTAAGTATGTTTAAGCTCTTGCTTCCACCTCTGAATAGCTGTATGATTTTCTTCAAGACACTAAACCCTTGAAGCAATATCTCTACACTGCATATAATTGTATTCCATAAGTTGTTTTGAGGATCCACTGTGATAATGACCATAAACAGTTGGGCCCAGACAAAGTCCCTCAATAAATGTCACTATTTCCTGCCAGATTGTTATGGCAAGGAGGACATGAAGTCATGTACCTAAAGCTACTGGTGCAGGATACTCAACGAATATTCATTTCCACCCCTTTTCTTCCAATTCCCACAGGACACCCAAATGATAAACCTCATTGTTGGCCAGTCTTCTCTCTTCTCAGTAAAGTTCCAGAGTCATCTTTCCTGACAGTGTGCCATGCTAGAGAAAAGAGAATCTAAAATCTTTAGTGATTAGTTGTTTTGGAACTGTTTACCCTTCTTTCACTGAACTTCCCTAATAATTGTAAAATGCCACATCTGGTCTTGAGCTGCTCCAATAGGAGTAGAAATATAAACACAGTTGAGGAATCTCAGTGATCACATTTTGATGCAAATTAACAACTAGAACTTTTGAATTTCCATGTGATCAAAACTTAGGAGATGTGAAAAATTAACCTATGCTTTTCAGATTCTCTTTGCCGCTCACCATGAGTATTTGGGTTGAGTGGCTCTTCTTGAGTCAATTTAAGAAGAACTCTTAACTCAGTGTGTGATGGGTCATCAATTAACCAATATTTTTTAAGAACTACTAAATACAAGGCATGATGTGCATGATCTGGTGAAAATGAATAAGTTATGATATTGCTTTAAAAACCGAAGAGAATGTTTAACTAATATTTTAATGAAAGAAAATAAGGTATTAACTTCAGCCCTAATTTAATTTTTTTCTACGCAGAAAGGTCATTATATCAATAATATATGCAAAATAGAGACAGGAAATGCTAACCAACCTTAGAGAGTGAGCTTCAAAATTTTGCAACACCAGTTACATGTAAATAATACAGGATGATTTTCAATCATCCTTATCTTTTCCATAAGGGAGCTCTTCTAGGAGTGTTTATTACTGCAATATTTTATAGGCAGAGTTTAGCATTTGAAGATAGAAATCTTTCAGATACTATAATTCAAATCTCATCTGGAACTTGGTTTTCCTCCCTCTCATTTACCCCCCACAGCCCTTCCACATGGGTGTCATTACTCATGCTTTATATACACTGCAGAGGCTCAACAGAGTGGAAAGTAGCCCAAGTTTCCCTGAAAAGCCACCTCCCAGGTCTGTTTACTACAGGAAACATGCCCTTTTGTCTTCTCTGGCCCCACGTACGTCACTGTAGCCTCAGTGAGACAGAAGGCCAAGGCTGGCCAGGCCTCCACTTTGGTGGCTAGCCACAGAGGGGCTCAGCTCTCAGCCTTGACCTGCTTTGTGCAGGGAATGAAACAAGCCTTGTGATTTTGGATTCCAAGCCCTTCGAAAGATGTACTGACCGTGTAGGGAAAGGAATCTATTTTTCAGATCTTTGTAAATTATAACTGAATTGTGGGTAGTTTTAGAGTTGGGAACTGCCCTTACAGAATTTCACTGTATTTCATGCCCCAGGTACAGCATCCTCCATATCACATTGGGCCCCTAAGTTCCCATGGTCTACCCTCCTGCAATCTCCTCTCTTCTCAGCAGTGTATTATTTCTTCTGACAAGGTTATGCCAACGAATTTGTTGCAGACTTCAGTTTCATATCTGAACTAATTTTTCCCTCAGTTACATTGTTTTAGATATCACAGGACATCTTGGAATGTTCAGGTTGAACTCTAACAAGACTACTTTTTCTGTTCTACTCCTGGCCGTTCCACAGACTTGCTGTGCATTCTTCCATGACCTGTCCAAACTCTCTCCAAAAAGCAAAGGGGCCTCTAGTTGATCTGCAAGAAAAATAGAAGGCTAGGAATGGAGGGGATACTGATATAATCTGATACTTTAAGTAGATCCATCTGATCTGGTCAAGAGGGAGTAAGCTCAATCTCTGATCAGAATTAAAACTCTGCACAAAAATCAAAGCAACTGCTTAGACTCTAAGTAATAAATATGGGTGGATTGGGGAGAAATGTAAATGCCAAAGAACTACTAATGTGATGACAGGCATTTCCTTTTTACTCCCTCCTATCTCTCCTGGCTTTGATGCAAAGGCAAGCCAAACGGGAAGTTGCAAAATGAACTCAGACAGAAACACTGAGAAAGAAAACCCATCTTTCTAGCCAAGGAATTGATAATAGGAGCCATGGAAACTGTAGAGTTTGGGGGAAATCCTTTTTGTTTTCCCTCTTTTCCTCCACCAGGCTGTCCTAAGGCTTGTCACGTGATGGCCACAGTAGCATGAGCATCTAACAGCCCTGAGAGCAAACCTATCTTCCTGAAGATTCGGGAAAAGGGATCCCTGTAGAGCAGAGTGTGAAGGGAATTCTGATTACTTTTTTCACTCTCATTTTCCCTCTTCACTGCTCCCTGAGACCAATGGTGCACAACTTTCCAGTTGGAAAGGTAGGAAGAGAGGCCTGAAGGAGCCACCGAGTAGAAGAAATACTGCAGAGGAAAGAATGGGAAGAAAGGACCCCTAAAATCCATATAGAAGTCCCAGTGTCACAACCACCTGTGAGTATATGTAACACACTGAAGCAGAACATTGAGAATTGAGATAACACACAAGTCACTCCCCTGTCCCAGATTACCCTTTACTGGTATATGCCAGGGACAGATCCAGAGAGTATAACAAATGAACTGACATTAGAATCACTGTCTATAGAAGGCAAGACAGGTGGTTCCCTGCTAAAAACAAAACAAAACCAGAAAAAAATCTAATTTCTCCAGAGGATTTTAATAAGACCAGAGTCCACAGTGTAACCAAAATGTCCAGGGCTCGAGCCAAAGTTAGTCCCACATACCAAGGAACAGGAAAGCCAACCTATATTCAAGTAAAGACAAATGCTAACCCTAAGAAGACCCAAATATTGGAATTACCAGAGAAAAACTTTAAAGCAGTTTTTGTAACCATTGTTCAAGAGGTAAAGTGTGTTTCTGAACAGGGAAGAAAGATTTAATTGCTCCCTTTCAATTCTGTACCCCACTGATCCAACTTTGCCTTTCATGAACTTAACTTATTTTTATATCACCCAGACCCTTCAGCAAATGATCCCATTGTCCTTTGACAGTTCCTTGACATACAAGAGAGTATTATCCTCAACAGGCATTAGGTAAATTTGTCTTATGAAGGACCTAACAGTAAATAAGGCACATTTTTGAGTTTGCAAACCTGAAAAGTAAACATTAAAGTTAGTATATGATCTCTTTTGTTAATATTAAACTCTCCATCATAATGTAAAAGCACTCATACACAGTCTATACACAAATGGGCATAACTATTCCTTTTAACTTTATATACAAATACAGCAACATGCTAGATTGGGACAGGCAATAGTTTGTTGATCTGTGTCCTATAATATAGCTCTTCATCTAAATCCAGGAGCAGCGGGTTACTCAGAGACTACAAGAGGATAATGGGCTATGTGATATGAATCAATGAAGTCTGCGATTGTGAGGCCATTTTTAAATCTCTTTTGCCATAGACTGTATACTTAGAGGCAATGTTGCATGAAGTACAATGCCAATATATTAGGCATGTAAGCCCTCACATGGGGGAGATGCCTTGAATAAGGAAGGCAAATCTACATCTAGGGTAGCTGTTACTTTCAGTAAATCATTGCAATTCCCCAAATGGAAGAGATTCAGAATAACCAAGCTTCTACCAGGGGCCTGAGTAGTAGTTGGCCTTTAGCAACAGCAGTACTTACAGAATCCTTGATGAGGGCAGCTTACAAAAAGTTCTAGGTATTCGTGACAGAGCACTGGAACACAAATGCTGGTGAATTCTCTCATTTCCAAAAATTCTTCCCTATACCATCCATCCTCCAGTCCAACACTCTCAGGATCTACTTCCATATATGACTTCTGGATGCTTTTGAGGTCCACCAGTCAGGTCAAGCAATTTTCTTGGCAGGTAGGCTATCTTTTTCTAAAAGCAAAGTTACTACTTTCCACTTGGGCAGTGCTAATGCCTAACTTTGTTTATTGGTTTGGAAGCAATAGGAGATATTAGGAGCAAATACTGACAGGAATAAGCATATTCTTTTAAGATACTTGCTTCAAATGAAATCATTGCATCGTATCCAGGCAAGTAGATTATTTTCTGGCAAATGGGAAGGTGCCAAAGGATTCTGAGTTTAAAATTCTGAGATTCATCCATACTGATGTGCCTGTTTCAGGTCTCAAGATATCCCTCTTTCTCTACCAGGGCCCTGGTTTACATGTAAGAAGCCTGTCCAGGTTGCATATCTAGGAGTCTACTTTGCAGGGATCACACTTGATAATTAGACCCTAGGCCTGACTTCTAGTTCTCACTGCCCTGAAGCTTTAGTTGCTAAGCAGCTCCCTTACAGACCAGAAGGAGACTTTCACAGTGTGCAATTACCTGCCCTGGAACTACCTCATCTTTTTTGCAAGGAGTCTAGTTGAGGCAAAACCAGGTATTACTCCAAGATATAATTATCATTACTCTCATATTTATGAGATACCACAGTTATTTGTTCTCAACACATTACCCTCCACAGGCACCTCTTCAACATAGGCAAACACCTAAGTACTTGTGATGTCATTGCCCATCAGGGGCTATTAACAATCCACTTACTAGCAGTAATGCAATGCTGTTGCTTTCTTGATCAATGGGCACTCAAATTCCATATCTTATTCTGAGGGCCTTCTCTCTATAAAACCACTTCTGGCACTATTTTAATAAGGGTTCCTTAGAGAACACAGTTTGAGCCAAAGATTGTGTGCAAACTTTTCCAGCTCAGCACAGCCAGAGTGGAAAATAGAGCTGAGGCACTGAGGGTAAGAAGCAATGAAAGCAGATGTATTTTCACCTGGACACTGCTTCACAATGAGCTCCGAAGAGAGTCAGCCAATCTCGCCTGCTCGGCCATGTGGGACCCCACCACAGAGGCTGTTCTTTGGAAAAATCTATTGTATGGCAGTAAAGAGTTTACTTGATGGCTCTTTTCCATCTCTCACAGGTAAAAATTCCCCCCAAATTTACTTGAGTTCTCTTTATTTGCCTTTTCAGCAGTTTCTTAAGAAACTTTTGGGCCTCCTGGGTGGCACAGCGGTTGAGTGCTGGGTTGCAAGTCTGCCCGAAGCCTCTGCAGCGCCGGTTCATCCCCACCTGCTCCCTGGCCACCGGAGGAGGGTCCCGCATGGAGCGCAGGCCTCTCCTGCTGCCCGCTGCTCCCCTCAGCAGTGTACTTCGGTCCTTCTGCCTGCTCTGCTCCCCGCTCTGGCTCTGGTGAATTCTCTCACCCTCCCGTGCTTCTGACTGTGTCCAGTGCTTGTATGGATAAGTAAATAAATCTTTAAAAAAAAAAAAAAACTTTATAGTCTGTACTTCAGAGTCTGAAAGTGGTACTAGGAGCTAAAGATTCTGCAGTTGGTCGTGCTCAAGCAGGGGTACCAAATGGCCACCCAGGAGTCAGCTGGCTGTTAGAGTGGCTCAGGCACAGCAATGCAGCCTACGAACGGGGAGACAGGTAAGAATCTGAGGCGCTACCAAAGCTACATCCCATGAAAAAAAAAAAATGAGTCAGTGGACATTTATTATCCTCCTAGGCACTGTACAGGACTCTGGGAATAGAAATGTTTTCTGGATCAAGAAATTTGTCCAGTGAAGATAACAAAAATCAACACACCACACAATAGTTAGTACTGTAAAAGAGGCTAAAACATGCTGTCATTTTCCAGAGTAGGAAATCCAACCATGTCTGAATTTTAAGAAGGGTGATCCCAAAGGAAGTGACCGTAAACTGCTTTCAATTTTATAAAATCAAAGTCTATTTCTAAAGGAAACTCCAGAACTTACCGGGCCAACCTTTTACTCCAATCACCTAAGCCTTTAATATCTGGAGACCTACAGACATCAAGCACCACCCCATATCCACCTACTCTAGGCTGCAGGACCTATTCTGGTGTTATGAACCATTTCACTTCCCAGATCAAAGGTATTACATGTTGGAGATTTTGTAAATAAAATTCCCAGCCCAGAACACCCGTCTGTGTCACTCAGGGTGAAATTATATAGCCCTACCAACCACGCTGGCATTTTATGACTTTATAAACAACAAAGGTTTACATATACTCATTATAGTCACTCAGTAACACAAGCTGATGGAAATTTCATCTTAATGCATGTTTTCACATTTCCTGTCACAGTGAAAAGGGAAAATGGTAATTCACACACTGGCATTTAAAACTTCCACCTGAGGCGACACAAATCTTTTTCACTCACTTTTCATTGACTCAAGCACATCTTAAAATTCAAGAGGACAGTGGCATTCTATTCCATCATTTGCCAAAGGGAATCACCAGAAATAGTAGTATTCATGAACCGTTACCTTTTGAAAACTTCTTTGTCCCGGTTTCCAGGCAAGCGTCTAGATTCAGCTCGGGAGATGGATCTTCCTGCTCCAAGTCTTCCACCATCAGGATGGGAAGACTCCATTGACACCCAGACATCTTGCACTTATCTCAGTCATTGCATCAATACTGTCTACACCATCATCTGGATCCCATGTCCTACTAAGTGCTTTCCCAAGACCAGCATCCCCTTCTCATTTACCACCATGTACTTAGCCCACCCAGCACACCGCCTGATGTTTTATAGACACTCAATGCATGTTTGTTGAACTGAACAAAGCCAATGCACATGACTGAAATGAAAACTTCCTTATGAGAATCCATTGTGCCAGAGCTAATGGAAGCGTCATGCAGTGTTTTAACCATTTTTCACTGCCAGTCTCTTCTCTCCTACTGTTTATCAAATTAAAGTGACACATTCAGGTGAGAAAAAGGATGCCCCTTGGGCAGAGACTAAATATAAACATTCCAGAAAACTCTTGCTTTCATCTGTTTTACTAGTCAAGTAAACCTGGCACAAATCTGCAAGTTTGGCTTCTATTTTTCCTAAGCAGAATTCCTCCAGCAAGGAAGTGAGGCCTGGAGTGGGAAAGCAACTCAGCCCCTCACTCTTTGTGGAGACATAAATCAGGTCATAAGCAAAAGTCATTTGGAAATCTGATTTCTCTATGGGCTCATCTATTCTGCTCTGCTAAACGAGTGAATCCCACGAGCACCCGTCCTGCCTTTTCTGTGCCATTAAGAAAGAAGAGGAAATTGTACTTACAATTTGTTCAAGCCCAAGTTCCACTTGATCGTGGTCAGAAAAACTTCTACAGAGTCTGCTGTGGGGCTGATCAGAATCCAGGACCACTCTGGCGATACCTGGCTGGCAGAAAGCAGAGAAGACATCTTGCTCTGTATCCCCACACAGCCTTTCCACGAGTAAGCCAAGGAACTGGCCCTCAGCCCTTTTAAGCAAACTGGGCTCATGGGCCAGCACATGGGGTTCACCTGTGTCTCCTTAGAACCAAGGTGTCTCAGCTTCCCACCCCACGCCTGCTGAGTCAGAACCAGCATGTCAACAAGACTCCCAGGTGATTCTTTTGTACCTTAACATTTGCGAAGCACAAGGCCGAGCTCTCAGCATGCGTGTGGACAAATCTAGCAAGGGTATGGACAGCTGCAGCATCACCGCCTTCATCACTTGGGGACATGTAAACAGCCTGACCCGTGAAGCACAGCACTGTCTTTATTCACTGTTTAGGAAGCCTAAGGGGCTGGACGGGGAAGGGAAATCACAGTGGGCAGCAATCCTTATAATTATGGGTTCTGGTCAGCCAGGTTGAAAAGTCGGACAGTCCGTGTACCAGAGGGGTGAGCCGAGAGACCAGAGAGGCTGAAAAACCATTTCCAAACACTGCAGAGGCGGCCAGCCTCTTACCAGCAACAGCTGGCACTCTCTCTCCGCCTCACCTTAGGTGGGAGGGTGGGGAAAAGAGGAGAGGAGCAGGAATTATGGACTGGTTAAAACTTTCCAGTCATCATTCGCCCTTCAACAAATACACAGGGATCTTCTGTCCTTGTTTGGCATCTCATCTGCCTCTTGCTATTGCTCGACGCTGCCTATCTGATTTTCGTGATCTCTCCCTTCCCCCTGCTCTCCCACTCACTTCACCACCCTTCGGTCACTGTGGGCTCCTGGTAACCTGACTATCCTGTGGTATGCTGTAGGGTAAGGAAAAATATCAGGCTTTTCTGCCCTCCTGCCATCAGGATAGATGATGGATCCTTGAAGTCCTGAATGCATGCCTGATGGCGGGCACCTGGAGTAGGGTGTGGGCATAGGTAGACAGGATTCAGCTGAGCTAAGACTGTGCTTTTTAAGGGCGGCGTCACCGGGACGCCAGCAGAAGCTGAGAAAGAAGCTGAAGAGAAGCAAAGAAGCAGAATCAGAGAAGGCCAGAGAGCCAAGATAGAGTGAGGATTTGCTGGGGGCTGGGAAGACTGCCAGCCTCCCGGCCCCCCAGCACCCCTGCCTGCCATATGCCTGGTGAACCCCAATAAAAGACCTGCAAAAACCACTGAGGACTCTGACTCCTCCTTTACCCAGTCTGCTGGATCAGAAAACCTGCACAGTGGTCCATTCCTGGTCCATTCCTACATATGCTCTTGCCAAATGCATCATTCCTCCCTTTCTTAGTAGACAATTTTGGTTTACATCATTCCATTTACCCTGAGACGAGGGCATTTCTAGAATGACTTCTGTCTTTTCATTCCACTATTCTATTGTTATAAAATAACAGAGTATTTAGTGTCCTCTTTTACAAAGTGACTGACACACACACTGCCCATGTTATTTGAAAGAAACTTGATGTGCTAGGTTAGGCATGGGTAAAATATTGCTTAATCGATTATCTCTGCTCTCTCCTTTGTGCTGCATCTCCTCCTCCAACAGCAACTGACCTTCAGACCACAACAAAACAAAACCAACTCTCCTCAGTACTGTTCTCATGAAACACACAGCCCTCACTCTGCCTCCCTTCTCTTTTTGTTGCACTGCCACCCAACCGCACTTTCTAAAACATAAGCCGTTACTGCACTCCTCTGCTTGAAACCTACTGATAACTTTTTTCCATTAATTCCAGATGGAAATCAAGACAGGCATTACCCTTTGCAGCTGAGTCTCAGCCCTACTTACCAACCTAATTTCAAGTCACTCATTACCTGCTCACATACAACTGCATGGGGCTTCCTGAGGATTTCTAAACACAATCATGGTTTTTCTCGCTTCCTACTGTGTCCATGTTAATCCCAGTAGGTAGATGACTTTTCCCTGTTAGGACCCGATGACATCCTGCTTGCTTTTCAAGACCAGACCCAGGTCACCTTTCTTGGCATAGTCTAAAATCTTGCCTCACTTCTTTGTTTCCAACGGCTCAGCCATGCTTCCGTCTCATTCATTGCCGCATGAACGTTTACATTTCTGCAGTGCAGGCTTCTTGGCTGTTTGGATTTTTATCCAATTTGCCTTTATATCCCAGTTTTTAACACTGCCTGTGATATAAGGATACATAAATGTTTATTAAATTACATGTCAAATGGACTCCAGTTGTTTTTCTTTCCCCCAGTCTATTTCATACTGTGGTTTTAGATTCATAATATGTTTTTAATCCAGGAAGAGGCATGTACAGAGGCATGACCGCCAGAAAGCATGCCATGGCTTCAGGGAGGTGTGCATTTCTGGATGGTGTCCAGCCTCCCAGGGGAAAACAGGTCATAGAGACTTGCCAGGCCTCAGAGCCCTGACCTCCCTCTCCCCATCTGCTTCTCATTTGATTTGCAAAAAAAAAACCAACTTTGCTAGTCTCTTCAGCTGCCAAAGATTACTCTGGATGATTTGACTATCAGGAAGTAAAAATGCTGGAACTGTCCCCCTCTGGCCAGCTATCCACTGAAAATGAGTCCAAGCTGGAGTGGGCAACTGGTCTCATTGCTTGGAGGATTTGAATAACAGGGATAGGAGGTCCAGAACTCAGGACGGTTTTCACTTAAAACTTTGTGTTTGCTTTATAGAGGTGGAGGAGCACATGCGGGCGCTGGTGGGAGTGCCTGACAAATCCCCACTACTGGCTTCCCAGTCTCCATTCCCAGCTCAGCAGGCCTCCACGCTTCCCAGGAATGGTGCTTCAACTGCATTGAGTCAAGCTGCCCGGGGCTGGGCTGTGAGCAGAGCTGAGCGCCCTGAGGACTCCAACCTGACTTAAACTCTGCTGAGAGTGGCCAGCCTCCCCATCACAAAGGGACTCCCCATGGGTCACCGGGAGAACGGACCCATGTGTTTTACTCATAAGAGGTTTTTGGAGTTTTGAACTTATTGATGCGCTAATCAGTTCTGTCGTGTAAGCAGACATCATGGGAACCTTTTTACCACCAGAATAAGAAACCACCTCTCCCCAACTCACACCATCATGAGATGATTCTGCGCAGTGGACAAGGGTTTTACTAAAATATTTTGTTATGTGTTTGCATGTGAGCAAGTATGCTGTGATCTTTGTGTCATCTATAAAAATAATTGCAGTGCACCTTTAGATATTGAAATACTTGTAATTTTTTGAAGTCCTTCACATATTTATTGATAAATTCCAACATCTGACCTTTTGTTACAACTTGAGATATCCCAGATAATCACTCACCACATAAAGTTTCAAATCCAACAAAACTGTACTCATTTAGAAAATATTCATCTAGGGCCCCAGAGCCTTCAAGAGAAGAATGAACATGACAAATGATGAAGACAATGACAGGACAGAAGTTAAACTGATGCAGGTAACTGCATGCGATCCTCCATCTATACACGATGAACCCAGGAGTCAGTGGAGAGGTAGCAAAGCTCTCTTTGAAATAAAGCCATAAACTTGCTGTCCATAAAAAGATGGTGGTTCTTGCAGAAGAAAAGGTTTTTCAAACTCACTTCCTCAAAATTGTCAATTAAGAGATGAGATTATTTGAAAGTATTAAAAGAGGAAAATATTTGGAGTCTCATAAAAATTCTAATCACCATCTTCCCTCCTATAAAGAGAAAAATTTTTTAACAGCTGGACAAATGTGTGCCAAAGGAGACTTCCTTTATGATACCAAACATTTTTTTGGTAACATTTATTTTTTTTAAAGATTTATTTTTTATTTATGTAAGTGCTGGGGTATAGGCCAGATGCATGGGAGGATGAGAGAATTCACCAGAGACAGAACAGGCAGACGACAGGAATACACTGCTGAGGGGAGCAGCAGGCGCGACAGGAGAGGTCTGCCGCACCATGTGGGATTCTCCCCGGCCGGCCGGGATCAAACCCACACTATAGAGGCTGCGAACAGCTTCACAGTGCAGCGCTCAACTGCCTGCGCCACCAGGGAGGCCCGATACCAAACGTTTTTTAATAAAGCTGAACTTTTGAGTAATATTTAAGTTTTCACTTTCCATGATTGATAAAGCAGTGTTTTGGACAGTAAGTGTTTTGGATAGTCTACATGATTGTTTATATAGTGATTTGGATAGTCTACTAATCATGTCATTAATATGTGATCTTAGAATAACTGCATATTTAATATGCATGCTTTAAAAATTTAATTATGTACTTGCTTTCAAGTAAATTAATGTTACTGTTGTTACATATTAAATATCTGGTTTTACTTTTTATTTATTAATTTGATACTACATTAAAAAACATAAAATGCCAGTATAATACCAGTACTGAATTTGATTTTTGCTGTGGTATTGTAATCACTAAATAACAAACAATAAAAACCCATAATCACACACACACACATAAACATACAATCATAGATACCATTCAGGGCTTAGGGCCTCTGTATCTTTCTTCCTACAGTTTTAATCATTTGATTAAACTAAAGGCTGAACAAGTTTCTTGACATTTGTCAAAATTAGGGCTCTCACTCCAATCTGGATAAAACTGTACTGTGATTTCTTGTGTCACAATGAAAGAGAAATTGCTACTGGGTCTCTCCGGTAGTGCAGTAGGTTGAGCGCAGTGCTGTGAAGCAATCTGTAGCCTCCACTGTGCGGGTTCGATTCCCGCCTGCCCGGGGAGATTTCCACATGGCGCAACAGACCTCTCCTGTCTTACATGCTGCTCCTGTCAGCAGTGTATTTTGGTCCTTCTGTCTGTTCTGCTCCCTGCTCTGTCTCTGGTGGATTCTCTCACCCTCCTGCACCTCTGGCCTGTACCCCAGTGCTTATATAAATAAATCTTTTTTAAAAAAAGAAAGAAATTGCTGGACACTACTAGGCAAGAGAGTCACACTATTTGTTTTGTCTCTTCATGAATGCAGTACAAGCCATATTCACACACAATGGACTTCCTCCTGCCTCTGTCTGAGAGAGATTCTTCCATCCCCGGTTCAGTGGCTTTGACTTTTATAAACTCACAGGATGCTGTATTAAAGGCTGACCTTTGACAGGGCTCCACTCCCCACAGCCAACTCAGTATCAAGCCTCAGATCCAAGTCTAAAAAGAGATCCTGATCCCTTCTCTTACTTTCCTGGAGAATTCTCGGACACCCATGAATGCCTAGTGAGGACTCTGTATTCAATACAATCATAATAGATCTCTCCCTAGTCTTCAAAAATAACATGAAGGGCAAAATATAGTTTCTAAACAAGGAGATGTTGTTAGAGGGCACAAGCAAGGAACACAAGTTTTCCTCCCTGGTTTTAGATTCTCAGCCAATCCTGGGGAGAGAGCATTCCCAAAAATCTGAGTCAGTAATTGCTCCATCAGGGACACAAACCCAAATCTATATAGCTGTCTCAAGATACCAGTGGATTATAAACTGAGGCATGCATCAGAATCTCCTAGAGGCTGGGCTGCATCTACAGCGGTTGGGGAAAGAGTCCACAGATCTGAATTTCTATTACAATCCCAGCAGATGCTGGTGCTGCTGGTCCTCAGACCACACCCGGAGATCCTGGCTCACATCAGTGTTCCTCCACTCTGAGGGGGAGCTTGTTGACAACCTGAAGCACCAGTCCCAGGATCCCCAGGATCATGCAAGGGAGATACAGGTGATATTGGAGGCAACACAATCTGTTAGCAGTAACTACAGGGAAGTATATAGTAAACCCAAGCAGCCTAGGCAAAATACAGTGCCCAGTGCAAGGGTAACATCATTAGAAGTGAAAGGTAGAGGACAATTAAGCTTGAATGGGCAGTGGAAAGAAACTAAAGATGACTTTACTGGGAAGGAGCCAGAGCTAACTATGTATTTGCAGGGTCCAGCGCAAAATGTGGGGTCCTTATTCAAAGGAAAAGTGTGTCATTATTGGTAATAACATAATGCTTTTTCCTTTTTTCATCTTTCAATTTGTCATAGTTTTTTTTATTTGCCGTTTAATGACATTCTAAGAAAAATAAAAAATTATTGGTATAAATTTTGCCATTTGTCTTTATATTATGCTTATGCCAGTTTTAAATGCAAATTTTAAAACATTTAATTAACATGAGGAATTACTGGCATTATGTAATTCATATTTCAGAGCTCATCATTCTTACCAGAACAGTGGAAACACTGCACAAAGCTAATTGAATTATTTCCATTTTATTTCTTGATATGTGTGCATTCTATCAATATCCTTTACCTTTTTTTTTTCCTTGACCTTTCTTTTTTAGCTTGTTGATGAGCAGGGAAGACCATAAAGAAAAGGTTCTATGGATTGCCATATCTTTCCTTTCCTTTTATCATTTTCTGTTCAGGTTGGTGGCTAATATAGGGGAATAACATGGGTGTGAAAGCATATGAAAGCATGCCTTTGTCACTCTTGCTTCTTAGGTCACTTTATTTTCTTTCTGTGTTGAAGCAAATGCTGGATAGAGCAGAAGGTGGGCTTCTCCAAACTATCAGCACCCCTACTTAGTTGTAGAGATAACATACTTGCCTTGCACTCACTGTCCTGGAACTCATGCATCATGAACCCACAGAATTCTGTGCCCTGGGACATCTTTCATATTACATGCCAGGGGGCAGTAAGGAGCAGAGGCACACACATTGCCTGCATCTCTACTGCTCACGTGCGTGTCCCACTGTTCCACTGGGTTCACTTACAAAACACAGGTTCAAACATAAAATCATGACGTATTTAAAACAGTGAGCGATGGGGCCTCCCTAGTGGCCCAGGGTTTAAAGACACCGCTTTTAAGCTATGGGCAGCCACTGCAGCACGAGTTCGATCCCCAGGCCTGCCAGGGAGCTACCCACATGGCGCAGCAGACCCCTCCTGCCTCGCCCACTGCTCCCTTCAATAGTGTATTTCATTAGATCTGCCTGTTCTGCTCCCTGCTCTCGCTGGTGAATCCTCTCACGCCCTGAACCTCTGGCTTACACCCAGTTCTTGTATGCATAAATAAATAAATCTTTAAAAAATAAAAATAAAACAATGAGTGCAGAGCACTAAACCAAGTAGGTGACTCTCTGAGTGAGGGGCACTGAGCCGGTGCACAGGTTACCACGAGACTGACTTTGATTTGGATATTCAAGTCAGTCATAAAAATGGGAGGTTGTGAAGAGAGCTCTAGGGGAGAAAATCAGTGGGGTGGGTGGAGGGAGGCACACATTCAGTGCAAAAACATGTAGGGGGAATCATGTTCTCTTTTTTTAAGTTTTATTTTTTATTGCCTAATATGTTTAGTAATGTTTTACTGATAAACAGGATGAATTCTATATAATATCTAATATTTAACCTAACATTTATATCAAAGAATTTTCCATGTCAGAAAATCATATTCTATCTCAAGAGAAACTTCCACCCTGCTGGACCTATGTCGCTGTCACAGGAACAAGGATCTAACTGTCTGAAAATAACTTACTCTCTTAAGAAAGATGCCCTCAACTCTAAAGTAAGGCAGTTTTTTTTTCTTCATATATATATATATATATATACACACACACACATATATATATGTATGTATGTATCTTCTTAAATTTCCAGAGAAAAAAAGTGAGATTATTTTGAAGTGTCATATTTCTCTCAAAAGCAAGAAACCTCATGAAAGCTATCTATGTTATTGGTCAGTTTAATAAAAGTATCAGATGATAATTTTCAGCTTTCGATTGCCTAGAGGACATTTTAGTTTCTTTAATGAAATTATAAAGAAATATATCCACTTGTTTCTTAGTTTTTTTATATGAAACCATGTTTATTAAATCATATTGTTATTGCTTTCTCTCTCCCCTTGGTTATTACTATGAGAGACTGAGGCAGAATGCCTAATATGTTGGAGAATGTTTTGTAACATAGCTAATATTTTATGAAAGAGTAATAAATCTTTGCTTTTCAAATTACTAATGTGAGATAAAATTAGGACTCATATCTTCTTGCTTTATCCAAACTGGGAGAAAATTCTTATCAAAGCACCATTTTCAGACTTTATAAAAATACATTCACTTTTTGTATAGAGTTAGACATTGTGTGTTATAAATTAAAATAATACTGTAAGGGTTCAGAATTTAATTTTTTCAATATAAATTTAAAATGTCAACTACTTTGTAAGGTACCTTTTAATATATATAGTTAATACGTCAAATTTCAAAACAACTTTAATATTGATATGAAATTATATTATGTAAATTAACAAATTTTAAATTAAAATTAAATTAAGTAATGTATTAGTATTTTTTCATTATAAAAATGTAAACAACACAATAAATAGCAATCCTCCCAGGTGATATTCCTTCAGAGTAACAAGTATTTTCAATATATGATTTAAATTATATTCTTTACATCATAATGTATTTGTGGAAATTTGTGCTTCTTTAACATAAGTGATAGCATTTTGTACTCACTATTTTAAAATTTGATTTAATTTTAAAATGTCGGAGCTCTAAGCAGGAGTATATATATATATATATGTTATATATTATGTATATGTAAAGTGTTATTGTTGGCTGCTGCCAGCATTTCTTACCTGTTTCACTGTTTATTCATTTATCCTTCTCCAATGACATTTTTTGCTGTACTATGTAATAATAAACAGTCTAGCACACACCTCTTTGTTTACATGCAAAGGCATTTTCAAAGATACAAAGGAAATTATAAAACTGAACTGCTAGATCATAAAATTTATATTTAAAATTTTTATTGTCCCTGTCAAATTGTTGTCTAAAAAGATCTTGCTACTTTCTATCCATGTCCCACTATCCAAGTCAAAAGTTGTTATTTTGAATCTTTTTCAATATTGGAAATCATATAAGCTCTCTTAGGAATAAAAAATTCAAAAATCTATTAATAAATTGACCTGCGTTAACAGATGAAAAACTCACATAATGCAGGCTAAAAATGTGTTGTATACAATTCCCTCTACAATGGTTAATTTATGTGTCAACTTAACTAGCTCATAGTATCTAGATATTTGGTCAAACATTATTCTAAATGTCTCTGTGAGGTTTTTTAAAAATAAGTTAACATTTATATCTCTAGACTTTGAGTAAAGCAGTTTCCACTTTATAAAGTAGGAAGGTTTCATCCAATCAACTGAAAAAAAAAAAAAAAAACACCTGACTTTTTCTAAAAGAGAGAGAACTCTGACAGCAGACTGCCTTTGGATTTGAACTACAGCATCAATGATTCCCTGGGTCCCCAACCTGTCAGGCAACTCTGCAAAGTTGGAATTTGCCAGCCTCCTATAATCATAGGAGCCAATTGTTTTAAATAAACCTTTCTCTCTTCACACAGATGCATGCACACTTGCATGCATATAGTTAATCATGTGTATACACACACACACACACACACACACACACACACACACTTCCTTGAAACTATACAAACAGCAGGCTACAGAAGGGTACTAGGCTTGGTGCCAGAATATTTGGATTCCAGGGCCTCCCCTGGTGGCCCAGCGGTTGAGTGCTGGGCTGCGAAGCTGCCTGCAGCCTCTGCAGCACCAGTTCGATCCCAGGCCCCCAGCGAGGGTCCTACACTGTGCACAGACACCTCTCCTGCCGTGCCTGCTGCTCCCCTCAGCAGTGTGCTTCATCAGTCTGCCTGTTCTGCTCCCCGCTCTAGCTCTGGTGAATTCTCTCACCCTTCCGCACTTCTGGCTGTACCCAGTGCTTGTATAAATAAATAAATAAATCCTTAAAAAAATCTTTGGATTCCAATTGTGGTTTTGCCCCTTACTTAAATGACTTTTGAAAAATTATGTAGAATCATAATGCTACAATTTCAGATGAGAATAATGAAGTAAGATAAGAATAATGAAAAACAATAACATTCTATTTGCAGACTGACAGGTTGAAACAATTGTTTGTTTATGGACTACTTCAAAGCACATAGTAAGTTATAAGTGCTTGCTTTTTAAGAACCAGGTGTACATAAACATTCACACTTTCCATTCACTCTTTTCATTCTTCCTTATTAAAATGTCTATTTTCACAGAGAACTGTGCAGTTTTTAATAAGACTCTGCTATGAGACTGGAATCATTTAGTCTTTTTTCTGTTTCTGAGTCCGTGTGAGTATTACTGCCTTAGATTTTGGTTACTTATGTGTATACAATAATTTTTTACTTCAAGCAAAAACATACTGCTATTAATGTGAAGGGTAAAAAGTAAACCATACGCATCTTGGTTCAAGGTAACATCCACACTGACTGGAGCTTAGGCATAACACTTCAGCACTCTAGAAGTCAGACCCAGTAACTCCACAGCTGTCAAGGAAACAGCTGACAGATTTGATCACATAAAAAAAATCATAACTTCAGAATGATGGCAGATACCATAAACTAAGTTTAAAAAGACATGTGACAAATTGGGATATTTGCAATATGTAAAACAAAGGATTTATATCCAGATCTATAAGGAACTTCTACAAATTAATATGAAAAAGACAAATGTTACAATAGAGAAATAGGCTCAAGAGATAAAACAATTCACAGAAGAAAGTAAAAATTCAATAAGCATGAAAAGATCTTCAACCTTACTAGTAATTAGAGAAATGCAAATTAAAACTATAATGAGTAATCTTTTTTTATCTTTTCACATTTTTATGTGAAATTTAAATGCTTGACAATGTATAGTATTGACATATGTTACGGTATACAGAACTACTGAACTCTGTCAGTGCCTGGGTAAGGATGGGAAATCTATTGTGTTTTTAATTGCACATACCCTTAGTCCCTGCAATTCTACTTTAGGATTCCATTCAACAGAAATACTCACCCCATATGCGGAAATATTTATCTAAGAGGTATTGATTACACTGCACTTTGTGTACAGAAATAAAATTGGGAAATTCATGTCAATATAGGAGAGATTAAATAAATTCGGTTCACTCATGTTACAGAATACTACGTCAACCTTAAAAAGAGCAAGTTGGAATTAGAAAAACCTATGAACACATTGGTGTTTTTAGAAACAGTTGTTTCTATTTGTGCTTTAAAATGATATATGGCATATGTATATTTAATTGTGTATAACATGGAAGGAAATTAGAAGAACATTCAAGACACTATTAGATTGAATGAGATAACACTGTAATATTTTATGATTTTTGGCCAACAAAAATGATAGTGTCACAGGGCTCAAACTAATAATAATAATAATAACAATAATAATAATGGTTGTATCTGAAGAATGGAGTAGGATTTGGGAGTGTATGTACGGAAGTGAATACTTTTTTGTTTTATAGTATTATTTAAATCTTTACAGTTAGTATACACTTGTGTATCATGAACATTTTAATTTAAAAATAACAAAAGTCATGTTTAACATTTGTTATGATTTATGTGTCCCTGGTGTGGGGTAATATATCTGCAAATTAATATGTGTGTGCCTGCTCTGGAGTGTGTGTGTGTGTGTGTGTGTGTGTATGATTTGGAAATAATCCTATTATGACCATTATTGCAAACTTTATAATGGGCTAGGACTGTCCTAAGAACTTTATATACGTTATATCACTCAACCTTCACAATAATTTGAGAAGATGGCCATTGTGCAAGCCACAAAAAGAACTCTCACCAGGGGCTGACTGCAGTACCCTTGACCTTGAACTTCTCGGTCTCCAGAGCTATGAGGAACAACTTTCTGTTGATTAAATCACCAGTCTAAGATCTTTTCCTATAGAAGGTGAACTGACTAAGGGACCAAGGAAGTAGTAAAGTCAGTTAAACCCTGGTCAGGCTATGAGGCTAATAAGCAATGAATAGTCAAACAAACCTACTCTGGACTGTAGCCACTACCCTTTCACTTCATTTAGGGTGTTGTGCAAGTTTGACCTGGACTCGTAACACAATCAAGTGCTGTCTCTGTAATCCTGGCTCTGGTAACTGTCTAGGCATAACCATTTGTTTCATAAATTCAATTTTCAAGAGCCAGTCAAAGCTTCTGATGGGGACA
The DNA here is from genome assembly GCF_964194135.1 of Talpa europaea. Taxonomy (NCBI): domain Eukaryota; kingdom Metazoa; phylum Chordata; class Mammalia; order Eulipotyphla; family Talpidae; genus Talpa; species Talpa europaea. The sequence continues at coordinate 35,450,856 of NC_140074.1, forward strand.
ATAAATGACTATAATTCCCAACAAAAGCAAAAGGAATCAATATGCTAGAGAGCCACTAATTCCTTATGGTTCCTTTAGAATCTTAAAATTTTCAAAAGTAGGGGCCTCCCTGGTGGCATGAGGGGTTAAGACACAGTACCCTGAAGCTGTCTGCAACCACTGCAGCATGAGTTCAATCTCTGGCCTGCTACAGAACTACCCACACGGTGCAGCAGACCTCTTCTGGCTCGCCCTCTGCTCCCTCAGCAGTGTGTTTCAGTCATTCTGCCTGTTCTGCTCCCCACTCTGTCTCTGGTGAATCCTCTCACCCACCACATCTCTGGCCTGCACCCCAGTCCTTGTATGCATAAATAAATAAATAAATAAATAAATAAATAAATAAATAAATAAATAAAACTTTTTTTTAAAATTCAAAAGTAACACTTCACCTTCATGCACACACTGAGAGTTTTTGAAACAGCATGAGCATCTGCTCATTTCAGAGGTCACAGGACTTTCTGTCAGGACCCCATCAAACTGGAAATACACCATCAGTTGTTGAGAGAGTGAGTGTCTTTCTATCTCCACACATAAGTTATAAGGATAATGTTTAATACCAAACTTGTGTTTTGCCTTCAAGACTTAGAGTGGTTTTCAATCTAAGACCTTGAACCTCCTTAAAATTGGTAATAGATCTGACTAATAGATTTCATTAGGGTTTTACGTAATGTCTCAGGGGTTCAAAAGAAAAGATAACTCAGTGTACTCAGGTGATATGAGAAAGGAAGTGGCCTTCCACTGTATCCTGATGGATGTAGAGAATTTGAGGGGAAGAGGCAAAGTGCATTCCCATGATAGAAAAGAGATGTAATAATTCTAGAAGAGCTTCTGTATACAAGAAGGTTGGCCTGTCATTTTCTATCATGAGAGGTAATGTAATCTGAAGGTTAAGAGCACAGCCTCTATAAAACTCCAGTCTCAAAGCTTAGCTTCACCACTTATTAGATGTGGGACCTTAACTCCTCTGCGCCTCAATGATCTCATCTGTCTAAGTAAGGCTGTCATAGTAATCCACTGCATGGTTTTACAGTGAAATGCATTACTACATAAAAGTACAGTTGACTCTGGAAGAACACAGGTTTGAACTGCATGGGTCCACTTACATACAGAGTTTTTTATAAATATATCCATGGGTTCCACATTCAAGTATTCAACCAAGTTTGGATGTTGGCTGGTTAACTCTGTGGATGTAGAGTCATGTTTATGGAGGGGACTTGAGCCTCCACAGATTTTGGTATGGGGTAGGGGGGTATGAAGCCAATACTCCAAGGATATCAAGGGAATACAGTTAAGATTTTTGAGGAATGTAAAATTATACACAGATTGCATAGAAGGTCAGCACCCCTAACTCCTGTGTTAAGTTTAAGGGTCAAATATATTTTATAGGTTCTGTGTTGGCTATTCTTTTTATTCTCAACTGCCCCAGGTTAGCAATATTGAGAGGATGCATATTCATTTTGATTGCCAATAGTTTCTTTCAGATGAGGATTACCGAGAAGAGAAAATTACTACCTTCTTCCACTTTATACAGCTTGGGAGAGGGAAGGATAGACCCCAATCTAAACCTTGCCTGTTTCTAGAGTCTTCTCACTTTCCTCTCTTGACCACACTGCCTCCTCCTCCTTCATTCTTAGCAAATGTGTGTTGCAATGGATGCAATAGAAGAGCAAACACGGCTTCATTCTATTTTTTTCCACCCTCTGGCTGAAACAAGCAATTTCATTGCTGAAAATTGTATTGCTGTGTTACTCACCCTGATGTTGATATTGGATATCTCAATCATTCCATTGCAACTAGGTTTAGATTTGACCCAAGCTCTATTACTTCTTCTCTGAAAATAATTTTTCTACCTGAGAGTTGCTTCTATTTCATAAATCTGCCAAGTAATAGTAATAACAAAAACCACCCCACCACTTATTAAAAACCCTGGATGCTAAACACCCTGTGTGGTAAGCATTTTACCTGCTGTATCACATGTAATTGCCACAATAACATATTATTAGTCCTTTTTTTACAGTTGTAAAGAGCAAAGAGAACAATTTAGCTCCTTGCCCGAGCTCACAGTGCTAGTCAGTTCAGTGGTTGAATTTGACCCCAGGTTGGCATGTTTCTCTATATTCTCTTTCTCCCTAACTGATGACTTGCTTCTTAGACTATTCTGTCAGCAGATTAAGAATTATGATTACTAGGGCATCATGGAGAACAACATCAAGCTTCATTTCATAGCATGTGATTTTTTCATACAACAGAATATTCTCTTCAAGTAAAGTTTATACCAAAATGGTTGACTTGTTTCTCTTATTGTGTCAGAGGGGTCCAGATTAAAAACAACCTACTTTTCCCCATAAAACCTTTTCATCTTTCATGTCTCACCCTTAGCTCTGATGGGAAACAGAGGCATACTGTTTAAAAACAGGTGACATGCTAATGAAAGGTAGACACCATCTGAATATTGATGAGATGTCTTCAAATGCAAGTAGAAATATGATTATTTGTACCTAAGAGAGAAAGCTTCCTGTTAGTATTAATGTGATATTACATGATTTCATGACTGCTGTAGAGATCAAAACATGAAAACAAACTTAGTATAACATAATCCTGTCAGACTAGAAAGCAACCTAAGTGATTTAAAGTACTTTAAGAAGTTACTGAGGTGTATGTCATGTAGTGTTTCGCCTATATTTCCTTCTATATATTTTATGGTTTCAGGTCTTATGTCTAGTTCTTTAATCCATTTTGAGTTGGTTTTTGTGCATGGTGTGAGGTAGTAGTCGAGCTTCATTCTTTTGCGTGTAGTGACCCAGCTCTCCCAACACCATTTATTGCTCCATTGCATATTCTTTGCTCCTTTGTCAAAGATTAGTTGACTGTAAATCTGTGGGTTTATTTCTGGATTTTCTATTCGGTTCCATTGATCCATGTGTCTGTTCTTGTTTCAATACCATGCAGTTTTGAATATTATGGATAAGAAATATAACATGTTCTATTAGTCAAGATGGACTAGGTTATTCTATGATGGGAGAAAAGGTCTCAGTGGCTTAACATGGCAGTGATAGTGGCACTACTGCCCACCCTGTCACTTACATGCAGAGACCCTGGATACTTCATGTTTAATCACTGGAGACTTGAGTTCATCTGTCCCAAAGTTAAACCAAGCAATGCAGGTGTTAGTTGGAAATAGAATATAAGAGAAATGTTTGGGCACATGTAGCCTACTTTTCATTTTTTAAAGCATGCAGGCTGACTGTGAGTCTAATTATCAAACAAAACATTCTATTATCTATGTATTTTTATAGTCACACACACATACACATCACACACATGCACACAACAAATTGCTTATTTATGTACTGAGTTTTATAGGGAAATTGATACAATCATCCAGAGAGTTTAAAACTAAAGGCATTCTGTGTCAGTCATCTGCACATGATATAAACAATTTTTCTTAAAGATAATTTTTAAGAGAAGTTTTAGATTTACAACACAACAGAGAAAAATACAGAGATTCTTGGTATATGCATACAGAACCTTTCCTATAACCAACCTCATTCACCAGAGTGGTACATTCTAGCACCATTTTTTTAAACCAGGGCACTGATACATCATTATCAACCAAAGTCATAATTTACATTAGGCAAACTCTTGGTGTTGCACATTCTATAGATTTGGAAAAATGCATAATGTGTGTCTATCATTATAGTGTACAGAGTATATTCATTGCACTAAAAATGTTCTGTGCTCTGCCTATTCTCTCCTGCTAACTCTGGCAACCACCGATTTTTTGCTTCGAAATTTTCCTTTTCCACAATGTCATATAATTGAAATCATATAGTATGTCGTATTTTCAGCTTGACTTCTTTCATTGAGCAAGATGCATTTAAGTTCCCTCCATGTCCTTTAATGGCTTAATAGCTCACTTCTCTATAGTGCTGAACAATATTGCTTTGTCTGGTATGCCACAGTTTATTTGGCATACCAAATAATAAAGTTATAAAGGACATTTTGGTTACTTCTGCATTTTGGCAATCATGAATAAAGTTGCATGCTTTTGTGTGGACAGAAGTTTTCAGTACCTTTGGTTAAATACCAAGGATTTCTGGATTGAACGTTAAGAATATATTTAGTTTTATAAGAAACTTCCAAAGTGGTTTCCAAAGTAGCTGTACCAATTTACATTCCTACCAGCAATGAACAAGAGTTCCTTCTCCACATCCTCACCAGTATTTGGTCCTGTCAGTGTTCTGGATTTCGGCTGTTCTAATAGGTATGTAGTAGTATCTCATCATTGTTTTAATTTGCATTTCCTTGATGATAATGATTTGGAGCAATGGATAGTTTTTAAAACCATAATAACTCAGACAGTTGCCCCGAATTCCTCTGTCACTCTGTTGTGATAGACACAGCTTATTAAGTAATTCCTCGATGTGGCTTGGAGAAGTTAAATGAAATTTGGAACCTGAATAAATTAAAGGTGAATGAAACGATACTGTATTCTTGGGACCAGGACTTCTACAAAATTAAGAAGGCAGGGTAAGACCTTCAAACTTTGCAAAAGGCCCATTTCAGATTTCGATGCATCAGAACATTAAAATGTTTTTCAGAATAGTAGAAACTGACCACAGTCTGTTTCAGGGCTCTCCTTTCCTTGGGATTGAGTGTGAGTTTAGGGAAAGGTCCAAATGTTATCATTTTGAAATGGGGGTCTTTTGACCATTAGTCCCACCATCTCTTCGGGTTGGCATCTCCTGAGACATTTCAATGCCCATTGGGACTGCATTTTCCAATCAGAGAAATTACTGGGTTTCCTGTCATCTTCACCAAAAGCCCTGTTAGACATGATCTCTCAGTTATGGAAAAGCTCCACTGGGGGGCAAGAAGCAATTCTGGTGCTTGAGTACCATGGTGAGCCATGGTTAAACCTGTGAGGCTGTGTGTGTATCTCAACATGACACACAAAGACTCACTGGTGTGGAGCCTGACCTCCTCCCTTGGGAGCTACCTACAGCAGGGAAGTTCAAGGTCTCTTTGTTCTCTGATTTTCCCAGTTGAACTGGAAGAGCTCTCACCTCCTACAACCTCCCCTACTAATCCGCACTACCTCTGTCTTTCTCTAACCCCACCCCAATTCCACGAATCTTAAACTAGTCTCTGCAAGAAAACTTCCCCTAACTCACCACGTGTTAGTCCAAATGTATTGTTTATGCCTCAAGTGTCCTCAAGGCTAGGTTTTCCAGACTCAAAGCCTTTTTTTCTTTTTTTGCAATAATATCAATTCTCCGTGGCAATGAAAACTTCAATTCCCTAGCTTGAAACATAGAAGGGTCATGGGTTATGAGGTAACAGAAAATAATAGGAAAATTAAGACTGCTGTTAATATTTCAAAATATTATTTTGCCTCAAGTATTCTCTGGTTTCATTGCAACTTGCAATTTCAAGGGCCTCATCTCACCTTCAAAGCTCTACATCTCTTCAATATCCTACGAGGGTTTTCTGGAATGTGTTTTCACTGCTGTTCCCTTCCCCTGTTAACTGACAACTAAGATCCAGGAAGCCCCAGGGGGTTCTACAGAAGTTGACTGTACCATTTCCTACTGCTGCCCAAACTTTGGCACCAGGCTGCCAAGTCAGTGAAGGCTTCTCTGTGTTCTTGATGTCCCCCAGGGATTTTAGAGAAGCAGATCTTTTACCTTGTACTCACTGTTTAACTGCCTTGGCTGCCAGCCCACAGGGCTGGTGTAGCTGGTGATCCAAGTGACAGGCATGGCCCCGGTCCCCCACCCCCATGCCATTCACTTTCTTGTGCTCAGAGGAAATGGTTTCCATACCCTTCTCCAATAGGGCAAGACTTGTTCAGCAGGTTTCTGGGTCCTGCAGCAAAAGAAGCCTCTAGAAAATCAGCCCCATGGGCCCCCGGGACTTGCTCAAACAGGTTTAGATCGTAAGACAGAGACAGCCAAGTTTCTTAAGCTGAGACCTAAGCCCTCTTCCCCTTCCATGTAGTTGACACCAAAGGCTGATGATATAGACTGAAATACTGCCACTTGACATTCCTTTCACTTATAAGCAGTGGAGTCTCCGATGACAGGACTAAAGAATTTTGTCGCTGTTCACAGATGCTAGTTTGGCTACTTCTACCTCTACTCTGAATTCAGAGACAAAGGGGGCACACCTGAGCCCCAAGTCACAGCGACTGTTCATCCCCCGGAGAGAGATTGGGTAATTTCCTCCCCATTGTTGGGAATATAATGCCTGTTGATACTATAGCTCTCCTGTTCTCTTTTCAGATCAATCCCTTGGCAAGTAAAATGGTTAAATTTCTCTGATACATTAGGACAATAAAATTCTCCTCTGTGGTAGGCTGAATAATGGCCCCCAAATATGTCTATACCAGAATCACCAAAATGTGAACACGGTAAAAAAAAGACTTTGCAGGAATAGTTAAATTGAGACTCTTTTGCTTTTTTATGAAATAATATTACATGCTTCAAGTGTGCATCATTGAGAATCAGTGTGTATAAATATTACTTTAAATTCACCGCTGAAATCCAATTTTATCCCTCGCCTCACTGTTGTCCACCTTTTCCAGTTTTTCCACCTCCTTTTCCCCTTCCCTTCTGATAACCACTAATCCATCTTATAGTCCAAAACTTTATTGTTTTCCTTAGTTCATCTGCCTGTTTTTTTGATAAACCTCATATGGGTTATATTATGTGGTGTTTGGCTTTCTCTATCTGGCTCATTTCAGTTAGCGCAATATCCTCTAGGTTCATCCAAGTTTTTGCAAATGGCAGGATTTCAACTTTTTAGTAGCTGAATAGTAGTTCATTTTGTATACATACCAGATCTTTTTTTATCCAGTTATCAACAGATGGACATTGAGGCTGTTTCCTGCACTTGGCTAATAGTGCTGCAATAAACATGGAGGTACATGTACCTCTTCAAATCAGTGGTTTTGTATTTTTCGGGTAAAGACTAGAAGTGGGAATTTCTATTTTTATAAACTGAGAATATGGAACCAGGAGGTGATCCTGGGTTATCCACTAGGTCTGATAAAAAAGCCATGGAAGGATGGAAGCAGAAACTGGCATAAGGGAGTCAAGGAAGCAGCAGACTCCAGAAGCTACTGGAAATTTTAGAAGGAATCCATGCTGCTGAAACCTTGACTTTTATGTTGCAAGACTCATTTCAGACTTCCAACTTCCAGAACAGCATGATTTTCAAAATACTAAGTTTGTGGGGAACTTATCACAGGAGCAATCAGAAATTAATTCTCCCTGCTGACCCAAGGTAAACACTAAGTTCAGATGCTATCACAGCTCTGGAGAAATGGTGGAATAGTAGTGTGGACATATTTAGAATTTTGCCAAAGAACTTTGCAACTATAGAAGCAACAGGCAGCGGAGAGAACCTAGAAGCTTTGTTTCTTAGCAAGGAGATGCTTGGGACCAGTTTCTTTACTTAGTGTTAATGAAATAGTAAGCTTCTCCTACATGGTGGATAGCATTGAACTTGGAATTGGTAGAGCACTTGAATCATGATTGCCATTTGCTAGTTGAATGGTTCAAAGCAAGTAACCTGACCTTTATAAAATGGGAGAACTCATTAGTTACCTAAAAAGATATTGTGAGGATTCAATGAACTGATGTAAATAAAAGGACTTGATATCTCATAAAGACCATTACATGTAAAAGATATTCTTACAGGTAAAAACATGACAGAGAATTACAAAAAAATTCCAATCATTTGCATTTTTGAGTCTTTGGACTTTAGATAAATGGGAGTTTACTGAAATCTGCCTCAGGTTTTCTTTTAAGGAGCCCAGATTTTATCAAAGGTTTTGGACTCCATCTCTAAGGTCCCTTCCCACTCTGCAATTCAATAATTCTAAATGACAACCAAGTGAAGCTACGATAGCACCATTAATCCTCTCATGGCAGACAGATAGAGACCAAAAGACCAGAAAAGAAGCTAGAGTTGCTCACAAATGAAAGATGGCAAGGGCCAGCATACAGACTTCTGAGTGTTTTATTCACGGATTCTTTATTCATTTATTCATCACACATATAATCACTGAGTGAATATAATAATGCCAGTGGCTATGCAAGGTGCTGGGCAGGATGGAATAAGAGTGATTGGGGGCCAGGGTGAGTTATGAAAGTGATTAAGAGTAGGTTCATGACTGCAACGACTTAACAGTCAAGTGGGAAAGACAAATAAGCAACTCACAACAGTCCTACCATGCCTGGGCATCACTCTCCTGGGGTGTCCAGTGAGCTCACATTACATTTATACTCACATCTCATTGCTTTCCAAGGATGGACTTACATATAAGCTCAACACCTTACTAACCCCCTCCCCCCATCAGTCTTTCTAGGATCTCTGAGGATTATCTCGCATGTGCTCACCAATATTGTGGGTCTGTGAGCTGCTTCCTCTCCCTATAGGGATTCTACCAGGCCTGCGCGCTGCCTGCTGCCTTCTCAGCTATTGATATAAGGCAGGACCTGCCGTATTTCATCACTGTGGTTAAATTTGGAGCCAACTTTCACCCCAGAGTGTGTGGCAATCTGAATCTTTCTCACCATGCACGTCAAGCATGGCTCTCTGTCCTTCCCCACCATCCTGCCTTCCTTCTCTTCCTCCTTCTCAGCTTTTATAGATTTAGCTGATAATGGTGTGGCAGGGAAAGGGCAGAGGAAGGATGCAAAGGGAGGACAAATTGCTAAGGAATGGCCTCCCCATTCACAGGATCCCAACCCCACTCCCTGTTTCCCTCTCTCACTACTTTTCCATTCTGAGCCACGAAGCAAACCTTCCTCTTGACTTTCACACCTGGATGCACTTTGTAAGAGACTTAGCTCCTACTTAAGGTGCTAACCAAAGTATTTTCCCAATAAAGATTTGTAGAATCTGGAGAAAGGTCTGCATCACATGCAGAATTTTTCAGGACAAAACAGAATCAATCCAGTCCATAAAACATCTTCCATTTCATAACCCAGCACGCTGACATACACATCTCTCGGTTTCAGTGTCATTTCTAGAAATATAGCTGTGAGGACTCAAGTCCGACACCAGGCACCAGCCAGCAGTGCACTGTCAAGCAGCTGCTGTTTGTGTTGTTGGCGACTGGGATGGGGCTGGGCCTGCACCCGGAACAACAAATCAGACCCAGCACAGACCCTCTATACACCCAGAACAGGTGCCGCTTTTGTTTTTTAGGATTCTGGGTGTTTCAAAGTATCAGTCATGCACCAGATGTCACTAAAGGAGGCTTTATTTAAAACAGTCTAACTTAATATAATGAGGCTCAGATTGTTGCTAGGCGCTGGGGGGCGGGGATGGTGAGGTAGGGAGGAACTTATCCACAGGCCAAGGAGGATTTTACCCTGAAGCTAATAAAGCTCAAGCTTCAGGGCTTGTCACTTGTGCTGGGTTGTTGTTTTTTTTTTTTTTCCCCCAGGATCCTGTCCTTCATTTTGTGTTTATAATTTTATATTCATTTTCTTAAAGGAGTCTGCAAAATTGTTAAGTTTCAAGTCTCATGAAACCGCCCACCCAATACGCTGCCTGAACACAGACTCATGCTCTCATTGGATCAGTCCTTGCCAAATTAGGAAATGTAAAAGCTGTGTTGCTGCCACTCTCCTACCCCGCCCCCTTCCAGAGCCCATTAGAATTCTCTATGCTCCCACTAAACATACACCACCACGTGCTTTGGAGCACTCAATTGCCTTTCCATACCCCATTATCTAATCTAACAGTCTGCAAACTAGGGCCCTTGGGTCAAATCCAGCCCACCTCCTGTTTTCCTAAATAAAGTTCTACTGGAATACAGCAATGCTACTCTATTCATGTGCTACTTATGGCTGATTTAGTGAGGCAGAATTGAGTAGTTGTACAGAGACCAAACCACTTCCTAACATAAAATATTTACTTTTCTGGCCCTTTATAGAGAAAGCTTGTCAACTCCTGATCTTGTCCCTGGTTACTACACACCTAACACTGAATACTCATTTCATCTGCCAAAGGGTTGTTGAAAAATAAACCTCTCAGGCCTTTGCGTCTTCCTCCCCATGAAATTTAACATGAAGCCAGCTCCCTACCATATCCTGCAAGGCTTTATGCTCAGCTCCCACCTGACCCCTTGCTCTGTTCCCCTCACTCAGATTCTCCTCTCACTTTCCGATCTTCAAACACACGGGAGAGTCCAGCCTCTGCGCTGTTGCTCATGCTGTTCGCTTTTCCTGGGAGCCTCTTCCTCAGAGGCCACATGGGTGGTTTCTCTTATGATGCAAGTCTCAACCCAAACGTTGTTCCCCTAGAGAGACCTTCCCCGGACCGCTTCAAATATTGTCCCCTGCCTTTACTTACTTTTGGTTACATGCCCTAGTTTCTTCCCGCCTTCCTTTTTTAATTTTTTTATAGGTTTTATAATTATCTTATATATTTAGTTGTTTACCATCAATATCCCCCAATAGAACATAAATTTCCCAGAACCAGGGACTCGTCTGTTTTATTCAGTGCTGGAAAATGTCTACAACAGTGCCTGGCATATAATATATTCCCAAGACATATTTGCTGAACAAATGAATGAAAAGAATGGTCCTGCCTTAATATAGACTCATGCTCTCATTGGATCAGAAAATTGGATTCTGAAAATGACTAACCACTAATAGAGGAAGTTCAGAATTGCACACATAGTTTTGTGAGTACCTTGCGGGAAGACAAGGCAGAGTTTCAATCAGATTCTCTTCTGAGATATAGGATTCAGGCTTAATCCATCACTAGGAGCCCACCCAAAAGCGGAGATGGATTGAATGCAAGCCACATCTTGCTTAACTCTCACCAGAGAAGGAAAACTCACACTAAGGTTCAAACTAGACAAATGAATCTATTTGTTTATCACCATGACATATTTAAATAGGCAGCTCCTGACACTGAAGCAATAAAGAGAGGTAAGGCTATCACCTTAAAAGCTCCTTCTCCATAGCAACAAGCATACCCAATTTCAGACATTGCTGCGACATTATCCAGTGATTTTTCACTTGCACTCAATGTTATTGAGGTAACAATGATATAGAAAACCATACATAGATATAGAAGTTCACACCTCTTCAGATGTTACCAGATCACACTCACCACCAAGGCACCCACAGTCCTCCACGATAGTCCATTGGGATCACTCCATATTTTACTCCACACCCCACCCTCCCCTTTTGGTAGCCTTAGTTCTATAGATAGATGTCTAGGGCTTGTTTTGTTTTGTTTTGTTTGTTTCTTTGTATTGTTTCTCTGTATTTCACATAGAAGTGAAATCAGACATTTGTCTTTCTCATCAGATTTATTTCTGCTTACTGTAATCCCTTCCAGTTCTATCCACATCGTCAGAAATGACAAGACTTCATTTTCTTTTAATCATTGAATAGTATTCCATTGTGTATATGCACCACCTAGTTTAAATACAAACTTCTTAAATAGAGCAATTTCTACCCTCTTTGTCTTATTTTAAAATGACTTGGAATGAAGAGGAAAGCTTGAAAGTATTTTGGATAATTGAGTAGCAGCAGGGTGAGATGTCAGAGTGAGATAATTTGGGTGCTGAGAAGGTGAGAAGCAACTGGTCCAGTTACTGTCCTTCTCTGCATCAGGTGTCTGGGTGGATCTGATCTCAGAACTAGCATCTACTAAGGATGGTCTCATGTGGCTTTATGGCAAGAAAAAAATATCCTTCTGTGCTCATGGCCAACCTTTTTCACTGGATTTCATGCTCTTGGCAATTGTGTATTTCTGCCCCAAGGCTGTTGCCAGTCTGTCCTTCCTCTTAGGATCTCTGTGGCTTCGCACAGGCTATGCAGTAAATTTCAGATCCTTTGCCCAACACCCCAAGTTTCAGTGGTGCCAAAAGCGCTTCCTCAGGATCATCTCTCTAGCCATTTCCTTCTGCAGAGCTACACAATTTCCTTCTACCAGATTTCTCTGACAGACTTGAAGCATTCACCAAACCAGAACCATAGCATTGTCCAAGTTCAAGAGGAGCCATTCCCAAAGAATAAAAGTAAACAGTGGCCCTGTTGTTGCAAACACAGAGGCCCTAGTAAAGGAAGCAGGACACCAACAAGTATTCACTCAAGATTCCCCCAAAAGGGTAAAACCATAAACATCGGTATTTGACTTTACCACTCTTCCTGGTCCCTATCACCTTATTTCTACAATCCCCCACGCCTAAAGAAGACAGATTTCTCCTTCCCTGTCTCCTGGAATGGAGACAGCCTAGGTAAAAGAAATTGTGAGCTGTTAGGATAAGAGTTCCTCCAATTCCTGTTGAACAGAGGGAGTAAATCATGGACTAAAGAGTCCAAACTATTTGGCCCCCCACACTGACCATAAGGCGACATGCTAGACAATAAGCATTAGATCCTGACTCATGATTAGCTCACGAGTTCCTGGAGGGAGAAGGCAGGGAGCCTGCATGCACAGTTGAAATGTAACCTGTCGGTACATGCCCAGAACAAGCTATGATGCTGCTCTCCTATACCCCAGCTTGTGGACCTACCCTTTAAATAGCTCCTCCTAACTCCCTTTGCAGAACCAGGCTAAACTCTTCTTTCCAGCATTGGTTCCCTTGCACAAAAGCCTTTAATAAGGCCTTGTCTGGTTCAGCTACACCAGAGAACCCTCTGTTTCGGGCAGGGCAGGTAAGATAACTAAGACTTCCCTTTCTTTATATCCAAAGTTTTCTCTACTGCAAGTTTATAGAAACTAACAAGCCAGCCCACCAGCCCTGATTCCTGATATGTCCGTGAGAGCTCAAGGAATTTAGAAAGCCATTTCTCCTCACTGAAGCCTGGCTTTGAAGACTATCATCTTGCAGTGACTCAAAGTCCTATTTGCTAATCAGATATGAGAAAAACTTTATTGTTCAAGCTGGTCTCCATCCTTTCCCTGAAGCTCTTAAATCCAAGACCTCGGTGGCTGGGGAGGTCCAGGGCAACAATCATTCTAGGAGATGGAAATACTACAGAAAGTGTATTTAAACGATTGTTCCTCATGTGCTTATATGTTGCTAACAGGGTTTTCACATTTTTACAAATAAAATAGTGGCATAACAGGACTCTGCGGGAGGGTTAGGAAACAAGCTTCTCTCATGTTTATACAGGATTTATTTCCTAGTACTTTCTTCCCTGGTCCATTTCTCCAACACTTGGGTTTGTTTTCTTTTTTTTTTTTTAACACTTTTATAAAGAAAATGTATGTTCTCATCATTAACACAATTGTTTCTGCTATGAGCTTGCTACATATTTTTGCGTATGCTTAACTGTTAATTTCTGGGTGAAAAAGCACCAAAACACAAATCCTCATATTTTCAAGGCTCAATGTTCAGTGCAAAACATCCCTGTACAGTCTGATCCTAGCTATGCCACGAAGCGGCTGTGTGGTTCTGAGAGTCACTTCACCTTTCTGGACTTAGATTCTTCACCTGTGAAATGAGGAGGTGGTGATCTCAGACTGTAGTTTCACTTGACTTATTATTCAGTCCCTGCCTTAACTGTCTGGCACCTCTACATTCCTTCAAACTTAACTGCTGATCACCTTCTCTGGGAAATCTTTCTACTCCTCCTCCACACCTTGGCTTCTCAGATGTGGTTAACTGACCTTTCTCTTAGAAGCCACAATTTCCAGCATGTGTAACAATACAGTTTATTATGCACTTTGCATGTAATATAATAATGACCTGTTTAGAAGGGATGAGTGTAGGTAGGTAGATAGGTAGATAGATAGATAGATAGATAGATAGATAGATAGATAGATAGATAGATAGATATTCCAGGAGTTAGCATGGTTTATAGTTATAGCAGGGTTTTCAATACATGTTTAATGAATTATTTTACACAGATCTGTGGTAGTCATTTCTGTACGCACCTTTAATCTCCAGAAAGGAGCTGGGATCACACTGAGGCCCTGATTAAGCAGCCTGGCATGTTTTGGAGCAAGTGATTATTTAAGACTTTGTAAAGACTCATCCGAGGGACACAGAGCCATTCTTGGCAAGAAGAAGTGGAAGAATATTGGCTTTACTTTTTTTGTAGTTCTTGCAAAAAAGAATGAGTTGGCTCATAGTTTGATAAAATATAACGATGGACTTTAATCCTTGAGACTCAAGGGTAAAAAAGAAAATCTGCATGTACCTTTCTGGAAATGCAACCTGGCAAGTGTCAAGCTTCCTTTGCCTGGGTTTATTGGCAAATATTCAGCTTTTACATTCAGTGTAATTAAAAACCGGGCATCTTCCCCAAGTCTTGTGATCTCTTTGAAAACCCAGCTGGTAATTTCTTTTATTTTTTGGTCTGTCCTTATCATCTGGATACAAGGATAATCTCAACTTTTGAGCCCTTACTGTTCCTATAAAACTAGAGTTTTCTGGAACATCAGAGATCTACTGAAAGCTGAGACTTTTCATGGAGTTTATTTGGAGATAAATGTAACCTTCCATGGAATCACTGAAACTTCTTATTCCTTTTCTTTGAATCAGATGTATTTTCGGAGTACTAGTTCAGAGGGTAGTTACATTTATTTCTTGTTTAGGAATTCCTATCCTCTTGCTAAACATCTAAATTCTCTAGATTACCAGAGATCTGTGAGTCCTCTTAGTGAAGGTAAAAGATTCAAGATATGAAATTTCCCTTGGCGTTGACTCCTGGGTGTTGTAATCAATCCTCCTTCGATGTTTAAGCAACACCCCAGCCATACCCCAGTGCTACCTGAGCTTTCACATACATCTCTTGGGGAGTTACAATACAGGCAAGAGGGAAGAACCACATATTCTGCCCAACCCTGAAAAATGAAGGAGGCTCTTCTTAGGACTGCTGACCTCAAACAAAAGCAATCAGTTATTTCAACAAAATGAGTTTGTTTGGAAACAAAAAAACAAAAATCAGAACAGATTGAAAAGTGCATTCATGGCGACACCTATGTGCATGTCCTTGAACAGGGCTAACAAACCCTAAGCTAAACTCTGAAGAACCCCCTTCTGCATTCGGCTGAAATGAGAAAGAGCGTCGCTTTCCATGGGAGATGCAGGCCTGTTAGACCCTGAGGTTTGCTGATTTAAGCATGCTCAGGCACTCTTGTTACTGGCCTCCAGACCTCATGGAAATAAGGTCTCTCTATATTAATATTCACAGGACAAAAAGCCCCAAAATTTGTGTATGAAAGAACTGCAGGACAGTGAGTGAAGAGTATAAGAAAACAGACATTGCTTTTTAAGGGTTACATCTTTTTTTCCACTACTCTTCATAGATGAATAATCAAAATTACATTTCTTCCACAGAGCCTGTTAACAGGAGCTGATTTCATTTCACAACTTAGAAAGGACGGGAGATCCCCTCTAATTTTTTTTTTTTTAAGTGTCATGCTTAGTCCAGTAACGCCAGTCATCTATATCTTAGTTTAGCTTTATTTTTCTGGTATGAATAAATCCTGAGACTACCCTGACTAAATCCTTCCAGAGAAGTAGAGAAATATGTCAGGATCAGGGATGACTCCCAGGTCCATCCCCACCTGAAGGTCAGTTAAAGCAGCAGGACCCAGGAGCCCCAGGGTCAGTTCCCTGGGCACACTGCACATGGTGGTATCAGCCATTATTGAGGGTGTCCCACTAGCCTGTCTCAAAAGCTGTACTGTAATTGGGGTGGTCCCCAGGAAAGGGAGAGGTTTCAGGTTTCCTGCCCCACCCAAAGGAGGGTGGAGCTGAGCAGGGAGGAGGAGAAGCTGGAGAGGAGACTGGGAAAAGAAGTAAAAAGGATGGGGCCTCCCCGGTGGCGCAGCAGTTGAGCGCTGGGTTGCGAAGCTGCCCGCGGCCTCTGTGGCGCCGGTTCGATCCCCGGCTGCTCCCTGGCCACCAGAGGAGGGCCCCACATGGCGCGCCTGCTCTGCTCACCAGCTCTGGCTCTGGTGAATTCTCTCACCCTCCCGCACTTCTGACTGTACCCAGTGCATGTATAAACAAAACAAACAAACAAATAAATAAAACATGCCTCTATTAAAAAAAAAAGAAGTAAAAAGGATGGAGAATCATAAGGGGAGAACTGGAGGAGGCAATGGAGCAGAGACATGTGAAGAAGCTGTGCTTGCCTTTCAGGCCTTTGACTTGTACAGGGTCTTGGGGAACAAGGAAGGAGACACCTGAAAGACCCATGGGTGAGAGACCCGTGGGGAGACTAACAATGGCAGCATTTGTCTGCTTTTGAATTTGCTCTTTTCCTTCCAATCTTGTCTGGCCCTTTCTGCCCATTTTCTATGGATCACCACCAGAAGATACCTTAGATTTGCAGCAAGCTTTCGGGCCTCAGCAACCCTGTTTGGCTGGGCATGGGTAACTTTGGGTGCTTGATTTGGAAATTATTTTATATATTCTTTCCCTTCTTCTCTCTTTAGTCACACTAATTGCATTAAAGTTCCCTTCCATTAAAGGTCTTACACACTAGAGTATGTTTTGTCTCAATGCAGCAGATGGCAGCACCTATTTAAAACAGGTAGGTGGGGCCTCCCTGGTGGCGCAAGGGGTTGAGCATAGCACTGTGAAGCTGTCTGCAGCCTCTGCAGTACAGTTCCATCCCTGGCTGGCCAGGGAGCTACCCACACAGTGCAGCAGACCTCTCCTATCTCGCCTGCTGCTCCCCTCAGCAGTGTATTTTGTCAGTCTGCCTGTTCTGCTCTCCGCTGTCTCTGGTGAATCCTCTCATCCCCCACACCTCTGGCCTGTACCCCAGCTCTTCTATGCATAAATAAATAAATCTTTAAAAACATTAAAGTGGGCAGGTTTGGGGTTCCTGGGGTGCCCCTCACCCTGCCAGGTAACAGTACAAGTGCATTAAGAGGTCTGTGGTAGGTGCTCTATTTCATAAATGAGGCTCAGAGAAGTAATATAACTCATCTGAATATACGCATTTAATTACAGTAGAGCTAGATCTGAATCCAGGTCTTTTAAATTCTTTATCATCTTTGCTATACTATGTTATAGTGACCTGCTATGTTATACTGATCCCGCTTCTTACCAATTGGTGGTTGACATACAAAACCAAGCCTTTAAGTTCCAGGCCAAATAATTCTGTCTAAATCAGCTGCTGTCAGGGGGCTTCTGAAATTCAGCAGAACTGCTAGTCCTGATAGGGTCTACATGTGTAGCTGCACACACACCACAGGCCCTGCTCTTCCCTCCAGCCCTCTTCACCATCCCACCCTTCCCTAATAGGTAAGAATATGTTACTAAACCCTAATAATATATTGATAATTAATATTAAATTGTTAACACTGATAGATGTGAAATTGCCATTAATAATTAACATTTGTTCACCTAATTATGGTTGACTGGCTGAGTTAATTCATGGTATCAAAACCTGTGAACATGGTCCTATTAAGGAACTGTTCTCAAATGGGAGGAGGGGGCAGATTTGTCTTCCCTACTAGAATATAGTTCACTATTTGAAGTCAGTTTGGAGGGGATGCTACTGACATCTAATGGATAGAGGGATGCTGCTAATTATCCCACAACGCACAAAAGAGAGCCCATAGCAAAGATTTGGCCATCCTGCCCTAATCAAAGGACAGAGGTTGTCTCTTTCTGTGTCTAGTGGTGAGATCAGTCTTGACACCCTCAGATGGAAGGTTAACCTGGTTTATCTGCCTTCAGGGCAGAATAATGTCAAACCTGCCCCTTCGTTTTGTACTTGCCTCTTGAACAAGGAGTCAGATTTCAGGAGTCTTGTGTTCAAAAGGAAAATAAGTGGGTGATAGGCCATCAAATGTGGAGGGAGCTGGCTTCCTGCAAGGCAGTCATGCCAGGACCCAGGCTAGTGTCAGTAGGAAAAGCACAGTCCTCTGAGCAAGCCAGTCAGGCTAGCATGCCGAATAACACCCCTGTCTCAGGCAGTGTGGCTAGGACAGTGGGGAGGGAGGGAGGGTGTATGGCCAGTGTCTTTGAGCGGAGGGAGGTACAGTCTGAGAGACACAGGGAGGTTCTGTCTCAGCCCTGCACACAGAGCCTCTTTGGCTAAAGAAGACAGACTCCTACGAGTTGGTGTGTTAACAAGCTTTTCTCTGCTAAGCTGTACCCTTTTCTTCTTGGAAAATAAATGTATTTACCCTTCACTCTTTTTTCTGTAATCCCCCCTTTTCTGTGATTTTTCTGAGAACACTTGAGGCACACTGTTATCCTCTTTTATTATTCCTCAATTTCCTTATTGGAACTCAGTGAGGATAATAATTTCTTCATAACCTGAGGGTCTGGTACATAGCAGATGCTTAAATATGTTTATGGGAATAAGGGGTTTCCTAAGATGGAGGTAACAGTGCAAAAGCATCTAATGTTTTTGGCATTTAACAGTCTCTCCTTTAAAAATCAAGGGTCATGGGCCTCCCTGGTGGCGCAAGGGGTTAAGCACCGCACTATGAAGCAATCTGCAGCCTCTGCAGCATGACTTCGATCCCCGGCCAACCAGGTAGCAATCCACATGGCGAGGCAGGCCTCTCCTGTCTCACCCGCTGCTACCCTCAATGGTGTATTTCAGTCAGTCTGCCTGTTCTGTTCCCCACTCTGTCTCTGGTGAATCCTCTCACCCCCTGCATATCTGGCCTGTACCCCAGCTCTTGTATGCATAAATAAATAAATCTTTAAAAATAAATAAATAAATAAATGTCAAATTCATGAAATATCACCTAACTTAATTAGGACAATGTAAGACTTTAACACATGTATGACAGAGGGGTCAACTTGAGCACACAAATGCTTACTAAACATGTACCAGTTAATGTATCAGGTACTTTAAGGGACATACAGATCAATAAGTCATGATTTCTTTATCAAGGAAGTTAAATTCACTGCGGGTGGTGGACAATTTCAAAGAGCTAGCTAGTCCAAACAAATTATAACAGATACTAAAATGGAGGTATAAGCAGAGTTATAAAAATACAGAGGAGAGATAAAATCAGAGAAGTTTGACTTAACAAGGAAAGCTTTGTGGTGAGGTAGCACCTGAACTTGGTTGATATTGATTGATCCATATCACACCTGTAAGCATGATGCCCTTGCCATTATTTTTTAACTTATGAATGTAAATATAAGATATAAACAGAAAAGTACAGAAGTCATTTACATGTATTTCGATGAACTGTCACCAAATGAGCACACTTGTATAATTACTACCAGGGCTGTGAAATAGAATATGACCCTCTTCTCAGAAGCCTCTTGTCTCCACCCAACATTTTCCCTCCCTGCTTCCTAAAGGTTCGTTCTTTCCTATTTCTCATACATCAGATTTGTTTTGCCAGATTTTGTAAAAGTGGAATTTTATAGTATATTTTTACATGTCTTATTTCTTTGTTTAAAATTATTTCCATGAGAATCACCCACACATCTATAATTTATTCTTTTTCATTATTGCATAGTTTTCCATTGTATGAATATACTAATTTATGGATCCATTCTACTGTTAAAGATATGTGAATAATTTCAAGTTTTTGGCAACTTCAAATATTGCTATTTTTGTACGTATTATTGGTGAGCCTGGCAATACCTCTCCATTTGAATGTGCCCTGGAATTACATTTCTTTTTTTTTATTATTTTTTTATAGAGGCATGTTTATTTATTTATTTGTTTGTTTGTTTGTTTATACATGCACTGGATACAGTCAGAAGCGCAGGAGGGTGAGAGAATTCACCAGAGCCAGAGTGGGGAGCAGAGCAGGCAGAAGGACCGAAGTACACTGCTGAGGGGAGCAGCGGGCGGCAGGAGAGGTCTGCACGCCATGTGGGACCCTCCTCCGGTGGCTGAGGAGCAGCCGGGGATCAAACCAGCGCCTCAGAGGCCGCGGGCAGCTTCGCAACCCAGCGCTCAACCACTGCGCCACTGGGGAGGCCCTGGAACTACATTTCTTAATTCAGTTTAATTCCATGAAACTTTCAAAGACTGAATGCATATGAAAGTCCACATTTATTCCTGCCTGGAGGTAAAATCTTTGAATCTGAGGAATGGATGTGGTGAACTCAAACTGGGAGGACTGATAAAATAGGGTACACAGGTAAGACATGCTTGCTGTGAAGACACAAGGGATGCAGGTGTGGTGACCATAATCAGAGCAGATGTCTCCCTGGTAACGTGACAGAACCCCTGGGGCTTGGAAATGAGTCTGGAATTAAAGTGAACCATGATCCAACTTTGACTTTCATCTTAATCACAAACTCTAGCCAAGCTGGGCCCATGTGCTCTGGCAAGACTTTCTGTGTAACTTGAATCAGGTTTCATCCCTGATTTATTAGGATTTTTTCAAATTGCTAATACCATTATTCTACTCCCATCCATTTCATCAACAGCAGTTTAAACTCAGTTGTCTTGAATCAGTCACAAACAGTCCCAAAGGTTTATTTGGCCTTATATTTCTTAACACAATTTACGGCATTCAAATATTGAGTTAGATTTTGGGATGACATTCATCAAACCTGCTGTAATATGCCCTTGGTTTTTTTCTCATCATCCCTGTCATCTATCTTGGCAGTAAAAGTGCTGCTGCTTTTACCTCTGTTCCATATGATCAGATCAAATCACTTTATCTTTCCTAGGCTTATATTTCAGCAATACCTAAGAATCCATCTACATGTACTGCTTAAATTTCATTCCTCTATAAAGTCTTATAATCAATTCAGCTCTTCATATATATTTTACTCCAGGATATATCCCAAATGTGGTCATTTTACCTTTCAAAATGTCAGAATTGTTTACAAGGGTAAGGGATGTTATATTTGCCAAAGCAAAGATCAACTCTTCTGGACCTGGAAGGATCCATGGAGACAAAGGACTAAAATACTGGGATTTAGGCAGAGAAAAATAATCTCATTTATAGAGCTCACTGTCCAGACTGAGGCACTTTTCAATAGTGGAATCCACAGGTCTCCTTAGAGGCAGAATTCCCAAGATTGATGGAGATTGGGCTGTTCCATCCTGAGTCCTCATAGATTCTACCAGAGGAATAATCTAGGCCAACCCCACTTATTTCACAATTTGGGAATCTGAGATCTGAAGAAACTACAACAAATGAAGCTTACAATTCTAGTAAGTTACTAGTCAACTTCAGCTGTGCCTTGTGGGTGCTTTACCATCAGCCAGCCCTTTGTCACAAACCCCCACATTGTGCAGAATCTAAGGGGGAAAGAGTTCAGGCTCTGAGCACAGGAAACCTGGAGTTTGCACTGAGACTTTACCATCAAACATTGCATTCTGCCCTTTAAATTGAAGTCTAACACTGCCTTTGTGGAAAAAAGTGAAGCACATATCGCACACGGAACATTTTGGAGCTTGTTAAATGGCAGCTAAACAGCAATTTTGAAGAGCCAGGAAGCAATACGTGGACACCAGGCTTTGGGAGAAGAGGCTGGGAGTTGGGATATTGTCTGCTCAACCCCTCAGGAGCGCCCCAGGCCAATTTGAATCTTAATCTCCATACAGAGATGGTAGAGAGAAGCAGGAAAGAAAATGCAAGCCACTCCCTGTTGAAAGGTGGCCGTTCTAATAATTAAGGTGAAACTGGGGCCCCACGGTGTGGACTTAAGGGTAAGACTGCATTTTCCCAACCGGGCCTTTGGAAAAACATGGCGCTTTTCCCCTGCCTCGGGCAGCCCCTCCCTCGGGCACTAGGCAGGTTAAAATGGCCCAATTGGTCACTTACAATTGAAAATGGTCCTCTTGGGCTGGTATCCACTAGGGTAGACCCTGACAGAAGGTCTAGGGAGGGCAGAAGCCAGCTTGGGACGCCTGCACACCCTGACTCCCAGGATCCCAGACGCCTGCCCCTGTGCACCTGGCCTCCACCAGAAGGAAGAAGCATCCAGCGACCCACCTCTGAGGAGAGAGGCCGATGAGCTTTGCAGTGACTGGCGGCTGCACCGCCTCCGGCCCTCCTGCTGCCACCATCTGAAAAGCCCCAGGACTGGTGTCTCCAAGAGCTGTTCATCTGGCCGCTGCCTCCTTCACTGTCTGGTGCAGCATCCGGTCCCTCCAGCCAGGCGCCTCCAGCTGTGGCGAGTTAGATCCCGGCGCGTTCCACGCCCTCCTTGGAGGGGTGGCACCATCTTGGATAAATGACCTTTTGTTTGGGGCTTCTGGACACTTTGGACACTATTAGGGTAAGCGAGTTGGCCGCTTGTGGCCTTAGAAATTCTTTGTTTCCCTTTGTTCCTTCTTTGTCTGTTAAATTGTTGCAGAAATAAATTGTAGCCTTTTACCCAGGCAGGGGAAGAACAAGCGGGACTTGGGACTTCAAGAATGATGAGGTCAGGAGAAGAGTTATTATTCATGCATGAGGTCCCAGACCTGGGTAGCCCCGTAAGGTCTGAGCACCAGTCTGGGGACAAAGGGTCTCTTTTATGCATAACCACTTTACATTGATAGCATTGGTTAGTTCGCATATAAATTTTTGACACAGGAAAAGGGGAAGGATGCGGATCTTTGAGGATGGCCTGGGAGATCAATCAGCCTAGCAGGCTGCCAGACCGTGTTTAGATATGCTTATTAAGGAAGCAAACTTGTTATTTCCTTTACATTTCCAGGTCTATGACTCTTTAACAGGGAAAGATTCCCTTTTCTTAGCAGTTCTGTTTTGAAATAAACCCCATTTGTGGGGTTTATTTGTGGTACCCTTAGCCGAGTGTGCTCAGGTGAGAACCCACAGGCAGTGACTAGTTCTCTGTTGGTCCTTTGATCTGCTATTGCTCTGTTTCAAAGGGAACTTACATTGAGGCTTTGCTCAGGGCAAATGCAGGACAACGCATTTTCTGCACCTGCCCACCAAATCTTAAAAGTTCATAGGGGCTTTGGGCTTCTCTGCTGGCGCAAGGGGTTAAGCACCACACTATGAAGCTGTCCACAGCCTCTGCAGCACGAGTTCGATCCCGGGCTGGCCAGGGAGCAACCCACATGGCCCAGCAGACCTCTTCTGTCTTGCCTGCTGCTCTGTTCAGTCTGCCTGTTCTGTTCCCCACTGTGTCTCTGGTGAATCCTCTCAGCCCCCGCATCTCTGGCCTGTGCCCCAGCTCTTGTATGCACAGATGAATGAATCTTTTAAAAAAAAAAAAAGTTCATAGAGGCTTTATTTGGGTTTAATTGTAGGCGTTAACCAGACGGCCTCCACAACGCAAGGTTATTTCAGGGATATGTCCTTGGGCTGCTTCTGGGAGTGGGAAAGGGAGAGTAAGTGGGGCACACATTCCAAGAACAGGGAAGGGGGCAAAAAGCCCCCCAGGGTCTGGGTCCAGCTGCTAGGAGGCCAACAGGAGGGTCACTGTTGTCTGGAGGCAGGTGGAGGCTGAGGACAAACTGAGAAACCTATGAAAACCATGAGCTAATCTGGCACAGTCAACCAGTGCCTGGTTTAAGACTGCAGGAGATTAAGATTTGGAAGCCCAAGGAGCTCAGTTTGTCAAACCACATTGCTCAGACAATTCAATTTCCTGTCGTTCTCCAGGATTTGCCCAGTATCACCACCTCGTTCTTGTTCCCCTCCTGCAGAGTGGAAGAGCAGAGAAAGAAAAGTGAAAGAAGTAAAGATGTTGGCTGGAGCCTGCCACCTCTTTCAGAGAGAACGTTAGATCACCCTGAAAGGTATTTCCTCCCTCCCTGGCCTTTATTACCTTTGTTACTGGGCAGTGCACCTAGAGTTCTTTGTCTGCGTGCTTCTCACAGACAGAAGTCCTGTAGCTCTATCACACACACCTTCAATGGTGCTGGGCAGAGGGATAAACCTTTAATAAGTCACTTGTAAAGGTGGGTGGCTGGAAGAAAGTTGAGAGATAAACTCATTTTCTTAGTAAGAAGTTGGACCAAGGAAAGGAACTGAAGCGAGGGCAGCAGCTTTCCTTTTGCTGGGTGTAAGAGGGGGTGTAACAGTGTTTCAGAGTCTCACAATTCAATCTCCCATCCTCCTTCCTAATAGTGCTTTATGGCACTCTGTTCTCTGTGAGCGCAAGGGCAGACTAAGGCTTCTGTTTTCACACCACCTCCCTGCTGAATCTTGCAGTCCTGCCTCAGTGAATGGCAACACAGGTCCCTGTCACCTCACCATGTGAGAGAACCATTTCCTCTTCCTTGAAACTTTCATATGGCCTTTGTTATCCTGCTAGGCCAGTTCCCAAGTGAAGTCGAATATCCAGTTTGGAAGTGAACACATGGCCATGTGATTTCATACATTCTTGCTAGAAGAACTGGAAAAGTCTGTCTTCAGAAATATACAGCTGCAGCTGAGATCCAAGACAGAGGTTTAGTAGCAGACAATAGCAGGGACAAAAATATATGCTATGTGAATATTTAGGTTCCCAAACTCAGATGACTATGGCCATAGCTGGGCATGTTAATGCCACTGTCTGCAACAGCTGAGTCTGCACAAATACCACAGCCTCTTACTCATCAGTGGCATTGTGTTTCCAATGCCATGTTGGTTACGCAAGACTGCTTGCTACTTGGCACTGTTTCCATGTGTGAATATCTCCCTTGAAGATTTCCCCATCTGGCAGCTGCCCAGGCAGTCATGCCCTGGTGTGCTTGGTGGTGTTCCTACAAGGGGGTCAGGCCACTGAAATGTGACACCTGCCTGTGGGCTATGCGGGAAATAACCAGGCAAAGCAAAAGGTCACAGGACATGGATGCAAAGAAATAAATTAAATATGTTGCATGCTGCTGGTGTAGCCAGGTGACAGAAGCCCATCTGGATATAATCTATTCCTTACAAATAGAATCAGGAATCCAAGAAGTGACAGATGCACAGATGTGGGGATTTTTATCCCGTATCAGTGAACTTGCAAAATTTAGATTCTCTATAGTGTTCCACACTTGGGATATTCACCCATCTAAGATTAATTTCTTCTCAGCTGACGCCATAAACTTCACCACACCTTCCTGGATTTGAAAGTGTCAACCAATTTAATCACATGCTAGTCTCCAGCAGATGCATAAGGAGAAAAGTGAGAGTTGCTATATCTTCATGCTGGTGACCTCTGGTAGCTTAATTAAAATGTTTGGGGGGAAGGTATATGGTAAATAGTTTTAATTTTCTTTTGTGGCTAAAAATGATATATTATTTCATCTCAACACAAATAGAATCCTGATTTATGTTCACAATTTTCATAGGTGATTTACTATACTTTTGACAGTTCAAACTCCCACTGGGTAATTGTTCCCCCTCCAGTGGGAAGCTGGAAGGGAGAGGGGAGTCTAGTGCCCATGTGTGAGCAAGACTCAGTTGCTCTTGTCATCCCTAAGAGTGATCCAGCTCCCAGCGGTGGGACAGTGGGTAGGCTAAAGTTGAATGCTCAGCAGAGTGGATTGCTGGAAGAATGATTCCAGATCCCTTAGCCCAAGTCCTCAAACCCTTATTTGTAAGGATATCTTGTGAAGTGGCCCTAACATTTTACCTCACCTCTCTACATCTCACTTACCTCATCTGTAAAATGGAAATAATAATAGGACCTATCCAGTGGTGTGCTGGGATCAAGTCTCTCTACTTCTCTTCTCAACTCCAATTCCATGACTTCACATTGGTGAGATTATAAATGGCCAGGTGGTAGTATTTACGCTATGAAAATTGGCATGTGTTATAGGCCAGAGTATTTTCTTTTTGGAAATTCAGCTATCAAACATTTTATGAAGAATGCGTAAGATGGTTCATGTGCAAGAGCTTCACAATGCCACACACTGTAGGCACCTGAGAATTGGGAATTCTTACCATATTTCATAGACTCCAGGACTTTGTATTTACATTTTCATATCTATGAAACCAGATGTGACTGATAATTGGCAACATTTTCCCTCTGTCGCTCACAAAATAATGAGTCGTGTTACATTTAAAGGAGTGTTAGGAGTTAATGAAACGTTATCATTTTCATTACTGTTGTACCATTAGCAGCACCCGCAGCATCATTATATATACTGGGTTTTTAGTAACAGTCCAAGTGGATGATCCTCAAAACGAGAGTAAGAACACCCCAAAGTCCCACCAAACCTACAGAAACATCCAACTGATTCTAGGGGACACCTTGCCAAAGACAAACTTCCTGTCTTCACCCTTACCTATAACTGGCAGCTCCCGCTTCCATGCCCACCCCCAAGCTCTCTTGCCCTCAGTCCTCCCACTCAGGAGTGATCACTGGGGACTCTTGGCATGCTTGAGACGCTCTAGTAAATGTGACCCTGCCTCTGAGCTTTGCACAGGCATCCAGACATCTCACCCTGAGAGCTGAAATACCAGTAAATGGCATTAGTGGTGTCTGAACTGGCAGAAGAAGAGGAGTCAGTGCTCACAAGTCTTTCCTGACACCAAATCCCCTCCACAGTTGCTGCTTTTAGAAGTGCCAGTTTTACAAAGCCTGTCTACCTGTGGATATTTTCTGGTGGCTGACAATAACTGGGACATGTTTGTCGAATAAGTCAGTGCAAGGTAAGTACACAAACAGTAAGTGCAAAACAGTAGTAAAGATATACTAAATATGAACGTTTTAATATATGACACCGTGGAGTATTATTTATGATGTAGTGAATGATACTCAAGTATCATACTGGTGAAATATAAATTGTTGTGCTCTTTTAAAGGACGGTGGCTGGTGCAAATTAAAATGTAGGTGGAATGCTACCCTGTATTCTTAGATTAGCCTATGAAGGTACTTTTTAAAAATAAAAATAAGAAAGGGTAAAAATAAAAGTAAAATAAAAATAAAATGTCTTATGAGCCTGCCATGGAAGTCTCTCTTTGTGAGTGCTTTAGAAGCACTCACACTCAGGCACAAACCGGAGAGCATAGGATGCTCATGGTTGTGTCATCCTGGCGGCAAAACTATAAACAGCCTAAATATTTACTTATAAGGAATGGGTTAGTAAACCCTGCAGTGCTCATCACATTCTGTATATGGCAGTGAAGAGTGAGGTCAGCTTGTGTACGCTGACAAGGAAAGAAATATTAGTGGAGAAGAAAGCCCTTTACTGAAGCGTACACACAATATGATAATATTTAAATCCTTAACACATGAAATGAAACCATTGTTTTGGATTTTCTTATATGAGCTTAAATGCAGAGGAACAATTACTTTTGGGAACGTGGATGCAGTGGGATGCTTATTGCCAAGGCAGAAAGTAGCTTTATTTTTTATGAGTGAATTAAAAATTTTATAACCCTAAGGTTTTCATGTATTATTTGTGTAATTAAAAATTTTATATAAATAAATGAATAAAAGGGAAACCTAGCCAATGGAAGCTCAAGCTGAGGCATAAATTCCTGCAGCAGCTATGGGAGCAGAGCTGGGGAGGGGCTGAGGAGCCCTCACCGTGAGCAGCCAAACCCAGCAATGCAAAGTGGCTGAGGGGGCTGTGCTTGGAGAGATGATGGGCAGAGACAGAGACACAGGGAGCCCTGCCCCTCAGGGGCTGGTGGGAGCCAGTGTCTGTCCGGGGGCCACTTTCCTCCCCCTCACCTTTGCCAATGGGAAGGGGTCGGGGCAAAAGGGGCAGCATAGGACAGGAGAGTGGAAGGAGACTGGAGTTAGGAGACAAATGTGACTATGTCATACTTGTACTAAGAGCCGGACCTTACTATAGTTGAGAATTCTCGGAATATAATGGTTTTTCACCTCTTATCCCCTTTGCTCTGCACAGGGTGATCTCATTGGGGCAGGCAGCACACTCCAAACTGCCTTACACTATGGAGTCATAGAGTCAGTTGGAACTCAAAATGTTACCTTAGTCACTCCCTGGCAGGCAGTTAGGAATTAAGCAGGCCCTAGGAGAGATAATCACAAGACACATAGAAATTTCTTTTTTCTTGCTTGAAAGCCAAACCATTTCTTCCCTTTGCAAGTCCAAGTTCTTACTTCTTTCCTAAATTTCTTTTTCCTTCTTTGGAAGCTAAATCATTTCTTCCCTTTGCAAGTCCAAGTTCTTATTTCTTTCCTAAATTTTTTTCACAGAATGGGATTCTACCACCTTGCTTAGTTTCCATTCATCCACCCCTTCAATCACATTTATTTAGCAACAACTACATGTGAATAGTCCTACTGATACCAGAATTGTTGGGCCTAGTCCCCCAGCCAGGAATAGATCCCAGGCTGCAGGTGCAGCGCTGAGTCCCAGCCACTAGACCACCACGGGTTGGTGTCTCATGAAGCCGCAGCAGGAACTTCGCAGATGTTCAGGCAAGCGAGAAGAGGAAGGTTTGTTTAAAGAAAGAAAAAGTTTATTGAGGAGAAAAGGAACAGAAATAAAGTGAGACTCCCTGGCCATGAAACCAGAACAGGGAGGGGCAAGGAAGCCAAAGTGGAGTTGTGTCTCAGGGAATGTAGACCTTCTTTCCCTCATTATTCTAAAGCTCCACCAGTCACTTTGTGATTGGTTAGTTCTCTGCTGTCTCACTTAATCTGCTGCTGAGCGGGGGATTTTTACATTCCTTATCTAACAGGCTTGTAGTCTCCCAAATGAGCACCCCTGCATTTTAAGGAAGAGAAAGTCAAACATCAGCTATTGAAGAAAAACAGGCTGGTGCCCACCAGGCTCAGTGCTAACCCTTCCCATCTCCCCCTTGCATAAATATGCCTGCACTCTGTCAAAGGGCAGGATGGTGGTCTACCAGACATGAGTCTGCTGCCCTCCTAATTTGTCCATAAATTAAACTACTCTCTGTTCCCCAAACTCCACCTCCCTTTATCACCTGAGGGAAACCAACACCAATGTTAACAATGTTGTCCTTGGTTCTGGGATGTTTATTATTCCCAGTGGAATTAGTTACATGCCTCTTGTTGCCCTTATCTCTGAAGCCTTCCTTAATTCTCCCGAGGTCCCCACCTGCACTGCCCTTGAGGCTGCCTAATTCTCCCTAACTTGCCCTCGGATTCACTATAGGGCACTGATTTTTAAGGGTGGAGACTTTCAAAGGAGGCTTTGAGGAAGTAAAACAAAGAACATTATGAATGTGTTGGGAATCTCCTGACAACCATTTGGGATGTGAGTAGGGTCACTGGAGGAAGGAGCAAGCACACTCCAGACTAAAGGAAAGGTAGCTACTGCCACTGATTTAATAACTCCAACTCCTCCATACTCACACCGGGGGGAAAAAAAAGTATAGGAAGCAACTCTCAACTTAGTGTTAAAGAAGTGACTTAGAATCCTATAGGATGCTGGATGAAATTTTTACAAAGCACAGGAGCATCATTCTGAATGACTTTTTGCTTGCTAATGAAATACCAATAAAGACTATGGAGGCAGTAATGCAGCCAGGTGTGTCCCGCGGGAAACAATTTCTGGTGAAGGGAAACTTGATTAAAAGCGGATTGGTGTTTTTCACTTCCACACCATGGACACCTCGACAAAGTCTGATGTACTCAGGAATGACTCTTTGTAGTGCCAGCAAACAGCAAGAAATGGGGCAGTTTCTCTGTTGATTCAGGAGATGGCTAAAGGAGGGTCCTGGAGCCCTTAATGGATTTTTTCAAGCTTTTAATGATCTTTCTACACTGCTTATAGTGAGGCAACCAGGTGCAGGGCAGGCAGGGGGTGAAGGGGCTGGCAGGCCTCCCAGCTTCCAGCAGGATCTTTACACTTTTGGGGTCTCTCTGGCGTCATCTCGTGGTCCTGCCTCTTTGTGGTCACTCTGCCGCACCATCTTCTGTGATGCTGCTCTTATAGCCTGTTTCTCAGCTCAGGTGTGCCCACTCATGCGTACTACACTCCAGGTGTCCACCATCAGGCGTGCATGCCCCGAGCCCACACTCCCAAGCACTTCCTGCATTCAAGGCCGCAGGTGATAACCACAGAGGCTGATGGCGCAAAAGAACTGACCATCACTTAGCCTACACTCATCCAAACTGAAGGTCAGGAACTAAGTTTCCCCAAAACACTCTCTTGGAAGCCTCTACCTCCATGACCAGCCTTTGCAATTTTAATTCAAACATAGCTCTTATAGCTCTCCCATGCTCAATAAAAGCAATTGCAAGCTTTACATTTCTTTCAAATGACTTGCCACTTTTACTCCAGACAAGGAAGCCCAGCGATGAATCACGCTGCCTACCAGAAAATGAGGTCATTTGGACTGCTGGGTAAAGGGGCCTGCTGGGGATTTCAGTAGCCTTGGCGGGAGTATGTGGAAGAATCCTGAAGAGGCTCTCGGCGGGTGCCAATTTCTCACTCTGTTAGGCTCTGAGTCCTGCCCAGTTTCATGGTTACTTTTGTAAGAGGTTTGTTCACCTAGTAGAATTTGTTGGTGATATTCAGTCACTTAAGTAAACTATGAACACCCGCACAACAGAAGTTCATAGAGTAGCTATTGTGTGTCTATTTAGAACCTAAGACTGGGATGGGGTAAAGAGACAACCAGAAAATGGGCACTAAAGAACTGACAGACACTTGATTGGAGCCAGATCAGCATGCTGGTCCTTAGAGGCCCTAGAAATACCCAGGCTGGGTTGGATCTACCTTGTCCTCACTAGTTGGATGACTTCGGCCTGTTTCTCTATCTCAATTTACTCTTCTGTAAAAAGGAACAAAAAATATTTTCATCAGGTGGTTAAGATTAAATGAAGAAGAATTTTAAAAGTTAGGGATGGAGCATTTATTACAAAGAAAATGATCCATTGTTGTTACTGAGCAGCCAAGTTAGACTGCCAGGCATCTTCTTATGAGTGAGAAGGGAAAACCAGCATTGTAGAATAAGGTCAGTGTAAATTTCAGCTTTATAGACCTCCTGAGGGCAACACCTCATAAGTAAATGAATTTTGGTTTCCTTGGCTCAATTCTACTAGGTAAGAACTTGAATTTTTCAAGCATTTAAGATATGAAAATCACCCTTTTGCAGAAATAAAGTAAAAAGAAAAAAAATCAGAATCTGAAAACAGATGCATTCTATTGGGATGTAAATTAAACCTTTTAAGAGGCTTTTCAGAGGTAGCTTTTCAGGATAATTGCATTGCAAGGACTAAAGGCCAATCACACTTTAACCCAAAAGTCACCTAACTGTGGATACAAACCCGGTCACATCTAAATTGATGCCATAATTATAGTGCCTCTGAATTCAATAGATGCTCATGAAAATCTTCCGTGCCCTTTGCCCCAGTTATTGCTGGCAGACTCTGAGGGGTGTCTCCTTGTGACATGGGGACAGGAATGACAATTGCCATCATCTCTCTTTGTCTCTCCCTCCCCACCCCACCTGCCCCAGCTGGTGGCCTATAAAAGAAACTCACCTGTGACCCTAATGCTGCTCCTGCCCTGCAAAAGATTTCTGGCTCCATATCCAAGGGTGTTGTCTCCTGTGACCGCAAAGCTTTCACTTCCTGGGGAGCCGGAGTAGTAGAGGTAGTATGAGTGGGGCCTCACTTTATACTCTGGGTTTAGCAGCCATTGTGTATGTGACCAGTCTCAGTTCTGTTTCCTTAGGCCCTTGACCAGCAATATTACTGAGGCATTTAGCTGACCTGACAGAAAACAGATATCTGCAAGGTCCTCATCTCCCTTCTCAGCAGTTCCAGCTCTAAACACACTTCCCTACTCCCCAAATTCTAAAAAGCCCTCCTCCCCCGACTCCTCAGGGCATCATCAAACAGATCCCAGGAAGCTTCTTGCTAGGAGGGAACAAACATGGGCCTGATTAGCCAGAGGCCTTGTTATGCTGCTAAGCAGGGCTGCTGAAGTCATTGGCTTGGCCTTATTGGCCTATAAACCTAAAATAAGGTTTTCATTAAACTGTGCAAAAAAGAAACAAACCCCAAAAACCTGGAGTAGCACCCTGATTGTGTTCCAAGTTCCACAACTTTCCTCCCTATAGGACCTGGTTAAAGTGACTGAGGCATAAATGATGAAAGCTGTCTAATTGATGAAAGACATAAATATTCCAAAATGGGAAATGTAAGAGTTTGCTACAGGTAAACTAATATTATAAATATTCATTACAAGCTGATGCAAGATAGCAGGTTATCTCAGTAACAATTCCTTCAAAGGATTGGTTGGTGATAGCTATGATGTATGTATCAGTTAAAATTTTCTGGTTACCTGAAAAATAATTAACTTTCTTTTATTTCTATCTAAAATTGAACTCTTTCCACATCCATAAATTTATGAGAGATAATTTGAATGAGTTTATTTATTCATTTCTCACATATTACTGAATTCTACTGTGTGCGGGGTACTCTGTTAGGGATATCAAAATAAATAATATCAATCATGATTAATGGAGCAAACCAGACCTTGTCTTTATGGGTTTTTCTTTTATAGTTGGGGGAGAGACAAAAAGCCAATAAATGAAAAAGAAATAAACAATTTAATGTTAGGTAGAGATAAGTGCTGCAGAGATAAAGTAAAGGGACTATAAGTCATAGTGATATTTTAGATAGGGTCAAGGCAGCCTCTTTCTGGGGAGGTAACATCTAAGCGGTGTGCTTGACTACACACTGTATGGATATCTAAAGAGAAGCATGATATGAAAGGGGGGAAACAGTGGATGCAAAGGCCCTGAGTTGTTCCACATTTTGAAGACCAGAAAGCAGGTGTGGGAGGAGTAAGAATTTGGGAAGTGACTCCTAGAAGTAATGTCGCATATGAGGGAGGCGGGGAGGTGCTGTTGAGTACTTGGCTTTTACTGGTATCTTTGACAATTACAGATATGTTTCTAAAAACATTCTAGTCATTTCTATAGTGGACACCATGCAGAAACATCCTCAGGCCCCGAACCCCCTTCATTCCTATGTACTCTTTCCTGCAGTCATGGTGAGCGTTTGTTGCTGAAGACTGAGGCCAAGTCCCTCTCCAGCAAGTGCCCCTTTAAGGGAGCTGCCTCACGTAAGCATATACGCCCTCTTGCACTGATGGCAGCCAATGACAGGTCATCTGGGGAGTATAATGGCTCCACCTTTTGCCTCAATTGGGATAATATTAAAGGTCAGAACAGCCTGGAGTCCTCTTTAAGGTGGACTGAGGCCTCTGCTATGGTCTATCCACAGCCCAGTATTTCCCTATGTCCAATCCTGCTTGCCTCACACCACACAGGTGTTGATCCTGAGAACACACCACTGATTCTCCCTGCAAACAAACCATAGAATCCCAGCATCTCCTTCCTAGAGAACTCAATGGAAGACAAATCTGAACAAACTGCGTTATAGACATCTGTAGCTGTGGATGGAGAAGTAAAAGATGACAGCAAATCTATTCTGACCAGTTGATATAACTGGTGAGTTAATTTCTTTATTAAATTCCTGCTTGAGCTGGCTGCTTGTCACTTGGCTCTTTAAAAGCACAGTATGCGTGAGGAAGAAGTGGAGAGTATTCTAATGAGTTTGAATCTGGTTTTCTCTCCTTTGGTTGTCTTTCATTCTCATGAGCCTATCTGTTCATTTAAGGATATGGAATGTGTAATAACAATGTGTGTGAATTGGTGTCCAAAAGTAAGTCTTAAAAGGTTCTGTCAGGGCCATTACCCACTTTTTCCTAAAAATCTAGAGACTCAAAGAAATGCTGCTTAAATATAAAAAATTTAAATATACTTTGCCGTGCCTTACGTTGTAGTGGGGAGAAATATTGGGGTGAAGCGTGAAGTGCAGGGGTGAAAGAATTCACCAGAGACAGAGTGAAGAACAGAAAAGGTGGGTTTATTGAAGTAAATAAGGTAGCAGGGGTGAGATGGGAGAGGTCTGCATGGGAAGGAGGATTTGAGGTTCTCTTTTGTACTGTTTTCACGAGCTCTATTACTTCAAGTGCCGGTTTGCACCAGTTATCTGCTGCGACGTCTGGTCTTGGGCACTGGCCTTTGACACAGAAACATGTCCTAGCCCTGCTTCTGCATTCCTGGAGCTGAGCTGGTTTTCCTGGTCATGGTAGTCGGTCTTAGGGCTTTGTCTCCAGGCAGCCTTATGAACTCCCTTATCTAGCCAAGCCTTCCAAACCCGCCTGCTGGGCAAGGAGTGGGGGTTTAGTTTTTAACCTTATTAAATGGTACCCTGACAATAGTATCATGAGTATATGCATTTAGCTGGGCCAAACCTTGTCATGCATCATCTGTACAGGTGTTCAATATTTTGGTACAAAATTGCAAATGGAAAAGGGATCATCATTTACCCACTGAAACAATAGTTTGGTAAACATGTCTGGTTCAAAACAAAATGTGCCCAGCCTGAATGCTTAACTGCTATTCTCCTGCTAATTACCTGCATGTCATCTATTGCTGCATCTTTTAAGTGAATCTCCATATTGTTGGGGGTAGTGATGTAGGAAGCTAAAACCTGCATTTTCCAGTGGGTGGGAGGGAGGGCTAGGAAGGTAAGAGTGGAATGCAGGGAGAGAGACCCAAAGTCATTTGGTGGAGCTTCTGGGAAGCCCATTTAACAGAATCCAATTCAGCTGCCTCCCTTGCACCTCCTGGCTTCCTGGATCTGAGGGCCTCTAATTTGAGGTTATATCAGAATCACTTGTAGGACTTGTTGAACTACAAATTACTGGGACTCACCCCTGGCATTTCTGATGACAGCAGGTCTGAAATGGGACCTGCATTTCTGACCAGTCCCCAGGTGATACCCATGCTGCTAGTTGGAAATCCCACTATGAGAACCACACCCTGTAGCTGCAGTCATAGTCGCCATTTTGTGGGCAAAAGATGATCTTGAGGATAAAAGCCGAGTCCTAAGGATAGAAGGAAGCTGGGTTTCTGACCTTACCTAGAGTCATTCTGTAATGGGGTCCCCAGACAAGGGAGAGGTTCCAGCTTTCCGGCCCCACCCAAGGAAGGGTGGAGCTGAGCAAGGAGAAGAAGCTGGAGAGGAGACTGAAACAGATGTGGGTTTGAGACTTGTGGGGAGATTAACCATGGCAGCATTCATCTTGACTTTGATTTTGCTCCTGCCCCTGATGTGCTGGGACCTTTCTGCCCCTTTCCTATGGGTCCCTGCCAGGAGGTGCCTTAAACTTGTGGGAGGCTTTTGGGCCTCAGGGGACCCTCTTTGGACCAACCCTATTTGGCTGGGCATTTGCCCTTGAAGTGATGGGTATTTCAGGTACTTGATTTGCAAACTTTATTCTTTCCCTTTTCTGTATTGCACACTAACTGTATTAAAACTCCTTTCCATTAAAGGTCTTACCCACTAGAGTATATTTGTCTCAGTACAGCAGATGGCAGAACCTGTTTAGAGTGGGCAAGTGTGGGGATTATAGGGTTCTCCTAACCCTGCCCCGTAACAATTCTACCTACCTAGATTTCCTGTCCCTGAGAAAAAAAATAAAACCCTAATCTGTTAAACCACTCCTCTGGGTTTTCTACTATATGTAGCTAAACCTAATCATATTTAATAAAAAGCTCTCTGACCATATCTAACACTTCCCTCCTCCAATTTTTTTAGAAAATCCCAGGACCTCTTTTTATTTTTCCTCCAAGGAAATGGAAAATTGGAATATGACCTCAATATTTGAGCTTTGGCAATGAAGCCTTGAAACCTTGTATTAAGTTTGGCTGTGTGGCTTAACGCTGTCAGTGAATCAGTACTTTCCTGATTATTTTATGAGAGGGTAGACCCTGAATCCTGAGTGTAGATTTGGCAACATGTGGTGGGGAAAAATAACAGGGTGAGAGCAGAGACATGGGGGTGAAAGAATTCACCAGAGAGAGAGTGGGGAACAGAAAAGTTAGATTTATTGAAATACACTGCTAAGAGAAAGCAGCAGGTGAGATGGAAGAAGTCTACTCCAGAGGAGGATTTGAAGCTCTTTTTATAGTGTTTTTGCAGAATTCCTCACTTGGGGCACCAGTTTGCACCAGTTATCTGCTGGGATATCTGGTATCAGGCACTGACCTTTGACACAGAAATATATCCTGGCCCTGCTTCTGCATTCCTAGATCTGGGCTGATTTTTCTGGTCACAGTGGTCCTTGGTTTTATGGCCTTGTCCTCAAGGCAGCCTTATCAGTTTCTGCTTCCCAAACCTGCCTGCTGGGCAAGGAGTGGAGACTTCATTTCTCACCTTATTAAATTGTACCCCAACACGACACAAGTGATCCCTTCCAAGCTGGAAGTTAAAGTGAGCCCCAAGGCCTGTGCCCCTGACACCACCATGTAATTCTACTCTCCCAGTGGAAATGTTATAGAGCAACCCCGATATTAAACGGGTTTCTGGCTGTGGGTCCTCACCCGCGCGCTTTAAAGGGACTTATGAATACTCTACTACAGACACACACAAAAGGGTTAATAAAAGGTTTATTTACAAGAGGAAAGGAAATAAGGAAAATGTACAACTCAGGGAGAAAATAGGGAAATAAAGTCTTTAATGCGTCCTACCCGATCCGACGACCTGGAAACCCCAAAGTCACTCTCAGAGCTGACCGGACGCTGCTGCTGGCCAAGAGCCCAAAATGGAGAGAGCCCCCCAAAGCCCACGTGTCTGCCTTTTGTATCCACCTGGCTGCTTAACCCCACCCTCAGGTCCCAGCCACCTTCCCTTTGGTGGTGATGGGATTTGGAGTTCCCAGTGTCTTTGGCTTTGACCTGGGGTGGGGGTGGAGTCCACAAAGCCTGTATGGAATTTGCTTTGGGACCGCCTTTTCCCCCTAACAGAAACACTTGGGATCAGTGGAGAGTGACTTTTCTCTTATTCAAAAGTAAGGAACCACAAAGCTGTT
The DNA here is from genome assembly GCF_964194135.1 of Talpa europaea. Lineage (NCBI taxonomy): Eukaryota > Metazoa > Chordata > Mammalia > Eulipotyphla > Talpidae > Talpa > Talpa europaea. Next base: position 35,487,563 of record NC_140074.1, read on the forward strand.
ACCTCCTCCCAGGTATCACTCGCCTCTCTGATGATGACAGGAAAGCGCTGCAGTATCTAAAGTTCCTGTGATGAAAGTGTCTTTTCTCATAATTGTACTGTATGTGGAGGCTCCTTGCTGGAGCTCCCTCCTTGAGAATTCTGTGTGCTTGCCCTTTGAAATGGGTTTTTTTTTTTTTTTAATATTTATTTATTTATTTATTTATTTTTATAAATTTTATTGTTATATTCCCCATACAATTGCAGCCCCCCGTTCTGACCCCAATCCCTCCCCTCCCGCCCCCGCCCCCCTAAAAGTGTCTCTGGTTCATAGTTTTTTGTTGATTTTGATTTTCACTTTCTTATAGTTATTCATTTTCCTGGTCCCTTATGTAAGTTTTCTAGATTCCTGCTATGAGTGAGACCATCCGGTATTTTTCTTTTTCTTTTTTTTTTTTTTTTTTTTTTAATAAATTTTATTGTTATATTCCCCATACAATTGCAGCCCCCCATTCTGACCCCAATCCCTCCCCTCCCGCCCCCGCCCCCTAAAAGTGTCTCTGGTTCATAGTTTTTTGTTGATTTTGATTTTCACTTTCTTATAGTTATTCATTTTCCTGGTCCCTTATTTAAGTTTTCTAGATTCCTGCTATGAGTGAGACCATCCGGTATTTTTCTTTTTCTTTTTGGCTTATTTCGCTGAGCATGATCCCTTCCAGCGCCATCCATGTTGCAGCAAATTGCATGTGTTTATCTTTTTTGAATGCTGAGTAATATTCCATGGTATATATGTACCACATCTTCTTGATCCAGTCATCTATTTTTGGGCATTTGGGTTGTTTCCAAAGCTTAGCTATTGTAAACAGTGCTGCTATAAACATAGGGGTGCAGGTGTTCTTTGGAATTGATGTTTCTGTGTCCTTTGGGTAAATACCTAGGAGTGGAATTGCTGGATCATATGGAAGCTCTATGTATAGTAGCTCCAGAAATCTCCACACAGCTTTCCACAGTGGTTGGACCAGTTTGCACTCCCACCAACAGTGCAGAAGAGTTCCTTTTTCTCCACACCCTCGCCAACATTTGTTGTTGCTAGTTTTTTTAATATGTGCCATTCTCACTGGTGTAAGATGGTATCTCATGGTAGTTTTGATTTGCATTTCCCTGATGACAAGTGATGTTGAACATTTTTTCATATGCCTGTTGGCCATTTGCATTTCCTCTTCAGAGAAGTTTCTTTTAAGCTCTTCTGCCCATTTTTTGACTGGATTATTTTCTTTGTTGTTGTTGAGTCTCATCAGCTCTTTGCAGATTTTTGTGATCAGTCCTTTATCATTAGTGTTGGGTGCAAAAATGTTCTCCCAGTTGGTGGGGTTTCTCTTTGTTTTTGTTATTGTCTCTTTTGCTGTGCAAAAGCTCTTTAATTTGATGTAGTCCCAGCTGTTTATCTTTGCCTTCACTATCACTGCTTTGGGTGATGTGTCTGTAAAGATGTCTTTGATGTGCAAATCACGTAGTGTTTCGCCTATATTTCCTTCTATATATTTTATGGTTTCAGGTCTTATGTCTAGTTCTTTAATCCATTTTGAGTTGATTTTTGTGTATGGTGTGAGGTGGTGGTCAAGCTTCATTCTTTTGCATGTAGCGACCCAGTTTTCCCAGCACCATTTATTGAACAAACTTTCTTTGCTCCAATGCATAGTCTTTGCTCCTTTGTCAAAGATTAGTTGACCATAAATCTGTGGGTTTATTTCTGGATTTTCTATTCGATTCCATTGGTCTGTATGTCTGTTCTTGTTCCAATACCATGCGGTTTTGATGATTATGGCTTTGTAGTATAGTTTGAAGTCTGGGAGTCTGATGCCTCCATTCCCTTCTTTTTTTTTCAGGAGAGCTTTGGCTATTCGGGGTTTTTTGTGATTCCATATGAATTTCATCAATAATTGTTCTATTTCTTTGAAGAATGACATTGAAATTTTGATTGGAATAGCATTGAATCTGTATATTGCTTTTGGTAGGATGGCCATTTTAATAATGTTTATTCTTCCAATCCATGAGCAGGGGATGTCTCTCCATTTCTTTGTGTCTTCTTCTATTTCTTTTAACAGTGTTTTATAGTTTTCTTTGTATAGGTCCTTTACCTCTTTTGTTAGATTTATTCCCAAATATTTGATTTTTTTTGTTTCAATAACAAAAGGGATGGTCTTTTTGATTTCTTCTTCTTCAGATTTATTGTTTGTGTATAGGAAGGCTACTGACTTTTGCGTGTTGATTTTGTATCCTGCCACTTTACTGAACTGATTGATGAGTTGAATTAGCTTTTCTGTGGAGTTTTTGGGGTTCTCTATGTATAATATCATATCGTCTGCAAATAGTGATAGTTTGACTTCTTCTTTTCCTATTTGGATTCCTTGGATGTCTTTCTCTTGTCTTATTGCCCTGGCTAGGACTTCCAGTATTATATTGAAAAGCAATGGTGAGAGTGGACATCCTTGTCTTGTTCCAGATCTTAATGGAATTGCTTTCAGCTTTTCACCATTGAGAATGATACTGGCTGTTGGCTTGTCATAGATGGCCTTTATGATGTTGAGGTATGTTCCTTGTATCCCCAGAATTTCAAGGGCTTTTATCATGAATGGGTGTTGCACTTTGTCGAAAGCTTTCTCAGCATCTATTGATATTATCATATGGTTTTTATATTTCTTTTTGTTGATGTGTTGGATAACGTTGATTGATTTTCGGATGTTAAACCATCCTTGTGCCCCTGGAATGAATCCAACTTGGTCGTGGTGAATTATCTTATGGATACATTGTTGGATTCTGATAGCTAAAATTTTATTGAGGATTTTTGCATCAGTGTTCATTAGGGAGATTGGCCTGTGAAATGGGTTTTTACCGAAGATTAAGAAAGGCTTGACTATCAGAGAGTAGCAAATAAGAGAGGAGATGCTTGTGATTGGAGGTTACTATGGGTCTTTTATTTCTGCTCTCATTGAAATAATGGGCTCAAACTTTTTGTCCCTCCCCACACATTCTCGGTTGCTTGGTGATGCTTGTGGGGGCTCATATAAGGAAGAGGGCAGACCTTGTCTGCCTGTGTCTGTTACCATAGCAGGTATGTTAACCAGGGCAAGTGACTGTTTAGACAGTTGCCGAGTTCTACATGTAGGTGAGTGCTACAAGGACACAAGGCACTGGAAATTGCTTTGTCTGAGACATGAGGGGAAAGCTGCATCGGGAGATGAGGCCATAACCCACGAACCATTTAAAGGCAGACTATCTGGGAGAAAATAAAAAATTTCATGAACCCTAGCATTATAAACCAAAACCTAAAATTGATCAGCAAATATAGTGATAAAAAGGCCCTTGCCTGATTTCCTAGTTTATAGCCTCTTTCCCCATTTTCAAACTAACATGCCAGAAAATAAATCATTGGTTCTGTAACTTTCTATGGTGCTATGCTGGCTAGGGATCTCAACCAACTGAAGCATCCCTAAAGCTTGTGTTTTACTTCTATGGTTTTCATATTCTCCTACCAGCCCAGTCTGGCCTCTTTCTATCAACAGGCGGAAGTGAGGTGGCTTGAGAATGTAAGATGAGCAGCTGACCAAAGATCAGGGCACATGACTGCTTGCCATATGCCTTAACTCAAGCAGAAGTAAATCCCTTCCAGACAGGAGGGACAAATAGAGCAAGTTACAGACAATTTAGGGTTTGTTTTTTTGTTGTTAACACAGTAACATTAACATTAACTACCGACTCTTCTCTGTGGTTGTGATAAGTATTTGTCAGCCCCCAAATAGAGATTTGGCAGAATTCCTGTACACCCTTACCCTTCTCCCCTGACTTCTGGTATTTAGGACCCATCTCCTTTTCTTGGCTTTGTATGTGTGCTGCAAAACTGGGTGTGGGGTAGGTGAATCATGTCCATGGGGTGTGGGATAAATTAGAAGGAGTTTAGCAGAAGTCCAGGGGTCGGACAGGGTCAATCCTGCTATGGAATCTCAGGTGTGGCACAGGATGTTTATGAAGTGAAGTCTTTCATTCATAGTTTCTGGGCATAAACAATGGGGTGAATGTGTGCTTATTCATTCTTACCAAAGTGCAGAAAGGAGAGCAATGATTCAGCACCCAGGTCACTTCTGAATGCTCAAAGAATTCCCTCCAGGGAGCCCATTAAGGTCCACCTACCTGATCACTTTTTAAAGGAAATATCCAATTTTCTGAGGAACTTCCGTCTTTGAATAACACCATCTTTTTACCTCGCCTGAAAAAAATCCTTCCTTTCTTCATGGTGGATGTTGATGGCTTAATAGACATGGAACCCCATAGAATGGGGCCTTTACCTTGAAGTCCAAGAGGGAATAAATCATTGTAAGGGAGCATAGAAAAGAAAGAAAAGGAAAAGTAATTTACTCCCCATGTTAGCATTTGAATTTCCTAACCTTCCAGGCATGTAACCATCACTTTGGTCACTGAGGACTCTAGCAGGGCTCTTTAGATGAGCTCAGCATTGCCAGCATACACCGAGGACTGTAAATGTTAAATAACAAGAAAACAATTAAGTTTCTGGGATGTGCTCAGTGGGTGTTTATTCTTAGCAATCACTGGCATCTGAAGTCCTGGGTTGAGGAATTAGAATCAAGAGTTCTTTTTCCACTTCAATTTTTATAACACAGTAGGAATATATATTTCTATTTGCTTTGAACTATAGGCAAAATCTCACAAGCAGGCATATGCAATGGTAGCCAAGGTGCCTGCATTCAAATTCCTCAAAGGAGGTACTCTGGGAGGTTCTGGGATGGCTAAAACATTTTAGCGCAGCTCCATTTGACCTCTGGAAGTAGATCCGAGCTGTCAGGTAAAGGGGGAATTGGGAGGGGCACAAAGAAGGGCCCAGTCAGGACAAGCCACTGCAGAAGGATACCCAATGCTGCTTAGACTATAAGGCTGCCTCTTCTACTTAATTAATGTTCTCCCAATGGTCCCTGATTGCAAATGACTCCAGATATTGATGGTTCAACAGAATAAATCAAAAAAGCTTCCTTTTATCCCCGCTATTATAAGGATATGACTTTTGAACTAATAAAGCACATCATTTTCATTTTATTTCCTCATGAAAGAGCTTGGACCAAAGATCTCTACAGCACAGTTCCAAATGCAAATTATTTTAGGCTTACTCACCTGCAGTGTTGATTTTCTCTTTCCTGACAGCCTCCTTTCCCTGATTAAATCCTGGAACTTCATTTAATATGTTAAGTCAGAAGCAGAAACTCTGAAAACAAACCAAATTAATAATGCAATTCATTATTTAGGAGGCTGTTTTTTCACTGCTTTGTTTCCTGAGGAGAGTGAGCGATGAGAGACAGACCAAAAAAAAAAAAAGAACAATAGAGAAGAAAAATACAAAAAGGAGAAAGTGAGATGATAAATATGGTAAATAGATTTGAAAATGGATGTACATCAAATGAAAGTCTTTCCAATTCTTTTCTCAATTATAAAGCTTCAGTTTCTTTATTAGATTCTTATCTGTTTTTTCCTGCTTTATCACACAGCAAATGACATATGCACTTGTCAATGGCAGTGCTATTTGATCAGAAATTATACTGTTTCAGATCATTCGATATGACTTGTAAAAATTTTGACAAATTTTGTTGGGTTTTTGAAGCAATGGTGAACACTAAGAAGTTGTAATTCAGAGAAACTTTCAGCACCATGCTCCTCTTTATTGTCAGAGTTTTCCTTATCGTTGTCATCAATGATCTCAGCAGATCTGACGCATCCTGATTTTAATTCCTACAGTAAGCAAGAGTTTGAATTAGGTTAAATTGTCTCAGTTTGGGATTTAAGTTTTTTTCTGGATGTAGAGGGAAAACTTTGGTGACCTTTAGCAAATGAGTTAATTTCCTTGCTTTAAAGATGCTTAATTAGTAAACACCAGGCAACTGGAATGAGTAGGCAGCTTCCACAGAGAGGGATTAAACAGTGTGGACTTCCCAGCACTTGTAGAAATCACTGAACAGGATATAAAGTTTTTTTTTTTCTAATTTGGGCTTGTTAAAAGTAGAATAAACTAAAATATTTTTGGACTGCCAAATGTCCACTTTCATCTCCAGATCTTGATTATGATGGGGAAGAAAATGAGCAGCATGGGGCTTGGCATTTACTAAAGGCTTGATAGATAGGAGCTGAATCTAAGTGTAAACAAGGAGACTAGGCAGTGTCAGGGATCATGAGAGACTTTAGATTCAGCTCCTATTTATCAAGCTTTTAAGAGGAGTCAAACCTGGAGCTGCTCACTATCACACTCTCAAAATAACTTCTCTATTATAATCCCACAATTAGAAAGGCATTCCTTTGATGTAACAAGCTTCTCTTTAAAAAACAAAAAGTTACTGGGAAGGTTAACATAATAAATGGTAATGAGCCATTGGTGGGAGTGATGGATTTGTCCAGAGGGAGGAAGATATGTATTGTCTAGTGCTCCTGCTCTCAGCCTGGGTAAAAAGTGGATAATATAGAAGCGTAGTGAAAGCCTAAACTTTAGAGTCAGGGAGGCCTAGATTTTAATTCCATCTCTGTCCCATGCTGACTGTGTGACCTTGACCAATCAATGCCTCTGAATTTCAACTACCTCAACTTTGAACTAGGCAAAAATAATCATACTCTCCAGGATTATTTGGGGGGAATCAAATGATACCACGATATATGTATTAATCCTACATATATAGACAGCATAGAAGGTATAGAAGAATAGTTATTGCCTCCTTCTCTGTCATACCCGGCCATTTCTCAGACATGACCATGAACTCTAGTTTAGTGTTGCCCAAGCTCTACCCCAAGCTCTATGGTCAATGGAGGCTTCCAGAGAGATCTAAATTCAACCTGAGTAGATTGTGTCATCTTCAGTGTCCTTCCGCTTTTCCATAAGCATAACTATCCCTCCATGGGCAAGATGGAGACCCTGAAATCTAGGTCCTCAGGAGAGAGAAAAAGGTGGGGAGAGAGCAGGAGTCTTCTTTCTCTTTCAATTAAAGGATAATAAAATAACTCTCTCTGCCCACAGTGCACACTTCCTTTGCCTGCCACTCTCTGAACTAATCATGTATTCTAGTCACTGGCAGCTCCTATCAACAGCCATGTAGCTGGCGTCTCTCCCCATACACTCCTGTAGCATTAATATTTCATGAGGAACAATAGGGTAGGACCATACACCAGCTTCTGGAAATGAATAAAGCCCAGAAAAGAATTAAATAAAATGGCCTGAATACTTGGAAGGAAATGTGATAAACCCAGAGCCAGTTTCCTCAGCGGTGTTTTACAGAAAAGGATTTATTGCACAACAACAAGCTTTTATTTATTCTTCTTTCAGTAAGCATTTTTGCATTATTATTCATTCTGCAATTCAGCGGGGTATTCAGAAGTGACAGCTTGCCAATTTTTTTCACAAACATTTTGGACTTCAACATCTTCATCTGAAATCATTGCAGTAATTACAAGGGATAATGGTTGGAGGAGGTGGGAAAGGTAGCAGCTTTTCCAAGTTGCTCATAACAATAGGAATTGTGCTAAATATGTAGCTCTGACAGCTGCAGGTAGAATGTTTGAATCTTTGCTCTCTGATAAATGGCAGGAATAGGGCTATAGAGGATGTCGGAGAACTGTCCACTTGGAGATTTCTTCATGTTTTAAAAATGATCACACTTGAGCAAGCCAAGCTAGCACTTTCCTGTTGTTACCTTCTCTTTGAAGGCAGCAGTTGCTAAAGCAATCAAAAGGCATACCTAATCAATCAATCAATATTTATTAGGTAGCTCCTCTGCCTGGTGTACTCTCTAACCCTTTACCCTGTTTTATTTTCCTCGTAACACTTGCTATTAATATTGTTATATTTCATAAGTCAGAAGGAAAAAGAAAAATACAAGTTGGTTTCATTTATAGGAGGAATATCGGGAAACTGAACAAAGGTTCAAAAAAAAAGACAAAACTTGCATGCAAACTATAATTCTGGGGGCCTCCCTGGTAGCACAGGGGGTTAAGCGTAGTGCTGTGAAGTGTCTGCAGCCTCTGCAGTGCCGGTTCGATCCCCGCCAGCCTTGGAGCAACCCACATGGCAAGCAGACCTCTCCTGCCTCACCCGCGGCTCCCCTCAGCAGTGTGTCACATCAGTCTGCCTGTTCTGTTCCCCACTCTAGCTCTGGTGAATCTTCTCACCCCCCCCATCCCCCACCCCCCGCATCTCTGGCCTGTACCCCTGCTCTTGTATAAAAAATATAAAAAAATTAAAAAACCCACTATAATTCTGAAGCATATAGCAGGGGAACTATAGATTCTGACACGTACAGCAAACAGGGATGGGAAGAGCACAAGGGTCTTCGGTGACAGTTCACAGGTTGATGTGGTGGTGAGAGATTTATGGGGACTACACCTGAGCGGAGGAATCAAATACTGTACAAAAATGAACAACAGTGTAAGAAAATAAGGTTTAATCAAAAAATTGTTACATTTCAGTTTATTTTTGATTGGTTATCTGTTTAGCCAATTAGAATATAAATTCCATGAAGGCAGGAAGCTGGTGGGTTTTGTTCACTACTGCATCATCATCCACAAAAATAGTGCCTGGCATTTGGTAAGGGTATAATAAATATTTATTGGCTTAATGAATGAAGAAATGGTAAATGTTGAAGCAGATTAAAGAATGGTAAGATGTTTTCCTGATTGCGCTTTATGATCTAGTTGGGAACAGATTTTATGAACACTAAGGGAATCTGCAAAGCAAGGCGGTGCATCCGAAGCTCTTGGTTTTTCTTTGACAAGTGTTCCTTGCAAGCAGTGACAAACATGCTTGTGTACAGAAGAGTGAAGGGCCTGCTGCCACCCCCTTTAAACATTAACCAGTGAGAATAAGATCACATCTCCCTTGGACCTGTTTTCCCAAGTCCTGCCTTGCACACTCTGTCTTTATTGATTTCTTACCCCCTTTCCTGTTGCTCTCATGACTGAGCTCTAGAGGCTCCCCCAGCTGTCAGTGTTACCAGTTGGTTTGTTCCCATTTTGTCCCCAATTAAATATATTCAAAGGGTAGCTTGATACAAATGTATCCTTGAAAGAGACCCCTTCAATCAAACTTGTGTTGCAAAAATAGAAATCTTGTGACTATACACATGGCATGACAGAATGTCTCCATTGCCAAACAGATACAGGGGACACAGAGGAAGTCTTTCCTGTGGGTTTTCTCTAAGTCTTCAGTGTACTGGTGTACATTGAAATATCTGAGAAAGGGCCACAGTACACAATGGGTATTTCTCAAAAATTTACTTTACCATGGAAACTCTCGCTCCCAAAAATACACATTATCTCCCTTGTGACTGAAACAATCTAGGAAACACTGATCTCCAAGCTTTGCAGTAGAGGGACATGTAAAGGTGGGTGGTTAGCCTGAACAAACAAACTTTGGGATTTGAAGATTGACTGGTGGATCACCCTCAGTTCATTGGGGATTACCATGATGTATAAATTCATAGGACCAAGATCATAAGAATTCAGAAGAGGGAGAAACAATTTTCATGGAAGAGACAGGCTGGATTTGGGCTTCATGTGATAGGTAGGATTTGGGTAGAGGAGAAGAAAAGAAAATTTCAAATGTAGCTAAAAGTGAAAGATGGGATGGTGAATTATAATGAGTATTTTTATTTCAATTGTTAATTTTTTCAGATCCCTGTAAAGTCAGTGGGACTTTGATTAATGCTTCCAATATCCTATTTTTTCCTCTATTATTTCAGTGTATTAGTTTGCAACCTCTGAAGCAGATACTAAAGCAGGATTCAGTATACAAAGATTTTTTTAAAGGAAAATGGGGAGAAACCTGGGGAAGCCATCAGACCATTGTGTAAGTCTGACTCAAAGAGAGGGAGAAAGGAAGGAAGATTGGGTAGAAGTGACCTAACTGCTGTGCAGTGTAGGGCAGTCCTTGTGTCAAAATAGGTCATCAGATGAGCAAGTTCTACTGCACTCATGTGCCAGCTGGGAGCAGCTCACGGCAGCATGGCCTTGGTGCAAATGTGACTGAGTTCCAGGGCTCAGCTGCCAGCTTACACTCAGTTATACTCCCGTGCTTGTGATTCTGCAAGATACAGTCCCCTGACCACCACATTTATGAAACGGCTCTTTCTAAAAAGTGGATTAACCTATATATTAGAAAGAAACTGCCTAGAAATCCAAAATCCCACATCTGAAAAAAGGAGGAACTTAGGCAGGACAGTCTGTGATGTAAATGTCCATAGACTTAGCTTGGTAAATGAAACAGTTTTGCTGCTTTTCATTTTATAGTTCACCAAATAAGCACATACTTAGTTTCTCCAAGGAGCAGATTCAATTATTGAGGGATCACAAGCTTATAACATTAGGTTGTAGATGGGGAGACTATTACTGAGAAAAAGGACATAAATTACAAATACCAGATTGCCAGGGCTCCTTCTGGAGCCTTGAAAGGGACCCCTGCAAGTAAAAGGCCAACTCCGGCCTCATTTCCTTCACGATAAATCCCCCCTGCCCATCTGCAAATTGTGGGTAAGAAATTTGGAGAATATTGCATGAGCATATTCAAAAGTAATTCACTGCTGATTGATTCATGAAAATGTAAAATGCCTCACAAGTGTTTAATTATCTGAGCTGTGTGTGCTTTCAACGGTAAAGAAACAGCTGATGAGAGATGGAGAGAACAAGCCACTGAGGTTAATGCACAGAGAATGACCCTGGAGTGCTCTTTCAGGCAGAGCCAACTGAGCTGCTGACACAGATCCAAGAGGATGGTTCTCACAACCAGCTCAGCGACAGTCCTTGGCGGGGATCATGACAGTCCTTGGCCTTGATTCTCTGATTTTCCATGTCTCTTTTGGTACACAAAATAAGGAAATCAGAGGAAACAGGTAGCACAAAAATCATTGTTCCTTCAGTCAAGCACCACAGTGGAGCACAAAAGGCAGTACAATCCAGAGGACTGCAACTAACAAACACACCTGCACTAGTTTCTAAAGATCCAGCAGTGACAAGGTGTTTCCCAGAAGTCATTTTCTTCCAAAACCCAAATAGGATTCCAAACTATTCAAATGATGATGCTTCTAACAAAAGCTGTAAAGGGGAAAAAAAAAAAAAGTGCCCATGAGGGAAGGAATGAGGACAGAGAAAAAGGGAAAGAAATAAGACTGGGGGACCCAGAATTTCAGCTGATAGCTAAGTGGGACCAGGGGCCTAAATGCTTCTGATCTTCTAGCATTGCTTTACAGTAGGGTGTGACCCTAAGTATTCAATTCATGCAAATTTAATTAAAGTTCTAATGCTGGATGCTTTTGCAGTACTCTGATAATCCAAAGGTCTCAAACCCTACAGTTTCCAATCCAATTGTCTATCCCTTATTTCTCCATCTTACCTCATTTCTGGGTATCTCCAACACTTTTTCATTTTCAACCTTAATTCTCATTATTTGTGGTGTTCTCTACCTCGACCATTCCTCCAACCAAAGAGATCCTTCTGTAATTATATTACAATTTCCTTTTTTTGTAATATAATCAATAACAATTTTTCCCATTATTTACTATGTCCTGTAAGCTCCAAGAGATTTGTTTCATCAATAGCACTTACTCCAGTGGATTGCATACACTATTTCGTGATAAATATTTCTTGAAAGAAACGAAGGAGGAAATTTATATGCAGATATACCTTACATGCATAAACGCTTGTACATATGATTCCTGTGACAGTTGCTTAATTACAGGTTTCCCCCACTATTTGAAAGTTGTTTTCCTATAAAATCTTTTGTAAGGCAAATTGTGTGAAGCAAATAAGTTGAGTGATATTTTCGGTGTAAAAGTGAAATTCTCTTTGGAATTTTTTCAGTTAGTGAAAATAGGTACTTATGTAGGTCTTTGTAAACGCAAAGTGGGATAATGAAAACTTAAAAAAAAAAAAACAGGGGATATGGCTGGATTTCTCTCAAAATCCAGCTTAAAAATTGTTTTTTTAACAGGAAAATGTACTGCCATACTTATTTCATACATACCCTCCTGATACCCTCCCAGCCCCATTATCTGACTTTCAAACCAACATCTTAATTTTTTTTAAAGATTTATTTATTTATACAAGAACGGGGTTATAAGTCAGAGGCGCAGGTGGGTGAGAGAATTCACCAGAGAGAGTGGGGAGCAGAACAGGCAGACAGACTGAAGACACTGCTTAGGGGAGCAGCGGGCGAGACAGGAGAGGTCTGCCACGCCATGTGGGAATCTCCTAGCCGCTGGGAATAGCACCTGTGCTGCTGAGGCTGCAGACAGCTTCACAGTGCAGCGCTCAACCCACTGCTCCACCGGGGAGGCCTCAAACCAACATCTTTAAACTAAGGAAACAAAAATTTCCCATGTTTCATATTTAGGTTTACAAAGGATCTCCTTTAACCTCTACCTACCCCACTTTCAAATAGTGTGTGGTCACAATTTTATGTAGGTCAGGAGAGGGGATCTGGCCTTTGGATTCTGAATGGAGAAATTTCATTTGCAATTTGACAACTGAACATTTCTATATCTTCTCCCCAAATTCCATCTGCTTAGAAAGCGATCTAGGTATCATTATGCCCCACTTGTCACCGATAGAATTGGTGTTAATATAAATTATTCTATATGACTACAGCACTCAGTAGTTATGAACCAGGGTTTTTCTTTGCATACTGGGGATAAACCCCACTTTCTTATGGTGTATAATCCTTGTGATATACTGTTGAATTTGATCTTCAATTTTGTTGCCTTTTTTGCATCAATGTTCATCAGGGATATTGGTCCATTATATTCTTTTCTTGTGCTGTCCTTATTTGGTTATGGTATTAGGGAATTGTTAGCATCATAAAATGTATCAGGGAGGGCCTCCCATGGTGGTGCAGAGGTTAAGCGCTGGGCTGCGAAGCTGCCCGCAGCCTCTGCAGTGCCGGTTTGATTCCCGGCCACCAGTGAGGGTCCCACATGGCGTGCAGACCTCTCCTGCCGCCCGCTGCTCCCCTCAGCAGTGTATTTCATCAGTCTGCCTGTTCTGTTCCCCACTCTGGCTCTGGTGAATTCGCTTACTCTCCCACACTTCTGAATGTACCCTGTGCTTGTATAAATAAATAAATCTTAAAAAAAAGTATCAGGGCGCACTCCTCCTTGCATCTTTAAAAACAAGTTGAATGTTAGTTTCCTTTAAAGGTTTGATAAAATGTACCTTGTTCTGGGCTCTTGCTTTCTGGAAGATTTTTAATTACTCTTTCAATTTCAAGGCTTGTGATTGTCTTGTTCAATTCATCTGTTCCTTCCGTGGGTTTATATTGGTAGACAATGGATTTAGAAATTTGTCCATTTCTTCAAGGTTATTGAATTTGTTTGCATAAGTATATAGTTGGTCTTAGTAATCTTTTATGATCCTTTGTATGTCTAGGCTATCTAGTAATTTCTCCTCATTTGTGATTCTGCTTGTTAATATTTTTTATTGTTAGCATACCTAGAGGTTTATCCACTTTGTTATTCTTGAAAAACTCTTTGTTTCACTGGAAAATGTCAGCTGCCTCTGCGAGAATAGAGTAAATTCTCTGTGAAGGAAGAATACAGAGCTACTAAGTTAGAGAGTTTACAAAGAACTAGAATCTATATCTAAAATGGCTAAATGTGATTTCAGTAAGTGTACATAACATATTTATTAAGATAGCTGAAGGGGGCCTCCCCAATGGCGCAGCTGTTGAGCGCTGGGTTGCGAAGCTGCCCGCAGCCTCTGCAGCGCCGGTTCGATCCCCCGCTGGCGAGGGTCCCACATGGCACGCAGACCTCTCCTGCTGCCCGCTGCTCCCCTCAGCAGTGTATTTCATCAGCCTGCCTGTTCTGCTCCCCGCTCTGGCTCTGGTGAATTCTTTCACCTTTCTGCACTTCTGACTGTGTACCCAGTGCTTGTATAAATAAATAAATAAATAAATAAATAAATAAATAAATGAATGAATGAATGAATGAATGAATGAATCTTTAAAAAAAAAAGATAGTTGAAGGTTGGTTAGCTGAAAGTTAAGTCAGTAGAAAATATCAAAGTTCTATCGCGGGCAGAAGAAAGAAGGTAGACTATAGAAAAGAGAATGAAACAACGCAAAGGGCTAGCTCAGAAGAGGGTGAAGGGATGGGAAAGCAGCAGTATATGAAGAGAAAATGCCCACTAGTTCTCTAAAACTTTCGAGGCGTATCAGGCCACAGATTCATGAAGTATCAAAAACTAAGTGCAAGTGAGCCAAATAAAGCCCTTAAAGACTTGAATAAGACCACTGAACACTAAGGGAAAGAGAAATCTTAAAAACTATCAGATCAGGGTACATTACCTTGAGCAAAAATTAGAACCCTTCCCCCCCCCAAAAAAAAGCCCATAGAAATTAAAAGAAATTAAAAGTTCAGAGAGCAAAACACCTGCTATTCTAGATTCTATAACCAGGAAAAATGGAATTCAAGATGAAATTAAAGACTTCTCCAGTTGAACAAAAACTGACAATTTTACCTGAAAAACTGTTTATAAAATGGAGGAAAGGAAAAATAGTGGGGAAGATATTTCTTTAGGTAAAGGTTAGATGGGTTCAAAAGAAATTGCAGAAATGCCAGAATGAAAGAAAACAATGAAATGAGAAAAATATGTAGATAGTTTTAAATTACATAATTTAAATTATAATTTTTTATAGACTATACAAAAAAATAACAGTGGTGGTGGGGTAAAATTAAGCACAGAATGAAATGCATGGCAACAATTTTTTTAAATGAACAAAATGCATTAATTTCCTTTCATCCATGTCTGTATGATCAGTGTTTGGCGGTGGAGGGCAAACAGTTGGTGCCATAGGTGTGTTGCCTGAATGTTACTTGAAAACCCAACTTTCCCAGATGAGAGACCAGGGAAATAAACTGACTGTTAGAACTGTGCCTGGTGCCCAGGTATGCACACTTTGTTTGCTGACTTCAGAGTCTAGCTTGACACTCAACCAATTTCAAGATTGGTAATATTTTAGACTATTTTTCATGCAACAAGTGTGCCTGAGAACAAAACCTTATACCCCACAAAAAGAGCAATGTTAGGGCAATTCTCTGCTTGCACTGCCACACCAGAGCCCAATTCTACTCTGAGTCCTGGTGTAACCACTATTCAACCCCTTCCCTAAACATCTTTCTCTAAGCGGCAAAGTACTGAGTATTTAGAGTAACTTCCATGGCTTGGGCTTGGGTCATGGTTATTTATATTGGCTCAAGTCCCCTTTTCCTCCACTGTTGAGTCTTTGTTCTGGAAGAATGCAAGGTAGATGGAGGAGAACAGTGCAGCTGCCTGTTCAGGAGTGTGCCTGTGGAGCTGTCAAAGTTCATTTTCCAAGCAATTCTTCCAAAGGTCTCATGATGACAAACTGCTTCTGCCTTGCCGATGATTTTGTTTTTAAAGGGAAAGCTCTAGAGGTTTCAAAGAATTTCTGAAGTGGGGGAGAGAGATGGGAGCTTTCTCACTCTGCCCTCCGCCTCTCTTTCCTATCAAAACCAGAGAACTGGCTTGGAATGTGCATTTAGGGTTGATTTACAGATGGTGCAAGACTTAGTGACATGTAATATTTTAGGGGCCCTTTTCGTTTCCCTGATCCTTCACCATCAAATTTTGGTAAGTGTGCAAAATAATGAAGTAGGTAGCTGGGTAAAGAAGAAAGAGCTTGGATTTTGCAATTATGTAGATTTAAAGACCGATCATAAACCAATCAAAGAGAACCTCAGTTTCTCCATCTGTAAACAGGAAAGGTAGTAAGTAATCTTTATCCATTCTACTCTACATGATTTTGGGGGAAGGAGTGATCAAATGAAATAACATGTAGAAATGTGCTTTTTAAATGGAGGAGTTCTGAGAACAATTTCAAACTTTGTTGTTTGTCAAGAACACTATAAATATTGCAAACTGTGGTAATTGATATGTATGGCATGGAAAAATGCTAAGGTTGTTTTGAACTGGAAGGCTTTGTAGGGACCTTTTACCTAAGCCCATTTATTTTTCAGATGAGAATACTGAGTGGAACCCAAAGTGATTACTTTTCCAGAGCAATGACACCAGAAAGAGGGAAAGAATATGCTCCAGATCTCTATCAGATTCTGCTCAGTGTCTCCCGGGGTGTGGGAGTCGGGATTACACATCCTAGTGTTTACTATTTCTTGTTTTTTTTTAATGTACTCTGAGCTGATCAAGGAGATTAGTGGGTGATCAAAGAGAGCCATATGTTAATAGTCGTGGCCATCTAGCTCATGTTCTTCCTGGGATAATGCCAAGAATTATAAAAACACTGAGAGACTTCTGTAAAGAGTCTCGGCAAATTATCTGAAGGTTATATCAATAAAATTGTCTTACGGTGTGACATACCTCCTCAAAATGGCACCACCTCAGAACTATTCCTGAGACTTCTGTGGTTCTTTTGTAGCTGTTCAAAAAGTCAGACAAAAACATAAATTTCTAGTGGATCTTGCATCATCTCAAGAGCCCCAAGAAAGAAGAAACGAGGATACCTGATCTTTAGTGTGGATGGCAGATCTCTGACCGTGTGTTACCTGGAGATCCTAGGATGACATCATCTGATAGGGAAACTTGTGCAGTGAGCCTAGGATAATGCCTGATAACCTCAGTTGGATTTTATTCTACATTTTTGGGGTATCTGGATAGAGAAGACACTATCCACTTGGCACAAGACACTTAGCAACAGTTACTTCAGCCCTTGAACAAATCACTATTAAAATAACACTCTCTACCCCAGTCTCCTCCACAGTCTTTGAAGATGAAGTGGTTATTTGATCCTGAGCTTACTATCACCACCACAGCGTGAATCAAGGCTCTCCAGCAAGTCTCTTCCCCCAACCCCTTCAAAGGTTAGGATTCAAAGAGCCCCAGCTCTCAGTGGATCCAGAATGCTGTTGGCTTAACCCATCCACATGTTGGCACTGGGTCAATGCCATTGTTTGGACCTGGGTATTCCCATATCGCATTAATCCTTAATCAGTGTTTTCCTCAGAGGTGGCAAGCCCCAGAGTCTGCCCCAACTCGTGAGATACGTTGCTTTCCTGTCATTGAGGACCAAATAGAGCATCTGATTCAACAAAAATAACTGTTACTGTCTCAGAAACAAGGAACTGCCTGTCCCTAAGGGGCTGAGCACCAGGCTGTAGGGTCCTTCCTAAAGTATGGCAGGTTCCTTTGTTCTGTGCTATCAGCTACTGCCTTAAACTGTGTTGTCATCTCTGATTCATCCCTTTCTTTCATGCATGGTGACTCAGAGGGGTAAAGTGCTGTGCGCAGACCTGCTACATCTAACTGATAAAATATAGTCAGTTACTGCTAAGCCAAAGGGGGCCAATGGGTAGTCTAAGGATTCACTGAAGTAGAACACTAAGCAGCATGAGAAGTAGCTGTGGCTGCAGACAATAGTAGCCTGGCTTTGCTGGCCTTCAGCCATTTTGAGCAAAAGCCTCAGAATCTCGAGGGGACAAAAAGGTGGAGCCACAAACACTGATAGGATCCGTAATACCAGCCAGGGGCACTCAACAGACACGGATCACACATATCTGCAATACGAGAAGAATGACAGTGAATTATTTGAATCCGCTGTTAAACATGCATTGTCACTGTGGTAGGACAGTAGGTTTTACATACTGCAGGATAAGTTCTGCACCCAGTGAGCTACACCATGATTAGGAGAGATAAGATGGCACTGAGATACAAATTAATATATTAATGAACTTACATATGCATTTTTTAAAAAAGATTGATTTATTTATACACGCACTGGGTTACAGTCCAGAGGTGCGGGAGGGTGAGAGAATCCACCAGAGACAGAGCAGGGAGCAGAACAGGCAGATGGACTGAAAGCACTGCTGAGGGGAGCAGCAGGCAAGACAGGAGAGGTCTGCTGTGCCATGTGGGAATCTCCCCTGGCCGGGCGGGAATAGAACCGGCACCACAGAGGCTGTGGACAGCTTCACAGCGCTGTGCTCAACCTGCTGCACCACTGGGGAGGCCCAATATTGCATTTTATGCACACACATGTATGTACATGTATAAATATACATACATAGGCATATGTATCTTTTTTCAGATCTGCAGATCTGCCCTCTCCTTCTGCACATTGACTGAAGCTAATCACCCATAAACAAACCTTTGATCATCAGGTTAATCAAAACCCAAATTATTTAAAAACACTTCTCTAAAAATGTATAAATACCACATAATTTGCTTTAAGTTGACAGACTGTACTGGTTTGAACCCCTTATTTCTAGATACAAGAATGTTATTTGCAGTGGCTGATAAGAAGTCACTTCACCATTAAGAGGGCTGGGTGCTGGCAGGTGCACACAGAAATAGTGGTGCTACTTGTGTGCTGGCCTGTCCACTTAGTTGCTGGTCTGCTCCGAGGCTCCTCCCTAGAGGAGTGTAAATGCCTAAGACATTTGTGTTTCTACACTCAAGGTAATGTTTTACAAAGACATTTCCACAGTGGACAAAAGGAGGACTGAGCGGGAAAGAGAAGATTGGAGGTTGAAAAAAACAGAAGGTGGGGCCTCCCCGGTGGCGCAGCGGTTGAGCGCTGGGTTGCGAAGCTGCCCACATCCTCTGCAGCGCCAGTTCGATCCCCGGCTGCTCCCCAGCCATGGGAGGAGGGTCCCACATGGTGCGCAGACCTCTCCTGCCACCCGCTGCTCCCCCCAGCAGTGTACTTCAGTCCTTCTGCCTGCTCTGCTCTGGTGAATTCTCTCACCCTCCCGTGCTTCTGAGTGTGCTCAGTGCTTATATTAATTAATTAATTAATTAATTTAAAAAAGAAAAAACAGGAGGTGATTGTAGTAGATACCTATTGCAACACTGTGGGTTGAGAATGGAGATTCTGGAGAAGTAGAGTTGGGGGAACTTGGTTTTGATGACATTACTGAGATGGGGCTTATATTCCAAAGAGAGGAAGGAGGTTTTCCATTTATATATCACACTTCTAGCTCTAGCAATGCTTTAATTTCTAGCTGTAGATAGTAACAGAGAACCTCCAAATTACAATCGTTTAACACGGCAAAGATTTATTTCAGATTTGCATAAATCCTATGTGATTCTCTGCCTTTCCTCTTCAACACATGGCCTCTAAGATTTCCCACGAAAGAGGAAGAAAGAGATATAGAGGAAGGACACCAGCTCTTACCTTTTGACACATCACTCTGCCACACAATCTGTTGGCCTGAACTAGTCACATGTACTACTTTACTGCAAAGAAAACTGGGTCATGTGGGCAAGTGAATGGGATATTTGGTGAGCGTGAACCAGCTTATGTGTCGTGTATAGATGCAGTCATAATAATTGACAATTTTTAGTAAATCTGTGTCACAATCTCTTTAATGGCAACATCACAGGCTTGATGGAAGTCTCAAATATTGGTGGTATCGCCATGGGACAAATGTGCCCTTGTTAGTCTCTGTTGGATCCCTTATGATGCCTTGTAGTTGCCTCAGTGTTTGGGGAAATTGCTGCTTAATCAAGGCCCATCTGCCATAGGCTGTTTCTATACTCAAGATGCCAAGTGACAGAACCTGAGAGGAGTGGCCAAATATCCCTTTCCCTGACTAGGGTTCAGAGGTGGCCATACTGATGCTCAGAGCCTGACTCCAAGTCTCCTTAACTCCCTGCCATCTCCTGTGCAGGTGAGAACAGGTGTGAGCAGGTGTTGAAAGGCCTCTCCCATGTCATCATACCAATGTCTGTGTTTAACACCTGCTTTCTTTCCCTATTGTTTCCACCTTAGCCCAAAGATGACAAGTCTCCATGGATATGAGTAGATACAAATAGTTACGGGGAAAATAGATATGTAGTTCTTCTTACCAGAAGTATCTCAGGCTTGCCAAGGTAATAGATATGGAAATGCAGGTATTTTACAGAAAAGACCAACTAATTTCAATTGCTAAAAATTGCATGGTGAGCAAGATGATATACAAAGCAAGGCCATCCAAATTATACTGCCTGACGTTTATTTTTTGATGTGTGCTTTGTAGACATCAGTATCAGTAGTGCTCAGGTTTAATTGTTTTTAGTTTTGGTCTGTCATTTGGTAAAACTTCATTGTTGTCTCAGTTACCATTCTCATGTCAAGATAGAATGACAGTATAACAAAGTACCAAAAAAAAAAAAAGGTTAATATATATTATAGCATTTGGATGAAAGAGGTAGAAAAGGATTCAGAATAGCTCAGTTCACAGCATTAAAATTAGAAGTAGAGTCAGGTTTGTTTCCCTCCTATAAATTATGGAATAGCCAGACTTACCATAGTATGCTGAAATTGAAAGAGTGTTTAAGGTTTACCTAGTCCAAATTGTCCCATTAATAGATAGGAGACTGAGACACAGGCTGCCAAAATTATAGATCTGAGAAAACCAGGACAGTAAAATACCTATTTCTGATCACTTCGCCATGCAAATCCTCTCTCCCTATTCTCTCTCATTGAATACGGATAAAACAAGTCATATATAATGTAGTTTGTCATGTCACCTTATACAGAACATCAGATCAGGGTATTATCTCTGGATCCGGGTATCTCTCAACAGACAGGTGCTCATGGGGGATTGTCAGCATGTCAACAAACAGAAGAGACTTACTGATGGTAGAATGTATTTCAGTCCAATGCATTCTTGGAGAAAACAGCCATAGCATCCCATGTTTCTTTGTCTTTGTTCATAATTATGCTCTCAGAGCACTAAAGAAAAACTATGGGGTTTATGAGCAACTTTATTAGCAGGTATATGAAAAACCAAAATGCAAGAAAGTGTATTTGGAAATTGACATGGCCAGGATGTTGTTTACACATCTCTTCCTGTTGTGAGTGCTTCAGATCAGCAGTCACATGCTCGCATTCTTGTTGAATGCTGAGACAATGGCTACACACCATTAGAAATGGGTGTGGAAATATTTTTCCCCCAAAGTGGTGGTACATAATGATCTGGGTTAAAAGCAGCCCATAGGACATGATTAGGACAAGGAGCTAGTGAATTAATGTTTCTGACTTTTGTAGCTTTTCTCCCCCGCTCCAATTTTTATAATGGAGGAATTGCATTAGATGACATCTAACACTCCTTCCAGCTCAGACGTTTCAAATCTATAAACACAAAGTCACCTGCTTCACATCAGTATTAAACTTAGAGTGTCGGTTCTAGGAAAACCCATGTATATCTGTACCTGAATCCCCTTCTTTGGAAAAGATTTTCAGTTTGCTCTATGGCCACATATCCCTGTTTTGCTGGCCTACTGATATATATATATATATATTAGGATTTTATTTATTTTTGCACAGAAGAACTGGGGTGTAGGCCATAGGTGCAGGGAGTGAGAGGATTCACCAAATACAGTGGGGAGCAGAACAGGCAGATCTACTGAAAATACACTGCTGAGGGGAGCAACAGGCAAGATAGGAGAGGTCTGCTGAGCCATATGTGGGATAGCTCCCTAGCTGGGCATGGAACTCAGGCTGTCACAGTGATAGCACTGAGACTTAACCCCTAGGCCACCAGGCCACCAGGCCTACTAATATTTAATTTTAAATCAAACAAAGAACAAATGAGCTGGTTCTGTAACAAGAACTAACTCTGCAGATATTTAAAGACATTCTTGTTTATTAGTGAGAAAGAATCATAGAAAACTTATCTACATATCCTAATTACTAAGATGTGATGGGAAGTCTTGCCTTAAAAATGACACACTGACATCTCCTTACGAAGACAAAGGGTATACATCAGTCTATTGGAGCCTTTCTTTTGTAAATCAATTGTGGCTGATCATGTCCATAGGTAAGTCTGGCTAGTTTTGCTGAAGAATTACTTTAGTGCTTTGGTTTTTTAATTAAGGGCATTAAAGTCGGTATAAAGAGATATCTCTGTGTAAATAAAAGAAGCCATCCCAGAGCTTAGTGAGAGTGTCATCTGTGCAGAACAAGAGTTGTTTTAAATAGTACATGCAGGGCCTCCCCAGTGGCGCAGCGGTTGAGCGCTGGGTTGCGAAGCTGCCCGCGGCCTCTGCGGCGCCTGTTCGATCCCCGGCTGCTCCCCGGCCACCAGAGGAGGGTCCCACATGGCGTGCAGACCTCTCCTGCCGCCCGCTGCTCCCCTCAGCAGTGTACTTCGGTCCTTCTGCCTGCTCTGCTCCCCTCTCTGGCTCTGGTGAATTCTCTCACCCTCCCGCGCTTCTGACTGTACCCAGTGCATGTATAAACAAAACAAACAAACAAACCAGCAAACAAATAAATAAAGCATGCCTCTATAAAAAATAAATAAATAAATAAATAAATAAATAGTACATGCATTCATTTCTTGAACCACAATTTTTTTTTAGTGCAAAAAAGATTAAAGCAACAGGTGCAGATATTGTAAATATAAAGGGGTAAGGTGAGCGCCCCAGGGGTCATCGTCTCCTGCAGCAGTGACCACACAGTCAGTGGCTGTGCGCCATTCACAATGCAGATGCTAGGGGTGGAAAAGACCAGGAGCAACTGTCAGGAGGCTGGGAGTATACTCAGAAGTAGCATGTGGGCTTTATTTTCAAGAACAGATGGTAGAATTTTGCCCCAGAGATGTCATGAAAGGGCATTTTTATGAGATACCTTCCTTTTGCCCCTCCAGATCTCTCCCTGTTCACCCCTGCTTTCTACTAGGTGACCGGACCAACCGACCCAGATGACCCAGGTAGACAGGTTTGTGACCAGTCAGTGGGTAGCCAGCAGGAGCTTGGAGGAAGAGGGAGATGAGGACACCCTCTTTTCATTCCTGAGAAGTTGTTTCAGGCTAGTTGTTTCTCAGTCTAAGATGAAACCAGGGGTCACTGTTCCTCTCAATGTGACCTCAACAGGACACTGCCTTTTGAGTCTTAGTAACCACTCTGTCCAGAGGACACCAGCTGTGAGGGGTTGTTTCTACTGTGGCTGACCCCATGTTACTGCACGAGCCCTAAACCTGTCTCTTCCTTTGCAAGCTTCCCTTTGCATGTCAATCCCTTAGTCCATCAATTTGAGTGAGCAGTCTTCGCAGAGAGACTGGCTGAGACCTTGACTGGCACAGCATTCAAGGTTGAATGGACAGACTGAGCAAAGACAAAGAGTAAAAAAATGGCTGTTTTGCTTGGAAGTCACTGTATACTGTGGAGATGCTAGAATTAAGGGGTACTCTGGGAAAAGGGAATACAGAAGAAAAACCAAAATTTTGTGAACTAGGACATTAGGGCATGCCAGGATTCAATCTGAGTTTACAAAGATCAGCCTGCCAGCACAGGAAGAATGACCCAGAAAGAAGAGAGACTTAGAGACTAGTGGCAGAGACCGTGACTCCCCTGTGGCTGCAGCTGTCTCTGGTCAACATCACTGTTGTTCCATGTTTTGTTAGATGACTTCAGTCATCTAGAACATGACTCCTTTTCTCTGGTTCTCCAGCTGACTTTTGGTTGGTTTGGGTTTTCTTGCCATTCCATATTTGGCCCTCAACTTCTCTATCACCCAAGCAAACCAATACCCTATGGTAACCCTCTTTTATAAATATTTAAAGTGGTTTCTGGGTCTCCCCAGTGGCGTAGCAGTTGAGCGCTGGGTTGCGAAGCTGCCCACAGCCTCTGCAGCGCCAGTTCGATCCCCGGCTGCTCCCCGGCCACCGGAGGCGGGTCCTGCATGTCGCGCAGACCTCTCCTGCCGCCCGCTGCTCCCCTCAGCAGTGTACTTCAGTCCTTCTGCCTGCTCTGCTCCCCGCTCTGGCTCTGGTGAATTCTCTCACCCTCCTGTGCTTCTGACTGTACCCAGTGCTTGTATAGATAAATAAAAATAAATCTTAAAAAAAAGTGGTTTCTGCTGAGATCCCAACAATGAGGTACAAGGGATGATTTATATCAAGGGGGAAAGTTTGCTGATGAAGGATCACAACCTCCCCTCAAATAAGAAAGTTGTCACAGTGTCTACCAAGGGGCCATTTTCTTACATAAACTCCAGAGCAGGCTGCCTGGTTTAGAAAGCTAGCTCCATGATTCCATATAAGTTTCTTGATCTTTGTGGATATTTTTTGATCATGTATGAAAATGATAATAATAGTACCTCCTTATGGGGTTGTTGCAAACATTAAATGAGCTCATGTGGAAACTGTAAATGCTTTTAAAAGTTCCTGGTAGATACTTAGTGCATAGAAATATTAGCTATTGTTATTTGCCTAGGGACTCTGGGTTGGCATGTGAAAGGCTACTTACTGTCTGCCTGGGTCTGCTAGTAACAAGTCATTCCCTTACTAGGCCAGCAGATTTTAGCTGCCATATTCTAAGAATCATAGCTTTGAAAGTTGAAGTAAGCATGAGTTGATTGACAGGGATGCTGTAAGGAGAAATAATTTTCCAGGGGCAAGCAATGGTTGCCATGGTTTCCAACTGGCAGAAACTCCAAGGTCAATTCCTTGAAAATATTTCACTGCTGATATGAGCAGGATGATTCTTCTCTGCTCCTAATCATTTCCTCTCCACCAGCGCAAACTGCTCCAATACTGAGTGCTGCTCTTAGGCAGGGCAGCAGGAGAAAAAAATCTGAATAAGTAGAAATCAGAAAACACAGTCATTTGACTGATCACTGACCATGAAGGCAAATACAACAGATACCACATGGAAACCAGAAAAGGGAAGTATCACTTGGAGAAATGAAATTTTGATAACCACAGGGGAAATAGAGCATTTTATTATAAGACTCAGGTCTGCATTGATGAAGATCACAGAGGACAATATTATAGAATCTGAAATTTCAGTTCTGTTCTCTGAGTGATTCACGTTTACTTTCCCAGAAATTCAAGCTCCCAAGAACATAGGAAGTTGTAGTGGCACAAGCTTTGGTAAAAGCCCACAGCTCAACTCACAACCCATCTAAACTCATTGCCCACCTGCCTCCAGGTCACTTACATGTTTCATCCTAAAATCAGTGCTCCATCCTTAGGCATTAAGCTCTCACAACTTGGCTGCAATATCAATTAAACATTTTCCTTTATAGAGTATTACAGTTGTCTCAGGAAGCCTCTCCCCCAGAGAAGGGGATTACTTGCAGAAGCCCATTCTCCAGGGAGGCACCCTTCCCTCTGGGTATTCAGTACCCCAGGACCCCCCATTACCAGGGCAGGGTGGAAAGTCATTTTATAGACTATCAAAAAGTGGCATGTTTCTCTACTCTGAAAGGAGCCTGCCTGACTAAAATACAACAACAAATCCTCTACCAATAGTTAACAGCTCAGAAAGTACCACTACCCATTGACCAGCTTTCAAATGCTTTTGAAGATGCTTTTAAATGGCAAGCTGGAAAGTTAAACCACTGCTGTTTCCTACTTATGAAACTCTTCTTTCTCTAGGGAAGCTGCAAACTGGCTGTTTATTTACAAAGCAGTATTAAAGTTTTTTTTAAAGAGAGATTAGAATTTATGATATTTTTTAAATGGTCACAGATTTGTTGCAGCTGTTCCTATCAGGAAGCAGAATCTTTCCCCTCTTGAATCTGGACTGTCTGGAGAATTGTTGGCCCATAGACTGCAGAGGAAAGGAAGTTGTGAGACTTTTGTTTGGTCTCAAGAGATCCTGTTGGCTGTTGCCTCCATGTGAAGAGTGCAAGCTGGTCTGCTGGAGACACACGGAGGAGAAAGAGGCTCCCTAATGACCGCCTGCCATCCACCAAGATAGCCTCTTAGACCATCCAGCTCTGTCAAACACCAGCTGGCTGCAGTGACCCCAGGTTTCAGCAACAGAAGCAGCCAACCGAGCCCAGCCCAAACGGCTGTTCTGCAGAATCAGAAGCCAATAGCTGGTTGTTTTAAGTCATTAAATGTAGGAGTGGTTTGTTACACAGTAACAGGTAACAGCCACATTTATTTCTGGTTTAATGCTTGATTTATCTGAGAAATCAAGAAGATCACATTCAATGCAGAAAATAATTAATGGCATATTTACGCTGACAAAATTTTTTGGATTGTGTTAAAAGACTTGAAATGATTTTTTTAAATACCTGGATTATTCTTGCCAAACAATCCGACTCCTCATACATGCTCATTCTGCATACCCACCTTTATTTCTCAAAAGCACATAGTTTTATAAAAAATTATCCGTAAAACTAACAACTTACTACTTTTTCTTCCTACTTCGTACTATAGTCATTCCCTTGTTAATTAGCCATTCCTGGGTGATTCACTGTTCTGAATGAAGGCTTATGGAGGCTACAGAATCCACCCCTCTTGTGTGGTGAAGACTTGAATCTTGCCCAAAGAAAAGTGTGGCCTTTGTCCTCAGCTTATAGGAGGTGCTCTCTAAACCTCTGAGTATCATGCCTAATAGCAGTGCCTTTGTTTCTCTGGGGGTCTTGAGTCAGTTGGGTAATTTGTGACTTAGAGTAGGGATTTTGAGTCACACCAGCAGTGTGATTTAGGGTCAAAATATTTTGAGAATGTAATTATCTGATTTTTGAATGGTAGATGATTTCATTAAAATTTTTTTTTGAGTGTTAAATTCTAATCTTGACACATAGATACATCCTCAAGGTGTCTTGAAAGATGGAAACACTGCTTACATTTAAACAATTCAGATGTGTGAAAGGGACAAAGCAAGCGTATAGCTGACTGAAGACAAAGTTCAGTTTCTCGATAATCTTTATGTTCTAAATTTTTTGAGAGGAAACTCAGGGGGCACATTCTGTCTAAATAATCATCCCACTAAAGAAGAATCCTTAAATCTCTTTTAATATATAACCTCTGTTAGACTGAAGTTGAGCTTGATGTCACCCAATTTTAAAGAGAACTAAGCAAATTCACAGAGAAATATGAAATATAGCTTTGTAAATGTCAACTGTAAGATAAAGAGAAAACTTTCTTGTACTTTTTACTGTGTTTAGCTTAGGTTCATATACAAAATCTTATTACAAGTAGAACTTGGTGCTCTGAGAAAAGAAAGTTATGACTTTTAGAGATTATGGCTTTGCAGAGATTCCCATTTTTATTTCTGATTTCACATGGCCCCCGTAATTTCTCTTCTTCTCACAGTGAGCAAGGAGTGCTTAATGTGTTGTGAAAATCCTAAAATGCCTCTAAATCATTAAAGAGGATTAAATTATGTCAGGGTAGCTTTGATTCTGAGTATATTAGGTTATCTGTTATAGTTCTTTAAAAAATGGCATTCCTGGTACTCTGTGTGTGTAGTAAATTTTACTAATCAAAATAATCAACTAGAATACATCACTCTCCAACTGAACAGTAAAGCATAACAGTATTCATGAGTTTCTATATACTATTCACATTTCTAGATTTTAAAATGCTTGAGTTTGGAAAAGGTAGGGAAGGGATTAAATGAGCCTTTGTAGATGTGTTTTAGAGTTGAAATCCAGAGTTCAGAATAATACCACCTTAACATTTTCTCTCTCCTCACCCTTAATTGCCCAACATAGTGGTAAAAAAAATTGACAAGAAGTGGTACCAGAAGGAAAAGTTGAAAAAAGAGGAGCAGATCTAGTTCAGAGAAGTTGCTATGCAGCAGGAGAAAAGAGAGAAATGCCTCATTCACTCTCTCTCTCTTCCCCATCAAAAACTCTCAGAGATGGGTATTGAATGTGTTGGCAGCATCTTTGTAGAGAAACAAATCTTTCCAGGGTAACAAGGGAAATGAAGTTGCAGGTTGCGGTAACTACATTTGTCAGTGGTAGCACACTAAGAAATGCAGAATTTTAGGAAAAAGTTCTTAGGAACTTAAAATCAATTTAATTGGCATTAAATAAACATCCATATACATAACTTGTAGATAAACTAAATAAACTAAATGTTGTGAATGATATAAAAACTGTCTCTGGGGCCTCCCCGGTGGCGCAGCGGTTGAGCGCTGGGTTGCGAAACTGCGCGCGGCCTCTGTGGCGCCGGTTCGATCCCCGGCTGCTCCCCGGCCACCAGAGGAGGGTCCCACATGGCGTGCAGACCTCTCCTGCCGCCCGCTGCTCCCCTCAGCAGTGTACTTCGGTCCTTCTGCCTGCTCTGCTCCCCGCTCTGGCTCTGGTGAATTCTCTCACCCTCCCGTGCTTCTGACTGTACCCAGTGCATGTATAAACAAAACAAACAAACAAACCAGCAAACAAATAAATAAAGCATGCCTCTATAAAAAAAAAAAAAAAAAAAAAAAAACTGTCTCTGCATTTTCATTTGGCTAACTCATATACTTGGCTAAGCATGGCTGAAGAGACGACAGAAAGATAATACATGGACCTTGCTTTCCAGGAATTCATGGATCTGTGGGAAAGATAAGGTGTGCATGTAAGATATTTAAAATGTGATCTTGAGCAGGTAGTAGCAAATACCAGGATGGTATACTTCTTTGTAAGGGGAAAGTAAGGGAGATTTGCAAAGGGATCCATTGGTGAGAGATGTAGCTTGTTCCTGTGGGGTCTTTGCTTATAAATCATTCTAACTCATGAGGAAATATGTCTGTGCTCCACAAAGAACATTTCAAAAAGTTCATAAAGAGTTGTTCAAGCAAACAAATATGCATAAGACAGCAGTGGTGTAAGATGGAGTAAAGGCATGTCTGGAAAAGATAACATAGCTGGAAAGCACATTAAAACCTGGAAAGAATCTCAATATTGAATATCAAGTTAGCATATAACCCAGAAATTCCACTCCTTGGTATGTACTCAAAAGAATTGAAAACACATGTTCAGACAAATACTAAAACACAAATGTTCGTGACAGCATTATTATCATTGCCCCAAATTGGAAACAACCCAAATGTCCACCAACTGATGAATGGATACACAAATTGTGTTATCTATCCAAGTGAATATTAAACAGTGAAAAAGGAATTAACTACTATACATACTATAACATGAATGGATCCTGAAACCACTATGCTAAGTACAAGAACATACATAAAATGTAACATATTGCATGATACCATTTACATAACATATACAGAAAAGGCACATTCACGGAGAAAGAGTTTAGTGGTTGCTAAGAGCAGGAGGAAACAGGAATGGGAGTGACTGTTTAATAGGTACAGATGGGGTTTCTTTGGGAAGTGATGAACATGTCCTAAAATTAGAAGTAGTGGTTGCACAACTTAGTGATTATACCAAAAATCAATGAATTGTTCACTTTAAAAGAATTCACCCTTTAAGACTTTCATCTTAATAAAAGTGTTACTTTGAAAAAGAAAAAACCCTCTGCAAATGGCTAAGAGTGCTAGCTCTAAATACTCCTGTCATTAAGTGAAGTTCCACATAAGTTTTGTTTCACTTTGTCCTTAAATGGAAAAGACTCTAACAGTGCACAATCAGGTCAAAATACCAGTGTCAGTAGCATAAGTAACTACTTGCTAAATTAAACAGTAATGAAGTGATTATTCATAAAACAACTTTTATAGAGTTTATTCTTTTTGAAGATTCCATTTTTTTTTTTTTTGCAGCGTTTTCTAGGAGATTGTGATTGTCAGTTGGTTAATGTCAAAATACGACCACCACAATTTTTCACTGATGTATAATTTTACTTAATATACCAGTCTCCACCTAACTGAGACAGCCTATTTGAACTGGACTCAGCTGGGTGGTTATTCTTTGCTAACTGGCCATATTCTTCTCATAGCTATGACATAGGTGCAAAAGGACACACCCAGTTGAGCAAGTACTTTCCAGGCATCTCTCATATCACATCTGCTGACTTCTATTTGCAATGCAAGTCAGAGACAGGTCAAAAATCTGGAGATAGGGAAATATACTCTGACCTCAGTGAAAGACACAGCAGAGGTCTAGAATGATTAGGGAGTGTAGGAGAATTGGGGTCATATGGACTCTACCACAGTCGTCATCTTAGTGTTTGTATGGGATCGTAAATGCTTATTTGTGCTTTCCCATGAATTTTTCATTTGATTGTCATATGGTTATGTGCATTCTTGGCAATTTGGGGAGGATTTTCCATATTTTATAGAAAGGAAAAAGGATTTGAAAGTCTCTTACCCAAGATCACACAGTTATCAATGGGGGGGGGGGGACACTTTCTTGTTTGTTTTTTTTTTTTTTTTTTTAGTTGTAATATCATATTAGTTTTAAGTGTACAATGTAATTGTTTGGTACATGTACCTGTAGTGAAATGAGTACCAATGTAAGTTTAGTTAACTTCCATCAACAAACATTCTTATATTTTTTGTGTGTCATGAAAACTTCTAATACTCTTAGCATCTTTTCAATATATAATACAGTATTTTTATCTACAGTCACCATGCAGTGTATTACATCCCCAGAACTTATTTATCTTATAATTACTATCTTATAATTGAAAGTTCATACCTTTGATCATCTCCACTCATTTTGCTTACCTTCCAGTCCCACATCTGCCAACCAATCACCAGTTTGTTCTTTGTATTTTTTTATATATTCCATTTATAAGTGATAGAGTATTTGTCTTTCTCTGTCTTATTTCACGTATCATAATGTCCTCAAGTCCATCCATGATGTTGTAAATAGCAAGATTTCCCTTTTTATGACTGAATAAAGAGGGAAATAGATTATGGTGTAAATGACCTACAGGTAATATATATAAATATGATATAAAAAATATATTTTTAAACAATTCATTCTTTGATGTACACTTAATTTGTTTCCATGTCATTGAAAATATGTTGTTGTGAATATGGGGCACATATATCAAATTAGTGTTTCCATTTCCTTTGGATAAATACCCAGAAGTGCAATTGTTGGATCATAAAGTAGTTCTATTTAAAAGTTTCGTAGGGGCCTCCCCGGTGGCGCAGTGGTTGAGCGCTGGGTTGGGAAGCTGCCCGCAGCCTCTGCAGCACCAGTTCGATACCTGGCTGCTCCCCAGCCACCGAAGGAGGGTCCCACATGGCGCGCAGACCTCTCCTGCTGCCCGCTGCTCCCCTCAGCAGTGTACTTTGGTCCTTCTGCCTGCTCTGCTCCCTGCTCTGGCTCTGGTGAATTCTCTCACCCTCCCGCGCTTCTGACTGTACCAGTGCTTGTATAAATAATAATAAATAAATCTTTAAAAAAAATAAAAATAAAGATGGAAAAGCAATGTTGTCCTGGATTTTTAAAAAAAAAAAGTTTCGTAGTACCCTCCAAACTGCTTTCCATAGTGACTATACCCATTTCCATTCCTAAAAATAGTTCACAAGGGCCGCTTTTCTCTAGATCCTCACTAATACTTGTTATTTCTTGTCTTCTTTAATTATAGTCATTCTGAGGGGGTGGGGTGATATTTCATTTTATTTTGAGTATAATTTCATTTTGATTTTCATTTCCTGATTAGTAATGTTGATGAGCTTCAATGTACCTATTGGTTGCTTGTATGTCTTTGAGAAAATGTCTAATTTGTTTCTCTCCCCATTTTTTAATTGAGTTGTTTTGAGGTGTTTTTTTGTTATTGAGCTATATGAATTCCTTATATATTTTGGATATTAACCTCTTATCAGATAATTGATTTGCAAATGCTTTTTCTCATTCTATTGGTTTCCTTTTCATTTTGTTGATGATTTCCTTTGCTGTGCAGAAGTATTTCAGTTTGATATATTCCCCTTTGCCTATATTTGCTTTTGGTGTCACTGCCAAGACTGATGTCAAGTAGCTTACCCCCTATGTTTTCCACTAGAGTTTTATAGTTTCAGATCTTCCATTTAAGTCTTTAGTTCATTTTCAGTTGACTTTTATCTATGGTGAGTGATAGGTATCCAGTTTCATTCTTCATGTGGTAGTGCAGTTTTGCCAGCACCATTTATTGAAGAGACTATCCTTGCCCCAGATGTAATACTTTTATATAATGTACTGTTCATATTCCAATTTTGTCAACTAACAAAGTTATTTATGCTTTATTGAATAACAAAATAATCCAAACTGTAAAGCATCAAACATTTATGATCTCATATTTTCTGTATTTTAACTGGGTCTTCTGGCTCAGAGTTTCTCATCAGTCCATAATCAAGGTTTAGTTCAGGCCTATGGTCTCAACTGAAAGCTTGACTGGGGAAGGATACGCTGTCATGATCACTCACATAGTTGTTGCCAGGTTTCAATGCCTCATTGATTGTTGGCCTTCCTCGTTTCTTTGCCATACAGGTCTCTCCTTAGGGCAGTTCACAACTTTGCAAATAGATTGCCTTAACATGAGAGTGAGATAGCAAGCCTCCACAGTGAAAGCCTCATTTTTTTGGGGGGGGGGTAACTTAATATTTGTTATTTTTACTGCATTCATTAAAAGCAAGCAATAAGTTCAGCCCACATTCAGGTTAGATGATAACACAGGGTGCAAATATCAGGAATTAAGATTATTGGAGACCATCTTGGAGGCTGCTCACCAGACCTGGTAATACTTCCAGTACATGATCCAACCTAGAATCATGTGTTGCACTTAGTTGACATATGTGGTTAGTATTTTTAATGACACTTTAAAATAATGTTCCTTGTTTGGAGTTAATATAATGTTTCCTCATTATTAGAAACAGACCATACATTATAGCCAAATATTCCATGAGTAGTAGTATTGTCTCATATTTAGGGTGTTGCTTTAGTCAGTTCTGGCTGCTATGACAGACAGTAGCCAGAGGCAAGGTGTGGGGTGTGGATGAAGCAACAAATGTCCATATCTCAGAGCTTTAGAGGCTGGAAGTCTAAGATCAAGATGCTGGCAGGGCTGCTTTCTGCTGAGACCTCTCCTTTGATTTGCAGGTAGTTACCTTCTCTTTGTGTCCTCACATGGCTTTTCCACCATGTGCACATGCCCCTGGTGCCTCTTTCTCTTCTTATAAGAACACCAGTCCTACTAGATTAGTGCTTCACTCTTGTGACTCTTCTAACCTGAATTACCTCCTTAAAAATCCCCATCTCCAATATAGTAACATTGGGTGTCATGGCTTCAAACATATGAATTTTAGGAGGAAAAAATTCAGTCTAGATCAGTACTCTATAGTGAAATGTGCCACCCCTTTTCATGCATTTTTATCTTTGTTATTGTTACATGGATTCCATTTTCCCCCATGGTTTATAATTCATTACTATTCTTACATTGTTGTTCCTGTTGTCCTAGACAGTGGAAGCTTCTCCAGGCTAACTCCTCTCCTCATGACACACCCCTGACAGGCTTTTCTTTTGTTTATATCTTGGTATAAGTTGTTCCAGGCTTCTGCTAAATACACATGATGGTTGCACAATCTGTGAATGTGCTAAATGCCACACAATTGTATGGTTTATTTTGTGCCAGGTGAATTTCATCTCAAAAAAAAAAAAAATAGCCTTCAAGCACTCTAGCTTCATCTTGTATATTTTCTGCCTCAGCCCTGGAAACACTTATTTTATTCTAAGAACCCCAGCACATGTTAGTAAACAAAAATGACATTAGCCCAATGTGGGTGGTAGGTACTTCAATACTTCATGGCCACTGAAGTATTGTTTCGGTGCACGGAGCAGGCATATATGTGTAGAAATGAGTGTATACATATTTCCAAAATCATGAGTCCACATTCACGTTCCAGTTGAAACCCATTCTTCCTATATCTGCTGCTCCCTCTTTTCTATGTATGGCTCCTCTCTAGCAGTAAACCCCCTGGTGCCCAGCAGCGTGGACACAAGCTTATTTGTTCCATCTTAGAAAACATCTAAAATAGTTTCAGAATCACTTTACCAATGCCATTAGAAAAATAAGCCTATTCAAAAGAATCTGGTATTTGCTTCTTCCCAACCTTCACCCTACCTAAGCCTGACAGATTGTAGGCTAATATTTGCACATAAATTCCTTGGATTAGTTTTTCTTTTTTCCTTTCAGTGTCATTATTCATTTAAAACAAAACTTGGCTCATCTTTTTCAGTTTACTTTTAATTTTAGTGTATTTTCTCTTTTCATATACTTGTTTTAATTTTACTTTTTATATAGAACATTAACAAGTTTCCCTAAATCAAACTCCTACAAAAAGCTATACAAAAGTGTGATTCCCTCTCCTATCCCTTCCACTTTGTGCCCTACCTACTGCTTGTAGGTGACACACTTGTCCTACTTCATCATTTTCTGCTTTATTCCTCCTATAATTCTCTTTGTTAAAAGATATGTAGATTTAGGGCCTCCCTGGTGGCTCAAGGGGTTAAGAAGCAACCTATGAAGCTATCCACAGCCACTGCAGCATGGGTTCAATCCCCAGCCAGGGAGCAACCCACATGGCGCAGCAGACCTCTCCTGGCTAGCCTGCTGCTCCCCTCAGCAGTGTATTTCAGTATATCTGCCTGTTCTGCTTCCCACTCTTTCTCTGCTGAATCCTCTCACCCCCTGCATCTCTGGCCTGCACCCCAGCTCTACCATGCATAAATAAATAAATCTTTTAAAAATATATAGATTTATATAGTTTTCTTATTTTTTCCTCTATCACAAAAGTTAGCACACTTATAGAGGTATATACACTCACATATGTATGCTTTTTTTTTGCACTTTGCTTTACTTTTATAACATATTGTCTGGAAAATACCTTGTCATTTTTTTCTTCTTATAACTGTACAGTACTTCATTATGTGTCTCTGCCATAATCTGTACCAGCAGTCTCCTCTGTTTGGACATTTAGGTAGTATCCAATAGTTTGTTATTACAATAATACTGTGATTGGTAAATTTATGCATATCAATGTTTGAATTTACAAAAAACCTGAAGCTTTTATGGGGAAATCTTTATCACACAGAGTTATCAAACACAGTCTGCAGTTGGAGATGGCTGTACAGTGGTAAACTCTGGTAGAAGCCTTAGAATTTCTCTAAGGAAGAGCTCCTAGGGAACTTCCCCCAGGACAGGGATGCCTGTGAATTTGGGGATCTTCCAAGGCATTCGGACTATATTACTGTCAAGAAGCAACAATTACCTTGAGCTTTGGAAACTAAGCTTTGGAGACTCGGCTCCTATGCAGAGAGTCTCACATTCATTCAGCAAACCTCTGTGTCTCTCCACTGAGAGGACTCTGATCAGTGAGTCCTGAGTTTACAGTGAGCCAGATTCTCAGGTACCTCTTTCTTATATTTTTCTCAAGTCTTCATTGTACCCAGCCCACCCCTGTCCTAGGGGGCAGGTTCCAAACATCATATTCTTCCCCCAACCCCACACACACACCCTGAGTTGAGTGTGCAGACCCTTGCCCAATGCCTTGGGATCACCTTGATAGGTATTCACCCCTGCTTAGCACAGCATGTTGCCTAACTTTTCCCTGTTGCCTGGTTCTGCCTTCAAAAAAAAAAAATCAATCCTCCAGGAACAAACCTTCCTCCTAAATAAGTTACAATGCTCTGTCTCTCTCTGTCTCAGTCTCTCTCCATAGCTGAGGCTCCCAAGAAAAAGGGGGAATGGTTCCTGCTGAACTGCCTGCTGGGTAATTCATCTGCATTAAACCTCAGCACTTCTTTCTAGTAAGGGAGGAGTGAGTACCTCTTAAGCCATGTATTTCTGCTCAGGCGTCCTACTGCAGCCCCTGGGGAGGGCAGCCACTCCTGGCTCAGCAGCTGGGGAATTGGGCAAGCCCAGGGAGTTTCCAGGAGACAATGACCACACCATCTGTTGGTTACTCTTGCTGAGTACTCAGGCAACTGCAGCAGCTTACCCAGTTTTTGTTTTCACTCCCACACCGCACACCCCAGAGCTCCGGGGGACATCCAACATCTGTATCTGCCCTACAATAAAACTACCTCCAGGAACTGGGAAGAGCACATGAAGTCAGTCAGGCTTACTAAGCTGATGACAATCCTAAGAGAGTAAGAAAAGAAGATTCCTCATAGGGTTAACACAGCCAGGCGAACACAAAGGATGGATGAGGGCGTGGCAAAATGAGAAATCCGGGTGCAGGGAGTGGAAGAAAAATACCTTCCACCCTTTCTTTTTGCATCAGGGGGTACATTTACATTTCAGAATAAACCCTGCTACAAATGAAGGTAGCTGGGAGCGTGCCCCTCCTTGGGCAGCTGATGAAAGACCCTCCCAAAGCCTTTGATGAGGGATGCATATTAGAGGAAAGCACGTTTTAAATGTTCAGCCTTGGTGAGTTGGCCCAAGAAGCCCGGCAGCGTTGCGGCTGTCAGGGGGGTGAGAGGGAAAACCTTGCCTGGAATTTCCCGGGCCTGGAATAAGCTGCCGGAGCAGCACTAAGCAAAACCCGGAGTGGATTTTGGGGGGTGACGCAGGAGCTGCCAGGGCGCTTAGCAACCAAGTTAGCAGCCAGGCTAGGGTCCAAGAGGTCCACCGTTTGAACACACCACCCCCAGGGCTCGCCAGCGGTGGGAATGTGGGAGGGGCCGGACATGCTGTTTGGAATAATTTAGGAGGGGGAATATTCTTCCTGCTTGGTAGTGTGAAATCACTTATTTATGGCTTCCATTCAGGCCTGGGCTTGCTGATAATCCCCCTTTCTAAGCAGTGGAACTCATGAATGTTGATCTTGCAAATCAAGCTGACACTAGCAGCTTTTGTCCACCCGGGCATACATCAAGGCCTGCCTTCTCCAACACGTTTCCCCTCTCATCGGAATGCACATCCCAGCCTCCTGAATTCATGAAAGGCGCTCTCTCTCTGCCCCGTGACCTGGGGTCTCCCACAACAATCGAGGGGCTTGTCAGTCAAGCACTGGGGCCCAACTCAGAGCCTCCTGCTCAGGGCCCCCAAGAGAAACCCTCAAGAAAAATGGTCCCGACAGGAGGAGGTCACCCGATGAAGGACTTGAGGAGCTTTAGCCCCTCACCGGGGGACCTAGGTATTCATCCTTAAACACGCAGAGCAAAACCCAGACAAAACCCAGCCCTGAGAAAGGAAGCAATGAAACAATCGCATGTATGTGGCAGGAGGACCTAGGACCCGAGGGGAGGCCAAGCCAGCGAGGATGTATGGATCTCAAATAATGAGATCAAATGGGGCACGGCGGATGTCAACTCTATCCACAGAAGCCATCATTAAAGGAAGTTTTGCTCAAAGCCGAACTGGTCGTTGGTTAGAGTGAATTCAGTGGTAGCTCTGCAGTGTCGTGTGATAAAATGTTTTTCTATTAATGCTAATGAACTAATATTTATAAAGTGCTCTAGGCTCCAGAGGAATAGGTGCTAACTGCAGACCAAATGGGCATTTGAGTATTTTTGTGATTAACGTGACTGGTGAATGAAATAAGAAGACAAGCACCCTCACTCTGAGGAATCCAGACTCATGAATAAGGATATTCATGCTTACTTTACATTTTATTATGATGCAATCTAAACTGGTCTCTAGCATAGGCAACTCTTTCAGCTTCACAAATGCATGCTTTATTTGTGTAATCTCTCACCCTTTGCTTAAGAGTCATTTCATTGTTCAAGTAGGGCTATAGGAAGGAAGGACATGTTAACACGAATTAAGTCAGTATTTTTTTTTTAATTGTCTTGGTTGCTAGACACAGATGAAATAACAGGTGGTTAGGATTCCCACAGGCATGGTAATATCTCCTGCCTTCCCACCCCACCAGTCCCCCCCAACCCCCCCCCTACATACTTTCCCCCCTCCACTCTGAAATGAAGTCCTTGAGGGAGCTGGAGATCTGTAAATGCCACATGAGTCATTGGCCTTCAGGACTCCAAACAATAATTCTGATTCTTGCCATTTCTTAACCACCTTTCACCTTTTTTGTTGACTCTGACCACCATGGAGTTCACTAGAGAGGAGACCAATAAGGATGGGTGAAGTCTGATTTTCTAAAGAGGAAGCAAGAATCAGTGTGACCATTTTTGGTTTGCAAACATTTCTCAGAGAAAGGATACGGTGAGTTGGGGCATTATCAGTGGGAATAATCTTACCTCTATGCCTGGTTCCCCATTTTCATATCACTTATGCTCTCCAAACCTGGAGTTGGATATTCATTATAATGAAGCAAATTAACATCTCCCTTTGGTGGGGTTAATTCTTCAGGAAGAATTGAATTATCATCAAAGAAATGAATCAATCTTACCTTTGCTTGTCATTCTTAGCTGCAAGCCTTGGATCTTGGTGTTTTCTACATTTTGGCTTTGATAGTGTACATCTAGTGGTGAAAATAGGTGGTTTTCATCTGCATAGTCTCCCTTCTCTCCAGCTCCTTGACTCCATGTGGTTCAGTTGGGCACATACTTGGCTAATTCTTTTCTGTCTCTCTAGAACTGGAATCTCCGGAGATTCAGGACACAGGAAATGAATCAAGGTATCTGAGGAGCATATTTTCTAGAAAGGGTTCCTTTAGGAACCCTATATCCCTAGCACTGTCTTATTGCCAGTTCCTCCCAAAGCCTAGCTCTTTTCCATTCTGTGATCTGTTTCATTTCCCCTTCAAAAACCTGTTTCTTTGAATTACTTAAGTACACTGGTTTACTCCTGGATTCATGAAAGGCATATCATATAGAAAATAACAAGTTTTAAAAAATAACACTTTTATAGTGAAATATGACCTACATCTCAAAATTACATAAATACATTACAAATAATTATAAAGTGACCACCCATCTGGGTCCAGAAACTGACTGGTATGACTGAAGCCTGCCCCGCTCCAACTGGGTGGCCTCCTTAATGAAAACGCCTTGCTCTTCTCTAACCACTCAGCTGACATTGTTGATTATCATTTCCTTGCTTTTCTTTACAGTTTTATTACCTATATTGGTATCCCTATGTGTTATTGTTTACTTTTCTCTGTTGCTGAAATGTATGAGTCTTTTTGTCTCACTCAACATTATATTGTGGGAAGTCATCCATATTTTTATGCATAGAAATAGTTTATCAGTTTTATAGCTGTATGATAGTACATTTGTGAACATACCACAATTACTTATCCATTCTTTCCTCAATGGAAATTTTCATTCTTTGAAAGAGCTGCTATGAGCATCCTTAGAAATGTCTCCCCATGAAACATGGGCTCTTTTCTCTAGCACAAATCCCTAGGAGTAGAATTGGCAGGTATGAGGCACGTATTTCTTCATCTTACTACATAATGCTACACTATTTTTCCAAAGTCATGAACAATTTTGCACTAGATGAGAGAGAGATCATGTTATTCTGCATATTCTATATCCTCTGCAAAGTTGATATTTTCAGCTTTTGCCCATCTGGTGGCTTTATTTTTATGTAATTCCCTGATGATTGGTGAGGTATGTACCTTTCTAAATCATCATTGACCATTTTGTCCCCCTAAAACCAATGACATTTCATATATATGCATAGATGTGTGTGCACCCACCCATATATATAAATAGTTCATATTAATATAAAGTGTTACATTTCTATTCAACTTATTGAAGGAAAGATATAATTTTTCTGCTGTACAAATTATCTTACAGCATGCATTTGTTGTTTAATCTTTATTTAGCTCAACAGTCATTTTTTAAATGTGAGTTCATCAGAAACTCCTCTTCTTGAAATGATTTCATTTGAATTTCCATTTGAAGAGCTAACTATAGTAAAACATGATATTAATTCTTGTACTTGGTGACAACTATTTTTTCCTGCCTATTAAAAGATGTACATTCAAACCACAGATGCTATAATAAAACTGAATATCCTCCAAAGAGGCCTGCAGTGCAATGAAACCTTTTAGGGACCATTCATTGAGCTGCTGGGCTTGTTTGTTCATATCCAAGAGAGGCACTTTACCTTATATTTTATAGTGAAAATAGAATATCAGCCCTTCCTGGGTACAACCAGGAATTCCTTTGCACAACTGTATTTAGATGTTCAATAAATTCCTTAATTTCTCTTCACTCATCACCAATTTTGGTTCTCTACTCTCCTCCTTAATGAAAGAATAACAAAGGAACATAAATCTTACTGATAAGAGACTTTTGAATATTACCAGTTTGGATATTGTTCAAGCCTGGTGACCATCTAGTACAGAGATGGCAATCAGTTTTATTTCACATGTCAATTCCACTTACTTGCGGTAATAAATGAGGAGAATTCAAAATCGCACCTGGGTTCTGTGTGGAAAGAATGTGGTGATGGTTTAGCCCCATCTCCTTCGCTTAGGGTGCAAAGCGGTGGGAGTTTTGTCATCTGCAGTCTGGAGCAGAGATTCTCAAGTTCAACTGCACTATTTAGACTCATTTGGGAGCTTTTATGTGTGCCAGGTACATCAGAAACTGGGAGTGGATCCAGGGTCAGTATTTTTAAAAACTGAAGGAGAGCCCATTGTTTAGCGAGGTTTGTGAACCGTTGACTTAAAGCAGCGTTTCTCAACTTATTTTTCATTATTTCCCTTCCAGAAGAAGCGTTTAGGATACATATTTTTATCCTAATTATCCTCCCCCCCAGGAAGTTTTAATACCATAGATATACCACATACGTGTTTATGTATCCGGTGTGTGTATCTGTATAAGAAAAGGGAAAGATTTTGTAACCCTAAGAACCAATCTTTGCCCCCTTGGGGGCGATATCAGTCCTGTTAAGAATGCATGATCTAGAGAGTAAGAATTAGCTTTTAGAGAATTGTTTATAATGACTGAGTACCATTTCAGATTGAGGAATGTTAATAATTTACTCTATGAAAGCAAAAATGCTACTGTAAGCATAATGGCGGAAGTATGAAATTAAGCATTGTGGCCGCTGATGCACTTGGTTATGTTGTTAATAGTTTTCAGAAATAATTAAGGGATAATGCTAATTGAACAGGGTGCTATCAGATGTGATGATCCCCTGCTGCTGGATAAGTACTGAGGAGAAGTGGTAAT
The DNA here is from genome assembly GCF_964194135.1 of Talpa europaea. Taxonomy (NCBI): domain Eukaryota; kingdom Metazoa; phylum Chordata; class Mammalia; order Eulipotyphla; family Talpidae; genus Talpa; species Talpa europaea. The sequence continues at coordinate 35,528,309 of NC_140074.1, forward strand.
GTTTACTTTGCTAGCAAAAGAAACTGCTTTTATGGTAAATAATTCCCGATGACACAGTCATTATTTCCATTTTCCATTATTAACAAAATTGATATTTTTTTTTTCTGATGGAGTCTGTGCCTTATGGTTGTGTCTAATCACTTTACTGTTACTCAGGAGCTTAATAAAAGTTTTAGTGTGAGTTTTAACCTAGAGGGGGCCTTTACTCATCCATAACCTATAGTAGTTTTTATCTTTATGTATTTTCACCTTTACTTTACAACTAAAACACCCTTAATATTTCTTAAGCTGCTCCAAATCACAAGTTTAAAGCCTTATAAATAAGTAAAGGGACACAAATGTAGGATCTTATTCTCTTTCATTTCCTCAAGTGCCCCCTTCCCTACCTTGGCAGCTGGCTCAAGTGCTACCCTGACACTTGCCTTGTCATCTTGAATGAATCATTTAACCCAGTGTGCCTTGGTTTCAGCTCCCTTCTAAGGATCAAAAAACATCTGCCCAACTTTATGGGCTTGTAGTAAAAGTAGAAAGGTGCAGGGCCTCCCTGATGGCTCAGGGGTTAAAGTCTCAGTGCTATCAAGGCATCACCAGCCACTACAGCATGAGTTCAATCCCCAGGCCAGGGAGCAACTCACATGGTGCAGCAGACCTCTCCTGTCTCACCCACTCCTCTGCTTAGCAGTGTATTTCAGTAGATCCACCTGTTCTGCCCCCCACTCTGTCTCTGGTGAATCTTCTCACCCCTTGTACCCCTGGCCTATACATGTATGCATAAATAAATAAAAATTAAAATCTTTTTGAAAAAAGTAGAAAGGCGCAAAATAAATGAAAGGGAGTGGTATGTCAATGCCATTTAGCAAACTTTTATTAGTCACCTGTGTGCCAGTGGCTAACCTTGACTTTGACACTGCCTCTGCCCTCAATATGCTCACGCTGGCAGCCTTCCTGTCCACAAGTCTCTCTGGTGAGTTCCACCACTTGTGGAGCCTTGTCCCCACAAAATAGAAGAGTAGGTCCAGCCATCAGATGAAAATCAAGTCAGAAATATTCAGGCACAATGAGCATAGTGACTAATAGAAGGATAGCAGTTTAGAAGTTTGTTTTTGGTTTTTGACTTGCTGACTCACTTTTTATACTAGAGTATGTGAACAGAGCTGCACTCTTCATTTGTCCACCAATCCCACATTGCTCGGTGCTGGGCTCTTTATTAGAGAGAGAGTCTCTTGAGGGCAGATGCCTGTGGCACCTTAGTCCTTAGATCTCAGCTCCCAATTACATGCTGTTGGTGTAAAGAAATGCTGGAGAATGGATATTGAATAATTAGTGAGGCAGAAGCATCGGCCAGCCCCGTGTCTTTTCAATGCAGTGCCATTCTATAACAACTGTATCATCTTAAGACCCAGTCTGAAATGACCAATTCCCAGTGTCCCTCTGGTTTCTCTTGAGCAAATCCTGCCATAATCCAGAGGAGTAGGGCTGACATTTTTCTTTCTAATAACCCAGTATTTCTTGGCTCTCCTGCCCTCACCCCTTTCTTCTCTCAGAAACCTTGTAACAGTGGCACTTCGGGCTCCTATTTAGTGACACAGAAATGAAATAAGAGTGCATTAAGCTGAAACTGCTGTCAGAACACACTGGGCCCAAGAGAACTGAAGATTCCCCAGCTGCTCTGGACAATCTGCCACATGGTCCGGTTACCAGCAACCCCTTCTGGGAGGGAAGAAAAATTAGTCAGAACCCAGGCTGGGCTCAGGATTCACAGTCTTTACAGTGCATCTGGGAGTCTAAGAAAAGAAAGCCAGTTGCAGGCAAGGGATGGCTGAGAGTGACTTAATAAAGAGACACATAAGCCACCTCAGCCCTGGGGTAAATGGAGTTTGCAGTAGGGACCTCTCTGGCAGGGACTCCCTCGAGGCATGCCTGCTGCCTGGAAGACACTTTCCACTCCTTGCAATTAAAAAGCAACTTCCTTATGTCCCATGCTTTCCCAAGTGCAAGCAATGCATTTCAGTAAATATAAGTGGCAGGTTGCCCAATGTCAGGTCCATCTGCGGTCGAGCTTTTCAAACCTGCACTAATGGAAAGATGACATAGGCCAGCTGGTTAGAGCAGGAGGGTTGAGAAGTAGGGAGAAGCAAAGGGAATCACAGCCTTGCTCCTGGCGGTGAGACCAATGTATTTGTTGTTTAATAATGAGCGCTTGACCAGGACAAGGCTGTTTTCTCCCTGCAAGGCCTCCTTAAAGTTCAGTTTGTCTTAATTGGGTGAGATAGGCAGCTTCAAGTTGTATGGAAGAAATCTGTGGTGATGTGGCTCCACTTGCTTTATTTCAGTTTGTGTTCTTTTTTTTAGATTTTTTTTTATTTTATATATATTTTATGTCATTCTTCATTTTTGTACAATATCTGCTTTCTCCTCTCAAGTATAGTTTATGTTCTTGAGAGAGTTCAGCAAATCACACGCAATCCCAGAAGTGCACTGACCTGACACTTCAGATGGCTCTTCAAACTAGGGTAACTGGCCCTCATATTATCTACATCTCATCTTTCAGCGAGCCAATCAGAATAGGTGCTATTCTGAAAAGGGCAGCCAGGTCCCCTCCTGATAGTATCATCAGCATCACACTTTCATAATTAAGACAAATCTATGATCTTAACTGCAGTGAAGGCTGGCGCACTTTAAGAATTTTTTTAGGAGTTCAAAATTTAATGATGATTTTACCAGTGTCTACAACAAGCATCAGCAATATGGCATAGCTGCTGCCTAGGCCCCAGGCCGGCACTGCCACCCTGCCCCTAGCCTTAACAAAGTGTACCTGCTCCCAAAGACTTCCTTCCACATTCTCAGACCTGGATGGCCACCTCTCTCCCCACAACTGAGAACATCCACACCATTCCTAAACTCCTACTCCTCACCTCCAACCACAACAGAGCAGTCTGGAACATTAGCACCTTAGTTATCAAAGGTTTATCTCCTCTGGTCAAAAAGAGAATTTCTAGATTGCTGTCGAAAAATAACATTGATCCTCCATTCTGAACATATTGGAATGTGTGGGAACTGCCAGTTAATCATGACAAGACACTTATCCTGACATTTACATGTTGATTCTCAGAAGCTGGAGGGCATCTCTAAACATGCTTGTGCATCAGAGTATGGAGCTTTCATGGTACAGTTGAGATGCAGGGAAGTTTCTCAGCCTGCATTCTGCACAGTATCAGAAAATGTCCTTATATGTTCATAAATGTTCCTCAGAATAAAGGGGTCCATGGTTCTAGTAGGTTTGAGAAGCAGAATCCCTAGCTGTGAACCTCAGAATGAAGCTTAATCACTCACAGCATTATTGGGTGGCAAGAATAGAGCTATCATTCAGCTTAATGTCACCCTCAATGTGCCCCTCAGATGAACCTCAGCATTGCCTGGTTTCTTGGGTCCCACTTCAGATCTCAGAATTTCTGGAGGAGGGACCCAAGGAAATGTTTTTTACAAGGCCTTTGGCAGATTCTTATACATATACTAGCTCAGATCTCTTATTTCATATATTAGAATACTGGTTCTGCAGAGGTCAAGTGATTTGCTAAGGTCCTAACAGAGTAAGTTGGTTTCTCCTGCCCAACATCCATCTATCTTTATTTTGGCAACAGGACCTACACTTCCCTTGAGGTATCCTCCTTCATCCTTTTTCTATTAATATGCTTTGGCTGGGGCTATGCTCCCAAATTTCAAGGTGCATGCATGACTCAATTTGGTGAACAGTAATCATCTCTGCTCTGACACCATCCTGGCCACAGATGCATGGTCAGGGATGGGCGTAGGCCTCAGCCAAACCAATTAAACTAAGTTATAGGAACTTCACTGGAATCTTAAGAAAGATCTTTCCTATAAGGTTGACAATTTCAAGGATGAGGTATGAATGATCAGTGTACCATGAAGCTCAGCCAAAGAGAAGTCTAGTGACGGTGTTTTGGGCTCTGTTTGCCCTAGTCTGAGCTCCAAAACCTTGATTTGAATGGTCTGCTAGACCCCCATTAGTCCAGACACCTACTTAAATAGCACTCAGATTTGCTGATGGCACAGCTGACGACAATGTGGTGCCTTACTCTGGCTTGAGAGTTAATATGGAGTTTACTAAACATGATGCTATTCTTTGATTGAGCACTTTTAAAACCGAAATGTGGACTCTGATGGTATGGGACTGTGTTTATTCCTTCTTACCAAGGGCGTAGAAATAATTCTTAACTTGAGAAGGTGGTAGTTCTGGTATGAACTCACCCACTAAGCAGTAGTGTGGTTGCCAGATATTGCTGTGGAATTCCCTGAAACAGACTCTAGTAAGGAATGATTTAAGGCATTTCTGGTCCTCATTCCAGGTCCACTATTATATGAGCTACAAAAGTACTTCTAACTATTAGTATATCCTCTTTCAAATAAAAATCTGATCAGTAAATGGTCAGGACTCAGAAAGCTGTTCTCCCACACTTGCTGTAAAAAAACTGTAAGAATATATTTGTTGAGCATGGGCTACTAAAACCTTTGCTACTATCATCTCATAATCCTAGAAAGAACATTTTGAGGGATCAATTATGTTAGCTAGCATCCTAAGAGCCCTCACTTTGTGCCAGGTACTGTTTTAAGCACTTGACACACATTAACTCATTTTATCCTCCCATCCTTTTATAAGTGTTATATATTTAGCAGCAGGAAGGAACCGCTAACCCAGAGACCGTTGGCTTACCCATCCTGCAGCACTGATAAAAGATTCCAGTCAGGTGAACAAAACTGGCAGGAAGTGAGATAAAGGATCAGTCTCCTTTTATTGCATTATAACATTATATAAGTTTCATTATAAATTAACATGTATGTATTATATTAAATTCACTACTAAAAGTCTAAATCTAATTAAATTCACTACTAAAAGTCTAAATCTTGACCATACAATAGACACCTTTAGCCCAGTTCACCCACTTCCGTTCCCACTTCCCATCTGGTCACCACTAATTAAGTCTTCCAGCCTAAAACTTTTTATTTTATTTCATTTGTTTTCTCTATATACCACATATGAATGAAATCATATGGTGTTTGTCTTTCTCTATTTGATTAACTTCAGTAAAAAATAACACCCTCTAGTCCACTCAGGTTGTTGCAAATGGCAGGATTTCGTTATTTCATATAGCTGAGTAGAGTTCTGTTATATATAGTTACCACCACATCTTCTCTATTTGTCATCTGTCAGTGGACACTTAGGTTGTTTCCAACTCTTGGTTTTATAAATAAAGCTGCAATAGATGGGGATGCATATATCTCTGCAAATTAGTATTTTGGTTATTGTTTGGGTAAATATCAAGTAAGATAAGTGAGTTATATGGAATTTCTGGTTTTGATTTTTTGAGAAATCTCATACTGCTTTCCAAGGGTTCCCTTCTCTCCACACCCTCCCCAACACTTACCTTTCCTTGCCTTTTGCATAACAGCTACTCTCACAGGTGTGAGGTTATATCTCACTCTATCAACTTCTTTGGGTTAGTGAACTGAATAATATATCCTGGGTTAGTGTCACCAGTAAAATGGGGTCTAAAATTAGTGATTTCTAAAGCATATCTTAGTTCTATTACATACGGATAGAATTAAAAATGTGTTGTTTCTATCAGCATATTTCTTCTCCAAAAGTGGAGAAGCTTCTATATAAAAAGGTTTCAGAAACTGCTTGAAAATGAAATTAGGAGCTCCAATTACGTGACTATCACGGTACATTTATTTGGATTATATGCTCAGAGTAGATTTGCAAGGCAGGATAATAGAAATTGTTACAATGCCCTCTCCCCAAAGCTACTCTTTGGTGTCTCCAAATATGGACCATTATTTTAAAGGTATTGGTATGGAAGAAACTCTTGCTCTTGAAAATCTGCCTTGAATTTGGTCTGATATTGAGGGATTTTGCTCTTCCTAAATGTGGGGGGTCATCTCTCCCTTCAGATCAGCCTGGTGAGGTGATCTCAGAGATGGTAAAGGATTAACTTCCATTGTGTGTTAGAAGATAAGGGATGCCTAAGTATGTGAGTAAATGGCAGAGGCAAACTGAGGATGAGGATAAACTGACGATGTCTTTCAAGGGACTTCTCTCTGTGAGACTGGTTCATACTTTCACACAGTCATTTATTGGCATATCCCATATTCCTTGCTATGTACTAGGCTCTGGAACAAAATAATACCTAAAAAAATCTACCCCCTTCCCTATACTTCCCCGCCAAAATCTTTCCAGGTGTGCTTCTACCTCAGGCTCACCTTCACTCAAAACCACTTCTTTTCCTGCTCATCACTTACTTTGTTTAGAAAATAACAATCAGAAGAACTGTTTTTGCAACAAATTTCCTGCAGTGGGTAAAGCCCCTAAGAGCCTAGTGATTTGGCGCCCCCCAGGGGTACCCAATCAACCCCATTCATGATTAGTGATGGATAAGGGGAACTGAGGGCAGAGCGATACTGACAGTTATTCTATCCATCCTGAGTAACAGAATTTACCTGGCCCTGGAACTTTTCTTATGATCAGTGATTAGGGGAAGAGAGGACTACAGCCTCAGGAAACTTCTTGTTGTAACCTTGTAGGGCTTAGAATCCTGAGATAAGGATTGAAACCTAATTCTGTTCTGTTCAAGTCTATGAGATTGGACAACTTTAACTTGTCTGTAAAGTGGGCCAAAAATGCCTATCTGAAATTTTCTGTTAGAATGAAATTAGACAATGACTAGGAGAGGTGTTTCAACTTGGCTCCTGGGACTTGAAAGGATCCGTGTTCTCAGCCCCCATAGTCTGCAGGGTTGTTGGTGTCTCAGGCAGTAAGGAGAGCTAAGAACAAGCCATACCCACTCCTAGGGAATCCTCCCTCATCTTGAGAGCTGGAACAGTTCCAGACCAAGTGGAATGCCTCAGAACAGAAAGGCCTTTGGGTTATCAGGTGTCAGGAAGCCTGAAATCTGGGGTCTTCGTAGTCTGTACATGCTGACTGGCCTATCTAGTCTCTAGATAGTGGAACAGTTCCCGTGGATCTCAGGCCAGCCTGATACAATCAGAAAAGGATGTTGCTATTTTACTTTCCTCTTAGTCTATAATTATCAAGTTAGAAATAAAACTTTGTTGCCTTGACAAGAAACCCTAGTCTTTGAAACTTGTTCATTGCTGAAAATAAGGTCATCTTATTTCAAAAGAAAATTTTCTTTTTTTTTTCTTTTTTTTTTTTTAAGAAATTAATATATATATTTTTTAAGATTTATTTTATTTATTTATTTATACATGCACTGGGTACAGTGAGAAGCGCGGGAGGGTGAGAGAATTCACCAGAGCCAGAGCGGGGAGCAGAGCAGGCAGAAGGACCGAAGTACACTGCTGAGGGGAGCAGCGGGCGGCAGGAGAGGTCTGCGCGCCATGTGGGACCCTCCTCCGGTGGCCGGGGAGAAGCCGGGGATCGAACCTGCGCTGCAGAGGCTGCGGGCAGCTTCGCAACCCAGCGCTCAACCGCTGCACCACCGGGGAGGCCCCCAAAAGAAAATTTTCTAAAGAAAGAGATTAAGAGAAGATGTCCAAACTTGCTAGCATTTTCCCAGGGATATTATTGATCATCGTGTTGACCTTCCTAGAGAACTGTTTGTCTACCTCTGCTATTGTCATTTGTATTATGGCTTATCAAAGTGGAGGGCTGGGGTGAGACTGACCTGTGTAATGAAGAAACCAAATCAGCCTTTAGCAGCATTAAACCTCCTCTGGGGAATTTAAATCATTACCTGGACATAGGGCTGATGTAGAAAGATGAGCTGTCTACCTGTCTACCCTTAAGTATAGGTACCTTCCATCATAAGTTATAGATTAAAAAGGCATAGACTAAAAGAACTCTAGAGGTTTCATCATATAGCACCGGCCTTTGACAGATCTGAAACTTAGGCCTAGACAAGTGGAGTGATTTGCCCTGGATCAGCCAGAAAGTGAAAGCATTTGGAGTTGAACTCAGGTCTTCTGATTCACAAGTACAGTGCCCTTTTTATTAGCTCATTCTGGAGAGGGCATTGAGCTTTGTATGATGAAGGCAGAGGAAGGTATAAATACACCTGAGGGGCATCCACACAGGGGGCTAGAGTTGGGACTGAGCCCAGTGGAAGTAGGGGGCTGCAGGAGGAAGTTAAGAAGAGCCCAGCTTTTGGGTGTCTGTCAGCAAGGGAGAACTCTGAGACATGGGTTCTCTCTGGGGCAAGAACAGAGACTATGGTTTTGTTTTTCAAATTTTAATCTATTTTTAATCAAATAACATGCCAACATATGAGTTTTAGGTGTGTATCTTTAAAAATCAATGTGTATATATTGCATTAAGTTTAACACTAAAAGTCCAATTCTATCCATCCTACAATTTTACCCTATTTGCCCTATTTACCCATTTTTACCCTATTTACTCACTCCCTAAGTTCTGGTAACCTCTAGCTGGTCTTGTAGTCTGAAAGTTTATTTTCATTTCATTTATCTCATCCATGTGTTTGGATATATACCATGTATGAGTGACATCATATGAGTGTATGATGTCATCTCTTTTTCTTTCTGACTTACTTCACTAATAATACCCCCTGGCTTCATTTGTGTTGTTGCAAATGTTAGGAGACTGTGGCTTTAGTGCATCACTTCTGGGAAGCTTTAAGACAAATTTCTGATCAGTTATTCTCAATAAACCAGAAGAGAGCAGGGCCAGTGAACACATTTGTTTTGTTCACTCCTATGGCCCCAGTGCCTGGAGTACTCATTGACTTATTCACCATATCGTGGCATGTGTGCTATGCCAGGCCTGTGCTAGGTGTGGGGGAGGAAATGAGGAGTAGATATTGCCATTGGCTTGGTTCTTGTAGCAACTACAATTTAGCAGCAGAGACAGCAAATGAAATTGTTACACAAATATATCTGTAACTATGATGTGATGATAAAACTATACTTTTCCACATGTATATTATGCATGTAGATGTGTATAAAAATGAGATTGGAGGATACACACCAAATGCATTGTGGAAAGGGGCCTGGGGATTCTTGGAATTTTTTAAATTTTTAGGAATTTTTGAAAAACAAAAATGCAGTTTTGTGTTAGAAAACAAAATAGTGGCCATTGTCCTTGAGGGGAGATATAGTGACTGGAAGGAGGGGCTCTGGGATCTGAGAATGATCATTTTCTTGATCTGGTTACCTGGGTATATTCATCTGAAAAATCATGGAGTGCAAATTTCAAATTGGCTTTTCTTTGTGTCATGTTTCCATAAAACATTTACCCAACACATATTCATGTGTTTTGATATTAAAGATTTTTAAATTGCTGCCATGTGAAATGCTACAAAGGTGTGTGATACTATAGCATAGGTCAGGGGTCAGCAGTGGGGTGTCAGAGAAAGCTTTCTGAGGACATGAGTTTTCAGCTAAGATCTCAAGGCTGAGAACGTGTTTCTGCATGAAGAGTGGAGGAATAGTATTCAAAATGTGGGTACATCATGTGCAAATGCCCTGTGGCAGGAGGGAAGATGGTATAGAGAAGGAATTGAAATGTAGTTCAGACAGGAATATGGAAAATAAGAGAGAGCTGATGATAAGAAGAGGCAGGGAGAAGAGGGACAGATCATACAGGATCCTGTTATCTGTGTTAAGAATTTTGATGTTGGTCTAAAAAACTGTGGCTCTCCACTGAAATGCTTTTAGTAGGAAGTGTCATGATCAGATTTATATTTCAGAATAATCTTCCTGTCTTCTTTCTAGAGAATGGATCAGAGAGGGCAAGTGTTAATGGTGGAGAACTGTTAAGGTACATGTAGCAGACCAAGGTGGTGGTGGTGGTGGTAGACAAGAAGGTGGAGCAAATTCAAATGAAGAGACTCAAGAGATATGAAAGAGTAATATCATCAAGACTTGGTGATGGAGCATAGATGAGAGGTAAGGCAGTCAGCTACCAAGGATGATCTCTAGTGACTCGTGACCCTGGTGGCATATAGCTGGCACCCAACAACTGTGTACCTTCTGTTGTTAAAAACCAGTAGGTGTTGGGCCTCCCCGGTGGCGCAGCGGTTGAGCGCTGGGTTGCGAAGCTGCCCGCGGCCTCTGCGGCGCCGGTTCGATTCCCGGCTGCTACCTGGCCACCAAAAGAGGGTCCCACATGGCGCGCAGACCTCTCCTGCCGCCCGCTGCTCCCCTCAGCAGTGTACTTCGGTCCTTCTGCCTGCTCTGCTCCCTGCTCTGGCTCTGGTGAATTCTCTCACCCTCCCACACTTCTGACTGTACCCAGTGCATGTATAAACAAAACAAACAAAACAAACAAATAAATAAATAAAACTCTATAAAAAAAAAAAAACCAGTAGGTGTTCCTGGCTTACATTGTTGCAAATATTATATGATGCTTTGGAGCTATGAAGGCTGCTCTTGAATGCATTTATTTATTTATTTATTTTTTAAATTTTTTTTTAAATTTTTTTTTTTATAGAGGCATGTTATTTATTTATTTATTTGTTTGTTTGTTTGTTTGTTTATACATGCACTGGGTACAGTCAGAAGCGCGGGAGGGTGAGAGAATTCACCAGAGCCAGAGCAGGGAGCAGAGCAGGCAGAAGGACCGAAGTACACTGCTGAGGGGAGCAGCGGGCGGCAGGAGAGGTCTGTGCGCCATGCGGGACCCTCCTCCGGTGGCTGGGGAGCAGCCGGGGATCGAACCGGCGCCGCAGAGGCCGCGGGCAGCTTCGCAACCCAGCGCTCTACCGCTGCGCCACCGGGGAGGCCCTTGAATGTATTTATAAGTTCATCATTTCATTAAAAATAATTCCTTTGGAAAATCTGATAGTGCTTTTACGCTGTAATGTTCTACCACACAGATCAATAAATAGGGTTTAGCCAGAGAGTAAGTCCATATTAAGTTGCAATACAAAACTGCAGAATGAGACCACGCTCTGAAATTTGTTCTTAACTTGGTATTTTAGAAGCAGAATGAGCTCTGTTTGATGGAAATCCTGAGTCTCAGGAAAAGACAGGCAGCTAGATAGGAATTTTTCCAGGACGTCACAGGAGAGCTCGTGTTTTTAGAAAGCATGTGCGGAGGAGCCAGGGTGGCACCACCAGCCTGCAGAAAGCAAGAGAAAGGCTTGTGTACGTCCAGGCGTTGTCAACTTCTAGATGTACCCACCTTCTCCTGACCTTGTGGGCCATTCTTCTCCCCCTTTACTATCCAGAAGGCCTGAGTCTGAAACCTCATTTCAATTGACCTCTAGAAGTCCAGCTCCCTCCCTCAACCCATCCACCCCAAAGAGTCTTTATCAAAAGTATTTTTAGAACTTTCTATAATGTATTCCAGGGCAAACACCTGTACAGGTTCCCTATTTCCTGAACATATGACTTCTTTCAGGACTGCTGCTGCAAGTTCACACTATGACATGTGCAGGCTGCTGTTTCTATCATGGCGGATGGGAACTGTATCCCCGCCCTGAACTTTTTTTCCAAGCTTGGGGACTATAGTGTTTAGAAAAATCTGCTAAAGGCTAGGGAATAACTGGAGCAATCACAAATGGAAAGGAAAACTTCAGACTAGACACAGAATGTGATAGGTCTAGGGGCCTCGAAATTGCTTTTTATGTGCTCATTAGTGGACCAGACATGAATAAAGAAGTACGTAGCATAAGAACGTCACAATAGAAATTTCCAAAACTAAAAAGCAAAGAGAAAAGAAACTGGTAAAAACAGAATATTCAAAAGTATGAGACACTACAAATGGTATAACACACGTCTTGCCCGCTGCTCCCCTCAGCAGTATATTTCAGTCAGTCTGCCTGTTCTGTTCCCCACTCTGTCTCTGGTGAGTCCTCTCACCACCCCCTATCCCCCATATCTCTGGCCTGTACCCTGGCTCTTGTATGCATAAATAAATTTTAAAAAAAAGAAAGTGAAGGAGAAATAAATCTTTCTCAGAAAATGAAAATTGAGGGTGTAGACTTGCATTGTAAGAAATGTTAAAAGAAATTCTTCAGAAGGAAGGAAAATGGTATCTCAGAAAATTATATCCACATAAAGAATGGAAAAGTATTGCAGAAAGAATAGGTGAAGGGAAAATAAAAATTTTTAATGATCTTAACTGATCTAACAGGTAGTAGTTTGTTCAAAAATTAGCTCTATTTCTTTTTGATAGGTGTGCTTATAAGTATGTGTGTGCATATATAGCATGTGTGTGTATGTTGTATATATTAGTGAAATGACTGATAGCAATGATGCAAGGGTCAGAAAGGGGGAATTATGATTGTTTTAAGGGACTCACACTATCCATGAAACAGTGTTCTTTTATTTGAATGTGGACTTGGATTAGTTGTAAATATATATTGCAAACTCTAGGGTAGCCAATAAAAAAGGTAGGAAAAAGAAGTACAACTGATATGCTAAGAAAGGAGACAATGGTCATCTTTAAAATGCTCAATTAAAATTTAAAGAAGGGACAAAGAGTGTGGAAGACAAATAGGAACAAAGAACAAGGGCAATAAATAGAGAATTGTGGCAAATATGGAATATACTAATCCGCCCGTATCAGTAATCATTTTAAATGTTAATGGTGTAAACACACAATTAAAAGCTACAGGTTGTCACTGAAGATCAACAGCCAAGCTTCAGTGTGCCCCACTGTACTTTGAAGGTCCTTTTCAACCCCAAACTTGTTGAGGATTCTGGATAAGTGAAATAAGCCAGTATAACCAGTTTAAAAGAAAGACTATAGAGAAGTTGTTTTCCGGTACTGTTTATCTTTGCTACAACTGAAATTTCAGGGTTTAACGCTCTCACTTGTCATTCTTTAGGTCAGTCAGCAAATACGTCATTGGATCCTCAGTTCCAAACCCTAGGCCACAACCTGGTAATTCCTATCTGTCCCCCTGCATGGTCTTGAATTATGTCGTTTATTCTATGGCTCATAAAATCTCCCCCTGGGTATGACGGTTAGGTTAGCAGGCTTCTTTAATAATACACAGCAGTGTTGACGGCAACTCACATACTTGTTGCAAGAGTAATGCAGAAGTAAGACTATAAATTGTTAAAGCTTGAGCCTTGGCCTTTTTAGTCAGTTCCATTTCTCAATACAGGAGAATAAACTTTTTTCTCATTGACTTCAATGCCTCTTGCTATTTTTTATAGTAAACATTAAGAGACTTTGTATATCACATGTCTACGCTTCTCGTCTGGTCTTGCGTTGTCATTAATTCTTCCTTTGGGAGACGGATGGCCTGTTCAACCATCCTAATTCATGACACAGTATTGCTACCAGCCTATAAATAATTGATGAAAGAAGATTTTGCTTGTGAAGGAAACCATCAGGCCTTTTACACTGAAGTCCAATTTCATTTCCCCTCCTGTATCTTTTTATTAAAATTTTTACAGCATAAAATCAACTTTTAATAATGCAATAAAATGACACTAATTCAGTCATTGGGGACTTGGGAGAGGGGAGGCCATTTAGGATGAATGAAAGATGAGGGTTTTTGAAGCAAAGATTTATTTCTTCAAAGAAACACCATGAATTAAACTCTGCTCCCGAAGGTTTTTCTAGTGAAACTGCCCTGGTTAGAGCCCGCTTGGTTGCAAAGAAGAGAGACTCAATTTAGCTTAAATAAAAGACACAGGGTGAGGACAGCAGATGCTCTTGGTGTCCCTGTCCTATTCCTCAGCACTCACTGATTCTTGCATGTCAATAACTTCTTTCCGCAAGTCCATCTGAGGGCTCTCTCTGGCTGCAGGAGCACGTCAGGCCCACACCAGACAGGAGAGTATGAGAAAGTTAATCATTCTTCCAGAGAAGCCTCAAATTATGGCAGGTAGGAGTTGGTAGATAAACACCTAAGCTCCTTACCATCTGGTGGGACAATGCTGAGATATCTACATAGTCCCTGGAGGTCCTTTGTGATACTGAACTCCAGTGGCCCTTTGCAGTCTTAAAATGCATCGCCTTTCTTCCCTTGTTTAATTTTCCCACTCCCGTGCCAGTACTTCTTGGGATCATCTTCCAAAGAAACTGCTTATACTCAAATCCTTGTCTCAAGTCCACTTTTGGAAAAACCCAGCTTACGACTGCAATGAAAGTCTACAAGAGACGATCTTAGTGAAGTTTTAAGGACTAGTTGTTAAGCATTGTCAGGAAGACAAAGAAATCAACCATCCATAATGTTGGCCCTCCATGTCAACAGAGAAGAAATTAAAATTCTCAACAGTGATAGATGTATGTTTTAATGACAAATATTGCCATTTTTTTCTAAATAGCGCATTTAAACATGCAAACATAGGGTCTCAAGGCTGGCCTTCCTCATTTGAGCAGTTCCATAACTTTTATTTCTACATATCTCTTGGTCCTGCTGACCACAGAATGATTTTAGAAGAGTTCCCTGGTTTCTTTGGGCAATACAATTTATATAATTAACCATGTGCTACTTTTAAAATTAAGAGTCTATGTTCTTGGGCCTCCCTGGTGGCGCAGCGGTTGAGCGCTGGGTTGCAAAGCTGCCTGCAGCCTCTGCAGCACCAGTTTGATCCCCAGCTCCCGGGCGAGGGTCCCACATGGCGCGCAGACTTCTCCTGCCGCGCCCGCTGCTCCCCTCAGCAGTGTATTTCGTCGGTCTGCCTGTTCTGTTCCCTGCTCTGGCTTTGGTGAATTCTCTCACCCTCCCGTGCTTCTGACTGTACCCAGTGCTTGTATAAATAAATAAATAAATCTTTAAAAAAAAAAAAAAAGTATGTTCTTGTTTTCTCAAGTAGACCTCATAAGAACTGAACCTATGGAGTAAGAATTCTTAGTTCTCTCCAGAGTCTGTCTGATCTTTTGTCCCTGAACTTCTGAGGAGCTAGGCTCCTCCCTTTTACTTTAGATTCTCTGTTTTCTCACATTTTGGGTGTATCATTGGCCCAACTCCAACACTGCCCATAAGTGGTTTCTCTGTCTTTACTGAAAATCCCAAGGGAAAGAAAATGCAGGTGGCTCAGATGAGCCCTATGGATTGTTCCAGTTGGCTATGACCAGAGAGTTGACCACTTAATTTCACCCTTTAGTAGGTTTTTTTGGTGCAAGGGAAATTCCAAATAAAAAGGATGAGCTGGCAATGCACCCCAACATATGGCAATATTAACATCGAATGTCTGTTAATAAACAGAATGTCTTTTGTTAGGATTAAAATGATTCTCCTCAAGTGCTTGAGGCTACAGACTTTTTTTTCTGAAATAGCATAAATTTCCCTTCAGTTTCTTCACTGATAAATATTTTTGTGCTAAACTAGACTAAAAATAATAGTGATATTTAATTTTTCTGCATATATCATGTTGGCTATAGTAATTTTCAGGGGCTTCTCATTTTTTATGGATACAGTCACATTTCTTCCTTGTTTTCATCCCCTAGATGAGTTAAACCATGCTTTACACAATCTCTGTTCATAATAGGAATTAAATAATTTTTGTTGACTGAATAAATTATAATATGTAGGATAATATGTGAGTCACTGAACTGTGATTTGTCTTTGAGGTTCGTCTATGGGAAGAAGGATATAGGGGAAGGAGAGATGTGGCCAGCTAAAGACCAGTTCATTAATTTTATTAAAGATTTGTAGTAGCTCTGAAATATTGTTTCCTCAGATTAAATTTTAATTTGTCTCTTAATGTTGGTAATATTTGATTCTAGGTGTTTTTGTCTGTAGCCTGATAAATAAAAATGTCTTAGATTTACAGTCTATACACTTTGTAAAGAATAACATGTACATGTTGGGAAGTAACTCAAGGAGGGATTAAAAACAGGGCAGGATGCTAGCACCACACTCTCTGCTTGAATCCTGCCTCTGCCACTTACTGACCTTGGACAAGTTGTCTAACTATCCTTGCCTGCTGTCCTCATGCATAAAATAGGACTCAAAAACTCTGCCTTTTAGACTCATTCTGAGGATTATCTCCAGGTCAACATTTAGACCTGTGCAGAGTACATAGTAAGCTACAATGAAGTAGCAAGTATTAGCATCATTTAGTAAAAGTGGGTGGAAAGTCTAAGAAATGATACCACAACCAATCATAAGTTGTCTTTCCATGAGCTTGCATGTTGTCAAGAAAGATTTTTCTTGAAACCTGTAGTGAAAATGGAAAACATTCATCAGTTACATTTGCCTTTACATAGATTTGGATAGGTAGATTGGGCATGCCGGTGGAAAAAGAAGAAAGCCATTGAGTGTCCCCTGCCTGCCAGGCATTTTATGAGCACGACCACACTTACACACACAGCTTATCGGGAGTCCTTCCAGATCTGTGTAGCTCTAAATCTATATATGCTGCTTACCCTCTCAAGTGAAATACAGTCCCAGCCCATCTTTTTTCAGTGAACTAGGTAAGAAGGCAGGAGAGCAGGTTTGAATCCATCTTCAGTCACTCAGTATTTCTATGACCTCAAGTGATCTCTTTGATCCACTGTCTCCTCCCATTTTCTACCTTAGTTTTCTTTCCTTGTTGGCAGCTCACCGGAGATCAGTTCCTGATGACTCTAGCTCCTTACTGCCCTGGTGCTGTTTTTCCAAGGCCCTGTCTGCTATAAGTCCGGGAGAGAGTCCATCTTTATCCATAATTGTCACAGAATATTCCATGACAGGTAACCGGGTCAAATGAAATATCACTGGTGAATGAAGTTACATGGGAACTTTCCACTTGATTTTATCACCTACAGGCTCCTGGGCTATTTAATTTCATTTGCTAGGGCATGGTTTCAAAGCAAATATCCTCACTAGTGACAAATAGGTGTTAAGGCAACAAGGAAGTATGCAAATTCTGGTCGTGCTCATTAGCAAAGGATTTTCTTACCATGCCTTGTCATTTCTAAGGATTTAGTAGAACAGACAAACTATATTGGAAAGTCTTTCCTTCCTCTTCTCTGCTTACCTGGTCAGGACTAATGAAACACCATTGACTTAATGACGTCCCACCTGTTTCCACTGCATCTGGGAACCTAATCCTGAAATCTTCCTTCTTTAATTATCTGACTCCAAAGAACTTTTTGCTAGTCTTTTCAAGACCTTCTGAAGTTATTTCACTTTTGAATATAAGTTACTCTTCCCCTCCAGGGGCATAATCTCTGATCATTTTCTTCAGAATAAAGTTGACAATTCATTTGTCTCCTAAGCAATAAGACATGACTGCCTCTGTGCATAATGAAGGATTGCAAAGCCTGAGTTTATTGTGAAGCACATAGCAAAACTAATTGCATTTAACCACAAAAGTCTAATCAGCATAAAAAATGAGAATATAGACATTCATAGAATGCTAGTGCCAGAAAGGACTTTAAAGATAATTTATTTTATTTTGTTTATTTTTTTTAAGATTTGTTTATTTATACAGAACTGGGGTACAGGTCAGAGGTGCTGGAGGGTGAGAGAATTCACCAGAGACAGAGGAGGGGGCAGAACAGGCAGATGGACCAAAGACACTGCTGAGGGTAGCAGCTGCTCCATGTGGGTTTCTCCCTGGCTAGCCAGGAATTGAACCTGTGCTGCAGAGGCTGCGGACAGTTTCACAGCATGGTGCTCAGCCCGCTGTGCCATTGGGGAGGCCCAGAGATAATTTATTATCAGCTCAGCTTACAGACAGCGGGCTGAGCACCGCGCTGTGAAGTTGTCCGCAGCCTCTGCAGCACAGGTTCAATTCCTGGCCAGCCAGGGAGCAACCCACATGGTGCAGCAGACCTCCCATGCCTCGACCGCTGCTCCCCTCAGCAGTGTATTTCAGTAGATCTGCCTGTTCTGCTCCTCACTCTGTCTCTGGTGAATCCTCTCACCCCCTGAACCTCTAGCCTGCATCCCAGCTCTTGTATGCCTAAATAAATCTTTAAAAAAAAAAGATATTGAGGGCTTCCCCGGTGGCGCAGCAGTTGAGCGCTGGGCTGTGAAGCTGCCCGCAGCCTCTGCAGCACCAGTTGGATCCCCGGCCGCCGGGCGAGGGTCCCACTTGGCGCGCAGACCTCTCCTGCCGCCCGCTGCTCCCCTCAGCAGTGTACTTTGTCTCTCTGTCTGTTCTACTCTCTGCTCTGGCTCTGGTGAATTCTCTCACCCTCCCAAGCCTCTGACTACCCAGTGCTTGTATGAATGAATGAATGAATGAATGAATGAATAAATAAATAAATAAAAGCAGTTTAATTAAAAAAAAGATTTTGAAAAAATACTCTTGACAGTACTAGAAACTCCAATTTGTTGAACGTGAGATCTTTTAAATCTTATTGAATTCTCATCTGACATTCTTTACCTGTCATATGCACTTGCCTGTTCCTATGTTATATTGCCATTTACTTTTGTCCCTATGGTCTTTACTAGATGATGAGCTCCTTGAGAACAGAATTCTTGACTTCCATGTCTTTGATTGCTTAAGTGCCCAGTGTACTGCTGATGTGGCTATAGAGTATCCTTCCATGTCTTCCTCTTTTAAACTTAGCGCCAGCTTCCAAGAATCTCTAAAATAGTATTGACTCTCTTGATCTAAGGGAAGATAAATCTGTTTGATTTATTGTTTTAAATAAGTAAAATGATAGTACAGTGCAGATGATATGCAGAAATCTATAACTTTATAATGGCATTCTCCGTAAGTTCATGATTTCTAGTTTTAAGGTGGGAAAAAACAGGCTGGTAGAATATTTTAAATAATTAAAAAGTTTAAATTTATTTTTATACTGTAATTTTATGAGAAGTTTAATTAAAATATGCAATTTGCTTGCTTTGTTGTTGCCTCTAGAATTAGGAATAAAACTAAGAAGAAAGTCAGAAGTTGAACGTTATTTCTTTAAAGACCTCCTCTAGCTGTTTTATGACATTATTCATATATTTGGCTATCAAATATTTATTAACACCAGCCATAGGCCAGTCTAATCCTGACTAGGCACTATGGATATAGGAATGAATTGGAAAGATCTGGTTTCCTTCCCTCAGGAAACGCAAAAATGATGGGCAAGACAGATAAGCTAGTGGGAAATTATAGGACTGAATGATAACTGTTAACTGGAATGAAAGTCTCAATGATAGTTAAAGAGTTTATTGGATATTCAAAGGGAGAAGAGACTGGTGAGGAAGCGAGTCACAGCAAGCTGTTTTTTCTAAGATCCCCATATAAAGTGTTGAGATAGGTGGGTTTTCTCAGAAAAAGAAGGGGTCACACCTGAGACAAGCATTTTACAGAAACAAAGAATTAGGTTTCTGGGGCATATGGTAATTTCCAGACATAGCAGCATACATACCTTAAACTTATTATCTCAGGTAAGAAAGGCAAGAACTTCTGAGTAAAAAATATTTCATCACAAAGTAATACCTTTGGGTCACTCCAGGGAGGAAGAAGATTCCAGTGCTTCCAGGCAGGGATTTCTGTTGTCAATGGGCAGGGCTGATTGTCTGGCCACTTCACAGCAGTACTCCTTGAGCTACTGACTCTGCCTTTGCAAGTTTTTTTATTTTGCCCACATAGCTTTGATGAAAGAAGCACAGACTTTTACAAAACATATAGAAGAGGCACTTATACTCCATCTTGGGGAGAGCAGAACAGGCTTTCTGGAGAAGGTAGCTTCTCAGCTACAGCCTAAAAGGTAAATGAAGTGTTAGCCCAGTTGGAGTGTGGTGTTGGTAAGAATGTTCCAGAGAGGTCTGCACATATGAGTCCCAGAAGCAAGAGGTTGCTGGGTATTAAATACTGAGAGGAGTCCTGGAGAGGTCTAGGGTTGGGTGTACCAACTCAATTACAACAGGGGTCTTGGTTTTATAAGAGTGAAATTGGTCTTCCTGACCTTTCAAGAGAGGGCATTTGTGATTCGGTTTCTCTTGCTTATTGCCAGGCAGAAATATAGCCATCAAATTATATATTTTCAACAGAAGCTTAGAGCCTAAAATTTTATGAGAAATCTACCTGTTTTTTCAATGTTGATATTTAAAAAAAAAAACCCACATTATGTGGTCCAAATAAAGTGGTCAACAAGTTGGATTCCAGTTTATCATTTCTAACCCAGAACCACAGTTCTCAAATTGTGGTTCAGAAACCAGGGTCAGTAGCATCTGTGAGCTTGTGTGAAGTACCAGTTCTCAGCCCCATCCCAGACGTATGAGTCAATGATTCTGATGGCAGCGGTACTAGCATCTGTGATTTAGCAAACCCTCCAGGTGATTATGACGTAGCTGAAGTTTGAGAACTGTAGGTTGAGAGCTATACTGTCTAATATAGTTGTCACTGAGTACTTGAAATATGTCAAGTCCACACACTGAGATGTGTTCCATGTGTGAAGTACGTGATTTTTGATACTGTATAAAATGGTAGAATTTCTCAATACTAATTTTTATACTATTACATGCTGAAATAACATTTAGGAAAATATTTACTTAAATAAAATAATCATTAAAATTAACTTCATCTGTTTCTTGTAAAATTTTTAACAGTTATATTTTAAAGTTTGAGTTATACATGTATTATATTCCATTGCTCAGTGCTAGTCTGGAGTATAGTTTGTACAGTTAGGGGTGTAAGTTAGTGAGGCAAAAACAATTCAACAGAGACAAGCCTTATAGGACTTTGTAAGCCATACTAAGGCTTTCCACCTAGGAAAACTTGAAATGCTCTGAACTGATAAGAAGTATGATCAGATTGGTGGGTTTTTTAAGATTTATTTTTATTTAAAAAAATTTTTGTGCAGAAAATCTGGGGTGTAGGCCATACATACAGGGTGGGGGTAGAGGTGAGAGGATTCACCAAAGACAGAGTAGAGAACAGAGCAGGCAGAATGACTGAAATACACTGCTAAGGGGAGCAGCAGGGAAGACAGGAGAGGTCTGCTGTGCCATGTGGGTTAGCTCCCTGGCCAGGATCTAACTCAGACCCTAGTGGTGATAGTGCTTAGGTTTAACCCCTAGGCCACCAGGGCGGCCCAGATTGGTGTTTTAAATGAACACTGCATGGAGTGTGGCTTGTGCAGTGGAGAGGAGCCTGACTCTATACACAGACCTGATGGAATAATCCATGAGGGAGATGAGATGCTGGATTGGCATGACATTATGTATGTTCTGTTTAATATAATATTCAGTGTGTATTAATTTAGCTGGATGGAGGAGGTGGGCTCACCCAAAGAGGAATAATAGAATCTGCGTCCTCCAATACCACAAAGAGACACTAGTGGGCAGGCTGGAGTTCCAGGTGGAGTACTAAGAGTCAGAACTCTAACTGCAACCATTGGACTCCAATTCCTCTTACTGGGGGAGAGGCCTTGGGCAGGTTACCTTTAAGCTTCTGTTTTCCTGTGTACAAAATAGGAATAATAATAGTGCCAACTTCAAATGGTTGCAAAGATTTAAATAAGATATATGTTTCCTTCCTTCCTTCCTCTCTTCCTCCTTCCCATTCTCTCTTCCCCTCCCTAGCAAAAGAGGTTGGAACAGAGCACATGAGGAACGATATTGCAATAACTAACACTGCTCCAGGAGAATTGGAGTGGGAAAGGAATGAATTTAAGAAATTAGCCAGCCTCCACTCTGGCTGATGCCAGGATGTCAGTACTTTAGTCCTGTCTTGAATTTCTGGTCTTCCCAAGACTGATTCAGGAGCACAGGATGGCTAGACTTTCATAAATTTGATTTCAGTTTACTTATTTTGTTCGTTTCTTTTACCCTGCTCTGCATTCTTTAGCATTTATAGTTTTTACTTCTCTGCAGGAACCCACTACATGTTTCTCTTCCTCCTCTTGCTTCTCTCTTCTCCTCCTTCATCATCATCATCAAATATTTCCTCTTGAAAGTCTCTTGCATGTGCCATATGTCAGCCTGAAGGAGGACGTGAGTAATGACTATTTTCAATGCCCTTTCAGGACCGTGAGATGGGCATTAATCTTCCATGATCACTGAGTAGGTCTGGGCAAATAAAAGACGCTCTGAGGCAGACATTGCTAGTGGGTTGATTGAAATCTACACATTCCAATGGAAAATGATGACAGAACTTCTCATGGCCTACCCAGATTGAAATTCCAAGTGCGGTTGTCTCAAGTCCCCCTCACCCAGCTGTGGTCTCAAATTGATTTCACGTTTTCCACAAAACCTTCAAGGCCCTTCATAGAGACACTCTATCCTGCTTCTCTATCCCCGTGGCTTACTTTCCCTCTGTTTAAAAGTGTTGTCCACTTTTTCTGTTAGAGCTCTTTGCTTATGAATTAGTTACTGTACAATTACAAGCTGATAATTACAACATCTCTGCCATGTCTAAGTCTAGTTTTGATGTTTTTGTCTCTTCAAAGTGTGATTAATCTAAGTCTTTTAGTGTACCTTATAATTTTTGTTGCAAATGGGACATAATGTGTTAGGTAAACAAAAATGTGTTCAGTAAATAGGTCTTCATGTGAAGTTTTGTATGTATCTGGCCAGGGCTTAGGTTTTGTTCATTGTTTGCTGTAACTAGGTGTCAGAGGTTAAACTTTCCTCTTGAAGTCTGTATTTTTCTTGTTTGCTTTGTTGTCTTTCCCCTGAGACTTAACAAATACCACCTGAGATGTACAGTTCTTTCAGGTGTATTGTTTCTATTGTCCCACAGGAACCTGCTGATGTGTGGGTGGGTCTTTTAATGAGCCTACACCCCAAGGCTTTGGCCTTGGCAAGTGCTCTCAGTTTTCCTTATTTCTCCCTCTTAGGGGAGACAGGAAGGTTAGAGGGTACTGGAATTAGGTATTTCCCACATTCCAGGTCAGTTGGACTCTGATAAAAGAAAATGCTCTGGGCATATTTTAAATTTTTACTTCCCCCCTCTTTGTTTGAAGCATGAGGGTATTTTTCTCATATTTTCACTGTGAGAACCTGATAGGGCTCCTAGAGATAAAACTAATGAAAGTATGGGGTGGCCTAGAACTGAATCCCCTTGAAGTTTTAATCTCAAACTTGTTGACACTGAGGCTCCAATAATTCATTACAGGTGAGGTTTTCCTAACCTGCTACTGGTTACCAAGAGTTTTCTGTTACTCTTGTAGGTTGTGTACATCTGTTTATCTTTCTCTTCAGTTTTGGGGCAATAGTTAGCCCTTGACTCAGTTCCATGAAGTTACTGATTTTCAGTTTGTTCAGCATTTTTCTTGCGTGAATGGGAATGATGTCTCTCAAGCTCCTTCCAAGTCAGATAAAAAACTGGAAATCTCAAGCGCTTCTCTTTGGGTGATAATGAGTGATTTTTCTTTTCTTTGTATTTTCTTTCACATTTTCTACAATGCACCTATGTTCATTTTATGACGACAAAGTTTTATACATGATCTTATATCCAAGAAAAAAAAAATTAATGAGTTTGGGCCTCTATGGTGGCACAAGGGGTTAAGACACAACCTACGAAGCTGTCTGCAGCCACTGTAGCACAAGTTCAAGCCCCAGCCAGGGAGATACCCACATGGCACACATGGCACAGGAGACCTCTCCTGACTTGCCCGCTGATCCCCTCAGCAGTGTATTTCATTACTTCTGCCTGTTCTGGCCCTCACTCTGTCTCTGGTGAATCCTCTCAAACCGCCCCCCCCCACACACACACACACTTCTGGCCTGTACCCCAGTTCTTGTATGCATAAATAAGTCTTTTAAAATTTTTAAAAATTTAATGAGTTTAATCTCTGTTGACTTAGAGGAAAGTAAGGCACATTGTAGAAAGTAGTATGGTACTTAAAAAATAAGAAAAACCAGATCATTCACCCCCTCACAGCTTACCACCTACATTAATATGACTTTACTATTCCTTTGTCTTCATCAACACAACTTTAGTATTCCAAGAGTCTTGCCTATGCAAATTGCTGTTCATTAATGAGCTTCCTGACTTAATCAACTCTTCAGTAGTTAGCATCCACTTATAATTATGCTCTAAGATTTAGTGATCCTTCTTCAAAATCCTCACCTTATTATTTCCACCAATCCTAAACTATTACACCATGAAATTCTCCTAATCCAAACAAATCCCCACATAGAGGGCTTCTCTGGTGGTGCAAAGGGGTTAAGACGCAACCTGTGAAGCTATCTGTAGCCACTGCAGCACAAGTTCGATTCCCAGCCAGGGAGCTACCTACATAGTGTAGACCTTTCCTGACTCACCCGCTGCTCTCCTCAGCAGTGTGTTTCAGTCAGTCTGCCTGTTCTGTTCCCCACTCTGTCTCTGGTAAATCCTTTCACCTCCCACATCTCTGGCTTGTACCCCAGTTTTTTTTAAAGATTTATTTATTTATTTATACAAGCACTGGGTATAGTCAGAAGCGCGGGAGGGTGAGAGAATTCACCAAATCCAGAGCGGGGAGCAGAGCAGCGGGCAGCAGGAGAGGTCTGCGCGCTATGCGGGACCCTCCTCCAGTGGCCGGGGAGAAGCCGGGGATCAAACCGGCGCTGCAGAGGCTGTGGGCAGCTTTGCAACCCAGCGCTCAACCACTGCGCCACCTGGGAGGCCCGTGTACCCCAGTTCTTGTATGCATATATAAATCTTTTTTTTTTTTAAATCCCCACATAGAAAGGCATGTCGTAAATCAAAATTTCAGAAAAATTCAACCTCAGCCTGCCTTCGCAAGGAAATTGTTACAGGGCAACCCTGATATGAAATGGGTTGCCTGATTTTGGGTCTTCGCCCATGCTTAAAAGGGTCTTAAAATAATACTTAACTGCAGGCACACACAAAAAGGTTAATAAAGGATTTATTTACAAAAAAAGGGGAAATGAAGAAATGAATAACTCAGGGCTAAAGAGAGGGAGATAAATTCATGAATGCATCCTACCAGTTCTGCTGAGCTGGAATCCCCAAAAGCACGCTGAGAGTTGGCAAAAAACCAAGAAACCCCCACGACCCACATGTCTGGTTTTATGCCAAACCTGGCTGCTTAACTTCACCCTCAGGTTCCAGCAGTCCTTCCTTCAGTGATGATAACATTATGGGATTTGTCATTCTCAGTGTCTTGGATATCTTTGGTCTGGGGTGGGGGTGGGGTCTAGAAAAGCTATTTTTGGAGTTTGTTCAGGACATCCTCTCCCCCTAACAAAATTACTAAAACTCGATTAAGCTCATGGTCTCCCTTACCATTGTCATACATTCATCTTTGACTACTTAACTGGTTGCATGTTACTATGACGGGGGAGCTGATACTCACTAGTGTGTATGATTCTGTATGCAAGCAAGAAGAAAAGGCAGAAGTGACTTTGTCAGGTTATTAAAGGTAATTGTCTGGTAGGGGTAAATTCTAACTTAATTTTCTTTGTATGTATTACTGGTTATGGTGGGTACATGTCCATTTTATAGTCCAGGAGGAGGAATTCAATTAAAGTTTTTACAGGAGAATTTAAAAATACATATATTTGCTTGAGAGACTTGGAGTCGATTCTCATTGAGTTTTATTATCCCACAGGGAGCCTTGTTTCATAACATCTCTTGGGTTCACAAGGAGGTCTCTTTCTTGTACATGACAAAACCCAATGTTTATAAACAGGAAACTGTCTTCCCTGTATTCTTGACTTAGACGCCTTGTTTTATTCAACTCGAAAAATTCCTTTGGAAAATTCTTACTGAAAATTATGCAGAATAGATACCTTCTTTCATAAAGTTTGCAGTCATTTGGAATGTGTCTGTCACTTCCACCCCCCATTAAGTTTAATGTCCTAATCCACACCAACAGTGAAGACAACTCACCTAGTCTGAACTGTAGCAATTCTAACATATCAGTCTTTCTTTCTAACCATTATCAAGACAGTATGTATGAATAAGTATGGCTGTTACTGGCTTAATGGAGCTCTTGTTGAAAACTTTATCTTTAAAAGTTATTTTTTTTTTAATTTATGCATACAAGAGCTGGGGTGTAGGCCAGAGTTGTGGGGTGGTGAGAGCATTCACCAGACAGAGTGGGGAGCAAAATAGGCAGATCTCCTGAAATACACTGCTGAGGGGAGCAGCAGGGAGACAGGAGAGGTCTGCTACGCCCTGTGGGTCAGCTCCTGGCCAGGGATTGAACTCATGCTACAGTGGTTGCTGATAGTTTAACCCCTTGCACCACCAGGGAGGCCCCTTCAATATTTTATTGAAAACTTTAGATTTGTGTTTTCCTCCAAAATATCTGTGCAATAAGGCTGAATTTTAATATAAAATGCTCCATAGGAAGTACATTTATTCATAAGGGGAGAATATCTGTACTTTAAGCTAGGAAAACCAAAAGTATTTTTCCCAGGTATTACACCTCATCAATCTAAATGAGGTTCAAGCCAAGTACAGGTGAAGATTGCTTCCTGGTAACATATAACAGAAAAGTTGAGTTAGAGAGAAAGAAAAATATTCAACCTTTCGATTATTCCCAACTACGCAGATTTTATCAGAATGGCACCTCTGTGGTGGTTGCAGATGTTTGTACCAGTGATTTTTATCAAGATTGGGATCAACATGGCTTCATATTGTTCATCAGGAATGAAATATAAATTAAGACTCTGATAGACTTAAACAGTGGTTTTCCAGCTTGAGCATGCATCAGAATCACCTGCAGGATAGTAGTAGTGTCCAAGTTAGCTTGCAGTTAGAAGCCTTTAGGGGTCCTGCTGCACTGGGGCATAAAAGGTCTTGGTCCCTGGGAGTGCTTTGTACAGAAAAGGAAGAGTCAGGACAGCAAAGAACCCTGTTAAGAAAACTGGATCTCAGTTTTCTCATTTTGAGATCTCAAACTCCACTCCCAGTCACTGAACCAGAAAAAACTGAAGCAATATTTGTTTCTAAGCCCACTTGTGTCAGCACGTGCAGGGAAAATGGGTGCCTGGGGCTGATCAATTAAATCAGGTCCTGGTGTCACTCACGGGGAAGCTAGGAAATCCGTACGGAATGTAGACTTTGGAACCAAACACTCTCACTTCCAAATTTAGCTTTGGTGGAGTGGTCACAGCTGTCCAATGTCATTCACATTATCCTTATTTGTGAGAGGAACAAAAACTATGCTTTCTTCACCCCGTTCTTGTAATTAGGAAACATAATTCCATTAAGGGATCCCGTCAATATATTATCTGATACTCTTAGCTTCCTTATCCAGTTCCTTGTAAACTATTGACAGTGAAAAGAATTAAACCAACTAATGAACTGACGCTAACCACACTTTGACTAGCTGCCTTTGAATTTTTTTCCTTTGGTTTCCTTTTGAATAATTGACATAGGATGTTATATTTGTTTGCCTTATTTCACTTAGTAGTATTCCTGCTATATCCATCCATGTGCCCAAATAGCAATATATTTTTTTATGACTGGGTAGTATGCCAAAATGTGTGTGTGTACACACTCTATATCACCTTTACCCATTCCTTCATTGGACACTTAGTTTCCATAATTTTTTGTGAATGATGCTGTAAAGAACATAGTATTGTTTTCAAACACCTGCAAATGGAACTACTGGATCATACGGTAGGGTTTATTTTTAATTTTTTGAGGCACCTCCAAAAACTACTGCTATACATAGTAGTTGCACCAGTTTACATTGCCACCAACAGGGCACAAGGACCTGTTTTTTTTTCTCATCACTCCTTATTTCTTGTCTTTTTGATGATAGCCTTTGTAACAATTGTGGTTTTGATTTCCATTTCTGATTAGTGATGTTGAGCAACTTTTCATGTCTGTTGGCCATTTGTGTGTCGTCTTTGGAATGTTTACATAGTTCTTTTTCTGCATTATAACCTTATTAGATAAGAACAAGTATTTTTTTCTGTTTCGGTAGGTTTTGTTTTCTGTGCAAAGCTTTTTAGTTTAATGTAGTAACATTTATTTTTGCTTTTGTTGTCTTCGCTTTGGAAGACATTTTCAAGGATTCAGTGCCCAGGCCAATGTCAAATAGCTTACCACCTATATTACCTTCTAGATGTTATGGTTTTAGGTCTTACATTCAAAAATCCATTTTAATTTTTGTAGTGTATATGTAAGGTAGTATCCAGTTTCCCCAGCACCACTTATCGTAGACACCATCCTTTTCCCATTATATATTGTATTCTTTGTCATAGATAATTGACCATATATGTGTGTGTGTGTGTGTATATATATATATATATATATATTACTGAGGTCTCTGGGGACATGTAAGTATGGACTGTATATGAGATACTAGGGAGCTATTCCTGTTGTTATACCTGTAGGCTTGTGGTTACCAAAAGGTATATCTATTATGAGATTTGTCCTGAAGTATTTAGGAGCGAGCAGTCATGATGGCTTAGTTAACCATCTATTGTCCGGCCCCCACCTCCCGCCACTTTTTTTGAGTTTTAGTGGGAGGGTAAATGGTGTTCACAGGTCTTTCAATTGTGCAATTTTGAATCTCTCAAAATGAAACAATCATTAATATGGATTTATTACATTAACACATCTATATAACCATGTTGGCTTTTTGGCTCATAAATAGAATTTAAGCCACTAAAAAAGACTGACCAGGAGCTTAGGGTGTGTTGGTCCATGGTAGTATCTCTCCATGCCACACACCTGGCTCATTCCAGGAGGCCGTCTTTGCCTTTTTTCCTGCTGCATGTTCTGTAGCACAAGACACCAGGGCTCCACTCCCCTTGAACTCAGAAAGGAAAAAAAAAAAGAGGCAACTTTTGTTCAGCTAAATTGTCTCTTTATTAGGAAAGCACCAACACCACATTCTTGGAAATTACTGGAATTTTATTTGCCTCAGGCTTATGACTGGCAACCAAAGACATTGTGCAAAGAAAGCAAAGATTAAGTACACTTTAGGGAGGAGACGATACACATTGGTAACATAGGAGAGATCAGGTTGACAAAAGAAGCCATCCAGTACACTATATAGATTGCAATATTCAATAGCGTTTCCAACAAAAATTTTAAATCAAGAGCAAAAAAATTAAGCAATGTTTACAGTAGACATAAATCTTATACAATTTAAAAAGCATTTTTTTTCAGATCAGAGCATAAAATGGAAAAATGTATATGCAGGTGAAGTCTAACTACTGTACATTTATCACCTATCAAAGTTGCTTATATGTACCACAGTGTAAAAAACAAACAATACCGAACAAATAAAAACCTTGAAAATTGCCTGATGAAAAATAAAATAACCAGTGGCTTTTAATGGCTTCTCCTGGTTATCAGTGCTACAAAAGACAAAAATCTTCTCATCTGAACAGGTGATAAAACCAGGCACAATCAAACCATTACCAAATTAGACCCACCCTTAGAAATATACTATCCGCCCACATATTTTCCATCAAAAGCTTTTTTGTTTTAATCTTTGAATCTTTGAGGCCCATTTGGTCACAATATGTTACAAATATTTGTGTGTGTGTGCGTTTTTTTTACACCATGATATCATATGTTGTCTGGCACTATCCTAAAGCTAATTTATAGATGATGATGATGATATAGAAACAACCCAGGGCCCATGTCACAAGTGAACTCACTGGGTAGGTGAGAGGGAAGGGAGGAATTCAGTTCTACCAAGGAAAAAAGGTCCATACTGATCACTCATCATCAGTTCCACTTGCTTCTGACTGTTCCTAAAAGTAAAAATACAAAATTACAGGCTGGAAAATGAAGGTATAATAAACCATCAAGAGGCAATGTAGAAATGAAAGCTTAGAAACAGTTGACCCTCCAAGTTTCTTCATTCTGTAGGAAGATTAAAAAAAGTAACGAAACATCAACAGTCTGTGTGGAAATCCCAAAGCAATAAACACCCTCTCTGCTAGCGTTTTTTTCTCTTTCATTTTGGTATGAAAAATTTGCGGCTAATAACTTCTATTTTTATCATTACATTTTAGAAAATTCATGGGAGATAGAAGTACCATGGCTTTGATGTCTACTCACTGGTAGTCTTCTAGAGAATATAGTATTTTATATTTTTATAATTCTCTTTACTATTCTATTCTGGAAATAAGAAAATAGACACTTATGCTTTCCCAATGAAATACATTTTACTTCAAGCTACTTTAAAAAC
Source organism: Talpa europaea (assembly GCF_964194135.1). NCBI lineage: Eukaryota > Metazoa > Chordata > Mammalia > Eulipotyphla > Talpidae > Talpa > Talpa europaea. The sequence continues at coordinate 35,558,259 of NC_140074.1, forward strand.
TTTGTTAAAGAATTGTAAGTATTTTCAGCTAAAGAGTCTTAGTAAGCCATTTTAATAATTTTAGATCCTGTATGTTCTATAATTGAAATTTGAATACATGAAATCTCTTCTTTTCCCCACCAGCATTTCTTTGCACACCACCTTGTTCTTTTTTCCCCTCAAAGCCCAGCAGTTTAAATGTTCTTGAAAATGCTCATGTCAAGGGTTAAGGCTGGGTAGACTAGAATAAGAATTCTGAATTTCTTTCATCAAGCCAAAATGGAAATGTGTTGTAGGAAAATCAAACTAGCATGCATAGTAAAATGTTAAATCATGTTTCCAGAGAAAGAAGCATAGGGTGGGAAGTGTATGACATGAGGCGGGGGGGGGGGGGGGGCATCAAAAGCAAGGTCTCAGAAGTTCATCTATTTACTTACCTATAGCAAAACACAGCTATAACCCAAGCACTGAGTTCTGTAATACACTGGCAGTGACATTTCATGCTGCTAATAAAAACATTAAATATGGTGCCATATGGGAAGGTACTTACTACAGGGTTTGGCTCAATAAAGCTCCCTGATTTTTTAAAATATTAAAAATAACACCTCTAGGTACTTAAGGTGGCATAGAAAAACCCAGATGAACTTTTAAGTAACACCTCCAACTAAAAACCCTGCAATCCTAACACTTTCCTCATTCTTCCATGTAATCAGCAGCTCCTCTCATATACTGCTGTAGTCTAGGTGCTGTGATGGGCATAAAAGAACAAGTGCCCATGGAGAACACTTGATTGAGGAGCTTTTCATCTTTAAACCCTTTTAAAAGCAATAAACAAAGCCCTGGATTCTTTGTTATAAATCATGCAGCTCTGTTCACATTCCTCCGTAATGAAATCTCATCAAATCTTTCCACTTTATTACCCAGAAATGAGACTGCAGAGGCGCGAAGGGGCACAGGTAGAGGGGTGAGTGGAGAGGGGTGCCTGTGCTGCACTCACAACCAGCTCCACTTACGTTTTCATCCTGCTCTTCATCACTGTCGAAGTCACTCACGACAGGTTTGGCTTTTCCTCGATTTGGCCTTTTCTTGCCTTTTCCTTTGTCCCGGCCTTTCTCATCTTTTTTATTGAGCTTGATTTTTACTTTAACAGATTTTGCTGCAAGAACCAAATAAAAGAGAGAGAGCAATGAGGAATCACAGGGAAATCTCTTTCCAGGTAGGAGAAACATTTTCGACCTGCAGATAAAATACATGTCCAGGAATGCCCAGAACGTTCTTGATTTATGCCTGTCTGTTGTCCAGTCTAGTTAACAGCTCACCTGCACACATCTCTCAGTTTGAGGGTGAGGGTCCTTTTCCTGCCTCCTAATAGCTGCACAGGAATCTGCTTAAACAGGATAAGGAGGGCTGTTGGCATGTACTTAATTGAAATTTTAGGTTAAGAAGTATCAGTGTAAAGGGTTAAAAGGGCTAATTTTACTGTGTAGATAATTCCAATCATCTTGAACAAAAAATTCAAAATAGCTGAACAATATTCTTAATACTGAAAAATGCAAAATGATAAAATGAAAATTTTTCCTCAATTTTTCTTCAATCTTAACTATTTTTTAAAAAATAGTGGAGATAACCTAATCACCAGAAAGAAAAAAAAGAGCAGCACATTCACACCTGTGTATAGGTGTTTATATATATATGATTCTGTCTATATTCTTAGATTCCATAATATTCTCTATGGAGAGAATAATTCAAACACACCTACACTTTATCATCCCAGATTCATACATCTTAAACACATACGTGGGACATTCCTCTGTTCAACTCAGATACCTGCCTCATTCTTTTTAACACTGGTACTGTCATAGGGACATTTGATTTGACCAGCTTTTTGCCAGTACAAAGCTGCTACAAACCTATTAGTTGATACATCCACCATACCTCTCCCAAATTCTTCCAACATGTATATGTGGAGAAGATCATCCTTATTAATTATCATCCTTCAAAAGGATGGTACCCATTTCTGCTCCACAGGGCTGTTGGGAGGGTAGAAACAAGGACACATGGAAGAGTTTCAATATGCTGTACCACAGACAGAAGCATATCCCAAGTTACAAAGAAAATCTGGCCCAGGGTACATCATTCTGGGATACGTGACCACAGAATATCATTTTTAGGATTCAAAATGAAGTTTGTAAGTCTCTAATTCAAACCAGTTTTGCTAGAACAGCATGTTTGGTAGGTCTTAAGGTACCTAGAAATAGGTGTAGTCATGGAGGAAATCATAGTTCTAAAAGGATCTTTGACTTTTTTGTGACATGGCGGGATCTACATGTCATTTACAAAAAATCCTCCATGCAAGTGTAGGCTAACAAAAAAGGGTTGAATTCTGAGTTGCTTTGATCTGAAGCATTGTGGTGTATGTCTTGCCCCCAGCCCCAATGGGGCAAAGGCTGCACGTCCCGTTATGTAAAATTGTATTCCTGGTCAAGGCTTCTGCCTATTGTATCCAACTGTCTATTTATCGAGCTGTTGGGAGTCTATTGTTTTGGTTGGAGTAATTTAGAAAATGAAGAGATTGGGAATGAAAAGGTCTACCTATTAATGGAAATGTATGAAATCATGGGAAGGTATGAAAATGCATCCTCACAAACATAACTAGAATGTAAACATACGCAAAGGTATGTTTTACAGTTATTGGGCGTTCTGTGTCAGTGATGGCCCTCCAAACCTCTCACTGGGAAGGCTGCCTTGGACAGTTAGGCTAATGGTGGTAGAAAGAAAAGTAACCCTCCAGAGAGCTCAAAGTGATGGTCATTAAGATGATCACTGCACTTGAGGAGACAGGATGAACAGAGAGAGAAATATAAGAAAATACCAAAGAGAAGTCACAGTGCTAGAAAACACACTAGGGGGCTCAACAGATAAGAAGCAGAAGGAAGAAACAGAAATGAAAGAACTGAGGACAGCTCCAGGGATTGAGAGGACAGCATTCTCATATAGGGGTCCCAGCAGAGGAGAAAGACAGGTGCCGAAGGAAGGAAACAGACACCAGTATTTAGAAAGGTTGGAGAGTTCCAAATAAGAGGACCCCCTTCCCCACCGCCCTAGGTGATCAACACCAATAAGCTCTATAATTCAAATGTCAAAAACTGAAGACAAGGGGAAAAATCTTAAAGGTGACTAGAGAAAAAAATGTTATGTACAAAGGAAATCCCCATAAGACCGTCAGCATATATTTATGTGTAAGAATATTTAGGACACTATTATTTAGAGCGAGATCAATACACTTTGGCATATTCATTAATAAATATTAATAAGTTATTGCTCTAGGAAAACACTCATTGCTATGGGAAAATGTTTGCAATAGAAAATCACTCTACAAAGCAGTGCCTTATACTTTGAGAATTTGGTTTCCAGATTTTTTTCTGTATTTCAAAAAGTGTTAAACGTGTATTAGGTAATGCTTAGAAACTTTTTTTTTAGAAAGGCAAATTTGTATAAATTGTACTAAGAATGTAATTAGGAACAAATATAATGAATTATAAAAGCATAGTTACAGTTTTATATAGCAGACCACATACTACTGGGATTTATTAATTTGAGAGGATGTATGAGGTGAAAACACATAGGAAATTTTAGACTTTTGAGGAGTCTTAACCTTTGAAATATAGGGTTATTAATCAGGGCCAGGAGTCTGGTTAAGATACAAGAGCTATTTGCATTGGGTATATAGAATTTTAAGAGGGCACCCAAACTCAGAAAACAAGATAAAGGATATTCTAATGCAGTATTTTAAAAAACTTGTCATGGGTTTTTTGCATTAAAAGAACATCAACCTTTTAAATAGAATCAGTATCTGATTAATGATGGATAAAATAGGCCATGGTTCCAATTCAGTTGACAATTATTTTCTAAAGCACTGAGTTTCAAAGTGACATCCTGGCCCAGGAGGGAACTTGTATCCCCTGTGAACTTCTTACAGATTCACACAATCACTACCTGGACCTACTGAAGCAAACTCAGGGGGTGGGGCCCAGTAATCAGGGCTCTATTGGTCCCTCCAGGTTAGAGAACCACTGTGCTAGAGAACAGGTAACACACTTTGGGGGTGGGAAACCACTGGTGACCACACCAAAGGAGAGAAATCCTACACTGAAAAAAATGTTTAAAAACAACAAAAAATAAAGAACAGATTAAGTGGGCTGACCTACAGGATATACTCAGCTCTGAAACAAGATGAGATCTTGTCATATGTGATAATAACATGGATGGACCATGTAGTGTTATGCTAAGTGAAATAAGTCAGAAGGAGAAAGATAAATACATCATTTCACTTACTTGTGTGCAAAATAAAGCAAAAAAACCAAAGCCTTAGATCTGACAAAAGAATGATAGTTACCAGAGGGGATAGGGTGGTGGATCAGGTAGAGGGATCGATTGGTTGGTGATAGATGGAAATGGACATTTCGTGGAGAGATGGTGGGATATAGATGAGGTGAGAAACCTGAACCCTACACAATTCTGTAAACTAGTAAAACCTCAATTAAATGAAAACCAAAAACAGATAGGTGGTATTGATAGCAGTGGCGGCAGAGAATGGGTACTGCACTAACTTTCAAAGGTGACTTTCAGTGAGTTTTGCAATGAGCCCAGGTCATACTTTCTAAATGTTTCCCCATGGGGGGGGGTTGTTTCCACCAAGGGGGAAACACCATGTGCTGGGGGGGGGCAAGCCCACCTCCCAGGTCTACCAGCAAGGACATGGCAGACCAGGAACTCCCGACTCTAGTGTCTGTTGTATTAGCATCTATGGAAATACCTATGCAGGTGGCAAAGGGCAAAGAAGTGGAGGCCCCACAGGCCTGAGCTTACCCTCTGACTCCGACTCCTCCTCCTCTTCCTCCTCCTCCTCTTCATTGCTTTCATCCTCACTCTCTTCCTCTTTGGCAATTTTCTGCCGAGCACTCTTAAACACTGACTGTAAGACAATGGAGTCTTCATAGATCTGATGGGACAAAGTGGCATCTGTTAAGAATGGCAAGCTGAAGGCCCATGAGCCATGATTGCAGCATGCTCGTCTCTTTTTCATGTAACACTTTGGCTTAATTTTACATGAATTTGAGTAGAAACATCAATGTTAGCTTTTGTGCCTACAGGGAAACCTAGTAGGAAAATGGCAAAGCCAAATATAGACACATATCCATATAGGAAGAAGTTAACTGGCAGTTGAAATAATTTCAAAATCTGCATGTATGTGTATGCACACCTGGGAAAGGATCTCCATAAGACAGTCTCATTTTTTGATCAAATAGTACCCTACACCGACATTTTTTATTTGAACTGCTCTATCAAATACTTTCGTGATACTATGGTAAAGCAACCTTTTTCACAATGTAATTCCTATAACAAAACAGAAGCTATTTGTTAATGAGTTTATCAGTACTGGCTAATACTCAGCCAACCAATACTTTGTTTTCAGTGTATGCACACACCTGAGTACAGTGCTGCATAGATACTGAGAGAGACGAAGTTCAGAAATAGTCCTTTTCCTCAAACAATTAACACAGTACCATAAGCTGCAGCAATCCCACATCTGGGTATATAGCCAAAAGAATCAAAAGGAGGATCTGAAGAAGGTATTTGCACGCTTATGTTTAGAACGAGGTTACTGACAATAACCAAGAAGCGGGAACAATGCAAATGGCCATCAACTGATGGTAAGCAAAGTGGGTACATATGCACAATGGCGTATTAGTCAGCCTTAAAGAGGAAAGAAAACCAGTCACATATTATAGCATGGATGAACCTTAAGTATATTATGCTAAGTCAGTCAAACTAAAACAAATACTGTGTGATTCACTTACATGTGGTATCTACAGTAATTAAAATTATAGGGAAAGAACAGTGTTTATCAGGACTAGGAGGAAATGGGAGTTGTTTAATGGGTACAGAGTATCCATTTTATAAGATGAAAGACTTCTGGATATCTGTTACTTGACACTACTGACGTGTACATTTAAAATGGTTAAGGTTAAGGTGATTAACTTTTATACATTTTACCACAAATAGAAATTAAAGGAGAGAGAAGGTGGTTCTTGCTCTCTAGGAGGGTGTTCCTTTATCTTCAAGGTAAGTCGCACACTCAAGAAAGTAACTAGACAACTGGGGGTGAGTACAAGCACCACAGTGGAGAAGGAGAATATGGGATGGGGAGAGAACACCGGAAGGGGTCATTGGGGTAGCATCTGCTTGTGGCATCAGAATTGAGCTGGATATTAAAGGTGAGGATTCCATCGGGTGAAAAAGGGGAGGGTCTTTAGGAGAGTCGATTAAGTGAGAAAGGTGGGGAAGGGAGAATGAAAAAGAGGTTACTCTCTTGGGACTACTCAAAGGGCACAGTCTCTGTGTTATTTCTTCCCACTCCAAGCATGTCTGGGAAAGCGGAATGTGTAGGACCGGTCTGATTGGACCACAAATTGTTTAGGCTGAGGAGCAGCAGGAGATGAAGCTAAAGAGCCAGGATAGGGAAAAATCTTTAGGAAGCAGCCTACTGAGAGAATAAATTCACACTAGGATTGAATAGTGTACAGGGAGCCTCAAGTCTTGGTGGGCCAAAGATGGACTGAAAAAGCTGTTAGAGAAAGGTAAACTTTTATTAGCAATTCTCTTTACTCCCCTTTATTGGATCTAAGGAAAGATCCAGGGTGGACTGGAAGGGAAGGCTGTCGAGAGACCATGTATTATCTCATTTCAAGTGAGTCAGGAAGTGAAGACAGAAGGGACATCGTGGGTTGGAAAAGGTCTGGGCGAGTTACTGTCACCACAGCAGGTTAAAGAACCCAACATTCTATCCAGAGACTATAAATGGTCACTTACAAACGACTCCTTCGTGGATTCTTGTAGTACTCTTTGGACAGGTTTTCATCTTAACTTTCATGAGTGTCTTACACACAGAAGACTTGCTTTCAAAAACTACTGTTTTAAGGGCCTCCCTGGTGGTGCAAGGGGTTAAGCACTGCACTATGAAGCAATCCGCAGCCTCTGCAGCACAAGTTCGATCCCTGGACCACCAGGGAGCAACACACATGACCCAACAGACCTCTCCTGTCTCACCTGCTGCTCCCCTCAGCTGTGTATTTCAGAAATCTGCCTATTCTGTTCCCTACTCTGTGAGAGTGCTCTCACCCCCCCACATCCCCGCATCTCTGGCCTGTACCCCAGCTCTTTGTATGTATAAATCTTATATAAAAAAAAAAGCAACCTACTGTTTTAGTCAAGATAGCAGTACTGCTCACTGACATTAACCTAGAGATGTGTTGTGTGTGTCTAAGGTTTCCCTTGTTTTTCAATTTAGTGAATGAAATTGACATAAAGGTAAATAGGAAAGAGGCTGAAGCAATTTGACAGTGGCTTCAGAAGGGCTGGGAGTGTAACACTGCCTTCTCCCTCTTTCTTTGTCATGAGTATGAGAGCTCGAGGCCAGAGGTAAAAGAAAAAAAAGGAGTTCTGATAAAAGGTGAGTGGAATTGAGGTATAATTAAGTGAAAATGCTCTCTCCCCATATTTTAATAATGTCAATGTCACTTACATACACTTAGACTTGCTAACCATGGGGAAGGGAAGTAAAGAGAATTGCAGTTGGCTGATAAAAAGGATTTTTTAAAAAGCAATTACAGGCCATGGTAATTTTTTCCTATATCTATAGTTTTGTTTTAAATCAGTGGCTTCAACTCCTGATACTAGATTACAATCAGAAAAAGGAAGGTAAATACAATCAAATGTACAATCTCTATGAAAGCCAAAACAGCTCCCTTACCCTTCAAGCATTCTTCACCTTTAAGCAGTACATTAAGTGATTTACATGAATTCCTCTTCTAGTTATAAACCGAGCCTTTCAGGGAAGCTTGAGTAGGAGCTAGCATAGCTATGGTACAAAGAATCTGGCACTAATTTGAAAGTGCCAAAGTCTCAATTTACTTACACAGGTAGCGAGGAATATAGGCTTTTGTTTTTTTTCCTTTTTCTTCTGCTAGGGTATTAGCATGAAGAAAATGAAATGCTTTAAAGAACATAAGTACTCCTAAGGTTAAAAATTTTTCAGACAACAGAAGACAGACCTGGGATCCCTCCAAGTTGAATGTCTGTGCATTATGACAGAGAAGCATGACATCTTTCTCCAGGTCACCCAGGCTCCGGTACTTATGATTACGAATTCTTTCCTAGGGAAATTTGGGATAAAATCGAGGAAAGAGGGAGAGAAAAAAATGCATCAATCATTACTTGGCTAACAAAGCCTGATTTTCCCTTTGTCTTCATAGCACACAGTCCTGCTGGGATGCACAACTCCAGAGGGCGCCATCCACAGAGACCACCCTCCCACTAATATTATTCTTGTGAGGGGAAGAAGGAAAAGTCTTAAATGCAGTGCAAATATAATAAAAGCTCACAGTACAATGCTTAAACAACACAGCCTGCTTTTTGGTGAGCGTCCCGGGGCGGGTAGCACTGCTAAGTCATAATTCTAAACATTTCAGTGAATTTAAGCTCACTTATCCACTGAAAACAATCAAGTTTGTAAACAAAGTAGCTACCTTTATTTTTTTGAAATCCACCGGCTTCCTAATTAATTCATAATATTCTGGTAATTCTTTCCTTGAAGGTAATTGAATGAAGACTTCACTGAGCTGTCGCCCTGAACTGCAGAGTGGGGGAAACAAAAGTGTAACTGATCATGTACTTTTGAGGAAAGGTTTTATTTCAGAAATTGTCAAAAAAAGAAAATTACATTGCATGCACACAGACGTGGGGCTCTTTAAATGAAGGAAAATCCCCCAACTATACGGGAGATTAATGCCCCTTGTGCTGACTTCATAATCACATTAAAATACCATTAGGTCCCCGATTCTGTCACACATGACATGGGAAGTCCACTTTGAGTTTCTCTTCCAGAGCGAATATCTTTCATTTTGACAGAAATATTTAAAATACCCTATTCGACCAAAAGTTCTTCTAAATGAATAATAGAGTTGATAAAAAAAATATAGACTATTTCCATACTCCTTTGTCTTCAGACTCATTTTCTATTTAGAAAATATGTTAGACTGTACTCTGAAAACTCAAGTGAAATGCTTTTGTCTGCACCTAGTGACTGTCTATCTTTCTGCTCTTATTCCTTTCAGAGCAGTTTATATACTGTGAACCACACATACCTTTATTATTATTTGCCGGTGCAACCCCTTCGTCTTGCCTAACTGCACTTCTGTGTATGTGGAGCAATTTGGGCAGAAAAGAACAAACATTTATCAAGTGTGCATGCCTCATGCTTGGGTGGGGGGGCGGGGGAGAGAAAGGAGGCTTTGCTCTCCCCCAAATTTACAGTAGCCTTATTTGAAAGGAGATTTAATAGCAACAAATGCTTAGCATTTTGTAATTTTAAAAAGCAGGTAATAAAACATAAGCCTTTAAATCACTTAATATTAGAAGCAGACAAGATTAAAGGGACAAAGGTATTAGTGATTTTGAATTCCATATCCTAAGACCTGATTTGGCCTCCCCAGATCACTAATAGCTCGTGAGGCATTGTATAGTCATTTCTCTCTCTCTCTCACACACACACACAAGGAAATCTTGCTTTTCTTATGATGCCATCTCCAATTCCTTTGTGAAGCCAGAAATATAAAAAAATACCCATAAATCCATGCCATGTAAATTTCAGAAGAGATCCTAGGAGTGTGCGAGAATGCTAGAAGCAGCAGCAAAGAATGAGTGACAATATGCTGTTTTAATCCACAGTCCCAGTTGTATAATTAAAAAATAATCATAATGACAGTTATCATAAAAAAGGCATGCGCAGTAACTCAAACGGTTGCCTAGCAACCAGTGAGGAAAATGCTGAAGTGCAAAGGGGCCTGCATAAATTAACCGAAAATCCTGTCAAAGGAATGGGCGAGTTTTTCTGTTATCCTGGGTTGCTGCCTTGTTTTATTATTTAATGCATAAATGGGTGTCATGAATACTAAATCAGGGGTGACCACAAGAGGTTTAAGATGATGGCAGTTTAGTACACTGGATTTCGAGATTATTGTGGCAAGACCCAAGGTATCTTCTTACACTTACAACGAATCCTACCCCCCCTTTTCCAGGTTGGGAAATGCACTTTTACCTCCAATTATTATACCACATTGCATAGACAAAAAGTATTATTTACATCCCTTTCAATAAAAAGCCACAATTTTTGGTCTCTTCTTCCACCATAATGAGATTAATACATACATTTTGTTTGAAAAGGAATATCTGAAATGCAGGGAGAGGAATTTATATTTTTCTATTTCTACTAGTGACTTCTTTATAACTTAATCCAAAAGTTAGAGCTCTTTGTAATCTTGGATCTCATACCTGACCCTCAGTGACATCTTCATGGTGTCATTTTCTGCATTACCAACAGATGGTGTCATTTTTCTATTGATGGATTACAAGTACAACTTTGCTTTGTACACCTGTGATGGACATACTCCATTCCAAAGGTGCTACTGGTGAAATGAGTAGTAAGCAGTTTGCACCAACAATGAGAAAACACTAAGGGGCAAAATGGCTCAACAATCTCGGTTTGATGTCTCTTGTCCTCAGGTAGAAATCCTAGACCCTAAAAGGAGACAAGTCCAGAGCTGACTGTGCTCATAAAGGAGAGAGCTGAATGTTCTGGACTCAGGGCCAATGCTATAAAATGAGAAAAACTTCTTGGATTCAAAAATAAAGGCCCACTCACTTTAATATCCACTTCCCTTCCAACTCCCTCCTAAGAGCTGAGCACACAGGCAAAAGGGAGGCCCAGAAGCTTCTAAGAAAGCCTTCATATGGCTGTGGTGGGTCCATCACCAGTCAAACCTCTTTTAAAGCTGCCTCACTTCACTCCCTGCAAATGGAGTTTGTACTGCTGACCTGTCTCTGGTCAGGGGAGCCTCTCTCCTGTGTAGCTCCCCTAACTCAAGCATCATGCTCAATCCCTCAGTTCTCACTAATTCCAAGCCTCCAGGCCTGACCCACCTCACATTCCTTCCATGGCTGGCAGGTCTCTACACTGTTCCTCTCATCAAACACTTCATTATCTGTCCAGGATCAAGAACCCATTCTCCATAAAAATGGAAGAAATCTTTCTAAATATTAAACTAATGCCTACAACCTCACTGCTCAGAACTTAATACTTCTATGTATGTTTTTCCCCCTCTCCTCCCCACAAGGTGGGAGGGCTGTACATGCACTCACATACATAAATCACTTTCCTCGCAGAGGCCATGGCCCTGACGCCAGCATAGACAGGTCCTGGTGGAATCTAGCTTTGACAGGACCTATAGACCACTTGCTAATGGAGCACTACAGTGGCTTACTTTGCTCCTAAACTAAAGGTGATAAAAAGTAAATAAGAAAAAAATGGAAGTAAAGCTGTCTGATAGTTTTGAATTCTTGGCATTTCTTTCTGAAACTTAAGCTGAGCAAAGGCTTTAATATACCTTTTCAGATTTTTCTTTTTCACTGCTGGAAAGTTTTTTTTTTTTTTTTTTAAAGCACAGAACAATGGATTAATTGTACAATGGTTTGCAGAAGGGGTTCTGTTTCCATTGAAATACTTATCCTATTCCCAAGTTATTTTCCATTATGTCATTTTACACAATTTAAGGCTTAACTATAAATTGCTAACTTCAAGTGTTCTGCTTCCCCTGACAAAAGTGATACTCACCCTCCTCCAAAAAAAGGATTCCACTGATGGACTGTGATTTCAGATTCATTTCACACAGTGATCACAGAACAAATCGTGAGCTTTGGTAAGACAAAGGGTGGGTGGGAGAGGAGTATGACCTAAAATACCAATTAAAGGAGCCCACAGTACTTGAGAGTTTACAGAAGCTGGCAGGCAAGCACAGTTCTTATCAACAGAAGTGAGCGGGCATAGGGACACATGACTACGATGTGCCATCAGGTGAGATGTTCCACAGTTATGTGCCTCCTGTATAAATGATAGTTTGCAAACCCTGTATGTATTGCATATAGCCACCTGTATGTATGTATGTACACATGTATACACATACACACACAATTAAGATTTCCTTTGCTATGCTTCACCTGGGTTCCAATTTTGTAGTACATCCACAAACTAAATGGCAATAATCTCACTTCTCTACTACCATGACTCTAAAATATTTATGCATAATTATAAAATTTACATAAATACCAGCTTTAATTTTACTGATATTTTAGGTAAAGTTGGAAGAATGTAAGACTGCAATCTACTCCTTTAAGGGGCTGGCTATTAATTTTTCCAAGCCCAAATTAAGGAGATGTTATAAGATGGGTGCTGGGCCTCCCCTGGTGGTGCAGCGGTTGAGCGCTGGGCTGCGAAGCTGCCCGCAGCCTCTGCAGCACCCGTTCAATCCCCAGCCATTGGCGAGGGTCCCACATGGCGCCACAGACCCCTCTTGTCTCGCCCGCTGCTCCCCTCAGCAGTGTATTTCGTCGGTCTGCCTGTTCTGTTTCCCGCTCTGACTCTGGTGAATCCTCTCACCATCCCACGCTTCTGACTATACCCAGTGTGCTTGTATAAATAAATAAATCTTAAAAAAAAAAAAAAGATGGGTGAGAAGTTTGATTTCTGTTTGGGTTTTATTTTTGTGGCTGCTCTATGATTATTCTTTTCACCTGCCCAAGCTGATCTGCTAACAAGAATTCCTGGGGGATACTTTAGAAGAAAATCTTAACAAAAGTTACATAGGTGTTCTCTTATGTAATAGACAGTAAACATGTGGCTGGCTATCTTCCTTCCTTAAGAATATGATGCCATGATTTAGAATATACACTTAGAGTTGGAAGAACTTTACAGAACAGTCATGATAGTCCTACAAGAATCAAATGCAGGGAAGCAGCTGGGTAAACTTTGAAAAGTGAGTCAACATTTGGAGGGCAGTGACTGAGAACATATTGTTGCTTTCAGGGTCAGGTTTCTGTGACATTTGATGCATAATATTTAATGATGCACACAGACCACAGCAATACTCCCTTTATCCAGAAGTCCCCCAAAATCCTCAGCCAGACAGGTAGCAGGTATCACAAGCCCCTGAAACACTCAGTATTCACTAGGGTTTCTCTCATCTGAATCTTACTGAGTATTGATTGACAATAATTCCAAACACCTTTGGAAATCTGACTTCCCCACCTCCTGAATCATGTACGAGGTAATAGCAAACACCAGAATGGGATGGGGGTCGATTTGCTTTTGGTAGTGGAAGTGGTAGCTGTTTAAAAAATCACCCAAGGGTCATGTTTAAGGATTATGGATACATAATGAGCCTGAGTTATCAAGACAAGATTACATCAGATCAGTGTGCGGTAAATGACCCAATGTTAAGACATTAAAGGGCTACTCTGTTCAATAAGAAAAGCAGCAAGGTTTCATCGAGAGTTTTGAATACAATCATACTCTGATGCTCAGTTTTGCTTTTGGTAATCTATTCTAGGCTGAAATATGGATAAATACGGATATCAAGATGCTCAACACAGTATTACTTAACTAAATAATTTAGAGCAGTCAAAATGTTTAACAACTGGGATGCTAAGCGCATAGAATGATGTATCTTTAAATGATGCACCTAACAGAATGGAAGAATGCTTGTTCTGATTTTCAGTGGAAAAATAAACACAGGATATAAAATTGCAAATACTGTATACAGTGTCAACTATGTTTTTAGGAAGGCATAAACCAAGGACCAGAAGGAGTTATGCCAGAGCAAAATTAAATGTCAGTTATAATGTACTCTTATTCAACAAGATGAAAATTTACAATCTAATGTAATTTGGAACCATATTACTATTTATTGGGTTACCTGCTTTAAAAACATGCTGTAAGTCAAAAATCTAATCTGATTTTTTCCCAGAAAAAAATATTTAAGAGGCATACAATCAACCTTCATTTGTATCCGGATAAGGAGCACATTTCACCAATTGACATCATCTATCATATAAAGCCAATAAATATAGAATATAATAGAACAGAATAATTCTCTAACATTTTAATGTGATATAGTGTGACTATTAGAATCTACTGCAAAAAGTTTCTATTTAGGGTCTCCCTGGTGGTGCAAGGGGTTAAGCACAGCACTGTGAAGCTACCCGCTGCCTCTGCAGCACCAGTTCGATCCCGAGCCTACCAGGGAGCCACACACATGACACAGCAGACCTCTCCTGACTCACCCGCTGCTCCCCTCAGCAGTGTATTTCAGTCTGCCTGATTTGTTCCCCACTCTGTCTCTGGTGAGTCCTCTCACCCCGTGCACCTCTGGCCTGTACCCCAGTTCTTGTGTGCATAAATAATCTTTTTTAAAAAGTTTCTATCTTCACAATTTTCTCATAAACTTACAACAAATCAGGTGTTCATTAGGACCTGAGGTTCAGAAAGTGTTATTTACTTGTTTATGTGAAAAACATTTTGAAAAGATGCTTCAGAAGTTTTATGATCATTTGGACTTTTTAAGCAATATTGACTCAGGATATCTAGTTTCTTGTCTTTTCTCACTTGACATTTCTAATAGCAGGGGTAGGTGTAAAATTCTCACTGTCCATCTATCCCAACATCATCCCTAAAAGGGCCTGCTGCTTTCTCAGCCACTTCAGTTGCTTTCATCACCTCATCCTGCAGACCTGGACAGGAGGAAAAAATGTCTCCCTTCCAAAACTTCCTGACCTACCCTTCCCTTCCACTCCATAGCCTTCCTTTGATCCTTCTCCTTCATAATGGTGAAAACACTTCAGAGCTTTTGACTGAATTGTGAGCAAACTCAAAGGTACCATGCCTTTGTAAACAAACAAAAATCAAGTCTCCCCACCTGAGCTGCGAGGCCCATATGTCACTTTGACAAAGGAGTGGGTCGATGCTTTCTCCTGTAACGGCCATTTCAGTAAATTCTTAAGACAGACACATGAAATGTGATCCTAAAGGAATTAGGCAGATTTCCCCCTAATTTACAAGAACATATATGCCCAAATAACTGCCATTTTCCAGAGCAAGTCATTTTTTAAGAATCAGAATAGTTAGAGTGGTTTTGAACTTTATCAGTTCTTCAGAAAATTAGTTTTGTTATTTCCAGCTGGGACTCTTTCTCCTTCCTCAGAGAGGGATCGTTGATTCTGGTATTGGTCTGGAGCTCTGAGACACAGAAACCCTGGACTTTTGGGCCAGGGTAATGCTTAAAGCCTAGGGGTGGCCTTCTGTGCCTCTGAAGGCAGGTGGATTAAAATTAAACTTCCTTGTGGACTGACCCCCTTCTGTAGTGGGTGTAACTGGCTGAGCATCATGTCAAGTCAGCAGGATTCAAAGGAACCTATTCTAACATCTGAAGGTATCAATATCTGTAATGAGGGCAAAAAGTATGAGTGTACATTTCCCCAAGTTGTTTCTTCCTGAACCAAATGCAATGCCTGAGCTCTCAGCATTGTCCAAAGTGTGCATTATGGAACATGAGCTTAATGGATTATTAACAGAGTCCACTGAAAGAGAGTTCATTAGTCCAATGAGTTTGGGATGCTGGGTTGAATAAAACTCAACAGGTTACTTTACAGCAAGACTTCCCAGTACCTCTAACTGCACTGGGAATTCCACTCAGGACCACACTCTGGGACTCACCATCCCCAACATGGCATTAGGCTCTTCCCTCACCACGCTGCTAATACACAAGATAAATGATCAGCCCTGATGCTGACCCCAAAGTAAATGATAAAGAGAATAAATACTCTTCACTAGAATTAAGGTTCTCTAAAAGTATATCCACTTGACCACACTGCTATTTCATGGCAATTTCTCTGTAATCTAATTAGAGCTCTTAAACGCAAAGGTAGCTTGGACTTGAAAACCATAGTCACAGTGACCCTCCCCCATTCAAAGAAATACCGAATGTCTGGTGCCAAGGTTGGCTAAAAATAAATTTTCTCTAAAAGAGTTCTTGGCTGGTCCTGGAGGGACAGTCAATACTAACAACATAATCACAACATCAAGGGCTGATAATAGCCATGGAAAGAATTCAGATTTCCTGGGAGGGAGTTATGTAGGACACTACATAACACCACACACACACAGACACTCACGACTTTCCCTTTGCCCACATTTCTATAAACAGCATCATATTAACTCACACTCAGGAGTTACCTCAACATTCTCCTCTTCTGTCAGCTGCCCCAAAGACCTGTCAATCATACCCCTGAGTACTTATTCTCTGGTCTTCACCCCCATTTCCTGTGCTCTGCCCCTCCTCCCTTGCCCCAGTGACCCAGTCACACTAAGATACCCATGGTCTGAGGGGATCCTGCTTTTCCATATGCCTAGGGCTGCCTACATTCCTTGGACTGGGTTCCTCTGCCTTGTCCCCAACCCCCACCTCCCTGTAATCTACTTGGGGGAACCCCACTGTGCCAAGCTTGCCTGAGGCTCACCCCACACCTCATTTTCCACCCACACATACACTTTATTCATCCTATCCATTTGCATTGTCCTTTATATTGCTCTTTCCAACTCTGCTTTCAGGCCGTCCATTTTATTAACCTCCCCCCACCTTCTCAATACTTGTACAGAGAAGGGCAGATAGAAAATGCTCCATGCTTTTGAGCACATGAAGTAAACATTTTTAAAAAGAATGAAAATCCCGCTGTGAAGAATTTATCGCATCACAATGCAGCCTCTCAACACATATACTCAGGTGAGGGGTGGAGTGGAAGGAAATACATGTGACAGTAAGGGATGAGACAGACCCCCCAAACTCCTGAGGACGCACACTGAGCAAGCCCTTTGCTTTGCCTCTGGAAATGATTGTTTAAATGTATCCTCAGTAAAAATGAACTTACCTATGTCCTAACTACCTATGGACACAGTGTCTCCTCAAAAAGCCCAAATAGGGCCTCCCTGGTGATGCAAGGGGTTAAAACGCAATCTTTGGGCCTCCCTGGTGGCACAAGGGGTTAAGCACCACATTATGAAGCAATCCACAGCCTCTGCAGCACATTCCATCCCTGACCAGCCAGGGAGCTACCCACATGGTGAAGACCTCTCCTGACTCACCTGCTACTCCCCTCAGCAGTGTATTTCAGTCAGTCTGCCTGTGCTGTTCCCCACTCTGTCTCTGGTGGATCTACTCACCCCCCCCCCCCACATCTCTGGCCTGTACCCCAGCTCTTGTATGCATAAATAAATCTTTAAAAAAATAAAAATAAAATGCAATCTATGAAGCTAGCCTCAGCCACTGCAGCACGAGTTTGTTCGCTGGGCAGGAGCTACCCACATGGCACAGCAGACCTCTCCTGCCTCTCCCCCTGCTCCCCTCAGCAGTGTATTTCAGTCAATCTACCTGTTCTGTTTCCTACTTTGTCTCTGGTGAATCCTCTCACCCCCCTACAACTCTGGCCTGTACTCTAATTCTTGTATGCATAAATAAATATATCTTTAAAAAAAAAAAAAGCCCAAGCATGGAGCCTCCCTGGTGGTGCAAGGGGCTAAGCACAGCACAATGAAGCTATCTGCAGCCTCTGCAGCACCAGTTTAATCCCCAGCCAGCCAGGGAGCAACCCACATGGTGCAGCAGACCTCTCCTGCCTCTTCCGCTGCTCCCCTCAGCAGTGTATTTCAGTCAGTCTGCCTGTTCTGCTCCCCACTCTGTGTCCGGTGAATCCTCTCACCCTCTGCAACTCTGGCCTGCACCCCAATTCTTGTATACATAAATTTAAAAAAAAAAAGCCCAAGCATAACATTGGGGGCTTACAATACACACTATAGTGGTTATTAATTCACTTTTCATGGCCACATAAGTGATGGAAGGGGGGAAAGGAGTTCAAGCTTAGCCTTGTTCACTGGGCTGCACATTTCCCCTGCATGAAGCCATTTAGACCAGAAAACCTCTTTTCTATAGATGCGGGCAACAGTGTTTATTCAAGCTGGCTCATTATTTAAACTGCCCAAACTAATAAAGTCAAGCATTTACTGATTCAATCCAGAAATTCAAATTCAGACTCAGTTCTTTCTCATCATATCAAAAACACAACACACTTCCGGACATCCCCTAATGGTTGTGTGTCTGGCTTCCAGGATCTATCATAGTTTACTGACTGCCAATGAGAAACATCAAAAATTGACAGTCATGACCAACAGTTTTGTCTCCTGAAACTGATACGAGAAGGTAAAATTCACCCCCACTTATATAAGTGAATCCCAAAACTTGGTGATGGTAATCATTCTGAAAAACAGAATAGAGCTTCCGATCTTCCTGAGCTTAGGTTGAATCCTACACTGGTTGGGGGAGAAATGCCATAAAGAATATTATAGGGGGGACCTTCAGGGGGGCCCTCTCTGGTGCTGCAAGGGGTTAAAACGCAGCACTATGATGTTATCTGCAGTCACTGCAGCACAAGTTTGATTCCTGGCCAAGGAGGTGACCCACATGGTGCAGCAGACCACTCCTGTCTCATCCGCTGCTCCTTTCAGCAGTGTATTTCAATCAATCCACCTGTTCTGTTCCCCACTCTGTCTCTGGTGAATCCTCTCACCCCCCCCCACATCTCCGGCCTGTACCCCAGTTCTTGTATGCATAAATAAATCTTTAAAAAAATATTATTGGGGCAACTAACAACAGTGGCATATGGGTGGTATAGATGGTCCATTGCTATTTCAACTCACTGAAATAAGTGTTATTTTCAATATATTAATAACAAGGGCTAACCCTGGTGGATCACACATATCTATCTCTCCCGTGTCAACTGACATCCCAATCTCACAATAATCCTGAAGACAAAAGCATTTTGGCTTTCCTCCTAACAGAAGCAAAGGCACACAAAGATTAAACAGCTGGATTAGAATGCTTACAACCGGGACAAGTGGACCCAGAAGTCACGCCCTGAACCCAAGCCCATGTGCAAAGCTTCTGCACACCTGCACGCACACATGTGGCGGTGAACTCAGAACGCGGGACACAACATGCATGTGTGTGCTTCTTTGTGGGCTGCAGGAGACCCAGGCACCATAGGTGCTCTTCAATAAGCTTCTAAACCAAGACAGCACAAAGTAAAGAGGCCTCGGATGTAAGACAGAAGGTGAGCTGCAAGGGAGGGCAAAGCAACAGAAACCCAGCTCCAAGTGATGCAGGTTGAGCAGGTGTGCGGGTGGCTTCCGGCACCTTTGCAAGAACAGCATTTGTAGAATGGACACACCCGAAATTAGAACACAGCACAAAATAACTTCAAAAGCCAAGACAGTTGTTTTAAAATATCCGTGCCTCCAGCTCCCACTCCAAGTTGGGACCATCTGGAGGAATTTGCTTCCAAAGGCCAACCCTTAATTCATTGGTCTGTTGCTTGCGCCAAGGATACCTGTATTTAGAGACAGGGGAATACAAGACAGATCCTGACCTGTTTCCTTCTATTTCCAACTGAGAATTACTGGGCACCTTCTCCACGTTACACCTGTGGTAGAGTAGAAAGAACACTAGAGTCAGAAGACCTGGGTCCTTGTCCCAGCCCAGCTCCTTCCTCCTAGGCTGGGAGACCTTGGGTAATTCATTTCACTCTCCAAGCCTGTCTCCTCATCTACCTGCCTTGACTACCTCATGGGATTGTGGTGAACCTGGGGTTACATTTGGAACCTCCTTCTGGAAAAAAAAGTGCCAATTTTCAAAAATGGGGGGAGGAGGGTTGTTTCCTAACCTCTCTGGGACATTTCTGGCTTCTCCCAAATGCAGACATGCCCATCACCCTTGCCCCCTCTCCATCCACACACGTTCTGCATGGGCTTCAGGACACACGTCCCATCCATTGTTCCAGAAGCAGCATTTTCTGGGGTGTGGCAGGGGTGGGGGGAGTCATGTGATCTTGGGAAAGTGGCTTTACTCTAACAGTCTTGTTCACCATTTACAAAAAGATAATACTTACCTCAGAAAGTTGTGCAAATTAAATAGGATACTGTACTGTATTATAGCAATCAGCAAATATGTCTCCAAACCACAGCCCAACCCGGTTTCCGAACACCATCTAGATGGTCTGCTCTACTTCCCAGAAGTCTATTCTTTTCCAACAGAGGTGGATGAGCTAATGATCTTCGCTAAATGACACTAACCCTCCACCTGGGGTCTTTGGCCCTCCATGGGCCTCTAGAGAAACCTCTTCAGTTAAAGTTATTGAAACCGCTATGCTGGTGCCCCTTTGTGTGGCAACAGAGAAGTCGCTACAGATTTGGCAAATCAAGAAAACCCATGCTAAGATCCTTCATCCCATCTAGATTTTTCTCTCTGTAGAAGACTCTGACACAGTCTCCATCTAGCCCCTTCGAGGCCCTCCTCAGAGCCACTGCTGAAACTGCTTGAAGACAGTGGGAAGACCTGCAGAAGGGAAAAGCCTCAACCATGGAGTGGCAGGCAGCGTGGCTGTATTCCAAGACTAGAGAACTCAGTGGACTGTGTGAAGAAGGGAGAGCAGGTTAGTCAGGCCAGTTGGGGATGGCTCCCTCCCATGATGAGGAGTCTAAAAATCATCAGGTAGGCAAGGGAGGCTACTGGAAGTTCTCAAGTAACAGTAGGACATGAGCCGACTCGTGCCCCAGAAGGAAGCGAGGAGGAGGAGCAGACCAGGTAGGGAGCAGGTGCAGTTATCCCAGGCCTGGTAGTGGGGCTTCATGAACGCAGTGCCCTGAGGTGAAGGAGAGGTGCTTAGAGAGAAGCTTGGGAGTGTATTGAGGGCCCCTGGCATGAAAGTGCATATTAGGAATAAGGCACAAAGTGGGAGCACTTTTACCATCGTACATATGGGACTCCGGGTTGATGATAGTGTCAGCTGAGGGGATACAGAAGCTGAAACAGACCCTGTTGTCTCTTAATGTATAACAGTGATGGAAGAGAAACCTGGGAATGACTAATCTGATGCTAAGCATTTTGCAGAATACACTGAAAATAATTTGGAGAAAGATGGACGTGGTTCTATGATCATGATCTGAGACCAATAGCGATTACAATTCAGTAGCGATGTGAGATCCCAGAAAATTAATTTCAAGTGATCCTGGTAAGGAACATATGGGGACAGACCTATACAGTGTGTCAGCAATCTGATGGGTGGGAAGGGAGGGGTGCAAACCAAAAAACAAAAATAAAACCCAGAACAAAAAGGCATAGATCTGTGTGAACTATTTCCTAATAAAATATACTGTGGAGAAAATAAAATAAAATATACTGTGCTCTCCCCGTGATCATCTATCTCTTCACATAATGAATGTTCTTCCATTTGCTACTACTTTGTTCCCCTTCTCATATCTGCTCTGAGGTCTCTGCCTTCTTTCTTTCCATTTTAACTGGGATCACGGTTCGTCAGCCTTTGGAAACAGTCTGTCCCTGGCTCTTCGACACTTCTACTCTGTGAAGGAACTTTCTCTTTCTGCTCCTGCCATCATTTCCAAATCTACAGCCACTTTAATTTTTATTGCAGATAAAACCATTTTCTAAAGCTCAAATACAGTCAACAATTGAAGTTAAAATTCTGTTAAGAGTATATATTTTTCCTAAATATCAGACTACAATGACCCAAGATGATGTGAACAACTTTGTTTTGGCTTTTTCTGGTAATGTGGGTCAGCTAATCTTTTATTTATTTTTTTTTCAGCTAATCTTTGAAATGGATTTCTTTTCCTCATGTAAAAACACTGATGTGCTTTATTAGATCAAACTGTATGCTGTTTTGCTCAATAAAATTCTCACACTTCACAAGAAAAATGCAAAAAAAAAAAAAAAAGTATGCTACTACCAGTTTGTTTTGCAAGGGCAGTATGGCCACTGGTGTGAACGGGTCACCTTAGACGGAAGCCTCAGAACAATGAGCGATGGAGGGAAGCCTTTGGCACAGTAAATACCTATGTGCACTTCAGGTAGTGTCTTTGGAGGAAAAAACCGTGGAACAAGGCAATTGTTTTTTACCAAAAGCCCGTCCCTTCTGCAGAATGAGTTGACTACAGGTAGGTAACTCAAAACAGTAGCTCAACTTTACTCAAGATGAACAAAATGCTATAAATAACTGTTCTGCAAAAGTCATTTGTATAGCTAACTATACAGGACTTAAACAAGTACACTGTGTCTTAGGTTTGTGGCATAACAAATTCTTAGAGAGGTGCTATAACGAAATGGAATGAAATGTTGGCTCTCTTTACCCAGGTAAATGCCATTCATTACAGTAAAACTATTTCTTTTTTTCTAAAAGCAACCATAAACACGAGATGCTGTCACAGTATTTGAGTATGATGGATCCATGTGAGCCCTTCCTCCCTGAATTCCCCATGTTCAACAACATCAGGTAGTAGGCTACCTCCTCCACTGTGCATGATCGATCCAGAGAGGGCACGCTTCACAAGGTTTATACCCTCTGGTCTTATTTGGCAGTACAGGACTGGGGAAAAAAAAGGGAGGAAAAAGGGTCCCTCCAAGTCAATGATTTTCTTGAAGACGAGAAGAGTTAAAATTCAGGATAAGCAGAGACTTTCACCAGGACTTATGAAAAAGAGGGGCAAGAACAAGACAAGTCCAGCCTTGGGGTAGAGAGCAGACCCCGAAGCATGTTAGGGAGGATGCAGCCCCATGTGCCAGGGTTGCACCCACCGATTGGATGGGCCAGGCAGCAGACTCTTGCCTCCCTCTCTGCTTTTCTGGGCCCATCCTAAAAGCTGGAGCAGAAGCCCAAAGTCTTTGAGAACAGCAGGGCTGGCCCATGCGGAATGTCCCACTGAGGTCTTTAAACAAACTGTTAGAGAAGGAGGTGACAAAAACCCCCTCATGTTCCGTTTCCAAATTTTTTTAGGGATGAGAACAATGCTTGGATTTGAAAAGCAAGGGATAATAAATGTTGGACAAAAGCTATTGATAGGATAAAGTCTATGAAGATGCTTCAAATGAGGGACCTCCCCTGGTGGCACAGGCGGTTGAGCACAGTGCTGTGAAGCTGTCGGCAGCCTCTGCAGCATGGGTTCGATCCTGGCCAGCCAGCGAGAAACCCACATGGCACGGCAGACCTCTCCTGTCTCACCCGCTGCTCCCCTCAGCAGTGTATTTCAGTCGATCTGCCTGTTCTGTCCCCCACTCTGGTGAATCCTCTCATCCTCCCGTGCGTCTGGCCCGTACCCCAGTTCTTGTATGCATGAATAAACAAATCTTAAAAAAAAAAAGATGCTTCAAGTGAGTTGAAGTGTCCAGTTGCAAAGTAATTACATTCCAAAAGAGTATATAGATTGCTGCTGCTAATGTTTCAGAAATCACAGAAAACAAAAATGGAACCAGAAGACTAAAGATAAGCCAATGTTCCAATTTCAAAATGAGAAAGGAAATTTGAGACACCAATGCTTGATGTGGACCCTTGTTAAAATTTAGAAGAAATTATTCAGATGCCATGGGGCTATTTAGAGAAGATAAATAACATCATTAAGTAGCAGTAGGGGGTCTCTTAGAAAAAGCCATGGCAAGCTAACCTCATTTTATTCTTTCAGCAGGGTTTCGAGGTTGATAGATTAGAAAGGACATAAACACTGTGTCTCTTTGGTTTTAGCCTTTCTTGATAACCTTGAGAAAGGAGAGATAAATGTGGGTTACAGTACAGCCTGTTCGTGAGTTCACAGGTGATGATTCAACTTTTAGGATTACTGGTCAAAAAATTCATGTCAACCGATGTGATTTTCAGGAGCATACGGAGACATGGCCTTTGTCCTTTAGAAATTTCTCAGGAATAGCATATAGCAAATTTTTAAGAGGACAAAAACTCAGGAAAAACAAGTATACATGATTTTAAAAGGCATAAAAACTCAGAATTACATCAATAGACTAGAATGACAGGACAGAAATCAATAAAATGGTACTGCATGGGGATAAGAATAAATTCAGTAGATAAAGAGTTCCAAATGCTAAGTTGCAAGCTAACCTTGGCAGCATTCATGTGAGAAAAGACTGGTGTGTGTTTTAGGGAGTGGGAATTTTTCAGCAAGTCACATGTTCAGTCTGAGTTAGTTCTGTGTCAAGCTTCCTGGAAAAAGTTGAGCACACTCTTTTAGTTACATTACCAGAATTTTGGTGTCCAGAATAAGGAAACAAATCACCCCATAGATTGGAGTTCTGGGTGCAAAGTTCTAAATGTGACACTAAGAAAGAAAAAAAGGCCTACGGAGAGGGGGGCCAGTGTGGTGAAAGTCTAGGGATCACTCAGAGCAAACTGAGGGGATTCAATCTGAAGAAGAATGTCCCAAAATGCATAGGCTCACAAATATTTTCAAGGGCATTTCTAGGAATGAAAATAGATTTATACTCTACAGGTATAAGTAAAAGCTGGAAGTCAGAGTGCTGAGTCCATTTTAACACAGGAAATGACCACTTTTGGTCTCATGAACTGCCTCCCATTAACTGCTTCCCCACCGTGGCTGGAGGACGGTCAGCCAAAGGTGGTGTTGAAGAACACATTTGGGCTTTGGGATGTTGGTCCAGACAGCATTAAGCATCCTCTTTTTTTATCCAAGTAATCACAGCCCTGTCTCTGTAGTTGGGGTAGTTCCATCAGTCCCTACTTTTCACCATATCCTTCTACCGCTCATCCCAGGGGCAATTTTAAAGGATACAAATGCAAATAGGAAAACTATCCTTTTTGAAGAAATCACCTTAGGTTAGATTTTACAGAAACTCAAGAGCATGATTTTAAGTCTAGATAAGCAGAAAACAAAGCATGCCTAGCAAGTCAAAACAAAGCTTTCTGATACCACGTGACATAAAGGATTTGTTTTTGCTTTTTTTTGAGAAAATAAAATGGTGGGGACAAGTAGCAATGACCAGTACTACCACTAGTAGCAATTACTGCACAAAGATTTTACATTTATGAATCACACAAAATTATTTATGAGGTCAAATGCTGAAAAGCATCCTCTTTTTTAAAAATGAGGCCTGATGCTGGAAACAAAGGCAATAAATAGACATTTAAATTTTCCAAGTTCTTCATAAAAAAATAAAGATATATCTGTCCCAGAATCGTGCAAGAACTTTGGGGGGAAAAAAAACCCCTCCTGAGAGCTAATTAATTCTTATGTATCAGTTAAATATAGATAGCAGTTCTTATTTAATACACTGCTAATCTGCACAACTGTCAGAACCCTAACATTTGACTGAGGTGATGGGAGGAAGATTAGTACAGGTGGCATTTCTCTCACAGGTAGGGTGAGTTACTATATTAGCAGCTGACTTTAATGTGCAAAAACCTTAACACATGGAGAGAGACATTTCCCAGCAGCATTTTCTAAAACCAACCAAAAATATGACAACGTATCTAATTAAGGCCCTCCTAATTTGAGTGCCTCCTACTTGAGCACCAAGTTTGGTAAGAGAAATAAAAAATATAAATAGCAGAAGTGCTTTTTCTACAGGATTACTAACATGAAATATACATGAAACATGCAGTGGTGGGGAGTTGAGTACATACTCCCCGGTACCTAGCTAAATGTGGGAGCAAATAGAAGAGACCTAGGATGGGATTTTTCAAGAAAAAGTTAAATAAAACCAGAGGAAGGAAAAATTACTCAGTGTCTGCATGCTGAAATATTTAAATATCTTTTCCTTACAATACAACTGAAGACATGCTCAACAATCAGTCCCAGTGAAACTGCATTTTCTGTTTTGGGGAGTGAAGAGAAGGAAATCATCAGCAAGGACACTTTATATTGCTCACAGCTCCATCCACCCACCTGATCAGCTATAAATAGTCTGAAAGGCTGATTATTAATAATTAAACTGTTCAAAGAGCTTGGGTTGTACTAATTCATCTAATCTTTCTAATACCTCTAAAGGCAGGTACTCATTCCATTTTGTGGATGAGGAAATTGAGGCTCAAGGAGGTTAAATTGCCCAAGTGCCCCCACAGATAGCTGCTCAGGTAGGAATTCTACAGGTAGGAATCAAACGCAGGAAGTTAAATCGTGGCAAGAGCTTATGTTTTCTTACCGTGCGATGCTTGGCTGCTCTAACCTCATGCTACTGTTTTGGTGTGGTTTCCAGGAAAGTGGTCAGCTCATAGTCCTATTCAGGAGGTGAAAAGGCTGTTGAGCCCGCAGGTAATATAAATGAGTGAAGTGGGCCAGGCTGAAAAGCCTGATGATATATAGCAACTCAGACTCCTCACCGGAGGGCTGACAGTGGGTGATGGGGACTGTGCAAACTAAAGCACCACAGTCCAAAGGGAGGGGTAGTCTCCTGGTCACTCCTACTGCGTGTTACCTTAGGGAAATCTGGGCAGAGTGCAGCTAGAGTTTTAGGTTTTTTTTAAAAGGGAGAGAATAAGTCCTGAAGTTTTATATGTTTGCTTTGCACCCCTCTCCCCACCTTTTTTCCTAAACAGAAAGCATGAAATAAAAGTTTGTTGGCCATATGTGGTCCACCGACTGGTGACCTCTTTCACACTATTAAAGGGAAGATAGTCACCACCCTGAAATAAAAGGTGTAGCTTCTACCCCTCCAAGACCCCTTCCTGGCACTTCTCAGTGTTACAAAAGTCCTAGCCTCACTCGGCAAGTAATAAACCAAATGCTGTCAAATATCAAGTCATACCTCGTCATAGAAACAGATGTATCTCTCTCCTAAAACAAAGGCAAAAGACAAGCTAGAGGTCTATGCAGAGTGATCCTCTACTTATTTTTTCCTTACAATCGAGACTGATAAAGTAGGTGCAGTTGTCCAAGTTGACTTCTTGGAAATTGTTCCTGCCTATGGCAAAATCGACCGGGAAAGCTGGAGGCAAACACAAACTTGACAGAGTTACTGATTCTTGGTTTACAAGGAAGTTTGAGTTGTTCACTGTGGGCAAAAAATGGACCAGCGGCCAAATTTCCTCTCCTGGATTGCTCTTGCTCACTTGGGTCAGTGATCAGCTTATCCAAACCCAATACAAAGGGGCTCCTCTAGCCACTCAGAATTCTTGGAGGAGATGATTTAAAATAGCAAGCAGGACATCTAAGAGACTTGGTAGGTGAATGGGGGCAAGAAATTCTTAACCTTTCACACACATCCCCTCCTATCCTCCTTTCAACATTTCTGAAAACCCCATGCAGGTAATATAATACAGACTTAATGAAATCCTTTGTTGGGACGCTTCTTGCTTTGTATACTAATCTTTATAATGAGCTTTCCTTCCTGGTATAAAACATATACCAAAGTCACACCGACAAACTAAAATTACAACTTAGTTATGTTAAAGAAATGTAGAGTGTCCAAAAATGTTGGTAACTATAAGCCAATTCATACCACTATGAAATTTCGAGAAAATATTGAATTGTTTTGCTTCCTATCAATTTTTCAGCTGGCATGAGATGTGTCCTCCCTAATAAAACTATCAAGTAGAATCCAAATCAACTAACCAA
Source organism: Talpa europaea (assembly GCF_964194135.1). Taxonomy (NCBI): domain Eukaryota; kingdom Metazoa; phylum Chordata; class Mammalia; order Eulipotyphla; family Talpidae; genus Talpa; species Talpa europaea. The sequence goes on from NC_140074.1 coordinate 35,585,662, forward strand.
AATGTAGCCTAACTAGTTTATCTAGCGGATGGGGATGACTGACACCATGAACTATCTTTGCTTTGGTTTTCAAATCATTGTTCCTCGTTTAAAATGGTTTGGAGGTAGTGTCCAGTGCAGTTTTCCTAAATTTCACATTCAAAGTGCCATGAAAAAAGATAAGTTTGCCGTAATCCCACACTGTTTAAATAGTATTAGGTAAGAGGTGGCTTAAACAAGTGTTCAGACATTCAAATGTGTCTGAAGAAGGTACAGTATCTTTGGTCAAGCATCTGCTGGGTTTTAAACCGTCTTAATAGAAAATAATTACCTTAAATATGCTAGAATTTTTTTTCCCCCTTTTAACAACACAGTCCCCCAAATAATTTCACTCTTATTCTGGTCCCCTTTCACATACATGGTATTTTAGAGGTCCTGTAAGAATCCAGTTTATATTTTCTTCAAAATGCTATGATTTAAATTCCTATCCAAATATCTTAAGTACTACACGGGAAAACCTCAGACAACATGGCAGTAGCAGAGCCCCTAAGAAAAGGGTACAAAGTTTCTGTTATCTTTAGATTGGAAGCCATGAAACCCAAAGCAGAAAGAACCTTAAATCCCCAGCGTACACCTTCATAAATCCTGCTCTTCAGGTCACATCCCTTCTACAATATTTTGGTGAGGATGATCAAGGTGAAGGAAGGAAACGCTTACCTGTCTTTGTAGTTTATCACAGTATCGATGATGGCGTTCATCTGCTTTGTCAGTTTGGGGGGATTTGGTGATAGTTTCTCCGCAGGGGGGCGGCCTCTTCTCTTCTTAGCCTTTTCCACATCTTCTTTCACAGGATCTTTATCCACATTTCTTCGTCTTTTTCGCTTCTTCAGCCGTACTTCCTCTTCCATTTCTTCCAAATTGCCGTCTTCAATGGCCTGTTAATAGGAAACAAAGGAGAAAATGTCAAGGCAAGGAAATAACCAAGACCAAAAAAAAAAAAAAAAAAAAAAAAAATCCAACAATTTGAATAACTAGAGTAAAATGGAAGCTAACAAAAAATAGTAATGAAACTTCACAGTAATCAGGGGCATCAGAAGGGAAGCCCACCATATTGGATAAATGCATCTTTAACTCAAGTCTACTTCACAAGCAAAATACGTTGAAGGCCCAGAACATTGACAGTAGAGAAGAATCTGACGAGTATTAGAAGATATATAACATTTATGTATTTGAAGATAACTGAATCCAAATGAAATTTTAGCTCAACGTAAGGAAAAAAAAACAAAACCTCAATTGTCTCATGACTGTAAGGAGGGAAAAGGTAAGCAACAAAAAAAGGGTGGGTAAAGACAAAATTTTCCCTAAATATACAGCTTTACAATCATACAAGCTTTGACCTTTTCTTCTTTAAGAGTTTATCAATTTATTCATAATTCACAACATAAATCAAAATTCCATCCAGATTTTGTTCTAACGTAGCAATTAGTAAACAAGGAGAAGCATAAGTACAAAGCCACATTTCTGGGTAAACGCACTTAAATCACCCGATAAAGAACACACACACACAAACAACACACACTTTTTCCAATTACCTGCAAACGCTTGCTTTAAACCAGAGCCAGCAGCACTAATGCAGAGAGATAATAAAATAGCTATAAAAACAACCAGGTATAAAAGAAACCTGTTCATAAATGGCTAAAAGATCCATATGACAGATCCAGAAGTCTAAACTTTTTTCCCCCCTGACATATATCAAAACTTAAGAAAAATAAAGAGAAAAGAAAACTGCAAAGAGAACAAAAACAGATTAAAGAAAATTTGACCATGGAAGAGAATTTTTTTTTAAATCCTTTAAATTACATTTCAAGATTGCTTTCTCACACAAAATAACTGATGTTGTTATTTGTTCCTCCTGCCTCTCAATATTGCCTCCAGTATGCAAATGCTAATCAATCCTTTCTCGTAGCTGAAAGAGCTCTAATCATAAGGCAATTACCTTCATTTCTCCACAGCACCAAACATGGCTAATATTTATGATCATGTGAGTATAACAATCAATATAAAGAGTGATTACAGCTCAGACATAATTTCTTTCACTTATGTACAATGCCTCCTGAAAAAGAAAGGGTTTGTGAAGAAAACCTGGTGCAGAACACAAAACAACCTGGCATGTTAAAAATGCCAGTGGGATTAAAAAAATGTTTTCTATGCATCCTCCAATGTGCAAACCCACAGAAGCAACATGCACACAGACAGAATCCTAAGGGACAGTCTGAGCCTAGGCCTTAATAATCAAAAGACAATTTCCATCACGATCCTACAGTGCTCAGATAACCAACTATGAAGGAGGCGAGATCTGATGAGTTATGAGGAAAAAGGAAAAAGGAAAAAAAGCTTCACATTATTTCATTAATATTCATTCACCTAAAAGCAGGACACCCACTATACAGCTAAACATACTGCAGCTAAGCGAAGATTAAGAAAAAGGAAATTGTCCCGCAAATCTTGGAGGTTGAACATGCTAATAATAAATACAGCATGCAAGGCTGTCAACAGTTAATGGTATTGCTCTCCTCAAGCACCCAGCTGCACACAGAAATACGGAGAACACCGGCTTTTGATGTGTTACACACCTACACATGCCTGGGATGTACTTCTACTGAATCTTCAAGACGGCAACGAAAAAGGATATTTACCTTACCACTATCAGCAGGCCGGCTATCGGAAATCACAGTTAGTGGGGATAAAATTAACAAGCCAGCAAAGCAGCGAGCTGCTAGTCTCTTCATCAGCTGATCAGGAAAAAAAAGAGAGCTGGGGAAAGGCTATGTTTTCATATACAAGTAATTTTATTTTACTGAAAATTTAATACTGAAAGGATTGTGGATACTCAAATCTGCTGTTTCATTCTACCTACTACAAGGCCCGAAGCCTTCCTCCTTCAGCCTGTTTTAATATTGACAACTACTTATCATATTTTTTTCCCCCCCTTATTATTCCAGGCAGCAGAATTAGACATTTTAGCTCAGGTGGTTTCTGATTCTTACTTGCATTTTAACAATTAAGCCAATAAGAAAACATATTAATATTCAAATTTATTTTCAAAATTAAAACAAGGTATGCTTTTTTTGGTATTTAAAACCTCATTTTAGTGCTTTTTTTAAAAAAATAGGCTGCATGGTTTAGGAGCAGTCTCATGATTTTTTTTTTTTAATAAAAGAATATTTTTCATTAAATGCATGTAAGTAAAAGCAATGTGCATGTTCTCAAGTTCAAATATTTTAACACAATATGTTATTCTTCTCTTTAAAGAAAATCCCCGAACAACTGTGACACTTCACTTTCAGTTTCATGCTGTAAAATTTTTCATTGTTTTTCTTTTCAGTGGGATAAATGAAGAGGGGGAACTTGTGAAAAGGATATTTCTACTCTCATCCCCCTCCCCTTAATTCTGAAAGAAAAAAACAAAGCATCAACTTCTGATATTGGACTTTTAGATCTCTAAAGCTGGGAGTAGCTAAGAAGCAAAAACAAATTGCAAAAAGAACTAGTCCAACAATTTTTATTACAATTGCTAATACGTTTGCAGATTCTTATTTAGATTTGGGAATCTTAAGGAAACACAGAAAGTACTGACCATTATTCCCCTTAAATTAAGGTTTTATGCAGGAATGCAGAGAAGTACAAAACCTCTCCCCTCCTCCCCAAAGACCCCAAACACATCCATATGCAGTGCTTTATGTTCAGGGATTTCTAAGGGTCTTTTTCTAATGGAAATCAATTCACTAAATATTTCCCAGTGCAGTTTGCACTTAAAGAGTAGAGTAAGATTACTCCTGCATGTAAGTAAAAATAATTCATGGACATTAAAAACTGTTCTTTTATTTAAAAAAAAATTATTCATTAAACTGGCTCAACTGACTCAACTCGATGCTAGGGGGGGGGGCGCACAAAAAAAAAAAAAAAAAACTTGCTACACAATGCTAAAGTACTACCCCCAAAAGAATTCCCTTCCAAACCTTTTACCAGCACAATAATGAAATAAATCACAGAAGCAAACCCCCAGTTTCCGACTGGTGACGTGTTGCGCAAGAGTGCGAGCCCTAATTCAACATACAGACGGCTCCCATGCTGAACTGCCTCTAGATTTAATGAAGTGAATAGGAAGGAAGTCGGGGGGAAAAAAAGTGTACAAATAAGAAATTAACACTTTCCTTCCCTACCCAAACCGTGAGATACAACTACATCGAAGTTTGGTGAGGCACTTCTTTCCTTAAAGGCACACTGCACCCTTTTGGTTTCGGATGTCACTTGAAAAAAAAATAAAAAAAAAACCAAAACCTTATGGTGATAAAAATCCCCAGCCAAGTTAAAATAGTTAAGCTTATTTCAGCCTGCATTTTTCCTGAATGAAGCTGGGAATTACTCCTTTCTCCACTGGATGGCAACCTTTCCTCCCCCCACCCCCTACCCAACCTCTTCTTTCTCTTTCAGTTTTGTTTTTTTTTTTTTTTTCTAAAAAAAATACATTTTCATGACATAGAATGTGCAAGACCGAGATACATTCTGACTCGGTCTTCAATTAGTTCTTAAGAAAGCAGTATGTAGGTTCTGATAACAAAATGCAAGAGATGGTGGTGCAGGATTAGCTGTTTTAGAGGAAACACTTCACATCTTGTAAAGCACATGGCAGACCCAGGAATCGGCCACACGTGGGTCCAGTTTTGTCCCTCTCTGTCATCCTGACTGACACTACATCTCTGAATGAAAGACTGACAGTCCAGAAAGTCGGCACTATCCTTGTTCTTCTTAACCCGCAGTGTAATGATGAGCTATTACATATGCCTTCCCGAGATCTGATCCATGACTATGAAGAGGAAAACAGGAACAAGCAAACAAAAAGCCACAAGTCAACTCTGAGGCACTGTTTCTCTGGGGTTACCATTCCCGCCCCCCCCCCCCGCCCCCCAGCATCTCCAAGCAACCAAGCAGGACCGTCTTAGGAAAACCTGAAAAGAGGAATTCTAAAGATGACTAGACAATGTATGGGAAATTTCTTGGGTATGAAATGGGAAATTTAGTACTAAAATTTTCAACTCTGAAATGTAACACATTTCTCTCCACTGTCACTTTCTCTTTCTCTCTCTGGGGGTCCGCCTCCCTAAGGAGCTCTAACAAAGTTCCAGAAAAGAACCCCAGGATGTTGCTGAGGTTGGGGGTGGGGGTTACAGACCTGAGGGCTACACATTAAAGAATGGGTTAAGACAATTACAAGTCAATACCAGTGCTTCCGGGAGGACACTCCCACCTCATCGACTTGATGCCAATATTCTGGGAGGATTAACCTCCATCCAGTCCTGCTGAGACCCTAGAAGCCAATAATACAGGTAGATTTCCAAATCACTTGAGTAGCAGCAGCAAACAAAGTGGGATTTTAAAGAAAATTTAAGATTTCATGGATAAGAATTTTTCTTACAATAGGAATATTGATGGGGCCTCCCAGATGGCAAAGGGGTTAAAGACACAGCACTACCAAGTTATCCTGAGCCACTGAGGCACAAGTTCGATAACCCTCCAGGGAGCTAATCCACAGGTCCCAGCAGAACCCTCCCATCTCACCCACTGCTCTCCTCAGCAGTGTATTTCATTAAATCTGCCTGTTCCGCTCCCCACTCTCTCTGGTGAATCCTCTCATTCCACCCCCCCACCTCTGGCTTACACCCCAGTTCTTGTACGCATAACCTTTAAAAATAGGAATATTTAACAATAGTAAAAATTTGAACATGAAACTTTTGCTAAATATGCCAACTCATTACAGTCACTTGGTTTAATAAAGGCTGCCACACTTTTGGACACAGAATTTCATAATCAGAGCTTTGACAATTACAAGTTTTTCATTAAATCACTACCACCCAATGCAATCTGTTAAAATGTATAACATTAAGTTCTCTAAGGTGAAATAAACTGAACACGAAAGGACAAAGTCTGTATAATGTCACTTCTGTGAGAAAGGACAACAGTAGCTACCAGGGGTTGAGAGGTAAGGTATGGGGCATTTTTGCTTAATGAATACAGAATTTTGTTTTGGGATAATAAGAGTTCTGGGCAGTGATGACTGCATGGCAATGTGCTGAAATGTACGCCTAAAATAGTCAATTGCGTTATGTGGATTTTACCACAATAAAAAAGGCCCTGGAAAAAAAAAATCCAAATCTCTAAATTATTAGGAAGAAGCCCTAACCACTGCAGGTTCATACATGTTCCTACCACCTAAATACAGCACATGATACTAGTGAAATCTTCCAGCTTTGAGTCAAAACTCAAACCTTTCAATATTTCAACGGGTGGCACGTTCAGTCTTGTTCTGGCCAACGACTAGAAGAAACCTTTTCAAAAATGCTCAGTTAATCATTTAAACTTTATTAAGCAAATATCCACCGTGTAAGAAAATACTTCTACATAGGACACACTTGTGAATTTTCTAACTTTGTTAACAAATGCCTCAAATAGCCAAGAAAAGAGACAAGTTGCTGTGAAGGTTACGGACTGTTTTTAGCATACTTTTTTTACATAGTAATTAAATAGACAAGAAATTCTTAATTCACTCATTTGTCAGGCAACTCCGTAGCCAGCCGTACTCCCAGTTCTGCTGGAGATGGGGACTGAAATGTACAATGCTGGCCTTTAAGGGGAAGCAAAAGGGAGCCTCGTCTAACTGCATTTCTGAGTGAGCTTTTCAGTTTCTTGTTCAACAACTTTAGATCTCTTTAGCAGGAAAAAAGTACCCAAGTTCTCTTTCCCCATATGGCACAAGGAAGCTATAAAAAGATAATTTAGAGGATGCAGGAAAAGGAGAAGCCACGACTTTTACAATGGTGACCAGGTAACTCAGAACATGACATCAGATAAAAGCAATTTGGGATTGGGAAGAGAGAAAAAGTGTAGGGAATATAATAATTATTTCAGCTGCGAAATCAAGTAAGTATCTTTGGGGCAATATTAAGCATAATGCTTTATTCAGAGAGTGACTGAGATTTAGCAGAGGGTGGCCCTGAAGACACTGAACATAACACAATGTGTTCAAAGAACCTGAGAGAATTTGGGAGACTGTAAGAGGCTTAGAGAAACAATGGAGAAGGAAAACAGTTCTGCTTTCTTGTCATGGGACCATTTACCCAGTTGCTGTCATTTCATAACAAAGACAGAACACCACCTACTTGTCCCTGGAGCCAGTCGACCTTCTCAGGGAGCCTGGGGCACCTGTGTCTTCTGAGGTTCTCAGTATATTAAAGAAATAAAAATGTACTAAATGAAGGTAACAGATTGTAGTATAATTTCAATGCTGACAAGGAAGTATGTAATGCTTTTGAGATAGACAGGTAAAAGACAATGATTATAAATTCAATGATTATAACTTCATTATCTCCATGGAGATAATGTCACATGGTGAATTGGCGGCCCATGAACCAAGTAAGTGAGGATCTTGGGCTTGCAGGGACAGGCTGTCCACCAGGAGCTGAGCCCTCTTGCAGGCTCAGACCCTAACTGCAACAGAACAGTTTCAGGTCTATCAGACTACTGTGCTGAAAAGCATTAAGTTCAAATTATAGGAGGTAGAGATTAGGGCAGGGCACTTGTTTGGCTTGAGGCAGAGGCAAAGAAAGCCATTAACCACTGAATTAGAAGGGAGGAAAACACCTAAGTAAAACACAAGAAATCAAAAGCCTAGTAGTTTGAGGTCATCTGACAGTGACAAGAAATAGCCTCAATTGCAGCACATGTCAGGATGCACAGCTACGCAAACACTTCTACCACATCACCATCACCACTTACAGCAGCAGCATTAGATAATACAATTGTTTGCTGTGTGAAGGACAGGTTTCCCCAACATGTCCAGAACAGACTCTTCCAAAGAAGTAAAAATTTGACATGTGGATCATTTCAAGGTAAAGTCAATCAAGGATCTACAGGCTCCAGAGAAAAACTTTTTACCAGTCCTTCAACTTCCTAGAAGAAGGAAGTTAGGGGTATTACCTAATTTAGGATTGTCTCAAGAAGTACCCATTCGATCAGAGACATACCTCTATGGCAGGCCAAAGGTAGTTACAGAGCATCTGGTCCTTTCCTCTATAATGCGAGTCCCTCCCTCTCTCTCTCCTCAAAGCCCCAAGCCCCTGTCCCATTCTTTAGCTGAGGATAAAGCCATCTTTGTGTCCCATTTATTAGATCCTTCATCCATGTAAATTCTCCTAACAAATGCAATTGAATTTTCTCCTTTCTCTTATCAATCTGTCTGATGTTAATTTGATTGCTTGACCAGCCTGAGAAGTATCCAGAGAGGTAAAGGGAAATTTCCTCCCTCGCCCCTGACTTCCCAGACATTCAGTGTTGTGCATATATTTTCACATTTAATCCTCACAGTGCTAGGAGGTAGGTACTATTATTGTCCTCATTCTACAGCTGAGGAAACTAAGGCACAGAGATGATGGAACATCTTACTCCAGACCATAAAGTAAGTTACGGAGCCAAGATGTGAACTCTGGAAAGTTTGGCTGCATAAACAATCCCCTTAACCAGGCTGTTGTTCTACTTCACAGCACAAATAAGGACTCTGAACTTCCAGGAAAAGGCTTGCTAGGTCTGGGTGAATGATACAAGTAAAACCAAAACATAGCACAGGTTAGGGAGATTTATAGCACACACACACACACACACACACACACACACACACACACGGTCTTTGCTTTGCCTGGGGGGAGGGGGGAGACACACACACACACACACACACACGGTCTTTGCTTTGCCTGGGCGTGCAGGCATGGGAGTGCCATGCAAGTTCAAACTGTACAATGGAAAAATTGTGACCTTTACAAATGTACATTAAAAACATAAAAAAAACTCTTTGTCATTATATACATAAGGGGAAATGAAAAACATGCTTACCCAGCATAATAGTTTAAAACAACGGATTTAAGTTTAAATATAAGATTTTTTTTGAAAAAGAAAAAAAACAAAAAACTTATCAAGAGTATTTGCACACCACTTGCCATCTTTCTCCTCCCATAGAGTAAACTCATGATATAGAGCAAATATCTTTTCTGGGTCTTGGCAAAACACCAGGGATCAACTTCCAGCATTTTGCCATTTGCCTCTCTGATGTTGAGAAATGTCTTAGATCCCTTTAAAGCAAGGGGTTTTTGTTTTGTTTTTCTCTGGGACAGCCATGTCTTTTTCTTTACAGCCATTTTCCTCATTTATGTCAGTAAGTTATTCACTCAGTTCCTCTGGCTGGGGGTCTAAAGTCTCTCTCTAAGATTTATTTATGCATACAAGAACTGGGGTACAGGCCAGAGGTATGGGGAGTTGGAGGATTCACCAGAGACAGAGTGGGGAACAGAACAGGCAGGCTGACTGAAATACACTGCTCTTTCGTGGTCACGTTCTTTGCTTAAGATCTTGATAGGGTTTTCTTATAAAGAAATGTCTCCTCAGCAGTAACTATCTAGCAGTGAACTAGCAGTGAACACCATCACCTATCTTACCTAGTCCCTGGAACCTGGATGGAAATTTCTTAGTGCTCTTATTGGCCCTAGCAGCACTGCCAACCCACTCAGGAGTTATCAAATCATGTTGACTTCTCATACAATGGGGAAGTCCTCTACTGCCTGTACTCTGCCTCTACTGGCAATAAAAGGTAATTAATTCTCCACTCTTGTAATTACCATTTTCTTTCAATGTAGCAAGTAATTTCTTACTTTGGTCTGAGCACTAGGCAGATTGATTGAAAACTATAAAAAATAAATCCCAATCTGAAGAAAATGATAAAACTCAGCCATGAGTGGCTTTATGTTCCTAGTGAAATTTAAAATTCATTGAGGGGACTTAAGCTTGGTTTTTATATTCTGCAAATGTCTTCTATATGGTTTGTATTGAGTCTCATGTAGGACTTGATATATCTTCACATGGATGCTATCATTTTCAAATATAATTTCATCTAATTTCACTTTCTGTGTTGTCACATTGTTTCTTTGTTGCATTTTCTTCATCTTTTGGTGGCCAGTTTACTTTCTTATCCTTTGTAGGGCATTGTAAGGGCTTATCACTGGGAGAGAAGGAGTTGCCACAACTACACACTTTGCTGTCTGTGCAGGAACTGAATTTTAGATGCTCAGTAACAAACCAATAAACTGAAAGGATTGATCAAGGATCATAATGTGCATCCAGTATTTACACAGTGATTTGTGGATTAAAGAGCTAGCAGCCAAGTTTGGACTTTATGCAATGACTCAATACACAATATACCATGGAGTTGTGGGCTGATTTTGTTCCTCCAAATTCATCTAACATCCAGAACCTCAACATGTAACTGCACTTGGAGATAGGGACTTTAAAGAAATGATTAAGGTAAAATGAGGTGCTTAGCGTGGGTATTATTTAATAAGATCGGTATCCTTAAAGTAAGAGAGTAAATCTATCAGGACAAATGAGACAACAGAAGAAAGGCCATGGGAAGACAGGGAAAAGATAGCTATTTGAAAGTCAAGGGGACAGACTTCAGAAAAGACAGTCAGCCAACACCTTGATCTAGCCTCCAGTCTGTGGTATTTTGATAAAGCAGCACTAACAAATACTATGGCAAGTTCAATTTGTTATTGGAGGAATTGATGTTTAACTATCACAATAGTGGAAATGTGTGCATATTGTAATAGTGCAAAGCAAGGACTACCTGCCAGCATCTTCACAAAGCATCCCTTGGAAGAAGTGATGGCAGACTATCTTTCATGTCATTCTATATAATCTCAGGGAAACTGCCCTGCCCATAGCAATTGTTGCTTGGTGCCCTATCAGTCAACTCCTCCCTGCCCCGCCTCACCAGTAAACTGGGAATAGTTATTGTTGTCAGGGTGGCTAGTCTCTAGGTTTGTGCAGGATTTGGTGTCCTCAAGAGTCTATGCATAGGGCCTCCCCGGTGGCACAGCGGTTGAGCGCTGGGTTGCAAAGCTGCCCGCAGCCTCTGCAGCGCCGGTTCGATCCCTGGCTGCTCCCCAGCCACTGGAGGAGGGTCCCACATGGTACGCAGACCTCTCCTGCCGCCCGCTGCTCCCCTCAGCACTGTACTTCGGCCCTTCTGCCTGCTCTGCTCCCTGCTCTGGCTCGGTGAATTCTCTCACCGTCCCGTGCTTCTGACTATACCCAGTGCTTGTATAAATAAAAATAAATATTTTTTTTAAACTTTTTTTTTTTATAGAGGCATGTTTATTTATTTGTTTGTTTGTTTGTTTATACATGCACTGGGTACAGTCAGAAGCGCGGGAGTGTGAGAGAATTCACCAGAGCCAGAGCAGGGAGCAGAGCAGGCAGAAGGACCAAAGTACACTGCTGAGGGGAGCAGCGGGCAGCAGGAGAGGTCTGTGCGCCATGTGGGACCCTCCTCCGGTGGCCGGGGAGCAGCCGGGGATCGAACCGGCACCGCAGAGGCCGCGGGCAGCTTCGCAACCCAGCGCTCAACCGCTGCACCACCGGGGAGGCCCAAAAATAAATCTTCAAAAAAAAAAAAAAAAAAAAAAAAAAGTCTATGCATAAACAGAAGTGAGAGTTCCTGGCTGAGTTAGTTCACTTCTCCTGGGAATTTGAACTCTAAGAGTGAAACAGTATGTTCAGTTGATGTGAAGTTGCACCTAGGTCAGAGATGTGTGACAAGAAGCTAAAAGTAAACAGAGGGCCTCCCCTGGTGGCGCAAGTGGTTGAGTGCCGCCCTGTGAAGCTGTCCACAGCCTCTGCAGCGCTGTTTTGTTCCCAGCCAGCTGGCGAGGGTCCCACGTGGCGTGGCAGACCTCTCCTGTCTCGCCCGCTGCTCCCCTCAGCAGTGTATTTCGTCAGTCTACCTGTTCTGTTCCCCAATCTGTCTCTGGTGAATCCTTTTACCCTCCCGCCATCACGCATCTGGTCTGTACCCTGGTTCTTGTATAAATAAATCTTTATTATTTTTATTTTATTTTTTTAAAGATTTATTTATTTCTTTATACAAGCACTGGGTACAGTCAGAAGTGCGGGAGGGTGAGAGAATCCACCAGAGCCAGAGCAGGGAGCAGAACAGGCAGAAGGACGGAAGTACACTGCTGAGGGGAGCAGCGGGGCGGCAGGAGAGGTCTGCCCACCATGTGGGATCCTCACCTGGAGGCCTGGGCCCCAGCATGGAGGTCCAATAAATAAACCTTTAAAAAGAAAAAAAAAAGTAAACAGCACAATAGGGGGTATACAAAGAGTATACATTGTGTGAAGAAAGAATACTTGTGTGAAGGAGAAAAGAGTAACTGGTCTGAGGTGGTGGGGAGTGGTGAAGAGGCAGCTGCAATTCCATTTACACAAACAAATATTTCATTAGGCTCTACAGATGTATGCATATGTACACATTTATATACACCTCCATATATGCATGTAAGCATACCTACACATTTATTAGTGTCATCAGGAGTATCTGGCTCCAGTTAAATTTGAGAAGCCAACTTGGACATGTATATTAAATTTAGATGTAGAATTGCCGAGTTATGGCTGCATGGTGCTTCTAAGAATGTATAAGGCCATTAAGAATACAACTGTTCTGGGCCTCCCCGGTGGCGCAGCGGTTGAGCGCTGGGTTGCGAAGCTGCCCGCGGCCTCTGCGGTGCTGGTTCGATCCCCGGCTGCTCCCCGGCCACTGGAGGAGGGTCCCACATGGCGCGCAGACCTCTCCTGCCGCCCGCTGCTCCCCTCAGCAGTGTACTTCGGTCCTTCTGCCTGCTCTGCTCTCCGCTCTGGCTCTGGTGAATTCTCTCACCCTCCCGCGCTTCTGACTGTACCCAGTGCATGTATAAACAAACAAATACAATAAATAAATAAATAAAACATGCCTCTATTAAAAAAAAAAGACTTAAAAAAGGAATACAACTGTTCTGCTTTATTTAATAGCATATCAATAAAACTAAAAATTCATAACAGAATTTTGAACCCTCTTTAGCAAAGAGCTATTTATAGGCTGCAACACAACCTGTATGCAGTAAACTTTAAAATGAATCTCTTTTTAAAGCACATACACACAAAAGGAGAAATGGAAAATTAGACCAGGTTTTACTAATAAACCCATGTCAGATTATTCTGGCCTTGCATGACTCCTACATCTTTGGTATTCTAAGCCACGACTAGCAGTTTTGCTGGTAATCTATGACTGAAGTCAACATGGGCAGGTAGGTGGCAGGAGGAGGAGACACCAGGAGACAAGGGCAACTGAAACATGGAATAAATCCATGTACATACCAGCATCTAATTTATGACAAAGCAGTAATGACCATATAGTGGGGAAAAGAGTTTTTTTATTAAACAGTATTGGGAAAATTGGAAAGCTGCACATAAAAGCTGCACAAAAATAAACTCCAAATGGATTAATGATTTAGGTATAAGAACTGCAATAATAAAACAAATAGAAGAAAACATTTGTAATACATTCCATGATGTCAACAATAAAGATATTTTGGTGATTCAACCCGTATAGCAAAAGCAGAATTAAAGAATTGGGATTATACCTCAAATTAAAAATCTTCCATATGGCAAAGAAACACAAGACAAATAGACACCCTATTGCATGGGAGAGAATATTTACATAACTGATGAGCGATTAATTTCCAAAATATATATATAAAAAACAATTCATCAATTTAAAAAAATTAATAAATGGACAGCAGATATGAACAGACAACTCACCAGAGAGGATGTCCAGAAGGCCAAAAGATGAAAAAAATGTTTATTGCCACTTCTAAAGATTTATTTTTTTATACAAGCACTGGGTAAAGGCCAGAGGCACGGGAGGGTGAGAGTATTCACCAGAGACTGAGCGGGGAACAGAACAGGCAGACTGACAAAACACACTGCTGAGGGGAGCAGCAGGCGTACCAGGAGAGGTCTGCCACACCATATGGGACCCTCGCCCGCCCGGTGGCTGGGGATCAAACTGGCGCTGCAGAGGCTGCAGGCAGCTTCGCTGCCCAGCGCTCAACTGCCTGTCCACTAGGGGAGGCCCTATTGCCACTTCTAATGATATGCAGATTAAAACTATATGATATACCATCTCACACCCATGAGAATGACACATAAATAAACCTCCAATCAGTGCTGAAGAGGATAAAGAGGACAAGGAACCCTACTACAGGGTTGGCAGAACGTAAACGGGTGCAGCCATTATGGAAAGCAATCTGGATTCACCTTAAAAAACTAGAAATGAAAATATTGTATGACCCAGCAATCTCACTCATGGGTATATAGCCACAGAATATAAAACCATCACCAAAAATCTTCTATATTCCACAGTGTTCATAGCAGCATGATGTACAATAGCTAGGATATGGAAGAAGTCTAAATGCCCATCCGTGGATGATGGAATCAAGAAGATGTGCTCTTGATCACTCTATGCCACACCGTGGAGTATCATACACAGCCATAAGAAAGGATGAAATGCAGTCATTTTCAATAAAATGAAAGAAGTTCGAGAGAAGGATGTGTGGTAAATAAAGCAAGTCAGAATAGAAACAAATGCTGGAGATTGACATAGCAAACAACTTGATCATGGAAAACACTTTCAAAAACCAGTGGAGGGTCTCCCTGGTGGTGCAAAGGTTAAGCACCGCACTATGAAGCAATCCGAAGCCTCAGCAGCACGAGTTCAATTCCCTGCCGGTCAGGGAGCAACCCACATGGCGCAGAAGACCTCTCCTGTCTCACCCGCTTCTCCCCTCAGCAGCGTATTTCAGTCAGTCTGCCTGTTCTGTTCCCCACTCTGTCTCTGGTGAATCCTCTCACTCCCCACATCTCTGGCCTGTACCCCAGCTCTTGTATGCATAAATAAATAAACCTTAAAAAAAAAAAACAGTGGACATCAGTAAACATCCTGAGGGCTCTGAGTTTAAGAGGGAGAGAGGGGTACAAGCAATAGGAGCATCTTACAGATACCAGGAAAGAAAAGGACTGTGGCCCAAAGGCGAATATGAAGCGACTATCTGCATTTGTAGCCTTGTTGCAGCCCCTGCAAGCTGTATGGCTGTGCAAGTTCTTTTATTACTTGTGCATCTACTTCCTTAGCTGTAAAATGGGGCAAGTATCAGCATCTAAAAGCATATTTGTTAGGATCACCTGCAAGATCTCAGAGCATAACTTTAACAGGGTTTCTATAAAAGTTGTTACCATTTGCCTGGAAAACAGAACATCATAAGAAAAACAAAACCGAAAAATGGCCAGCACTTTGATTTTCAGGAGACAGATAAATAGGAGGTGGCTCCAAGGGGCAGTGGCATCGCGTATAGCAAACATTTAAATTGCAGAGCACTAGGAAGGGCTTTACAGAGTAAAGCCTGACACACACACACACACCTGACAGTCACTAAGCCTGGAGGAAGTTAAAAGGCTCCTTCAATCGACCTCCATTAAAGACTCTGGCTGCTTACCAGCAGTCAGTTGTGTTCCCAAACATCCTGACACGGGATACGCCTGTTATAGGAACGACATAGTTCAATTAGTTATCACCCAAAGCGAAACACAATTGTGAGAAGAAATAGGATTCTTATTTCTGCTAACAGTGAATACAATGGGAGACTCCATAAAAGGCGAGATGCTTCAAAATAAAACACAAAACACTCAAATTTGGCAAGGGCTAGACTCTCGTAATTTGGGAGAAGAGTTGGCATGCAGTCAGCTTTGTATCCGGCTTCTCAGGTGATCCATGTGCCCATTCCCTAAATGGGGGAGGGGGCTCTTTCACCATGTCTATGGATATCTAATCACCACAACGCACACTGTCAGTATCTTACAATTCTGTCAATTATACCTCAAGAAACAGAAAATTTTTAAACACCTCATTTATTCTAACAATATCAAAACTGGAATCCTAAGCAATACATAACATATGTCACTTATGCAACAAAGTACAGTATCCTGGTCAGCAACAACCTCACCAAAAACCACCTATGACAAACATGCATTATGTTTGTAATTAAAATTTTCATCTACACGTAAGCGATATATCATCTTCTCACCTTAACCGATATTTTCATTGAGCAACCTATTTCTCATTATTTTGGCTAGGAAGGCTTTTGTTATTCTTTCATATCTGATGGGGTTCACAAGGAAAGTCACATTACCACGATTGTTTTTTTTTCTCCTCATTTTCTACATTAAAAATTAAGTGCTCCATCCTGAATTATTTTCTGATTAGTAATGGGCTACATCCCATTGGTCAAAGCTTAAATATTCTTTCATCAGGTTGGTTCCCTAGTGAAGTTCCTCAATATATCCAACCCTGCCTGACTTGAGAGATCCTGAGAAGTGGTTTTACCCAGTCTGGCTTCTGCCATGGCTCCCTGTGACATCTCCAGAGTAACTGGAAGACATGAGCGTCTTAGCTCATCACCCCACATTTACTCCCACCCTTGTGATTGCTCACACTTTTCAGCTGGCGCATCTTCCCTAATCCCCCTGTGCCTGTTATACCAGCATCAACCATCCACTCGCTCCTCAGAATCTTTCCCATTATCACAGGCCATTTGATTATTTTTCTTAGAGACCATGTCTTATTTTTGTCAATTCCCTTCCAGCACCCAGTACAGTCCTGGGGGTGGGAAGTTTAGATACTGAAAATATAGTTGAGGACAAATTCAACTTCTAGACAGGGTTCCCTGGGAAAACTGCACTTAGCACATAGCTATTTACTGAACACAAGCCATGAATTCAAGTGTATTTTTTTCTAGATATTTTATCCAACTGTCTACATCTTCCCTACATCACCCTCTAGTGATCATCCCCTCACTGCTCACCTCTGGAGTCACTTGACTGAGGATGTATTTCCTGGCCACACCATAAACTTCCTTAGCACCCAGAACACTAATAGTTTTCAAAAGTTGTCCAGAGCTTCCTAATTGCCATATCTATTAGCTTGATCTGAAAATCAATTTTATTTACTTTCTCCTTATTTTAAAATCTGTCTTTCCTATAATGCTACAGGATTAGGTTTTCCTACCTCTTCTTGCCACATGTTTCTCCCTTTATTTTTTTTTTAAAGATTTATTTATGCATACAAGAACTGGGGTACAGGCCAGAGCTGTGGTGGGGAGCAGAACAGCTAGATTGACTGAAATGCACTGCAGAGGGAAGCAGCAGGCAAGACAGGAGAGGTCTGCTGGACCATGTGGCTAGCAACCTGGCCAGGGATGGAACTCGTGCTGCAGTGGCTGCCTACAGCTTCACTGTACCGAGACTTAACCCCTTGCGCCACCAGGGAGGCCTATGTTTCCCCTTTAAATAGAGATTTCCCCAAGTTTTTCTTTGGTTCTCTTCTTTTTCATTCTCACTGGTTATAAATATGCAACCAGTCAAATGTGGCCAATTATCCCTTGAGTTTACAGCCGACATCACTAATAAGGCTAATGTCTTGATCAGCAACAGTTGAGGTGCCCACATGACCTTTGGCAGACTTCCTGCTAGAGAACTTCAAAACTGCTCTCCTAGGGAAGACACCACAGGCTGGGGGAGGCTGCCAACCTTGCCTGGGCTAGAGAGGGGGCTCCCTCATGGACTTCATGGTACTCAGCAGCGTGGACAGACTCACAATCCTCTGGGTGGGAGTGCTTTCCAAGCACCCCAAGCTATGGCCTCTAGCTACCTTAACGCAGTCCAATTCCCCATTCTGGATGTGAAATTTTCTAGAGATCCAAATTGGCTGAGGCTTCGAACGTGACCTCAGTGACTATAGCTCCAGGTTTTTGTTGCCTGGATTTCTCTCAGGAGTTACCAATTGGCCTTTCCAATCCACCAAACACCCTATATCAAATTCATCGATTTTCTCCAGCCAGGTGGGTATTTCTCTTCAATCCCCAGTTGTCCTGGTTGGAATCCTTTAGAACCACCACTTCCCCTTATGACATTCCACAGTGCTGTCAGTTACAGAGGTAAAATAGCTCATAAACATCCTTGCCTGGTAAACAAGCTTTCCCCTCTGTCTCTTTGCTTAGACCTGCTCTTTCATAGGGTCAAGTAAAGGGCCTTCCTTAAGGGCATGCCTAGACCTCCAGGGCCCTTTTAATTCACACTTTACAATGCAAATACCTATCATCAGCTTAAAAGGAGGGACACATCATTCATTCCCCTATCTCAAAAATGTTCAGGCTCTACATTCTTTCTTCAGAATAGAATAAATCCCAGATTCTTTCTCATGCAAAGACTCCAGAGCATGGCCCCACCCTTGTTTTCTTTTCCTCCACTCCTACCCCTAAAAAAAACTCTGCTTCCAACTCACAGGGTCACAGTAAGAATGAATCACGTTTTGCTATACCTCTCTGGGGTTCCCTTAGCCTGAAATGTTTCTTCTCCGGATCCCCCTTTCTGATCACAAGCATGCTCATTTTGTAAGAAACTGGCTAAAGGGCCACTTATAAAATGTCATACCTGAGCCCTCCTGTATTTCCATGATATAATACAGGTGCTTTATATGCAATTTTTGGTTGCTGTTTTTGCTTTAAAGTATGTCTGAATCTCCCATCATTCTAAAATTGCTTTCAAAATTAAAACAGCCTCCAAAGGCATTGAAGATTGACGCCTTGCTTACCAGTGGGACCCAAAAACTTGTTGATATAAAATTAAGCCTTTATTGTTTACTCCTCTGCTTTTTCAAAATGACAGTATTTACCAAGGAAGCACATTCTAAAGTCTGGCTTAAATGATACTGGTCAACGGAAAGAAACATAATTAGAGGGAACTGAAATAAACCAGATAAATGAGACAAAATGAAGATTTTCATTTGTCCTGGTCCAGCCCACCTTTTAAAAATACTTTTCCTGGGCTTCCCCGGTGGCGCAGCGGTTGAGAGCTGGGTTGCGAAGCTGCCAGCAGCCTCTGCAGCACCAGTTCGATCCCCGGCTGCTCCCTGGCCACCAGAGGAGGGTCCCACATGGTGCGCAGACCTCTCCTGCCGCCCGCTGCTCCCCTCAGCAGTGTACTTCGGTCCTTCTGCCTGCTCTGCTCCCTGCTCTGGCTCTGGTGAATTCTCTCACCCTCCTGTGCTTCTGACTGTACCCAGTGCTTGTATAAATAAATAAATCTTAAAAAAAATATATAAAAATGCTTTTCTTCAAAATGGTAATTATACAATCTTTTGTCCTGCTCTAATTTTGAGAGGCAAATGAACTGAAAATAAAATATTCAAGGGGCCTCCCTGGTGGCGCAAGGGGAATTTCTCAGGACTATGATGCTATGGGCAGCCACTGCAGCATTGAGTTTGATCCCTGGCCAGGGAGCTACCCACATGGCACAGCAGACCTCCCCTGTCTCACCTGCTGCTCCACTCAGCTGTGTATTTCAGAAGATCTGCCTGTTCTGCTCCCAACGCTGTCTCTGGTGAATCCTCCCCCTACCCCCGCCACCCTCACACCTCTGGTCTACACCCCAGCTCTTGTATGCGTAAATAAATATTAAAAAAAAAAAAGTTCAACCCTGCTGGCCAAACAGACCCATCTAAGATGGAGGAAAGAGGAAGATGAACACCCGTTGGCTCCATTAGCTCAAAGATGGAGCCTCGTTTGCAACTCCATTGAACAAGGTAAAGAGGACAGAAAGGTGGCTGCCCTGGAAACAATGCAAAGAAGGGGACAGGAACTCAGTAACTGACCTGTAGTCCTTGACAGCACGCAGAGTGCCTGTACTCAGCAGAAGGACGTCCACAAAGCAGTCCCCTCCAGGAGCTTCCACCCCACCTAGGAGGCGGGTCTTCAAGCTCTCTGGCAGGGGGCCTTTTATCAAGAGACTCACCTGTTGCTGATCAGACCTGAGTTCCTGCACCTTTTCAAGGTGCAGCCAGAATTCACAAGCCAGGTGAAGGTTGGTTCAGTGGGCAAAGGGACTGTAAATTGATATGTTTTTCACCAACACCCCCATGGTCTTGCAGACTTGCATTGGTGTGTATTTTCAAAATAAAGACAAACTCAACATTCATAACACAAACAAACCTGTCCTGAACTAAAAGCTAAATCTAGAACCCATGTGCCACAGGTATGAGTGAGTTTCTCTTCTGTAAAATGGGAGAACTACTACCTGTCCTAAGTCTCTTTTAAAAGATTTATTTTATTTATGCATATAAGAACTGGAGTCAAGGCCAGAGGTGTAAGTGGGGGGGGTACAGGGGGGAGGGGGGTGAGAGGATTCACCAGAGACAGAGTGGGGAGCAGAAAAGGCAGATCTATTGAAATAGAGGGGAGCAGCAGGCAAGACAAAGTCTTTTAAGGGGATTACATCACTTCCTACCAGTCTCCAAAAGCTGGACTCCAGAAAATTAAAGAACTTGATACGTGAGGAAATTATGGTTGGTGAAAATGAATCTCAGTATTTTCAGCAAACTACTCAAAGAACTTTGAAGGCCTTTTCAAATGCCAGAACCTGTGACTAATGTTTATTAAAATAATTTTTATGAATTAATTTGTGAATTTTTTTTTTTAAAAGGGTTGTGTGTGTATTAAACCCAGCCTCTCACCGTCTGGTACAGAGAAGGGCGGGAACAGTACAGGAACTGAGACAAAGGGTCTGGTTTGGCTCAAGAAAAGCCCTAAAAATTCCATGGGAATGTGCTTGGATGAAGAATTCCATCCTGTGGGGGCGAATGACTGAAGGGTGTCAGCTTTACGATAGCACAAAGGTACCAGCTATGTAACATGAGAGAGGTGAAAAGCCATCTTTAAAAACTAGGGAAAACAGCCTGTGAAACTCAGACATAAAAGCCCTGTTTACAGAGAAGCAGCAAAAATTGCTATTGCTGTGTGGGAAGGCATGTCCCCACGCATCCTTTAATGGCCCAAAAAAGTCAGTCCTTTAGCACTGGGTGCCCAGAAAAACAGGGTGTGCTTATTATAATGGAATGGAAAGACATGCAAATACTACTAACGACGGGCTGGGGCTTGATGGGCATCATGGGCTGGGATTTACTGAAACTGCTACAAAAGAGCTGATTCTCATAACAGGCTGAAAATAATTCTGAACATAATGGCATCAAAATAACCCCTGTGATTTTACTTGGCTCCTTCTGCAGCCTGGATACAGGTGACTATTTCCTACACTCTTCTTTATATTTCATTATTTATTATATGGTATGATGCCTCCAAAGAAAT
The DNA here is from genome assembly GCF_964194135.1 of Talpa europaea. Taxonomy (NCBI): domain Eukaryota; kingdom Metazoa; phylum Chordata; class Mammalia; order Eulipotyphla; family Talpidae; genus Talpa; species Talpa europaea. The sequence goes on from NC_140074.1 coordinate 35,606,811, forward strand.
GTTAAAAAAAAACTCTCCAAAAAGCAAAAAATAATGAAGTTTTAGTTGTTTTGGGTGATGATTATAAAAATGCAGAAAGATACAATAAAACAATCATCCGATTTGTGTAGCCAGATAAAATGGTGGCAAATAACCCCTAACCAGGTTTATTAATTTTCTGTCAGAAAAAATGTTCATGTTAGGGATTCTTCTGGAATGTTCATACTATAGTGTGTGGGACTCCACAGACTCTCCCCATGTCTTCCAATAAAATCCCATGATATTTGGGATTGCAGGCTGCCTGCAGCCTCTGCAGCACCGGTTCGTTCCCCAGCTGCGCCGGCGAGGGTCCCACAAAAAAATAAATAAAATAAAACCCCATGATATTAGCATACTGGTTTTGTTACAGGGCAGCCCGATACAAAACGTCCACAAAGCCTGTATGGAATTAGCTCAGGACATCCTTTCCCCCTAACAGGTTTTTTTAAAAAGTTCAAGTGGGGGGCCTCCCTGGTGGCGCAGGCGGTTGAGTGCCGCACTGTTAAGCTGTCCGCAGCCTCTGCAGCGCTGTATCGATCCCGGCCGACCAGCAAGGATCCCACATGGCGCATCAGACCTCTTCTGTCTGGCCCGCTGCTCCCCTCAGCAGTGTATTTCCTCAGTCTGCCTGTTCTGTTCCCTGCTCTGTCTCTGGTGAATTCTCTCACCCTCCCGCGCATCTGGCCTGTACCCTGGCTCTTGTATAAATAAAATAAATCTTTAAAAAAAAAGTTAAAGTGAATGCAAACAGATTTGTTCTTGATAACTGGGGGGAAGAGAGGGGAGACTTGATATGTTTCAACGAACAAAATGGATCCATTGAGCAGCTGTGACGTACACAACAAAGCAGTGTGCAGAGAATAAACAAAGGACACAAAGTAGCTTCTTTTTGATCAGAGATTGCTAGAAAATTCTTAGCATTGGTCTCTCTGAGTTGCTGAAGCTCCCTATTACCTTGTGGAGGGAAAATAGCAGGTGGTGCCTCTTTTGTTACAGGGCAATCCCAATGTGAAATGGGGTGGCCTGAGTGTGGGTCCTCACCCACGCACTTAACAGAGACTTATAATGAGATTCAACTGCAGGCACACACAAAAAGGCTAATAAAGGGTTTATTTACAAAAAGCGGGAAATGAAGAAAGGAATAACTTAGGGAGAAAGGGGGCCTCCCCGGTGGCGCAGCGGTTGAGCACTGGCTTGCAAAGCTGCCCGAGGCCTCTGCAGCACAAGTTCTATCCCCGGCCGCCAGCAAGGGTCCCACATGACGAGCAGACCTCTTCTGCAGCCCGCTGCTCCCCTCAGCAGTGTACTTCGTCAGTTTGCCTGCTCTGCTCTCCGCTCTGTCTCTGGTGAATTCTCTCACCCTCCCACGCTTCTGACTGTACCCAGTGCTTGTATAAATAAATAAATAAATCTGAAAAGGGGAGGGATAAATCGGTGAATGCGTCCTACCAGTTCTGCTGAGCTGAGGCCCCAATAGCACGCTGAAGTTCCGGCGAAAAACCCAGCACCTTAAGGCCCACATGTCTGATTATATACCAGGCCTGGCTGCTTAACTCCACCCTCAGTTCTCAGCAGTCCTCCCTTCCGTGATTGATGACATTATGGGATTTGCAGTCCTTAGTGTCTTGATGTCTTTGGTCAGGGGTGGGGGTGGGGTCCATAAAGCCTGTTTGCAGAATTTGTTCAGGACGTTTTCCCCCAACACTTTTGCCAGCTCCACCACATTGCCCATTATGTCCTAGAAGCACATGGGATTCATCGCAACCTCCAAATGCTACAAACAGCACTTAGGTCCTGAAAATTGTATAACCTGAATCAGGTTTTCTACCAATATGCTAGAGACTCAGTCTCAAGCCTTCATTTTGAGAGGAAACCTGACTAGGAACAAGGGGAAAATCTCTCACCCTCACAGGTCTAAGTTTCACTTCCTCAGATTTGAGTGTCAGAGTTGGAGCTAGAATAAGGCAAACTCACATAACTATTCTTTCAGTCACCAAAGTCAAAGTCAAAGGACAGGGTTCCAGGAGAGATGGGCACGCACTTTCTTTCACACCCTCACCCCTCAATTCTTGACTCCAAAATATGGACATGGAAACTAAAGCCTGGGAAGTGCAGTGAGTTGTCCAAGATGTCATATAGCAAAACCACACCAGTTCTGAAACCAGAGCCAATGGTGGAAAAGAACAAACCACAGCCTCATGAAAACTGAAGTTTCAAGGATTCAAGTTAAACAATCTCCGAGAAATGACTTGTAAGGCCCAAGGGAAAGAAATTAAAAAACAAAACAAAACAAAACAAAAAAACAGCATCATGCTTTAGGAATATGCTTTCTCCAATAGATTATGAGCAGAGCCACCTCAAATACTGGATTTCAGTAGGGATGGCAGAACAAGAATCAAGCTTTGCCTAAAGCAAAGTTTCATGGGTCCATTCATAATTTTTCATTATTCTGACAATTCAACATTCTGTATAGAAAGTAAGAAAGGAAGTCATCTAAAAAGGCAATGGCATTATACTTAAAATCAGCATTGTCCATTGGAGTCATCCTTGTCCAAAACTAGACATGAAAACCCAATTAACTTAGTGCTTTATTTTTGTCTTTTAATTTTGCATTCAATAAGATGTCTCAACCAAGTTTTTACTGAAAAAGAAATAAGGGGTTGAGTGAGGAAAGAGCTGTTGTAAAACCAATAAGAATTTCCAAGGAATAGCTGGGTTGAAATGATAGTTGTACTTTTTTCTGCATATGTAAGTAATATTCATCAATGTATTCTGAAATTATCAAAGAGCCTTCACAGTCTTGAAAAACTCAAGAGCACTTATGTCAAAACCACATGCCTTCAGAATTTTTTTTTTTCAAAATCTTTCCATGAAGACACAGATCACTGGAATCTAATCAAAAGAATGTCAACAATTTCTACCTTGACCCATTATTTAAAAAAAAAAAAACTAAAAAATAACACATGGTTCTACTGACTTTGCCAAAAGAACATGGACTGCAACCAAATCTCCTTTCCCAGCCCTCATTTCTAGCTAGTATGCTCACTATTCACAAACACTTACTGAGAGGCCTCTCCAGTGCTGGCAGACAGTTGTGGACGAGGCAGTTGAGGTCCTGGCTTTCTTGGAGCTTAATATTCATGGAAGGAGCCAATGAGATAACCTTTAGAAGTTAGCAAGGGCCAAGAAGAACATGAACACGGGTTATAAGACAGCTCATGGCAGGGCCTGGCACCCAGAGGAGTCTGGGGAATCTCTCAGGGAGAGACCCTCAGGACAAGGAGCTGGGCATGTAACCATTAGGGAAGGAGCCTTCCTGGAAGTTCAAAGGACAAGAAAGCCAGCCCGGTGTGGCAGTTGCCCAAAGAGCAAGGGGAGAGAGATTTGATTGCTGGGAAGACGCCAGATGCGTATGGCCTCACAGGCCAAGCTTAAGTGTCTGGATTGCATTATACTTCCATTGGGAGATCACTGGAGGGTTTTATGTAGGGAATAAAGAGTGGGGGAGTGGGGAACGGGAGATTATAGCTGATATTTCTTTTTTTTTTTAAGATTTATTTATTTATGCATACAAGAACTGGGGTGCAGGCCAAAGGTTTGGGGAGTAAGAAGATTCACCAGAGACAGAGTGGGGAGCTGTAAAGGCTGCAGGATAGCTTCACAGTGCTGTACTTAACCCCTTGTGCCACCAGGGAGGCCCTGGAGCTGATATTTCTTTTGGAAAGTACCTTCTGACCTCTTTGGGTAGCCACTGAACTGTTTTGAGTAAGAAGGAAAGTTATCTTCTTAGACACTATTTATCTGCAATCGTTATATGCTCCAGTTCATTATTTGGGCACCTATATCCCCACATCTCTTTACCTTTCGCCAAAGGTGAACAATCTGCTGTGCTGGACAACTCAGATACACAGGTGTGGCTATTAGTGAGGGTTGGCTCCTCCAGGAGCAATACGGAGATGAACCCCAACATGTGGACACCATACTCTTTGCCCTTCCTACCTCTGAGAGTCTGAGGATGGGGGAGGGAAAATTGTTAATAACATTCCTGGAGACACGACACTAAAATCCCAGCATGAAGTAAGATACGTGTTTAAACTCTGCTGATTTCCTGCATAGCTAAAACCCTACAAGTTAGAGCATCTCACAATCTATTTTAATCTCTATTAATTCCCATCTGTGTACATTTGGAGACCTGCTCTTGACAAGCTCTTGAAGGTGGCTAAGTATGCAATATTATCTCTAATAGCATCTCTCAACTCTGGCTCTTAATTGCACTAATAAGCCACGCCTGTAAGGAATAAGAAACTTGACAATTAACACTGCTCTCCCCAGTCCAAACAGTGCGGCTCAACCTACTTGATGTTCAATTCATGGGCATTGAATTGAATCTGCTTTGCAGCAGGCTTTGTGAATGGACCAACTGTTTTATTCAAACAGGGATGATCATTATTAAAACCACAATAAAAAGTAAAAGTAAAAGCATTTTCATATGAATTTACCTAAGTCAGCAGAAAAAAGTTTCTCCCGAAGACATATTTCAGGTCACAAAAATATCACCAAACTTCTCTAAAGACCCAAACACTTCCAATATTAAACAATTGTTTGCGGGCCTCCCCGGTGGCGCAGCGGTTGAGCGCTGGGTTGCGAAGCTGCCCGCGGCCTCTTTGGCACCGGTTCGATCCCCGGCTGCTCCCCGGCCACCGGAGGAGGGTCCCACATGGCGCGCAGACCTCTCCTGCCGCCCGCTGCTCCCCTCAGCAGTGTACTTCGGTCCTTCTGCCTGCTCTGCTCCCCGCTCTGGCTCTGGTGAATTCTCTCACCCTCCCGCGCTTCAGACTGTACCCAGTGCATGTATAAACAAACAAACAAAACAAATAAATAAATAAAACATGCCTCTATTAAAAAAAAAAAAAAACAATTGTTTGCATTCATCCATTTTCCACCCTGCTTATTCCAGTTCAGGGCAGGGGGTGCTCGGAGCCCATCCCGGCAGCTCAAGGGGCCAAGCGGAAACCAACCCCAGTCCAGAAGGGAAGTCCTTCCATTGCAGGGCACCCACACCCACACTTGCTGGGCAGTATCTTAGGACAACTGAGACACACCAGAGAAGCTAAGGTGCACACCTCTGGGTTCCGGGAAGGAACTGGAGTAGCTGGAGAAACTCACATAGCAGGGGAGAACATGGAATTTCACACTAATATTGACGCTGGCCAGGACAGAGACAGTTTTTTTCCTCATAGATGTTATTAAGAAACTACACGGAGCAGGGCCCCCCTCCCTCATGGCGCAAGGGGTGAAGCTTCAGCACTCCTGTAGGGCAAGTAAAGTATCAGGCTTTTCGGCCCTCCCGCCATTAGGAGAGATGACAGATCTGAGGTCCTGAATGCATGCGTGATGGCGGGCACCTGGAGTAGGGCGTGGGCATGTGTAGATGGGATTCACCTGGGCTGAGAGACCGTGCTTAGAAGGGCAGTGTCATGGGAACGCCAGAAGAACTAGAGAGAGCAGAGACCACCAGAGAACGCCGGAGGAGAACCACGAGAAGAACCATGAGAGAAGCAGAGAGAACACAAGAGAAGGCCGGAGAGCCCAGAAAGAGGGAAGACTTGCTGGGGGCTGGGAGGCCTACCAACCTCCCGGCCCCTCAGCACCCCTGCCTGCCGTGTACCTGGTAAATCCCAATAAAAGCCTGGAAAGCCACTGAGGGCTCCAGGACTCTTCTTTTACCCGGTCTGCTCAGATCATAGAACCTGCACTGTGCCTATTTCTGCCTTTACAACTATGAAGCTAGCTATTCACAGTAACTGCAGCATGAGTTTGATGCCCGGCCAGGGAGGTGACCCACATGGACACAGCAGACCTCTCCTGTCTCGCCCTTTGCTCCCTCAGCAGTGTATCTCAATAGATCTGCCTGTTCTGCTCCCCACTGTTTCTGGTGAATCCTCTCATTCCTGCACCTTTGGCCTATACCCCAGCTCTTGTATGCATAAATAAATCTTTAAAAAAAAAAAAGAAAGAAAGAAACTACATGGAACAAAGGGATATTACTGGAGGACCTGTTGTACTTGGCTGGTTGCAGGGCGGGGTCCCACATTCCAGGTTCCTGGCTGGAAGCCCCAGTGCTGTCCTGCAGGTGAGGGAGGTTAAGTAGAGAACACATGTTAGCTGAGTGAGCACGGGCTGTGGGCTGGAGGTGAGTAAGCTGGCATAAGTCCGTATTACAGTTAATAAGTAAACATATCCTCCTCAATTCCATTAACGGGTGTGGATAGGGGTCTTTTTATCCATCCCTTACATCCTTCCATTACCCTCAAACCTTGTCTTCAAGACACAAAAATAATATATATTTTTTTCTTTTCCTATTAGGTTTTCTCTGGAATAATTTTATACTTTTTTTTCTGAATAGTTTCAATAATTTTGGAATCCTACTTATATGCCAGCTTGCACAATACCCACATTGAAATCTCAGAAAACTCTATGAGGAACATGCTATTAATACTATTTACAATGAGGCTATGAGAGGTTACATTCGGCTCTCAGGGTCACAGAGCTAATTAGGTGGAGCTGGGTTTTGAACCCTGGCTCATCCATTTCCAAGGTCTCCTCTATCATCCACCTTCCAGAATTCCCTCCTTAGATAAGGAGCAAAATCACAGTTGTGACACTCCCTAGACTCTGACTCAGTGAGGTTTAGGCTGCCTGTTTCCTGCTGATTTCCTAATTTTAACCTCCCTCCCCCCCATATGATGAAGTCACTTTACAATATACCTACATCAAAGCATCACATTGGGTACCTTAAATATACACACATTTTATTTGTCAAAAAATAATTTTTCTTCTAAAAAGATTTTCCTCCTCATAACTAAAGATTAAAAAGGTGCAGAAAAGTGCAGGGCAAAAAAGTAATCTTGATTCAAAAAAAGTAATCTTGATTCAAAAAAGCAGAAATAAACCGATTATTTCTCTGCAGTAGTTTGTAACATGTAAAGATAATGTAAACTTATTTGGCATCATTAACATTGTAAGTCAATTTCCCAAGATTACTTTTAATGTTTGAGTTTGATTTCAGAACTGGAAGCCATTACAAAGGGAAAAAGTTGAGACCAGAAATTCCAGGCATCAGTTTTAAAAAGCAGTCAAAACAAGTCTCTTGCTCCTCAAACTTTAATATTTATTTTAGTTGGCCCTCTGAGAACTATTTCTTCGATTGGATTTACCCTACTGCATTCTGACAAAAGATCCAATCTCTGTGAAAGCAATCTATCTGGCCAATGGATTTAAGTACAAAATTAAAATTACAGAACGTTATTCAAATCCTCTTATAACTGTCAAATATTTCACCAAACAATTCACAACTCTTACCTCCATTAATTAGCTCAGTACTTCCTTCCTAAAGTGCTAGAGAACCTGGAATTTGGCAAAACCCAAATCTATTTTCTAGGCCCTTAGCTCTCCCTTGTGTATAAAAACGGAAATGCAGCTTACTAGAAGTTTTGCCCCAGTATATCTAATGATCCAATTTTAAAAGCTAAAAATGTAATTTGATAAAAGATAGAAAGCCCTCATTTTTGTATCCTAAAATATAAAGAAAGATTATTTAAAATGATAAAAGAGAAGCAGCAAAGTAATGAAGGCATTAGGTCCACTAAGCTTTAGATAAAGGATCCAGAAAAATCTTGGTAGTATCAGACACTTCAGGAAAAAATCTCACAGAACCACCGATGGTCTCATCTGTGTTTACAGTAAGGAGATCCCAGCCCCTGTCTCAGATTTCAAATTGGATCATATTTAATCTATCCAAACAGGAGATATCATCCTGTTTTAAAGATTTCTAGAGAAAGAAAAATCCTCTTCATAAATGTGAGGAAATATTTTGTTATTTCTCACTGTATTTCAACAGAAGAGAAAATATTTTGAGATCCCAGTGTCTTTAAACTTTCTTCCTACACTTTCAAGTTCTTTGTGTCCAACTCTCCATGGATTTTTTCATGTTTTCCCCATGTAGAGGTTAGCAAGAGATATTTATGATGAAAAAGCCAACCACGGGGCTTATCCTACATGTGCACCTGGTGTTATGCGGCTTTTTAAGGTACACAAGTCAATTCCATTGAGACTGTCACTTTCATTTTATTGAGCATTCCTTACTACTTTAGATTTAAGGGTCTTTTAATCTGTTTTCTCTACTTGGAGCGTGGGGAAGGAGAAACTGTTCAGAATCCTTCAGTGGTCAGTAGAAATGATTATGGAACCCCATTCAGGCACAAAAATTGTGGGATGCTCAAGTGCTTATGTGGTGACACTGGTCAATTTGAAATATGCTGGGTTTTCTTTCCTCAAGGTCCTTCCCAAAAACTTATGGCTTGTCAGACTGGTTGTATTTATGGTCAGACTTAAAAATTTGAGGACGTCTTATTACCACCATTTACATAACTTCATCTGGGAGGCAAGAGCACAGGCCATTGCACAAACACGGAGGTATCTTCCTTCACCAGGAGTTTAGACAGTCTACCAAAAGAAGTATCCCCAAACAGTGAGGGACCACACAGAGAGACATCAGCAAATATAGAGGACCTTTCCAAATTACAGCCTCAAGACTTCAGATTCATTGTGAAACAAAAACATGCTCTCCAACGTTCATTCCCTCCATCAGCCTGCCAATTAAATATTATACAGAGCACATAATTTAGATTGCTTTCCAATTATCTTCAAGTGCTGTAGGGCACAAATCACTCACTCGGCAATTAAATAAATTCTGGGATGTCACTAAATGTTTTAAGGAAGGGAAGTTATTCTGAAGTTGGCACAAGGACCAAACCAACAGGAAGAATTGAAACACCAGGCATTTCAGAATTCTCCATCAGCCCACTTTTTAGCTGTGCAGTCACCCTGATTTTACGGAGCCCCATGCCTCAATAACCACTACAATCCTGGAAACATCCCACCAGTGCACACATGGCTGAAGTTAAAATGAAAAAACCCCCATCTCAGACCACTGGAGTCATTGGATGTCTCAACCTATTTCAGTCGATGGAAAGCCCGCTCTCACATGTAAAGAAACAAAGATAATTTTTCCAAGAAATTATCAACATGTGCTAATGATAGTGTGTGCAAAAGTACACATTTACATACATAATTCCTGATATGATATGTTATCACCTTGGGTCCACCATGGGAAAGCTATAAAATGGCTCTTTCCTTACTTCCAATCCATGGGGATGAAGAAAGCCAAGCTGGCAGAGGTGCCAGTAGCCTGGATTTCTGAACGGCTACATGAAGAGCAGCTGCCCCCACTGATCAGGATGAAGTGAGTATGCAAAGACAAAGAGGACAAATGATACCAATGACTTCCCAAACAGGCTCTGTGAGTCGACCACCAGATAGTAGCTGAAATCAGGCTTTGGCAATGGAGGGGAAGGAATTTCCTCATTTTTAAAGACTCTGCAGGGCCTCCCTGGTGGTCCAAGGGGTTAAGACACAACCTATGAAGCTATCCGCAGCCACTGCAGCACGAGTTCGATGCCTGGCCAGGGAGCTATCCGGCTTGCCCGCTGCTCTCCTCAGCAGTGTTTCAATCGATCTGCCTATTCTGTTCCCCACTCTGTCTCTGGTGGATCCTCTCACCCCCCTCACCTCTGGCCTGTACCCCCGTTCTCGTATGCATAAATAAATAAATCTTTCTTATTTTATTATTTTTTAAAGATTTATTTATTTATGCATACGAGAACGGGGGTACAGGCCAGAGGTGTGGGCGGTAAGAGGATCCATCAGAGACAGAGTGGGGAACAGAACAGGCAGATCGACTGAAATACAATGCTGAGGGGAACAGTGAGCGACCGAGGAGAGGTCTGCTGCACCATGTGGGCTGCTCCCTGGCCGGGGATCGAACTCGTGCTGCGGTGGCTGCGGTCAGCCTCATAGGTTGCGTCTTAACCCCTTGCGTCACCAGGGAGGCCCATAAATAAATAAATCTTTAAAGACTCTGCAACCCAGAGCAAAGCCTGGTACAAGATGGTCCTCAAAGCTGCATCAGGAGCGTGGCGTAGAACACTACAGAGCACTATGGCAATGGGTGTGTGGGAAGTTGCCCTATGACAGGAAGGCAAGGCAAAGAGCAGTTAGTTCTCCTTGGAGAGAAAGGTTGTAAAGAGACTTAAGGGTAAGTGGTCAGGTCTGAGGACACTGCTACCAAAAATTTGTCTGGCCTCAGTCCTAGGTTCCTGGAAGGGAGTTTCTATAACCTTTGGAATTTCCTGAGTGATACCAGTTTTTGTTATGCTAATAATTGACTCCAGGTGGGCCCCTGGAGACTTCAGAATTGGAGATAGTCACTAGAAAGACACAGCAGGTGATGAGAGGGTCAGGACTTTGAGCCAGCCCAATCTCCAGAGAAGATGGCCGTGAAGGGGCGTGGAGGACAGGCAATCATGCACCAATGATTTGATAAATCAAACCCAAGTAAAGAGTTACCAAGAAAAAGTAAGGACACTGAAGCTTCATGGCACCTACTGTTGGTGAGCACACTGAGGTACCAAGGTGGTGATCCAGCCTGATTGTACGAGGGCGGGGAAACTCTCTCTCCCCCTAGACCGGGCCCTCTCTTCCTTGGGCAGGGCCTCCTGATTTGCATCCTTCATAATAACACTCAAGCAGCACTTTCCTGAGTTCTGTGAGTCATTATAGCAAATGAGTGAACCTGAAGGGGTTATGAGATGACCCCCCCCTCCCCGCCCCAGATTTACAGCCAGTCAATAAGAAATGCAGGTGCCCTGGGAGCCCCTGGCATTTGAAGTAAGCGCAGTCTTGTTGGGGACGACGGAGTTGTTTTTTTTTTTTACCTTGCGGAGTGTGTGGTAAGCAATAGTTGGGGCCAGGATTGACTTCTAGTACTCAGTTGGGTTGAAATGGAATATTTGGCCTTCAGGATCCAAACCAGGTGTGTTGGGGAGTGAGGTGGAGAAAGCAAGAGGAATGAGGCCCTGAAAATGCTCAGGGGTAGATTTAGTATGAAGTTTATGAAGCTAAGGAAGCATGAGCTCCAGAACTCTCATTTTATAAGCTTTTCCAAGGCCCAGGGGGGCCCTCACTGTGTGTTCAATGGTATATGTATACACACACACACACACACACACACACACACACACACACATATATATGTAAAATATTTTTTTCTTCAGATTTATTTTTATTTATGCATACAAGAACTAGGGTATAGGCCAGAGGTGGGGCGGGGGTGAGAGGATTCACCAGAGACAGAGCTGGAAGCAGAACAGGCAGATCTACTGAAATACACTTGTGAGTCACCTCCCTGGCCTGGGATTGAACTCATGCCACGGTGGCTGGGGATAGCTTGATAGCGCTGAGACTTTAACCACTTGCACCACCAAGGAGGCCCAGTCAGATATTTTTACAGCATTTGTGAAAGTAAGACATTTTTGTATTTCTTATTTTTATTTATTATTTTTTAAACAGTTTTTTTTTATTTAAAATATTTATTTATTTATATTTTATTTATACAAGCACTGGGTACAGTCAGAAGCGCGGGAGGGTGAGAGAATTCACCAGAGCCAGAGCAGGGAGCAGAGCAGGCAGAAGGACCGAAGTACACTGCTGAGGGGAGCAGCGGGCGGCAGGAGAGGTCTGCGCGCCATGTGGGACCCTCCTCCGGTGGCCAGGGAGCAGCCGGGGATCGAACTGGCACCGCAGAAGCTGGCGCCGCAGAAGCTGCGGGCAGCCTCACAACCCAGCGCTCAACTGCTGCGCCACCGGGGAGGCCCTTTCTTATTTTTAAAGAGCTCTCTAACCTAAACAATCACCAGATTCTAGAAGTTTCAGGCTAGGAAATGCCCTGCTAATGACTTAGTAATTGTTTAGAAGATCCTGCACATTCTAGCAATGTGTGAAGAAAGCAGCCAAGAGTTTGCAGATACCCAAAGAGCACAAGATCCAAGAGCACTATGACAGCAGAGAGGCTGGAAGCCACATGAGGCCTGGGAGAGCAGAAAACGCCACAAGTGGAGACTGAAGCCAGGGCCCCAGACTGAACAGCTCATGTCAAAAGTTTCCAAAAAGATGAAATGGGACCAGTTGTAGGTCAAGACTCAATGGAAACAGGGATTTCAAAACAATGATTAAAAAAACTTTTTTTAAAAAAACTAAAAACTGCTCTTGAAATTGTGATCTCCCTCATTTAAAACAACATTACCAGTACAGGAAAAAAAAAAAAAAAGTTATGATATTCCAACTAATCAGGCGGGCTAAGGGACACTGTGGGAATTTTTAGCGTGCTATGATTATAAAATATAACCTGTTTTTGATGAGCCCATAATAAAATTTTCTCCTAAACGTGGCCATATCACTTAAATTTAACTTAAGTGTTCTGAGGCAGAGACTGCTAGTTAGTCACGAAAATCTTATTTTCCTGGGCCCACAGCCAGACCACATTTCCCAGCCTCCCTTCTAGCTGGTGAGGCTACATCACCAAGGTCTAGCCAGTGCAATATGAGGGCAAGGGAGATGTGGCCATTTGGGCCTGGCCCATGAGAATCCACAACCATAAGTCCATGTTGCTTTCTCCACTTGAACCCATGAGGACGGAGCAAACCAAGCTGGCAGAGGTGCTAGCTGCTTGGATCTCTGAATGGCTGCATGAAGAACAGCTGCCCCCACCAGCCAGTATCTCCCCCTTGGTCTTTTATGTGAGAAATAAAATCCTACGCATTCTTTTCTTTTCTTTTTTTTTTTTTGGAGCAGCCCATGGATAGTGCACGTTTAGGTCCATCTGGTGCAGCAGTGAACATTAGCCTCAGCTCCACTCTGACAGGCCAATCTGGTGCGACTTCAAGTTGGCAATCAGTGGACACTTACTATTTGCACATGGAAGCCCTAAATCCTTCCAGGCTGTAGATCGGCTTATCAACTAGTCAGGAGAGGAGAGAAGGCACATCAGCAGCTACCAAGAAAACTGGGAAAGAGAATTTGAGTTGTGACCCATGGACAAGCCAAGAAACATGCGAGCACTGTGGAAGTGCCGTTAGTAATTATTTGTGAAGGCATCACATAAGTGGTGGCCATTGAGTTGGGCCTTGAAGGATGAAGGAAGCTCAAAAGAAAGAAGAGGGTAAAGCATTTCATGTCAGACTGAACTTCTGCCCTCAAACACTTTATCCAGTGGGATGGGATGCTCAGGACAGAATACAATATTGTTCTGTTAACCCCAGGGAACAGACTCAAGGCCAGTGAGGAGCAGCTATGGGGAAAGAGGATTCCATTCAAAGGGAGGAAGGACTCACCACCAGGGCTGACCTTAAACTGGAAGGGCCATGCAGACAAAAAGGTATTTATGTTTCCCTTAGGGACAGCCAGCTCCTTGGCATGGGCATTGCAGAGAATGTGATTTAAGCACAGGATGGGTTAGCTGCTCTGTTCAGCTGCCTTCCAACTCTGGGATTCTATCTATCTGCAATGCCTCTGCCAAGCAGGCTTTGTAAAACATTGCCAGGAGAAAGAAGAATTATTTTAGCCCTGTTACAGCATTTCTTACACAACGATCCTTGCCAAATCCCCTTTCAAGGCTGTGTCGGCTGGGTTCACTCAATGTGTTCAATCAGAAGTCAATAGAGAACATCTCTTCACATCCAGGCCCGTGAGAACCCTTGAATATAATTTTACTATCGAAAAGGATTAAAATGCTGATATTAACCAGGGCGGCTGCTGGAGAACAAGAAAGCAAACGGCTGTAAGCATCTGTTTTGAACGCTTAGGCCATGGAGCATTCTGCATTAATTGCATGTTCTGGTAATGGTTAAGTTACCAGCTCATACCAAATATGGACATACAGTTTTCAAAAGGTTGAATTACAAAGAGATATATTACAATATTACAATAAAATTCTACCGAGAACAGTTTCTTCCTTCTTGGGTGACAACTTAGTATGAAAATTACCAACCTCAATTTTACAGTATAGAAAACTTGTTTTTCTTTCAGATGTGCATGTTATAGATAAAAGTCAGTCTACTAGATACACAAAAAAAGATGTTATCCTAATGGTGCTGGTATACTAGTAACTTTCTGCTTTCTTATAAGGTTATAACTTCATTCTCACAAACATCCTTTGAGTGTCTAGAAGAGAGTCTCTGTTGTGAGGTGCTGTGTTAATCATTAGTGATATAAATGAAATAAACAGAAAAAAAAATGTGGTGTCCTAAACTTGAAAACTTCCTGAGAATCATGTTATTTTTCTTAAGAGCACTTCTCAATGATTATTTTAAAAATGGTAAGTTCAGCTACATCCTTGTTCAATGAACAAGGTTATTATGCTTGTAATATCTGGAGATTACACATATATAAAGATTGATTGTAAAATGTTGGTCCACTTTGTGGGTCTTATCTCCTGTAATAATCCAGACACTTAATTTATTGCTTAAACAAAAGAGAAAGGGAGTTTTCTCAAGCCCAGAAATAAAATTGAAACAAACATTCTTCAAATTATAGCATGAATCTTAACTATACAAATACAACCTCAAATGATGACACAAAAGGAATCTGTAAAACTCTATTCTGAGACCATGGAAATATTTGGATTTGACAGTCAAACAACCACATGCAAGTTACATCTCATATGCCATTGTTCAACCGTGCGTATGAACAAATGCTTTCCTGGTGTCTTTCTTAGCAGAACAGCATGGACTTTCTGAAATTTAGGTCAAGTCTCTCTCTTCATACAACATCCTGAGTAAATCACACCTCAAGTGGTGCCAAGACCTGTCTGCCTTTGATATCTGATCTCAAAATACTTAAATCGGTTTTCCACCCATCTACCTCCCCAGGACCTGGGTCCTGAAATCCATGATTTACAAAGCTTGGGAGTTATATTCCTTTTCAATAAAAAGAACAACTCATAACAACAGTTTCTCTTTTGTTTGGTTTTTACCCAACTGTGCTTACTATTTCCAGCACGAGTTTACTTGCCCTGCCTGGAACTCATGTCCCAGATTGCTCTAGCTAAGGTAGTAATTCTGCATCCACTAATGGGAAGTAGTGTTCAAACTTCAAATGAAAGATTCACATGACTCTGCACTCACACATGTGGCTCCTAGGAGAATTTGTTATTTCCATGCTTCCCAAAGAATGTTCAGAGATTTCATTCTCCAGTCAAATGCAAAATCAACATTTTCCAGAGCAAGAGAAAAAAAAGCAAAACTTCAACCTACAGAAAACATTTCCAAGCATCCTTGCCCTGAGTCTCAGGCCCCAGTATGTGTCTGTGACCAACAAATCAGACCAAACTGAGAGCAAGCACACAACTGCATCAGCACCCACTGATTCTTATTTCTAGCCAGCTGCGTGACCTCGGGCCATCATTCAGCCTCTCTGGGCCTCAGTTGCCTTCTGTGTAAAACCGAGACAATCCAAAGGCACCTTCCAGCTTTAATGTTCTATGGGTCTAGGAAAGAATGCAATTAGAAAATACCACTGTCCCTGAACCGTCTCTATAGGCATTAGGAAAGTAAAACTCTGATTAAAGACCATGAAACGAGGAGGAACAATTAAAATAATCTCTAAGGTCCCCTTCCACAGCTTGATTCTAACTCCAAGAGAGTGAGGCACGACCAGGCAATTGGTCATAAAACATTAGTGGGTCTCAGAGCCCTAATAATCCTGTGCTTCCAATGACCAATCCTGCTCTAACAAAAAATGTCTTCATTATATTTCAAGGCACTGCCTGGAAATGTAAATGACTCTACTGCAACAGCAGAAGGGCTTTATTGACGTTCAAGACCCCCTCTCCTTTCACTGGCAACTTGTCCTCTTCAATGAATCCCAGCTCGAGACCCCAGAGCTCTCCAGACCAACAAGCACACTCCACCTGGCAACAGGAAAGAAAGCCACACCTACCCTCAGCCACTGCTTTTCTGTGAGGGCATCGCTGTAGTCCACATCCCGGCGCTGGCGAGACCCCCTACCAAATATTTTCTCCTCCTCCTCTTCACACGTAAGCCTTTCAACTTCCGCATCATCTTTAATAATCCAGGAGGGCAGCTCATCTTCCTCCATTAAGCGAGGCTTGCGCTTCGGATTCCGGGCATCTTCCCTCCGCCGGTCCATGTCCATGCGCTGCAGGTATTAACAAAAGTTTCACCAAAGGGCAAGGGAATTCTATACTGCACACACTTGACAGCACATGCCACTTGCACAAGTTGCCCCCTATGGTGGCAGGGTCCATGTTAGCCTCTCTCATGGATCCGCTCTATCCTGACTTATTCTAGCCCATTCCTTAAAGCACAGAGTGCAGGTCAAATCCCTTCCCTTCCTCTGTACCCATCTTTGACATTTACTTATGCTTTGCAAAAAGTACTCTCCCTTTCTTAGTCTACATGGGTACAGAGCTTCCCCTTAAGTAATAGTGAGACAATTCAAATTGGGGATCTATTTTAAAAATATCAGCCCTGGCAAATAATTCATTGCTTCCCTGCATAAAAATACCCTTAAAGCACATAAAAGAGAAAGTTCATTAAGAAAATTTCCTTTTCCTACATAGGGGCTCATGATTTTAATTAAACCACCAGGAAAATCAGTGACCTAAGAGTCACTCCAGAATAGCCACCCTCTTTCAGACTCAGATATGTGGGCACAGAAATGGTTTGATTAGTCATTTGGCCATGAATGGATTGAATTTTCAGTGATCTACAGGCTCTATGCGAGGAACGTCCCTCAATTCTTTGGCTTTTAAAAGTTTAACTCTAATGAAAATATTTTACCACAGAGAGAGAGACCTCAAGATAGTCTCATCCCCACGGATCGATCCAGCTATAAGTGAAATGGCTCACTTTCATATCCTTAAATGCCTAGTCCCCACCTCCTGTTCCTTCTTTTAAAATCCAGTTCACTTATAAATAAATTTTCAAGTGCCACATACTTGACTTCAACCTACAACTGATAGCTAAAAAAGAACAAATAAAATCTCCACTGAATTGCTATCTACACTAGTTATGTGTGTGTGCATATTTATATATTTATATATATATTTATATTTATCACTAGCTAGTTGAAGTATCTCTATAATCCAACAGAACATTAACCATTAAATTATTTACCTTTTCCCTTTTTCTTCCTTCAGGTTCTATCGCACTGAAACAGGGTTTCAATATAATTTTTTCTTAAATGCTAACACTGGTAAAAAATGCAAATGAAGTTTCTATTCAAATCCAGACTTGACCTCTAGTACACATTTAAAAATTCAAATTCAAAGTGTCCCTTAAACTATGCTTAAACATTTTTGGAAATCATTATATTCCCAAGATGGGACAGGCTCGGAGCATGGTGGAGCCCCATTGGTAGATAAATGTGGCCATCCTGCTGTCATGTGCTATAGTTAGCCAGCGAGGCTGTTCTTAATCCACTTTCTAATGCTCTGGTATCAGAAATGGGATCCACCAAACCTTTGTAATTTGCACAGAGGATGCCTGTTTAACAGCACCATCAAAAAAGGGGCCTATCGAGGTGACCTCCAATTATTATTCATTAAAAAAACCCTATTTTTCGTTAGTGTACTACACTGATATGACAAAATATTGTCACTATATTACCTATGTTACCTAGCCTGAGACCTGTCAGATGACTTACACCATGCATTTGTCTACAACTGAGAAAAAAAATCTCTGATGTAAAGGCAATAACTAACATTTGATACTTTTTTCTTATAGAAAGGATAGACACCATCTTTTAATTTTTTTTTTTTAATAGAGGCATGCTTTTATTTATTTATTTATTTGTTTGTTTGTTTTGTTTATACATGCACTGGGTACAGTCAGAAGCGCGGGAGGGTGAGAGAATTCACCAGAGCCAGAGCAGGGAGCAGAGCAGGCAGAAGGACCGAAGTACACTGCTGAGGGGAGCAGCGGGCTGCAGGAGAGGTCTGCGCGCAGGAGAGGTCTGCGCGCAGGAGAGGTCTGCGCGCAGGAGAGGTCTGCGCGCAGGAGAGGTCTGCGCGCAGGAGAGGTCTGCGCGCAGGAGAGGTCTGCGCGCGCATGTGGCGCAGGAGAGGTCTGCGCGCGCATGTGGCGCAGGAGAGGTCTGCGCGCAGGAGAGGTCTGCGCGCCATGTGGGACCCTCCGGGGAGCAGCTGGGGATCGAACCAACGCTGCAGAGGCTGCGGTCAGCTTCGCAACCCAGCACTCAACCGCTGCGCCACTGGGGAGGCCCAAGGATAGACACCATCTTTAACAAGTTAAGCTTAAAGTTTAGATGATTATATCACTTCCCAAAGAATTCTACAGAATAATAGTATAAAGTTTGAAGTTGATATTCACGTTAAGAAATGTCTAATTGACTATTGAATTACTACATGACTATGATTGTCATGAGACCTGATAATAAACCTTAGGCTCACAACTATTAAACATAATCATTATACTTTTAAGAATAACAAACAAGCAAACAATAATTTTTTTTTTTAAAAGAATCTTACTTAGGGCCTCCCGGGTGGCGCAGCAGTTAAGCGCTGGGCTGCAAAGCCGCCCGCACGCAGCCTCTGCAGCGCCAGTTCAATCCCCGGCCGCTGGTGAGGGTCCCACATGGTGCGCAGACCTCTCCTGCCGCCCGCTGCGCCCCTCAGCAGTGTATTTCGTCAGTCTGCCTGTTCTGTTCCCAGCTCTGACTCTGGTGAATTCTCTCTTAGCCTCCCAGGCTTCTGACTGTACCCAGTGCTTGTATAAATAAATAAATAAATAAATAAATACATCTTAAAAAAAAAAAAAAAAGAACCTCGCTTAAAACTTCCTGTGATATGACTGTCTTGAGCTTTTTTTTTTTTTCTTCACTGGTGGAAACCTCACCGGTCAGCCAGAATTGAATCGGCTCTGCAGAGGCTGCAGGCAGCTTCCCAGCACAGCGCTCTACTGCCTGCGCCACCAGGGGAAGCCCTGCAAACAATAATTTTTAAAGGTACTTGCTACCTTCATGGTAGCTAAAAGCTTAATGTTTGCATTTTATTTTTTTTTATTTTATATTTTTTAAGATTTATTTATACAAGAACTGGGGTACAGTCAGAGGCACGGGAGGGTGAGAGAATTCACCAGAGACAGAGTGGGGAACAGAACAGGCAGACAGACCAAAGACACTGCTGAGGGGAGCAGCGGGCGAGACAGGAGAGGTCTGCTACGCCATGTAGGTATCTTCCTGGCTGGCTGGGATGGAACCCGCATTACAGAGGCTGTGGACAGCTTCATAGCACAGCACTCAATCCACTGTGTCAACGGGGAGGACCAGTGTTTGCATTTTAGCAAAATGTTTGGATAGGTATCTCGAAGTGTCAAAGATCTTTTTAGGTGTAATTCATAGGTCCTCAGTATGACTGATCACTTTTTGTGGAGCCACATTTTCAGAAGGAGAAAGCAAGAAAATGTTTAAAAGAAAGATTTTTTTTAAGAGACTATACTTAATGTATGTTGTTTAACTAGTGTCTGCTATAAAATCAAGTAATATATTTGGATTAATTTAATATGGAGAATAAATGACTTAAATAATAGGTGAAGAGTTTAAATATTTGAAATCTCAAGGCTTAATGCTAGTTCACATTCTAGTCCAGTTTTTCACAAAACTTCTTAATTGGAGTAACTGGCAAGGATTCATATTTTAATTCCTGCCCCCTGGTGGAGGTGTTAATGAACAGTGAATTGGCCAAAGGAAGCCAGCTGATTAGATTTTCAAATACCAAACCCAAACAATGATCAGGATAGCCAAAAACAGAGAAGTCAACCTTTAGGAAATAAGCAGAAAACTCACAAAATCAAAGTGCCTACAAAAAAGTGTTAAAAGCCTGCTTTTTGCATGATAAAATGTTCCCCAGTGAAAAGATGGCTTGATGAGATTTTCAAATTTTTTCTGAGGTTTTCAATTTCTACAAATACCCAGCCCAAGAAAGAAAGGTGGAAGAGCACCCTTTTCCCCTTAATTCAGGGGTGCTGATAGAAACTTCCATCTCTGGGCCTAATTTGATTTGTGTGATGGCAGTTAGTTTCTCCTCTTCAGTATGTAAGGACATTGCAGTGCTTAATTATTGCCAATCAATGACCACCCAGGGTAGCCCAAGGCCTCTTGCCTCAGTGTTACCCAGTAATCTACATCTTAATAAGTTCCTCAAGGAGAGAAAGACTATTTCCCTGGTATCTATATCTCCAATCTCCCTAAATAGAGAATAATCTGTAAATGTGCTGACCAGCAGTGTGAGGTAAGAAATAGAGGTTTTATGAACACCCCATGTTGAGAGTACTGCTAAAGTCATTTTCCTGACATTTCTCTCTGAAATACCTCAACCTGGGTAGGATGGTTCATTAGGAGGGGGTGGAAGTTTACAAATACATCCCAGGTTGGGAGTTATTCCTATGGCTACTTGAAAGCTTCCTGAGAAAGAATTAAATGTCATATCTTGAATCCTTATGTGTGGACACAATCATTGTTCTCTAGACCAAAATCACAAGAATAACACAAACCTCCACACAGCTGAAGCTCCATGCTCAGGCTGTCTAGGCTACAGAGGCAGAGATTGCAAACCTTGTGGGTCATACTTGGCCCACGGTTGTGTTTTGTTTGGCCGGCAGTGTTACATAATAATAAAAAATTGAATTTAGTTGCAAACATTTCAAATTCCAGAGATTACATGTAAAAACCTAAATTTTCAGCTTCTCTTGAAAATTTGGAATTTCTGGCTAAACGGAGCTTCCAGCTATGTCTTCCTTTGACCGGCACTTCACCACCGTATACTCACCCCTGTCCACTTGCTTCTCTCATGAATTACTCGTCTGAGATCTGCTGGCATTCAATTTTGGCAGCTCTGATTCTGGGCTTCTTTATCCATCAGTTAATTGTTCACATTTACTCACTCATTTCACTATACTTGTTATTAGCCAATCAGACTAAATATTAGAAAGATCAAAATGATTGCAGGTACTGGAGGGAGCCTCTCACTTTACACATCCTGATCTATGGTGACAAGAATCTCCACAAGGTCTGAAACTCTGCACATGCCACCATTCGTTCAATAAATATTCATTAGGCAACTACTATGGGCCAGAAATTGTACTGTGCATTGGGGACACAGAGATAAATAAAATAGCCATAGCAAATGCCTTAAGAATGTGATAAAATATCACTTCCGAGAGCCTTTCTCTCAAGGGGCTTGCTCCCCGACATACTGACCTTGTGGCAGTCCGCACACATAAATCCAATTCAGGTTTCCACAAAATTACAGATTACTACATATCATGGAACGTCAAGATTGAAACTATGGACTTTAAATCCTCAAACATCAACATTCTTTTTCAGGTATTTTGTTCCCAGTGAAATACAACCAATTTTGATCTTTAAGTGAAACTAATCTTGGTACACATCTGGGATGTTCCAATTTGCTTAAGCAGGCTCTCTTCAACAATTAGTTGCTGCTGTCCATCTACTCCCAAAGGGGGCATATTTATTTTGCTCCAGTAAGGAGCCTATAGACAGGGCAGAGTTGTAAACAGCCTACCCTGGAGCAGGGCAGGTTTCCTGAACAACATTGGCCTGGGATTAGCAACGAGGGGGTTGAAGTGGGGGGTGGGGGTTGTGGTAAGCCACAGACCACATGGCCTATCCAGAGGGCACAGCTGCTACCCAGTTCTAGCCAACTGTTTCCACATAGAAATGTGGCCTGGTATTGCCCACTCTCATTTTTCAAGAGAAGCCAGATATCAGGATTCTTTTTGTGTTGGCAACAAATTCGAAATTTTAAAAAACACTGCGTGGGCCAAACAAAATATGTCTGCAGGCTAAATCCAGTCAGTTTGCAGGCTCTGAAGTGAAGGAAAGGCACAGGCTTCACAAATGAAATTCTGCCAGGGCATGTAGGCTCCAGACATGGTGTGTTAATAAAAAAAAAGGGGGGGGGGAGGGGAGCAAGGCATTCGTTTTCAGGATTTTCTGTAACATTACCATAAAAAGATCAAATTCTTCTTCTCGTCGAGCGATCATTTGGTTCAGAGTCTCATCATCTGGTACTTCATCTTCTTCCTACAGTCAAGAATAGAATGATTTAACAGGCTTTAGGAGAGAGGTGAGCAACTGGGGCGAGGTACAAAAAAGGAAGTGAATTTGTCCCTCGGGCCTTAGGGACACATTTTTCAAGCCAGAAAAAAAAGATGGCGGTCCCTGGATATAGCACTTGCGAAATAATGTGCAAGTTACTCAAGTCGTCTCCCCAGAGCAAAATCTGTTTAGGGAGGAAATATGGTTCTCTTGGGTTTGCATTTTGATTCTCCTACTTTTAAAACAGGTTACTTATGGCTCCCTGCCTCAATGATGGCATCTGTAAAATGGGTGTGACATGTCACAGAAAAGATGTAAGATTTAAATAAAGAATACTATATCAAAAAGTGTTTAATATTAATTCTTTTAAGTCTATTAACCTTATTCCAAATATAAGTGCTTATTTTCAGAGACTTACAAAAATTACAATTAAATAAAATGTTGAAAGTAGGCAAAAAGCAACCACATTTTTATACAGACATCAAATAGATAGCCTAAAAGATATGTTTAGTCAACGTGTTTCAGTGTGTATTGTTATTGCTAATAGTTAGAGTTTCTGAAGGGATAACTCAAAAGATAACCCCCACAAAACTATACTTAATTAAAATAATTTAAATGAAGGAGAGAAGGAAATTACATAAGGGCTAAAATTTTCATTTTATATTATGGTTTATTAAGGTACTTTATCTTTGCAGAATCCTTAGAAACCAACAGTTCTCAAGTTTTTTTAGAAATGCAATGCTAAGACTTCCACACTTAAAAAAAATCTTTTAAAAGTTGGACATATACTACAGAACTTGCCTTCCAAAATTATTTTTGTCATATGCTGAAGTGAACTTGTTAAAAAATCAACTGGGGAAATTATAGTGTTTCAGCAGAGGGAAGCAAGAGGAAAACCCAGAACTTCAAACTTTCAACTTCTGAAACCACAGCTTCAAAACAAGGAAGCTTGTTCTAGAAAGAGTATGAGTATACTAGTAAATGAGATGACTATGTCATTCTCAAGAGAACATCTGACGCACTATGCAAGACATGAATGCCATTCAATCAAATAAAAACTGATGAGTCAAGATAACAATTACTTGTGAAAAACCTCATTGAGTTCATCTCTAGACTGGGGAAAGTCAATTTGTCTAAATATTTCATCTAAAAAAAGACACAGACTAGTGGGGAGTGGTGGGCTGAGATTCACAGTATGAAGACTCTTGCCCACCCAGTGGGGTGCTTGGACTTCCCCATGCCCAAGAAGGAAAGCTTCTCTTCAAACCAGCAAGAAGTCCATAGGGCCAGGCTGGGAAGTGTGCAATCAATCATCTTGATTCTGTATGCCCTAGAACTTCATGGCCAGTCAGCTACTGGGATAATGGTCAAACTGCCTCAGGTTTTCTGAATCACAGCCCTTGACTAAAAGCTATCAGTCCCCAAACATCTTTACATCAGAACACAGGCCATCTGGAAAATGGTGACAATTGTTAGACACTGATAGGTTAGAAGGGATGTGCAGCCCCAGCAAGGCAGCTCACAGCTAGAAGCAATTGCCACAGGGTTCTGGGACCCTCAGGGCTGTCAGAGGTCTCTGTCTCCATGGGCCTAGGAAGGCTGGAAACTCCTGGCTACCCTGCATCCAATCTATACCAGGTCAGATCTGATCTGCACAAGACCTACACACTAAAAAACAAATTAAGCAAAACTATAGTGGAGACAATCGGGCTGAGTATCAGCTCTGCCCACCTCTGCTTTGTGACAATATATCTCACTCACCCTATTGTTTGTGGTGGTTGTTTTTTATTTTAATATTGGAGTACATCAACAACTGAAAATCACCTGACAATCTGATTTTAAATCAGTATTAAATTCAAGACCCAGAAGTGGTGAATTATTTGAGATCAAAAGTTTTAAAATATGTGAGAACATATAAGTGTAGGTGCATATGCATTTTTCCATCATTTTAATGAAATCTAATACATCACTAATCAACTATGTAAGACCAACAAATCAGGAGGCCTAATAGAAAAGTGCTCTTAAATTTGCTAAAAGATTCATTTCAGGATTCCTTTAAATATCAAGATCTACTTCACATTTAGACTCATTTCAGAAAAAATAAATAAGTAGGACTTTCAAAGGAAGTTAGTTTATAATACAGATGATTTCAAAAACACATTCCCTGTTCAAGGCAAAAATCAAATGCAATCTAATGCATGCAATGAAAATAGTGTTCCATAGGAACATATAAGGTAAAGCCCCTCTTCAATTCACAAATATGGGCACACCAAACCAAATTTTTTCATCTTGAGCTAATTTATGATAAGGATTGGCACTGGCATTCTGTATAGTTTTCTAGACTATACAAGAACCATTTTAATCTATTTCAAATCCATTTGGGATGAAAATTTAGTATAGCATTGCTAAGATTGGCAATCTAAAAGAGTACAACTACCCGAAGATCCCCTAAGAGAAACATAATCAATGCAATCTTCAAACAGTCTTGGCAAGTAAAGAGGTTTTTTTAAAACCAGTCATTTTTTTGTTTTGGTCAGCTCTTAAAAAAAAAAAAAATTGGAGTGGAGGTCATGGTCATGCTTCCCAAATACAAATATAACTAAAGGAGCTAAAGCTGGCTGTGGAACCTTGTGAAGTGCAGTGATGCCGGATCAAAAAGCAAAACAGATGTGTTCAGGAGGAACGGTGAAAGGAAAAGGCAAGGAGGACCTTCAGTTTTGTTGGTCTCCTCTAGCTGATTTTTGTCCCTTCAAGTGACCTTCCTGCAGTTCTGCAGCTGTCCTACAGAAGGCAGCATTTACAGCACAATAAAGCCTGCTGCCTGTACCTCCCTGAGAGAGACGAAAAAGCATCCCCTGGCCAAGTCTGAAGGTCCCTCTAGCAACCACTTATGAGACATTAGTTTGGATAACTTTCAGAGGCTTTCTGTGCTCGGGTTGTAAGATAGCAGCTAATTTATTCATTTTAATTAACACCAGGCCAGGAAATTCTTTCAAGAACAAAGAGGTTATTCTTAATCCTTCCAAAACAAAAGGTCACTACTTGATTTCATAAACTTGGCTTTCTATGATACCTCATTTTCCTCTTCGTGCTCCAATATGGCCTGCAGGAATGCCCTCCGCTCGTGACTTGACGACTTTTGATCAAACATGCCTGCCTGGATCACTTTCTGGTCCACATTCAGCTTGTACTTGGCCGCTGCGAGGATCTTCTCCTCCACACTGTTCACAGTGCAGAGTCTCAGCACCCGCACCTCATTCTGCTGGCCAATGCGGTGAGCCCGGTCTTGTGCCTGCAGGTCCTGTTTAGAGGAACAATATGTAGTGAGGGCCAATGTGCCTGGATTAGCTTAGCAGACAGGTCCCCTATCAAGAGGGAACATGGGAGGGTTCTTTGAACCACCCTTACAAAGATAAGATCTTGCTTACATTTTTAAAGTACACAAGCTACCTTCTTTGGAGAAATTCAAGGTCATTCCTAATTCTGAGAACCTGGGTTCAAGTTAGCCAAGTCATGTGAAATAAATTCAGGTTTCAAAATCTCGGTCTCAATATGTTTTTGTCTATCCTAAATTCACCATCATGATGAGTTCTTAGATAAAACACACACACATAATCTGATGTCACAGGGCCTCCCCGGTGGCACAGCGGTTGAGCGCTGGGTTGCGAA
This sequence comes from Talpa europaea, assembly GCF_964194135.1. NCBI lineage: Eukaryota > Metazoa > Chordata > Mammalia > Eulipotyphla > Talpidae > Talpa > Talpa europaea. The sequence goes on from NC_140074.1 coordinate 35,632,554, forward strand.
GCTGCCCGTGGCCTCTGCGGCACCGGTTCGATCCCCGGCTGCTCCCCAGCCAACGGAGGAGGGTCCCACATGGCCTGCAGACCTCTCCTGCCGCCTGCTGCTCCCCTCAGCAGTGTCCTTCGGTCCTTCTGCCTGTTCTGCTCCCCACTCTGGCTCTGGTGAATTCTCTCACCCTCCCGCGCTTCTGACTGTACCCAGTGCATGTATAAACCAACCAAACAAACAAACAAAATAAATAAATAAATAAATAAAAACATGCCTCTATAAAAAAAAAAAAAAATCTGATGTCACAATGATGACTCTGACATTACCCACACCTAACCTTAACTTGCAAAAACACCTTCCTGCTAAAGATGTTAAAGATGATTTTTAAAACATTACTGAATTATACATACAAGCATACATCACACATACAAACACACATTGTATACAACGGTCACTCATGTAGCAAATTTCCTGGGATCTGATTCCATCGAAGTCTTTAGTTTGGGAAATGAAAAGAATGCTAGTAGAACAGGAAAGTGGTTAAATTTCCAGGGATAGAAAGTTGGCACTATCTACCATAGTGTTAAAATGGGTAAAGATACTGATTCAGAAATTCCTTTTCTGGAGATCTATCCCAAGGAAATAATCATAGATATGCACAAAGATTTGCAAATAACAATGCATATAATATGTAATGGTTTTTTAAAAAGCAAAATTAAGTAAACATTGAACAAAAACAAATTGGTTAAATGAATTATAGTCTCCTACAGTACATATGTGCCAACAAGGTATCATAAAAATTATTTTACAGAAGAGTAAAGGGCTGAAAGCTAGAATAGGTGAAAGCTATGAGTTACAAATGAGCACATTCATTATGATCTTAAGGGCCTCCCTGGTGGCGCAAGGGGTTAAGGCGCAGCCTATGACGCTGTCCACAGCCACTGCACCATGAGTTCAATCCCCGGCCAGGGAGATATGCACACGGCACAGCAGACCTCTCCTGATTTGCTTGATGCTCCCCTCAGCAGTGTTATTTCAGTCAGTCTGCCTGTTCTGTTCCCCACTCTCTGTCTCTCTTTTTAAATAAATCTTTTAAAAAACACATATTAATCTATACCAAGAAAAAGGCAGGGAAAACACCAACACACTAATAATATTTGCATCCCTAGGTAATAACATTATCGATGTTATTAAATTTTCCCTATTTTACTTTCAAAGTGTTTACATTTTTTCTGCTTTTTTTTTTTAGAGATTTATTTATTTATGCATACAAGAGCTGGGGTACAAGCCAGAGATGCAGGGGGTGAGAGGATCCACCAGAGACAGAGTGGGGAGCACAACAGGCAACTGAAATACACTGCTGAGGGGAGCAGCAGGCAAGACAGGAGAGGTCTGCCTCACCATGTGGGTTGCTCCCTGGCTGGCCAGGGATCGAACTCATGCTACAGAGGCTGTGGATTGCTTCATAGCGCGTTGCTTAACCCCTTGCGCCACCAGGGAGGCCCTCTGCTTTAAATGTATATGACTCTTTCAAGAAAAAGATCATTAAAAAATCCTTAATAAAAACCTTCATAAATCCATGAAGCAGAATTACTTGATTTTAAGGCCACATGATGAAACTTGTAATATCTCTTTATTCATTCTGGTCCAGGCAATGGTCTCCTGGTCAATGCTAGTTGGTTATTTCCATGTGTCCCCCATCAGACCATATAGTTTAAGGGCAAAGGCATGTCTCTGGCACCCCCCATCTTAGCACTCAATTCTGCACAGAGCTGATGCTCCACGACCGTGAACCCATCCTCTTCATCAGAGTCATTTGTGTAGCACAAGGAGGCAACAGGCCAAGCCTGCCCTGGAGATCTGCAGAGACCTTTACAACGAAATGACTAAGTAAGCAAAGTTTTCCCTCAGCAGATGTTTGATGAAGTTAACATAAATATCAGAGAGTTGAACCATGAACACAGCTGGGACCCATTCAAATTGGATTATTTTCTGAAAAGGAGAAAGTGAGGTACATAATGGAAATCCAAACTGGGAGAAGAAAAGCCCTTGGTTCAGTTTTGGTCTTCACCCATCTTCACCAGAAACACTGAGCAGCAGCCAAGATGGCAAGCTGTGTGGCATCAGCTTCTGGAGGCTGTTCTAGGGCAAGGGGCAGTGACCTGTTTCCATAATGGGCACAATAGCAAATTTTCTAGGAAATATCAAGAGCAAACACAAAACCACTGTACATTTTTGATTTTATACTAAAAAATGTGAAAACACTTTTTTGCTTTGACATCATACAAAAACAGGTGGTGGACCAGACTCAGCCCACAGGTTGTTGTTTGCTGCCATCTGTCCTAAAGGATGTGGATCAACCACAAAAATACTAAAATTCAGGTGCCAGCAGAACATGGTAGGTGAGGAAGCAGAGGTGTGGACTGTCTGTAAACAGGGGTGGTGAGTTCTTGAACCCTTGTGAGCTTGTTGCAATTAGTTTTTGTGGTGGTTGTTTACTTGCTTGCTTTTTGGTGGCAATGGTGGGTGTTTTGTATGTTTGAGATTACAAATCAATTTGGAAATTAGCAAAGATTAATATTTCTAGACTGAAGAAGTTTATGAAATGTAAGCCCGTTGGTCCCTTACACAAAATAGGGGGTGAGGAAGGGAATACAGAGAGATGAGTGCTGTAATTATTGAGTGGATTATTTAACACTTCTGAAGTCTCAGTGACCTGAAACTTCACACTGATTTAAGTGTGATTATATCTGACAAGAATATAGCCTGAGAACAGAGCCTCTAAGGTGACTTTGTGGTTGACTGTCCTTTAATAACAATCCAGCTCCATGCATTAAAAATAAAAGTACTGATCCATGTTTCTAGTCAACATCTGTGAAGTCCTGGCAACCCTAAGGGATTTTATTACTAATTTCCCACTCATAGGGTCTTTCTATATCTGCTTCTAGCCAGGGCCTCCCATTAGCAACTTAAAGGTCTCTATCTTTAATTTGCCAACATTTGACAAATAACTCCCCTACTTACCAATATGTCTGAATTTTGATTCAACATGATAAAGAATGGTTACAGAAACCTTTTTTCAATGCATACTGAGACCAACATAGTAAAATGAATTCCATCACCTGCATTTGGGGGAGGCTGTGAAACATTTATGCAGAAGTAAAGTGTAGGAAAGGCACAAAGCCAGGATTCAAACCCAAACTCAGCCAGGGTTTGAACCTTGGCTGTGCTCCAGGAAAAGCTAACATTAACTGGCTTCCTTAAATATGAAATAGTTTGAGGAGTACCTGAAATAAGGTATGCAAGGTGTCTCATCATATTGGAAAGGCTATCTCTTAATAAATACTTCTTTACTGTTTAAGTAAAAACTTGTAACACATCTATATCATGGCAGGATAACTCATTTCCAAAAAGGAAAGCGAAAAAGTTTGCCAGAACCAATGAACATGCTGAAATGACAGACATGGAAAATCTGGTCAGCCAGCTGGCCAAATTAGGTGGGAGTGAATATACCTATGGCAGATATAAATACCTGCAGGAACATATCGCCCAGAGTGAGAAATATTTGTGGAAAATTAGACCAGAGTTAATCTGGGGTCCTGTATTTTTAAAAAGATTTATTTTTATTTATTTATGCATAGAAGAAATGGGGTATAGGCCAGAGGTATAGGGGGTGAGAGGATTCACCAGAGAGAGAGAGGGGAGCAAAACAGGCAGATCTACTGAAATGCACTGCTAAGGGGAGCAGCGGGCAAGACAGGAGAGGTCTCCTGTGCCATATGTGGGTAGATCCCTGGCAGGGGATTGAACTCTGGCCTTAACAGTGATAGTGCTGAGACTTAACCCCTATGTCACCAGGGAGGCCCTGGGGTCCTATCTTTTACTGTCTAAATTTTAGTGTACATTCAGCATAGTGACTTCACAGGGATCATGAAATTTACTGTGATTCTGGAATTCCACCTCTAGCTACTGGTCATAACAGTGTGTGTGATATAGATAAGTGTTCAGAAAGGTAGGGGTGTCCCAGAAGTCTTCCATATATGGTAAATCAGCATTTCCAGAAACAGTGGTTTCTTTTGGCCCTTCCAATTTGCACAGTGCCAATGAAACTGGACAACTGAGGCTCTACAGAAATGCTTACCTGAGAAGATAAAATCTAGGTAACTCTCTGTTCACTTTACATAGAGGTTACTTTGGTCTCAATAAAGATTTAAACAGCACCAAGTAGGGTATTCTAACCATCCAACCACATGGCGCACCCCTGGAGGAGCACAGCATGTGTTCTTCCCAGCCTACCTCAGATCCCACAGCGTATCAGCCAATCAATACATGTTTGTGGAACAGACACTGAATTCACATGGGTAAAAAGGAAAACTGCAGCTTGGTCACACGAATACGCTTTGGAATGCATACAGGATGAAAAACACTTCCTGAAGTCTTCGGACAAACACACTCTTATGCTGATGGCTCCCAATCCTTGTCAAGGTAAAACAAGTTGAATAGTAACACTGATTTATCTACCTGGAGAGATGGATGAGCACAGGCCATGGTCTAATGCGGGTGGTCACTCAGACCCACGGGTCTATTCTTTATATCAGTGATCCTCAGCTGTGTGAGAACCAATGCCATGCTCTCCTGGGCACTTCTGAATATATAGAGAAGTCTATCTAGTCTATGTGGGTGGGACGTCCCTAGAAAACTGGGGGTGGGCTTGGTAGGGGATGGAAAGCAGGCAGGTATATTTACTAGAAAGCTCCCTCATAATTCTAATTACTCCTGAAGATCACTTGCTGTCAAAAGCAACTGCTCGTAAGCCTCTTCCACTTCATCTTCACCACAACCCACCACATGACCACAACAGAGAGTGCTACTCTGTGGACTTATGGTTGAAGAGCCCAAGGCACAGCAGGGGGTCCAAGATAAGCTGACATAATTCATACCCATATGTGAAAGTTGCCATCTTCCTTTTTCACTTACTATTTTGAATTTCCATTTGTTCCAATGGGATTCAAATCCTCCTGAACATCATTCTGCAACTACTTTATAAGAAAGCACATCACTTCCCAGAGTAATTTAGGAAACCAGGGCCATGGGTGGTCCATTCCAGAGGTTTTTTCTTTTTGATATCATCAAATTGTATCTTTAAAAGGTTAACTTCTAACCTTACCCGGCTAAAAGAACTTACTGGCTGATGCTCCATAGAATGCTTTTTGATAGTGATTTCAAACAAAACACACAGAATAAAAGACAAATTATCATATACTAACTATTTGACCTTAGGGAGGTTACTTCAAGCTTTCTGGGACTCTTTTTCCCTTGACTGTTATGATGCAAACAGTCATGGTCGTGGCCTCACAGGATGGTTGTCTCCAAATGAATGAAACAATGAACATAAAGTGGCTGGCACAGGATAAAAGACCCGCAAGTGTAAGTTGTTGTTTGTGTTTTGAAATGTTTTGGATTTTTCTTTCACCAAAAGTACTTAGCTCAGTGGCAGTTCCAGGAGATGGGATGAAAACTAAGCAGAGGGGCCTCCCTGGTGGCCTAGGAGTTAAGTCTATCACTGCTACAGCCTGAGTTTGATCCCAGCCAGGGAGCTGACCCACATGATGCAGCAGACCTCTCCTGTCTCACCCGCTGCTTCCCTCAGCAGCGTATCTTAGTAGAACTGCCTGTTCTGCTCCCCACTCGATCTCTGGTGAATCCTTCCCCCCTCCCACACACACCTCTGGCCTACACCCCAGTTCTGTGCAAAAAAATAACCTAAGCAGAAACTAAGTTTTTGTAACCCAAACTTGAGCCCTTCAAAAGTACATCAAAGGCATGTGTATGACAACTCAATATCTCTTCTCCAAGGGAGATTAAAAAACAGCCAGAATTATATATTGGGTTTTTCCTGTTTGGAGAACGGGAATACTTGTTTAGAAATTTGCTGTGCCCCATAGCTATGACTAATGATGCTCAGAGTCTTTTTTTTTTTCCTGGCCTGGGCACCTAAGTCAGAGCTACACAGACCTGATGAGGATTCCAGTCACTGTCAAAGATGACCACAGTATCAGCTGCCTGAAGATTTAAGCCCAGGCCTCCAGCTCTTGTGCTCAGCAAGAAAATGAAATACTGGGACCCAGGTTCGTTGAATTTCTTCAACAAAGCAGCACGATCTTCAGACTTGGTGGTGCCTAGGGGGATAAGGAAAATAAATTTGCCAATTAACTCCTGTCTGAAAATGGCACAGAGCTAGACAAAAAGTCTTGCTTCCTTGAGAAATATACTCAGACTGCTCTCTGTGCTGGTGAGGTAATACCCCAAGGTTTCTGTACTTTTGAAAGCAACTTTGAACATTTTGCAATTAAAGAGAGACAGAGAGAGAGAGAGAGAGAGAGAGAGAGAGAGAGAGAGAGAGAGAGAGAGAGAGAGAGAGAGAGAGAGAGTTTTTGCTCAAATCAGTTCATGTTTCTTTTGTTCAGAGAGAGAACACGTGAACTACTGCCCATCATTCCAAAGTGCTGGAAGGGTTTAAACATTTCTGACCAGGTACCTTTGCAAGTTTACACATTCCACAACATTCTAATGCTCACCCAGAATTTACGGGAAACAATTTCTCCACTTTAAAACAAAAACTAGTTTTTAAAAGCATCCCAAACCACCCCCTAAAACACACACACACACACACACACACGTGGGTGTGTGCACCTGCCTAAAATGACTATTATAATGGATTAAAGCAAATTTGCCGATAGGCATTACAGTGGGGACTTGTTTATGCCAAGGGACACAAAAGGAAATTAATTTCTACTACACTTCACTTTTCGGATTGCTACTGAGCATGATCTGGCTGGTGACAAACATAAAATTTCTATTTATTTATTTATTTATTTATTTATTTATTTATTTATTTATTTATTTATTTATTTATTTATTTTTAGATTCCCCATACAATTGCAACCCCCTTATTTTGACCCTAACCCCTCCTTTCCCTGCCTCCACCCCCCATAGTGTGTCTCTGGTTCATAGTTGGACAAACATAAAATTTAAATGGAAGATTTTCATCCTAGTTAGTAAGACTTGAAGCCATGAGACACATATATATTTAAAAGGGATCAGTCAGTCTGTTTCTCATTTGATATTTGTTGACTTCAAAAGGTCTTGCACTAAAACCAAACACAGCAGCATGTACATGTGTGGCCATGGTGCGGACCATGGCTGTGGGGTGACTCCAAAATAAGTCTGAATAAGCAGAGAACAAAGCCCAGAGTTTGAACACTTGAACTACTCTCTTTTGGGGCATGAGGACACCCACACTGGCATTCTGAGTCAGTCATTCAATCGTGTACTAAGTATCTGTAGTGCATTTACCCAGTCATTTCATGAACCACATTGCGGAAGAACAAAAACCCCGTCATACTCCATCTCAACATTTTTCACCAGAAAAATGTAGCTGTGGAGTTTTGAAAAAGGCTCTAGGCTATTGGGGACTATATCTGCATGTTACCTGATAGTCCCTGACTGCCTGCTACATAAATATTGCTTCTACATGGTGTTCTTTTTGCAAGGATGAAAACATACCAGCAATTCATTTCAGAGGATTAAAACATTTAAGTGACTATAGGTAATGGAATCAAGTTACAATTAGGGTCAAGTTTCCAAACATGGGGGCATCTGTTTTTCAAATTTAACAAAAATAGTAAGTACCTCCTGAGGAGGGAAAAAAAAATCAATTCCCTGCACACAGCAAAAAAGGGGCTTGAGGGCTCCCCTCATCTAATGAAACAATGCTCTTTTGAGCTCATTTTACTTTCCAAATTAGATTTCAGGTTTAGTGACCTGTTCAGCTCCTGCAATATGAATCGTTAGAATTTAGATTTTTGGGGAGGGGCACTAATGTGCTTCATTGAGTGAGGTTTCAAACATGCAGTGCTCTTTTTTCCTTTTTCTTTTCAGAACTGGCTTTCTGAGATCAAGTTGAACTATTTATTCACAATACTAATAGAAGAAAAGGTTTGTTCTATCATGAAACCTTTTCTTGGCATCATCTTTCCAGATACAATAATTTTTTAAAAATTACTTACATGGAGTAATGGCTTAAATGGAAAGGAAAGCCACTGAAAGCAAAAATGCTTCTAAAATGGGAAAAGAATGGGTCTCTAGAGATAACAATATCTGTTTTCTAACAGCAAGTACAAAAACTGTGTCTATACACTCTGAGGCTAGAAGTTCAATTTGATCAACTAAAAAATAATCACTTAATGATCACATGCATTAAGAGACATGAATGATCACATTCATTAAGAAATGAAAATAGGGCCTCCCCGGTGGCGCAGCGGTTGAGCGCTGGGTTGCGAAGCTGCCCGCGGCCTCTGCGGCGCCGGTTCGATCCCCGGCTGCTCCCAGGCCACTGGAGGAGGGTCCCACATGGTGCGCAGACCTCTCCTGCCACCCGCTGCTCCCCTCAGCAGTGTACTTCGGTCCTTCTGTCTGCTCTGCTCCCTGCTCTGGCTCTGGTGAATTCTCTCACCCTCCCGCGCTTCTGACTGTACCCAGTGCATGTATAAACAAAACAAACAAACAAACCAGCAAACAAATAAAGCATGCCTCTATTAAAAAAAAAAAAAAAAAAGAAATGAAAATAATTAGGGGATGTGTTTCCTTGGGATGAAATAACCCTAAATACAAAATCAAACACTGAAAAACAAACAAACAAAAAAGTATGAAAATAATTGAGCCAAAGGAGATTTCTGCACCTCTGCTGGACACCTCAAGCAAACAGACCCACCCTATACCTGGTGTGTATTTAAACTGTATAAATAGCAAGGAACTTGACAACTTATAAAGGCAGGGGGAAGGATGATTAAATCACTTGTTATGTAAAGCTGTGGCATTTCTTATCATAAAGTTCAGAATTTGATGGATTATCGTTTCCCTTAGTCAAAGGTTCCCCACGTCAAGATCTTTGCTGATCATCAGCAATCTTTGTGATACTGCCCAGGAGATTCAAGCTACCACATCAGAGTTTATCCAAAGGCAAATAAAGGTCCTTGCAGGCGGCAAAGGAATTACGTGCTCAGTATGAGCTTTGCTTCCATGTTCTTTTAGACTTCGATGTAGAACATAACCAAGAATACAATTAATAACAAAGGCAATTGTGTTGGCAACTGTAGAGTTGCCAGAAAGAACGCATAGCCAGATTTTCATGATGACTAACTTTAACTTAGTTTCAGCTGCTTTGGAAAATTTCATCTTCTCGGATGTAACATGTAACTTCACCACTTGCTCACATCCAAAAATTACCCCTAGGGTAAACAAAGACTAATATGAAAGATTAGCTAAATCTATCTATCAGCCATAATCTTTGTAGAAAAAAAAATGCTTTGCTGTTAACAAATGTTTCCTTTTCCTGAAGTCAAAGTTCTAAGACATCCAATTCAGCAAGGAAAATCTGAAGTCATTTTAACAATTGGGCTGGGGGTGGAGCGGTGATGCAGCTGGAAATGTGAGTACTAACGTACCCATGTGGATGGTGATTATCTGCCCATTGATTCTATATTGGAAATAAGCAGCTAATATTACTTGCAAATAATACTTGGAAATTAGCAGCTAAAATTACTGGCTAATTCTTAATTACTTGTGAGTACAAGCTGCAGCGCCCTCTCAACTCTGCCTGCAACACCTGATGGAACTTGCTTGCTCATCTGTCACCTCCCCCCGATGGTAAGGGCACTGGTAGCCGGAACAGTAACCCACTCTTGCATCTTGCATCTCTGCTGCCAGGTTATTTTCAGTTAAAATTTTTTGAATAAGTTAAAAATCATTGTTAAGATGCTGTTGCTAGGGAAGAAACCTATATTTTCAGGGATGGGATATATCTCCCTGGATCTGCTAAAATTGGACCTAATTTGGACCCAGAGAGGTCTAAGTTAGAATTTGGTTTCCCCATTTACTTCCTGTGTAACCTTTGCCAAGTAAACGAATCTCTCTAAGCCTTTGTTTTCTCACCTGTTAAATGGAGACATTCATAACTTAGTATACAGGAAAAGTCATAGTTTGTTGAAAAAAATCTAATAATGCACAGGAAGTGCTGTGCCTGGTATCCCACATGTAGCATAAATATTTGCTTTTTTTGACTTATTATTAATAATAACACACCAACCAACACACAATTAGAGATACTTCTCTCAGGCTCACAAGAAGACATTAGAGAGGTTTGTTTCAAGGAAATCACTTCTTGCTAGTTTCATAGACTTGACTATTCTAAGGACACATTCCTCAGAGAGGTGAGATTCAAAACGAAATGCCACAAAGTCAACAATTGTGGTGTAGGACACCTCTGGGAAGGGGAGCGGCTGTAGCCCATGAGAAAGCAGAGCAGGGCTGCCCCTCTCCTGAGCAGCAGTGAAGCAGGATTTGCCTTTCCATGACATTCCCGGAGGGATGCTACATGCTTTTCCCTTCACAGAGAGGGACGGCGAGAGCAGGCCCAAGGACCAGCCACAAGGCAGGAGACTACCAAAAGGGCCTTTTGGGGATACAATCATGTCTTGAATTAAAAATTAACATTTACTTAACCCTTCCTTTATCTTTACTGTATTTGGAGGGGAAAGGTAAGAGTTTCTTTTTAAAAATCACGTCTGTCAGATGTATAACTAACTTAAAAATCAATAGTACCCTAAGAGGTAGACCACACGAAGACTCACTTGAAAACTCAAGTAAAAGCCCGTACAGCAAGTCTGAAGTCAGAATCTATTCATTATATCTAATGAGTGGCAAATGAGGGGCAAAGATGTTGGCATGAAAAATGAAGCAAAAACAAAATCTTTTAGTGGAACATAAACTTTAAAATTTGCATTTAACAGTAGCTTGAATACTGCATTAGATAAAACCTGGTATTAGTAATGCTGTATCCAGGAATCCAACACCATCCTGGCTGTAAATTAGCTACCTGTAGCTGTTCCTACTAATCATCCTTTGAAAGTGTTTTCCAGGGTCTCCCTGGTGGTGCAGGCGGTTGAGGGCTGCACTGTGAAGCTGTCTGCAGCCTCTTCAGTGTGGGTTTGAACCCAGCCAGCCAAGGAGAAACCCACATGACACAGCAGACCTCTCCTGCCTCACCCGCTGTTCCCCTCAGCAGTGTATCTCAGTCAGTCTGCCTGTTCTGTTCCCCGCTCTGTCTCTGGTGAATCCTCTCACCCCCTGCACCTCTGGCCTATACCCCAGTTCTTGTATAAATAAAAATAAATCTTTTTTTTTTTTTTAAAGAAAGTGTCATCCACTGCCATGGTAAGGTGTTTATATGTTTATTCTCTAAGACATTAGGGTTGGTATCCAAATCTTAAAGTATTTTACAAAGTAATCCTAAATTCATGTTTTCTTCCAGTCATAATGTTTTACTCATTTTTTAGGACACAGTATTTAAATTTCACTCTTAAAATCAGGTAAATGATTTACATAATTTGCAAAATCCAGTAAATAATGACGCTTTATCTCTTCATGTAACATGTAGAGATGTCCCACTGAGAAAGAGGCCTTAATGATAATAAAAATATAATCTTAAATGAACTATTATAGTATTACTGAAGAATATCTTAGCGTTATCCCCTTGGAGTATAACAGAAAAAGCTATAGATGTGTCAAAATATTCTATATCCATAAGTATTAGGCAAGTGGAACAGCAAGCAGGGTTTTCAAATTTCAGTTGTGTTTAATTGTAGCACTTATAAATAACTCTAAGTCCATTCGTATTGGTATGATGTGGGTTGAACAGCCGTGCAAATGATTTCAGCTTATTTTAAGCTTGAGGATATAGAAATGACTATCTAGAAAAGCTGTACCCCAACCTACTGGCTAATTCTTCAACAATTTTACCTCCCCCCGCCCTTTTATTGGCTCTAAGTGCCCATGATCCCTGCTCTCAGCAGCAAGGCAGCCAAACCAAAGGCTTTATGCACTCACCGTCAAGGCGCAGGTAAAGGAAGTTCCGAAAAGCAAAGTAATCCTCCATGATGGTCATGAGGGACGTCATCTGGCAGAAAAGCAGCACGCGGTGGTTAGTTGCTCTCAATTTTGGCAGAATACGATCAAGTAGCTCAAACTTTCCTGAGGCCCGATACAGTTCAGCCCTGAACCCAGAAACGCAAAACAGGAAGACAGTATTACTGCTGTCTCCTTGAAGGATGCAGTACAGCTTCGCTTCTCATAGAGTCCCTGTACACACTGACATTCAATAAATAACAATGGATGATGGGTATCAACTGCAAAGCCATGAGAGCATCTAATATAAAAGGAAATATATTCATACAAAATCTATAGTGTGCATTATCTATCCTAGGCGAGATGACAGAATCTAGAAAGAAAAGGAGAAATCCTTCTGCTCCTAATACTTTTACTCTGTCACTCTCTTTCAACTCTTCTCCCCTTCCTTGAAAACATATACACAGAATTATATGTTATATTTCTGAAAACCTTACTTATTAATAAAGTAAAATTATAAACTGAGGGCATTTTCAATTCATTCAAATACTTATTAAGCACCTACTGTGTGCCAAGCACAATGCCAGACCTGTGTATATTGAAAAGCAAGATAGAAATGTTCCCTTCAAAATGGGTAATTACAAATTGTGATGAGTACTGTAAAGAAAAATAGTAAGTTGCTAAGAAAGAACTCATAGCAACAAGTGAAATCTTTAGGTTAGAGTAGAGTTTGGCAAACTGTGCTGTGGCTCACCACCTGTTTTTATAAATAAAATTTTGCTGGAACAGACATTCTCACTCACTTCTGTTTCGCCCATGGTGGCTTTCATGCTACAGTGGCAAAGTTGAGTAGGTGCAACAGAGACTGGCAAAGTAAAAACATTTGCAATATTTACAGAAAAAAAATTGCTAAACACTTGTATGGTGCAACCCTGGCTAGCTTGATGGCACCAGCGGTGACCATAGGACCCAGAGGAAAAGGGGGCACAGAGAGGCAGGGGTGCCTAGTGGCACTGCATCTGGATGGATCGGATCTATTTCACAGTTCTTAGGCTAGTGACACTGTCTGCCTTCCTTTGGGATCCAAGAATAAACTCTGTGTCCTAAAAATGCATTTTCCCTGGTACAAAACAAGAAAAAAAAAAAAAAAACCAAAAACAAAAACCACAGACCTTCTGTAAATGCAAAGTTCTTTTTTTGCTGTTGTTGCAAGGTATTATTCTTTTCAATGGCCACTGCTAATGAAAATGCTTTTTTATATAGACTATATGATAACAAATTACTGTAAAGTCATACATTTATCGTAGATGAGGCATTTCCTCTTATGCACGTTAATGTTAAATATCAACTTGAAATTTAATAAGATAAATTTGCTCTCAGCCCAAGTTACACTATTGATTATAAGTAACAATCCTTTGGAGCTTCAACAACATTTTTAGAACACTAGGATACTATTAAGTCTATTAAATGAGATCTATGTCCTTTGAATAGCTACTTGCTCAAGGCATGTAGTAATTTATGCCAGTAAAGTCAAAGAGAGTGCTGATATCATTTTGGTTAACAACTTCTGTGCCCTTTGATGAGGACAGAGCAGGGCTGCGGGGGCTGGAGTATGTATTTGCATGGTAGGAAACACTGTGGAGAGAAAAATGTAGATGAAACCAACAAACTATTTTTATGGAAGAAGAAAAATTTTAAGATTTACCCATTGATGACCCCATTTGAATAGCCCAGGTGCTCAGCAAAGGATTCCTTTAAAAGAGAGAGAGAAGAAAATAGTGTTAAAAAATGAAAATGTCATTATTAATTTAATGATGACTTTTTTTTTTTTTTAAAAAGACATTTAAAAAAAATTTTTTTTTTTTTTTTATACAAGCACTGGGGTTAAGGCCAGAGGCGCCGGAGGGTGAGAGAATTCACTAGAGACAGAGCAGGGAGCAAAACAAGCAGAAAGACCGAGGTACACTGCTGAGGGAAACAGTGGGCGAGACAAGTGCCATGTGGGAATCTCCCTGGCTGACCAGGAATCGAAATGGCGCTGCAAAGGTACATTGATGAGGGGAGCAGCGGGGCGAGACTGGAGAGGTCTGTCTCCCTGGCCAGCTGGGAATCGAACCAGCGCTGCAGAGGCTGTGGACAGCTTCACAGTGCTGTGCTCAACCCGCTGCGCCACGGGGGAGGCCCCTTAATGATGACTCTTTTAGCAAGGTCATTCTATCTATTTCTAAAGCATTGCTAAACAAAATCACAGGAAGGAAATACTTGCTAGAGGACGAATTAGAAGTGTCTGAATTCAGACTTAGGTTCTGCCAGAAGTGAATCCTATAAGTTTCTGCAAGTCTCTGGATTCTCATTCTGAGACCATAGGGTTAGCTGACTCCTCAAACAATGACTTGAGTGTCTACTGGCCCAAATGACCTCACAGGTTCTGGTCACCCAAAATGCCCCAAGTATCTACCCACGAGGAGTTCAGAGTCTTAGATTGAGAGGAGCTTAATATGAGAGCTTAATAGAAGCAAACTGAGATTAATTGGTACACATATACATACTGTAGGGCTATTTTCACAGTAAAAGAAATGGTAAATGTACACTACACTACAGTTCTTAGTGCAGTGAAAACCTAACGTTCTTTCCACACTGTACTATCCCTATTGTAAATGATGCCTCAGGTGTCCAACTTCCATTTTTAAAATATAGAATGTCACCCCAGTACACCCTCCTCAATGATTCTGAGGGAGAACTATGTGACCATTCTCTATGCAATGTCCCCATTCCCACTTTACAGGAAGGCAGGCATCTGAGGGAAGGAGAGAGAGACACACCCTCACAGCTACCAGCTGTCTCCCTTTCCTGCTTCCCTTCCTCCCCCTGCCACCCAAGCTTTCCTTTGAGGGGACAGATCTTCCCCTTTGGACTCTCCTTTCAGATACACTCCTCCTATCCAGCAGGCCTACTCCCTCAGAATGCTGCTCTGCCTGCCAAATTAATGCTCTGGAAATGACCGAAATCCCCACTCCACTCCTGGAACCAGGGCTTTTCTCTTCAAAGGTGGCCACTCCTTACGAGATTAGTTATTAGAGCTCCATCCTGGTCACCAAACAGGGCTGTTCAAACCAAGGAGATGGTAGACATCAATAGGTAATGACAAGATTAGGTATCGCCATTTTAAAAATCCTGTTTTCACCTGTCTGGTTTGAAGGTCCCCTGGGGACAGTGAGCCCAAATGAGAGATTGGGTTTCTGGTATGGTTTACGATGAAGAAAGCTTGTGTAGCAAATAGAACAAAGACAAAGGCAAAATGCCTATACCACCAAAACTTGAATTCATTTGTGGGTAATGGTGGGTGTCATTTCTAGGGATATGCCCCTGTAAGCCTTTTATGTTAAAAAAACTTGCAAATCAATGCCTGTCTTTATATTGACTGCTATGTAACATGTAAATATGCAGGCAGTGGAGGGTGTGTTCCTTAAACCTTACTTCTTCTACAATTTCCCTTGCCCTCCATCCTTCTCAAGTCGACTGTATCCTTCCAAACATGGCCTAGCATGATTCAAAGGCGAATTTTTGCATGATAACCAAAATGAAGTAAGACTGACACTTCATTTTCATAATTTCTAAGTCCTCAAACCCTTCAGTATAGCAGAGTAAATAACCATAAAATTGTTTTCAGGAAAAATAGAATGGTGGATGTCAGGTTAGCCTGACGTGACCTCAATCACTTTGACCATTAGAATTTTTTGGCTCTCCCCCAACTCCCCATACAGCCGCTAATTCACTGATACTTTACCTCTGTTTAACATGTTATCCAGTGCCGAATATATTATTTCTTAAAAACGTTTATCCTCCTGCCACTCCTATAATCTATTACCCTCTGAGGCCCAGTCAAATGCACGAGAGCTTGGAGATGCTGAGTGACTTACATCAGGCCGCAGTTAAAATGTAGCCTGGGGTATGGACTCACCTTTGCACTTTGGACACCCCTTCCACTGTGTGTCTAAACGGCCGTGGCTGGTTGGTGGGATTGTCTTTTAGTGCTGCTGCTGCTGCTGCTGTTGTTATTTTTGCTTAGATCTGGGGCTTCCTAGTTGATAGATAACTCTGCCCTATGGACTTGAAGTTAGTAGTGGTGTGAGGAGTCTTCCTAATCTGCCACCTCATTTGGACAGGACTCCAGGATAGGAAATGGGATGCAATAAACACTTCCCTAACAAGCCCAATTACCAAAAACGAGGAGGAAAGGAATTGTCCAAGTCAGGAATATTTTGACTCAACTTTTCTGCTGTGGTTATTAAGTTTTAATTTCTCACAAGCTGGTGCACAGAAATAACCTGGCGCAGCCCAGGAGCCATGCAGTGTCTTGCCCCTCACCTCCTGCTCATTTGCCGTGGAAAGCAGGAAATACGCCGGCAGGTAATTGCCGCTAGGACCCTATGCACCAGCAGCACCATTGAAAAATGGAGATTACAATTGTGGCTTTTTCCTTTCTGCTCAAGTCAATTGCTCCTACTGGGGTGAGACTCCGTCAATTTAGGAAACTTATTCAATGTAGTGAATAGGGCAGAAAATGTCCTCTCGCCTAAAAATAGCTTTCTGGAGACTAGAGTGTCAAGATAAAAGCCAGGATTTACATTATCGTGATAGAAGCCAGAGAGGAAAAATACAAATCTATGTGATGGATGAAAGTCAGTGTCTTTTACAAAGAAAATATTTCAAAACATCTTTCTCTTCAATAGGTAGAAATACATTATTTTAATATTTTTCACAGCATTTTCTGAGGGAGCAGAATGTATTTATCATTTCCTTCAATTTCCAAGCTTCTACTATAACAAGGCAATTCACAGTACTTACCCAAACCCACATAATGAGCCATAGCTTACCACATTTTTTCACTACTTTAAACTCTTGGTTATAAAATTCCAGATGCTCAAGTGCTTGGTGCCAATAAGAATCCATAACTAGAAAATTCATGTTTATTAATTCTGTTCATTGAGCTTTGACTCAATGAACCATGTTGCTTCATCTTCCATACACGTATTACACCCCACCTCCTCTTTTTTTAAAAATAGTCTTAGCAGGAATTAGTGCAATCAGGATCAAAACAGAGAATAAAGACTTACCTCGATATGCTGAAACATGTATGGGTGATTGCAGATTTTTCTCAACTGCATGATAGTGTTCATAAGTGTCTTTGCACCTCCTTTTCCCTAAGAACAAGGGAAGACAGTCAAAGTAGAACACATGATTAATTTATCAGGTATTTCCAATTTTTATTTTATTTTTTTTAGCATTTCTTTTCTTTTTTTAATTTTTTTAATTTTTATATTCCCCATACAATTGCACCCCCCTTATTTTGACCCCAATCTCTCCTTTCCCCGCCCTCCCCCATAGTGCATCTCTGGTTCATAATTGTTTGTTAGGTATTTCCAAATTTTTTTTTTTTAATTTTTTTTTAAAGATTTATTTATTTATTTATACAAGCACTGGGTACAGTCAGAAGTGTGGGAGGGTGAGAGAATTCACCAGAGCCAGAGCAGGGAGCAGAGCAGGCAGAAGGACCGAAGCACACTGCTGAGGGGAGCAGCGGGCGGCAGGAGAGGTCTAGTGCGCCATGTGGGACCCTCCTCTGGTGGCCGGGGAGCAGCCGGGGATCGAACCGGCACTGCAAAGGCTGCGGGCAGCTTCGCAACCCAGCGCTCAACCGCTGCACCACCGGGGAGGCCCTAGGTATTTCCAATTTTTAAAGGCAAAGGGCTGTAGGTCTTCTCAGTAACCTACAAACCTTGTGGTTAAAGCTAACATATCACATATCATATCATAGTAGTTTCCAAGTTAGATATAACACTTTCTTGTGACTAATTTATCCTACAGGCGGAATTTGGGAAAGTTCATGGCTTTCTTTTTCTGGGAAGAAAGAAGCATGAAACAGAAGCCCATGGAGTGGAACTCAATTTTAAAGGCTTCTAAATGTGACTCCTCATTTAGGTGGAATATATTTTCTGCAGAATTGACATGAACAGAACTATTTTGGAGATATAAACATACTCCTCCTTTCTTCCTGCCCCGATGTAGTTTCAAGTTAAGAGACTTGCTTTGGCAGCTCCAGTAGTTACAGAAAAGGGCCAATTATTTGCCTGAACAAATCAGCATGGGCAAGGGTGTTTCTTGGGAAGTCTTCAAAGTCACAACTATGAGAAGACAGCATGGCGCCATTAGATGCCTCATCTTCCACAATGTACCTTCTTGTCTTTCTCAGAACCATCTGTGAGGAGGATCCCTTTGGCTTGCATGTGGCGATACAGGATCTTCTGCAGAGCTGACATGTCACACTTGATCACATATTCAACCTGGGGGAAAAACAAAGGAGAGTAAATAGGTAAGAGCAGGAGAGAAAAGACACCTGTTCTAGGAAGACTGTTGAGACAGAGATGCTAGGGGCTCTTCTGGGATCATGAGGGCACCTCTCCTTCCTCTTCTTGGATGCAGGGAGTTAGGTGGGATGGGGAGGGGTATGAAGAGGCACTGCTACTAGGTACCATTAAGCTGAAGGGATCTCCAAAAAGTTATATGGAATTGAAGCTAAGGTCATGTTACATTTGTCAGAGAATGGCTGCAAACTGCTCAAATCAAAAGATGTTCAATAGAGAGAATTTTTTTTTTTTAGTCTTTCCTCTGCTTTTCAATTCTACCCCCTTTCATATGATCACAAGACTTTTAGAAAAATCAGGGCTGACCAATATCCTCTGATTTCCTTTGGTCATAGGTGGCTGCCCTCAAGATCAGTCCTAAAATGAGAATTATAACAGCCCTAAAATGACTACAATTAACCTCTTCTTGTCAGAGAAGAGTGGATACTACCTAGTGAGGACAGCAGAAGGAGGAGAGAAATTAATCCACAAGTGAATACAACTTTACACTCAGCTAAAGAAAGTAAGGCCTCATGTGAGCCTCTAATTGGAATATTGCAAAAATCCAACTTAAAACAGGTAATGGGAATTCACGGGGCTGTGGATGAGCACACACCTGCAATACTTCTAGATACTCCTAATGCATGATTTCTGCCTTGATTATTTTATATTATTGTTTTTCTTTATTAAAAAAAATCCCCAGAATACAAATGTGCAATTTTCATAATAAACGCCAGATTAATGCCCAGAAATCTGCAGAATGTGATTAAAAGCAAATCAGCAAGCTGCCTAATGTTTAATAAACTGATTAAAAATGATCAGGTTATTTTCAGCTCTGAGGGCCAGGGGGAGGAGGTCACAGATGAAGAGAAGTTGAATATGTATTCAATTGTTGCTTTAGAAGGAAACTATCAGGTCAGACAGAACCACAATTAATAGTCTTTTGCCATTCATTTTGATACATTGAATTAGATTAGAGAAAGTCTGGCTATTTTGCTGAAAAGTTAAGAAAAGCGAGTGACCTACCATAAATTTGTTTGTACTTTTAATGACCTTCTTGGCCAGAGAGGACAAAAGTAAATCTCCAAGTATAATCATGAAGGATGGGCTCTGGATTTAGATATCTGATCATGTCCTATTTTTAAAGTACTTCAAATTTTTTCAACTGTCAATGAAATTTGATCGTGGTGAAGGAAAATGTTAAACAATTTCAGACCTTAACAAGTACAATAATAAAGCAACATCAGTGGCTAATATTATCACAGTCTTTCTATGGCCCGGTCCCTGAGCAGTGTTTTATGTATTTCCTCTCTTGCAACTACGCCAGAGCTCTAGGAGAGAGAGCTTAGTATCCACATTTGATAGATAAGAAACCCAAGTATCAGAAAGGTTAAGTGACTGGCTGGAAACGACATGGTTCTTTCTTTCCTGTCCATACCCTTCATTCCCCCAAAAATTGATTGAATGGCTGACACCACTACCAGAAACCTGAGTTCATAATCACGCCAAATGACGTGCCCTCAGAAACTAGGCTTCTTCACCATTACTTTATTTTTTAAAATTTTTTTTGATTGATTGATTGATTTATATAAGCACTGGGTACAGTCAGAAGTGCGGGAGGGTAAGAGAATTCACCAGAGCCAGAGCGGGGAACAGAATAGGCAGACTGACAAGTACACTGCTGAGGGGAGCAGTGGGCGCGGCAGGAGAGGTCTGCGTGCCATGTGGGACCCTTGCCGGCGGCGGCCGGGGATCGAATTGGTGCTGCAGAGGCTGCGGACAGCTTCACAACCCAGCGCTCAACCACCTGCGCCACTGAGGAGGTCCTTCACCATTACTTTATAATGATGAGTTCCACTGGAAGAGTGAGAGGGAGGGCAATGTCATGAAGACATTGGGTTTTATTTTATTTATTTTTTAATCAATTTAATGGAGGTAATAATAGGGTACCCCAGCAGGTATTGCCACTCTAGTGCACCCACCACCAAATGACCCACAGTCCCCACCATTATAGTCCATAGTGCTTCCTTCTTTCTTTGCTGACCCTCCCCATTCTGCTGCTCATCTTGAGGTTACTTAACAGTAGTTAGGATTGGAAACACAGTCTACTCTTTCAAGCTAAAGGTAACCAAAGAGACTTTTGGGCTTCCCAGTTCCATCTTCAAGTTTGCTTTCACCTGGCTCCATCCTGACTACATCTTCCTGCATGTGGAAAGAAAGAGCTGATGCTTGTTTTTAAGGGCATTAAGGCACAGCAAAAAGAAAATTAGGGACAGAAAC
Organism: Talpa europaea; assembly: GCF_964194135.1. Taxonomy (NCBI): domain Eukaryota; kingdom Metazoa; phylum Chordata; class Mammalia; order Eulipotyphla; family Talpidae; genus Talpa; species Talpa europaea. Next base: position 35,653,187 of record NC_140074.1, read on the forward strand.
CTCTATCCCCTTCCCATTAGCTAGCTACTGCTAAGTGCTGGAGGTGAAAGTGTTTGGGAAGCAGGAGGCATGCTGGATGATACCCTGCAAACAGGGATGCCAAACATCCCCCTCGGGCAGGGCAAGTCCCCCAGGCCTCCTTCCTCACACCATGAAAGGGCCTCAAAAGCTGGTTTGATGCACATGATCAAAATCACCATCCTCAGCTTCCCAACTATACTTTTGTTTGTTCCTTGTATCTTCCTAAACAACTCCAAGCTTTGGGATTGATACTTTTCACCAGGTCTTGGGGGTAGGAGGGGCCTTACTTTCTTTCAGGTGCCTCCTTTCTAAATCATACTCTACCTTGAAGGCTCTTTCAAGAATCAATTTTCCCTTTCATTTACCTCAAAGAAGTGATTACTAAGCTCTTCGGATGGCATTCCCTTAACAGGAAGACCTGTTAATGCACATCCTCCCAGTATATGCCCCTATACCAGTTTATGAATTATACGCCTGTGCTGATAGTAATGTTTCAAGATGTAAGTTACTTTCAGGGTATGGCTCAATATATGCATCCATACTTCAAGGGGTCAATCTGACATCTAATTTTTTTAGATGAAAAATTCCAGCCTGATTACTCTATGATGTGGCTAATAAAGATCCCAATAGGAATAGGACCAGAGCCAGGGCAGCCTTTTTCCATTATTCACCTATGCTTACATTATTTGTCTTATTTTCAACCAGTGGTCCTGTGTAGAATCATTTTAAGCCATTTGGCCATTGTGGGGGAGGAAGGTATTAGTTTAGTTAAAATCAGATCACCCTAAATCCTTTTAGGAAAGCCCACAATGCCACAAAATAGGTAGAAAATGAATGACCCAGGCTGTGAGGGTGAATGGACTGTGTGATATCCCAGGAGGCAGTGTTCCCCGCTTGTATTTCCTCTGGGATTACCTTCATGGCCTAGTCCAGGCACATGTGTGATGACTTTCTGAAGTCTATACCACATAGGTACCAATGCCTATCTGTACATCAAATATCAGAATTTTTTATTTTTTTGAAAGAAAAATTAATATAAATGGAAGTCCCAAAATTGTCTTTGTGCACCCAATGCACAAAAATATACACTCTTTACACCCCCCCTACACACACATACTTGTGTGTGCACTGAGATCCTGCCCTAAAGCATTTAAGTACCTGGACCCTTCAACTGATGGGTTAGATGAACAATTGCCATGCCATTGTTCTGTGTGAGTACACCTCATCCCCACAACCAAGCCTGAGGACCTCACCCCATGCTCCTATTTCCAGCCTGGCTCCTGCACTTCCACCCTGCCCTGGGAGCAGTCTAGCGCACAGAGCAGGCTCACAGACCTATATATTGGACAGACTGAGCAATTCTACAGTAGACATCAAACTGACAGCAGTAAGGCCAAGGAAATTTCCAAAATAATGGTGCCATCTGAAACTCTGTTGGGGCTGAGTTCACCCCCAAAACATGATGGCACCTAACTAAAGCATGAAAGTGAAAGTCCTCAAAAATATGCTGGTGTTCTAGAAAATGAAATCTGACTCTTTAGCAGAGTCTCCCAGCAAGTTACGCTTGTGAGAGTCAACTAGCATTATTTTTATTCCAGTTATATGCAAAACTGAAGTACCAACCTCTTATACATGATAATTATCTCCTAAAATTCTTATGTGAGTAAATGATCAAATTGATCCCTGAAAGGAGGGAAGTCAGGTGATTATATTAGCCCAGAGTCCCCTCCCATATAACCCTGAACAGTAGACGTATTTGAGCTTTATTTACAGTTTCTGCCTATATACTATCTTTCAGTTATAATTTTCCTTCCAGAAGGATGTATTATTGGAGCCATGAATGTAGGCTGCTATGTGTGATGTAGCAGCACTTTGTGAATTAAGATTTCCAAGCAGTAAGATTAGATTTATGAAAGTTCCAGGTTCTGGAATTTATGGCATGAGACTAGAATAATGTGCTGTTTAATAAACTTAAGCATCCCATTAATACAATGAACATAAAAGTTGCCCATCTAAACATGGCTTTTTTCATTGTTTTACAGAGAATATATGAAAAACAGGATTGATTTTAGGAAGTTCAACCTCTGGTTGAAATATTATTTTAGCATATTTATGTGTGTGTATATCTGTATGTATAGATATTAAGTATATATACATATATAGATAACTGCAAGTAGAGTAGTGCTTGATTATATGAGTTTAAAAGGGGGAGAGTCAGCATAGATAAGCTCAAATGGAAGTTAAATTAGAAAATCAATTTTTCTTGAGCTTAAGTTGGTTCTATGCATTGCTATTCTTTCCACAGGAGTGAATTTTATGCCAGCAGCTTGGGGGTGGTGTTGGGAGGAGCAGTTCATTCCCTTGCTCATTAGATGTTTATTAGATTCATTAAATTATCAAATACTCATTCATTAAAACTAATTTTTATTAAATGCTCATTCATTAAAGCTAATTTTCCTATGAGGTAGAGCTGCATTTACCAAACTATAGCCCTGATTTATGTGCTCTAGCTTCACCCAAGGAAGTAACATTCCTGAGGTCACTGCAGCTATAATGAACAAAATTAGTGGGGCTAGGGCTGATATTTTGCATTTTTGAGAGGTTTTCTATCTCAAAACTCAACAATAAGCAAAGAAAGAGCCCAATTAAAAAGAACAGATAAAAGATCTAAGCACCAATTGGAAGAGGATGTAAGGATGTCCACTAAGATTATGAAAAGATGCCTGACATCATAAGACATGAGAGAAATGCAAGTTAAAATCACAAGATACCTTGCCATATACTGAGATGTCTAAAAATATTAAAAGACCAACAATACCACGAACTGGTGAGACTGTGGAGGCCTCACAATGCTCATACATTGCTAGTGGACAACAAAATGATTTAGATAGTTAAGAAAGCAATTCATATATCATTCATATGAAGTTTCACATACATTTACCATATGACCAAGCAATCCCATTCCTAGGTATTTATTTCGTTCACACAAAAATCTATATACAGGGCCTCCCCGGTGGCACAGCAGTTGAGCGTTCAGTTGCGAAGGTGCCCGCGGCCTCTGCAGTGCTGGTTCGATCCCCGGCTGCTCCCCGGCCACCAGAGGAGGGTCCCACATGGCGCGCAGACCTCTCCTGCCGCCCGTTGCTCCCCTCAGCAGTGTACCTTGGTCCTTCTGCCTGCTCTGCTCCCCGCTCTAGCTCTGGTGAATTCTCTCACCCTCCCACGCTTCTGACTGTACCCAGTGCTTGCATAAATAAATAAATAAATAAATAAATAAATAAAAATCTTAAAAAAAAATCTATATACAAACATTTATAGCAAGTTTATCTACAGTCACTAAAAATTAGAAACAACCCTAATGTCCCTCAACTAAATGAATAAATCTGGGGCATCCATATATAGAATACTATTCAACAGTAAAAATGAACCAACTGTTCATGCATGAAACAACTTGGATGAATCTCAGAATCATTATGTTGCATGAAAGAAAGTAAATGCAAAAGGTCAGATCAGATGTGTTGTCTGTTCCAATCATATAACATTCGGAAAAGGAAAGTGATATAGGGGTGGAAACAAATTCATGGTTGTGTGAAGCTAAGGGGAGAGAGAGTTTGAGTATTAAGTGGGAAGAGCAGGGAATTGCGGGGAGGGGGGCACAGATAGCATTATTCTGTATTGGACTGTAGATGTGTTTAACATAATTATGCATTTGAAAAACTCACAGAACTATACAATGGAAAGAGTAAATTCTATCATAAGTAAATTAAAAAATAAAATTGAAAAATACTTTCCAGACTAATTCTTTTTCATGAAAACATCTGAGAAGTACTGAATTATTTGGCACCTTGCTACCATCAGCCATAATTCCTCTCTGGATGCCTTACAATAAATAGGCTGATAAAGAAACAGCTGTTTGTGGCTATAATCAGATGATGGCAGAAGAAACCTTGCCTTCCCCCAGGAAGGATACTTAAATGGCCAATTTTCCCCAGGTAAAAAATCCTAACAAGGAAGAAAAAGTAGAGAATGAAAGTAGAGAACAGCCAAACTACATGCTCAATAACCATATATATGCATGCACAGTGAGGAGTTCCCCCACCAATCTTGAAAGGTTTAGAGGACAGGGATATGGCCAGGCACAGAAAATGCAAGAATCAGAGAATGTGGAAAATGAGTGGGAGAGTGGAACTCCCCATTACTAATAGAAACAGTAATATGAGTAGAAAATTAGGAATCTGGTAGTAGCAGCTGACACTATGCCTGGCATAGTCTTATGAGTACTACATTCATTTCATTCTCTCAATGAGTCTATGAAGCAGATGCTATTTATTCTCCAGTTCACTGGTGAGAACATTGAGACCCCTGGGGTGAAATGACTCACCCAAGTTCACACTCCCAAGAGATGGAAAATGCAGTGGGAACCCATGTCTACCAGCATGGACAGAGACCATGATTTCCACCCATTATCAAATTACCTCTGGGAAAGGCAACTTACCCACATATAATATCCCATATGGATATTTTACATACTTCAAATATAATATCCTGGGTATTAAAAAGCACAAATCTGGGCCTCCCCTGGTGGCGCAGCGGTTGGGCGCTGGCTGTGAAGCTGCCCGCAGCCTCTGCAGCGACAGTTCGATCCCTGGCCACCAGTGAGGGTCCCTCATGGTGCACAGACCTCTCCTGCCATGCCCGCTGCTCCCCTCAACAGTGTGTTTCGTCAGTCTGCCTGTTCTGTTCCCTGCTCTGGCTCTGGTGAATTCTCTCACCCTCTTGCGCTTCTGACTGTACCCAGTGATTGTATAAATAAATAAATAAATCTTTAAAAAAAAAAAACAAACCACAAATCTGCCTTATTCATGAGATATGCTCTTGAAAATCTAAGGGCAAATACATTTTTTAAAAGCTTACCAAGGTGCAGCAGACCTCTCCTGTCTCGCCCACTGCTCCCCTCAGCGGTGTATTTCAGTCCTTCTGCCTGTTCTGCTCCCTGCTTTGTCTCTGGTGAATTCTCTCACCCTCCCGCTCCTGGCTTGTACCCCAGTGCTTGTATAAACAAATAAATCTTAAAAAAATTAAAAAAAACAAAATGCTTACCAAGCATAGGAATCTCTCTTGTAGAAAGAACCATAAAATATTTTAGAAAAACAAAGAATTGCTATGTGATGTAACTGACCACCCCATAATTTTTGTGCTGCAAAAGTTTCAAGTTTTATAAAATGGATTTTCTAAAACAGGACATACTTTCAACTTGTAATGTGTGTGTGTGTGTGTGTGTGTGTTTAAATCTTTCTATATTAGTTAGTCCTGGAAATAAGAAAGATTAATAAATATTATGGAATGAATAAATGAAGGATTTCAGTTAATTATAGTAGCTCCTTCTTGAAAGAAAAAAATGAAGGTTGGGGTAAATTTAAATTTTTAGATTCCATCTCCATAAATTGCAGATCTCAGTGACAGTTTCCTAGGAAGTAGTTCCAGTCATCACATGACTACTTGCCCATTCCTCAGTTTATCTAATCAATAACTAAACTCTTATCCAATCAATAACTAAAATCCGAACAGAAAGTGGACTACCCAAAGACACTAAGACCACAGGAAGTCAAAGGAATATCAACAGTATTCAATCCCCCAGGATGCATTCAGTAGCAAAATACTTAAATATTTAGGCTTTTGCAGGGATAAGCATGATATAAGAGCCATATTTATTTTTAATTTTTCTCCAACTGTTAATGAATAGGGGATTAGGGAACAAAATTCTCTCTTAGCAAAGTGATCAACTTTGCAAACTAGCTTGCCAACTCCCATTTAAAAATGAACAGGATGAATCAATCTGTCCAAAAAACAGAGCTGTTACACAGAAAAACACAATGATGCAAAAATAACACATTTCAGAATTGGCTCTTTTAAAGAGAAAACTCAAAATATCTCATGCAACAAATAGTATACAATGCCAAACCATCTATCTTGAAGAGAATGAAACTCAGAACTCGCATGTGGTTCCAAAATATGATCCGAAACGTATTAAACTAATACCCAAATCCAACCAAAAGATGGGGAGCTAAGGGCTCTGAAGACATCCTAAGGTATGCAAACTCAGTGTCCAGAAAGCAAACTGAAAATATTTGCTTAAACTGTTTACAGGAACTTTACCATGGTGGAGATCATTAGATGATGTGACTGTAACTTGGAGTAACTCTGTTTTTTCAGTTAGTATCAGAGAAGTGACATAACAAGTATCAAATTTTACATAGATTTCCATCAACTCTAGCAAATGTTTGATACAAGTCCCAAACTGTTATCCTTATTTGACTCACAAGCACAAAGAACACTTCTCTAGTCCTTGCAAGAGTGAACTCAATAAGGTTAGTGATTTAAAAAAAAAAAAAGACTAAAGGGAAAACATCATGTTAATTAAGGTAATGTCAAGGAATGTAAGTTCAAGTTAAGATGTCAGGAGACTCAATGAATTTATGAGTTTACAAAATCTGCCCTAAACCTTTTTGAAACCAGGCTGAAAATGCTGGTTTCAAGCCAGACTGAAAATGCTGGTTGACTTTTGGTCTCTACACTAAACCATCTAATATCTATCAAGCAGGAAAAAAAAAAAAATTCTTTCAGATCTTTCTAAGCTGCCCATGACTAGAATACAAGACTGCTGCTGTTAAAAACACATTTCCAGATTGCAGGTACTTCACATTTATCCACTGGGAAAAAACCACAACTTTTGAATTTGCAACCTACTTTTTCTGGAAGCTGGGATTCAACTTCTTTCTTCAGTCTCCTCAGTAAAAATGGTCTCAACACCTTATGTAGACGCCTGATGATCAGTATAGTTTCTTCTTCATTTAAGTCCACCTACAAAAGGAACTTAGATGAGTTTGATTTTTTAAAAAGGATATTTCATGCCCTAAACATTTATGTTATATTCATTTCAATATGTGATTGAAATTTTACATGCATTTAAAGTCAGGTTTCTACCTGTGTCAAGTACACCTCAGAATTCTCTTCCTGATCACCTACCTAGCAATAAAATAGCCCCTAAATGGGAGTGTCTGTCTTAAGCTGAGTACTACTGCAAAAGGCCCAGAAGCTACCAGTTTTAGGTCAGTATGGATAATAGTTCAGAGTTTTATGGAATATGATTGGCAGTAAAGGCTGACTGGAGAATAAGACAGAACGCCAGGAAAGAGAAAAAAGTTAATGTGTTCTTGGGGCCTCCCTGGTGGCGCAGGAGTTAAAGAAAATGCTATCAAGCTACTGCCAGCCACAACAGCACAAGTGGATCCCTGGTGGGCCAGGGAGCTACCCACATGGCATAGCAGACCTCTCCTGTCTCGCCCGCTGCTCCCCTCAACAGTGTATTTCAGTAGATCTGCCTGTTCTGCTTCCCACTCTCTCTGGTGAATCCTCTTATCTCCTGCACCTCTGGCTTACACCCCAGTTTTTGTATGTATAAATAAATTTTTTTTTAAAAAAAGCTAATGTGTCTTTAAGGATGAAGAATTAAATTAGGCTCTGAACTTTGTCTTGGATACAGAAACATACCAATAGATAAGGCTTGACTATGAAACAAAGAACAAGGGTAGGTCCAAGTTTGTGTTGTTGGGTTTTTAAGCCTCTCTACCCTATTCTTTTCCTTTTTTTTGCCTTGACCTTGATCAAGTTTAGTCCCATTAGTGAAAAAAATCCCCACACTTTCTCTTTCACCTTTCTCTGCTAACCTCCAGGGGGCAGAGCTAATTTACATTACTTTCTACAAATGGGTAAAACAAGTAATTACTGGCAATGTACCTATAATATACCTCAAAATTAAAGAGACAAATAGTTCCAACATCAATTTCCCTAAAGCACTTTTAGTAGCTTTTCATTCCTATAGTTAAGAAACCACTAATCAATAGAACATGTCCTGGTTTCTTTTCTTGCAATGGTCCATGTCCTCCTTTCATAAATCATGTCTGAGAGAAGACATTGGAAAGAATAAGAAGAAGAAATGAGGAAATGGCTATCCTGGGACTTGGGAAGTATTATGTATACACAAGACTGAGATTCACACTAAAATCTAAAAGAAATATGTACAGAAATTTAGTGTAAACTACTTTTGCTTTACACAATTTTATGTGAAAGTAGCTTTAAGAAACACCCAAGTTTATAACAAGAAATATTGGTTTCAGGGCTTGTGTTGGGTTCGTTGAGTTGATCTGGTTGAGCTGATCTGGATAGACTCATTCAACAAGCATTTCTACATTTGTTCTACATTTGCTGTACTTAGCATTCTACCTGTCAGGAATATTCTCTGGCTTCCTGGCTAACATCTTGGCAAGAGACAAAGAGGGCTGGATGCCCTAGATCCTAGATTCACCTAGGTCCTTGATCCTAAGTCCATCATTAGATCCATATTCTTAGGATGGAAAAATAACCTTGAAATAAGAACAGATCCACCCAATAACTGGTAAAGTAAATGACACTGTAAACCATCCTATGGATTTTCTGTGGCTCTAATGTTTTCAGCTTTAAGTTCTTTAATTTCATTTCTTTGCTCTGCAGTGGGAAAACAAAAGTTAGGCCAGTACCCTTTCTCCAGTCATGGCAAAGGGAGCATTAAACCACTGTTCGAATGTGCTGCAGCTCTTAAAAATCGTGGGGAGGAGAAAGTTGAGGAGAGCCCAGAGTTCTGGAAGCTTATTCTGCAATGGGGTTCCAGTCAAGAGGATCCTTCTGGGAGCCACATAGTGAGTATTGAGGACTTGAGTCAGCTTGCAGTGGTGATTCTTCATTCGGTGGCCTTCGTCCACGATCATGTATTTCCACCGAATCTGTAACACAAGAGGAGGGGTGCACAGGTGACATCCATCTGGCAAGTGGTGGTGTGGCAAACCAAAGAGCCCTCACTTTGCATATGATAGGGTGTGGTTCTCCTTGGGAGTAAAGACTCAGTAGACAGTCTTTTTCATGTACCTGACAGCACATGTATTACGTCATGGAATACTGGAATGTTAAAACAACAATGTTCCTTAGGGGCCATGTGATTCCAAGTCACCCTTTCACACAGAAGAAAACCTGAGCTCAAATGAAATGGTTGGGTCAGGACTAGTATCTGTGTTTTCCCATCCTACTCCTTCTCACAATGCTAAATCATGACAGTTGTCCCAGACAGAAGGGCCACGCTAACTCTGCACACGGTGATGCAGATGGCAGCTCTCCACCCAAAGCAGAGGTCAGTGACTGGGTTTGCCCAGAGGGCCTCGGCAGGTACCCACAGCTGAGACAGTCTGACATCAAGCCTTTGTTTCTGTTACATAGACTGACTTCTACCTTTAGGATTTTGCTCCATATTCTTTGAAAATATAGAATTTGAACTAGTTGCTAACATTTAAAAGTTGGACTATTTCACATAAAAATCTGGACATCAGTTCCCTTTAAAATATTAGAAGATGTGGGCCTCCATGGGAGTGCAGGGGTTAAGACACAATCTATGAGGCTATCCACAGCCACTGCGGCACTAGTTCGATCCCCGGCCAGGGAGCTACCCACATGGCACAGCAGACCTCTCCTGACTCGCCCATTGCTCCCCTCAGCAGTGTACTTTAGTCAATCTGCCTGTTCTGTTCCCCGCTCTGTCTCTGGTGAATCTTCTCAGCCCCCACCTGCCTCTGGCCTGTACCCCAGTTCTTGTGTGCATAAATGGATAAATCTTTTTAAAAAAAGTAAAAATAAAATAAAATATTAGAAGATGTGACAAATCTCAGATAAGGGGTATTCCTTAGCTGCCACGTCTACGAGGTCTAAACCTTGCCAGGTCTTAAGATATCTAAAATGAAAAAATGTACTTATTGGTAGAGAGGGCAAGCCTAACACGTCATTCCTCTATTAATGTCAGAACTTCAGATTTAAACAAAGACTTAGGCTCCCCCAGCAGGACTGTAACTTCAAAAGTAAAGAATGACCACGTGACACAATCTTCCTTCCTAAGTCTACACACGGCCTCCTTCCTGTCTCCTATCTTACCCTTCAGCCCTCCTGAAGGTCATTGTTCTCAGTTTCTTAAAGTGAGAACAATGAGAAAAGTCCACTAAGCCTATCCATTCCCTACAAAACAGTGTCCATGGCCAAGAAAAGCATCTGGTGCTCAGATGTCCTGATTTCACTGCAAAGCTCTGACAGCGAGCAGGGAGAAAGCTATGTATTCTACCCAGGCCTCACCTTCCTCATTAGAAGCACCAGCAAAGTCAGTAAGTCAGTGGCAAAGGAATAAAATCATCAGTCAGGCTAGGATGCATAGGTTAAAAGACACCACCAGAGCTTTGTATTTCTCCTTCCCCATCATCTCTAAGAACAGTGTTCCAAGAATAAAATTGTATGATCAACTGTCCTAACCATACCAGTAGCATGAAGAGGCCAGCAGATGAACATATTTAAATGTATTTAAAACAATATCCTAAGTGTCCTTTCCTGTCTAATTTAGTTTACAGAATAATAAACAAGGAATCAGAGGCCTCTGAATTTTCTACTGGTTCTCCTACTAATTAGGTCTTTCACTTGGGGAAAAAAAAATAACTCTCCCTTTCTATAGCTTCATTTCTCTAGTAACAAATAAAATCAATACATCTCATTACCAGGCATCTCTGATGAATTTTGAAACACATAGACAGAAGTCACAATATGAATTTTTTTAAAGGCTCTCAGATGTACAAACACATTCCCACAGTAATATTGAAAACACATCATTTTTGACTCTGCCAAATTCATCTCTGAGTCTGAGTAATAGGAACACAGCATTGTTGCCAGTGCCATCTCAATTATTAAACCTCCCTTGGGATCCTATTTCCTTTATGTTATTTCCTATGATGGCATGAAAGGAACTCTCAGTTCCCAGAGCAGAAGTTTAATGCAGAGATAGGCCAGACCCCATAAATAGGGATTCTGTTCAATTCCGGCCACAACTTACTTTCAGATGATAGTGCTTTCAAAACACCACAGGGTAAAAGGAATTACTAAGGGCAAAAAATTAAGTTTTCATATTTGATCCATAAAAGAAACTACCTTCATCATTCTACATAAATATCATAGGAAGGAAAATGATATAAATGGGAAAAAATTCTATTTTATAAAGCTGAAGGACAACTTAAGCCACACAAATAGAGATGTGTGGGTCGCCGGCAGGAAACAAGTCTTTCTCAGCTCCAAATAAACAGTCACAGATACAGCCCTAAGTGAAATAATCAAAGCTCAGGATTTTAGCACAAAAAATCTTCAGCAGGGAGAGCACAAAAGCCACAGCTTGGAGAAATGTTCATATGGAGAAGACCATATGGAGAGGAGTCTACTCATCTCGGAAGAGACAAAAGCACAAGAGGAATGAAGTTACACCACTGACAATAACCCAGGGCAACAAAAACAATTATTTCTTCCACAAGCACGTTCAGGGCTGTTGGAGAGAAAAAACAGTTGCAGGAGAAACCCAGGTGAATCTTTGTAAAAAAATGTGAACTCATTACCTAGGAAGGATATAGGTCAGAGCACCAGGATCAATGACATGCCCCGCCAAAATAATACCAAAGAAAATGAAGAAGCAAACCTCCAGATCTTGTATACAATTAAAACCCACACCCAGAACATATTAGACTATGTCAGACAGAGAGAGAGAGAGAGAGAGGGGAGAAGCCATCTAAGGATCAAATTATACTAGTGAGGATAATTTGGGGAATATTCTCCGGTGTGATGGTCCATAATTAGAGATAAAAGACTTTTTATAAAACGTACCTTTGCAAGAATGTGCTTGTCTTTTATAATGTACTCGTAAGTAGTCAGGAGGACGTTGAATTTGCCACTCCGCAGCTGGGGAACGAGGGAGCGACGCATGGCAGGGGTGCCCTGAATAGAAAGGAAAAAATATATATCTCACCCAATTGGAGTACGTGTGTGTTATTTCTCACTATTCATGGCTTAATGGGGCCCAGACACGTGACTGCGGATTGCACATATCCGATCATATACAGCCCCATTATCCATGAAGAAAGTGCCTGGCGAAATCGCACACATTTGGACACTTTTCAGACCCTTCTATGGAGGCTTTCCCACTGAAGACCGAGGGAGGGGAGGGAGAGGAGAGAAAATTACTGCGACCTGGGGTAGTGGAGAACCTGCTGCTCTGCTGAAAGGCTCCATTTCTGTGGGAGCGGACAGCAGGCCGCCTGGGTGCCTGGGTAATTGCCTGACTTTGCAGGAACAGTGGGCCCGGCAGCAGCCGACAGTGAGCCAGGCAGCAGCACACAGAATGTGCGATATTTGTCATTTGTATTACTCTCATCAGAAACCTCGCAATATGATAATTAACAATTTTCTTCTGCATTTCACTATCTGAAAGTAATTATGGTTTATTACAGTAATCTTCTTGGGATGATTAACTCTCACTGTTTAGTACATGATGTACATGACAAAACTTTACAACCAAATACAGTTCACAGATGTGCATATGGAATGAAGAAAATAGGGTCTATTTTTCGCTTTCCCACATTTATATATAAATACAACATTCCAAACCTTGTAAGAAATTTTCACCACAGACGGAGCCCATTTGTCAAATTCATATGTCCAGTTAGAGAGAGTCCTATGGAACAACAACAACAAAAGAAAAAAATCAGAAAAAAGAGATGTGTATAAAAATCAGTGGTTACAAAAATATTCTTATTCATTTTCAGGCCTCACCTTGAGCAGGACGAGAGAACATAGTATGTCTCAACTACATATTTATTTTAAAGGTGTGGAACCAAGAGATAAGTTAGAAATAAGCAGCCACAAAACAGGACAGGTTTGTCTGTGGGTTCATAAAATAAATCTCATAATAAAAAAATTAAAGAATGCATAAATATAGAAGGCAAAAACCTGAAATTCTAATAGGGCACCAGGGTTGCCCATAGCTAGGGTGAGGCAGGGAATCTTTAGAACTAAAACTGTAAGTTCAGAGAAAAGTGGAGTTAGGAAAAGGAAATTATAAAAGCACATGGAAATGCTAAGTACAACTGTCAAGAAGTAGCAGGGAAAGAAATATTGAATGACTATTTTATAAATCTCTGAAAGCATCACACCTATATACAAGTCAGAACATGCAAAATATAGATTAAAAAGCAGAATATATGTTCAAAATGTAGGTAAAGTGCAAAGGACGTCTAAGTACTATGAATGCAGATTATACAGATTAAAAAGTTGTGCAAGCAGTTCTCATTTAGACAAAACTTGAAGAAAATATAAAAATAGCACCCTTATTTTTTCCCTCTAGGCCCAAGTTTGCATTAGCACTGAGATCTCTAAGATTTTAGTGAACATTGCTGCAGTCTAACACCCACAATCAGAGACTGCATCACAAAGGCGTGACTCTGAACAGGTATTCCTGCTCTCAGGAGCATCCACCAAACACCTACCAAGAATGCACAGTGGACAGGGCACAGGGAATTTAACAGTGAACAGCAAAGACGTGTCCCTAGGAAGTAACAAATCACTGAAACATAAATTGCACAGAATGAGGTCAGTGCAAAATACAAAATTCATAGTTATGATTTTGATTTAGGTCTTGCTTGAAAAGGTACCACAAAGGGAGATTTTAAAAATATATGTGTAACCTGGGCCTCCCTGGTGGCACAAGGGGTTGAGTCTCAGCACTACAAAGTTATTGGCAGCCACTGCAACATGAGTTCAATTCCTGGCCAGGGAGCAACCCATACGGCACAGCAGACCTCTCCTGTCTCGCCTGCCGCTCCCCTCAGCAGTGTATTTCAGTCAATCCACCTGTTCTGTTCTGTACTGTCTCTGGTGAATCCTCTCATGCTCCGCATCTCTGGCCTGTACCCCAGTTCTTGTATGCATAAATAAATAAATCTTAAAAAAAAAAGTAAGTGTAACCTTTTGGAAATGGAACAAGGGAAAAAAAAATCAAAGGAATCTTAAAAAAAAAAAAGCAAAACCTTTCCCCCTCTTAGGCCACTTCAGAAGTGATGACAGAGACCCCCTGTGCATTGAGCAGGCTGTAAAGACCACACCCAATGGCTGATAAAGTCACTATGCCCCTGGCTTAAAGAGCCAATAAGAGAGATTGGGGGAGGGCTGAGGTGAGGAGTAGGAAAGGAAAACCTAAATCCAGATTACATGCCCTCTTGTAATCCCACTATATGCTATAATTCTGCCTTAAATGAAAAACAAGGACAAGCTAATAGGGCGATCTACAACATACAGAAAGATAGCTGTGGAATAAATGACTTTACTTACGAAAGGGGAACAATGATGAGATAGGGGCCATTGAGTCTTTTGTGCTCCATCAGATAAGTGATGAGTGCAATGGTCTGTATGGTCTTCCCTAGCCCCATTTCATCAGCTAAGATTCCGTTCAAATTGTTATTATACAGGGAAACCATCCATTCCAGGCCCTGGAGCTGAAATGAAGAGTAATTGCTTCAATTATCCAAGATCTGCACAGGTAATTAATACTAATACAACTCAAGTGAGGCTGTGACTTCCTAACTCCTCAGTGCTATATGTTGGATTTCCCACAGTAGGAAAGTGAGGGAAGCAACAACACAAAAAGAATTTAAAATATGAGCCTGTAATCATCCCTGCTGCTTGGCAGGTGCTGAGTGTTAATCAGATTTAGAAATGATGGGCTGTAGCATACTGGTGGGATTTTAAGCAGCTTTACTGCTCAGCCCTACTTAGCATTTCACAGTATATGACATTCTAGAATTATTATAAATGAAGAAAACCCAAACCCAAATCTATTCCAACCACTCCAAGAACAAAAAGCCAAAGTGAGGATTAAAGACAAACAAAGCAGAAGGCAGGCTTGGCACGCAAATCACAGATCATTAGACAGACTTCTTGGTAATGAACAGCCTCCCTCCCAGGGCGAGGTCCCTTCAGTGAGGAAGTGGGGTGACCAGGAGCCAGGGACACACTGCTGGGGCTCAGAGGAGCACATTTCCTGGTAGAGAGAAGGCTCCCAAACAGCCTGTGGAAACTTTGCGATGTGGGCACTCCCCAAGGGCGGCGCTTTGGCAGTTGACTACCTAGAAACATGTTTGACTTATTTTTAAAGCACAAAAGCACAACTCCAGCAGTGCAGTTTTGGACTCCTCATGTTAAGCCCAAGAAAGGTTGGGTAGAAATACAAAGTTGTGAAACCTCCCTCTCTCAGCCACCAATTCCTTTCCACCATTATACCACAGATAAATGGCAGGATCATTTTTATATATAATCGCTAACGTCAATTTAGCTTGCTAATGAAGTTATGCTTAGGGAAATGTAAATATTAAGTTGTTTTATATAAGAATGGTGATTGACTTCACTTTAAATATTTATTAAATGACTATTCTGTGACCATGCAAGGAGCTATAGCAGATGGATACCTAGGAGTGTAAGAGTCATGTCTCCCTTTAGAAGCTGGCAGTCAGAGAGACAATAAGTGATGAACATGGACACATGCAGTGGCTGTGTCCATGCCCATGCCATCTGTACAAAATTGTATTGACCAGAGTTTTTTAGGGAGAGCACTGTCACGGTTTGAAGCAATACTTTCTTAGGCCACTTGGGGTATCCTTAAAAGTTTTTCAGAATAGGGGCCTCCCTGATGGCACAGGGGTTAAGACGCAGCCCTATGAAGCTGTCTGCAGCCTCTGCATCATGAGTTCAATCCCTGGCCTGCCAGGAGCAACCCACATGGCGCAGCAGACCTCTCCTGACTCACCCGCTGCTCCCCTCAGCAGTGTATTTCAGTCAGTCTGCCTGTTCTGTTCCCCACTCTATCTCTGGTGAATCCTCTCACCACCTGCACCTCTGGCCTGTACCCTAGTTCTTGTATTTATAAATTAAATAAATCTTTAAAAAAAAGTTTTTCAGAATGACAACAACATCAAAAGATAAGAAGATAAATGGGAATGAGCAAAAACCAGAAATGACTGGAAATATTATGTGGCGAGTGGAGGGCAGTGTGCCTGCATAGGGAACCTGAGACCATGAGAACTTCGGGAAAGTCAAGTAAATGCCAGCAACTTTTGGACACTCAATACAGTGGGTTATTTTTTTTTTTAAATGAAAACTGGCAAAGGAGATGGATTTTGCATCTGTGTTAATCTCAGATAAAACAGAAGCAGGAATTGGCAGCAGAGGAGACCAGACATTCATGAAAATTGTGGGAAGTGATCTGAACTTTCCCAGATCATGGAAATGAAGGTGGGGAGGGGAGGTGTGGTGGCTGGATATTTCACCAAGATTACGTGCCTCTCCAGGAAACAGCAGGAAGGCCTCAGCTATGTCAAGGTTAAATAAATATTCATGATACCACAACTTGTCAAGAAGCAAGAAAATAGGTAGCTTACTCATGGACAGAGGGATCCAGATAGGTTTTGAGTCACTGGTTAATGAGAAACAGAAAGGACCTCATCAGGCAGATTTAGAATCTCAAGACATAAAAACCCAAAGAGGGACAGAGCATGAGATGCTCAGGGATCTACAGTAGCCTAGTGGAGGGAGAGGGCATGAAATTTAGATGCGGAGTTAGGAGGAAATAGGTACAAAAAACAATGATGACGGGTGCTTAAAAGGGTATTGGAGGGGCCTCCCTGGTGGCGCAGCAGTTGAGCGCTGAGTTGCGAAGCTGCCTGCAGCCTCTGCAGTGCAGGTTCGATCCCCAGCTGCTCCCCGGCCACCAGAGGAGAGTCCTGCATGACGCGCAGACCTCTCCTGCCGCCTGCTGCTCCCCTCAGCAGTGTACTTCGGTCCTTCTGCCTGTTCTGCTCCCCACTCTGGCTCTGGTGAATTCTCTCACCCTCCCGCACTTCTGGCTGTACCCAGTGCTTGTATAAATAAATAAAAATAAATCTTTAAAAAAAAAAGGGTATTGGACAGTAAGGAGAATTCAATGTGGCATGAAAAGTTACGAATAACCCAAAAAGTGCATCTCCCATAAAGAGACATATAAAAAAAGTTTATTAGAACAAACTAGGCTCTTACATGTAGGTCACAGAGGCCAAATAAGATGAAAACCACTTTGAGCTTCACGAAAGTACGTGGTCTGAAAAGAAAATGTGAATTTACTAAGGCCAGAGCAGTGATTCTCAAAGTGTGCTCCAAGGACTTCTGAGGGTTCCCAAAACTTATCATGAGGTCAAAGTGATTCTCTTAATAACATTAAGGCAGGATTTGCCTTTTATATTGCGTTGACATTTGCACTAATGAAGCAGAAACAACAGTGAGCAGTATAACAGCTAGCTGGCATTTTAACACAAATCAAGACGGCTCTGTAATAGGACTTACTGTATCCTTCATCCCTGCGCAATGGCAGCAGACATGGAGACAAGTTTTTAACAGTCTAAAAAGTTTGAGAACTGTCAGCCACAACATGTATTCCCTAAAGTGTATTCTAAAAGATACTCATTTTGTAGGGTACTAGCCAGTGATGTATAAAAATAAGGCTTGGTAGTTGGAGAAATGTAGAAATGAGAAGCTGCAGGTATTTTATTGCAGGGCACTGATGTGCGGTAACAGATCACATATGTATCTCTGCAGAGTCAGGGATGTGCGGACTGTCCATGGGCCTGATTGGCTCCAGACATACCTGGGTTATGACTGCCATCAATAATAAGGGCCACTATTCACTCTCATATGAATCTGAATTTGGGACAGTAAATCACTTGGTAATCCTAGTTACAGCTGGCAGTATTTTCCATATTTATTTAACCATAAACCTATTTTCTTTTTTGAGAACATCTCATGGGACAAATGTTCTAAGGAACACATTTCGGGAAACACTATAAAGTGGCAGGAGACAGAAGATAGGAGCTGACCTCTATGCAGCAGGTCAAATGAAACATCTGTTATGTCTAGAGCCCAGTTTTCATTAAAGCACGGATGCTCACCTTTTTAAAAAGTGTAAATGTGGTGGATGGTGACTCCTAGGTGACTATATCCATAGCATTAAACTATAGTGATGATTGAAATTTAAAAAAAAATTATTATATATATATTTACATCATTCTTCATTTTTATACAATGCATGCTTTATCATCTCTGGATAGTCCCCATGGAATTCCCACCACCAATTCACCTGTGTACCATCACCATAGTCCCTTGTGCTCTTCCCACCCCTGAAAATTTTTGAAGAAATACTTCATTTACTTTAATATGAGGCACAGATGTTCCCTAAACTCACAGAATGTAGCTGGGTCTTCCATTGTGACAAGATCTGTGATGACCAAATCTTAAGCCAGGCTTTCTCAAAACACAGTTCATCTCAAGATCAAAAGAGAGAAAATGGGTATGCCCTAGTAAATGTGGCAAAACGGAAGTGCTCTAAAAACAGAATTATAGGCACACTGGACAGAATCTTAATGTTACAAACAAAAGTCCTCACCATCATCAAACCTCATGAGTAGTATGAAAACAAGACATACTCCAGTCCTAATCAAGTAGAGAACATGACTTGCCAAGCAAACACAGACCATGGTGCTCACCTGATAATGCTTCAGGGTCCCATTAATGAGGAGGGCAGACTGCTTCTCCACCCTCTCTGAAATGGCATGGGCCACGGTGTAGTAGGACTGGGAGCCCCTAGCGCTGTACTGCATGCTGTATTCATCATCCACGTCTTGCTTTGCCGTCCTGAGACAGAGAAAGTGGGGGATCAGGCATTGTGGTGCAAGCATTACTTGATTTCATTCCAACAGATGCATGCAGAGCCCAGGACAGCTGCAGTTTATCTATCACCTACTTCAGGTCTTGCAGTGAAAACACACTTACCTACATTCCTTACAAAACTAAACAAGGTGGACATTTTATCACCATCCCCATTTGGTGCATATGCAGAACTGCAGGCTCAAAGAGGGTAATTAATTTGTCTGTGTCACACATAAGGTAGTGCAGCCAGAGTGTGAATGCAAGCCTCTGATCTCAAGTGACATATGCGAGCATGATGCGAACACCTGCACATCCATGCTTTGCCAGTGAAGCTCTCCTAAGCTCTTAGGATACAAAGATAAATCCTATTCACAGAACACGATCCAAGCTTGGAGGTAGTTAAGAGGCAGCCAAAGAAGACATTCAAGAGATAAGAAAGAGGAAAGGTAGTCTTCCATTTTCTATGCCTGGTGAAGAGTGAGTCTTTTACTCTACAGGCAATACAGAGCCATTGAGGGTTTCTAAAAACCTTCAGTGGAGGAGGAGAGGCAGAATGACACAGCCCTGGACTAAAAGGAGAAAATAATGTCTATTTCTGGCTTTTATTTTTAAGTCTCATTGCTTTGAAATGTTCTGTTTTGCATGTTGTTATACAACAGTTTTCTTTAGAATATTAGAGCTGTGCAAGTAAGAAGCTGGGGCCCACTAATAGAGAGGACTACTGGAGCCGGGCACTCAGAAAGGGGGGCAGGAAGAGAGGGTTGTGGGGGTCCTGGGGTGTTTCGGAGATTGGACGGGACTTAGTGGTTGATGGGGTACAGCCACGGAGACAGAGAAGGGACGCATTTCTCAGGTGGGTTTCTGGGAGAGAGCTGATGCCATTAGCAAGGAAGGAAAGGTGGGGCGCGAAGCAGTCAGTTAGAGGGCAAGTTTGATAAATTCAGTCTAGGACAGAAGTGCAAATAATAGGTGAGAAGTGAGAGGTAGGAATTTAGGGAAGAGGATGGAAGGCCTAGGGTGGATGGAGATGAGCTGCGTGGAGCTTGCAGGCAAGAGGGTGATATCTGACAGCAGCATTTCAAATGCAGTGAGGGCATGAAGTTAGCTTCCTTCCTTAAACAAACTTTCTAAAAGAAATTCCATAAGGCATAATCCTCATAAAATGCATTTGCAAGGGAGAGCACTGAGAAAAACACACTCAATGATCTGCTTGGCATCCTTCTCGGAAACTTCTTCACTGTTTGGATCCAGAAGTATTTTCTCTTCGGTTTCCTGCCGGCTGGACTCTTCTTCCTCATCCTGGGGAAGGAACAAAAATACAAAGATCTGGGGGAGATTCCATTTTAGCAAGGGGATCTCTATTAACTGGCATTTTCTAAAAAGAAGATTAGAGTCACAAACGAAGTAAATACAATGAAGAGAAGAGGTAAATTGCTCAACCAGGTAATGCAAACCACTCCATTGCTGTTAATACCTGTGAATGAGAAAACAAAGGAACCTCTGAGCATCCCCTAGGACCCACGTATAAATATGTGAAAACCAGGAAAGATGGATATTTAACCACTGTTTGATTATCACAGAGTCCTGTAGACTGTATCTGCTCTCCCTTCCTTCATGGTACTCTATATTATCCTTCTCAAGTCAGACTTTGGAGATCTTGGAACCCTCCTCACAGCACGCACTCATTGCTATGCCAGTGGGCCATCGATGGTCCCACATGCCTTCACAGCTGAGGGCCTGCAGTGGTGAGCACACTGCTTCACCTGTGCGCCTCTGGCCAATTCACATCACACATTTTGAATATTTCAATGGACAATGTCAAGAACTTGGCAACTCCTGGCTGGGTACTATATTCTGCTGACCTGTTTGAAAGCTTCACTAGGAATTCATTACATACATTACTAAGCACTCATGTTGAAGGTGAAATCTTTCTAGAAGCTCCAGTAGAATTTCCTCTAAAAACAGATTTAAAAACAAAAATCCTTGCCTAGAAATCTTGGATGAAAAAATATAATGGACATGATATTAATGCTAAAAATCAAAACAATGAAAACAGATCATTGAGGCACAGGGGGTACACTGAGGAATCAGCACATTTCTTTCATTTTTCAGATGAGGACATGACTCAGCCCAAGTGGCAGACCTGAGGCGAGGACCCATGTCTTAGGATCCCAAGGTCACAGTTCACCCTATTGCTGACTGAGCTGTCTGCAGCTGTGAGTCTAATGGGGACACCTGGGGGTTAAGAGCCTACTTTTATCTCCATTTCTCCCCAGGTCTCTTACTTGATGAGAATTCTTCTGAGGGTTTTTTTTTTTTTAATGGGCATATTTATCCAGGTAAACAAAAAAAAAAATTTAAATTGATTTTGTAAACTTCAAATATCTCAAATAAAGAGTTGCCTGTTAAAAATAATGGCATGACCCAAAGTATTTGCTTTTTAATGGTATGGTTTTTAAAAAACATAACTTTTATTATTGTTCCTCTTTGTGAAAGCAATGTGTCCATAGACAATTAATTTAGAAAACACATTTCCTCAAATTAGTAGAAAATAACAATTGTCTTAACATTCTGGTGAGTTATTATTGGCAATGCTGCCTTGCCAGGGCCACGGCCTCTGTGCCATGGTGCTCTTTGCACTAAGTGTGTTTATACTGGGAAACATCGGGTTTAGTGACTACACACTAACAACACTCTCATAAAAGAGATAAAAATCTTTTCATCTTCCTATTTGTAATAATAAAGCATTTTGCAGTTGATCTAAAAAATACCTTCACTTTCTTTTCTTTCTATTAAAATATCCAAGTTATCATTTTAGGTCCAAGATAGATTAAGTATTCCTTCCAAGAGACTGAGAAATGTGCTTCTCTTTGGTTAACAAGTATATCCCAAGATTCAAACAAGAATCACATTTAAAAAGAAACCAAGAGGATCAATAAACTCATTAAACCAAGCCCACATTGCCCTTTTCATCTGTTTCCAGACTTTCAACTTCAAATAGACTCTGAGGCCTAAAGGACTTCAGAAATATTTAGGCAGCTCACCCTCAGTGTTAGCCGCTTGGAGGCACAGGATTGCCTTTCCCAGTGTAACCCATCTTTCGTTCACCCCAGAAGACCTGCCCACTATCTCCTATTTAATGTCAGCTTCTCTTTTCTTGGTTCTAAATAAATTTAGAATTTGCCAAGTTTCCCCTTTGGCCAGGAGCCCCAACAAGGTCAGTGTACTGTTAGGCTGGTGCCAGCCAAGCTTTGGCAAATTGTCAGCCTCAGCCACCTGAAGGCCAGCGCTGGCAGAAGAAATGACAGAAGGACACAGAGACAGAGAGCAATTTCTTCATCCATAAACATTCAAATCAAGAAACACCAGAGAGGGCCTCCCTGGTGGTGCAAGGGGTTAAGCACCACATCATGAAGCAATTCGCAGCCTCTGCAGCACGAGTTCGATCCCTGGCCAGCCAGGGAGCAACCCACATGGCGAAGCAGACCTCTCTTGTCTTGCCCGCTGCTCCCCTCAGCAGTGTATTTCACTCAGTCTGCCTGTTCTGTTCCCCACTCTGTCTCTGGTGAATCCTCTCACTCCCCGTATCTCTGGCCTGTACCCTGGCTCTTGTATGCAAAAATAAATAGATCTTTTTTTAAAAAAAAAAGAAACTCCAAAGAGAAAGACATACATACCTCCTCCTCATAATCAGAATCACTCTCTTCACTGTCCGATCTAGGGGCAACTTCATAACTAAAGGAAAAGGCATAGAGAAGAAGGGGCTTAAAGCTTTAATTTAGAAAACAATATATACATGTGACTTAATGAGCATTGTTCTATGCACAAATGACAGATGCAGGTAACAACTTCAAGCACTTCCTCAAAGGTCCTGCTGTTTGAGTCCCAAGATTTAACAAGGACCAAAAAACCTAAAAAAGCACAAACACCAACAGTTCTGTTTTAATGTCGTACCCAGGATTCATTTCCAACCAGGCATCCAGCTGACTTGCTTTGGGTGCTTCTGGCCCGAACAGGACCTTGCCGGTTTCCGTGTGAGTCACTTTAACAGGGAGGTCACTCATCTGACTGCTCTCATCTATAGGCTGAAGAGAGGAAAAAAACATATCACTGCTTGGCGTTAACAAGTTCTCCCACTTTTGAGCTGGATGTTTTTCAGCTTTTGGCCACTCAGGATCTGAAGCCTTTTCTGTGACTGGAAATTTCACCATCTAGAGTCTTGATGGGAAGTAGAAGTCCACCTATTACAGAAATGGAAAGCACCTGCTCCCCTTGCAGCTCAGTTGCAGGCACAGGTGCTAAGCACTACTGGGTGGACACACTCACTCAGCAAAGAACTAGGAGCGAAAAGCTCAAGAATGTGAAGACTAACAGACACACAAGTGGAAGGGCAGACCACAGTCGTGGCCAATACACTGGAAGTGGCCATGTCAAGCTCCTGCTTACTGCCAGAGCTAGCCACAGCCTCACTGCCCAGCTGTAGAGCATAGTATGTGGGGTAGCCCTGAGTTAGGTCACCAATCTTCAGGCTGCCTAATAAGCTATCCAATATCAGATAAATGCAGTCTCTTCCTACTCAGACCAGAGTTGTTTTTTGTCATTTGCAACTAAATGTCCCCAGCCTCCAAATAATACCACTTCATGGCCTCCCTAGATAAAAACTATTACAATGTCCTGGTTTCAGCGAGAAGAGCGAAAGGAACAGTTATCATAATTTGTATAATCTCATTAATGGCTGGTTTGGCTTCCGTAGGACCATTTTCTTTAATCCCAAACCAAACTACCAGGTTATCCAGCACACCCACTGGTACCTGTGAATGTGGTAGGAAAAAAGCTCTTCTCCTTTAAAATCTGAAGAATTAATGCAGACTGAACTGAAGTTCACGATTAGACTCTCTGAAAAATGGTTTGCTCAGAAAATTAAGAGAACAAATGAAATTGCAGAGGCTGGGTTTAACCTATTGTAGAGAACAAATTGTTTTAAAAGGCTTAAAAATGGGGTAATCCTATGCAAATGAATGCTACTGATTACAGGGTGACTCTTCTCCTCAGAGCAGACCCCTAGGTGAGACATTTACTTAGAAATGTTGGGTTTGTGAGTAGTTCCAGTTATCTAGCTCCTTAAAAGTAATAAAATTCATTATTTAGATAATTCATTAATTCCAAAGACTTTTTCTAAATTATTCTTAGTTGAACGTTACAACAAAATGACAGGAAAAATGGCAGACTGTAGGTTATCTTCAACATCTCATTGGAAGTGACCAAAAAAAAAAAAAAAAAAAAAGGTACTTTCCCCCTCAACAAAGCATTGTGAGAAACAATTTATTAGTGATTATACATAAAAGTTATCTTTTAAATGAGAAAAGGCTTTTTCCAGACTGTCTTTGTTTTTTCCTGGGATGTGTGCTAAAGAAAAGGCTGTGAGCACCATTACTTTACAGGCCAAGATGATGCTACTTCCTCATTAATTTAAAAGGTCATTTTTTTGCTCACAAGATAGAGAAGGAAATCTACCCTTCGTCATCATCTCCATTGGAAAAAATCATATTCCTTTGCCTTGAACTATTATAATACAGCTGGCTTTATTGCTTATGTCATGCCTCAAAGAAAATTGGGAATCACTGTAGCTGGAATTAGAACCTTGGCAAAAGCACTGAATGAGCACAGCAGAGTGTAATAAGAACATTATTTCAAAACAAACCAAGCAAGATGTCCACTTTGCCAACTTCAGCAAACACAATACACATGTGTTAAGATTAAAAGAGAAGGGCCTTCCCTGGTGGCGCAGCGGTTGAGCGCTGGGTTGCGAGGCTGTCCGCAGCCTCTGCAGCACCGATTGGATCCCCGGCCACCGGGGAGGTCCCCCCCCCACACACACACAAAGATTAAAAGAGAAAAAAAAGGTGTATGTCACAATCCCAAGATCAGTAGCTAATTTTCTCAAGAGCTAATAAGAGATAAGAGCGCTATCACACTAACACATTAAATCCCTCCCTGTATGCTTGTTAATTACAGATCCATGCGAGGCATGCCTAGGTAAGGCTGGGCTTTCACAAATAAGAGGTGTTTCTAAGTGCTCTAATATATAGGGTTCATCCCCCATAACAGCCCCCTGAGAGTTTCTTACACATTAGACATTTATCCCCTTCCTTTCTTTCCTTGTGATGGATTATAGTGGTTAAGCAACATTTATTGTTCGAGAGGTTTCTGCCTAAATAGTGACTTCAGCCTTTTATCTGCACCCAGGTTGCTGACATTCACAGCACATCTCACAGGCACAGTGGTTCTGGGATGGGAAGCGGGGAGCCTCCATTCTCCCCAACCCTCCAACCAGGTTGATCAGATCTGTAGGAGGAAACGTAGTTTGAAAGGGCTCCCTTTCCCTCTTGCTCTGGGCTGTCTCCTCATGGGAACCATTGGCAAAGAATCGGTTTTTCAGGGGAAAAAAAATCCAATAAATATAGTCTCCTGACTCAGAAGAATACTGGAAATAGGAGGAAATAAAATTGAAGAATATGCTGATGCATCATCCGTAAAGAGAAACTATACTGTAAGCCTACAGAAAGTGTCAAGAAATTAGTTAACAAAAAGTATAAATTTTTTGGCATATGGAGTTTTATAATTTCAAACCAGGTCATATATTTTGTTTCTATATAATTTATCAGGCAAATGTAATTATAGCATTACTTTGGACTCTTAAACAGTCTATGTATCCAGAAGCATATGCTTATGTGTGCACAGAAAATTTGAAAAGGTACACAAAAAACTTAATTTCAGTTGATTGGCAGTCTGAGATGGAAACAGGTTACTTTACAGTGTATTCCTTTTATATGATTCTAATTTTCTATTATGCAAATGTACTACTATTTTACTTAAAAATGAACAGCTGAGTAAAAATAAAATCAACATACACAGAGAATGGTGCTGCAAGGTCAGGGGGTGGGGGGCATGTGATTCAGCAGAACACAGCGGAATTGGGTGCGAACTTTCTTACCTCTCCATCTGGTCCCAGGGCAGATTCTCCTCCCTCCGCATTCTCCTCAGCCTTCTGCAAAACAACAATGTCAAATATTACTTGTGAACCAGGAAATGGATGCAGGAAGGCCTTTGTGCTGGCTCTGCTATGCAGCAGCATTTCCCTCCCTATTTCTCCTCCTCATCTACAAAGCTCAAGTACTGATGCCTCTTACTTTTATTTTTCTTTACTATCTAAGGCAAAGGGTATGATTTATTAGCAACTTGCAGAGAGTTATTTAAAGTTGGGTATGAGCCAAGGCCCACACCCTAGAGATTTGTGGACTGTGTCTTCTAGGACTCAAACAGCTTAAGACATGGAAACGTCGAGAGAGGTCAGCATCTGCAATGTTCTTCCCACATTTGGTATCATGAAGAGGAATCCTGACATCATTAGCTCAACTTTCCTATTCCCTTAGCAAGTTTTCCCTGGTGGCCTAGAGGTTAAGTCTCAGAGCTATTACCTTTGTGGCCTTAGTTCAATCCTGGGCCAGGCGGCTAACCCACATGGACAGCAGACCTCTGTGTCTCAACCAGTGTATTTCAGTAAATCTGCCTGCTCTACTCCCCACTCTGTCTCTGGTGAATTCTCTCACCCCCCACAACTTTGGCCTACACTCCAGTTCTTCTATGCATAAATACATAAAAAATAAATCTTTAAAACAAAAAAGAATAAACTCTTAACTGGGCTTGGGTCACAAAAATACAAAAGAAACAAATGATTCCGTGAGTTGTCTAGATGTTTTGCATTCTGCCTAGTTGGCGTCTATAGTATACAGCAGGTATAAGGGGAAATTTGAAGCAGATATTGTGATGTCATGAAAAAAAATCTGTCATCCACCATTTCTTAAATATTTTTATGTCATACCCTATTAAGATCTGTGGGCCACAAAAACAGCTTAAATGAAAAGCTAAGATTATGTCACATTTTATATTTACCTATGAGAATTTCAACTGTACTACACACAAAAATAGTTTAAAATTTCTTACATTTAATAACAGCCCCTTTGACAAGGAAATCCTTAATATCATCTCTACAGAATCCTTATATTAAGGTTATAGCTAGAAAGCAACACTATTTTTGTTTTGTACAATGAGGTGAAAAAAACCAACTTTAGTCATTTCCTTTACTAAGACATTTAAGAAAATGAGGTTCCTCCCCTGAGCCCCTTAACTAATTAAAAAATATATAATAATACAGAATCAATATTAACTCCACTTTGTTTGCTTAAGGCATCGAATGTACAATACCTTTCACTTTTCAAGGAAGTAACTCAATTGTCTCCTGACGAAACAGCTTTTACATAAAATGTTTAATGCTTAAAATCCAGTCTTTTGTCCAGAATGAAAAGCTGTTCCCAAAAGTGTTAGAAGTTTTTGAAATTATTTTATAATTTTCTTATTAAAAAATGCATGTAGGTAGCCGGCAGAAACTTTGGTTACGATTTCCCAAGAGTGAAATTTCCTGTTTATGCCAGCCCAGAGTGAAAATGTTTACAAAGTCAAAAAGAAGTGATGGACATCAAAGAGTTCCCGGCTCCCATGTCCAGAGAACAATGACAGAAAAGCCCAGAAAAGAAATCCTCCCTGCTACCAGTCCCTCAAGCTCTCATTTTTGGAATGCTCAGACTCTATACTCAGGCGACTATTTTAATTAATGAGAGAAAGTCAATTAATCCCACCATTCTTTCCACACAAATCAGAAATAAGTCACAAATTTGGCCAACAAAGAAAATCAAGTGAGACAATGAGTAAGCCAATTTCCAATATCTAGCTAGTGGAAATGGATCACCACTTCAATGAATAGTACATTAAAAAGCTTGAAGGACCATAAATTATAGAATCAAAGCTATTCTAAAGGACATATTCTATGAATATGCCTCTGCGTAGCTAGAGTGTTATCTGAAAACCACCTTACAATCAAGCTTTTCCATTACTTAAAATCCTTAAACTGATTTTTAAAATTCCATTAGGCATTAGATTTGAGATGCAATGTAATATTAGATTTCAAAAACCTGGTTCTGGAATTTGAAGACCCAGGTTTGAATCCCTGATCTGTTACTGTATAGCAGAGAATTTAGTTATTGATCTTGAGCAAATGGTCTCTATGACTTGGTCTCCCCTCTGCAAAACAGGGACAGTGACAGTCCCAATCTCACAGGGCCACCACAGTAAGATGACTATTTCAATACATATACTCCAATATTATATGAAATATATACAGTCCCCAAGTAAAAGAGGGTATTCTTTTGTGTCCATAAGGCTGGCTATAGCATTGTTTGCAAACCACTTCATAAAGCTACGAGGTCAGTGTATGTACTTAGCATACACTCAATGAATTATTATTGTAATTAGGTGTCAATATATTTGCAAGTCATAAAATATTTGAGAAGATGAAAACATAATTCCTCCTTAAAGTAGCACTCTCTGAGACTTAGCACTCTCTGAGACCTCTCTTGCATGTCCTATACTTACACCTAATTCTGCCATGTTATTCTATGAGGTGGAAGCTAGGTGGCAGTCTACCCCAAGGGCAGGAGGGGTCACAGTCTCCCATCATGCTCTGGTTTCTTTCAAGGTGATGAAGGTCTCTGGTTGGTGTGCTTTCACATTGCAGGTTCTCATTAAACTGGTGCTTTATCCTCCCCTAAACTACCCTCCAAAGCCCCTTCCCTTTTATTGCTTCATAATAATGCCAAGCAGATTGTGATTGGCGGTACCATTTGAGCTAACCTTGGACAGTTCCTTAGCACCTGTTGTAATGACCTGATGCTGATGTGACAGTTGCCACCATGTCCCCTGCCACCTGAAGGTGTTTTAAATAGTTATCTATATCATGTGATTGCAAACACATCGTCTATCAATATTACCAGTTGATGCCTGAGCTTACAAAAATTGATTAAAAAACAAAACAAATTAATAAAAAGACAATTTGGGTTCCCAATTCCCAAGTCAATGTCAATTCTATACTTTCCATTTAGGAATGTCCAGAGACAAAGCCAGGGGCGTGGTTACCCATCTTCCTTGCAGACGCAGCAATATGAACAAAAGTCAGCGACAGAGGCAAGGAGGGAAAGGAATCTCTACATAGGAAAATCCCGTGTAAGCGAAACTCAAGAATAGACTTCAAAAGGGGCACTTTATATAGATTACCACAACAATGCTATGAACAGCCTCATTTTATAAAAAACAAACCAAAAAAATTCTATAAAAGATATTTTACAATCTCTATTATGAAGTGAATGCACTTCATGCCTTAACAGGTGTAGTTATAATATGCTAAAACAACACTCAAATGTGCTGGTATCTTAAAGACTCATTCTGCCTGGATGGAAACCTAAGTGCTCAGAAACCACTTCAGTTATTTTTACTGAGCGTTAAGATAGGTGATAAGGCAATAAAAAACACTCAAGAATATCAAATTAACAGGCAATTGCATATTACTTTGGTCATGCCATGCAGAAAAAAACAATTCCAACACTTTGACATATGTAAACTGGTCAGTACAGCTAAGCAGGACTTTGATCCAAACTTCTAATCTCACCCATTTTGATACTGAGCTAATCAATTAAATCTAATCATTGTGGCATTGCATTCACCTACCTTTACAATTGTTGATACATAAAAAATGCCCAGAATTACCTTAGAGTCTTTCCTTCACCTATGAAAATTTCCTTCCGGAGGAAAGTTGCAATAAACTATATCATCTTTGGGGAAAACACAAGCAATAAAAGCATTGAGAAGAATCAATTTAAAAACCTGAATTTAAAAAATATCAGAACATTGCTATATTGCATTTGATGCTTTTTTCACCAAAAATTACACAAAAGGTTTTTCTGATTTTCAACATCTAAAAAAGCTATAAAAACATTCCTATAACTATATTGATTAATATCTTACTATAGAAGAATGTTTTTCCTTCCAAAATACCCCATTTCTGAGATTTACTTATAATAGTGGTTGATGAGAGAGAATAAAAGAACTTTCAGAAAAAACAAACACACAAACAAACAAACTCTACATAAAAAAGGTAGTTGCCACCACATTCTCCTGGGTTTTTTTTTTTTTAATATTTAAAGAACAGGTTTATTGGGGAAAGGGACAGAAGAATAAAGGACACTTGTATAGACACAGGCGGGCAGGAAGAGCTGCCTTGAAGGGGCAGGTTTGCTAAGAGGTCTGCATGGTTGCAGGCAGGTGGCCTTGAGGAGAGTGGCCTCCACTGAAGGAGGTCAGTGAAGGGAAGTCCCGGCAGGTACAGGTCATGGGCAGGCAGGAGGCTGCTGCCCTGCACAGGGAGAGAGTTGGTGAAGAGGTACCTGCACAGTCACAGGTGGGCAGTGGGAGTGCTGCCCCGAGCCTGCTCTCTCCTGGGGATTCTTTGAGTATTTTCCCATAGGTGTCAGGGGTTTCTGAAAAATATCTCAAATAAATAACAAGGGCAAAGCTCTGCTGTATACATTCTATTGAAAGTTTTGGAAGAGGGAATTGAATAGTTATTTTCACCCTGAAGTCAATAGTTCAGGGAGTTGAACCCTTGAAATGACCAGATAGCTACGCCTTAGGATGTGAGGGGGAGAGGGGTTTGCATGGGCTCCTAACCATAGCCTAAAGGAAAAACACACCTTCTCACCTGCAAGAAATGCTTTATTATCATCAGGAGCTATTGTAAATTAGAGGCAAGTAATTATAAATTTTTCTTTGTAGGAGCTGGGGAGGGAGGTGGTACACAAAGTCCATCAAAAGTAATAAATCCTTCTTTTCCTCCGGTATGCCTCAATAGTCAAGAAATTATTACTTTCCTAAAAGTCATTCTTCCTAATAATAGCCCACTGATCCTCAACTAGGAACAAAAAGTGGCCTTTGATTTACTCAGTATCACAGAGAATATGCAATAAGGAGGGGAATGGTGATTAAAAAAAAAAACAAACTTATAACTACATTTGGCAATCGCAAAACTATAGTTTTATCAGAGACTTGCTTGATAAAAGAACTTATAGTTACTGGCACTTATTATGATGGGGAGCATTCTAAATGCTTTAGGTAAACTTCCCTATGTAATCCTAAATAAATCTGTTCCTCCTGCCTTCTTATAGATCAAGAGCCTGAAGTACTAAGTAATGAAATGATCTTAATGAAATATATGATCAAACTAGCATGATATGTTTTTTTATTTAGTTATGAATTTAACAGATTGCATGCTAACATGATTTGGCCAGTGGTCTAATTTTCTAACATAACATGTTCAATCCTATTTGCAAATACCCTGGTGGCTTTATCTATCCCCATTCCCATTTTCGTCCCCTAGCCACCCAGTAGATGTCAGAGGATAATCACAGGCAGAGGATGGAGAACCCAAGGTCATGCTGAATGGACATAATAGCACACTTCTGCCATCACAGTCACAGACTGCTTTCACATAATTAGGTATTTCAATACTTTGAAAATTACTCCTCCACTAATATGTAAGTAGATACATATAGTTTACCTCTTTTTCTTCCATATCAAGGGCATTAATGGAAAACAAGGCTGAGAAAGAGAAGTTTCAGATTTATAAATGTTTACTTCATAGAAATGGCTCTGATGCTGAGAAAAGAAAATTAAACAAGGTCATGACAGGTTAAAGGAAACCCTCCGTATTAGTCACCACCAACAAGAAAACATAATAAACTCCCCAAGGTAAAAGAAAGCCTTCTCTGCTACACTGGGGTCAGTTTTCAAAAATTATTCACTAGCTTAATATAAAGTAAAAAATATTTCTTTTCAATTAAATCACAAGGCAAATTGCACTCATCTCTAAGAACAGGTTTCTTAGAGCATTTGTATCTTAGTTGTCCTATAAGTGTCCCTGCTAGTCAAAGCTATTAGTTCACTGGGGTAAAGGTTTTCTCAAAGTCAATATGTATTGATGCCTTTCTAATTAAGAAAACAACTGCAGAAAGGTCCAGCATAATTTTCCATTCTATGGGAACGTGTGGAAAGGGACAGTACAGGATTTTTAAGCTTCCAGACTTAGTTTCTTTCCCCGACAGAGAAGCTGGAACAAGCAACTCTCAATCATTCACTCTAATGGAGGAGAGACGAACTACAGATAATCCAAAGGGTCAAATAATCAGCTTTTGCAAGCATCTGTTTTCTTTGCACTTGAATAAAGGTGCATCTGGAATTGGGTAACTCACTCTGAACTAAGTCTTAAAGCCCCGTGAAAGAGAAAGCTTTTAGGAAGGACTAGGAAGTGGCCAAGCTTCTCTCCTCCTTCTTTACCCAATTTTTTCCAGCAAAGTGACCCAGGAAAGAAATATAGTCTCCCCTCCTTAGTTCTGCTGAGAGCAGCGAGTGCCCAAATGCTGGGCCAATGAGAGCATGCCAGGGAGGCAATAGAAGGTGATTATAAAGTAATGATTCCACAAATTCAGTCATGTGCCATAGTCCAAGGAAGATGCCCAGAGATCCACCAGGCAGACTGGAGCTGTGTGCATATTTATTAATTGCTTGCCAGAAAATCAGGCCCTACTGCCAATCTTCCTTCACAGTTTTCATCACAGTTTATAATTATATATTTAGGTACACTCTTGATTAATGTCTGTCTGTCTCTCTGATTAATTTAGAGATAGCAAGAGTGTTTTTCTTCACCACTGCACTGTATCCTCAGCATCTAGTACACTAACTCAACAGTAAGTGTTCAGTTAATATTTGTTGAGTGAATACATAAAATAGAAAGAATAAATGCTACTGGCAAACACGAAGACAAGAATGTCAAGGTAGAGAGTCAACCGATAGATCATACAGAATTGGCGGCAGCACGTGAAATATCGTGACAGGTTTCTGCTTTGTATAAATTAACACTAAAACAAAGGCATACTCATTATTCCTCAGTAATCTATCTTTCTTTGCTTATGATGATATAACAATCTAATACCACTGCAAGAATCTATTAATTATAAAACAGAAGCTCAAATCTGGGCCATTAGTTTTCAGTTGTAAAGAAATGTAGAATATGAATGTTAGCTCCGAAAACACTAATGGTGAGATTTTGTGATTACCTTTGCAAAATGTACCCCTGACTAGGAAAAACTAAAACTGCCATTTCATGGTGTCCACATATGGAATATGAAGGAATTGTATCTGTTTGCCTATACGATCTTTACTTGCTCTGAAAATGTCTTTTTTTTTTTAATGTTCGAGATTGGGAGCTAGAATTTGGAAAGTCTATAATGCAACCTTGACAAGAAAATGAGGTATTTCTCACCAACGAAATGTCTAATTCTAAGCCCTGAGTCATCCCTTGTTCCCGTTCACAATAAAGGAAGCTATCGTATACTAAAGAAATCAGGTGCAAGGAGGGGCCTTCTCAATCATTTATTCCTCCTCCTTAATTAGGAAATAGGTATGAGAATTCAGGAGCCATGAAATTAATTATTTTTTGGGAAATCATTTTGTTCAGTTATTTATGCTGAGAATAAATGATTAAATGCTACCAATCCTCAATCTCAGATGAAAAATTCCTGTTGATGTCTGTACCTCACCCAATCAAAATGTACCATGAAAATAAAATATCAACCAAGAACGAAATTACCAGACTACTTAAGTCTCAAAAAGGCTCTAAATTCACAGGGCTACATTCAGGTTACCCTTGAATTGAGATATAGCTGCAGAGTAGAGCTTCTAAATCTTACCCTTCATTTCTTATGATAATAAAGGTATTTTACCTATATCTATTATTTTCTGTAATTACCTAAACCCTTACCTGCACACTATCTTAGCATGACACCAGAGCAGCCTGTCTGAATGGGCAATTTTGGCATTGTCACCTGTCCAAATAAAAAGGATAAAGTACATTCCAAAAGCATCCCAAAGCTATCTCTGATGCCTTCCATGGGCTTCTTTCAATCTATATGTTGCATTTTCTTTTCTTCCTAATATGTATCCCAGTTTTAACTCAACAGTCCCTTGCCATGCTGGCATTAATTATACTTCAACAAACACCTATTTGCTTTTTTTAAATTTTTTTAAATATTTATTTATGCATACAAGAACTGGGGTACAGGCCAGAGGTGCAGGGGGTAAGAGGATTCACCAGAGACAGAGTGGGGAACAGAACAGGCAGATTGAGTGAAATACACTGCTGAGGGGAGCAGTGGGCAAGACAGGAGAGGTCTGCTGCGCCACGTGGGTAGCTCCCTGGCTGGGGGATGGAACTCGTGCTACAGTGGCTGCGGACAGCACCATAGGTTGTGTCTTAACCCCTTGCACCAGCAGGAAGGTCCACAAACACCTATTTGTATCTAAGTTTTTCCTTTCCCGATTGACCAGATGTATTTATTATTTAAATACTGCATGAAACAATGGAAATAGAAACTGAATTGTTTCAGTTTAGTAGACCGTACCAATTATGTCCTTATCTCCAATGTAGTGTCTAGTATCCCTAATCAACTCTCAAATGCCATACCCATTTATATAAGCAATGTTTGCAATTCAATCACCTAAACCTTCTATTAGTGTGATAAAGAGTATTTATTAAAGAGCAATACAGGTTTTAAACTGACCCCTGACTACACCCAACTAAGCCACCACCAATCACTACTACCTTCTTCCTTCTCCTCCTCTTTTTCTTCTCTTTGGCTGCTTGGGCTTGCTTGTGCTCCCAAACCAGGTTGGTCAGGTTGGCCACATACTCATCAGTCTGCTGCAGAAGGTAAGCTAAACGCCTGTCTTTCTTTTGATCAATCAGTTTTCTATAGCCTTCTTCATCTTCAGCCTATTAAGAAAAACAAGAGAATGCTCAGAGCATATTCAAACTTTGCAAACACTCCAGATCCCACTCATCCCTCTCCTTGATTGTCTGTTTGTCAACAGGTGGGGAACACAGCAAACAGAGTGAGCCAGGCTGCAGGAGGGATTGGGAGAGCACATGGTCCAGCAGGGCCTATGTCCCAGAATATGGCGTTCAGGGAAAAGTCAGGCCACTAGGCTATACTACTAATGTTACCTGAAGGAACACTTTGAGTTCACTCTTTGTCCTTCTGCGTTTCCTTAACTACACAAAAAATGTTAATGTTTGACAATTCACCATCTGAAGCTTATTTTCAACTTTGAATTCTGGAAATTTTCATGTGTAATCACAATTAAAGAGACTAGTTTAATATCTCAAATTATAATACAAAGCAATGAAAATTAACTCATGATGACTCCTGTTTCATGGCTACTCTCCCCCAGTACCTCTTCTGCCCCAATCCCAAACTGAGTCGTCCTGAAGCACATTCCAGACATAGCCTTTCATTCGTAAGTATTTCAATAAGTACTTCTAAAGGAATCAAATGGGCTTTGAACAAATTAACTTCATATGCTTAAGGATTACAAACACTGTGGTTTATCGGAAAGGTCAAATTTGGGGAATTTTTGTCATGGTCAGGACTAAAACATGGGCCTAGGTTAAGTCTGATATTGTGAAGTAATAAAACTGATACAACGATCTCCACCTCCACTTTCCATAAAGCAACATTATGAGTTTAAAGGGAATAAAATCCTGATGTATTCTAAGCCATTAAAAGAAATCATTTTATATGTTCCAATAAAAGGATGTTTCAAAAATATTTTCCTTATGTGATGCAGGATAAAAGGAACACGCCACACAATCTTCAAGAGGCACCTCCATTGCATAAAAGTGTAGGAACCTCAGTCCACGGGTGTCACTCCAGTGTTTACCCAAATGACAGCAGTCTCGTCACTCAGTCTAGCTGCTGTCTGCCCCATGGATGAGCATGAACCTCAAATGCTATTATAACTCTAATTGCTTTTGGTTATGGTTGATCTCACTTGAAGAAAGAGTGATAAAAAACTCCAGTTTCTCTGTTATCTGTATATTCCATCATTTAATTGCAAAAATTAATGATTTGCAAATGCCTAATCATTAGTGTCAAACCAATCTGTTACTGAAGTTCTAATATAGTTTCACTTCAGTTGAATCAGACAAATTTGACTGCTTATTGTTCAAACTGCTATAAAATGGTCTTTGACTAGTTAGAAATCTCTTGGACAGTCCCCTCCCTCACTAAAAGGAGAGGGAGGCTGGGCAGGATGGTTTAGATTTAGTAGTACTTGGACACAGAGCCATTTAAAATATGGTGTTTACTCTCTGTAATCCAAAAAAAATTAATGAAAATAAAATGCAACTATAATACCAGTGAAGAAGACAGTGTCATTTGGAATTTTTCCAGAGACATAATTATGGGTTGAGGCTAACGACTTTACCTTCATCTAGAACTCGGGCATTCTGTCCCAGATAGAATCTGCAGGTCATTATAGATCACACACACTTTTCTAAAATCCACGGTGAGCTCCGAGGCCCAATTCTAAAAATAAATGGTCAATAAAACCAAATATGCAGGCGGCCAACAATATAAACCAATCCCTTCTGGTGTTTATAAGCCATTAAAAAATACCAGTGCAAATGTAATGATTCGTGAATAGCCTTTGACAATAACATGGCTAAAACCAAAAAAGCAACATTTCAAAATTAACTCAAAAGTCACTTCTTACATCGTTAGAGAAAAAAATTCTGCCATTAAAAATAAAGCATCAGAGATTTCAAAAAGAGACCCTTCCCAGATTCTAAGACACAACTTAGAGATATTCATTCAAAACAACCTGTGTCATTAGTCTTAAAGAGGCAATATTTTTAAAAGAACCTGCTTTTTCTATCCTTTCCAGTCTGATTATCAAAACTCCTGCATACATAGTACCCGCCTTTGTATGAAGTTATAATCTGATCAGCATTGCCACCCTAGGACATAAAAATACTATAATCATCTGTTGTAGCTTATATTCGTGGCATTGCATTGTCTGGTGCTTTTACTTTGTCCCCATGAAGTTCAAGGGACATATTAATATATTTGATATGCAGCTTTTGCTTTCTCCTTCTACTATGGCGTATTTAATATTCTCAGTGCAGATGTAGGTGAAGGCAGCATTTTCCTGGGTTTCTGGAGGCAGACCACTTACCATTAATCTCCTCATTCTCTCCTTTTCGATCCGCTCTGTCTCTTTCTTCTGCTCCCTTTCTGTGTTGGCATGCCAAGTAGCCACTGCTTTGGAGAGCTTCTGGATCTTTCCAGCCACAGACCTATGGTACTCCTTAAAATCTTTTGCATGTTGCAAAATACTGTTCAGGTATTCCTAAAGAGAACAAAGGGAGTATAGAAGGATACAGAAAATCCATTTTCCAATGTTATTGGAGCCTTAACTGAAGTGCAAGAAAACTTTTAGTGTGTATTTAACAACAGCAGGAGTCTAGGATCTATTTTGGGATAGGTGCCCTGTTAAGTCTCCATAGCTAAAGTGAGGAGCAGGGGACTGGTGAGAAACAATGTCCTCTCAAAGTTTGTTTTGAGGCCAGCCTGCAGAAAAAGAGCCTTCTAGACCTTGGGGGTGTGGCTACTGAAAATGAAAAGATCAGAGATCAAGAGAGTCCTACAAAATGGTGATAATAAAATTTAAAGGAAGTCACTCTCAAGCATACCTGAGGGAAACTGGTGTTTCCAGTGAGAATCACATTAAAAGAGTAATGTTTCTTCTGTGTGAGTAGACACCAGTTTATATGAAGCTAAAACTGCCATACATAATTTGTACCCATTTTTTAAATAAGGGAGGGGAAATGTGTATCCTTATTTACACTAAAATCTAACATTTTTTCAAAACAAAACCAAGGGACTAAATTAAGCACAGAAAAACAAACCAAATTTATAGCATTATGACACAAAATCAAATCCCACATCAAAATATTTCCAAACCCCTCGGAAGGAATGTTTTAAAATATCTGCTCCTGTGAAACCTTCAGCTGGGTCCTTCGAAGAGCCCAGGATACTATATTTACATTTGTTATAAAAATAACTGTTTGCTCACTTCTTTCCTTTTCCAAGTTCCCTCTCCCCAGGATTTAGCTCTAAGAAACCTGCTTAGGTCCTCCCACCTAGCAGCTTCCAATGAATTGTCAATATGACACCTGACTGGAACCAAGAAAGCAGTTCCTACCCTTCATTCTGCTCTTGCCCAGTATGGCCCCGGGCATGTCTCCCACTTACCGTTCTTGGCCTAAGTTTTCTGTAAAGTGATGTGGTGGGACTATGTGAGCCCCAAAGAACCTTCCTGTTCTGTAAGGTCTCTACCTCCCACAGTGGTACATTTTTTAGTCTTCTGACCCCATCCAATGGCTTAGTCGGGCATTTCTGTGCCCAAGAGGGCATGAAAAGCCCAGACTAGGTACCTGGTGCTTCTGCCGGCGCTTCCTCTCCTGCTCAATCTTCTGCTGCTTCTCCAGTTTCTCTGTCATACGGGCCTCCCGAAGGGTCTGGCGCTTGCTCCGTTTGTAAGCTTTGGAGTTGAGAGCGGTCTCCAGGGTCGTGTCCCTTCGCATGCAGGCCACCACCTCCTGTCTTAGCTGTCAAGAGGGAGGCAGGTAAAGAGCCTCCCCAAACAGAGGCCAGATTCCTGAGCCCTGCCCTTCTGTCAGCTCCATTTAGTGGAGCAGACTGGGAAGTCTACAGGTTTCTCAAGCAGATTTGGCTTTTTGGTAAATTTAGCACTAAATCATGCTAAATGTATGCAGTACCTTCAACAGTGGTGTAAGTTTTCCTTCCAAATAATTCAAATAAAAAGCAATGATAGCATTATAACACTGAAAAAAATTAATAGATATTGCCCTGGCTTTTAAATAAATGGATTCATTCTATTTAATTACCCTAATGATATTAAGTAGTTAATAAGCTTTTTAATTTTTTTTACTTATTTTAAATGCCATACTAACATTCTCTTTGTGTTTAAAGATTAACTTTAATGATGCTTTGGCAAAAAGAATAAAAGAATTTCTTCTTGTACATGTACAGTAGCAGCAGAGACTCAAACAATGGTAATTCAGTTTCACATAAAAGATGGGAAATAGCAGTTTGCCTTCCTCCCACTCCTGAAAAAATGTTGTTCTTTGCTCTATATTTAAATTTTATACTATATCATGGACATCTTTTAGATTATCATAAGTTTAATACTTTATCCATATTGCATGTTATATGGTGGTACATTCAAATCACAACTCAAGTGAGTCTGAAATCAGCATCAATTATAGTTTCTTCTGAGATAACAGCTTTTTCAGTAATATCAAACAAGAATCTAAGACAGTGCAGCATAATGAAGCTAGTTTGAATATAATCTTATTCTTACAAATACACTTGGTTAGTATTCATTTAACAAAATATATCTAACATCTAAACAATGCATTTTATAAAGTTACCTATCGAAGAAGTAAATAGCACTCAAAAGAATTTTCTTTTCTTTTTCTCTTTTAAGTTAAATTCTAATTTATTCTCACAATCTATGACCTAGTAGCACCCAGTCATCACTGATGCCTTCTTATGATGTTATAACTAATAAGGCAAGTATACTCCCAAGTTCATATGACAACAGCAAGTGGGGTGGTCTTGTGATTTTAGTCACATCCTCAAACAGACCAAGTCATGCAATTCAATACTTCAAAACTACTTTCATTCATTAATAATTCATTTTTGCATGCCCCGAGACCTTAACCAAACAAACCCATCTGACTGGCAGTGAAGCATTTCTTTTCCTTTTGGTTAAGTGAGGCAGTCTGCAGAACACTTGGTCCACAAGACAAAACACACCAAAGTGAAAATTAGCTCCACTTCATTCTACTTGTCTACTGACCTAGCAATTACAAAATAGATCTTTGTGTTAGCTTTTATTAATCAGCAACTGCTAAGAAACATAGCAGAACAATAGATAATAATCAACTGATTAGTCAATATGTGGCCTATTGTGATCAAATACCCCAAACTCAGGTTTCGGCGAATAAATCGATGGTTACAGAACAGCTTTCTGTATTTCTATAAATGATACATTATTAATTCAGTAGCAAGATTATCACATTCGCTTAAATTATTTTCATAGCCATGACTAGTTTTACATTTGTGCTTACAAGTTGTGATCTACCACCTCTTTCCTTGGAAGCCTAAAGGCAAACACTAACTATCCCATTTGTTCTCAAGGTTTTATCCATATGGTAATAAAATACCATACTTCTGACTTTGTAAACCATAACATAGGAGGAAAAAAAAGTCTCTGATCTACAGGAAAAAAAATGGAGAAATAAGCAGTTTATCTTCATTACTTTGAGTTCCCTGGTGATTTAAAAGATACACTATACCACTTAGTTTATATCTTTATAATAATAAAGACGAGATTTAAGGAACACACTCTGGAACAGTTATATTTATTTCCTACACCTCATATTCGCTGGGCAAAAGGTATTACCTGACGCTGGAAATTGAGTAACCGAAGTGCTTTCAGTTCCACAGTTGCTTTGGTTCGTAAATCTGGTGGCAAAGAGCCAGGTAGATTTTCCAGTTCTTGTATCCTATGAGCTATGCGAGCCTGAAGTCTAAAGGAGATAATAAAATGGAGGAAGGGGGGGAATTTAGAAATATACATGATAACTTTGTCTTAAATGATCAACAACCATCTTAGACTTAAGTTCATGGTAAAACATATTCTAGACACTGAGAGCCAATTTCTGTTACCCAACCAAATTTTGTGATGTTAAGCAGAGAAAAGCTACCTTTGCATTAGTGCAGACAGGTGCTGTGTGTGCGTGAACTTTCGGGTTTTCTACATAACCTTTCTCACACCCATCAAGGAAGGCTCATGACTCTCTAGGAGGTAAAACAAGCACCATTGCTCCCTCTGAATAGAGAGAGAAAATGAGAGGCAGGAAAATCTGACTGGCTCCCAAATGCTCAGCCAGCCAGAGCACATAGCTGAGGAGACAAAGTTTTCTAACTTCTAACTGTATCCTACGGCAGTGAGGAGGCCATTTGCCCTCCTTCCCAAGATGCTGCTGACGAAGGCCCATAGAGCTGAGTGAATAAGAGCAGTTTTAGGTGCTGAGGCCACAGAAATCAGCCAACCCCAAAACATTCAGAGAGAGCCCTGCCAACCACAACCACTTCCTCTACGAGCAGTGCTTAGTTGAGAAAAGAAAAGGCAAATTTGGCAATTTTAAAAATCAGGTTTGGAGCAGTAGTAAAGAGTAAAGTAAACTATTTAAAAATGAAGAGTTTTTAGAAAAGGATGGCTGGGGATTCTCATTTTAGAAACCATAAAAAATATTACTGTGAGGACTTCCTCATAATAAATGCTGAAAATAAAAGACATTTTTCTTTATCCATTCAGACTACTATTACTGTTATCCATATAAACTCTGGGTTTTAGAGTTCACCTGGATCCTATTCTTATAAATAATTATGTGCTCTTTAAATCTATTTTTAGAATGATCTCGCTCTCAACTTGGGGCAAAACTGTCTTAAACAATCTTCAACAAAGAAAGGATAGTAATAAAAAAAAGCAATAGACTAACATTGCACTAAGTTAGGTACATTTAATACATAATCTTATTTAATTATTTCTCTTCCTCCCGCTTTACTTACACACACACACACACACACACACACGCCACAAGGGAAATGCTATAGCGGTTCCACTTTACTGAGGAGAAAACTGAAGTTTGGAGATCTGATGTACAAACAGACACAGAGCTAACAGAGGAGGGACTAGAGATTGGAACCCTCATTTGCCAGACACCAAAACCACTGCCAATGATACTGCAGACAGTTAAAAATATACATTGTAATGAGAACATTCCTGAAACTCAGTCCTGAAAGTTGATAATTAAAGATTTTGTTAAAAACTAATACTATCAGTTCTTATGATTCTTCATAGTAAGACCTTTTGTGGCTTAGATGCTACAAAGTATCTTAATATCAATACTTCATATACCCAAATAGCAAAATGACTGCTCTCTTCAATAAAACTACTTATTTGCTTTGAAAAAGAAATGAAAAAACATCTTTTTCAAAACTTAAAAAATTATATAGTAAGAAATGTATCATTTTTCATTGTCTTCACTAAAAATAATATTATGACAGATACCTGTTTTATTTGGTAGATATATGTTGTTAATTCTAATTTACTAAGCAATTTACCATCAAAATGTGTTATTACTAGTAGTATCATTGTTACCAGGCTGTTATTTCAACACTGCCTACCCATACAAATAACAGCACTTTTCAGTGGCTTAGCCAAGCAGCATAAAAATGTTTGTTAATGCAAATGCCAATAGTAAACTTTTTTTATATTAATTTTTTTATTTTTACATCATTGTTCATTTTTAAACAATATTTGCTTCCCCCCACCCCCTCAGGTGTAGTTCCCATAGGGTTTCCTTTGCCAATGCACCCATGCACCATCACCTCAGTCCCCTGTGCTCCTCCCTCCCTCCCTCCCTCTGATCCCTCTCCCTCCTCCTCCCCTGCAGTATGACTCTGATTTATAATCGTCCGTTTTTGCCTTGTGTTTTGTACTGTTATTATTTTTTTACACTGATGTCTTATTTGGTTTCCCTATATTCCTGCTATAAGTGAAACCATCCGATATTTTTCTTTTTCCTTCTGGCTTATTTCACTGAGTGTAATTCCTTCTAGCTCCATCCATGTTGCTGTGAATGGCATGAGTTTATCTTTTTTGATTGCTGAATAATATTCCATTGTGTATATAT
This sequence comes from Talpa europaea, assembly GCF_964194135.1. Taxonomy (NCBI): domain Eukaryota; kingdom Metazoa; phylum Chordata; class Mammalia; order Eulipotyphla; family Talpidae; genus Talpa; species Talpa europaea. The sequence goes on from NC_140074.1 coordinate 35,695,503, forward strand.
AGCACATCTTTTTGATCCAGTCATCTATTTTTGGGCATTTGGGTTGTTTCCAGGTTTTACCTATTGTCAATAGTGCTGAAATAAACATAAGGGTACAGGTGTTCTTTTGAACCAATGTTTTTGTGTCCTTTGGGTAGATCCTTAGTAGTGGAATTGCCAGGCCATATGGTAGCTCCATTTTCAGTAGACTGAAGAACCTCCAGACAGCTTTCCATAGTGGTTGGACCAGTTTGCACTCCCACCAGCAATGTAGGAGAGTTCCTTTTTCACCACATCCTCGCCAACATTTGTTGTTGCTTGTTTTTTTGATATGTGTCATTCTTACTGGTGTAAGGTGATATCTTAATGTGGTTTTAATTTGCATTTCCCTGATTATAAGGGATTATAAGTTGAACCTATTTTCGTATGTCTGTTGGCCATTTGCATTTCTTCTTTGGAGAAATGTCTTTTAATTCTTCTGCCCATTTCTTGACTGGATCATTTATATTATTATTTTTTTTGAGTCCTGTGAGTTCTTTGTATATCTTTGTGATCAGTCCCTTATCAGTTCACTGGAGTGCAAATATTTTTTCCCAATCAGTGGGGTGTCTCTCTGTTTTGGTTAATGTCTCTTTTTCTGTGCAGAAGCTTTTCAGTTTGATGTAATCCCAGCTGTTTATGTTTTCCTTGACTTTCTTTGCTTTGGGTGATGAGCCTTTAAAGACGTTATTGTGATGTATGTCTTGTAGTGTTTTACCTACATTTTCTTCTATATATTTTATGGTTTCAGGTCTTATGTTCAGTTCTTTTATCCATTTTGAGTTGATTTTTGTGCATGGTGAAAGTTAGTGGTCTAGTTTCATTTTTTTGCATGTGGTGGTCCAGTTTTCCCAGCACCATTTATTGAACAAACTGTCCGTGTTACATTGCATATTCTTTGCTCCATTGTCAAAGATCAGTTGTCCATATAAGTGTGGTTTTATTTCTGGCTTTCTATTCAGTTCCATGGGTCTGTGTGTCTGTTTTTGTTTTAATTATTATGGCTTTGTAGTTTAGCTTAAGTTTGGAAGTGTGATACCTCCTTTCTCCTTTGTTTTCATCGGTAGGACTTTAGCTGTTCATGGTTTTTTTGTGGTTCCATATGAAATTCATCAGTATTTGTTCTATTTCCTTGAAGAATGTCATTGAGATTTTTATTGGAATAGTGTTGAATCTGTATATTGCTTTTGGTGGGTCAAATGCCAATAGTAAACTTAAATCATTTCTCCCTTTTGGTAAAATTGTAGACTCTCCCAGTTTTTTTTCTATATTCCTTTTACTATTTATAATCAAAATTTGTTATTTTGGTTGGTGTGTTTCTTTTCTTTTAAGCATGTGAAACAAATACCTGCATCATTTACCCAGTTCAACTTCTTAAATATCAACATAGCCAAAAATCTCTAACTACAGCAAGAGATAATACATTCTAAAAATTAAGACATTAAGAGACAAGTCTAGTATAGATTCTTAAAAAATATATAAATATAAAAACTTAAAAGAAACAATATTGCTTTTGCAGAATAAGGCCATATTAGCAGAAAATTAAATATTATAGTAGGGTGAGTGATAGTCAATGATTTGGTTATTATTCTTACTCAATTCTAGATTTATTGCAGACTTTTCACATTTAAATGTCCTAGAACACAAACACTCCTTTGGTATTCTAGTTTAGTCTCTTTGACAATGTGGGACAGGTGCTAAACTAATGGAATAGCTGATTTTTTCCTTTAATCTTCTGAAGGACTATGGAACTAGGACTAAATAAATAATTTTAGGACACTGAGCTGACAGTGTGGAGATTAAATCACAGATTAACTCCCAATGGGCAGATGGGAGTTGAGGACTAGAGCAGGGAAGTGGGAGGAGGAATGGGGACTTGGAGGAGAGGGAGCACTGAATGGGAACACTGGCATGGAAGGGGGTGCACTCCTTCTCCAAATAACTGCTTCTGCAAAGGACCTAGTCATTTGTCAGTGAATCTCAGAATCCCCAGCACAAAAGAATCTCTCTTTCATGAAAAGGAGATAAGAAGTATAAAGTGCAAATGTGCAAACCATGAAGACGAGGAAGGGTAGTTTCCATAGTAAAATTGTATGCATTTGATTCAACATACATGGAGGGGGGTAATAGGAGGAGGGAGGTACAGCAAAGGTGCAAAGGGTTCTTCTTTAACGTAGAAAATTATCTTTTTGTTGTTGTTGTTGCTGCTAATAGAAATCTTCATTTTAAATAATGCTCTTCTCCACACAATTTCATCTTCCCATCAATGGGATTCAGCAGGTAGTCCGATAAAGAGATTCAGGATTCTAAATTTCCAGAAACAACAACAGATGTAATACCGCCTAACTGCAGGAGACTCATTTAGTGTCCTCACGAGTACAGAAAATTGAAGCAGAATTAGGTCACTCAGGTTTTTCATACAGATTGAACAGTAAATCAAGAGGGGTTACTTTTCTGGCAAGAAAAAGAGTTCCATTAAAGGCAACAGATATTTGTTCAGGTCCAGAGGAGAAGTTTATGATTCCTGTAGGAGAGTTATTTGAACAGAAAATGACACTGGGGCATTTTGTTCCTTCAAGGAGCTGAGTGACACTTTTAAAAAGAGAGAGAGGAAGACTGACTTTTTGTAACTCTGCTGATAAAGCAGCCCTTAGTAAATTTCAAGAAGGAATCTTCAGGTTTCAGGGGATATTTGGACGGAATAAAAACATGGCCAGCAGACTGGGCTTACTTCCAGAGACCTAGAGGTAGGCTACTATTCATATGAAATCCTGATTTGACATCACAAGGGCTGACACAGCTCAAAGGTACTCTTTGCAAATAATTTCTTTGAATGTAAAATACATGTCCCTTGAAAATATTTGTGGGATTTAGTTCACATGCTCCCATGACAATTCCTGGAGTACTTTTGATATACATGTCCCATAAAAATATTTGTGGGATTGGTTCACATGCTCCCATGACAATTCCTGGAGTACTCTTGATCAAACATCTAACTCTCAATGGAAAAAGTAAAGTTAGGTATATGGACAGGGCAAAGAAAGTGTCTTGAAAAGACATTTTAAAAAAAAGCACTGGAAATATTTCTCTGACACTATAGAGAAAAGCAATAAAGTTCCATCATCAGAGAAAGATGGTCAAAAAGAAAGACTCCAATTTAAATGGAGAGCTTGCACAGATCTGAGGCAAAGAATTCATATGCAGAAACTTATTTATGCTATCACTGAATAAAGAAGGTCAATTTGTCAAAATTCTGATTTTATGATGAACAAGGAAAAGCAGTCAAGTGACTTTAAAAACTTATGAGTCTGACAATTTCCTTTCAATTTTCATAGACAAGGTAAGTGATATTACAATGGCCAAAGAAATTAACATCTGTTAGAGAATTTCTGACAGGTGATCATTGCTCAAACTAAGTTTATGAGACTGCAAAAGAGATTTAAAAAAAAAACAACACAACTTACCGAAATCCTCAATCAGAAGATAAAGAACCCTTCCAGTTCTGATAAAAATTAGTAAGTCACTCTATCAAAGCAGGACAAAAGGAAAGGTTTCTTTTTTTTTTTTTTTAACAAAGCCCTGAGGGACTTAATCTATCCATTTTAAAAATAAATTCAAATAATTTCAGCAGTTGAGCAATTTACCTTCATATAGACACAACACAGAGTGCTTCATAACAAAAGATAAAAGATGCCCCCACAATACTGCCACTACAAATCCATGCTTCTGCTCTAGTTGGCCATAGAAAAATCTAGGTCAAAGACTCACTAGCATTTTGGACATGGGGTTGCCAGATCAACCATTTCAAAAGCCCAGCAGCTTTACAGAAGAGGAGACATTTATCAAATAATAATAATAACATGAAAAATAGCAAATCTACCCATTCTGCAATGTCTAAAATTTAAAAGATTAGACGGATAGATGATAGCTAGCCAGGTAGACATAGGTGGAGAACTAAAGCTTCTCACATACTGCAACACTCCCAACAGTACTATTAAATACTATATACTTTGGGAGATCATTCATTAAGATCCTCTGAAATAGTTGCTAAAATGAATTCATTACATGAAAGAGCTGTAATTAAAATTCTAGTAAAAATAATAAAAAAAAACCTTAGGAGTCCATCAATACACACACGCGCGAGCGCACACATTCACACACACACACACATGCTGATAAGGAAGACATGTTCAGATGGATTTTTAGGTAAAGAGAATTTAGGGAAAGAGTTGACATGAATTAACAAAGGTATTGGTAGCTCTGTACCTTCAGGGTAGGAAAATCATGTTAGTGCTTAGGAAGTCAGAATTCAAGAGTAATTAAATGATATCCTTGTACCTTATTTACTGTCTCAAAAAATACTTATGACTTTTCTTATTCAATAACAACATATAGAACTGCATATGAAAACATTTTCTCTATCACACATGAGTATACTGTACTAACATTGGACTTTATAAAATACAGTAATTATTCACCCAACAGAACTGGCCTATACACCCTGAAATATCAATTGATAATGAGTATATCTAGAGTCCTATATACATGAAATGTTGGCAACAGCAACAAAAAAGCTCTTAATGATTAGTCATAGTAATGAGAATAAGCTATACACTTCATCCAAAAAACAATACACGTTTAATGGCAAGTTACTGCTTCTCTTTCAGAGTAACTCCAAGCTGATAACTTAGTATTTTAATCCAATAACAAACAAGCTATGTATTTTCCAATAAAGACTAAGGTGGTGTTTTTCAAAGGGAGCCTAGATGTTATTTCTTTACATTCCCTGTAATTTTTAGACTCAATGAATTTTCTTTTAAATTAAATTATGTTAGGGAAATAATGACAGCGAATATTTTTTGAATGCCTTTGAATCACTTTATTCTTCCCCTACAAGAGCTACCAAAAATACCTTTTAATATATGAGGAAATGAAACTGAATCACAGAAAACAGAAGTTGACCAAAGTAATATAGCTAGTAAGTAGCACAGCATCCTTTCTGGCTAACTCCAGAAATCACGATCTTCACTTTATCATAATTTTAAGTCTTTCATCTTGACTTTTTGGATTTCCTTCTTTGGGTCACATTAACTATTTACATCAAGAGTCTGCTAATGTGGGCCTCCCTGGTGGCACAAGGGGTTAAGACGCAACCTATGAAGCTAACTGCAGCCACCGCAGCACGAGTTCGATCCCCGGCCAGGGAGAAGCCCACATGGCACAGCAGACCTCTCCTGCCTCACCCTCTGCTCCCCTCAGCTGTGTATTTCAGTCTATCTGCCTGTTCTGCTCTCCATTCCGTCTCTGGTGGATCCTCTCACCACCTGCACCTCTGGCCTGTACCCCCGTTCTTGTATGCATAAATAACTAACTCTTAAAAAAAAAAAAAAGAAGTCTGCTAACGACAGCCTGCAGGCCAAACTCCATCCCTGTTCTTGTCAATATGGTTTTTATCAGAACACAGCAGTGACAGAGACTGTAGAGCCTGGCAAATCATAAAATGCATTACTATCCACCTGGCCCTTTACAGAAAAGATTTGCCAATCCCTGATTTAACTAATGTGCCAATCAGGTGAAATTTGACTTTCTGGAGTAAGAGTTTAAATAAGAAGCTCATGTGAAGACACTTAAACAAGGCTTACTCCTAAAGTTGAATGAAGCCATAGGCCAAAACTGCATGAATTAGAACAAAGATTGTATTATACCAAGCTCTGAAACATGGTTTAGTATCATGAGATGTGTTATGAGCCTGAAGGTCAGGCCAATACAGTATATTCAATATCCAACCAGCTCAAGGTCATCACTTGAGGACAAACTAACAAAGCAGAACAAAGCACAGCGTTTTCTAAGTGTGAAACAATCACTTTCTGAGATTCATGAGAACTCTGGGCTGGGCTCTTGATCTTGACAAAGATCAAGTGCCTAAAACAGGGTCTGGCGTGTCATAGGGGTTGATAAAATTTTTCTTATTAAATGAGTGAAAAATCACAGTCCTGTCAACCCATATCCATCAGAGGGTCCCCCTCTTCCACCGCAATGGCAAACACTTTTTTTGCAATTTTGTTCTGAAACCATTCTCATTACATGAGCTTCAGCCTCTGCAACTTTCCTTAGTTTTTTTTTCCCTTGTCCCATAGAAAAGAACGGCCAGAACACGGAGATACCACACACCCTAGGCGTGGAGATACGTGCAAGAACACGGTACTTAACACCGCCCTGGTGGGATGCATTACCTATATTCTCGCTCCTGCAGAATCTCCACGGGGTCCAGACCTTGTGGTTTCTGAATGGGGCTGATCCGGCTCTGCTTCTGCTGCAGCTGAAGGATGGGCGAGGGCTGCCCAGGGGCAGGCTGCGGCACGGAGGGCCCAGGCACCGCGGCTGCGGGCGGCTGCGCTGCTGCGGGGGGCGCGGGCGAAGGCCGGCCGCTGGGCGTGGGCACCGGCAGCTTCTGCGGGGTGCTCTGGCTGCTCAGCTCCGGCCCTGGGCCTGTGAGACAAGATCGGCATTGGCAGCCCGGACAACAGGTTGCCCTGTGGCCACCCCAGGCCTGCCCGCCGCCCCCCCTGGGGCCCAATGTTGGAGACAATCAAATTTCTTAAGAAAAAAGTAGGGGAGGAAGATCTAAGGAAGGCAGGGAAAGAAGGGGTAGGGGTGGGGTGCAGATTAAGGAGAAAGAAATTAAAAAAAAAAGAATCTGGCATCTATCGACATTAGGGAAAAGCATTCACTAGTGAACACTGATGAAAATGGTCCAAAAATGACTCTTCTGTAATAAATTGGTAGGAATACATGACTGGCTTTTAAAGTGGGTCTACAGTGGGTTTTAGAAAGCGTTATAGGTGTATTCCCAGTTCAAAAATTAAGGTAGTTGCATAACAGATGCAGCTTGGATGTGACCTTAAAATTTCATTTTGCAAACTGCAGAGCAAGTTCCTTTAGGAAAACCTCCAGCTCGGGCTGGAATACACCTGCTCTTAGAATCAATGCTCCCCAAATACAGCCAGGAGCTTGCCAGGCCTCCGATGTGGAGTAAAGGGGGCACATGACTTTTGTAAAGCATGTTTCAGACTTAACCAGTGCATCTCACTTCATTTTTTTCACTACATATTAAAAGTATTTCTAAAAACATTCAATCTAGTGGAAAAATATCTGCTCATTCCACTTAATAAAATTAGCAAATACTAATTTCCGGGGAGCATTTTCCCTGAAATTTCCCATTTCAGAACAAAGGGATGTGCAATCATCAAATTTATCAAATGCATTTAATAACTTAACTTAAAGCAACTTTTAACCTTAAATTTGAGAAGTTTAAATTAACTGCTAGGTATGGACCTAAAATAAGAAGTGTCCCATCTCTTCTCCTAGGTGAATTTTTATTTACTTTAAAATTATAAATAAATTAGTACTGCTACCAGGTGAGTTAGTAATAATCTCAGTCAGCAGATGTTGAAACCTCTAATAGGCATTCTCCCAAGTATTCTGTATATCCTTTCTAAGAAAAATTAAAATTTTTAAATGGTAACAAAAATACCAGTCTATACACATCAGAGTGACAATAATTAACCATACAAAGACATACATTATGAAAAATTGGACACATTTATTCGATTTCCAGCAAACACCTTTTTAAATTGGCTTAAATGACAATGCAAAGATAGCTGTACCCAAACATTTTGACAGGAAGAATGTGAAGAATTAGAACAAATTGCTTAGGAAACTAGTGTGTATATGTGAGTGTGTATGTGTTTGCGTGTACATTTGCATGTGCACGTATTATTTTCCCCCTATTTCTGAAATTTCCGAAAGATATAGAACTAGATAAGACTTCTTGGGGTAATCTGTAGCCCTGGTTCTAGGGGTTGAGAAAAATTCTCAGGATAAAAATGTACTTTTTTTTTTAGGTATTGTAAATGTGCCATCATGAGGTTCTTTTCAGCTACATGCTGTGTGATTTTTTTTTTTCTGAATGGGAGGCCTTTTACATATGCATAATTTTTCCATAATATTTTATATTTAAAGTGTTTCCTCTCTATACAAGAAATTTAATTTCTAAACACTAACTTTCGGAACTGCTAAGCATTGGAATGAGTTAAAGAGGGACATTTTACAATGTTTTTTTTCCCTAGAGGTCCTCAAAACAGGGTAGAGTTTTCATTTGGGTTGCTTTTGGTGTGCTTCAGCCAAAACAGAGGTGATACAGATTTCTAACATTTATTTTATTTTTCCATGATTCTATGAATTTCTTTAATAAGCTCAAGAAAGTGGTAGAATCAAATATCAAATATTTGAAGACTTGGCTTAAGGGCATAAGAATGCTAAGTAATGAATTTAACACATTGAAGCCCTGCAAAACCTACCATCTTTAATAAAAAGAAAATTCATGTTTTAAATTTAAGTAATTTGTCGACAAAAGCCATGGCAGTGCTGCACTTTTCATTTATTCAGGGTGCTCTCTTCTTTAACTGCCTGACAATGCTGATGCAGAAGTCCATGCCCACTCCTAGAGGCATAGTGAAGTCACCTCTTTTTAAAATCACATTTAATCCAGAACTTGTCTCTTAACCCTTGTTCCAAATCTAGTCATTTTTAGCCTATGACTCTGAACTAGGTTTGATACACACACACAGCTACGTATCAATAGAACCTTCCTAAATCAATACCTGTAAAAACTTGTCTGGCTGATTAACCCTTAAAATTGAGAAGCAGAGAGAGACCCAAACATGGACTTACATATTGAAATTTCCAATTTAAAAGTACTACAATTGGCTATGAAATAAACAAATATGTCTCAACATTCTGTACCTTTCTAGAACGGATGTGTTTCATCTCAGCTCTATCATCTAATGGTTGCATGAGCTCGAGCAAGTGACTTAACTCTGTGCCTCAGTTTCCTCATCTGTAGAACAGGGATAATGCCAGTTCTTACATTATAGGTAGCAGTGAGGAGTCAATGGGGTAGCAGTGAGGATTCAATGAGGCTACATGCTCAACCATCAGTTCTTATCTTTTTTATTGCCATGAAAGATAGGAAGGTAAAGAAATGTAATACTCAGCTTTATAGAAAAACTCCATGGCAAAAAAAAAACAAAAACAATTGTTTTTTTTTAGCAAAGTTGATACTGTATTTGCTTGTCACTAAAGGAGTAACTCGTCTATTGCAAACTTCAAAATATTTTGAATGCAACTAAATTCAATGCAACTCAGACATAGAGATAAATCTTGGCTTGCCATGTTCTTCCTGCTAACTTGCTATCAGAGTCACTTATTAGCAAAGTGAAAGTTCATTTTCTCGTGCATGGGGTCTATCTTCTCCCTCCAACAGATGATATAAAAACTTCTGTTTACTGAGACGAGGGAACTGAATGTGCTTGCTTGCAATTTGGCATATGCTCAGAAGGTAAGTACCTATTCATTAGGTTTTATGCTTGTCCCTTAGGCGGCTTGTAGAGCTGGGCTGCCAAATTGGATCTGCTCTTTATCAACAGAAATCATCTCCTCTACAACAGACACTGGTGGTCTGCTAAATGATAAGACCTATCCCTGATATCTTCAAATGGAAGACAAATCACATTCTTTAGCTTATCTCCTACTCCCTCTCCAACATAAACAATTTAAGCTTAATTGTCAGAAGCACAAGATGTGTCTGCTTTCCCCTTCCGTCCTCACCTTAAAAGTGAAGACAGAAGTGTGCCTTGGCACCCCTGAAGGGAATCCAAAGAGGGGAGAGGCCTGAGTTTTAGAACCAGGGAAGCAAACTTGCTAAAATACTAAAAAGTCTCACATGCAGGTTCTGAGCTCCCACTTTGCCCGCTGGCACACAAGGATATTTATGCAAATAACAGGTCTATGCATTAAATAAGGACTTAAGTAGTTTCCACATGTTGAAAACATAAATGTAATGAAGTGCATTTAAAGTGCGCATACCAAGAAATTTTAGAAAACTGAAAAAAAAAAAAAAGCAGGGGAAAGGAGGAGGAGGGACAAGCTCTGAAAAAAATTAGCAGTAACACTTTTGCTTTCTACTATAAGGTGTTTCCCCACCAAAAAAAAAAAAAAAGAGAGAGAGAGAAAGAAAATGTTTTCAGTTCCCATTTTTCATTTTACTTTAGTCTAAATGGAAAAATGAATCAAAATGGAAAGAAAAATGGTGGGTTAGGTCTGAGTGGAGTCCATAGCAGGCAAGGGCTGAAGAGGGATTTATGAAGGTACCATTCCTTCCATCAGATCGAGTTTCCCTGGGGTCGGCGATCATGACAGCCAACATTTGGAGAATTACAACTCGGGAGAAGGTTTGAGGCAGACCAGCCCAGCCAAAAGAGTTTCATCAGACATGAATACCAGAAAATCAGACAAAAGAAAAATGGAATCACAGCTATCCTCAGATAAGTCAACAACTTCAACTTATTTTTCTCCTGAAATTAGTAGGGGTATTTGTAAACAGTGACACTTTAAAACAAACAAACAACAACAACAACAACAAAAGGGGGGGGGAGTGAAAGGGGAATAAACAATATGCAAAGTATAATCTTAACTTTTAAAAAGAAAGTCTTGCCCTATTTTGACTTGTCCTAAAGGACAATGACATGCTTAAATGCTAAGAAAACGTCTTTGTCAGATAAGGTTATCTCTTCATGAATCTGAGATGTGGGGACAAGTTCAGCAATACTGTCAGGGGTAAACTCTTTCTCAGTAGCCTGAAGGGGTCTGTTTTATTTGAAGTCTCTTCTTTCTGCCTCACCCATGCCCTGCTTGTCTGCTCTGGTGTAAAACACTAACTGCCCCAACACTTTGATTTCTAGCGAAGTCCAAATGCTGGAAGTATAGAAGACATGAACAGTGTCTTATACGCGAACAGAGTGATAAATGAGTCCTCCCTAATGACAGGGACCCAGAGAGGGAAGATGTAGGTTTTGGCATTGGGTAATATAAAAATTGAGTCTTTTCTGGCTGGAAATGATCCAGAAAACATGCCCAGGATTCTATTCATCAGGATGTGAAGTACTTATAATGTACAAGTGTCCAGACAACTGAAATGTTGTCCTTTTTTACTTATCTTGTTATTTGAACTTTGAGAGAAAAAGTTTCTCAAATGAATCTTTTTTTGGCCTTCTTAAACAATACTTTGGAAACTTTTTCTGCCGAGTTTAGGTCATGTTTAAACATACCCCTGCTTATAGAGGTCTGTGAGAAGGTGACACCCCAGGACAAGCTGAATAGTATAGTGAGGCCTGCCTGCATGACTAAGTCCACCTACTACCCTTTGGGAGGTTCAGGTTTTGTTTCCTCCTCCTTAAACTACCCACTCTCTGGTTGTTTCCATGTAACATATTGGAAACACTCCTCATATTCTGAGAAGTGGGATTTCAGGATGACTAGGTTGACAAGGAGTGGAGAACTTGAGCAAAAGGGTTTTAAGTGAAGAACTAGAGTACTTTTTCCTTTTTACACACAGTAGTAAAATGCTTATATTTTGGTACACAGACTTTGTGAACAGATTCTTTCCCTTGTCATGAGTGTTTTGTCGTAACAGAGCCAGTATGGAGAACTGGTTAAGGACATGGGTTCCCTACTCAGATAGCAGTGTCTGAATCCCATTTCTCTGTTCTAGAGGTGTGACATATACAAAGGTATGTGGCGAATGAGGTGGGCACTCATTAAACTACGTACATACATAGACATACATAATTTTTTCTTCTATTTGGAAGCTGGATCCTTACAGTTTTTATATCTTTGAAAATACCGAGTGTTTAAGCTATCGTTTCCTGCATGGTTTGCTCATATAACTTTTTCAGCCCCTCATGTTTGGTCCCATATGACCCTCCAACTTCCAAAGCACCATGGTGGCCACAAGAACTCTGAGGATGATATGATTTTTTCCTTCCCCTTTAAAAGCCCAGTTCTGAGGCTTTATCTACAATTAACAAGATTCTTTCATCCTACAAGGTAGAACAACTCTTGGAGTTTCTGTTACCAAAGGAGAAACGTTTATAAACTCAGAAGGTAGAATATTAAAAAGTAACAATCATCTGAACACTCTGCCACTGTCCAATTCCAAAATCCTCAGAAGCGTACCAGATTCCCACTCTAATTGTTTGCAATGATCGGCATACCAGGGCTTGCAAAAATGAGAGTAAGCCGTTTACAGGGAAGAGGGTCAATGTCAAGGAATCATCTTGGATTCAATTCCCTGGGATTCAAAGCTCTAGCTGAAACAGAAATATAGAATCTCTGCTTATCCAGTTCTTAACAAAAACCTTCCTAGAACAAACAATGTTCGCAGCCCCCTGCATCTCTGAATTCCCTCAGGGCATGAAGTCAGACCACCAGGAGGTTATACAAGGACTATCACATCTCAACCCATTACATAATGTCAGAGCTTCAGATTTGATCCTGGGTTCTGTAGGAAATAGGTCATGTGGATTCTGTTACTCTCTTTATTATGAACAAATGCTATTGGTGTCTCTATCTTATAGACACTTACAACAATAATAACAACAGCAATAATTGTAAAAGTAAGCCCACCTGGGAATCAACTTCATCCTCTCATGCTAGAAAAGGGTCGTGTCCTCTGAGAAACTGGTAAGCAACCCTCTTCAGAATGGTGAGGATTAGGTGCCTGACCGTCTCCTCTCCTGACTGCCAGGAAGCTGGAGGCATCTTTGAAGCTCAGCTGCAATGGCCAAGAGTACTCTTGTGGCCCCCACATTCCTGACCTCCCTGACATCCACCTTTTCTGTTTTCCTTTGTTTTGAATTTTCTCCTTGATATTTTACTGCAAGTACACTTCTTATTAGTCTCCCCAAACACTTTTCACAGTGAAAAAGGAACAGAAATAGATAAACTGACAAGTGTAAAATGGCTGTATGTGAGTGCATTCAAGAAGTACATTTTGGCAATGGAATACATTAGGTACAGAGGTTCATAACCTGGGAGGTATGGATGGGCTGCTGACAAACTTGGAATTATTTGAGAGAGAGTGCAAAATCATGGGAGAGAGTGCTTTTCTCTGAGGTCCACAGCTTGCACCAGTCTCCAAAGGTTAAGAAGAATAGCTGGAGGAATCTAAAGTAGGAAGAGAGCAAGACTCTTGGCCCACTAAGTGAAGTAAGACAAGGGGGCTAGCGAGATACAACAAAAGGTTAAGTCAGCCCTGTGCTTATACCAACCCATGCTTCTATGCAGTTAGCAGTCTCTCTTATCGGAGCTGGACCATCGCATTATTCATTTGGTTGCATATTAACCTACCAGATGGTCTGTTGTAGCTAACAAGGGCCTGCTGCTGCGCTGGCTGCGGTGGCTGTGGCTGTGGCTGTGGCGGCGGCTGCTGTTGCTGCTGCTGCATGCCAGGCAACGTCCTTTTCCCCTGGACTGCAAGCTGCAGTGTTTCAGGGAGGGGCTGGCCCCGGGCCAGCATTTTGTAAGCTAAAATCTGAGCTCGCAGCTGATGCAGCTGGACAGGACTGAAAGGCGAGGGACCTCTGTTGGGCTGGCTCATCGCCTGTGGATCACCCGGGATGAGGGGCCCTGGCTGGCTCGGCGGCATCTGCGGTGGGGTCGGGCCTCCTCCAGACATCGGGCTGGAGACATGCTCTGGGGCTCCCAATGGAGATGGGTGTGGTGACATGTAACCTAGAATCAAACACAAAAGGAGATCAGAGGCTGCCCCCCGACACTGATGGAGAAGGCACTCCTGAATATTTTGATAATTTTCTAGATCTGACAGAAACTTCAAGTGCATAGACTTTACAAACTACATATTTACATATAATAGAAATTTTACTTACAAAATATGCCATTTAAATGTTTTGAGTAATGACATTAAAAATAAAAGAAATTGACAAAACTAATTTTAACTTATCTTGTTGAAATCAACACACCCTTAATATTATTTCAAAATGAAAAAAATCATTAAAGAGATATGGAACATCCTTTTTTTTTTTCATCTATGTCAGAGCACATCTTGATTTGGACTGGATACATTTCAAGTGATCAAAACCCATGTGTCCTAGAAGGTAAGTGGTTAGTGGCTGTTGTATTCCTGAAGGGGAGATACCAGGGGCTAGTATTCAATGTTAAAAGTATCTTAACCTAGAGGACAAAGCCCAAAGGTATCTACTATATTGAAATGCGGAGTGAAGCCTCTTTCCTGGAGATGGCAAATAATAATTGCTTTATTATTATGCACATTATGAATACTTGGCAATTACTGAGCACCCTATTGGTTGCAGTCAATATGCAAGGCACAGAGCAGACTATCTCTGGTTCTCCCCAGAAACAGCCTGAGTGCAGGTGATGGATTGGGAAGGTGCAGGGGCACTGAAGGGAGAGGGACAGGCGACATAAGAAGGAAAGGCAGCAGTAAGGGGAGTATTGTTAAGTCAGCTGCTGCAGTGTTATCCACTAATATAAGGTAAATAATCTGCCTCTACATTATCTCAGGAAAGGGGTGGAGAAGCTGAAATTTACACTCTTAGGATCATCAGTCACAGCTTATGCTATGGGTTATGACTAAAGCTCTGGGATCATTAGTCCCCAGGAAGACTTTGCCATGTCGGGGCAAACCAAAAGCAGTTGTTCTGACCTGTGACTATGAGGCTGGTGGGAACCCAGAATTGGCAATGGGAATATGGCTGTAAGTGAAGTATACATTATTTCTCCTAGTCCTTATAACACCCCCAGAAGATATGTATTATCATCTCATTTTTTTTTAATCAGAAAACTGAGGTTCAAAGAATAAATAAGTAACCCAAAGTCACACAATCAGATCCTGGCAGCTACTGGCTTCTAACCAAGATTCATCTGTTTACAACACATATATTTTTTCCATGGTCTAATAGTAATCAGTTCACATAAAAATAAAGGGGCTAAAAATTTCAAAAATCTTCTAGAACCACTTACAATATAATATAAAATTGAAAGCAGTCTTTTTGGGTTATGAGGAATTTAAAAGGGAAATTTAAGAAAACCGTTTTTAAGATATTTATTTTTTATGCATACAAGAACTGGGGTGCAGGCCAGAGGTGTGGAGGGATTTAGAGGATTCACCAGAGAAAGAGTAGGGGAGCAGAAAAGGGCGATCTACCATGATACAATGCTGAGGGGAGCAGCAAGTGAGACAGGAAAGGTCTGCTGCATCATGTGGGTCACCTCCCTGGCTGGGGATTGAACTCATGTTGCAGTGGCTGCAGACAGCTTCATAGTGCTGAGACTTAACCCCTTGCGCCACCAGAGAGGCCCAAGAAAACTTTTCTTAAGGAAGAAAATTTCAAGGAACTTATTTCAGGAGATGAATTGGACAGAATTCTGGCCAAAGAATTCTGAGAAAAACCTATCATTGATCTTGATGTAGGGAGAACCAAAAAGAGATTGCCTACTACAATCTGAAATTAATTAGTGCTAACAATCAAGGCAAAGGTATCCAATGGCATAATATAAAATATTAGATTAAAAGTCCCTACCTTTTAATAACTGTACTCAGGTCACAATTATTATAAAGGTCATCACACAGGTGTTTATTTGACATCTGCTGTGTGTTTGAACTATGTCAAGTTTGAGCTGCAAGCAGCTCTGAGCATCTATGTGGAGTCACAGAGACCCAAGAACATCTAACCGTCACTGACTGGGGGCTCACCATCACCATTCACAAGATAGAGAAAATATCAGTGACAGTGACTTTCATCTCAAATTACCATTTGGAGAGGAAAATAAAATCAGCCTGATCCCCTTAGACAAGAATAAGATTTGTTCTATCAACTGGTAAGAAGGAGAATTCTGTTCAGGAAAACCCTGCCCTGAAGAGATATGGAAGAACTAACTCTCTTATTCCCCAAATCAGTACTCCATAAGGGAGCATAAAAATCTTGCAGCAATTTGGGTTCTAGTTGGTTGTATAAATTAGTCAGGGAAACACCCTGAAATCAGCTTGCAAGACTAGTGGAAATGTAAATTCCATTATGTTGTAATTTATAAGAACAAACATTCAGAGCCTATGAGTATGTACAGGTACAATGAATTTCATGAACATTCTCCCTTATTAATGAGTCTCACATTTCTTCCTTGATTGTAAGGTATCTGTTCATTATGAAAGCATCTTTCTGACTCCTGTGGTAAAAGCATTTACCACAAGGGGGAATAACTTTTCTCAAAGCTATTGAGATTTTCAGAGCAGGGCCAATGTGGGTGCTAAGTCTCTTGCCTTCTAGTATCTCCTATTTGTTGTCAATTATTGTTTCCTATGTTAAACCACAGGCTGCCTGAAACAATGACCCAAAACATTACACAATCCAGTATAAACTGAACAACACTGTTTATCACATTGTTCTTTTAAACTAAGAGCGAAGGGCAGGACAAAGTCAGGAAGGTGAGACACAGGGAAAAACAATAATTCACACCGTGAAAAGAGTAACTTGGTCGCATGAAAAATCAATACAAAATAATTTTACCCCAAATTTGATAAGAAAGAAACTAAGAGGAGCATAAAAAAAAAAGTCCAGAATTAATCGACATAATAAAATGTTACCACCTATGTGATCAGAAGAAATTGGGAAGGGGAAATGTTACCTTCCAGAATTTATAGGGGAGGTTAGCAGGAATCATTCTATCACAGTATGACATTAAAAATGTGACAATGTTTCACCTAAAGATATTTTTTTCCCCCTCTCCATGACTAACATTCTATAAAAATTCAGGAAAAATAGAATCTAAATGATGAAACAATGTAACATATTTTGGTAACCATCTCTAGTTGAGAAAATAGAATAAAGAAATTGCCTGATGGAGAATACGCTTTTGAGTAAAAGGTGACAGCGCTAATGCAGAATGTGCTCTTTGTGAAATTTGGTTGGATTTGCTCATTCAAAAGTAGTCAAAAAGTGGCAGTTTTTCTTCACTAGTCTTCATGGGCCATTATCTCCCCTGTTTCACCTTGCCTCAGAGAGAAGCAATCACCTCTCTCCTTTCAAAAATCTTGAAATTATAAGTTGCCAATTTTATATAAATTTTCTCTTTAAATTCCCTCTCCCCTTTAAATATTATACACTTGCCTTTGAAGACTTACTATACAATGGACTAAAAACAAACAATGTTATCATTAGGGCCATAAGGTACACCATTCAGTATTTAGTGAAGGAAATGGTTTTGCTTCTCAACCAGTATCTCAAAATAACCTAATAGGTTGCTAGGTAGTTAAAGCTGGCTGTCTTCCAGTCAATACCACACCTTTCTGTACCTGTGTGTTTATAAATGGCTTCCTACAATGTGGTTTTTAAAGATTCATGCTATTTCAGAGTCCTAATTCTTTTCAGATCATTATATAGAATAAGACTGCATTATGCCAGTCCTACACTATTCGAAAATATATTTTAAATAACTCATTCTCCAGCCTACAATGCACATTACTATTTTAGAGAAAAATATTATATGCTCATTCTGATTTCATTACTGCAGACCTCTGCATTTCAAAGTAATTATAACTTACTGAAATTATATAAAAATTAAGATCTATTTAGAATCGTTGACTTTTGAATGCATGAGTCCATCTCTAGATGAACAAAACTTACTAAGTATCCAGTCATGTGCTAAATATCATGCCAGTTGTTGGAGATTCCAAGAAAAGTTGTCATTCTTAAGCTAAAGAAGGGAACCAAGCAATGTTGAAAAATTTTAAGCATTAATGAAAGTGTAATTGCTCTCAATTATAATTTGTACATTTAAAGTGTTTTGTTTTAAAACAACTATGAACAAGAGACACACTTTGGGGGTTCGGGGAAAGGAGGGATTGGGGTCAAAATCAGGGGGTTGCAATTGTATGGGGAATATAAAAATAAAAAAAAAATCAAAAAATAAGAATGCTCTTATTGAATTAAAAAGCATGAAAATGAAAAAAAAAATCCTGGATAATGGAAAAAAAAATAAAGTGTTTTGTTTTAGCATTTTCCTAGAGTCCCACTATGAGTGCTACCTCAAAGCTAAGAGCAGACAGAGCAAACACCTGGCTTTGAGAATCACTGAATATGTCACCGACACTTACCAAGTATTACAAATGAGATCCACAGTAGTTCTGTGAACACACCTGGCTCTTTAGAATTTAAAAGATAATCCCAGAAGTGTTGTTTTAATCCATTCTGAATACAGAATGGGTCAAACTTTTTCTTCCCACTGGTTCCTAAAAAGTCTTGGTGATGATCCCAAAGACTGATTTTCTGACATGGTCAAGATTTGATGAGTCGTCTGCAACACTTGCCTGCCTGCCATCAAAATTCAGATCAGAGTTTGTGTTATTCAAAAACTCTTCAAATATTAGTGATCATGCTGCCATGACTTATTTACATTAAAAATTTGTCTTCATTATTGATTTTAATAATTTAATAAAATTTTAACTAGTTTATTATATTTATATTTAAAAAAACAATGAAACTGAATACAGTGCTTTAAATCCTCGCTGTCAAAAATCTTCCCTCAGGTGGATGAATATAAAATCATGAGTGTAGAAAATAACTCACACACATTTAATTACAAAGGAGTATAAGAGCAAAACATTAACTAAAGGCTTGAGTAAGCATATCTACTAAAGAGTGTTAAATAGTGTAGGTAACCCTCGCCCCGGCATCTTGACATCTCCAAAGAATATGAAACAGATTACATTGTTTTCAAAAGACTTTGAGGTGTCTTTCCTATGTCTTGGACAGAAAGTAACATACCATTTATTGTTTTGGCCACTATTGTGGGTTAAACTGTTTTGTACATAGATATATCAAAGCCCTAGCCCCTAGTACTCATGAATGTGCCCTTATGTAGAAATAGGTTCTATTTTTTTAACTTCAGAGGAAATTTAATTAAGATGAGGTCATGCTAGATTAGTGTAGGCCCTAATCCAATGACAGTGTCCTTTTAAGCACAGAGAAATGTGGACGCAGAGACAGACACACAGGGAAAATGTCATATGGAGACCAAGACAGAGGATCTACAAGGATTGCTAGTAATCACCAGATGCTAGGAAGAGGCTAGGAAGGATTCTCCTTTAAAGACTTTAAAAAGAACACCGCACTATCAACTCCTCGATTTCAGACTTCTAACATCCAGAACTGTGAAAGAATAATTATCTCTTATGTTAAGCCACTCAGTTTATGTAATTTGTCACAGCAGCCCTAGGAGACAAATGCAGCCACCACCAGCAATAACAGGTGATTCCAATGCCAGAAAAAAGCCTCCTTACAGTTACTGCATGAGCTCACAACTCAGGGATGCAGGTGGCTCATCTTACCTTGACATCTATTCTGTCTTTGGGAGGCAGACCTGGACTCTCTGGTCTTTCCACTTACTGGACGTGTAAACTTAGGAAAACAAAGTAAGTTCTTGGAACTTTAACTTCCCCATCTATAAAGCTGGGGTGATGTAATTTACCTTATAAGATCATGATAAAGATTCCACACAAAGTACATAAAGCACTTTGCACAATTCTTTGAGACATGCTGGCTAGTAAAATTACTAGGAATTTGGCAATAAAGTCACCAATACAAATCACAAAGTTGTATTGATGGGAGCTGGGGAGAAACTTCTTCAGGGAAACGAAACCTGTTGTATTCAATCTCCCTCTGATTGTGTTCTTTGGAATTCATAGCTATATTAACCAACAGAAGAGAAGAAAAGAGTATGAATGATTGCAGCCAAAATCAGATACTCAGCAGACACAAACCTTGGCTGTGCTGATCCATGGGACTCTGAGGGGGGCCCATGCCTGGGTGAGGGGGTCGCATACCGGTGCCCTTCATGGATCCACAGTGGATGTCTTCTACAATCCCCTTGTCATGCATCCCGTCAATGGGCTGAAACATTTAAAGGACATCAGTCAGACCTCTTTAAAATACATTATGTCTTAGAGTTTTCAGACCTGTCCCTAAAGTCTTCAAAAGTGTGGAAATGAGTAATCATCTATTATCCATACCATGTCTATATATGCTATACCTGTATTAAATACAGTATTATTATATGATACATATATTTATAGGTAAGGAAAAGAAAAAAAAAAGACTACCCCAATAGAATCAACAAAACTCTGTAAGTCAAAATTAAAGCCTTAAACAGTTGAGATTTCTGTTTGTAAAGCCTGCAAAGAAAAATGATGTCCTGCTCACAGGTGGAGAAATATAAGCTATTTTTACATACCCTTTGAAGTCAATCTTGAAACCTGTTGTGTGTTGAAGTCTATCCAAAGTCTAAAGGATGACTGTCTAAAATATCTCTGATGATCTATTCTTTGGTAATATTTTTTTCTATATAGAGAGGATGGAACTATGGAAAGTTTCAAAAGTTGACACCAGAAAGTTCTATGACAGTTGAGAAAAGAGGAACGGACAGGGTACAGCAGTGACTAGGGGGTGAATACTGAAAGGGAAGGAAGGTGAAATAGATGATGTTGTACCACAGAAGGAAGAAGACTGAAAAAGGTTAAATTCACAGTTTGGATAAAAATAAGGAACACAGGACTGAAACCCAACTCGAGGCCTAGTACATAACAGAAATACAATAAATAGCTATTGAATTGACATTAATCCAATCCAGGATCGGGCAACAGAGCATGTGTTCGAAAAAGGAAAAGTCTATTCCTCCCCAAACTAGAATAGTAATTTTCACAACAGCCTGAAAGGAATATTTCCAGGAGTTTATAAAAACCAAATGACTTCCAGCAAGAAAGTATGAGTGTTTGCAGTTTTGGAGAAAGGAAAGTTAATTTCTGCAGAGTCAAAAGCATGCACTTGAAAAGAGGCAAAATTTACCATAAAGAGGATGTTCAGAAGAAAAATGGGAAGAATTTGGTATAAAGAGTGTCTCTGAGTCTGTTAAATAGTAATAACAGAGAGGAAATCAAAGCATCACAGCAGATGGATTTAGGCCACTTGTTTACTTATTTCCAGTAATGTTGAAAAGCAAAAAGCTGAAGCTCAGGGGGAGAAGGAGGAGAAAGACAAGGAATAAAGCTGGCTGTAAAAAGTATCTAAGGAAGTGAAGGCATCTGGTCAGCAGGTGTGAACTCAAGGCACTTACCCAGGTCCTCACACAGGGATGTACATCAGGGGCTGGGGTTTCAGAAAAAGCAGGATGGCAAAGAAGGAGAACAGAAGAAAACAAAGAAGAACATCGATGGGGATAGGGAATATGAGAAAATGTGACAGTGATGCTAGTAACAAAACAGAAGGGATAATTATCACTGAAAAGAAACCAGAGCAAAAACATACCACTGACCCAACACTCACGGGCCATACTGAACTTGTAAATACTTAAATAATAAAAGTTTAGCTAAATATTCCCTCCCATTTTTATCTTTCATTTTGAAGGTGAGATATTCTCAAACCATTTGGAAATTATTTCACCCACTTGGCCTACGGTTCATAAGTGACAGATCAGATCTATCACATAGTTTCCAAATTAACTTAATATAAACACAAGACCATTTAATCACTTCAACATGTCTATCTAGGCAGTATCTCTTCTAAAAAGTATATGGAAAACAAGCAACTTTATTTCCTTAGATGCCTGGCAAGTTCAACATTGTGTTTAAAAAAGTGAAAAAAGAGGGTAGAAAGTCAGGGAATATGATAGCAGTACCCACAGTATATTGCTAAGTGAATAGAAGATAGAGAGTAACTGATAGTGACAATATGACTGTATTATGGTAAAAGACACAAATTTTCAGATGCCACCTGCACATGCAAACCGATGCTCACAAGGTATTTTTACTGAACATGGGGGAAAGCAAGTTGTGCAAAGCACATATCATAAGCTGTCCCTGAGGTGAAGCCAGGATTAACCCTTTCATTTATTTAACTCAACATGGTTTTGCTTTTTAAAATATGCATCTATTGCTTTCCTGATTTCAACAGCATCAGATAATGAGTTTTCAAAAACTCAAAAACCATTTAGTATTTAGTGAAGGAAATGGTTCTGAAATGCCAGCTACTGGCTAAAGGGGCTAAAATAAAGGGGCATAATAATAATTGCTTTATTATTATGCACATTATGAATACTTGGCAATTACTGAGCACCCTGTTGGTTGCAGTCAATATGCAAGGCACAGAGCAGACTATCTCTGGTTCTCCCCAGAAACAGCCTGAGCGCAGGTGATGGATTGGGAAGGCACAGGGGCACTGAAGGGAGAGGGACAGGCGACATAAGAAGGAAAGGCAGCAGTAAGGGGAATACTGTTAAGTCAGCTGCTGCAGTGGTATCCACTAATATAAGGTAAATAATCTGTCTCTACATTATCTCAGGAAAGGGGTGGAGAAGCTGAAATTTACACTCTTAGGATCATCAGTCACAGCTTATGCTATGGGTTATGACTAAAGCTCTGGGATCATTAGTCCCAAAGCCCTCTGGCACACAAGGATATTTATGCCAATAACAGGTCAGGCTGGAATACACCTGCCCTTAGAATCAATGCTCCCCAAATACAGCCAGGAGCTTGCCAGGCCTCCAGTGTGGAGTAAAGGGGCCACATGACTTTTGTAAAGCATGTTTCAGACTTAACCAGTGCATCTCACTTCATTTTTTCATAAAGTGTAACTGTTTACAAATACCCCTACTAATGTCAGGAGAAAAATAAGTTGAAGTTGTTGACTTATCTGAGGATAGCTGTGATTCCATTTTTCTTTTGTCTGATTTTCTGGTATTTATGTCTGATGAAACTCTTTTTTGGCTGGGCTGGTCTGCCTCAAACCTTCTCCCAATGGAGAAGGTACAGAAATGTAATACTCATTCCCTTTTATAAAAAGGGAAGGTTTTACTTTAAAAGTGATACAATGAGAAGAAAGATTTGCTTTTTCTTACGTTCATATTTGTTTTAAACCAATATGACTGTGTCTACTTCTTTTCAAAGGCATCCCCACCACACAGCCTTATCTGCCTGTGATCATGTCCAAAAAGAATGTCAAATCTCTGCTAGTCTCATCAAACAAAACCTTCAATAATATGCAATGGCCTCATGCATTTTCTCTGGCGATAGCTGTAAGTAGAGAGCAAAAGTGCAGAGTACACAGATGTTCTTATTTATTTTCTCACAAGACTAGTCTCCCTTCCTTGCATCTCCTCAGAAGTCTTAATGACCAAATCATATGAATGTGATCATCCTGACAACAATCCAACTCTCTTAAATCAAGGACTATTATAACTTTAGTCCAGAAACAAACTACTAGACTTGAGCTCTACAAAATCAGAGCCCTCTTCCAAACCAGAATAAATCCACTTCATAGAGAGATAGCAAAATACACTTTAGGATTTCCCTGGAAAGTATCTTATTTCAATAAGCCTTCCTCAAAAAAAATCCATTAGTGGGTATCCCTGGTGGCGCTAGGGGTTAAGACGCAACCTATGAAGCAGCCCGCAGCCTCTGCAGCATAAGATCAATCCCCGACCGGCCAGAGAGCTACCCACATGGCACAGCAGACCTCTCCTGACTCGCCCACTGCTCCCCTCAGCAGTGTACTTCGGTCGATCTGCCTGTTCTGTTCCCCACTGTGTCTGGTGAATCCTCTCATCTACCACACCTCTGGCCTGTACCCCTTGTATGCATAAATAAATCTTTAAAAAAAAATCCAGTAGCAAAGGACTCATTTTCCTTTTGCTCTTTAGGATCTTTAATAAGTAACATTTTTAAGGAAGCATAAGCTTCAATGTTCATTTGTGTGTGATTTAAGTATCTTATCATCTACAGCCAGGAAGAAAAAAAAATAAATGATTTACTATATACTTATTCACCAAGCCAATATACCTATAACCCACAACTCATAGACTCTAATTCAGAAATGCCTATTCTAGCTAGCAATTTTTTTTAACTCAAGATCTGACCCTCCTGACTGGCACAACATCTACAACAGCACGAGAGCCTGAGGACATGTCTTTTTAATAACATACAGGTTAAGACAAAGACCTAACTTGATTCCCTTGTTAACAATAATACAAAAGAGACAGGGGTTTATCAGGAATATTAGTCATCCACCACTCAGGAGGAGAGAAAAATTTCTTACCTTATGCATTTGATGCATGCCTTCCTGTGGGAATTCAGCAGATCCCATTGTTGGCATAGGGTGGGAGACGCTTGGAGGTCCGGGACTTGGTCCCATCATGCTGTGGACAGAACCTGGAGATGGGCCTGGCCCTGGGCTAGGTCCCAGAATTGGTCCAGGTGAGGGTCCTGGCCCCGGCGAAGGCCCTGGGTGGGGCATCGCACCCGGGTCTGTGGGAGTGGACATCTACTCCTCCTATCTCTGCCAGTCAGTGGAGGGGTACTAAGCTGGAAAGAAGAAAAGAGAAAGAAATGTTTTAAACATGACGCTAAGATCAGAATAAAACAGTTGTTAGTATTTGATGGTGCCATTTCTGTAACAAGCATCAAATAGAACTGCCCTGTCTTGCCCAGATGTTTGAGTGAGTATGATATATATCCATCTGCCCTAGACTTTATGAAGACCACTTGTTTAAAAGAAAAAAAATCTAAATGATTTCCCCTAAAAGATATAAATCATCTAAGATACAAAAAAACAAAAAAACAAAAAAACTCACTGGAGAAACTAAATTTAACATGTAAGCACAATTCTAAACAAGTTTGAAATTTATTACTGAAATCAACAGACGCTCTCCATTCCTTACTGGCTTGGGAACCTTATAAATGATTAACCCCCTACCCCAAATTCATTAAAATATAATATCACTTTTAAAAGTATCCAACCAAGACTCATCAAAGCTTCACAGAAAATTCTAAGCAATAAAAAGAGGGGGAAAAGTACAATTTCATAAATTAGAATCAAAGAGCAGTTCCAATCATGGAAAAGGCAGAGGTTATGAGATTGAGACAGATAGAGTTTTAAGAATCCACATACAGATATGCCTCTACGATATTAGGGTTCATGTTTCATGTTTCGGACCACCAAAATAAAATGAAAATCAAAACAGTGAGTGACATGAACTTTTTGTTTTTCCAGCGCATATAAGTTACATTTACACTATAGTCTAGTCTATTCAGTGTGCAATAGCACTGTCTAAAAAAAAAAAAAATGCACACGGCCTACGTAAAAAATTGTGATGGCTGAAAATGCTAACCATTATCTGAGCTTTTGAAAAAATGGAGCCAAAAGACTTGCATGACGAGAGTGAGGTACGCATGCACCAAGTTACTAGCAAAACTAAACAGTGTTCCTTTTTCTGAGATTGAAAACAATAGTTATCAAAATCACAACTCTGTGCATGGCACAATGGTCACTTGTATTTAGAATTATGTTTCTCATCACTTCCACTGTACCAGAAGTGATCAGAAGGGATAGTCTGAGATGTGTTCCTTCTAACAGCTAATAAAGTTCAAACCACCTGAACAGTGTGGCCAGGAGTCCTTGTAGGCCTCTCTCTAGTTCAAGATTCTCACCCCATAAGTGATTCATGACTATTGGCTATGGCCCATCTTAGACAATGTGGAAATAATATGGTTCTCATATTTCCACAAAGCAATATTCCATCACCCATTCTCCATGACTTCTGGGATCCCTAATGGGGAACTGCCTCATGTGGGCAGGGACAACTGTTCCTTGGATATGAGCCAAAATGAGTAAATAAGATATTTTCCAAATTCTGTCAGAATTCAAAGATCCCAGAGCAAGACAGCTGAATACCCATGGTGAGAGTAATTGTTACATACTTAGTCACCGGAGGCACACACCTGTAACACACAGAAACTTTTTCTGCTGTCAACCTCATAAAATACGCAATGAAATATCGTAAGTGATGTGCTTCCTCAAGGCTTAATGGCAGGGATGGAATTAAATAAAACTTCAGGGCCAAACACCTAAAGGAGGACCCTTTCATAGTAAAATGAGAGGTTAAAAGGGAAATACAAAAACCACATTAGTTCCTCTCTTAGTTACCCGCAGCCACCTCTTGCTGAATCTCCAGAAGATGAGGGCCATAAGGGTAGGGTCTCATTCTTCACTCCTGTAGCCCAGCACCTCTAAGCAGCATGTAACCAGCGTGCTCCAAAAAGATCTCACTAAACTGTGAACAAGACTTCATGGACAACTATTTCAGAGAACCGATTATTTTATGAATAAAACTTCAGAATAATCCAGTGTTTAGGTGTGTTCACATAAAGAAATCTTAAAAGTGTAGCCAAGAATTTAGGCCATCCTATCAATGGGCTAATACAGAAAGAGATGAGGGGCTACTTTGGAGGGATCTCTCAAACTGTTTTGCTCATACAAGATGGGACTGAGGGAATCCAGTTCAAGTAGTTTCTAAAACAGAGAAGCTTGGTGGGTGAATTATAGCCTTGAATTCACTAGAGAGCCAAATGTTATTATTTATTCTTTGTGATTAACAAAGCAGGCGGAAGTAAATTTTTTTCTTTGTGTTCCACCCCCTCACACACACACACATGTTCAGTCAGCATTTTAAATTTAGGAAGCTGACGTCAATTCAGGGGTACTACAAGTTATAATGTTCTTTCATGTATATTAGCAAACTAATATACTCCTTTATTTCTTAGTGAATAAAAGGAAATTGCTTACTTCCTGTTATGGTTTACCTTGAAATTGGCTTCAGTAAGCTATTACTGTAATATACCACAAGTTTGAACAATGAAGATACAAATACTTAGTCTGGTAATTGCACTTATTTT
The DNA here is from genome assembly GCF_964194135.1 of Talpa europaea. Taxonomy (NCBI): domain Eukaryota; kingdom Metazoa; phylum Chordata; class Mammalia; order Eulipotyphla; family Talpidae; genus Talpa; species Talpa europaea. The sequence goes on from NC_140074.1 coordinate 35,722,177, forward strand.
CATATTTTAATATCTATTATCCCATAATACTACTTTCTGCATATAGGACCTGAGAAGCTCCTAGAATATTGTCATTACTTGAAATCAGTTCCATAAAAATGGTCCTCATTTTTCAGTCGAGGAAACTACTGAAAACTTCTTCAAGGGAAAAACACAAGAAGGGAAATGGAAAACTATAGGAACATGTGAAGGCAACTTTTTAATAAGAGAAGCTTCTGGTGCACAGACTCAGACTCGGTGAGTATGCTCACTATAGGCAGCACAGATTAACAAATGATAACCTAGCTCAGAGAACCAGCACAGCCTAACAAATGGGAAACTAGCCGCACGCCCCACAGCTAATGAATGGCAGGAATGGGGACTATCATATGACTTGAATGTGATACTTGCTGGCTTCTGAGTGGAAGTCTAGAGATCTGGGTTCGTCCAGGGGCACCACCAACTCTTTGGACAAAGGGCTTTTCCACCAGGTTCTCTCGGCTTCCTCCGGGCTTGGAGTAGGTGCATCTCAAGGCCCTTCCATCTCTCCATCCGTGACTCGGACTATCTCACAGACTTCCTCCAATCCCACGTGTGGTCCTGAACCTCCACGGCAGAAACTGGGCCGTACCCAGGCACACGCCTCGCTTCCACCACCCAAGCAGGGCGGCGAGGAAGACCTCTCAGAGATGGGGCCTCAGTCCCAGCCTTTTATTCCTGCCTCACTTCTACTGGCAACCTTGTTGCACAATTCATGTATATCACTAAACTTTCCCACAGTGCAAAGCAACTTGGGGATATAAATTACAAACAAGCTCAAGTCGCCAGCACCGGTTCTCGTTATTACTGTGTTACTAGGGGCAAGGTTTAAAGTGGAGTCATGGCCAACTCAGCTTCTTCTTACCAATCCTGCAGGATCCCTAGGAATCTTCTTTCTTCTTCCTCAAAGCTCTAATGAAATGACATGGATGGGGTGGTGGTGGGAGGCACAGTAGGATGAGGGGGATGAGAGGGCTCGATAACCAGATGAGGGGTTGTTAGGTCTGTTCACAAGATAACATTTAAAACCTATTTTTATTTTGTCTTGGGGGAAGGGAGGGGAAAGGAAGAGAGTTTTATATTGTTAAAGGAAAGAATGACCTGTTCCACAATTATGCGGCTAATAGAATGAAGAAAATGTGTCTGCATGTGGGGGGGTAAGGGTGGGAGTAATAGACCCTGAAGAGTCCCCGGATTTTGTATTGCTACTCCCCTATCCTCCCTCAAAAGGCTTTCCCATACCTTGGACCAGCACTCCCTGAGGGCCAGGCCACTGCGTTCTTAGCCACCAGTTTTCCAGCAGTACACCCTGTCTGCATTTTTTTTTTTCATACTGATGTTCCCACCTTTACAACTAGAGAGTGTCTTTTAAAAAATAAAAGTCCCCAGAGCTTCCCACAACTCCAGCTACCAAAGACATCTTTCCTACACCCTCAACAAGACATCGCCTATCTCCTGAGCTGAAACTCAGAGGGCCCAATTGCACATTAAAGTTCAACTTCCTGGTGACAGGGTCGCCAGCCCAACCATGACAATTATGACAAAATGGATACTTTCCTGTCTTACTACTATCCACTGAAATACCAAAGACCCAGACAGTGCCATGTAAAACACACTGAAATGTGCTTTATAACCTTAGTGACTTGAATGGAAGGGACCATCTGTCACATCCCCATTTGAAAGAAGGGGGCAGCGTGGCAGGAAGGGACCACTTAGCTTGCCCAAAATCACAGCTGCAAAAAAACCCTTTTCTTTACTCCCAGCACAACACAGAGTCCACAGAAAGCAACCTATTGGGTGGGAGAGACTTCACAAGCAGAAGCAACAACATACAGGAGTGGAAAGCGGGGGACACAGAGATGAAGCTGAGACACTGGGGGAGATATTTTACAAAGATTAGGATTTGGCTGTGATCGTACTTAATTTCTGAAGGCACAGGCAAGTAAAGAGGTGGTCTGGAGAGAAGGAGGTGGAGACACTGTCACCAAAGGAAGAGATGAGTGATGTTTACTTATCTCTTCCCAACTGTGCCAAATATCCTCCAGTGACCACCAAATGACCACAGGGTTCTGCAGGTCTGATAGGGACACAGGACTTACCCTAGCTGCAAAAGTAAGATGCACTTTTAGCACCAAAAAATAAAATAAAATAAAATAAAATAAAATAAAATAAAATAAAATAAAATAAAATAAAATAAAATAATGGAAGCTCCTACAACACAGTAGGGGGAAAGTTACAGTGTGCGATGTGTTTCACCTGGAGGGGAGAGCAGGGAACTAAGGGAGACTTAATGAAGAAGGTGGCCTGTCATCTTAGCTGAAGTACAATAAAGAAAGGCGTGCTCCCTAGAAAGTTTTGCTTGCTGGTCATGGAAAGAATGTGGGGAAGTTCAACCACCTTGACTAGACACCTCTTACAACTCTTCACCAAATATAACAAGGAAGCAGTGGGAAAATCTTGGATGTCCAGCAGATAATTTTATCATTGTAGCGTTTACAGAAAGACTTTGGGGTGCAGGTCAAAGGTGGATTGTTAGAAATAAAAATTGGGCTCAGTCCACGACCCTAAGAACAACGCAGTCTTTTAAAAGTTTTCAGCTGTTACCAGAGAACTGTAAGAATCAAGAAAAAGCTCAGATAAGGGTGCTTTTTATGTCTGTTTGCTGATTCAGAAAGTCCCACTTGACCTGAAGGACTTCTTGTTTTCCATGTAGCTTTCTCTACAAACGAACTGATAATTTTCCCACCAGAAGTAACATCTCCAGAACTGGAACAAACATAAGCACTGCTATGCTTCGTGCAGAGTGGAGAATGAGCAAGGAGAACAGCAGCGAAGATAAAGGAAATAAATCTACCAATGTTCTTTGTTTTTCCTCTGGAAGCCAAAGTTGCCCCCATAGGTGCTAAAATACAACCACAGCCCTTCTTCTTGGTCTGAGACAAGCAAATCTAAACAGTGCTCAATACGATCGGTGCCACAGATTTAAAAATGAAAATCAACCAAACAAAAAACTTCTCTGGGCTAAAGTTAACATTATATATTGCAGGACAAAAAACTCTAAAAGGCCATGAAAAAATGTTTCTTGCAGTTATTCACCATTTAAACTCAAATCTGTTTTAAAGAGCTGTGGGGTTAAATTTTTGTCTTGTGTGTTGGGCTTCGGCAACTATTTTTCATTCAGTCAAGGAAATAAATTAGGATGTAAGCAGCTGCCCTCACTTTAAATAAACTGCAGTGGGACTGTCCTCCCTGGAGTCAGGCCTGGTGAAGGCTCTGAGGCAGCTCCAAGCATGACAGAAGACAGCAATACTCCGCGGTGGCTAATTAGTGTCCTGTGAGCCCAGGCTCTGCCTCAATAGGAACGAGCCCTTCACATTATCACCCTGTGGGCACCATTAGTGGCCTTCTTCAAACAGTCCACCTGTGATGCAATTCGATGACCTCCTTGGTGAGGACAATGTTTCCACAAAGGAGAAGTTTTTTTAAGGGGTGTTTATTAGAAAACCCAAAATGCTAGAAAATCCTCTATCCTTTACAAAGTAGTAAGGGAGGCCTCCCATCCAGTAGTTGTTACAAAGATAATCATGGCTAACAATCACTTCTAAGATTCAGTTGGATCCAAACCAATCTTAGGCAATAAGTCAAAGCCAAACCAAACCAAACCAACCAAATCAGCAAAAGTTACTTTCAAAGACTGGCAAGAACTGCAATGTAGTATCTTGTGTGCACTTGCACATCCGCCTAGTCTGCCTCAATTCTGTTGGGCACCTGAGCATTTGGGATGCTAATAAGAATCAATGACAGTCACTTCCTTCTCTTGCCTGCTAAGATCATTTTATTCATGAGCGTCTGACATACACACTTTAAATACCTTTCTGACCAGGATGACACATGTGGCCAGCACTCCCACTTGGTCAGAACGTGCTGACTGAACCCAGGTGGGGTGAAGGAGGAGTTCAGCTTTGCCTGATTTGCCTTTCCTGGTAGCAACAAAAATCTAAGAATGAATCCTCCCCTTTTACTGAAATTCAAGTGGATAACAGCCATTTGTGAGGTTAAATGCCTTCTTTTTAGTTAGATCACCTTAGTTATTTTGACCTCTTTGAGTTTCAAGTTCCCAGCCTACAAAGTAAGCATAATATTAGCCAGCTACAACCTCAATTTGGACATAAATCATATCAAATATTAGGTATGAAAACACCTTATAAGCTATTATGAAGAACCTTCTAAGAGTTTTAATTCCCACTGAGAACTTGAATTCTGATAAATTTAAAATTTTTTTTGGTGATGAATTCCCCTGCTCAAAGTTTCAGAAAGACAAGCCCGGGTATGCATTACATACTCAAGTTAGTGCCCCAGAGTCATGCTTTAGCCTAGATGACACGTTTTTCTAACTACCCTCAACTTTATCTTCTAAAAATTCTCCCCCACTAGAACCTCTTGCTTGAGGTAATCAGGTCAAAACTAACACAATGACCTTCTAACAGATTCCTTAGGCTAGGCCCCTGGGATCTGACCCTGGGTGGTTAGCAACCCACCTACCTCCACCTCTGCTCTCCTGCTGCAAACCTAAACCCTCCGGGAGAGCTTACCTGGATTGCTCCCTGTAGCTCATGGCCTGTGCAGTTTACCACTTGCCATTCATATGTTTTAATGTTCATGTACATTCCTTAAAACACTTAAGTTCACAATTGCAAATTATTTTTAGGGAATTTGGGGCAATCCTTATTTTCAATAGCCTTTCAGTACATGTAGGAATACAGCACAACTGCAAAGCAGTGCAAAGAAGCTGTAAATATTTGCCAAGTTGAACCAAGCATAAGGGGAAGATGGAAGAGGGTTTTCCTCAAGGACATTCAATTCACAAGTTCAATGACTTACATCCCAGTGGGGTAAACACTGGCATACACAACATCAAATAGATCAAAGAAATATTATAGTCATCCTAATCAACAAAAACACAATCTAAATACAGACTGATAAAATTTTCCCTTGGATCACTGTTAAGCTATAGATAGAGCATCCTGATACTTTTTGGTCAGAGATTTTTTTATTCTAGCATTTAACTCCCAAATGCTAAGTTTAGTTAAAAGAAAAGGGAAGGGAGTTACAATTTTATTTAATGTTTTTTAAAACTTTAAAGTTATTTCAACTTCTATGGATTCCTTTCATCAATTTACTCCATATTTAAATCACATAAGTCTCTAAATCATTAGTGCTTGCATAAAAGCAAATGATATATGGGTATAAGACTGGTACTTAAGTTGATGCCTATACACCTAAAACCACAATAGAATATTGATATTTTAAAAGGTTTTATATACATAAGCATATAGACTGATTATAACTATATGTCCTGAAAGTCTTACGTATCCAACAGAACATCACAATTTATAGTAGGCTTCATAATAATGTATTATAAACATACATAATAATGTATTATAAATCCATAAGTCCAGAAAGCTAACACATATGTAAGAGTTCCAGCCAAAACTCCGTATTCCTTATCAAAAAGTATCGCTCCAATCATAATTAAAATTAAAATTAAATGTTGCTTATATGTGACATTCAAAAGACCCAGCTATTTAGCTCCTGGAAAGCTCTTTTTGCCTTTATTGTATGTTTTCCTAAAGTATAACTATTCAAATATCTTTGACAATCTCAATAACTTAAAAGTTCTCTCTAATACATCCTCAACAGTTTCCAGGAAAAGTGCTATATTAATATAGGGAAAAATAAAGTTGTGATAAACTTAAACTGTAGCAAAGCTGTAAACTTTTCCAAACCCGGATCCCAGGATCTCATTTAACTTGATGATAAATATCTTAGGCAAATAAATATGCTATCTTTCATGACTCTGACAGAACTAAGTTTTAGAGTCCTATATCCCCTGGTAAATATAAAGTCACAAATTTCTATGCAGAAAAAATAAACACCCCGGGCCTTCCTGAATACTCTACCAAATGACTTACCACCATCTGTATTTTCTATTTCCAACTACTTAGGGAATGATCCATGACTCTATTAACTGGCTAGAGAATAAAGTTCCATAACACGAACTGTTGCAAAGATGACAGAAAATTCAGCATCCTCTATTGGTCAAAAACAACCTACAGAAAACATTTAAGGAAAAGGACCAATTTAGAAGATAATTCTTTTATATAAAAATAGTGAAACAAAATAAATCAGAAAGCCCTCCACATAGTGTTTTTTTTTTTTTTCAAATAAGGGAAATTTTTTCATCTGTTCACAAGAAATACTGCAGGAGAGAAATATGATTCATTTATAGAATTTTCTAAGGCCACTGCTGTTAAGCAACAAGTTGTCCAAGTACTCTTAGAAGCATCTTGACTGGAAAGAGTAAGCATCAAAACTTTTGGTGGTTAAATCCGGTCCTACCAATGCTCCCTCAATGTTGTGCACTGGGTAACAGTCCTTAGAATTTTATTTGTGATAATTCAGTTGTTCTCATGGCAGCATGTCAAGATGTCATAAGTAGTGATTTACCATTTCTCTGGAGTATCGAAAAGCTGCTGACCTAGGAGAGTTTCACAAAGGCCTTGTTTACAACAGATTTCTAAAGGGGGAGGGGCACCACAAAAACACTGAAAGACACACCACTGTTCTAATGTATGAAGATTTCCTCTTTTATGCTCTTGCTGCATTACACCTCTCTAAAGTGAAATGTCAAAATATTACAGTAATATAAGGAGCATCACGATTACCTCCTAGAGAAGAATGGCATGCGCGTTTTTATACTGGTCTGTAGCATGATTTATCTTAAACTTAATGAAAAGAAGTTTAAAATAATTACCTGTCCAAGTGTTACTTTCTAGTTATACTATTTTAAACAGAGCTCAAGCATTAACAATACCATGCAAGCAGAGTCACTTCTTTTTGGTCAATTCCAAGCCTCAGGTGTTGGTCAAAGCACTTTTCAAGAAACTTGACAAGAAATGCTCAAAAACCACTTTAAAAAGGAACAAAAGAAAAGATCTAAGACTGCTTTGAACACACTCTTGTGGTGAATATTTTCTGTGAAACACCACAGTGCAGCTAGTCCCGAAGCGAAGCTGGGATGGAAGTGATGTCACTCCTATGAGAAAGGCTGCACTGAAGAAAAAGCAGTCCCTCCACTCTGACAGTTCTCCAAGGGTTCTGATACCCCCAAATCCTCATTTATTTAAAAAATGATCTTTACCAACATGACATCTCTCTTTAAGGCCTCCAACCCAGCAGATGGACCTCAGTCTACCAGTTGAGTATCTTTCTTCGGTTTACTTTAATCAATATTTTTTGAACCTAATAGGTATCTCCAAATCACCTTTTTCCAGTAGCGAACATTTGAGCTCTCAGGGAGTTAAAAACAACAACAAAAAACAAAATAAAATAAAAAAAAAAAACCAACTCCCTGAGAATAAAAGGGCAATTAGATTCCTAAAAGAGAAAGTGTGTCTCCATTTGCATAACAATGAGCCAACTAGGATTCAAGCCTGCCACACCTCTAAACACCTCACCAGGGTGCTAGAAGTAGGCTGGAAACCAACCAAGTCCAGTACTAGCAAACAAGCCTGGGGTAGTGGTCCCCCAAGTAACTGGTGGAAATGATTACTGAAAGTATTTGAATGTGCATATGTGAGTATATATATATACACACACACACACACACACATGCACACACACATAAATTGGGCATGGCTTTTCTGTACAGCTCTCAGTGGTTTCTGAGTCTTAGTGGCTGGACAGGAATTTTCTTCTACTCAACATGCAAGAAACATTTTTTCTGTTCATAGGAGAACGGCACAACCAGGTGGAAATAAATAAGCCCTTTAAAATGGAAATTTAAAATTTAACTCTGCTATTGGTAATGGACCAAGGTTAAAAATAGCCACTCAATGTAGTAGACAAACGTGTATCCTCACTGTCTTTCTTAAGCTCCAGCATTCCACACGGAATAAGACCTACATTAACGACCGGGGGAACAAAGATGACAGCTTTCCATCAACTGCTAACCCATGTCGCTTTGCTTTTACAAAAGGACCAACCCCCACCAGGTTAGGGAGGAGCGGGGGTAAGGGGACAACCTTTCAAAACTCTCCCAAAAGTTACATAAACAAAGGAGGGGAAAAGCCCAGTGTGGGCTTTGCACCCATGTGCTTCTAAAATTACATAACACCCGGTGCAGGCATTAAAGGAGGAATGGATTCTGCACAACACCCCCACTCCCTTGACTCCCAAGTCTGCCCCCTCCACCAAAAAAAAAAAAAAAAAAAAGAAAAAAGAAAAAAGAAAAAATCCAAATGCCTGGCAAGACCAAATAGACGACTCTGGCTATTTAATTTATTGCTGGAGTAAAAACTGCAAGAGTTAGAGGCATGTTTAGGCCCGAAGTTTGAATGTGCAACAGCCCCAGGGCGCAGCGACTCCACTCTCTGGACCCGTAGCAGAAAGAACTGACAAGCGACAGCGCCAACCAGGCCTTCTTCCCCCTCACAGTGCCTCCCGCTGGAAAGTTTTCCAAGCGACCGATGGGAGGGCGAGGAGCCGGTTCCCCCAGCTAGCCTGACTTTGCAGGAAAGGCGAGCTGGGAGCCCGGCGGGGGCTGGCAGGGAAAAAACTGGAAAGCTCCGCACACAGCGGGCTACGGCGGCGCAGACTCCTTACCTGGGGGACTCGGAACAAAAAGAGGCGCGGGGCTCACCCAACCTGCAGTGGCGGCGCCGGGGGCAGCGGGAAGAAGTGGGGGGGGTCTCCCCGCCCCGGGCTCTAGGCCCGCTCGGGAGCCCGCGGCCCGGCTTCCTCCCTCGCGCGCGTCATGTCACGGCGATCAAACATGTCTGTGTGCGCTTCGCTGCTGTGACTTCCTGATTCTCTGGCGCTCTCGCGCGCACACTCACCCTCACACTCACAGCCACACGCACACACCACCCCCACCGGCCCCCGCCACCAAACCTCGCCTGGTCCACCCCGGGCTCCCGGAGAGGGCGCGGGCAGAGGCGGCCGCCTGCGCCGCTGCTCGCGACGCACTGGCCCCGGCGCGCACCCCACTCTCCCTCTCGCGCAGACACACTCGCGCCGGCCCCCAGGGCGCGGGGACGCGAGCCGCGGGAGCCAGCTGCCCCCTCCCACCGCCACCCCCCCAGCCTACTTAGCTGCCTTGCCAAACTTTTTTTTCCTGCCTGATCCACGTCCAACTTCCCTCCACCCCACCCGCTAGCAGTCCAGGCAGCCCCGCGCTCGCCAGGATCGGCCGCAAACGGCCATCCGGATAAAAATAATAATGCAATCCAGGCGGAGCAGGCGGGGGCGAGCGTGGAGACACTGGCAGGAGGCGATTTCCCCGCGTGGACCGGAAACCAGCCGGAGCGCTGGGACCGGGGCGCGGGGGGTCCCCTTAGAGTCTCCACTGCCGCACCCCGCCCGGCGCGGTGCGGCCGGTCCAGACGGCGAGGCCTGGTACTGGGCACCTGGGGCACCCGGCTTGGCATGCGCCTCGCAGCCGGAGGGCGCCCAGCTCAGGGGCTGGCGCGCCGGACCGGTTATTTGGGGAAGTGCATCGCGACACCTTTGCAGATGGCACGGCCGTGTTTTGCAACGCCAAAGGGAGGAGGGAACACAGCCGGATGGCGGGGGAGAGCGGAGGAAGGGGTAGACCAGGTTGGGATGGGAATAAAAGCAAACTCGAAAGCAGGCGAGAAGGAAGGGGTGCGTGTCATCGTCGGGAGGAGGCTCCCACCCGGTCTCCCCGCCTCCCGCCCCTGCCACCCGCCGTACTCCCTCCCCTGCGCGGCCCTTCTCCTCCAGCGAACGCCACCGCCGCTGCCCGGGCGCGCGCGGGTCCTGTTTGTGACAGTCGGGCAGAGAGGATTATCCGGATCATGGCTTCCCCGGCCCGCGGCCACGGTGGCTCTCCCCGACCCCAGTGCACCCCCTAGCAACCGAACCCACGCCGGCGACCCACGCCCGCTGTTCCCGTGGCTGGAGCTAGGGCAAGCCGCACAGCAAGAGCAAACCAAGCCGGAGAGGGGGCGGGCAGGGGACCTGAGCCCAGCGGGCACCTCCTCCCTTCTTCGGGGCCTCCACCCTCCCTTCCCAACAGTGCGGCCCAAGCCGGGCCCCCCGAACTTCAACACCTGAGCCCGCGCGGTCGCCAGGGAGCAGGGCGAGCAGAGTCCGCAGATCCCCGGGCGCAGCCCCTCCGCCGAAACGCTCGCCCGCGGGCCCGCGTCCCCATCCTCGCCCCAGGGCGCGAGCAAAGTGGAGGCAACACCTCCGTGCCCGCACGCACCGGCCCCGCGCCGGGGGGCGCCGCCTTCCCCGCGCGCCAGCTCGCGCTTCTCCTGCGGGGATCCGCCGGCGCCTCGGCGCCCCGAGCCCTTTCAACAAATCCGGCCGAAAGCTGATGGCAGCCGCGTTCCGAGGCGCCCCTCTCGCAGCCGGGGCCGCTCGCCCTGCGCTCCCGCGCTCTCCCAACTCTTCCGGGGAACACAGCTCGGGAAGAACTGTCGGGTTCCCACCCTCCCCCCCCAGCCCCCCAGCCTCCCCCCGCCTCTTACACACCCCCCTTTCAGGAGAGGGGGGACTGCAACCTTGCCGAGCGCGCGCGCGCGCGCGCGTGTGTATGTGTGTGTGTGTGTGTGTGTGTGTTGCAACCTTGAGTTGGCAGAGCTTCCCTGGACTGCCCGCCCGGGGTGAAGGCTGTGGTTTGTTGGGATTTCCCCCCTGCTCTTCTCGAAGTAGTAATTATTCCTGTTATTATTAGAGCAGCAAGGTTCGGTCGAAACTTTCCCGTGTCTTCCACCGCCGCCCGGAGCTGTGGCTAGAGCCTTCCACCTGAGGCCCGCGGGGAGGAGGCGGGCTTTGTGTTGCGGAGGCTGGCCCGCCTGTTTGTTTTGGTCTCCGTGCATGCACAATAAATAATAATTAGGATAATAATGCATAATGCGCGGCGCGGCGCGGGCGGGGTGGGTGCCGTGGCTGCAGCCTGCGGCCCGAGGGTGGGGAGAGCAGAAAGGAGTTGTAAGTTCTATTTACCTTGCTCGCGAGGAGTGCGCTGGCTGAATCTCTTCCCTCTGAGTCACCCAGAGTACAGAAGCAGAGGGAGCGAGGACTAGATTATGAATATGACTTCATTGATGACAGCCATCACCTCCTCTTCCTAAACTCCGGCTCCGCCCCGCGTCCCACCCTCGCCGCCTCCACGGGCGCCGGAAGACGCGCCGCAGTTGGCCCCGCGCGCCGCCCCTCCCTGCGCGCCCGGGCGCGGGTTGGCGGGACGCGCTTGTCACTCGCTCGGCTCAGCGACTCGGGGAGCTCGGGGTGCGGAGGGGGGGCGGGCGGGAGGGGGCGGTGTGCAAGAATGTGGCTCGAGACAGCTCTACTGTATGCGTGGATCCGTGTGTGTCTGCAAGGCGCCGGCTCTCGGGCCGCCTTTGCGCCTGGAGCAGAGAAACTGCGCAGGGCGCAGGCTGCCCCCGAGCTTAACGGAACTGGACGCCCGTTATCCCTGCGCGGAAGGTCCTCTTTCTGGGGCGCCGGGCGCGTCCCTGAAGGCTCAGGAAGCGAAAGGGAGGACAGCCGTAGTAATAGTGCGTAGTAGTTTGGGGGTATGTGGAGAAGGTGCTGGAATTTGGCTGCGCCTCCGCCAGCCCGAGCCAGCCTGCAGGGAGCAAGCGAGGGGCGGGGGAGGGATCCGAGTGGCAGCGAAGCTGTTGTGGCCGCGTTGACCACGAAAACCAAAACCAAAACCAAACAAAAAAAGCAAAACAAAACAACAACGCATTGTCGTGCCAGCTGAAACTTTTTCTCCTCCTCCTACCCCGCCCCCCGCCCCACCCCGCCCCCACCCCCACCCCCCGCCGGAGGTAATTATAAATCTGCCCCCTCTCTCCCGGGTGGAAAGGGAGGCAGGCACAAAGAACATTCCTGCCAAATCTGTCTCTTCTCTAAAGGACTGCAAGCTTCCAAGTGCCAATAAGGGAAAAACAGCTGAGAAGCTGAACGCCTTATACATAAATAAACCCGCCCCAACCTCTCTACTTTGTGGACCAGACAAGGTGCACTTTAACCTCCTCTCACCTGTCATCTTGCGGTAAAATCTATACAAAAAATATAGATCCACCACCCTGTGGGGGCGGGGCAGGAAGGTTAGGGGGCACTGGAAGCAAAGAAATCTGCTTTTGATTTAGAAGGGGAATAAATCTCTTCTGCTCTACAGACCCTAGTCTCTTCCCTCCAACCCCACACTGAAGACCAATTAAGGCTACAAAACAGTTAACTATGGGCATTTTGCAGTTTTGAGGCCTCTTATGTCAGTTTTCCTTGAAATACAGTACCTTGACCCGAGGAGCAGGTCACTGAGTGCTGAGACAATTTTATTTTTAGTTTTAGGAAGTGTAAGATTTTTAAATCAGGGACCTATTATTTTAGACTCAGATTAAGGGCACTTGACTATTAAAACTCTTCCCTACACAGCAGTGTTAGGAAGAGTATGATGTGTCCTTTATTTTCTAATGCAGTGCTTTAGTCCTTCAACCTGCATTATTGTTATAGGGCAGGGAGAGGGGCAGAGGGGCAGGGAACCTCCCCCTTTCCTGGGGACCACCCTGTTACATTATGACTACTTGGCTGGGGATTTGCTCCTCCCTCCTCTCCTCCCTCTCCCCCTGCCCCAGTGAAATCCTATTTTTGGATCATTTTATGTCGCTAAACTGACTCTATTTGAGCAACTGGGTCTGAAATGCAGTTCCAGCATGCTTAGGACCATACACTAGATAAGTTGAAGACAAGACACAATGTAAAGAAAACCAAGTGTTGCATGTGGTCATGAAGTGGCAAGAACTGTTTGTGGCGCCTGGGGCATTGCTGGCAAAGTAGAGTCTACACTGGCACTATTTTTCAGGGGCCTGCATGTGTCAGTGATCACCTGCCCTGTTTTCTAAGGCCTGTTTCTTGCTTCTTAACTTTAGCTTTATCATTTTCTGTCAGTCCTGAAGTGGACCTCCAGACAACAAAAGATAACACATCTGAAAGAAATGGATAGAACATGCCCTGAAGAATCCACTGCACGAACTTGTTTTTCTGACCAAGGGTATGTCAGATTAAACTATTAACCTGGAAATATACACAGGGACACCTGAAATTAGTAATGCAGTAAAATCTGTAACTGCCTAGTAGATTATAACTAGTAATATAGCCAGATAACCTAATTGTCTATAAAAAGGCTTTAACCTAATAGCAATATTTATTGCCTTAGGTACTATTAGGTTTTAATGTGGGGAGGAAGGGCCTACTTGTTATCCTGGCATGCCAACCTCACATGGCAATTTTCAAAAATTGGTATCTTCCTATTTATTCCTTTGGGAATAAGTGCCATTTAGCCACTGAAGATTCCAGCTTCACCTACCATACCAAATTTCAAAAAACAAAACAAAACAAAACAAAACAAAACAAAACAAGTCATCTTAGTAAGCCATTGGAGGAAGAGACTGACCATAATGTCATAATGTTAGAGAGAAAGTAAAGAAACATGACTGCTTTTGTTACATATGTCATTCTTCAGTTCACACAAAAGTTGAATGCTATACTTGGAGGAATTAGGATCCATGTGTTATATGCACAACTATGGGAACTGAAAAATAGACTATCATTGGGAGCAGAGATTAAATACAGATATTGCATCTCCCTTTCCTTTCACATTGGCCTAAGAAAGCACCACCTTCTCCCTTCAGATTTCTCCTCAATAGAATCATCTTGTTTGTACCTTGCACTGCAGCAAGTAGAAATTTTATCAAATAAGGTGTACACTCAGTAGAAATGAAAAGGCAGCACCATTTACTTGGTGCAAAAAGAAGATTGGAGAACACAGAGCATGAGCTTCATCTCTGAGGTAAAGCAAAATTTAACAATTGATATTAAGGAGGGGAATGATGGGGTTCTGTTATTTTGCAGAAAATTACACAAAAGCAATATGGTTGGAGGCTAAAAGGACTTCAGGAGGCTGCACAGGCTGCTGTATTCATACGGAGCTTTTCCTTTTGGACTCTGATGAGTCATAATGTGTTCCCTGAACTTGCTGTGTGTTTTTTTTTTTTTTCTTTCTAGTTTGGCAGCAAGCAATAGAAATCACGTTTTCATGGCTATATGGTCAGATTTGTGTGTTGTGTAAGTCGGCTGTGGTTGACACCCTGTATAAATTTGAAACTGATATCTAGTTACAATACCCTCCTAAAATAAAAATCCATGCAAAAAGTTAGGATGTTTCTAGTCATACTGGCTACACTATTAACACTGACTGAAAGAAATGTCTAGCTTTAGGCAGGAACAGGTAAGACCACTTAGGGAATGAGTACTTCATCTATACTATTGGAAACTAAATTTTGACAAAGTGAATCAGTTGACATTTAATTTAGTTAAGAGATTTGAATTATTGAGAAAAATTACAGAAATAAACACTCCTCTCTCCTGATCAACTTTCTCAATAGACTTTGTTTTTCTATAATCATTCCTCCAACACACCACTCCAATTCTGTGATCATATCACTCTCTAACTTAAAAGCCTTTGTCTGCTTCTAATCTGTTAAATGATCAATTTCAGACTTCGTAGCATGTCACCCAAGGCTGTGCATTGACCTCCCCAGATGCCTGAGCTCCAGAAATCTTGTCTACCTGCCATATTAGACACACTTTCCTCTGACTGAAATACAGTTCCCCCAACCCACATCCTCCAAGCCTCAGCTCTGGCCCAGCACCTTCTGGTGGCCCTCCTTATCCTCCCCAGGCAGAGGAAGCTGCTTGTCCTACTCTGCTCCCATAGCAACCAAATGCACCTCCATTATAGCACTTATCACTTTGATGCGATTATTTGTTTGGTCTCCTCCACTAGATGGCTAGTGCCTGGAGGGTGCAGAGCAAGTTCAATTCATCTCTGAAACCTCAGCAATTAGCTGGATGCCTAGTGCATTGTATGTGGTTAGGAAAAAAAAAATTATTAAATGAAAGGATGAGAGGATACATATATATTAAAATTATCTAATATAGGAAATTTAGCAGGTCTTTGATATTAGTGATTATCATGTTAATGAACAAGATTACTAAGTGTTCAGAATCTTGATGTTACTTTCCAATCTGGAAAGGCTAATATACCTTTTGTTTTTGTTTTGTTCTGTTGGGAGGGGGCAATGTAGAAGGTGCAGCCAAGCTTTAGCTCTTGCAGTCATACAAGGAACATTGAGAACAGGTTTTGTTTAGTTTTTAAATTAGTCTAGGGATAACATGAGTGCATATATGGCAATGGTCTAATACAGTGGTAAGCAATTATAATTACAGCTCCCTTTTATTTTCCTTTAAATTATATGCCCCTGTTTGTGGAGAGACATTCACAAATGCCATTTACTTCACTTAATCCTATGGGATATGTGATACTGTTCCCTGTTTTATCCGTGAAGAAACAGAGAGACAATAAGTAATTTACATAAAGCAGCAGTCTCCAAAGTAGAAGATCAAGGCAATTCATTGTGATTTGGGAAGTGTTAAAAATTCTGTATCTGGGCCTCCCCGGTGGCGCAGCGGTTGAGCGCTGGGTTGCGAAGCTGCCCGCAGCCTCTGTAGCGCTGGTTTGATCCCCGGCCGTCGGGCGAGGGTCTGACATGGCGTGCAGACCTCTCCTGCCGCCTGCTGCTCCCCTCCGCAGTGTACTTCTTCAGTCTGCCTGTTCTGCTCCCTGCTCTGGCTCTGGTGAATTCTCTCAGTACCCAGTGCTTGCATAAATAAATAAATACTTTTTTTTTTTTAAATTCTGTATCTTTTTCCTTTGATGACTTAAAAAATGTAATAATGTAACAACCAAAAAAAAAATAACTTTATGTGTTTGGTATAGTCATTGACCTTGGTACTGTTTATAGGGTCCAAGTAAACTGGTCATGTAGCAAGTAGGTATCTAAGAAATGCAGAAGAGACGACCACAGGCAGAGAGTAACAGCAGCTCCCCTTCCATCATTGTACTTTCAGGGCATATATATTGGTGGAAGTTTACAGCTTCCACAGGTTATATTATCAAGTTCTAACCAATCAACCCCCTTATTTAGGAAGCAGGTGACTTAACTAGGAATCCTTCTTTAAGAAAAAGAATTTAGGAAATCAATGATTGAGACAAATCTGATAATACAAGCACAGGTGAAAAGTGAAAATGAAGAACAAATCTGCCACCTTTAAACCTCCAAGAATTCTTTGCCAGCCATATTGAGAAGTGAAAGTGATGGTCTAATTGGAGCTGACAAGAAATAGGTCAAAAACACTCACAATTATCCAAGACTACTTGAAATTTATATTCACTATCATTACTGATAAATTCTGACATAAGCATATATTTCACCTTTAGATTTTAGCTATTGGGAGTGTGATATCATAATGATGTGTATGATATTAAACTTTTCTATCATCTTTATCTCATTCTTTTATAATTCCTAGTGTGTGTAGGTCTTATAAAGCGTTTAATACATTAATACTGAATATATGTATTAAGAATATACATAAATCAAGCTCTCTCTATTCTGTTTCCTTCTTTTTAAATACTAGGGTGATATGATCAAACAACTTGGAGATGACCGAATGAAGTCAGAATTTTTAACCCAGCTTGGTAAAACTCCAAACTCAAATTGATCTATGTTGCTCCTATAAAAACTATCTAGTGGGCCTCCCTGGTGGTGCAGGCAGTTGAGCGCCGCACTGTGAAGCTGTCCGTAGCCTCTGCAGTGAGGGATTGATTCCAGCTGGCCGGTGAGAATCCCACATGGTGAAGCAGACCTCTCCTGTCTCGCCTGCTGCTCCCCTCAGCAGTGTATTTCTTCAGTCTGGCTGTTCTGTTCCCCGCTCTGTCTCCAGTGAATCCTCTCACCCTCCCACGCATCTGGCCTGTACCCTGGTTCTTGTATAAAAATAAAATAATCTTTAAAAAAATCTATCTGGTAATTTATCATGAATATAGGATTTTTAACTCATAATGGGGCCAGGAAGGGAAGTATAATGTAAATGATCTTTGGAGCATTTGAGAATCCCATGAAACTGTTCAGAATTCTATGACCATGTTAAAATGCACATTCTGCATTTTAATCTGTATTTCATCGGATTCTCAAGGGTATTGCCCTCAAAGAAAATTTGGGTGAAAATTACTGCTATAGAGCTATCAGCGGCATCAGTGACCCAGCACACTTTATGATGAGAAATTAACCCTCCTCATGTCTTTCATAAAACTAAGTATATACATTATTATAGGTCCAAACATGTCTACCCTTAGACCTTATAAAACTCAACATTTCTCTAGATAATTCAAATGCATTCTAGCTGCTCAAAGGAAGGCTTCATTTGTCTCTGCAGATAAACTTTAAAGGGAAATTTCATTCCAAACAATTTCCTCAATAGTACTCCATTATATATGGATACATTTTCCTTAATTCAAATTAGTAACAAGAAAATTTTAGTTCATGATTACATTTTGTGTGTCAGGTCACATATGCTAACAGCAAAGCCCATAAAATTTCCCACCTTGATGAGAGCTTAGACTAGGGAATTTGCTAATAATGTTTCCAGAGTCCAAGGTTTGGTAGATTCAGATATATTTGTTAGTTGCTAGTCATTGTCAAGGGCGTAGAATCTGGCCTGTGCTAATTTGTGCAACAGTGTTCAGGGTATTTTTTAAAAACTGCGTAAAACTCTAGAAGTTGTTTTCATCTGAGAATTAACTGTTAACATAAACATTGAAAGAGAATATCAGTTAGGTAACTTTAAACATCTCTCTTTGTAGGGCTGAATTCTCAATGTACAGGACAAATTAAACTTTTAATCAGTATTCTGTTGAATGATTACAACTTTTCCTTCCGCTCCAGGAAAAAATTCCCACTTTAGTAATGGATTCATTGCCAGACTTAAAAAGCATTGCCATACATGACATCTGATACAACGTTGTTAATAATAGGAGAAACTACTCGGAGCAGCCAAATAACACTGACAAAAGCATCAAAATTTGCACATTTAGAATATTTATATATTAAGAAGATGTGGAAAGTAAAAATGAAGAAATATCATTGAAATCTTTTGAATATTAATTTTGAGAATCTATGACACATGCCAGCAGGGCTCAGCAACACTAGGAGGGTGTTGGCCATCATCAAGGGGGAATTTGGATACATGACCTCCCTCCTCTTTTTTCCAGTGAAGTTCTTCATTGGACAAGTCATACAACTGTGACTTGTGAAACTTTTCAAACTTCACTTATAAAATAGAAGGATTTGTGTCAACAATAAACAAATAAACCTCAAATTTTCCTTCCATCATAAATTCTTGGTCTCGGTTTCCTCATCTGTAAAATCAGGATAAATAATAATGGCAGTTAACACAATTATACAACAATTGCAAATGATGCAATGTGCATAGCATGGATAACACAGAGAAGAAATAAATGACGCTGCTATGATTATTTTTAACTCCATCGGTCCAAGAAGTTGGAAACTGGCTTTTCTCTGTCCTCATTATTTCCTAACTCCAGAGTTTAACTATTTTCCAAACTACTAACTCGCATTGGTGTTATTGTCCTGGCAGGTCTTAATGATCCTTTTTCTCATATAGATGATGTTCAATCCCTTCAAGGGATTTCACTTCTTCCTTCTCTTCTGTTCATTCTTGGGCAAAACCTCAAGGTTGTCTTCTTACTTAGTCCTTAAACTTCCTTTCTAAATTCTCAGTCACTCCCATGGCTCACAAACAAGGATGTTAAGTTTGATCTCTGACCAAAATTTCAGTCTCTCATCTCCAGCTGCCCCAAAGCTATCCATATTTAACAGCTCCTTTTATTTTCTTTGTCTAAAGCATAATTTGTCATTTCATTTAAAAATAGCACCCCTTCAAGCATCTACTTTTCTGTAAATAACTTATTTTATTATTTCACCCATTTTTGATAATGACAAACGATGACCACATTACTGAAAATTTGATTAAAGGAGAAAATCACCTACAATGCCATGACTCTGTGCAATCACCGTGAATGTTTTTAGTTGTAGTTCTTCCTAGTCTTTTCCATTGTATGTGATTTTGCACCATTGTAATCACAGCCTGCAATTCTAACTGTATCTTGCTTACAATTGTATTTCATAAGGACTTTCCATGTTAAAAAAGCTTTCATAATGTACTGTTATCTGTTTCCAGTAATTCTCTCCTTTTGCATACCTGGCTAACTTTAATCTTGTTCACAGTCCTGCTTTACACATCAAAAAACTTGGGTGATACTGTTGCTACAAATAATGAAGGCCAGGCTTCTCAGTGAAGCTCAGAGGCCCTTCTCAAACAGAAGTCCATCCTTTCCAGTCTTCTCTCCTATTAGAAAACCTTTCCATACACTGACTGTACTACTTACTATTGTGGGCACAAAAAATGATCATTGCCCCAGAACCTTCTATCCTACCTGTCCATAAAGCCCACCTTCTGGTCCTCTACTCTCCCTTTAGCTCAGGCACTACTTGTTCCCCAGAAAGGCTCCTCCACCCTCCCCATCCATTGTGGTTACTCGCCTCACTTTCTAAGAATTTCAACCTGCTACCTAAGCTAACCTGCTCAACAAACTCTAGAATATTTCTTCTGTCTCTCTGTGTCCTGGGAGCTCAGCACAAAGGGTATGCTCAATAAATATTTATTAATAATGATGACGATGATGCCTACTGTCAGCACAGCTGTTCTTTCTACGATAATGGGGAAAGCAGTAAGTGAGCATGACGGAGAAAATTCACTCTGGTCCTCCTTAAATGCTGCCAAAAGTTCTAGGAGATTTGCATATAATCTACCTCAATAGCAAAAGCATAATCAAATTTGGGAAGTAAGTAAGGAGGGAAGGCGGGAAAGAGAAGATATCAAGGAGTATTTTTGACTTTGACATAATGTATTTCACTTATGATATAGCAGAGATAAATACTAACATTCTTAGATCACAATGAGCTGAAAGACAGCTTAACGGGTGGAGACAGAACCCAAATTAGAAGCCGAGACTTTGTAAATCCAATTAATGTATTTTACTCATTTGATAAGCTATATGGTTTGATGGTTAAAAACTTAGGCTCTCAAGTGGTGTTTTCCAGGATAAAATCTTTTACCAACTACCAGTTGCATTATCATGGAATTGTTTTTTTTAAAGATTTATTTATTTATGCAAAGGGGTGTGTGTGTGTGTGTGTGTGTGTGTGTGTGTGTGTGTGAGGGGTGAGAGGATTCACCAGAGACAGAGTGGGGAACAGAACAGGCAGATTGACCTTGACCGAAGTACACTGCTGAGGGGAGCAGTGGTCTGCTGCACCATGTGGGTTGCTCCCTGGCAATCCAGGGATCAAATTCATGCTGCAGAGGCTGTGGATTGCTTCATAGAGTGGTGCTTAACCCCTTGCGCCACCAGGGAGGCCCTCATGGAATTTCAACCTAGTTTTTCTATGCCTCGGTTTTTCCATCTGAAGTAAAGGCTAAAGCACTGGAATTTTAGAAAATGTTCAACAACTGATTCTCTCCTCCCAAACTCTGATTTGTAGCTTATATTGATTGCCATGGTATAAATATTCCCAGAATGGCTGATTTCAAGCTACCCATAAGCTCACAAAATTCCTGACAATTTAACAATCAATTCCTCTACATTCCTCACAGAGCTGTTGTGAAGATTGAGTTAATATGTATAATGCACACAGAATTGGCCCTTGTTTGTCATAGGCTTAATTTGATAAATATTAGCCATTTTTATCACACCATTTTAGTTTGCCTTCTATGGAAAGGAAGGATAGAAATAGCAAGTACTATTGGAAAAAGCAATTGCCTTGATCTTACTTCATTTCAGCCTCTTCCTAATCACATGTTTCACGTTCACTACTGCCAAGCAGCCACACTGACTTACTTGAGTTTACTTTCCTCTTCCTTAATTCATCTTTTCTTGGAGCATTCTAAGAATCAAAGGACTGGCTACAAGCCACATACCAGGAAAGAAAAGGGGTTATAAAAAGTAAGGATAATCTCAACTGAATAAATTTTCCTGAATAATCATTTTAAGAAAGGTTTTTCAGCACTTACTCAAACAACTATATGTGAAAGTTAATTTGGATACAATTACTTATTGCCCATTTTGGGAGGGGAGAGTATGAATTACATTTTACCTAGATCTTTTCAAAATCATTTTATTCTCTGGCACAAAATAAATAAGAAATTTTATCAGAAAGAATCCCCAAATATATGATTCTATACAGTATGACTTTCTGATTTTTTTAAATAATTTTTCATTTTTGTGCAATGTATGCATTTTCATCTTGGTTATAGTCCCCGTAAAATTCCCACCACCCTTGTTTTGATCCTACTCCCTTCTCCCTTCCCCTGTTGTGTATCTTTGGTTTATAGTTGCCTGTTGATTTTGATGACTTTCTGATTTTTGATTTCTCTGGGTATTTCCCTGATTTCCACTTATAAAATATCTGCTTACAAATATTGTGCGATGGGTTTTTCATTACAGCTAATACTCAGGCAATAAATATTGGCTACCTATAGAAAACAGGGTGTTTTTCGATCTTTAAACCGAAATTGAACAGCCAACAGCTCTGTTCATCAGCTGGAACCCTCAGACCCCAGCATTTTCTCTAGAATGGCCTCTTCTTGCTTGCTCAGCTATTTTCTCACCCCCTCTTATAATTTCTAAATTCCCCCCCCAGAAAATGGTTTCTAATTTACCTTTTGTGAATTTTATTTACTTCTCGTCATTTATCCTGTTATTCCTTTTCTCCTGTTGCTACTGATTTGCTATTTCTCTCCCAATGCCATGCCAAGAGTCATCATCAACTGTTAGAAAGTCTCCAGATTATGAGGAGCCCTCTTTTGCTGGTGGAAGAACTCAGGAGACAGTGAAATGCTGAGGCTACAATTTCAAACAAGGCCTGTTTGAATTCTCTCCATTTGAGAAAATGGAGATTTCTCCTTAGCCATTGTCTACCATTTCTCCCCTTACTCCAGCCACTAGAAACCACCCTTCTATTAATTTGACTACTCCAGGTACCTCATTTAAGTAAAATTATACAATATTTGCTTTGTTTTGTGATGCCATTTCACTTGGCTGAATGTGCTTAGGCTTCATTCATGTTGTAGGATATAAGATTTCCTTCCTTTATAAGGCTGAATAATATTCCATTGTAGGAGTACACCACACATAGTTTATCTATCCCTCTGTCAATGGACATTTAAGTTCTTTCCACTTTGTGGCTATTGCAAATAATGCTGCTACAAACATGGGTGTGCAAACAACTGCTCTAGTCCCTGCTTTTGATTCTTTTCTGGTGTTTACCCAGTAGTGGATTTGCTGGATTATGTGGTAATTCTACTTTATTTATTTTTTTAAAAGATTTATTTATTTATGCATACAAGAGCTGGGGTGCAGGCCAGAGATGCAGGGGTGAGAGACTTCACCAGAGGCAGAGTGGGGAGCAGAACAGGCAGACTGACTGAAATACACTGCTGAGGGGAGCGGCGGGCGAGACAGGAGAGGTCTGCTGTACCATGTGGGTTGCTCCCTGGCTGGCCGGGGATCAAACTTGTGCTGCAGAGGCTGTGGATTGCTTCATAGTGTGGTGCTTAACCCCTTATGCCACCAGGGAGGCCTGGGTAATTCTACTTTAATTTCTTTTTAGGACCTGCCATACTGCTCTCCCTAGTGGTTGCAGATTTTACATTCCCACCAGTGGTGCACAAGGGTTCCAGTCTTTCCACATCCTTGTCAGCACTTGTTTTTTTCTGGGTTTTTAATTTTTTTATTTCTTAATAGTAGTCATCCTACGTAGTGCAAGGTGACATTACATGTCATTTTTATAATAATCTTCATTAAAAGCATACATATTATTAAATAAAAAGCTAAGAATATCAAATTTCTGTCATACGCCACCTGGATCTCATGTTCATAATTTTCAAAATCCCTTGAACTCTGATTGCTGCTATTGTGCTAATTTTGGTGCTAAAATACAGTACTTTGTTTTCAAGACCAGACGAGAGACTGCAGAATCTTTTTAAATTCTACAATGTGCTTGTTAGCAGGTCTCTTTCTTTACTTTTTCCACAGTGAAAAGCATCTTGCAAGATCATCCAGGTTGAGTAGACATCTCTGCAGCTGGAGGCAGTAGACCACTTCTTCCTGAATTACAACTAGCTTGCTTACAACTGACACTTCTATTTTATTACGATCTAATTATATTATAACATCATTTATAATATTCATGACATAGATGTTTAATATATAGTTTCTGATATAATTATATATGTAATTTTTATAATTTAAGTATAAAATTCAATGTTTTGACAAATCTATACAGTATAGAAACCACCAAAGCAATCAAGATAGAGAATATTTTCAGGGGTTTCTACTTGACTTGTTTACTTTATGAAATAAAATGGAAGACTATAGTGTGCCTACACTTTTGTTAACTCTATTGGTTAGGAATGATACCACTCCCATATCTGTGTCCTTAACAATCTTGTCTTCTTGGCTCTTCTTATTATTGCTAAAGTTTCTTTAGGATACCAAAAGGATACAGGAAAGATATGGAAAGGAGAGACAAGAAGGGAGAGGAGAGAAAAGGAAAGAGTACATTTACCCTATGTCGACATATTTAAATAAAGTTATTTAAATAAATAATCTAGATTAAATACTACTAGAATAATATCACTTGATTGTTGGTTTTGAAGGGTTATATCTCTGTCACGTGAATATCTTTCATTAAACATTCCCCCCCACCTGCCCCACCCATATTGTGCCTATAGGCTTATAAAATAGGTTTGCTTGCTTACTTTCTTCCTTCTGTCCTTGTTTACTTTTCTTTATGTTTCATTTCAGAGATGCTACTCTCTAAAATGCCCTTGCTTACTTCTTTGTGACCAATAATCTATTTTGAAATGTCACTTCCCAATTGAGGTATATTTATACCAGTCAAATCAAGGTCACTTTTTTTTTCCTGGAAGTTTTATTTTTTCATTCAACAAGCATATTATTGAGCACTTGCTCTGTGCAGGGTGTTCATTTGTTTTCCTAGAAATGTCATTTTATATCCAACAGTAGGGTAAGTCTTCATCTTATATTTCTTAGAGTTCATCTAGAAACTTTCCTTTTCCTATTAATTAGAATGGCTTTTCCTATATTCAGTTTATATCTAATGTAGCATTTGCTAACATTTCTCCTCTGCACAAATCTCATTGTGCTCTTTGTTCCAACCACCATCTAGTATTGGTCAGATTTTTCCCCCAGCTTTTCCTAGAGCATATTATTAACTTTTATGTATTATAAAACTTTGCTTCAACTATTTTAATTATAGATTCTCTAAGTTCACTCAGAACACATATATTTAAAAGAACTCTATCCTAAATTTCTTTCTTTTTTTTTTTAAAGATTTATTTATTTATTTGTTTATACAAGCACTGGGTACAGTCAGAAGCGCGGGAGGGTGAGAGAATTCACCAGAGCCAGAGCGGGGAGCAGAGCAGGCAGAAGGACCGAAGTACACTGCTGAGGGGAGAAGCGGGCGGCAGGAGAGGTCTGCGCCCCATGTGGGATCCTCCTCCTCTGGTGGCCTGGGAGCAGCCGGGGATCGAACCGGCGCTGCAGAGGCTGCAGGCAGCTTCGCAACCCAGCGCTCAACTGCTGCGCCACCGGGGAGGCCCTATCCTAAATTTCTTAAGTCCACTTGTAGGTAGAGTCCATCTTGGCACATCTGAAATTTCAAATGTGGGGTCTAATTTTAACACTAAAATTAGACCTTATATAAAACTCCATTCTAGTAATTGAGTGTGCAGTATCTAGTGTCTGCTGAAATCCAAAAGTTCTTTGCATTTAATAGGTGCTCAAAAATATTTGGAATTGTAGAATTTTATAAATCATTGTATAATTTTATAAATTACGGACTTTTATAAATCAGCTTTATAAATCATAAATCATAATTTTTATAATATTGAATTTGGCAATGGCTTCTTAGATATGACACCAAAAGCACACACAATAAAGTAAGAAATAGATAAACTGAACTTCATCAAAATATAAAACTTCATACTTCAAAGAACACTGCCAAGAAAGGGAGAAAGTGAAAAGATAGCTTGCAGAAAAATATTTGCAAATAATGTATCTGATAGGGATATCTAGTACCCAAAATACATAAGGAATTCTTACAACTCAATAATAAAAGGACAAACAAACTAATTAAAAACTGAGCAAGGAATTAAATAGACATTTCTCTAAAAAAGAAGGATAAATGGCCATAAGCACATGAAAAGAAGCTCCACATCATTAACCATTGGGGAAAGGCAAATCAAACCCACAAAACCACACTGACTAGGATGGCTATAATAATAATTTTTAAAAAACAACAGAAAATAACAAGTGTTGGTAAGGATGTGGTGAAATAATTGGAATCCTCATGCATTGCTGGTGGGAATGTAAAATGGTGCAACCTCTATGGAAAATAGTTCAGTGGTTCCTCAATCAGCTAAACATATACTTATCAGCTAAACAAACATGTGTGACTCAGCAATTCCATTCCTAGCCATGTAACACAAAGAATTGAAAGTAGGTACTCAAACAATCCAGTCAAGAAATGGGCAGAAGAACTCAAAAGACATTTCTCCAAAAAGGAAATGCAAATGGACAACAGGCATATGAAAAAATGTCAACATCCCTTATGATCAGGGAAATGCAAATCAAAACCACACTGAGATACCACCTTACACCAGTAAGAATGGCACATATCAAAAAAACAAGCAACAACAAATGTTAGCGAGGATGAGGCGAAAAAGGAACTCTCCGACATTGCTGGTGGGAGTGCAAACTGGTCCAACCATTGTGGAAAGCTGTCTGGAGGATCCTCAGTCTACTAAAAATGGAGCTACCATATGATCCAGCAGTTCCACTCCTAGGGATCTATCCAAAGGACACAAAAACAGTGATTCAAAAGAGCACCTGTACACCTATGTTTATTGCAGCACTATTTACAATAGGTAAAACCTGGAAACAACCCAAATGCCCAAAAATAGATGACTGGATCAAAAAGATGTGCTATAAATACACAATGGAATATTATTTAGCAATCAAAAAAGATAAAATCATGCCATTTGCAGCAACATGGATGGAGCTAGAAGGAATTATGCTCAGTGAACTAAGCCAGAAGGAAAAGAAAAAATATTGGCTGGTTTCACTTATAACAGGAATATAGGGGAACCAAATAAGACATCAGTGTAAAAAATTAATAATAACAACAGTACAAAACACAACAGAGCAAAAACAGACAATTGTAAAACAGAGACAAACTGCAGGGGAGGAGGAGGGAGAGGGGTGAGAGGGAGGGAGGGAGGAGCACAGGGGCCTGTGGTGATGGTGCCCGGGTGCCTTGGGGAAGGAGATTCTATGGGGACTCAATCTGAGGGGGTGGGGGGAAGCAATATTGTTTAAAAAATTTAAAAATGATAAATGTTAAAATAAAAAATTAAAAAAAAAGAAAGTAGGTATTCAAGCAGAAACTTGTACATGAGCTTTCACGGCAATACTACTGACAATAACAAAAAGGTGTGAGCAACCCAAAAGCCTATCAATCGAGAAATGGATCATCAAAATGTGATACATCTACACAATGGGGTATTACTCAGCCATAAAAATGAAGTACCTGTATATACTCACATAGATAAACATTAAGTGAAAGAAGTCAAATATGAAAGACCACATAGTGCCTGATTCCAATATGTGAAATGTCCAGTATATGAAAATCTATAGAACTAGAAAGCTTGTTGATGGTTGTTGGGGTGAAGAGGGGGAAGTTGGAGTGACTGCTTAGTGAGTATGGAGTTTCCTTTTGGGGTGACAAAATGTTCTGAAATTAGAGAGGGATGATGATCACACAACATTGTGAAGGTAATAAACACCACTGAATTGTACACTTTAAATGGTTAAAAATGGTGCACTTAATATATCAGCACATTATGTCAATTAAAATAATACATCAATGAATGGCTTGTTCACTATCAGTGTCAGGCATAGTAGATAGGGTTGATCAACATAATGTTTCTCTCCCTGGACTCTGAGATCCTCAAGGGACTGACATTCTGTAAAATAATACAGAATGAAGGTATTGCTGCAATGTACACACAGGCTGCTGGGGACCAGCCCTACCTGTGGTAATGGTAATGACGGAAGAGCTTTCCAAATAAAGCAACAGTCTTGAAGAATTGAGAAACTGATCAATTAAAAAAACAAAAACAAACAAGTGTTCCTTTTGCGAATGACACTATGATAGGCTAGAAATTCAAGATGGAAGGAAAAAAAAAGACCCAGATGCTACCCACTTTTCATGAAACTTGCTTTTGGGGAAAAGACAGATATTAATTACAACCACCTGCAGACTGAGATAGGTATTATCAAGAAAAGAGTACAGAATAAAGAAACTTAACCTAGACCTAGATCAGGAAAGTCTTCCTTCTGAGAGGCATTCTTGAGCTGAGATTTGTGAAACAAATAGGAAAGGGAGTAAGAGTGACAAGCATGTACAAAACCGACAGCCACAGGAGGAAATGTGACATTTAAGGACATGAAAGAAGGCTGTGGTTGGACGAAGCTGCATAAGGAGGGGACGAGGCTGGAGAAACCAGAAGGGCCTGGAGACTCTCCTATATAGACCCTGGTAGAAATTGTGTTCTTTATTGTAAAGGTGATAGGAAGCGGGTATAATGGAGATGGAGGATGGTGACCTCTATCCTAGCTGTCAAGGATGGATTGGAGAGGGCATGAATGGATATGGAGTGGGGACTAGGGAGCTACTGCAGTTATCCAGGAAATGGATGATGGTACCTGCACAGTGGAGACAGAGGTGGAGAGACATGGAGCTACATCTATAGATCAGGTGTGGCGTTAGGGAGGGAAAGGGGAAGATTGGTCTGGCAGGCTGATAGCATGCAAAAGGGCATGGAGGCATCGAAGTATGAGGCAGAAGTTGGGTGTGGCATACCGGAGCAGGTCAGTGTGGCAGAATCCCTGGGAAGGTATACAAGAGTCACAGAAAGGTGTTGGAGATGTTGAGGAATTGGATCGCCATGGATTGCTGAGTCTTAATTTCATCTTGTTGGTCATGGGTAAAGGAGGAAATGTGACTACCAGATTCATGCTTTCCAAAGGCCATTATGGAGTGGTAGAGAATGGACTTCAGGAGAATAAAGGGAAAATGTTCTTGAGCATAAACAAGGAAACTGATTAAGAAGCTGTTTTTCAAGCCCACAGCTGATGAGCATCCTGCATCAGGAGACTAGGGGAATGCAATGGATATCAGTCTATTTCTGAGATAGGATCATTGATAATCACAATAGTAATTTGTTAAGACTGTGGCACCTCTGGAACTCCAACATCTTCTCCTGTTCTGACTCATGGATCCTTGACAGTTTAAGAGCTATGGCAGGAAACAGAAGAAAAGAGGCCCTGAAATGGAGTTTGACAATATTTTACTTTCAGAATTTCTCTCTGTTTTGGCATGATATTGCCATCCAGCTAAATGAGAAGTTTTTTAAGGATGCAGATCATACCTTACTCCCTATTTCATGTCCCATTCTTATTGCCCTGCTGGCCTCAAAGAAAGGGTTTAATAATTACTTGAACAAATGAGTATGTGAATTAAAAAGGCTCATTTCTCAGTGCACCTGCTAGTATTAAGGAGAAAAACATAAGCACATTAAAGAAATATGGAACTCTGAGGCCTTCATTGGTGAACATGTTGAGCAAGGTAGTTCTAAGCTACCTTTGAGACAAAACATTGCCCTTATTCTGTTCATGATACAGAAAAATCTGTTATCTGTATCACTAACATGGACTGGTCTTAATGCACTGTTGTACTTGCTGTATGTGCATGGAGGGCTAGACCAGCATGTGAATTATATGAGCGTGAAAAGAACTATCTTAGGCTCAAGATGCCTTTAAAGAGACTCTCAAATCAACATCCAATTACTAGGTGTGCAAAAATTTCCTTTAAGTGCTTCAAACTTCTCAAGGATTACACAACAAAATGAAGGATTTCCTTTTTTTTCTCCTTCAGTGGACCTGGCTTGTCCGAAATGAATTCTACTCATTGGACTTATCTTCAAGATATAAGCAGTCCCATTGGAAAATATGGATCTGAGACCCTTTGCTGAGAATACTTCAGTCTCAGAAAACTTCAGTGAAAATCAGGTTCCTAAAAGGCAAGGGTTTGAGCCCATGGGCTATGGGGAGAAGGCAATTAGACTAGTAATTCAGAGCTTATGACTTAGCTCACCAATGTTTAAAACTTAATAAAGTCTGTAATAAAGAACAATTACAGTCTTAGGAAAAAATCAAGAGAAAAAAGAAAAACATTTATTTGGTATGTGAACACTAAATAACCTCTAAGTGTGTGTTTACATACATTTCTTAGGTTTGATCTTCTAATTATGACACAAAAATATGGAGGAAAGGTCACACACATTCCTTTAGAATAAATTTGTGCAATCTAAGAGACCTATGCTAACTTCCTTTCATGGCAGTCTAGTCGAGCTATAGGAATATCATTTCTTTCTATGACCTGAGTCTAGTGTTCGAACTAGTCCTTCATATCACTAATTTAGTAGATGGAAATGAGAAAGATGGTGGGATAAATGGCAGGAGAGGAGTAAGGAGGAAAAACAAGGGAACATATGGGGTCACATGGAATATTGTGGTCCTGGAATTCTTCATCTATCTCTCAAGACCCACTTGCTATTCTTTTGTGCCTTGTTTTGTGTCCCAAAGGAAGCTGATGTTCCTCTACTGCATTAGCGGCTCACTTGTTTTCTGTCTCCCATTTGGTACAAATGGGAAATCTGAGCCATTAGCGGGAAGTCTGTAGGTGGGGGAGAGTGGGATCATGGTGTCCATTCCTTTGTTGGACTTGCAACTAGTTGAATGTCTCCACCTCAGGTTGCAGTTCTGGGAGGGGGATGGTCATCTACTATGGCTACTTTCCTTGGATTCTGGGACACACCCTTTCCCTTCATCCTTTCAGCTCTACAGGTTAGGAAAGTTCTCCACAATTGTAGCCTGGGTATGTTTCACCATACTTTGTTGATTTCTCTGAGCCCTGCCTTATCTTTGTAAAAGTTCCTTCATTAACTTGCCTCCAGTCTCATTTGAATGTGTACCATCAGCTCCTTGCTGGGAAGGCTGACTGATACAATTGTCTTCTAAATGGAGCCCTAAACTCTGACAAGACAATCTTGGAAAATCCCAAGGAGAGAGAGTAACAATTTTCGCTGACCTTTTTCTTTAGCCTTAGTAATGAAAAAATAAATGGTTGTTTAAAATGTAATCTGTAGTTAATTATTGATGGGATAATGTTCCCTTCCTTAGTGTTCACTCTCTTCTGGTAAACCCAGATTCCTAATTAACTATAAACAAAATTATGAAACTACTTTATGAATTAAGCTTTGAGCAACTTAAGTTTGAGATGCCTGAGGGAGAGTTTAGTGGTAATACTTTCTAAGTTTTCAAAGATGAAATTGCTTGCCACTGAAGACAGTTGAGTTCCAGACATTATAAGATGTTCACAGAGAAGTTGGAAAAGCCATCTATTTGTTGTCCAACTTGATGATTTTAAGGTCTTTTCTAGTGTGTACTTTTATGGTCCTTAGTTTGATGCTATAATGGTCCTCTGCCACAATAATAATGATGAAAATGTTAACTATTAACTTGGAAATTTTAATATGATGATTTATGAACAATGTAAACACAGATCTTAAAGAAAATTCAGCTTTACTGTAACATGGTGAAAACCCTGGTCTCTGGAGACAGATAAACCTCTGTTTCAATCCTAGCTCTTAACGAAAAGCTAGATGGCTTATGGAAGTTTCCTCACAACTCTGTATCTCAGTTTTCTCACATCTTTCTCATAGACGAATGGTGGGAAATCAGTGATATAACGCCTAGGACAAATTTAGGTACTCAATAAATGTTAAGTCTCTTTGCTTCACCATTATCACTAAACAGTTCTTCCTGCTACATAAATTTATAGTGCAAATGTAAATAAGAATGCACTTAAGAATTCTTTTTTAATTGAAAACCACAATCAAAGTAGTGTTCTACACACCCACTTCAGCATCATACAACTTTGAGGGCACTGAGTTACATGCTATGAAAAAATGCATCATCTTAGACTATTTTCCTTGAAAGAGGTGATGTTTAAAAATACTAGTATATAAATTCTATTTAAACAGTGCTTTCCATCTAAAACCATTTTGCTTGTGGCCTTACAATAACATTATAAGCCTGGCACTATCTCTATTTATAAAGGAAGGAATTTATAAAGGGCAGAAACACCACTCATATTTCAAGAGGAAGTGGTCTTTCCACTGACTCATCAGACATTTTATTCAGTTGGAGAAACAAGATTAAAGTTTAAAAAAGTTAAAATAAAAAAATCAGACAACACACAGGAGCATAGATGTACTACGTATGTCAACCCAAATCATCTCTAAGTACAATTAGGAATTTACAAAGCAAGAAAACCTCCCTGGGCTGGGGTAGTGAGGCCATTAGAGAAACATGGAGCTGAGGCATTCAGAGCATAGGCACAGGCAACTTGATTAGTTCCTGCCTCTTTCACAGACAATTTGGGGTATTCTGGTCAAGCTATACAGCCTTTTTAAGCCTCAGTTTCCTCATCTGCATCATGGAGGTAATAACAGAAACTACCCATGGGATTTTGTACGGTAGAAATGAAGTGCTTGACATGATAACCTGACTTCAGAGAAAGTGTATAATAATTATAGCTGTTATTATAAGACAAACTAACAGAGTCCCAGTGGAGGGCTGATCTGCCTAGAGTCACAGAGCTGGTTGGTGACAAAGCAGAGACTGGAGCCCAGATCCTGTCCAGTGTCCTTTTGTTACAAATGAGCCATAGTTTAATCAGGTTCTGAAACACAGGTGATAATAACTTTAGCTGAAAGAGAAACTATTTGAGGCTGCTTTTCCAGGAAGCAGAAGCATCACAAGTACTATGAAGAAAACATAAATAAATCACATTCCTTCAGAACGTTCTTGTCTTCCTCCTAGGAGTAGGACTGCCTCACAGCTGAACCCCTTATAACATGGTTCATTTGTGACTTGAGTGACCAAATCCCTTTAGACAGGTATAAAAAGAAACAGGCTTACAATGTGTTTGGAGCTACTGTGACTAATGCCATAGTGAGGCCCCAGTGTAGACAGGTCTGGCTGGACAGAAATGGATGTGGAGATTAAAGAACTAAAGTAAAGCCTGCAATCATCTTTGAAACTAACTTGTGCCTGGTTTTATACACACTATTTAGCTATTTTGAGTCACCAGGGACTTATCACTCCCAGCCTCAATTCAAAAAGCATTCTACTGGTCACATGTTGTAACCAGGAGCGTGGCAGCCCTATGACCAGTTACCATAACACCCTTGGCTAATAAGTGCAGGCTTTATCACAACGCATCAAGGCTGAATGAATTTATACAATCAAGACTTAAATCATATTGTAACTTTAAACAAGACTGAATTTAACATTTTTTCAGTCTTTTCCCTGCTAACATCGCTTCTCGTGGAAGTATTTGTGGTTCTTTGCCTTTTAAAGACATTTCAGATCAACCCCAATTCCAGTGAGCACAAGTTGACCCAAAATCTTTATTGGGCTCTTGCGGCACCATTTTCCTGACTTTTCTTGGAATAAAAGGAGAGCCTC
The DNA here is from genome assembly GCF_964194135.1 of Talpa europaea. Classification (NCBI taxonomy): domain Eukaryota; kingdom Metazoa; phylum Chordata; class Mammalia; order Eulipotyphla; family Talpidae; genus Talpa; species Talpa europaea. The sequence goes on from NC_140074.1 coordinate 35,754,956, forward strand.
CCTGGGTTTAGAAAGTGCTTTTCTGGTTAATGAGGACTGCACAGTTTTATTCCTAATTACGGTAGTCCCTTTTATAGTGTCACTTTTCTAGAAGAGATTGGAAAGTTTGCATTCTTAAATGCCAAGCCAGCAAAACAGTTGTAGCATATATTAAAATTGGAGTAGTTATAATATTCTATTTAATTCTTAGGACCAATAGAGAGATTTCCACATGGAATATCCGTAGATATTCAGAGAATAACAAAGGAAGACATCCCAGCCCTTGTATCTGAGCTAGGACAGAGTTGAGAAAGCTGCAATTTTGTGAATTTGTGAATTAAAACCCTCAGAGATGCCCTTCTTGGCTCTTTTTTACCGTGCGATATCTAACGAATCCTTCTTTCTTAGAGAATAAGGTGTCATTTTTCTGTTTCACTGTTAAGTATGACATACTCAAACCTAACTAGTTTAGAGGGCCTTGCTTAGGCCATACATCTGGATTTTAGCCAATTTGTACAGTGTTGATATAGATATTTCAAAGCATATCCCCCCAGCAACACTAGTAAACTGATTTTTGAATACTTTTAGGGGAGGGTCTGCATATTTATTTTGTATCCCTCCCTCCCTCCCTTATTTTGGTCCCTCTCTGTTTTGATTTCATTCATTACTTAGCTTCACCCTTAAAACCAGGAATTTGGTAATGACTTTTTCCTTTAAGAAAATGATAGACAGTACCTGCCATAGCATCAATAGTGACGAGAGATCAAGTACTAATATTCCCTCCCCTACCTTGGGTTACCGTCCATGCTAATTCAGGCAAGACTTACTTCAAAGAGGTCAGCATGGTAGGACAGAACCTGGCTGGTTCCCCAGCATTGCCACATGTGTCCCTTTGTCTCAACTTCACATCTGTATGACAGGGTTAGGTTGAATCAATCCTTTAGGTCTCTCTGAGAATCATGAGGTAACCCAGAGAGAGCACTGAGCTAGGTGTACCAGGAAATGCTTACTCGGTGTTAGTCACCTTCCTTTTCCCTTCAGGGTGGTCAGATGAAATACTTAAATAGTCTGCCTAGGAAGGCAAATTTGCAATAGAAACCTCAAAAACTGTGAATGTCTTCTTTCTTGGTAAAGGATTGAGAAAATTGGAGAAATTTCTAAATGTGAAACTTCTGTCATGTAGTTAATCTTTGACCTCAGAGAAGAGACTGTAAGACCAGCCTACGTAAGGAATATATAATCGAGCAGGAGACTAGCATTTGCCTACTTACCACCAGGGGACAATATCAGGCTATAATTACTGTGCAGATGCTCCTTATGAAATGCTGGGATGGGCGATGTGAAACCCAAAAAGATGTATGAGACAGCTTCTTCCAAGAACATCCAAGGTGGGGACATAATGTAGTGGGAAGGGTATTGATCTTTGACCCCAAGTCTTACCTACTAGCTAACTGAACATCTCTGACTCTCCAGTTTTGTTTCATTTCTATCTGTAAAATAGTCAAAAGAATTTCTGATTTCCTCACAGTATTATTTAGAGTAGAACGTCTCAGACATCAATGTCTGTACAAAGCAGCTGAGGTTCTTGTTAAAATGCAGACTCTGGTTCAGTAAGTTTTCAGGTGGCGCCTGAGATTCTGCATTTTTGGTAACTTCCAGGAGATGCTGATGTTGCTGATCTGTGGACCACACTCTAAGAAGTGAGGCTTAGAGGATTATGTGACATACTCTACATGTAAAAGAGCTTGTAAACTCTTGGGATGACAGGGAGAATACTGCTGTCCACTGAGAAATTTTCTCTGCTAAAACTAGTGACTTTCCTGTCTTTCCATTCTACATTATTCTTTTCAGTCTGAATTAATTTTTTTAGTGTGATTAAGGTGAGGCCTAACAGAACACACCAAGCCTGGCACAACTCAGATACTGAGAAAACAAGAAGGGTAATAATGAGAAGGAAAGTATATAACTACATTGTTTTAGGGATAGTGATGGCTGTGTCCTTTTAGAGATCAAGGATGTGATAGAAAGATTGGAAACAGCCTGATGGTATTTTTCATTGAGTATTTAAGGACGGCATAAGTGAAGATAGATGAATTGAATATGTTTACACTGATGATAAAGAAATTTTGGGACATAAATGTGAATAGATGTGGACTGATAAACTTCTAGAAATTACTTGTGACATCTGAATCTGTCTGTGTGGTTATAGCTACTCACAGATCTCTAGAAGAGAGACAAAAACATGGAGAAATCCTTTTTTGGAAAAAAAATTCCTTTTAAATCTAAGACCATGGCTCTTACATATTGTGAAGAGCATTTACTGAGCACCGACTGTGTGCAGAATACGAGACCAAGTGTAATGCCTCTTTCCATGGAGCTCATGTCATCTTGTGGCAGCACCAAACAGGCATGAGGACCCAGGAGCAGAGCTGCTTGGCTTTCTCATTGTTTCTGGCAAGCTGGCTGTACCTTTCAAGTTTTAAAAATACGTCACAGGTTATTCTGAGTTACTCTCTATTAATATTTGAACTAACAGAAAAAATAAAAGGCAAGCATTTAAAAGCAAAGAAATAAAAATTCTTTACTCAGCACCTCACAATCCCATCTCATCTCAGACTGTACCCCCATCCCACCCTGTGATTCCCTGGTGCTTCCTGCTCATTTTCTCCATAGCCCTTATCAACACGCTAGATAAATGATTCTGCTGTCGTTAAGTCTTCACTCCTCTGACAGTCACTCACTGAGGGGGCGGGGTAGAATTCTGCCTGCTTTGTCCACTGCTATATTCCAACAAGTGGAATTGTGTGAGCACTGGTTGGAAGAGTAAATAAACAGTGAGGATTTATCAAAGACATATGCTTGACAATATTTTCCTGAAGACTTTAGAGACTGTGGTTTCAAACTTGCAGAGGCCACCTCTGGATTTCTTGGAACCACACCTATGTCTCATTATTTAACACCAATTCTCCCAAATAAACAACTTTCCGTTTCCTACTGAAGGTAGCATCCAATACAATGCATTTTCCAAGATGGAATGAATGTTTACTAAACAATAACTATGACTAGGACACTCTTTCTTGTTTGCTATATCCTTCCAAATACAAGGGGCTTATGCAGCCATCCAGAATTACCTACATGAATTACACTCCTTCTGGAGTATACAAAGTGACTGTTGACTGCCTAAGGGATCTCTTTCTCTTTGTCTTGGTGAAGAGGGAATCACAGGAACAGAACAGGGGAAGAGGGCTAATCTTTGTGCAGGTGGTCAAGCAGAAAGCTTTTGATAGGTCTTTCTAATCTAATCTATCTCCCACGAGCCTCCTGGACCAACAGGATAGAGCATCTCTGGAGGCAGAGAAATACGGTGGGAAATGTTAGTCCCTAACTTGTGGCTCCCCAGGCTGTGCCCGTTGAGTCCCTATCAAGGCCCAATTGAAATAGCCTGTCCTGTTCTTTCTTCCTTCTTTCCTCCCACCCTCCTGTCTTGCCTCCCTCCCTCCTTACCAATGATTTGGGGACCCCTTGGAGCTAGGGTTTTCAGTTTAACCCCAGGGTCATTTGGGAGCCACTGAGATCACCACGGTTTGCTGTCTTAACCCTTTAAAGGTGACACTGATAGTATCTTGCAGGCCAGAGTGTCCAAAATGGTTTAGTGAAAGCTGAGCTTCAGCTCCTGAGTCCTATTTTCAATCTTCATGCAGTTTTAAGATTTAGCCCAATTTCCAGACCTTCCCCTACCTGGGCTTGAAAATGGCTTTATCTCACACTTTGCGGCAGGAGGTAAGTAGGTTTCTATGTGAAAGTGATGGTGCCAAAGACATTTACGAACATTAAAAAATGTCTGAACATGGCTTCAAGCCACTCAGCCTATTTCTCATCCTGTGCTGTGCCTTGTGGAGCGTATGCAAGTTCAGAGCTCTCTTTGAAATCAGTGGCAGTTATGAGCTTGGAGCAACTCTGTGGGGCACTGAGCAATATAATAAATGAGCCTCTTTGAAGACCAACCATTGTAGTTGGGCTTTTTTATGCTTTCTGATACTGATTTCTCAGGGATGTTTGGTGGTGGGAGTGGCCCACCAACACAGGCCTTTGGTTTTCAACTTTGGGCCTGAAAGAGATAAGGGGGACAGGGAAATAAGTTCTCTTGTTGCTTTAGAAATTGGCCCAAACCCTTTTACTGTCCTTTTGATACCAACACCTGGGGTACACTGTACCACACCCACATGCCTTGAGCTAAACACCTTGAAAGCAGCCTTTCATCTGCATATACTCACTGGTCTATGGAGCAACAAACCAACAACAACAATAAGAAGAAAAACATACAAATGGTGAGACCCCATAGCACACTGATTTGTCTACCATGGGTTATATAGTTAGTCTAAAGCAAAGAAGACAATCTGTGATATTTTTCTTGTTTTTCTAATGACACTATAGGCCAAGGTGATATTCAGATACCAAGATGAAATTTTTTGGATATTCTTAGAGGACTAAAAAATTTTTTTGCTTTGCAATTTGACTGACTACTCCAAAATGACTAGTATATGTATCTCAAACAATTCAGTTAGACAGTATGTTAAAGTTGCCTTTTAAACATATTTAGGAAGACTGAATTATTTGTTACAATTTATCCAAGTACAAGTTTGAATGGCGACACAATGTAAGCTCCTTTACATTAGATGTCTCATTTAATCCTCAGTGCAGTCTGCTGAAGTAGGTATGATTATTTTTGTTGTTTTATAATTAAGGAAACTGAAACACCAAGAAGTAAAGAGGTTCAAGGTGAAGAGCTAATACTTGATAGATGCTGGATTTGAACCTAAGCATTCTGGCTTCGAGACTATGCTCTGGACCATCCCTAGCTTTATACCAGATAAACATGGAGCTCTTTATGAAAAATCAATTGTTTGTTGGCATTTGGATTTAAGGGAAAGAGTTCTTTGTGCTGTCATGAGTGGAACATGAATGGCTCAGAGGCCAATGCCTTTCTCAACACTCCCCACAATTCTAACAATGCTGACAGAGCTGGGCTGTTTCTCATTGGGTTCTTCCCCACAAGCAGAGGCCTAATGCCAAAATGTAATTTAGTAAAAGTAAGTAAAAGTAAAGGGGGCTGGAATAACACAGTTCAAGTATTTAGTTTGGATGGCTTACCTTGGTCTTGAGATATAATCTAAACTATCTGCTGAGATGGATGGACTTCATGTCCTTCAAGCAATCCTCCATGGAGCCTCCTTAGTTGTAAACATTCCTTGGGCACTGCTCTGCTGGAGGAAAAAGAAAAATCACAACCATATAGAATGGAGACCATAAATCTGTAGTGAAACTAATCTCAGTTGTGCCTTCAATGTTACTCGGCAGTCCTATTATACGTGTTTCTCCCATTTCCCTTAGCTGCTATTCCAAACCGTTACCACTCCTCAAAGCTTTCAATCTTCTCTCTCTGGGATGACCTGGCTTCTGAGTTAGGGGCTAGCACTTATCAAGAGTGACTTCTTTCCTGCTCCCATCCATGCGCCAACAAGTGCACTGGCATTTGTACCCATCCTATGCTTGTCCTCATCTTTAGCAAAAGACTGTCTTCCCATCCAAAGCAATTCCATATACTGGTGCTGGGGCAGTCATGCCGTCTTGCCTCCTTAGAAAATCTGCCTTATCAATATTGTCCTTTTTACCTCAGTGCTCCATTGGTTGTTCCCCTTGGTATAAAAATATATTTGTCCTTTTCACTTAAAAAACAAATGGTCTATTTACTTAACACCCCTATGCTTCTCTCTTTGACAGCTATTGTTTTATAAAATGCAACCTAGATTTATTCTCTGACTCTGACTCACCTATCCACTTTCTAACCCTTTCTAATTTGATTCAACCCATGTCACTGCATGGACTCTGTCCTGTTTCATGTCCTAATCCAACAGAATAAATATTTTTAGTTCTCATTTTATATGATTTGTCCAGCTGATTATTCTCCTGTTCTTGAAGTTCTAATTTTACTTTCCATGACATGACTCTTTTCCTGGCTGATCTCGACACTAGCTGCTCCTTTTCTTGCACCTTGATTGGCTTAAATTTATTTCTCTGCCCTCTTCTTAAATGTCAGTATCTTCTTTTTCCACATTTATCACTTTGAGGGGATGGGAGGGAATCTTGCCCATACTAATTTACATTTAAATCTCTATCCTGAGCCACAGTCCATAGCTCTCCAATTGATTTCTAAATAGCTTCACCTGGACAGCCAGACTGTACAGACTTAGTAAGACTAGAATTAGACATTTCCTCTCAGCTTCTGAGTCTGTACCAGTTACTCTCTCCTTCCTATAGTCTTTATTTTCATGAATAGTTGGAACCTTCACCCAGTTTCCCAAGCGAAATGTCTGGGAGCCTTTGACTCCTTCCTCACATTCCAAACATCATAAACGATTTATTCCTCTCTGCATTTATTTATCTCTCACAGCGACGGGGGCCACTATTCCATTTGCTTGGGCCCATCGACTCCTTCAGTTACTGTAACACAATCCTTGCCACTGGCTTGAGGAATTCCCTTTTCCAATTGCCTTTGCATAGCAGGCCCAGAGTTCAAATGCAAAAATTTGAGTATGTCCCTCCTTTGCTTAAAACTGATGACTGATCTCATGACTCACAGAATAAATTTAAAATCTTTTGTCTGCTTGGAAAATACCTATTCATGTTTCTTCTTCCTCTGGGGAGTTTTCCAGGACAGATTTAAATGTGTTATCCTAATCTGCCACTCAGTGTGCTGGATCATCCAATTTAATAAATATCTTTGTATTTGTTCATTTGTAAGTGATTCTCCAGTTGTTTAAGTGCCTTGAGACAGGACCTTGCATTCTTAACATGTGGTGTATCAGTAGGCACTCAATAAACATTTAGTGGCTGAAGGAGATATATACATTTCAAAAAGTATTATCACTGCAGTCAGTGTGAAAATTTTTGCCAAGGGAATCTCAAAGCATGCTGCCAAAATGAAGATCAGGAGTGCCCATTTGATTACATAGATAACTTTTGAGGCATAATTTCTGATATAATAAAATATGTCTTCCATACCACTACTGGGACATGTATACATTTTTAAGAACTCCTGATCATGGTCGTGATTGCTTTAATGTTCTTGATCAATAGAATCTAACTATTCCAATGAATTGTTAAAGCAGGTATTAGGAAGAGGTGAGCTCACTGTATACACTCAGGGTTTAGTATTTCTGATAGTAGATCCCTCAGCTCCCAAGATTTTTTGATTGTTCATCTGAGACCCATCATATAACAAGATCAAGGGTACACAGTGTCCTTTAAACTATTTTCTACCTGGTCTCAGAGTATAGGGACAGGAAACACTTGGTGGCATTTTGTTTTTCAAGATTTATTATACTGTTCTATGAACTTTCTCATTCATTTCTCTCAATCCAACAAGTGAAAAATATAGTAAATACTTCCTCATATAATGTTCTTGCACAGATTTTATACACACACACACACACACACACACACATGCATACATACATATGCACTGAGCAATCAAAACTATGGAGATTTACTGGAAATGTAGAACTAAGGGATGATTTGTATTACCTGTTATTTTGAACAAGTACCTTGGAGGCAGATGAAACTGGCACTGATACCCACTTATAAACTGGGTAAGCAGAGGCAAATCTTTTATTCTCCCTGTCTCTCAGTCCTTATGGAGATACCATTCATATTTTTTGTTCCTTTAATCAATATACAATGAACACACTACTAAAGTTTCACTGACTAATATCTTCATCCTTGCCACATTCTCTTAAATTGATTTAATGGGCTTTTTCGGGTCCTGCTTCCAAGATGACCAAGAAAAGGAGGAATAATGGTCGTGCCAAGAAGGGCCGTGGCCACGTGCAGCCCATTTGCTGCACCAACTGCAACTGCGCCCACTGCGTGCCCAAGGACAAGGCCATCAAGAAGTTCGTCATCCGGAACATCGTGGAGGCCGCGGCCGTCAGGGACATCTTGGAGGCTAGCGTGTTCGACGCCTATGTGCTTCCCAAGCTGTATGTGAAACTGCATTATTGCGTGAGTTGTGCTATTCACAGCCAGGTGGTCAGGAATCGTTCTCGTGAAGCTCGGAAGGATAGAACACCCCCACCCTGATTTAGGTCTGCGGGTGCTGCCCCACGACCTCCTCCAAAGCCCATGTAAAGAAGCTAGAGTAAAGCCATGTAACGACTGAAGGACAACTCTGTGGAGAAATAAAATGGAAATTGTACTTTAAAAAAAAATTGATTTAATGGTGGATAAAGCTAACCTTAGAACATAATTTTATCCGTTTGATCTTTGACTTGGCCTAAACCTTCATCAAAATTTGTATTTTTGTGTTGACCTGTATTTTAATTATTAAATTAATTCCCCTCCCTTTTTTAACCCTTGAAAAAAAATCAAGTTATTCATTTTGAATCAAAAATACAAGAGAGAAAGAAAGAATATCAATCATGGGATTAAAAAATGCAAGTGGCAGAGAGGAAAAAAAACCAGACTGTCAATGGCTCAAAGTGAGATCATACATTATGGTAACTGCTGCTTATTAGTCAAGTCCAAAAATTTAAAAAATATGCTCACACTTCCAGCTCCTTAGTGCTATGAAGGATCAGCTCTACAACTGGTATAAGGTATGTCTCTTTTATCTGTTTCACAAGGTTGTTAGAAGAATTAAATGGAGGAACATATATGAAAGTAATTTACAAATTATTTGTAATTGAAAGTAATTTACAAGTTCTCCATAAATGTTTAGTATTAACAGAGTGTAATTTCTCAGGGGCTATCAACTTGTGGGGGACTAATTTCCATTGTGGCTATGTGGGCTTTCATCCAGTGAACTCCAGGCACAGTGGCCTGGATCACTACTGCAGAATGTGCCCCTGTAAGATACAAAATATGTCACCTGCAGAGTATTTTATTTGCTTTAAAGGCCAAGGATCTTTTCCTTATTTAAAAAAATGCAAAAGACTGTGTTTTTGAAACAATAAGTGGCACTGACATCTCTGAAGATTGAAAGCACTATTGTCTCATTTTAAGCACCCCCTTATTATTAGGCTAGGTTGTTGTTGGCAGGAATGAATAATTAGGTAACTCTTTGTGGGCACATTTTATTCAGGTCCCAAGGGGAACGTACGATTGTAACATCTCCTTGGATTATTTCACAAACATATGGCAAATGAAGCACCTGAGCCAGATGTACAAGCATATTATAGTAGGTCTGTTTTAACTTAAAACTGTGAAATACATCAGATGGTGAAGTTATTTTGGTGGTGAACATCCATCATGGAAATAGCATAGAAGCATCTTTTCTTTATTGTCCATTCTACTTGGACTGGAAATAATCAAGAACAAAATAGCTGGGAAATCATCACTTGGAATAGAAGATTCCAGGTAAAGTTCAAGACCTAATGAAATAAATGGTCTGGATATACACATAGTTTTATAATGCCTGTTACCAATAGTTTCTGCTGGCAGGCCTGGCATCTCAACTAAAACCATGATTTTCAATTCTCTTTTTCCATTTTGTGTTTTCACTTCTCTGGAAATGCAAATGGGCAATTTAATATGGAATTTTTTAATAATGAGAATATAGTCTCCACTGATTAAGTAGGAGATTTTGTGATTTTTTTTGGTGTTTCTTTTATTTATTATTACACCAACTCTGCTGGTTTTATCTTACTAGAGAGTCCTCTGGTATGGGCTTCTTGGAATCAGAGTAACCTAGGTAGAAATGTCCATCCCACTTGCTAGTGGGAATGTCATATTTTGCAATGATGGGATAATTTTTAATCTGCATTACTTAAGTTTCAGAATTAGAAGGTATAAATGCCATTGCACTCCCAAGGCTCAGTGTTATGCTGTCTGAGAAGAAAGCCAGGATACACAGGCACCAGTGACTATAATTCCCCTTTAGGACATACGTGCAAATTCCAGTAACATTCCTAAGTGTTCTGCATGGGTGCTGGGAGGAGGTGGATCAAGTCACAATGGAATCTCTTACTTTACCTACTTAAAAATACAAAAGGAACTTCCATCACATTCTCAAGCTCTTCCACCGAAAGAGAGAGACACGATCCTGTGAGTATGTGAACAGTATGGTGGCGGCTGCACCAGGGAAAAGGTACTTACTTTTTATAGCTCATGTGGCATAGAGTGGAGATGCTGGGGTTGAATTATTATGGTTGGCAAATGTTGCAGCTGACAATAGAGGTCCACAGAGTCTTCGATATTCTGCCTTTGTGTTGCATCAAAATAAAGAAACAAAATATTTATGAACTTAATTCTGCCTCTCAATTCCTTCTGCCTTTGAAATAGCAATTCTCTGCATGATGATATGTATAGATGTGCAGTTCAGATGTGTTCCTAGCCAATGAGATACTCCATAAATGTGGTGCACCTGTGCTTTCTTGGTCACCCTGCTGTCCCTGGTGTGCCTTAAAAGCTCTCTCTCCAAAATAAGGGTATAGAGGAGGCGGTGCTGGGGGGGTGAGGGGGATCTCCCTTCTCCTCTTTCTGATTTCTTCTCATTTAGAAAGCCTCAGAACATAGATTTAATTTCAGGTTACGATGTCAGGTTTATCTCAGCCCAGAGGTGTTGACAAATCTCTTCCTAGGGCCATGGTGGCCCCGAATGACCTCATATTCTATCTATCTCACAGGGATGTAGCTCTAGTTATAATAACACACTTCTAATATCATAGAACTGCTAAGGTCGAGGCCTCTGAGCCTCACAGTATGAGGCAAACAACTACGCAAAACTGCACCACGCCGAGGCCCCTCTCTTCTGGTCCACTGGGGACACTGGTGTATTCATGGCCTTCAACCTGAGTGCTCTGATTAGCCTGAGAAATGGACTTTTAGTGTTGGGAGAAACCACAGAAAGGGTAACAAAACAACTGGCAATGAAAGTAGACAACAAAACAGAAATACTGATTCACTGCCCTTACCTTCACTTCCCCCCTGAAGATTTAAACTTCTGATGGTAAAAGCAATAACGTTCTGACCTTAAGGGGCGGAGGCTCTGTCGCCACTGGTTGTTTAAAGAATCATTCTTCACAGCACCAGTACCTCTGGCCCCCGCCGCACGGCTGGCCGAGGCAGAAGCAACCACAAAAACTGGAGTTCAGTCATACTGGCATCAGATTCTGCAAAGGGGAGGGCAGGGAGAGAGGGAGTCTATTGGCCTAAAAAGCTGAAACATCTGCTGGAGTTATTAACAGCTTTTTGGCTGAGTTCAGCAGCAGGGCACCTTGTGGTTGATAGATTCTTCTCTCAGCAATTCAAAACAATGCAGTTAAAGCAAATTTCTCATTTTCAGAGCACAGCTTAATGAGCCATACAGTATTTTAAAAATAGTCACACTTAAAATGGTCAATAGCAATGACTGCAATCAGTGGTTACCTTCAGGACTCCATTGCGTTGTTAACTTTGCCAGGGTGATTGCATAACATGGATTTTTCAAAAAATCACGTAGCTCATGGTTAACTTGCTTTGTAGGAATTTACATGATTTACAAAATTTAGGCAGATTATCCTAGGGTGTAAATATTAGTGAACTTGAGCAAAACCACTTAGAGGCACATGGCTCTCCTTGCTCAAAGAGTGCATTAAACCACTCTCAGCTGAGAAGTCCATTTCCCAGAAAGGTTCCAAGGGGTCAAATTTTGAAGATGAAGTGAAATTAAACTTGCAGCAACAGTCTGATATGGAAGAGGGCTGGGTTGGAAGCCAGGGGCCCAGGGTACTCACTGGCTTAGTACTAACAGGTTATGTGAGTCTGTGGGGATCGCTAATCTTAATTCTGCCTTAATTTCTCCCTGGATAAAACGATTGGGTCTCTCCGAGTGCTTCCATCCAGTTCTGCCATCCTGGGAGCTGTGGAGTTCAAATCCAATTTTAAAATGTTCCTCTTACGAAAGCCATAAATTGTAACCAAGTTGAAATGGCTCACCAAGGCCTTTCTGCATGAGCACACGACAGTAGGCGTGGTGTTTGGGTGGGGGCACCACACCACAAACTGCAAAGCTTTGTCAGTCATTTTAAGTGAACAGACCATATGCTGTAACAGACGAGGCAGAGTACAACCAGCCCCAGCTGATTTCCTAGCCTGTTAGTTTATCTGGCCAGATGACAGTGTCCAGCCCAGGAGAGGGTTGCACACAGCTCTGCACCCCACTGATCCAGCAGGCCAACTCTGGCAGAAGGAAGGGGGTGGTTGAGGGAGAGAGAGGCTGACCAGTGGTTGGCCAACATCTGTGATGGAGCTGAATTCAAGCCCATTCTGCTTTCATCACGCGCCCTGTGTCCAGCACAAGGGAGGAGAGGCAGAATTTGCCAAGTCACCATTTCCTCAGGCATACTGATGATCTGACCCGGAATTGAAGAGGGAGACTGAAAGAAAACTGCACCCCACTTCCTGCATTCCAATCCAGGAATCCCTAGAGACAGAGACAGAATTTTAACCTGTTAAAAAAATGTCCTGGTTTGTTCTGATACACATATACCCTGTTAGGCAAAGTAGTATGAATTTGGGGCTGCCTCTGGGCTCTGTAATCAAATGTCTTCTATTGTGGAGGCAAAGGGGGCATGATCAAATTGATTTCTGTGTCTCCTACTTCAGTAAGGGCCTCAGGTTTCAGTCAGAACTGCTGGGAGCATTGCACAAATAACATGAGGACAAACAAATCAAAGCCTTTTCACTTTGACCAGAGGGTTTGTATGGTGTGGTCCCCAATCCTTGAATGAAATTAAAGGAGAATATACACAATGCCCAGGGCCCTGTGTCCTGCAGGTGGAGGAGGGTGTCCTCAAATGCCACACTGCAGAACCCACTTGGGGTGTTCCAGACGTGACTTTGAGACGGATCAGTAGATCTATAAAAGGAAGCTCCAAAAGCAAATGACCAACAAAATACAACACAAACAAGCCATAGATTCTGACAACATAGTGGTATTTACCAGAGTGGAGGGGCAAGGGAGCTGGAAGGATGGGTAGAGAGCACCAATTTTTTTTTTGATTGAGATAACAATGGTTTACAACACTGTATGTAATCAGAGGTCTAGACTGACATTACACCCACCACCAAGGCACCTAAAATTCTCCATTGAGGGGGTCAATTTGATAGTGGTGAATGGTACTAGAACTTCTGTGGTGGGTGTGGAGTCTCTCTCTCTCTCTCTCTCTCTCTCTCACACACACACACACACACACACACACACATCAAGGTGTGAAACTGTACTCGAGAAATATAGTACTGTAAACCAAGGATACATCAACTAAAAAACAAATCTATATCAAGCAAACAACCAAGAAACAAAAAGGAAAGCTGCAGAGACCTAGGAGATTCTTCTGATGACAGTTTAGGCCTTTGTTGTCATTCAGAACCCAGAGATGCTATGCCTTGTCCCACCAGGAATCATGAGTCAACATGCTGTTCTGAGAACTGCTGTTACCCCGAGGGGCTCACCTGTTGCTGAACTGTCAGTCCCTGGAATCCTCTCTAATGTGTTACAACAGCTTGGGGGGACAGCAATCCCAAGGTTGACCACCAGCTTCTTATGAGGGCATTTTATGTGTACCTGTGGTTCTGTGGCACATGTGCCTCTTATCCCATGTTCCTGTGTTATATGGACATTGCCATCTTGTGCAATGATAAGGGAAACACTGTGGGTCTGATATGGGGGAAACTGGCCCAGGAAGTCCTACATAAGCAAAACATATCTCCTATGAGCTCCCATGGGAGTCATACCTGAATTCTTCTAGAGAGAGGCTAAAAAGTAGGCTCTGCTGAAAAGACAGCAATCACAATTTCAGTGGCAAAGGGACACCCAGCTCTTGAATCCATTGTCACTGGTATTAGGGCCGCAGACTGCTCTGAGTCTGGCACATTCCATGCTGCCCATTCACAAGTTCCCTTCTGAAGTCTGGGGACTCAGGCTGCTCCTGGAGACGACTGCAGCTTCCACCCCGTGGACAGCTGAGTGGAGAGCCACAGCCACAGGCACTGTCACAGACAAGGGGTGACTTTAAGGTGGCCTTTCACAGGCTTTAGAAGAGAACGCTGAAATAAGGTTGATGTGAAATGAATATAAATGTATTACTCCCCTCCCCCACAAATCCATGCTAAATTCACATGTGGACATGTTCTCACATGTTGAGTCACTGAGAGCATGATGATGATTTGCTGGAAATATGTGTGTTGTGTATGTGTGTGTTAAAACACAACATCACCTGTCATGTCAGGGCATGAATGAGACCAAGTAACAAACTTTTTTGTATTACTGAATAAAATGTGATAGTGCCCTACATGAACTTCTCCCTATTTAACAACTGTCATACTAAAATATAATTTTAATTCTGACTCAAAGGGCATGTGTACTGTTTGGTGAAATTAAAAAATGGAAATTAGGAAATTGTGGACTATGTTTATTTTGGCCAAAAAATCTAACATCAATTTTGAGTAAGTTTCCCATCTATATATAATAATCTGTCTTTTTCCGAAGTACGGCTAAGCGTAGTTACACTTACTGTTAAAAATACAAGATATTATACTCTTGTGAGTGAGTGTTAACCAGAGGGGAGGGGGAAGGGAGCTGGAGTATGAACATTTTGGTATTTAATAATAATTGATTTACAACTTATCAAGACGAATAGTTCTTCTATAATCTCAATAGATCTTGTAATGATTTGTTACTTAGATGGAGGATATTTCTTTCTTTTTTTTTTCATTGAGGAAACACTGGTTTACAAATCTCTATATGACTCAGGTGTGTGTTACCACACCACACCCACTACCAGGTACCTCCAGTCTTTCACCACAGTCCATTGCACCCCCCCTCCACGCTCTGCTCTCAACCCTCCCTCTCCCCCTCTACTAGCCTCAATTCTCCAGACTGCATGAGAAATATTTCTTAGGGCTGCTATGTAGATGAAAGATAAAGGAGATAGTGCAATCTTGGTGTTCCACAACAAAGTAACTATATCCTCACAGCATTCCAAAAGATAATAGGGACCTTCTGGTCTAATTTCATTGTTAAATGGAGAGACAGGCTTAGAGGGGGTAAATTTCATGTCCAAGGTTACCTAGTGAGGTTTCTTTACAACACATTCCATGTCTCAGTATAGTTTTAATGACAAAACCAGACTCCTTTATATGTTATCAAGGAAAGGGCAAGTAATCCTAAAACAGGATTCTAATGCACATTATCTGTTTGTCTCTCTTTCATATATCTTCCTTCTCCAAGCATGAGTGTGCGCACGCACACACACACACACACACACACCAGCTTTTAGAGAAGAAATGTCTATCCTTTGTTCAAAAAGAGGAAATTTTGCCCCTACAACCTTCCAGTGGAAAGTCTGTATTGACAGCCAACAATGACCTTTATCAATCCACCAATACATAAATACATATTTTGATGTACTGAAATACATAAGAATATAAGTTCATGATAACTAAAGAAAGGGGGCTCTCAATATAGTTGAGTATTCTTTATGTTACAGACACTTGATAAGTGGTTTTTTAAAGCATGTGATTTATTTTAATTATCTCACTTCTGTATGATAGGTACCCTTTTATAGCAGACACTGGGGGCCAGAGAAGGAAAATAGATTGCTTGTTGTGCCATTACTACCTGTTAGAGAGAGACTTTATGCCCAAGCTTCCATAACTTGACTTCGTCATTTACCATAGGTACAACACATCTGCAGAAGGATATATGTTCAGAAGAACATACATAGTAAATTTTGGGCATAGTAGTAACACCTATCTAGAGAATTCAGTTATCACTGGATATCCCTGGATGAATCAATGCTGAAATCCACTCATATTAGATTGATTCCATTGAGAAAATGGGATGAAATAAGTGTTAAGGAATAGGTGGGTTTTGGCAGGCAGAAGATAACAGGGAAGGACAGTTTACTTTGGGGAAATACATCCCAGTATGTAATACACAGCAAAGAAGCATGAGTATGTCATCTTGGCTAAAAAGGAAGGTTCCCTTTGGGAAGTCATGACACAAGGCCAGAAAGGAAACTTGGATTTGGACTCTGATAAAGCCAATGCTAGGGTCAAGGGTTTGGATTTAATACTTTGGGCAATAGTGGACTGTAAAAAGTTACTTGGAGATAGATTAGAGATCAGAGAAAGGAGACAGGAAGAGAATCTCAGATTTTACTGAGAAGAGGTCTAGGGAAGAGGTACTTCTGGTGGTGATACAATGAAAATAGATTTAAAGGAATTTATAGGTTACAATCAGCATTGTTCCAAAGAGATGTGATTGATTGTAAATCAACCCGGGCATCATTCTAAATGGAAGAACCTGGAATAATAATGATTGTTCAAATTATTTTGCTTTGATTAATTTGTTGAAAGTTCATTTGTTGAATGCCTACTGTGTACTTGGCACAATTTTGTTCCCTGGAGATAGAGTAAGTAAACCAGATAGCCATACTCTGTGATGCTAGGGAACTTACATTCTAGTGGATAACCTGGGAACTGAAGCTTAGGTTGACAGAAGTGGGGAGGTCATATATGAGAGAACTGGTTTTGTTAAGAAGACAGTGTGTTGGAGGTGAGATTAGGTTAAAATGTAAATTCAGCAGGTGATGATAAAATGTGACATCTCAGTAAATTAGAGCTGGAAAAAGAAATTAGAAAGCTCCATAGGAGAATAACAAGGTATCAAATCCTTTCCAAATTATAAATTGATACCTTTATAACCCCCACTTACATGCTCCCACAGTCTGCCTTTCTTATTAGATTTTCCATCTCCTGAACCCACATTTCTTTAGTGCATTTTTGGGTGTCATTAAATTTTTGTCTATCATGAAATGTAAGGTTTGAATAATTCCATTCATTTGTAGCACAAGACGATATCCACTATATCTGACTGTCTCAGATGAGTTATGAAATATTTTTATTCCATGGAATTCTTTAGGGTAGTTCTCAAAATTTAAGGTATGCACAAATCACTTGAGTATCAGGTTACAGTGCAGTTTCTGGTTCCTTATATTTGGTATGGGACCTGTAAATTTGCATTTTTAAGTTCCCAAGTGCTGCTGTTTTTACTGGTCCTCCTTCCAACTTTGAGGTTTGGCATCATTACATTAGTAAATCTCTTATTGTCCTCTGCCATTGATGGTACTGAAAACAACTCTTTTTTGTCTGGTAGGTATAAACAGGTTAAGAAAGGTAATTAAAACACTGGAACTTAAACTGTGTCAAAGAATGCACAGATTTTGTTATGTAGCCAAGAATATGCAATCAGTGATCCAAAAGGACAGACATATAGGAAGTAACTTCCAGATTAGGTGGTCCAAGCAAGTATTACAGAAATGGATGTCTTTGGACTCAGACAGGATCATGGCATGCAAAGTAAGAGAAAAAAGTTCAGGGCTAAAAAATGACATCAATACCACATTATTTTGATTATTACAGATTTGAAACACATTTTGACATCTTAAGGCAAAATGCCTCTCATGATTCTCATCTCTTACATTATTTTGTTTGTTGTTTCATTTTAATTGTATGTGAATATTAGGCCATAAAGTCTCAAAAACATATTAATTGAATTTTATTAAATTTAAGGATTTAAGGAGGCATTAACATTCCTCTACTGTTTAAGTCTTCCTGTTGCTATGTTTTTCCTTTTATTGCAGTCAATATGCTCCTCCAGAAAAGTTTATAGTCTTCTGGAAATCATTTATTTTTTGGGAAGGGTTTATTTCTTAGCTATTATATGTATTTTTTGGTGACTCATTAATGATTTTGCATGCCCACTGTTACCTTCAGTTTTGGGAGAAATAACCGTCAGTTAGGACATCTCTGCTTATCAGCTTACTGCAAAGCTTATTTCCTTATACAGCTTATTTCCCTATTATATTTTCTAATCAACAACTGTTGATACATAGGACAAACTTTTTACATATGCACATTCAATGTGCATACTTATTTCATATATCAGTTTACTAAAATTTATTAATTTTAAATGTTTGAGTTTTTAATATAATCATATTATCCCAAGATAATGATAATCATGTTTTATTTTGCACTTCATTTATTTTTCTTACCTTATTGTATTGACCAGAACATCAAAAATTATTTTATCATAATTTTAATGGACTACTTTTATTTTTTGTTTTGTTTTATGTGGTTATATATCTAAGTGAATGTTATTAAATCATGATTCTTAAGTGTTTTCTGTCAAAATTAATTTGCTATCTGTATTTAATTTTAATATGAAACAATAATTCTAGCTTACCATTAGCTCTTAGTGATTCAATTTTCAAGTCTTGAGTTCTCCGAGTTTTGTTTCCTGTATTGAAAAATTCAAAGCAAACATAGGCGGCACTTTTACTTTAGCCCTTGATTTCTGAGACTCTTATGTACATAAAAAATGTGTTTAGTTAAAAAATTATTGGGTTAAACTTTTTGATAAAAATATTTAAATAAATATGCTCCATTAATCCTATCCTTCAGAGTAGTCTGAGACAAATGAGTTTGTTCCTTTGTAGGATAATCATTTCACTCCCCGAATGAATGACTTATAGATTCAATGCCAACTCTCTCTGGTTCCAGATCAAAATGTATCCAGAAAGTGACACATTCACTCAACAGTGGTTATGCTCTCAGGCCTTGGGAATTTCTAGGGAGATGGGCATGGTGATATGTTGCATTATCCATGCAGCTCTTGCTTTTCCCATGCATGCTTTCATGAAAGTGTGTTTATAGAAACTAATGGGAAGCTAAATGTCTGCCTAGAAGTAGGCAAGATAAAGGGAAAATGCACAATCTGAGTTGCATCTTGAGGTATGATGAGTTTGCCAGGCCAAGGAACGGCAAATGAGAACAATTTACTCAAACAGCATGTGTGCATAGCAAAGATGAAAAAATAGGAAATGTCACATAGATAAACCAGGGTGTGCAGGGAGGGAACAGCAGGACCTGAGACTTCAGGTAGCATGGGGCCAGTTGGAGCAACACCTTAAGAAAAGTGAGTGTTAGTCTGAAGGCAATACATTAACAAAGGAGAAGTTATTCGAAGGGAAAGCATTATCAGACCTGTGCTTCACACTTACTATGTTAGTGGTCAGCATGGAATTTAAGAGCAGGCCATTTGGAAGCCTAAATGACAGGTGAAAGTCTGGAAATTGGCAGTGGAAATGGATTAGGGAGTAATGAAGGGTATGTTTTGGGGTTTGAATTGTCAAAAGATGTAAGAGATGTGGAAACAGAGTGGGAGTTAGGAGCCAAGATAACTCCCAGAGTATGAAGAAGCTATCTAGGAGGAAGATGTAAAGAGAGTTTGGAGGATAGGAGAAAGCACTGAGACTGTGATATAAAACTGGTTTAAAAAAGTGGGAAACGGTGAGGTTATTCAGAGAGCAAGGATGAAAAGGGGAGCAAGAGGTGAAAGTTGAGGTCAATGCCACAGACTGGATAGGTCAAAACCCAAAAACAGCTATAGAATTTGCAAATTAAGAAGTTACTAATGACCACTGCTTGAGGAGTACCCATTGAGCTTCCTTTATATCCTAAATATTTAACACTTTCCAACTTCATTGACAGGGAAAACCAGAATTTCACTGAAATTAGCAACTTAGAATTGAAAGATATCTTGAGTCAATTTATCTAAATTGCTCTGCAAAGGTATAATCCCTATTTGGAATCCCTGACACATTTCCAGTGGCAGTAAATTGCTATTTTAGAAGAAAGTTAATCATTTGCTGGACATACTATACCCAATAGCATGCTTCTGATAGTTCAGCTGGGATGCTTTTAGCTGCAAGTAATAGATGAGTCAGTTCAAAATAGTTTAAACAAAGATGAAAATATATTACCTAATAACAAGTGCTGAGTTAGGCACATTCTAAAGTTTGTAAAGCCAGTGTTTTGACACATGCCAAAGACTCAGGATTATTCTTTTTACTCTGCTATCCTCAGTGAATCAGCTAGTGCCCCTCATTGTCATTGTCACAAGATGGCTGACATTATGGGCATCTCACACAATCATCAGTCATCTGGTGGAAGAAAACAGACTATGTCCTGTTTGGCTCATTTTTTTTTTTTTAAATCAGAGAGTAGATATTTTTCAAAGGCCCTCAGGAGACTTTGGTATAGCCTTGTGGCAATGAGCATGGCCAATGAGCTATGTCTCCCAAGTTTTTATTCTAATCCTATTTTAGTCTCTCTAGCTCTTTAATTTCCTCAGCTGAAAAACCTAGTAGTTATTCAACCTATCTCATAGTGTTACTGTTAAAAGTAGCATTCCAACTCAAGTTCAGAATTGTAATATGTAAAGCACTTGTAAAGATGCCTGGTATATAGTAAGTCCTCCAAAATAGTTCAATTATCAGTATTCAACAATCCTAACTGAGTTGCCCTTAAGAAGTTATTGGCAAAGGGAATGAGGTTACTTGAAAATGCAATATTTTTCCTTCAAATGGGGGGCTAAGGATGTGGATCTATATATGAATATCTGAATAAAACTTTGGCTCTGTTAAGAGGGAAGGATAAGGTTAGAAGATTCTTAGGAGGCAATGAATATTGTTGATCGCACAATACACAACTTGACATTTGTTTTCATTCCATTCATTATCAGTTTGCAGACCGTGGCAGTGTTGGGAGAAGAAAATGGGAATTGAGACAATATTATGGTTAACATGCACATTGATAATATACAAATTTTAAGTAGACTTATGCCTGAATCCTAAATGAAATCTGAAAATGTATTTAAAATAACAATTAGTTATCATCTCAAACATGAGCTGAAAAATCTTGTGTCTCGACTTTGTAAAGCTTTTTCAGCCTACCTTTTCTCCCTTCTACCCAGGATGGGTGAAGTATAGGTATTACCACATTGCAGAAGATAAAATTGAAAGTCTAAGAGAATGAGGTGGAACTTGGGATACAGGGCACGAAACAGAAGAATTCAACTCAAATTCAGATCACCCATTTCTTAGTAAGGAGTCTTTCTTCTTTACCACAGTGCCTTTCCTATAAAAATAAAGACATCCTGAAGTGTTTTCTTCAACCATCATTAGCTCCACTCTTAGAGCCAAGAATTAAATACAATGTGCCAAGTATATGCCAGGATATGCGAGCACATAGCTGACCATGGCATCTTAGCACCATTCATTCAGAGAAGAGAACACATACATTTACATGTCACTCTTCTGTGGAAGGATTATCTGGAGTCTTTTATTCTTATGAACATTCTTTCTTCAAGTGCCCAGTTTTAATTGCTAACTCCTATTAAAAAAATTGCCACTGGACTATTAGGAAAAGTGATTGCAGAGAATATGATGTATGAGAAGCCTTTTTACAAAAAGGACTATCACTTAAGAAAGGAGTTTCATTCCAGAAAGGTAAAATTTGGATAAATCTTCAGTAAGAACCATGTAAAATTGCCAGGAACTTACATTTCTTCTTTAAAAAAAAATCATCATCAATAGAATGGGGTAAATTAATGACCTTTTAAAAAGTCAGCACTTTCATAGAAAGTATTTGGCGTGTTTTATAAGTCTGCTGTAGTCATTGTTATTTACATCATGATGTGCTCAATGTTTCTGCCAGAAACTCCAGCTGGGGCCCCTGCCCTCTGGACATCTGGTTAAATGCTTTTGCACCCCTTTTTCTAGAAGCCTTCCCTGGGATAAGTACATGTTTCTAGGGCTTACTCTTTTACTATTTTCTTTCCCTTTGCATTCTTAGATCCTGGTATGATACTGAGGGTTTGCTCTACATTAATTAGGTATGCGACCTCAGTAATTTATATACTTTAGGTAGTTTATGATATCAATATATCTCACTTGCTTGAAACTTTTCATGATTTATATAACCCTACTGTGGACTGGATGTGGAAGTTCACAGGGTAAGTCATATTGAGAATCATGTAGATTTCCACTGTCATGACAATCTCTGCCTGGAATAAGTGGAATATTACTCCTCCATTTTTCAAATAGATTAGATCCTCTTCACCTGAAGATTTCATATTCTCACTTTGTGTCCCCAGGCACTTGTTAGGAAATTTTCTCTTACTTTTCTTTTGCTGGTATCAATTATAAGCATAGAAGAGTATTTCCCATTTCTTTACATTTGTAATTCTCCTCGTCCAATGTCTGAACCATAGTGTGTGTGTGTGATGTTATTATATATAATATATGAGATGTTATTAAATACTTTTCCTGACTTTTCCCCTCTTTGTTTTCCCACGTGAAATCATAAATTAGATCAGATGTTGGCAAATTTCAAACTGAAGGCCAAATCCAGCCTGGTTTCACACTCACCATGACAGAGGAAGGGAGTAGTTGTGAGAGAGTGTCTACAAGGCTGAGGATTTACAAGGCTGAAGTATTTACAATCAGCCCTCCATTCAGAAAGTTTGCAGTGATTTAGCAAATTCTCTTGAAAATACTTCGCATGTTCTTGGGGCTTTGCTATTCACAGCACTGGCACACACACCTTATTTTCTTGATGCTCCAGCACCTCTGAAACGCCCATTCCCCAAATTTTACAGATGAGAGAATTAGGATGTGAGTAGCCCAAGATCACAGATGTAGGGCATGACAGAGTTGGGATGAAAACAATTTGTCTGTATAGTCCAGATGACATCCTTTGGAGAGGTAAGAGGTTTTGATCTGCCATTGAAAGTGGAGAGACCCATTTATCTTGCAACTTCTTGGGTGGAGGAGGGGTATTTTGTCCCTATTCCATTCACTTCTGAATTCCTGAGGTGAGAGTGCCAACTCAGATCCCCTCCCCAAATCAGCCAGGGGGTAGAATGCTAAAATGGAGATAAAACAACTACAGATTGGTTTTTCAACTCTGTATCATCTGGCGTTAGTACTGGAAGGCAAGGAAATGCCTGAGTCCAAGAGCTAGCCATGGATGCACAGGCACCTCAGTGCACAGCTGCTGCTCTGGCTGGGTTTTGCCCCCTGGTTGGGATTGTTGGCTTGACTTTCCCACTCTGAATTCAGTGCTCTTTCCACTATGTTAACAGACTGCTGAATAATAATAGCACAAACGAATGATTATGATTTTATTAAGAAAATACAAAAGAAGAGATAAAATTTTGTATTTGTTTCCCAACATGGTCATAGTCAATTCCTTTCCTCATTGTGGGTGCATTCTGTTTTCACATTCACTGGGCAGTAGACTCTAATTTCTCCCTCCTTTGAATCTGGGGGATCTTAGGGACAAGCTTTTTGTTTATTTTTTATTTAATATATATTTTACATCATTCTTCATTTTTGTACAATGTATGCTTTCTCCTCTCAGGTGTAGTTCCCATATAATTTCCACCACCAATTCACGCATGCACCATCACTATAGTCCCTTGCACTATTCCCTCCCCTGTTTTGATCCCTCTTCCTCCCCCTCCCCTGCAAAATGTCTCTGATTTACAGTTGCTTGTTAATTTTGTTTTTTAACTTATTATAAATTTCCCCCCTAATTCTTTCTTTGGTTCCCCTACATTCCTCCTATAAGTAAAACCACCAGATATTTTTTTCTTTCTGGCTTAGTTCACTGAGCATAATCCCTTCCAGCTCTATCCATATTACTGTGAATGGCATGCATTTATCTTTTTTGATTGCTGAGTAATATTCCATTATGTATATGTACCACATCTTCTTGATGCAGTCATCTATTTTTGGGTATTTGGGTTGTTTCCATAGCTTACCTATTGTAAATAGTGCTGCAATAAATATAGGGTAGATTCCTTCCTAGGGTAGATTCCTAGGAATGAAATTGCTGAATCATAAGGAAGCTCCATTTTTAGCAATTTGAGGAACCTCCACACAGCTTTCCAGAGTGGTTGGACCAGTTTGCATTCCCACCAACAGTGTAGGAGAGTTCCTTTTTCTCCACATCCTCGCCAACATTTGTTGTTTCCTGTTTTTTTTTTTTTGTTGTTTTTGTTTTTAATATGAGCCATTCTCACTGGTGTAGGGTGGTATCTCATTGTGGTTTTGGTCTGCATTTCCCTGATTATAAGGGATGTTGAACATTTTTTCACATACCTGTTGGTCATTTGCATTTCCTCTTTGGATTGTGTCTTTTTAGCACTTCTGCCCATTTTTTTTTTAAAGATTTATTTATTTATTTATACAAGCACTGGGCACAGTCAGAAGCACGGGAGGGTGAGAGAATTCACCAGAGCCAGAGCGGGGAACAGAACAGACAGACTGACGAAATACACTGCTGAGGGGAGCAGCGGGTGGCAGGAGAGGTCTGCGCGCCATGTGGGACCCTCACCCGGTGGCCGGATCGAACCGGCACTGCAGAGGCTGCAGACAGCTTTGCAACCCAGCGCCCAACCGCTGCAGCACCGGGGAGGCCCACTTCTGCCCATTTTTTGACCGGATTGTTTACTTTGTTTTTGTTGAGTCTCATCAGCTTTTTGTAGATCTTTGTGATCAGTCTCTTAGGGACGAGTTTGAGGAGGGAAATACTTTATTCTATTTACTGGTCTTCATGTATATCCCCACTGGTGAATAAAACAAGATTGTGCATGTCACAGTGGACTGTGTGCATCCTTTAAGATCTCATAGAATCTGTATCTCTGTGAGCTCCTTTTCTTCATAAAAAGGAGGGTGGTCATCTTTTGGAATGAGGGGTGCCTGATAATTTTCCCTTCAAATGTGAAAAAGAAACCAGAAAGTCTCACGATTGTGTTCTCTGAGTTTTGAAGGGGGTGTGTGTGTGTGTGTGTGTGTGTGTTCATTCAAGAACCAGGTCAATCCTCTAGAACAGTTAAGTTTCAGTTTTCCTTCTTCAACATCTCCCATCCCTTCCCCAAGCTTGCGGCTGCTGCTTCCTCTCTCTCCCCCTCCTACTGCTGTGTTTGCCATTTATGATCCAGCTCTACTCTGCACTCATTTCCGCCTGACTTGGCACAGGAAAGCTGACTTATAAGAACTTTGTCAAGGATTCCCTCAGCCTCTTGTTCTGATTGAGTTTAGCCAATGGGCAGCCCTGGAGAGAGGCTGGAGGCAGGGATACAAGTGACATCAGGGGATTTATTCCTGGTGTCCTCTGCAGGGATGCCCGGGGCCAGCTGTATACCTGTTGCGAAGTCTGAGTTCCTTCCATGACTGCACCTTCTACATGACTCTCTCATTCTGTGTTTCAGTAACTGCTCCCTCACCTCCTCTCTGGGTTGAGGGCTGGTAACAGCTGTGGTTTTATTAGCCCAGGGTGCTGCACTAACTCTTGTGGCTTCCCCACAACTCTGTAAATAGTTTCTTTATTAAATTCTTCTGGAATGATCCTAATTTGGGCATGCCATCTATTTCCTGCTGGGAACCTGACGGATACACTGTTCTACACTATTGGTCATTTACATCCTAGTATAAATCTAGTTCAAGTTTTTATCTCCCTTGGCTATGCATGTTTTTAACTCTAACCATGGCACTTAAAGGGTTCTGGTCCACAGGAATTTCATGGGTAAATTATATGAAGTTTGCTTTGAGGGTGGGGAGAGGAAAAAGCAAGGGAATTTAAATTTCAATATACCCCTCATGAATCACACCCAAAGGGAATCTTCCAGTTATCTGAACATTAATTTCATAGAATACCCAGTCTGTTACCTATATTAAAACATTAGCTAAATGGTGAATTTGGGGTGGAAGAGAAATATATGGGAATGCAGGGGTTGGAGCAGGGCTGTTGGAGGGATGGGGCCACACCAAGACAAACCTTTTCTACTCTGTAGTTGTGTTAAAACTAACCATGAATATATACATAGCTTCTTAAAGTGAAAAATACAGGTTTTCAAAGTAACTACTGTATACTCTGTTGTGATTTAGTTAATTTTAAAACAACTGGGTTCCTGTAAAATTTGGGTGATGTTGGTGATCCTGTTAAAGGTCTCCTGAATGACTTCTGAATTTCCAAACAGAAGACCTTTTCCACAATCAATAGGGAAAAGAGACAACTGATCACAAAATGTCATTGTCCTTCTAAAGCCTCTGGTGGCCTTCTCTTATTCAGGACATAATGTCCAAACATTGAATGATTGGCATTCAAAGTTGTAAAATCTGGATCCAGCTTTTCCTTTTAGCCTCATTCCCATTCTGAGTTACTCTATCCTTCCTCCCATTTTATTTCTCCTTGCCAATTAATCTTAAGCCAAATCAATCAACGTCTTGGTGTCTGAGTATATTGTACAAGTCCCTACCCCAGGGCCTTTGCTTGGCTTTTCTGCCAGCCGAAAGTCCTTTCCTTTACATGGCAAGTTCTCCAGCTGGATAGTGAACTCTTGGAAGGCTGGGTGCTTTATTTCTGCATCTCTCCTACATTGCCCAGTACCTTGCACATACTAAGTATCCTCAAGAGAGTATGTGAAGTAAATTAAAGTAGTTGATCCAAATGGCAACATTTCAGGAACTGTTTCTAATTTTCTTTACTTCAGAAAAACAGGCAAAGTTAAGGCTCAGAAACAAGAGAGGCAGATGGCAAATACTCTGTGCTGTAGGACAATCCTGAACCCTCCCTTTTCAAAGCAACATCTATTTGTTTATCAATCAATTCTGATTGGTAGATCTGATTGGTAGACTCTATTCATGTGCAACTATAAGGGCAGGCAGTATTCTTTTCAGATTGAAAAGAAACCTTCACTATTGCCACTTGTTGGGGATAAGTGCTCCATTAACACAGATTCCTTTGACGACTGAGATTATGTAAAGTTTTCAAGGTGTGGGGACACTTTCTTTCCTGGTTTCTCTGTATTTAACAGATTAAAGACACAAGACAGTAAGTAAGCACTATTTTGGTACCAAGAAAAAAGAAAGACAATTGGACCCAGAAGAGCGCCTGAAATTAGAGAGTTGAAAGTTTAACAGTTTTTTTATCTGATTGGAAAAATATACTAGTTTGGTGTTTGATATTCCAAAGAGATTCAGCAAAGAGTTAAAGCTAAATGGGGCCCGGCGCCTAGTGAGGTCCGGTGGGAGTCCAAAGGAAGGCAATGAATGAA
The DNA here is from genome assembly GCF_964194135.1 of Talpa europaea. NCBI lineage: Eukaryota > Metazoa > Chordata > Mammalia > Eulipotyphla > Talpidae > Talpa > Talpa europaea. The sequence continues at coordinate 35,781,939 of NC_140074.1, forward strand.
GCTGTGTTACTCCAAATTTTAGTTATTCCCCACAGACAGGCCCCAGCAGTGATATTTGCCCTGTACCTTATCACAGCATTTGGGAATCCTTAAAAGCTTTTGGTGTCACTTTTTAAATTAAGAGTGAGAGTTCTGCATGGGTCAGCTATGCTGAGGCTCTGTCAGCAGTGGTCATGGGGGAAAAATGGAATCTCAAATAAATGCAGGCTCTTGATGGCTACCTTAGGGTCCCAGAACCCCTTACATAAAGCATATTTCTGAAGAATATTTTATCTAGCAAGCAAAGTGAAGATGGCATGTTGAAATGGAATGTTAGGTGTTCTCTCTAAATCTACATCTGTATCTATAACATTTATGTCTGCTGAAATTCTGGGATATGCAGTCATATTGAAAGAGTTTACATTTTTTTGATAAACATTGCAAAAGTGTTGTGAAACTGCATATGTGATAAGTTAAACTTATATCTTAAAGTATGACTTATTACAGCATCTGCCACATCTGGAACTTCATTTTTAGGCTTCATCCTTGGATACCTTGCTTACATGACATATGTGATTTGGCAATCAGCGAGGTAATAAAACGTGCACTTTACTGTATCTTCCTTCAAGATTTTACAACACATTGCTTTACTGACAACAGTGCTTTGAAAATATACTTTCTTCAGATTATTGTGCCTCTCTCCACCTTTTGTGATAAACAAAGCAACTTCCCCCCGCCCCCCCGCCCAATTTCCCAATTTATTGTGAGACACAATTGCTGAATGAGCAGATTCTGCAACCTAACTACATTCTTTTAGCTTTGGAGCGGATCCAGGGATATTTACTTTAAGTACAGTGCAATCTCACTATAATAAAATACTCTATGTGAAACATTTCCCAATAACTGCTTATATTAGGATGTTATGTAGTTAGCCATTGCTACTCTACCCAGGGTACACTTTATCAGAGAAAACACTAAACTTTAACTATTTCCTCCTTTGGGAATCTAAGAGATCACTTTGCACAGATTAATGTGTTATACATTGTATGCTCTGTAAAAATGGCCACTGAATGCAGATTTTAGCATGCTTATGCTGTGCAGACAGGCAGGGAAGCCCATGTGACAGCTATGTTCATGAATACAATGATCCACAAACACAAACATGTGATGATTGTACATATTTAAAGATCATTTCAGTATGGTTTAAAAAAAAAGTAATTTAGTTACAACTTTGCATGGCCCAGCAGTACCACTTTCAGGAAATACCTCCAGAACTGCAGACACTAGTGTGTTAATGTCTTTGATTACTTTCATATGGTACACTTGGAATTGTTAAAACACAGCTGCCACACATCAGAAGGTACTAGAAACAATCTGTTGGACAATACAGCAAAATGGCAGTAAATGAATTTCAGAAATCTCCAATGCTAGTTACTAGGGGAGGATTTACATAAAAAAGGGAAAACAACAAAAAATTTAAAAGTGCCAAACACATCAGGAAAATTGCCCAACGTTATTGGTATCTTTTGGTCTTAAACATCCCTTCAAAATTAAATAATCATTCTGTTGTAACCCTACTGGAAACATATATAGAAAAAAAATCCAATAATCATTAATATAGCTTTTCCCTCCCTCAAGATAATTTTGTTTGTCAAGAGCAAAACTTAACAGTATTGGAACACTAATTATTATCAGAGGTAGAAAAATCACCTTGCTAGAACAAATCTCAAGGGGTGAATTGGTTTCTGTCCCTAGATTTTAACTGCTGTGACATCTCATCTAACACAAGCAGTTACCTGTTCTATTCTTAAAACTTTCCAATGAAGATGATTCAGCAGTGTGTCTTAGAAGCTCAGTTGGTGTCAAAGTAGTCACCTGAAAGGACTTGGGAAACATCACACATAATCCCAGTGGGTATGCAAAGTCACTAAATTACAAGGGAGGGACTTGAATTCTGTCTGAAATGTGAGACTAGACTCCATTTACAAATATTTTTAAAGCAGGGAGTTTTGAGGCTCAGAGTTCCAAAAAGTATACAGATGGTCTAGTGTTGCTAATGGAGAGAAAGGTTACACACACTGCAGATACATCACAAATTCTCATTAGTGACTTGATGTCTTAACAGTGCTGGGTTAGAAGAGGCAAATTCAGAACACAGGGACAGCTGATGGTCTGGTAAAATGAATGTAAAAGTATCGATATGTGCAAAGTGTCAGTGAACAAAAATGTTAGAGACAAGAATTGGAAAATGATCTGTCAACACATATGAACAAATCAAGATTGCACGCTAAGTGTGAGGCAGAAATTCTCCTGGTTCTCATTTACCTGGAAAAGAAGATAAAGGCACTAGAGACAGCAATTTTTTTTTTTATGTCGACCAATTGTCAGTAATTCCTCCAACTGCAGAAAAGTTGACAATGGATGCTTAAAATTAATTGGTTCAAACAAATTCTTAAGGGACACTTAAGATGAGTCAGGGGCAATATGCTAAGGAACACAGCTGGGAAGAAGATAGGAAAATGCCAGTTTTTTTATTACTTACATTTTGTTGGAGGTAGACACACAATAGATGAGTAACTAAAAGAAAAAGAAAGAAAAATATCAAACAAGATAATTTCAGCTAATGGTAAATGTCATCAGAAACATAAAACTCCACAATATGAGAGAACGGGGGTAGGGAGATGGGCTAAAAAATTGGATAGTCAGAGAAAGCCTCTCTGAGGAAGAGGCATTATGCTGGGATCTGAATGATAAGGAGGAACTTTGCAAAGCTTTGAGTGAGAATATTCCAGAAAAAGGGATCAGCAAACACAAAGGCCCATAGGGAAAAGTAAGCTTGGTATGTTCAGGAGTTGGCTATGGCCTGCCTGTGAGGAGTGAGGCCTGTGCATGGTGTGCCAGGAACAGTTCACTTTTATTTAAATAGTCTGCCTATTTATAGATTTAGCTCAAGAAAGGTAAGCACTTTTAGGATATTGAAAACGATTTCTGTTTACGACATTCTCCCGAATGTCAGAGAATACATTGCTTCCTCAGAAGTAAGACTTTATAACCACCTGGGTATTGGAGCCTTGGTTCCAGAATGCTAGATCCCAGGCCTCTTCAAGCTCCTCATTTGCCCATGCAGTCAACTCTGAAGGTCCCAAGGGGTGGTTCACATATGCTTACAAATACATCCACCCATCAACATGTGGCTTTGATCATCCCCCTCCTGCAGCCCCAGGCTGCTGCTATGGGTTCTCCCAATTTGCTGGTCCCACTGAGTCCCCAGGCCTGTAGTTACAATCATTCAATATGGTTCCTCTTGCTGCCCTGGGACAGCAGCAAAAGGCACCAAAGACCTGCACCTCCACAAACCTCTGAGGTATCCAAACTGCCAGGGATTTCTACATAGCACAGGAACATACCTTCTTTCATAAAACAGCCTATAAAGGGACTCCAAAGTGTGACCACTGTCTTATAATTTCGTGACAGTCCTCACAGGCTCTACTGCCAGTGTCACCAACTTCTCTCCCTCCTGCTGTCTTTGGACTCACATATGAGTCTGTTCTCACTGGCTGATAAAATGCAATGGGGATCATCACTCAGTTTCAGAACTCATCTTCCCTAACAAGTGGCATGATTGGGGTCCAGCTGTTTCCCTAAATAGATCTCTGTCTTTGGAGTCATGCAAATATAAATTGATAATGCTTTCCAATTTCCCTCATATGCCCAGACATAGCTGATCCCCAGTAGAGGAGACAACTTTCTTCACTATTCCCTGTATTATGTCATCATTGTCAAAGTCTCCCTCCTCTTCTAGGTTCACCTGCGAAGGTCACTGTTGCAGTGGAGCCTAGCAGTGTGTGAGACTAACCCTTGCATAGGTCCCAGTAGTAGCTTATGGCAGCCAGGACACCGGCAGATTTCATGGTCTCTCCTGGGAGGGCATGACTTCCCTCAATTTCAGGATCTCTTCCACGCCTGCATTGATTTTTTTTTTTTCAGGCATGTGTATGATACTTTCTAGTTCTAAAATGTATTTTTTTTTTCTGGGCCTTTTTTTCTGGGCCAAACAACTGGCAGCTGTTTGGGATGCAAAACAATGCTGTGCATATAGTGTCTGACCAGATGGAAGGGCTAATTCCCAAGGCTACTGCTCCAGTCACCAGTTCTTTATGTTTTAGCTCTAACAAAGCCTCTAGCTCATACCTCCAAGAGCACATCCTTCCAGGTTTACTCTGTGTCTTACCATGGGACATATTCAGTAACCTCCCACTCTCTTAGCATATTGTGTAGGGGCTACCCCATGGGCTTATGCATTTTGTGCAATGCATAAATGCACTGAGAGGTTGAGGGGCAACTGAGCCTCCTGTGCAGGCCCGTCAACATGAGAAAGATGTGTCTCCTTGCAACTTTGCCACTCAGAGAGGCTGCCTTTTATTGCAATTTTCACATATATTGTTTGTCCTGTCCTGACAGGTGTTGGTAGGAGGGGTTCAATTCTCCATCCTGATTATATCCTCTGGGAACCAGCCCAGATTTTCCACTGTCTAGTCTTCTCAACAGTCTCACCAATTCACAGAGAGAAGAGAGACCACCTCCAAGTCTCTGAATAGAGTTCATCATTTAAGGAGTTTGGGTGGCTCCTGTTTTAAGTACCTCAGGGGGCACACACATTTTCCAATTAAAGAGATCTTCCCTCTGGGACTTCTGGGTATTTTTGTGGCAAGACAACTCAACTGGTAAGCATTTTACATGTTTCCAGAAACTTCCTGGACTTGGCAAAATGACTTTTTCTTTAGGGAAATAACCCAATGACCAGAAAACCCGTGACCACTGATCTGTATCTCTATGGCATCAATTGACCAGCAAGTTGGCAGTGGGATGAGAATGTACTCTTGGATTTGTGCTAATTGTATCTGCACCAGGAATCTCTCAACAGGACAGGAAAAAAATGAAATTCTTTTTTTTGTGCTCTTATTACCATCTTCTAATGTAAAAACTCCAGGCCATAGCAAGTTCTTCTCCTCCCCTCAAATTTCTCAGAATTCTTAGGTTTCCAGAATCCAGAAATAAGTCAAGTTAGTTACCACACATCATCTTTGCCTTTGTCTTTGATGTGGCTCACTGTGTCCGCAGTTCCATCACAAACAATCACACTGAAAGCTGTTTTGCTGCATTTTCACCACTGAACTAATTGGTCTTAAGACAATTTTGCTGTAAAAGAGAAAAGAACTAAGTTACTGTTGATGGCTGGTTTTCATTTCTCCACTGATGAAATAAGAAAGCAACGCTTTGCAAACTGATTGATATTTTCTAGTATAGTAGTATGTGATCTGGCTTTTCTGCTCTCAGATTTCATACTTCCAGTAAGTTTGATTATCAAGAAATACAAACAATTGGATAATGCTATGAACAGATGAAAGACTTGGAAAACTTTGTGTCAGCCACGAAAGCAATCAGTTCTTTGCTCAGCATTGTGATGAACCTCTTTAAAACTCGAATATCTTATGTTTGTATTTTTCACAATATAATCGAATTAGAATATTTTGCATTTTTTAAATCTTATTAATTTTTCATGTTTCATGACATCTCATGGAAAAAGCCATGTTTTATGATATCCCTTTGAACATGCCTCTTTCATTTTTCAGTCTTTTTTTTGTTTTACAGCAAAATTGCCCTGTGGCCAATTAGTTACATTGCAAAACTACTGGTGGCGAAGTAGCCTGTGCAAAATTACTAGAACCATCCTGTGCTTGGTGTGTGGACTTTGTCTGGCATCTACCTTTACACCTTCTACTAGATATTGATGCATCTTTCCAGCCTGATCGCCTCACCAAGGGGACTGCAGCCTCTGATGGGCCCAGCTGCTGTTTTGGCAGGTTACCCTGCTCCTCTGCCACCAACACCCAAGTACCCATGAGGTGCCACAGCTGTTTAGAATCCCATTGTGAAATGGGCGTTAGGCTTTCCTTCTCCTTATCATCCTACGGCGTTGGAGGGTTCCCAAAGCAATCCTGTGTGTATGCTAAAATCTTAGAATCAATTTCCTGAGCAGCTCTATCATTTTCCCTTATATTACTCCAGATTGCCTCAGGACTCAGACATAGACGGGGGGACTAGGCCAGGAGCTAATCCAAGTGACAGATGCTCTGATGTATTCATAATCACCCCTCCCTGGCTCTGTTCCTGACAGAGCTTGTGCTTGGTTCTTTTTTCCATTCGGATGAGATCTGCCTGGGAAGCTCCTTAGTTCATCATACAAATCGACTTGTGGCAAGCCTGTCCTGCCTATTTGCCAGACTCTCAGAGCTCCCGCCTCTTTCAGCTCATATATATATTTTCTAAGTGTGATTAGGTTCTATATATAAATATATCTCTATTTGCTGTTACTCCGTCCAGTGGTTTTATAAGAGAATTTGAAACATTCAACCACCCTGGCAATCTCTTAAGTGACAAAATGTGTTAATGAGAGATTCAATCAGTAATCCTTTTCCACATCCTATTAATGCAGCAATGTTTCAAAAGGTTATAATTAGGATTAATTTGTTTGGCAGTTAATGAGGTCATCATGAATCAAAAATGTAGAGTAAAAAGTTAGCATGCTTCTTCATTTGCATTCAAGAATATGTGTAATGGCTGAGACAGTAACTTATATTTAAATGTAAGTTATACTTTTTCTAGAAACAAACACCATCATTAGATGATGGTACCACCATTCTCAGCCGACCATTTTGTACAGGTGTAAATCTATAGGATTATGTGTATATTCCAGACAGCTTTGAAAAAGAACAATGCATCCTGAGCTTTTCAATAGAGTAGGACTGTTAAATGAGGGAGGTGATACTTAAAGGTTTCAGTGTTGGTGTTATTGGTGAACACATTTAAGGGGTAACATTTATTGGACCAATCACATCTAAATTAATGAATACATTAAATTTAAATAATATTAATTTAATTAATAGGTAAATAAGGGTTAGAGCAATGGTTCCCAAACTTTTAGAAAAATATTCTTTCTCTGACACCAAAAATATTGCATATGTGAGCAAATTTAAAAGTTTTCCATTTATGAAACAGATGCTCAGTGCTGTGTTGGGAAGTGTTTAACAATTGGCTCCCCAGAAAAGAGTGGTGGCAGGAGGGGCTGACTGGTAGCATGTGTCTATTTCCATGGTGTCAACGCTCTTGTCATCTGCGATTTCAAGCAGCCAAAATGACATTACTGACCATGGAGTTGGGGAGAGACACACAGGAGCACAACATTATGTAATATTTAATATACACAGACACCATGGATGTCAGTAAGCTCAAAAGCAGAGACAAAAGTAAAATGTAGTAAACTAATATGGAAATAATGGGGTTTGCATATTTGTTATATTTGCTTTTAACGTAAGTTATGAGTTGATTTAATTCAATTTTGATAATGGCTGTGTTGAACAAGCAGCTTACAAAATACCTGAAAGTTTAACAGTCCACTCCTGAACACTGCTATGAGTTGACTCCAGCACACGCCCACAAACGACCCATCGTTCAGGGCTTGTAAGATGCCACTTTGGAAATTGGAAGGGCACGGATGATGTCTTATGCAGCGTGTATCACTAACATGGACAAATACAGGTACTCCACCATCATGGGCTGTGTTGGAATGAGTGGCCTTTAGTTATTTAAAAAAAGTCTTAATTCATTAGAATCCTTTAAAGGCCCTCTCAGTTAACTAGGATTTTATTTTTTAGAAAGAGCCATACTTATTTTAGAAAGAACAACAAAGATTTAGAATTTGCGCCAAAGGATTTCCAAGTCAGCATACTTATGCATTAAAAAGATCTTTATTCCAAAAAAAGTTAAAGAGGTTAATTTTATAAACTTCCTATGTATCATGAAAAAAACAAAGAAAATGCAAAGAAGAAAAAATGGCAAAGGACCAAATCTCCAGCTAACAACTAGCCTGTTGTTAGTTGACTAACAAGAGTCAGAACCATTAGGGAAGTTGCCTGGACAGCATATTCTGGATCAGCAATTTTGCTCTGTCCTGCCTGAACTGGAAATGTCCCCTTGTTCCAGGTGGCTTGCCTGTAGTTTGCCAAACAACATGACGGGCCTGGCATGAGGGACTTTGCCCAAACAGATGTGCAAATGCTTGGGTTAGGCAATCACACTTCCTCCCTCAAGAATTTGAACTGCAAGAATTTGTCCCGTTAGTAATGGAAATTGAAGCTGAACCAAGGTCATGAGGTGGCACCTGGGGCAGGTAAATTTTAAGAAGAAATCATGAGCAAGCAGAGTAGAGGAGCAACATGCCAGGCAAAGAAGTAGACATTTTATAAAGGGACAATGAGTAGCTCATCTCACATCAGCCTAAATCCTTGTCAACTGGCCAATATTAGGATATTTATTCAGCCAAGGTAGAAATTAAGAACAAGTGAGAGAATGTTGCATTCCATGGTAATTTTATGTAAAGAAAGAGGCACTGAATTTAGCCTCAAGTTTTTGCTGGTATTTCTTGGGTAGATCTTCATAAACACTGGAAAGAAGAGCGGACAAACATTTTCAATGGGAACTTTATAAAGGAGGCAAAGCATGCTTTACATGACCATTTCTTAGATTAATCCTTAATTGTAATAGCCTTGCATTATTAAATAATTCAGAGACATTTTACACGTTGTTAAGTATTCATGGTTCCAGAATGTAGCTGTGGAGAATTTAACTTGAAATAAAAGTTAGAGATTCTTTAAGCATCCTGCAAGCAGTAGTTATCAAAGGCAGCTGTGGTAAAATTATAAATCAAACATCCTATTTCTTCTATCTTCTATCACCCCAGTTAACGTCCCCCACAATTATTGTTGATTTTCGTGGTGATAAAATCTAAGCAAGGTACTACCTTCAAAGAAAGTTTCAAAACAGCGACATTTCCATAAATCTGTACATGCAAGGTATTTCTGTTTATTGTTTCCCACTGAGTCTCTTAACTCAGGGAGAGAGCTAGGCACTATAATCCCTTTTTAAATGAGAACAATGAAGTACAGAGAGTAAGTGCCCTACCTTTAATTCCAGTCAGAGCTGAGACTTTAGTCCCAGGATTGAGCAGAATGGTAGCAAAAATGTAATGAGCCAAAAGCACCTGCTAGGCTATAAGCAAGTATTAGCTCCATTTGATGGATGAGAACGCTGAGAACTTCCCTGGCCCAAATGAAGAGGTAAAGTTTAAAAATGCTGATTTTTAAATTTACAGGTATTTTGCTTGAGCTTTGGGTGTTAGTGGCTGAGAGTGGAGGATTTGTTAGAGAGTAAAGAAGTCTAGTTGTGCAGGCCTTGAGCACAGAAGAGCAGAGAGAGTTGGTTCATTCAAGGACGGGAAGGCATAGAGTTAATTATCGACCAGAGAGCCAGGCCAGGTAGGACTGATCTGAGAATGGGAAGCCACCATTTCTTAAGACTGAAAAAAATCAGAAAAAGGAGAATTGCTAAAGGGGTTCTTAACACAACACAGAGAAGAGAGATTCAGCAGTCAGGTTTTAATGAAGATACGTGAACTTAACGGTGCCTCTGATAAAAAACACAGAGGGTATATCTGGGTTTTCCCTTATGTCCATTGACAAGATCTAGAGAACCAGATTTTAGACCAAGCAGAGGACAGTGAGGAAGAGCCAATTACTGAGTTAGACTGGGATATTAAGGGTCAAAGAATATTTATCTTTGTGATAAAATTATCCATCTGTTTACAGCTTGCACCTTTAAGACTTGCTTACACTACAAGATTTTAGCCTCAGGCACTAAACAACTATATGTTGCAGAACAATCCCTGGTATAGTGACAGCTAGAGTTACTAGTAGTGAATTCTGCTAGTCACTAACAGTGTCTTCTGTTTTGTGATACCTGTGCTGGCTCCATCACACCCTAAATAGAAAACACCACAATGAGATTAACTTTTAATGCACTTGAGTCAACCAAGCATTTATTGTAATTAAATATGTCCTGGGGTTTCACAAATGGAGAGTTTGGGATCACCGCTCACTTTTTAAAAACCTACCCATATTCCTTTAACCCTACTGCTGTGATTGTTTAGATTGCTACACCAGCCTACATTAGATTGACTGCATTACTCCAGTGGTGATCACACAGACTTCCTCAGGATTCCTGCCACATCCACACCACACAGTCTCCATGGAGCTCCTCCCAATTCAAGGCTTATAGGAAGGATGGCTATGTCCCCATCTCCAGACCAGACTACTCACCTGATTGGACTTCACAGCTTCCAGTTGATCATGCCACTTGTATGTTACAGCTGAACCTTGAACTCAGCATGTCTAAAACGGGACCATCATCTTCCTACTCACCTCAAACCACCTGCTCAAATGTCTGAGATCTGCCCCACCGCCTGTCTGTTTGCAGAAGCCAGAAGTCTTTGGGTATTAGCTTCCACTCTTTCCTTTCTCCCTCACTGGTATAATCACCTAGCATAAATGGACTTGAGATGCCTAGGCCCTCCCTCTTCAGACTAATGCACTCTCTAAATAGCAGGGAGAATAAGCTTTCTAAAATGTGGATCTGATCATGCCAGTCCTCCAGTGTAAAAATCTCTTAATTGCTTCCTATGCTCAGAATAAAATGACACCTTCTTGGAGTGGTTCAAGAGGTCCTGGCCCATATGGGGCCTACCACTCCCTTCCTCCAGATCAACTTCTCGTTACCTCCATACCTTCAATTCCTTCTGCATATGCTGCTCTTTTCTGCCTCTGATCCTTTGCTTCTGCTGTTCCCTTTCCCTTTGCCAACACCTATTACTCATCAACTTCTTTGATTAATATCATCTGTAAAATCCCAGCTTAGATGGTGCTTCACCCAGAAAGTCTTCCTCAATTCTACATTCTGGTTTAGGCATTAGCTGCCTATGAGCATAAGTTAGTTCTTATTACAGTTGGCTGAGAGAGTGACACTTTTTCCTCCTTCACCGAACTGAACTGTAAACCTTAAGGCAGGTACTTGTTTACTCCCAACTGCAAAGCAGTGCTTACCATAGTGTCTGACACAGGGTTGATATTCATATTGTTTATACCAGGCACACTGTACCCAAAATATCTACCTATCGATTGAATAATAATGACATCAATACAATATAAATTCAGTGAGTAAATGAAGGCTTATTTTAGGTTTCCCAAATGCATTATGCCAATATGAAGGCAGCTGAGAATTGTTGCATATCTTCTTGTAATCTTTTGTCCCAGAGGCATTTTAATGGAAATTTGAGTCATTCTTTTCAAATTCATTCCTACTTACTTTACAAATGACTTCAGCACCTGTTTCATTCTCTCTTTCCATATCATTTTTAGGGACTTTAGCATTTCTCTTAATAACTGCATTCCCACTCACTCTCAGCCACGCCAGCTGGTCATACCACAGACAACACAATTATACAAAACTGTTGCATATTTGAGATCTGAAACTTTTCCCTTGGAAACTCCTCCTCTCTTTATTCCACTCTCTCACCACCAGAGTCAGCATGTCAAATGCTTTCTGGTTCCTGGAAGCTTTCCATTTTGGGGGATCAGCATCACCTGTTGTGTCACTTTGCTTCTCTAGTAGAGATGATCTTGTGGCCAGCCATTGCTATGCTGTGTTTGCCATCATATCCAAATTCCATATTCTCTTTGCATTTAACCATTCATCAGTTGTGAATGACTTCCAAGAGGGCTTCCTCTTCTCATATTCTTAGACTGCTGGAAAAAAATAACAAAAGCATGCTGATTAGGTCAGTTGAGGTTTTGTGCAATCTCATCAGTTGAACCCTACTAGAACCAACACAGAAAAAAAGATTTTGCTTTATTCATCTTGTTGTTTATACCCCATCAAACCTACCCCTGCCCCCACAGAGGCTCCAGATCATCTCCCCTCCTTTGGCCCTCAGAGGAGAACTCTTCTTACTTTGTTAGAGACCTTTTCCCACAGAGCCAATGAAATCCTTGTCTAGATTTCTCACTTACCCCCTTTCTGTTTTGAAATCCTACTTTTGGAAGAAGCAAGCCCTTGGGAAGAGAGATTCCAGAGAACAATTAGAACTTGAATCCAACCAAGAGTAAGAATATTCCTTTCCTTGAAAAGGAGGAGAAAGGACAGATACAATATGTGGAAAATATGGAGAAAATTTACGGTAGAAAAAAGTTGAATAGACAGCCAAGGAGTGGGTAATTGGGGGGTTTCCCACTTCATTTCTTCATTTCTTTCCTCGACTAAAAGAGAGTTGAGCTACCTGGCCTTTAAGATGTCCTCCAGTGCTCATTTCTTATGATCCAAGAAAACTCCAAGGATGACAAATGTTCCTGATAATGGTGTGTGAGTAGTACAAAAGATATCAGGAATGTGGAAGACATAGTTACATAGTGACAGGGGAGCTACCCTGGCATTGAGTGAATGAGGACTGACAATGTGCAGGACCACCTTCCCGGAGAATTGTCTCCCCCATCATCCCAAAATGCTAAGAGTATCCCCTTCATACCACATTGCTACAATCATATTGCAGATGTCCCAGAGACAGGGACCACTCTACTTAAAAAAAAGTATTAAGGTAAAGTTGGTTTACATCATTGTATTTGTTTTAGGGATTATAGGTTCAAACCTTTACAAATATGTTTTTACTACATGTCCACCATCAGAACCCAATACTCCATTTACTCTACCATACTCCATTTACTCTACGTTTTGATATAACCTCGGTAGTGATTCTTCAGGACCAGCTAAGTTGGTACTAGGTGCTCAATAAAGGCTTGGAAAAAATTCTATGTCCTGACAAAGTTGTATGTAATGTGCGTTTTTGTGGCTCTACTGATGATTCCCCATTGACATACATTTTAATTTCAGAGGCGCTTTATCTTCACTTCTGATTGACTTTTAATTGGCAGTGACTCCTAACACTGAGAGCTCAGTTATTAAAATGGAACCCTGCAGGGAATCCATTTGTAAAGCGATAAATCCTTTTATAGTGTGAATAATCACCCATTAATTGATCTGGTTTGTAAATTCAAATTTTCATATGCTGCATTTTTTCCCTTAAGTGTGGGTACAACTATGGTGTCCTTACTATAATCTTCAGGGTTCAAGAAGGGTCGAACATGTATGACAATTTTTTTATTTTGCAATTGAGCTGTTTTTAGTTACTTCCAGACTTTTCTTTCTATGAATTCCTTTTATAGGACATTGTGAACAATTCCATTTAAATAATGATTTGTTTGTGAAAACTATCCGCCACTTAGTTTTAAGATACAATTAAGAAACTATTTGTTTCTGGGGGGCTGCTTACAGATTTTAAAATCTTAGTAATCCCTAGAGGGTTTCCTTTCATATAGAAAGGTTATATGCCACCTTTCATCATTTATGAAACTAAGGCACAGTATGACCAGCAGAACACGACCACCTATGTGTCTGTGGCTCTGACAACAGAGTTCAGATCACTTCACCTCTCGTTAAAGAGCTGCCTCTTGACTAAAGGAAATTCTCTTAGTTCTGTACAACTACATTCAGGATGATTTCCTGGGACTGACATGACACTGTTCTGGAAATGACCACTTGAGTGAGTCACCGGGGAGAGTGTTACAGGTATCTGTTTATATGCCTGATTCAAACAAATTCCACCCCTCACCTATTTTCTAGAAATGAACTCCGTTACATTAGGCTTTCCCTCAGCAAACCCATGCTTGATAATATTCCATCCTGCTGCTTTGGGTATTATAACAGTTCATGCAGAAAGTACTGGATTAGCCTCATCACAGATGATGATGGGGGATATAAATGTGCATGGAATATTATTACCAATAATTATAGAGGGAACAGTTAGCCTGGTGTTCAATTCATGATGCCTATAGTGTAGGTTGTAACAAAAGAATCTCCAATGGCCTGAAGATACCTGTTTCTGAAGCAATAGTACCATAGGCATCTTGGGTGGCACTAATTAATATTTAGCAAAACTATAGGAGGATTTTGTTTAAGAGTGCTATGGTACACTTTTCTCGTTCATTTCCATTTCAGCTCTTTTCCGCCCCTTTCAGATTGACGGAGGTATCATTCTCGATAATATATTTTCCTTCTATTATTCTGCCCTAGGACTTATTAATCCATCATTTTATTTGGCCCTGCTTTCCAAATGTTAGATATGAGCCGTGATATTTGTCTTGGCTAGCAAAATAAACAGGATGTGAAGATTCATTCAGAATGCATCCTTTCTATGTTCTTTATGTCTTCAAAAGAAACCTTGGAGACATGCCTCCCTCTGCCTTCATTCCCCTCAGTCGGACCCCCTCCCCAAACACCATAGTATAATCCTGAGAGCTGGTTAATTATTTTCCTATCCAGGTGGGTGGGAGAAGTAAGGTGGGAACAGAGGTTTATCAGAAAAACATAAGTGATGCTGCATCAGCACTGAAGCCTCTCTACCCAAAGAGAGTGGGTTACAAGCTAGAAAGAGACAATAACATTAAAAGCAATATTTCTGTCATGAGGCCTTCTCAGAGCTGTGAAACTAACCTGCTTGTGTTTTTTTTCCTACAGCCCATAAAAGGGCTCACAGCCAGAAAATACAAATCCCATAGGCTGCTATTATGCTGATGACAGTGAAGAAATGGGGAAAATTGTTTCGTCGCTGAATTGCAGATATAATTATGACATTTTATATATTTTGCAGCCTGTGCTGAAGAGTTGTATTAGTATCTACTATGCTCTATAGTGGAAGAAAAGTTAGCACCTTAATGCAGGGAACTCAGCTCTGATATTGCTAAGATGGAATCCCCCTGTCTATTTACTAAATGAAGTTTGTGGTTAAAGGAAAATTCAGAAGCAGGTGATATCAGCTGCAGCTTTTGCAGGACCAGCTGATTCATACAAATCATTTGTCCCAGCGCAGGGAGTGCAGCTAATTGCACTTGGACGGTGTGTCTTTCACTGCCAAGATCTGCAGCCCAAGTCTAAGTGCTTACTTCAGCCAAAGATGGATATGATGGCGCGCTGAGAAAAATTGAAATATGTTGCTGTAGTTCACAAGAAAAATGTTTGGGAGTCAATTTTTCGGGGCTTGCTAATCAATGCAATTATGACAAGGAAGCTGAAACTCCTGCTAGTGAGGTCACCTGGCAGTCTAGCATCTCTGTGTGAAAAAGGATATTAAAGGAAAACAAGAACAAAAGTAAAAACATCTATCATGACTTTCAAATGTGGCTCAGTCCACAAGGCTGGGGTTGGTGATCCAGTCCATACCTTATATTAAGAATTAAGTATTCCTGGTGAACAGTGAGCCAATAAATAAACAAACAACATTTTGGGAGATGCAGAATAGACAGGCAAATAAAATGTATAGTAATGAAATATTCATAACCTTGCATTTTATGGACCTCAAACACTAGTTCCATGATTTACACTATTTCTGTATGCAGTAGTATGGGATCTGCTGAACAATAATAAAGATGGCATTAGAATGCAACTGCCTCTGTGTCATGGAGAGAAGGGGGGATTAATCAGTACTGTATGAGAGCTGTAAACTCAAGCAAAGAGAAGCACATATAGGCAGTTGCTTCCCTGCACACTTTCGGCTGGGCCCATGGAAATGAAGGAGATGGGATATACAGTAATTACAAAAGTGATGAGTGTCAGCACCCAGCCTCCAATAAATACCCACATTATTCTCCAAGACTGTGGTTGCTCATGGGCACTGACACAGACCAGCTACTGCCAAGGAAATTCGGGGGCTATGATCTCACACCAAGCGTTCCCTATTCAAAATTTCTGGCTCACCTGCCCTCAAACTCAAAATACTGTATTCTGAACTCGGTAGTCTCCTTACATAGGAGAGTGACCCAGGGGGTCTCTGGCTTTGCCCTGCCTGCTGGCATTGCTCTCGGTCAGGACGCACGTGGAACTGTCATCAGAAACCGGGGAGGAATAATAGACAGTCACATGATCTTGGTTCAAAGAGTATCTGGAACATTCCTGCTACCTACCTGTCCTTCCATTTGAGAGCTGACCTCAAACTTTTGGTTTTTATATTGTCCCAGATTTCACAGGCACAAATGGTCGCAAGCACGGTCAGAGCTTCTGCTGCTGAGTCCTCAGCAGAGCTGTTTCACTCCCAGTTTTACTGAGGGATTAAATAACACACTTGCTGGGGGATGAGAGTGCCCTTTGCTGAGATGAAACTATAGTAACATGGCAATGTTCCATGAAAACAAAGTTATCTTTTGCATTTCTCTTAGGTCTTTCAGACTTGCAATTACCCTACCAGCCACTGGGACCCTATTCTCCAGCCCTCTCCTTTTAAAAATGAACAAAATTAATTAGCAACCAACATGCTGCTGAAGTGTAAGTCCAATACTCAAAATATAGCCACTGAACTTCCTACAGGGCAATTCTGAATGGTTTTCATTAAAATTTCGCCATTTATCTTCTGATACTTACTTTGACATGGTAAGTCACTCTTTTCCTTAATGAGACAACACAGCAAGCCACGTTTCCTTCAGTTTAGATTAGGATTGTGATGAAAATGACTTAACATGCCTTTATTTCTTCTTAAATGTATGGGATGTACATCCAGGTTTGAGGGCACAATTATAAAACTTTTCAGTGAATAAATTACTCACCCCAGAGTGTCAGAAGTTATAGACCTATATTGGTGACAGATATGCATAATCAATAGATTAACAATAAATCTTGAGGAATAAATTATTTCACCCTTTGTGCAGTCCTCTATTTTCATTGCTCAAAACTGGGAGTATAGTGATGAGCAGTGGGCGACAACAGTAGATTCTTAATAAATGTCGAAGAAATGGGTCACTACATTTCATGTTCCTGGTGAATATTTCTTGCCTCTACATGGGATGAGGTTGGCTGCCATGTTGTGACAGAGAAATCAGTTCAAGTTGGGAG
The DNA here is from genome assembly GCF_964194135.1 of Talpa europaea. Taxonomy (NCBI): domain Eukaryota; kingdom Metazoa; phylum Chordata; class Mammalia; order Eulipotyphla; family Talpidae; genus Talpa; species Talpa europaea. Next base: position 35,798,799 of record NC_140074.1, read on the forward strand.
GTGGTATTGTCAAGGGTGGTAGCAGGATACTGAAAGTAATTGAAACAGTGTTTTATTTGTTCTCCTGTAAGTACAATTTCTTCCAGCCCATTATTTAAAAAATTTTTTTTAAATAATCTTTGTGTCTTCCTTTTCTAAGTGCTGGAAGCCTCTTTTACTTGGAATCTTTAGTATATTCTCCTCTATCATCAGGAAAGTAGACAGAAGGAGAGAAGCCCTGGTTTGGTTCCAGTGGTAGTTTTCAGAATTTTCCTATCTTGTATGTATATGCACATAAAGTATGTGCATATACTCTATGTACAATACACATCCTCAGGTAGGTATCCATCCATCTAATATGTCTACATACATACATACATATGTTCATACATACGTCCATAAGTTATATCTGATGTAGCACTAAAGTATAAGTGATTCTGTGAAACTTTTGTTCTATTCATAGACTTCAAAAGAAGAAAAGCTTAGAATATTTGGGGCCAGACAATCCCAATATGTTTATAGATATTGACAATATTCAAAGATTAAAAATGATGGTGGACAAATAAATCATTGAAAGTAATGCTCGAAAACTATCACTTCTGGTGGGAAACAAATGAGAACCTTATCTCATTCTTTACGAAAAGCAAGCATAGTGAACCATGAATATCACCTGAAATGTGGATTCCTCACGGGGGCTACTGATTTGGTTTGAAACTACCAAGTCAGATGGATGTTTCCAGCCACACAATCCTGCTAATCTGTTCATTCAGGGCCTTTACTCTCCCTGCAAGTATTCCCTGAAACAGTCCTCAGAAAAGATGTACTACTTTATTTCAGAAAGGGAGTAACAGCAGATCTCCCAATGAAGTTTCAAAGATAATACTTTGCAAACTCTACCTTTTCCTTCACCTCCTGCTGGCATCCTTATAAATATCTCACTCCATAACATTTTGGTCTAAGTTGCATAAAGCATACCTTCCCAGGGTTCTCTATTTGCTAGTACAAAAAGAGCTGAATTGTTGCCACCGAACTTGCTGTGAAGTGCTTTGACTTTAGGTGAGCTCACAATCAGCTTATCACTGCAGGGCTGTGATTTGGGTCATAATTAAAAGATTTCACTACAGAAAATGACTGTGCTGTTTGTATATTCCTTTCATGTCCTTGAGGAAGAACAACATCAATCACTTATTTGCCTTTTACAAGAATTTTTTTTTTTTTTTTTTTTTTTTGGTAAGGCAGCATGGGGAAACAGAAAAAGCCAAGGCCATGAAAGACAGACCTAGTTTCAAGTCCTGGCTCTGGCAATTAGGAACTTGGTGAACCCAACAAATTACTTAACATTGTTGAGCCTTAGTTTCTTCCACTGTACACTAGGCGAATAATGCTCGCCTTTCAGGGACTATGGATTAAATAATATAGGTAAAGCATGTGGTTTTTTTGTAGGCATTTACTAAATGCTGTATATCATCATTAGGTCCTTCATTCTTCCCTATTATGTTTCTATCTCCTTCAATATTATGCTCCTCTGTGAAATGATATGATTCCACCAGGCTCTAACTGATAGAAGTTACGAGAATTAATGAGATCAGTGAGCTCATTTTCTTTTCAATCATGGAATGCTGAAATGACTCCCCATCCATGAAACATTTTTCATTTTTTGGTGAAAATTTATCCTCCCCATGACCTAATCTAGCACTTTGCTTCTATCCTTATATGAGTCATAATTTAAATAAACATTGTTCCAGTCTGGTTTAGATGATTTTTTTTCCCCCAGCAGAGTCAAAGCTCCATGATGCAGCCCCAGCTTTTTCACCCCTCTTTCAAAAAGACAACACTGCCATGTTTGGGGGTCCCGAAATATTTGTTGATTTGCATTGAGAATGCAAAAAAGGACTCTCAAGGACTTGGAGAGGAACAAAAATGATCCTAATTTACCCCCCAGTTTTGCTCTGTAGTGGTGCATAGTTCAGTCGGAGAATCAATCCAAGGGGACACTCTTCATTTTGAAACATTAAAAAAGGGTACCTTGTGGGAATTACCATGTTTTCCCTATGTACAGAGCTCCTAAAGAGGCCAGACGGGATGTGCTTTCCAATTCCTTCCCTCCCACCCTAAATACTACCTTCAGTACAACTAAGAAAAAAAGATAGCCAACCAGGGATTCTACATCTAATTATAGTTTTTATAAGATTTATACATGGTCTTTTGAGAAATAGCAAGGAAAAGCAACAGTCAACACAAATGCTGGTGAAGGCATGGCACAGTCAGACTACATTCTCTCAAAGCCCTCTGTAAAGAGACCATGGAGAAGGGCCAGTACAACAAGGCTCTTTGTAGAGACAGAGAAGGAGCCTAGTTTTTGCTTTTGGTGAAACTGGGAAATGAGTCGCTGTTGAGGCGCCCCAATCCCCTGCCTTTTAGGTATAGGACTAAATTAAACAAACTTGGAACTTTGTGAGAGCTCTGAGTGACTTGTTCATTCAATTATATACCTTTAACCAACAATCAAGGGTCACGGTAGCTGAGTTGCCAAAAGCTTGGTCTCTGGAGCCCTTGTGCTGGCGGGAGTTTTGCTTCTGACACTTACTAACTGGGTGACCTGGGGAAAGTTGTTACTTTTCAAAAAACTGTTTCATAGTTTCCTCATTTTTGAGTAGGAAAAATGATAGACCTCACCTCACCGGGTTGTTGTGAGGACAGAATGTGTTATTATAGACAAAGCATTTTGATAAATAACCTGACACAGACATGCAACACATCTAGCTATCAAGCAAAAACAAAACAAAAATAAAAACAACAACCCAAAAACTCACTTATAGGCACCTCTTATGTACTGGATACATGCAGTTAGGTAGTAGGCATTAAAATAAATGAAATCTGTACTTGAAAATTTCATTCTAGTCAGAAGAAATAGCAGAAAGCCAACCATTATGGTGGAACGTGGTCTGTATTTATAAAGTGTTGCTCAATCATTTTTTGGTGGCATAGGAATTTAGGGGAAAACATTCCATAGGGTAGTAACTCTGCTGGGCTTTGAAATAGTTGGTGTTTTCTAGGCAGAGGATAGAGCAGGGAACGAGAGTGGCTCCATGAAGAAGGAACAGCATGAGCGAAGCCTAGACAGATGAAGGAGACTTGCCTCCTGCCATGACAGCTACTCTGACATGGCTTGAATGGAGTGACTGTGGCTAGGGTAGTGGCAGAGGATGGAGCCAGAGGTTCAGGCTGGGGATGCCGGCAAGGCCTGCATATGTCATGCTAGAGGTCATCCGTGATGGGCTTCTGCAAGAGGGAACTGAGTTAGAGGGGGTCGTTATCACTTAACTGAACACTCATTCTTATTATATTCATGTTGCATTTAAGCATTTGTTATAGAACACATTTCTGTGAAAGAGGGAGGGGCAATGCGGTGCAGTGACAGGTGCTATTTCCTTCCCCTCTTCATACCCCCAATAACATTTAGCCACCTTGGACTACAGTTCTCAGCATGCCATGGTGAATGGCGGGGGGACTGAAGGAGTGAGTGAAGGAGTGAGGTGGACAAGTAAACGGAGGTGGAGTGAAGAAGGAAGAGACACTTAGAGAAACACGTGGGATGGCAGCGTTTCGGCAGAGACAGTGGTAGCTGTTATTTTGACATTGTGTTGGAGCATATGGTACACTTCGAATTTTGGGTCTCTCCTTTTGTCCCGGCTCTCTGGGACCTTTTAAATCCCTTTCTTGTGCTTCCTTGTGTAAAGAGCCTTCGATTTGTGGCAAGCTTTTGGGCCCCAGTTGCCTCAATTCTGAAGGAGCTTCTCTGAAATCCTCACTTCTCTCCTCTTGTCCTCTCCCCTGCCCCTGCTCCTCCCGCCTCCTCCCTCCACTCGCTTCACTCTTCCTCTCTCCCCCCCTTTCTCTCTTTTCGCTCCACACCAATTAAAAATCTTCCACATTAAGGAGTCTATTTACTTTGCATTTGTGCCTGCGGATGCCCGAACCCTTTTGGAACACATCCCTCGACAGTCTGGGGTCCCTGGGTATTCCCTGGTTTTGCCCCATTACACATTCAGGGGAAATCGTTATAACTAAGCATTAAAACTAACGTAGTTATGGTGAGTTTCAAATTTCCCTCACACGACCAATGATTACCCTGTTGCCTTGAGTCTGTTGTTTAAAGTCTCTGAACCTCTTTTTTTTTTTTTTTTTCTAATCAGGATTGTTGGAGGTTTGAATGAGATAATATACGTACAGCACTTTGTGAAAAGCAAAGGAACAGGGAGGCATGCCATATTAATAAGTCACTTTCAATCCTTTTTGACCAACAAAAAAGGCATAAATAAATAGAGTGTCATGGCCCCTCTTGCCAGATCACCCTGAGAATCGCATCCTTCAGGGAAGAGAGGGGACAGTGCCATTTCAATGCCCTCCAGCAAGATGGGCCAGGGTGGAGGAAAAACCTTCCTTTTTAATAATCTAAGGATTATTAAACTTAATGGTCTTGCCTCCTAAGGATGTGAGAGTTTCTTTTACCTCAATCCCATCTGAGTGTAGAGATGATGCCTACCCCATAGGTGCTATCACCAGATGTGTAGACTATCTACACACCAGGCCCAGTGGACACAGGCCAGGAGGGGGTCTCTACAGACAGATGCAGAGGTTTGACTGACATTTTATTAGTTGAATATTTATGGGCAATTTAGCTGAGCTAAGTCTCACTTTGTTCATCTGTAAAATGGAGAAAATGATAATCCATCCCTATTTCATCTGATTGTTGACAAGATTCAATTGTGATAACATAGAAAAGCGTTTAGGATAGTGCTTGGGACACAATGAACATCCATTAAATTTATTTGTCTTTATATTTACAAATTAAAAAAACCTGGTATTCAAATTGCTATTTCATTTTACACCCTCCCCTCCCCCAGAGTCCTGAGCTAGTAAAAGGCACAGTTGGCTTTTTAAACTTAAATATATGCAGCTGTACAGCTCCCATTTCTTCACCTATATCATGCTGCCGCTCCTGATATGTCATAGACCCTAACACAAAAGCACAGCGCTGGTATAAAAATGAGAAATTGAAAGTGAGTAGAGATGATATTTCCAGATTGTCTGTCAAGTTTAACAAAATGTGTAAAAGTAAACAAGCAGTACCAAGACCTGAAGGTGAGTTGCATATTTAAGAGTCTTCCTTTTTAATAATCTAAGCTGTTATTAGCAGTGGATAAGAAAACACTAATTTTAAAAAACTGTATATGTTTTTTTTTACTGTGATGCATTTTTTTTTTACCTCTAATGCAATGTACATAGTATAAATAAGTAATGTAATCAAGTTTATCTTTGGAAAAAAAAGTTAATAATCTTACTGGAGAGTGGAAATGGTGCTCTTATTGCATTTATTACAAATCACCCAAATCAAACCACCCCAACCTGCAACTGTGCATCAGCTGAATATTCTGAATCCTTTGTGACCCTCCTTACCTCCCCAGTTGTCTCTGGATCCACAGGCTGTGAGGGGCGCAAGGAGCACATGGCACTGGCTCAAGAGCCCGAGGGAAACCTCACATCTGCTCTGTGATGCTGGCATCTGTGGACTTGAAGTGGGCGAGCTGGAGATCACAGGCACTGCACTCCGCATCCACAGCACCAGAGTGGATTCTACCCTCTGGGCCAGTGGTGATAAATCACTGATAAAGCCACCCACACAATTAGATGATACAAGGAAACCTGCTGGGCTTGTGAGAATTCAAGGTGAGTGAATTGTGTGTAAGAGAGGGGAGAGGAGACAGACATGAGAACACAGAGTGGACAAAGACATGATAGGAAAGGCAGAGAGAAAAAGGAGACGGTGTGGGTGCCCCTAAAGGGTCTCCCTGGATCCTGCTGCCAGGAGCGTGTCTGTGGATCATGATCAGGTGTCTGTAAAATGAGGCCGAGGGGACTGTGATGACACAGCCCCAGTCGTTATCCCCTGAGCAGGGTTTTCCCCCAGTTTCTATGTCCCCTTTTTCATATTGGGTCTCTGAGATTGATAAACTAGAGGGAGCTGGAGGGTCCCCTTTATTTCTGAGCTCTGGGCCCAACTGCCTTGTTAACATTTCTCATTCTGAATGTGAGCTAACCTCTTTCCACATGTTCTGAATCCCTTCTCTTCCTGCCTTCTATTTTCACACATTATCCTCCCTTCCTTCCTTCAGAACTTTCAACCTCTTCCTCTCCTCTCAGCACCTTTTTCCCATTCTTTTAAAATATGCAAGTCTCTTTAAAAAGGCAAGATAAATGAAACAGAAAGCAACCTCCCCTTCAAGACTACCCAACACACCTCTACATGGTCATCCCCTTGGGAAGTCTTCTGAGACCCTCACTCCCAATCTCTTCCATTCTCTTCAGCTGGTGGCGGCTCCTCCCCATGTCCCACATCTATCAATTCACTCTCACGTGGTATCATCATGGGATGTCTTCTCCCAATAGTAGTCCACAAGATACTTCATGAAGGGGATGTATCTTTCATCTCTGTATTCCTGTGCCTGTCACTTTGTTTGGGGTTTAGAAGATGCTCAATGTGCTAAAAGTTTTGTTGCATGCTTCTTGTATTAGTCAGGATTCTCCAAAGAAACAACCAAGAGGATATTCATCTATACACCCACCCACCTACCTACCTATTTGCCTATCCATATGTAAGAGATTGGCTTACGTGATTACAGAGACAGAAGTTTCAAGATCTAGTTTTGGTAATCTGGAGATTCAGGAGAGCCAATGGCATAGTTCCAGTGCATGTTCAGGGACCTGACAAGCAGACAATGGTGTAAGTTCCAGCCTGAGTCTGAAGGCTGGAGAGAACCAATGTCTCAACTGAAAAACAGGTAGAGAGAGACTTCTCTCCACTCAATCTTTTTGTACTATTCATGCCTTCAAATAATTGTAAGTAGCCCACCCACGTAGAGGAGGGCAATCTGCTTTAGTCTACTATTAAGTGATGAATAAAGAGCAACCCTCATAGAGAAACCCAGAATATTTAAGCAAATATCTTGGCATCCTCTGGTCCATCCATGTTGATATGTAACATTAATCACTATGTGTGCCCATCACATTTTTCAATTTCCATTGCAGCTTTTATCTCCTTCAGAAAAATAGGATCACAGCTTTTAGAGGTCCCCTCCTACTCCAATTCCCTCTAATGTCTATAATCTCCACTATAAGATAGAAAAGTTGAATATAGCTCTCTTCCACTGTTCCGTGTTAGAAAATCATAAGCTCCTTGAGGGTAGTTAATTACCATGTGACATACTTTTATCATAACCTGAATAGTTTCTGATTTGGAGTTGGGATGCAAATATTCATTCAATCATGTTCAGTTGAAATAAAATATGATGAATGAGTTACCATACATTAATGGTAGTGTATCAGACTGCTAGTTACCTATACAATATCCATTCTCCTTCTTGAATCAGAAATAAAAGCTTTATAATTTTTGTGTGAGGCAAGCTATCCTCATCTCATATCAAGAACTGTGAAGGGTACAAGAATAGAGATGTGGTAATTACAAGATGCTTACAATTCTAGTAAAGAACTCTGCTTGTTCAAGAACACAGAACAATGGAAGAGAGCTATAAAGCCTTAGGTCACCTATCTAATGCAGACAAGCACTGGTTGATATTGGAGAAAGGAGAGACCTCTGTGTACCTGTGCTAATATTTTCCCAGTCTCTATGCAGCTGTGATCATATGATTGTGTTCTGGCCATTGAGATGTAAGCAGACCATTGTATGAAATTTTTAGGGAAGCCTCTTAAAGGGAGGTGACTCAACTGGATGCTGTAGGGTTTCTCTTTCCCTTTTGGAGATCTTGATGGCCAGGATCCCAGACAAGATATTGAAGCACCAGTAGCCAGCTTGAGCATGAAAGTAACGTGCTAAGAATGGTAAAGCAGGAAGACAGAAGATGTCTTGAGTACTGATGTCTTTGTAGCACTGCCCTGCTAGCCCTGAACTGCTCATTTCTCTATGTCTTTTACATGAAACAATAGAGTCCTGTGGTTGTAAACCTTTTTTTTTTTTTAAATTTTGGTTTTCTATTTCCTATTGCAGAACATAATCCTAGCTGAAACAGACACAAATTAACACCTGCAAAAGAACTGAAGTACTGTCTGAAATAAAGGCAAATATTCTTCCTTCTAAAATAAGAGGCATTTTTACTAATATCGAGGCACAGTGAAATATTACCACCAAATATATGTGGTATCAGAAATATAAAATACACTCTGTTTATTCATTTTTTTCCCCCATCATCATGATGAATCCTTCAGTGATGAGGGGCTTTAGCTAGTTTTCCCATGCAAGGACAATTTTCCTGTAAATTAGAGCAAAAGGAAAAAAGCCTTGCAAATCATCTCTCTCACTTAACTTGCCCATTGTCCTCTCTCTGCAGGAAACCTACAGGTTGCAGAAGAAAATGGCTGGTGGAAATGCAGCAGGAAGAATAACATGGTTTTGAAATGAGGTGAGAATAAGTGAAATTAGGCTAACTGCAGACCTTAAATGTTTTTTTCCCCCTACTTCACAAACTTAAAATTGGGAAAAATCATTGAGAGGAGCCTCATTTTTTTTAATGAATGCAAGACAAGGACATATCTTTCCAAGGATCACATTAAATGAGGTAGAAAGAGAAGGAGACTTGGATGATGAATAAAAAATCTCACCCTCTTTTGTCTTTCCCAAATGAATCAACATAAGAGCTCATTTTCTTGTCCTAGGGTGTGGTACTTGTAGAGGAAAACACCAAGTATTTAGATTTTTGATAATTTTAGAAAGGTGTTCAGAATTTGAACATCAATGTAATGCTTTATATTTCTTAAGTTCTATAATTTTTACTCAAGAAGGACCAGAATTGGGCCTCCCCCGGTGGCACAGTGGTTGAGCGCTGGGCTGTGAAGCTGCCCGCATACTCTGCAGCTCTGGTTCGATCCCCGACTACCGGCAAGGGTCCCACATGGCATGACAGACCTTTCCTGCCGGGCCCGCTGCTCCCCTCAGCAGTGTACTTTGACCATCTGCCTGTTCTACTCCCTGGTCTGGCTCTGGTGAATTCTCTCACCCTCCCGCGCTTCTGACTGTACTCAGTGCTTGTATGAATAAATAAATAAATCTTTAAAAAAAATTTAGAAAAAAAAAAAAGGACCAGAATTAAAGAAATTATATCTTTTGTGATGAGACAAATTGCAAAACATAAGACAAGAGGTTTCCGAAAACAAACAGGCCTATTTTATAATAAAACAAAACCAAAGGTGCATCTTATCATGAGCAGGCAGGATAGAGAGAGAGCAATATGTTAGTAACATGAAAAAATGATGGCAACAAAATATCGAGGACCTGCTTTTAAGATTCCTTGCTCACATGATTGGCAAATGAATGCTGGCCATTGTTTTAAAGTTCAATTGAATGGGGGTGAGGGGGTACGTTGTAAGTCTTGGTTTCTTCCCAGTGGGGCCTCTAGGTGGGGTGCTTGGGCTTACTCAGAGCACAGGGGATGGTTTCTGAGAGCTTGTGTTCCAAGGGAGATGAGCAGGAGCATGTGGCATTGGGATACTCTAGGTTGAGAAGTCACTAGTTCCCCTGTATTTAAGGTAGTCACAAATGTTTACCCAGAGTCAAGGAAAGGGGATACAGACCTCACATATACTCTGTGGGAGGGGCTATCAAAGTCACATTATAAGAAGAGCATTTGGGATGGAAGATATTGTAGGTGCCATCTTGGGAAAATACCACAGAAGGAAAAGCAAGTGCACAGTCAGGAAAGGGGAAGTTTTTCAGCCACCTAATTAGCCTAAGAGCCAGTCCACTGTATAGTAGCTCTTATACCATCTATGAAGACCCCCAGGAAGTGAAATTCTACCCCCCTCTCATTAATATCATACCATATCCAGACTCACTGGGTTTCATGAAACTTGATGAAATTCAAAGGGCCAGGTACTAATTTCTGGTTCCAACACTTTCAATAAACGCCACAATCATTTTGCTTTTACTAACAATGAGGTGATTTCAGGGGAACTGCTCTCTCCTCTAACCTATCCATTAAGAGGGAAAGGAATCCAAAACCCAGGTCTCCATGGCAATGGGCATCCAATTCAGTGCCCTCCTGTCATGGCAGCTCTCAGACCCAGGGAGGCAGGCCATGTATGCTGGGAGCTGCCTTTGGACAGCCATGTCTCTCCTTCTGCCAAGGAGCCACATTATTACTGTAGTAAATAACAGTAAGCAAATTTTTCTGGACTGTGGGTACAAATAATTTACATTAACAGGAATAAATCACCCTTACCTGGTGTCAAATCTCAGTATTTGGGGCATAAATGGGTATGGGGGCAGTGGTGCTTATCTCATCTGTGTTCAGTTGTCAAGAGATTATTGGTCTTTTGTTCAAGGCCCTCCTGGATATTTCCTGCCTGGGAAGCCACTCATAGGTATGTATCTCCTCACTGTTACTGCTGCCAGCAAGGGACTGGGCATCTGGCTAAGGGCCAAAGCAGAATTGGGGACTCTGCAATCCTCATGGCACTACGACAAACTACAGTTAGGACGGAGGTAGAGGGTTTCCTGCTCCACCCTTGTTCCACCCTAGCTCCCCAGCTCTGGATCTCACTTCCTTATCTGGGTGCCTAGGTAGCATTGACTGAGATCTGGAGTCACACAAAGCCTTTTATAATACTAGTCTCCTTAACCTCTGCAAATAACCTCTCTCTCCACAGGGCTCAGATGAGAATCCAGGGAAACCAAATCTTAAAAATAGATGCCAGTAGGCTGTCTGCCCCACAAAGTCATTGGGCATTTCCAGACATGCCTGATTCCTGGCTGAGAACACAAATTAGGTTCAAACTTGAATCCCTGCTACATTACTAAACACACATAGGCACTATGGTGCTGTCACCTGAATCAACTCTGTGAGGTTGGGAGGATACATTATGGTTTTCATTTTCCATATGAGGAAATGAATTTGTAGTGGGAATAACAAGGAGTGAAGTCCTAATTTAGGTTGGGATTGAGCTCATAACTGGGAGTCTCTGAACATCAAACCTGGAACTCTTCTTGGAGTTACTTCACGGTGGTGACTGGTCACCAAGCTTGGGCTGGATGCTCTAGGCAGTTTGCGCATCTTCCTCTTTGTGCTCACAGTTCCTTAGTCTGTTGTCACATTTGTCGCATTGTATGGCACCACTTTAAATGTCATTCTTTCTCACTAAATGCCTCTTGTGCTAGCAGAGTGCCTGGCATGGAGAAGGCACTTGATAAGCATTTATTGGTGGAATGAACGGGAATTGCTTAATGTTTCTCAAGTGGAGGTGATACCCTCTTACCCCAGAGAATGTTTGAACATGTGGAACATTATTGGCTGTCACCATACTGGAGAGTCATGCTTCTAGGCTTTAATGACTAGGGTCAGGGCAGGGAATGTCTTGCAATCTGTTGGACAGTTGTGCACTGCTCTTTGAGAGTAAGTGCAAGGAAGTCCCCATGCCAGAGAAATCCTGAGGCCTCCCGAGGTTTTCGGATTAGCCTATGAACACCTTAGTTACCTGTGACCTTGCTATTTGAACTTTGGAGTCAAAATGGAGTTATGCTGGATACCCATTTTATGTTATGATTTAACAAGATAACATGCCAAGTGCCTAATAGAATCTGCAGCCTAGCGCAGGCGGACATGTGATGTGAGCTCCTTTCCAGTGGTCTTCAAGTAATAAGAACACTTACTTGTCAATTACCAATCTTGCCTATCATGTGACTCATCAGAAAGGGACTGTGCAAACAAGCTTGTGTTCCAGAATCTGCCCTCATGGTGAAAAACAGAAAACACTAGAGTATTTAGTGTTAGACGATTGTTTTGAGGAGTCAAGGAAATAAAGATGTAAGGTTTCTAAAGATCAGTGCCTGGCACTTTATAATCTCTTGATAAACAGCTATGGCATAATGACAGGACAGCAGAGATCCAAGATGAGCAATTCTTGCTTAGATAGTAAGGCAACATAGATCAAATTATATCATCTCTCCTTAGGAAAATCAAGTGAGATTTTTTTCAGTAACTTTCCCCTCATCCTCTCTCTCCTCCAAATGAAACAGATTTCCTGCAGAGAACTCACTTCTTGACTTCACTTCACTTTCCATTCCCACCACTGCAGGGTTAGAGATGCTTAGGGCAAAAACATATACAATTCACCTGTCCCCTTCCAGTTCCCACTGGTGAATGTATCTACTTTCTACCTGCTGCTCCTTAGAGAAAATATGTATGTCATTGCAACATTAAAAAAAGTTGATAAAAATAGAAAAGCCATAATCCTACCCTATCACAACTCTTTTAAAAATTGCCTTCCAATGACTTTCTGTAAGAATGTATTTTTATAGAGTTCCTATCATAATGCACATACTATTTTGATTTTTACTATTTCCAATTCGTATTATGTATTTTCTGTTTATATGCTGGCTGCATAATTATAATGTTTAATGACAGTAAAATTTTCCATGGCTTTAGTATGCCATCCCATCTTGTTGGATACTAACTTGCTCTCCCTAGGCAGTGCTGCAATAAATACTTTCTACAAAACTGTTTCATACATTGCTAAAGTATTTCCTAGAATAAATTTCTAGCATTTTAGATACAGAGTCAAAACAGTTTGAATGTTATGATTCTTGTTCTGAATTGCCTTATTATTTTTCAAAAAGGTTGTACCAATTTATAATACCTTTAGAAGTATATAAGAACTAACCTCATCGCAGTCTTGGACTATATCATTAAAAAAATTAGCAGGTGTAAAATGATACAAATGAAACTTAATTTGCATTTATGTGATTATTATCAAGTATGAATATTTTCCACATGCTTTATTTTCTCCTTATGCTTCCTCTTTGGTGAATAGTCACAAAATTTACCTTTTCCCTAAGCACAGTTAAGCATAGGAAAATAAAAAAATACTGGATTTATTTATTTATTTATTTATTTATTTTGGAGACACTAATTCCATGATCTATTAACCTCTTCCTGCCCAGTATACTTCATCTTTCTCTGAAAGGGGGTTAGCTGATCTTTGATTCTTTATTGCTCCACATTTAAATGACTCTAAGTACTCAAGAAGGAACAGACCAAATTGTGTTGGTGCCAAAAAGTATTGAATATGTAATTAGCATAGGTAAGATTCTGGAATTTAACACTGGTTTGTCTAGAATTCTTCATAGATTCCAGGGAACTCCAAGCTCCCTGTGCAGCACATGAAAAGTCAACAGGGAAATTCTTCATTTCTTCTTTTACTCATGTGATCAACGGATAGTTAGTAAGGACCTAGAATACACCATAAATTGATGTTGGGCATGTAAAGATGAACACATAATTCTAGGAAGCTATGGCAAGTGGAAGAGATATGTGAGCAGGATAATTTCAGTGGAGGATGGTGAGGGTCATGTAGACAACATGAGGGGCACTCACTTGGAAAGACTTCACAGAGGAGAGACATTGGAGCAGGAGCATGGAAGATGAGCAGAATTTTGCCAAGAGGAGGAGGAATTTTGCCAAGAGTAGAGGTGGAGAGGAAATTCTAGGTATGAAGGGAATAAAAGCATGTTAAAGACATGGAACTTGGCAACAACAATGTAATAATACTGGGAGGTGAAACTTCTGGAACAGATGGTCCCCACGGCAGAAAGAAGAGTTGGACAGGCAAGATGGGGTTAGGTTTTACACAGAGCAAAGGAGTCTTTTTTACCTTCTGGGAATCTTGGGTATAGAAGGGAGGTAGGGGAGTTTTATAAGCAAGGAAGTGACATGACCAGAGTTGTTCTTTAAAAAAAAAAAATTTTTTTTTTTTATATCACTCCTAGGGAACTCCACAGTGCCATAGTGTTTACTTATCTCAAAGCACATTTTATAAACTTGGGGATTCTGTGTTCTGAGGTCTTAATTGCATTTCACACATTGCTGAGTAGTCTCCTTTATCTCTCGGTATCTCTCTGGTGTCTGAAAAGTCAGGAAGTAGGATAAACTTATTTTTAAACAGAATTTAGTTACATTTTCAAATAATATGCATAATGTTTTCTTTTAAATTCCAGACATCTTTTTCAGAAGAGGCTCCTCCACATTGAAAACAATGGGGTTGAATTGTGAATTTGAAAAATGTGTAGGACATGAAATACAGAGTCCTAACTTGGGTAATAAAGTATGCAGCCTCATTACTAATCCAAGACATCACAGATCTAATGACAGAGAAGCAAGATGGTGGAGACTTGGGGTGGCTCTGGTAGCTTCTACTCAGGTCAGCATCATTACTTCTGCTCACACTTCCCAGTCAAGCAAGTCACATACTTGCTGAGACCTACGTGGACCTAAGTCCACCCTACATCCTCCTGAGGGAAGCGCTGAAAGTCACATGGACTAGCAGCCCTTCTACACACTGTATGCTTATGTGACATAGGCACCGGTGTCTACATCTAGATATACATCTCAATTTTAAAGAAAGGTCTTAATTAGTTTTTGAGTGATGAAGTCAGATCCGGTCATTTTCCATTTGCTCTTGGAACACTTCCCTCAACTTGCCAGCCCTGTTCTGTCTTTTGAAGTGCTAATCAAAGCAAGATACGTTTCTTAGGCTTCCTAGATTTTGTTTAGGTTTGTTCCGTGGTTGGCACTGGCAGGAGACTGAAGGACATGAGTCGGGGAGCAACCGGAGCACTTCTTCCCCTGCTCAGCTTCTGGCTACGCCTGTGTCCCCTCCATAGCTCCACCAACGCCAGGCCATACTCCCTGCTGGGGGGCCATGTCCCCCCACCCCCTGCAAGCTGTGCGCAGACTCCTCTCCTGAGATCCTCTCCTCACTCACCCAGCCCTAGGGATCGGAGGGGTCTCTTACATCCCTAATTTCCGGTGCTGCTCCTTTGGTTCTTTTAATGCCTTTGTAAACAGTTCCCCATATTAAAGCCCTTCTATTGACTGACCTGATGTGGGTTCTGTTTGCTCGCATAATACAAATTAGTTACCCTCAAATTTGTCTAGTGGCTAGAAGCTTAAGTAATCTTTACTCCAAGGTAAATTTAATAGGGTTGGCTGTGGATACTTAAAAAAGTGTGGTTAAGCTCCTATAAACCTCATATCCCAAGGCTAGGCCTCTCGTTTTTTGTTGTTGGCCCAACAGATATAACTGTGTGGTGCAAATGAATATTTTAATTTAATTAAAATATAAAAAATATTTAAAAATATTTACAAGTTCTCATCTCTTTAAAAAATACAATTATATGTGAAGAGAGAGGAAACAAAAGGTCAAACCAAACCAAACCAATAAAAATCTAGAAATCTGACTGTGGAATTAAGGTTACCAGAGGGGGAGAAGAGCAGAGAGCAAAGTGTGGAGGGGCCCAGGGGACTATGGCTGAAGACTATGGGTGCCTTGCACTGTGGTTATAGACATCTGCAGGAGCATAGGTCTATACCTCTGAATCATAGATGGTTTTGTAAACTAATGTTATCTCAACAAAACAATAAGAAAACCAAAATATAACAGTGCAGAACAAGGGCAGGCAATTTATCCATGAGCAAACAAACAAGTGACAAAAAAAGATAAACATTTTTGTGCATGATCAAGACATACATCTACATGCAGGTATCGACAGTTACCATGTAGATGCACACATCCACATATATGATACTTATAAATACACATCCGTAAGAGCTACTCAAACGCATACATATAAGTTCACTAAGATTATTAGTAATCTTTAAAGAGTTTACTTAAAGACATTTAGAATATAATGATCAAAGCCAAAAGATGATTCATTTAAAAGCTCTTACGTTTGCATCGAATTCCTATTGATGTCTTTGATACAATAATGGAAGCAAATTTTAAATTTGGAAGGGAGTAGAGAGAAACACTGAAGGAAAAAGATTTGATGGCATCCAGACAGAAGAATTTTTTTGCCAATAAGTAGTGAGTGAATGGGCAAGTGACAGGCTTGGAGACAGTAGAGTCACATGATGCCTTCCCTGAATTAACAAGGGAATTTGGCTTTAAGGCCTACAACAGAGAGGAGCATGAAGGATGGCTTCTAGGGAACAGTCTGCTCATCCTGCTTCAGTATGCTACTGGTATGAAACACCAGCAGGCAGGATTGTTACTGGTGTGTGTTGGGGTACAGTGGGGTGAGAGCATTGCTGAGTGTTTTCTAATGGTCCAAAGGGACCCCTGAGAAGTTTCCCTCTGGGAACTATTAGCACTGGCCAGGCCAGGATGGCACAGGCAATTGGGTAACATGAGGGGTTTTTTTTTTTGAGTCGAAATGATGGCAGACTCCGCTGAGGGCCATTTGCAAAGGAGGAATGTAGTGGCATTGGATCCCACATGTGCCTTCACGTGGACTTCAGAGAGAGACTGACCTGGATTCAAAGCCCAGCTGTGCCACTTACTGGCTCTTGAACTTGAGCATGTTATGCAATTTCTATGAACCACAATCCCTGCCTGCATAAAAACAGGAAGGAAGACCTAAAACATAATGTCTGGTTCATAAAAAGCAATCAATGATGCATTATTTTTTATTATTGATAATAATAACAGTTATTCATAAGAAACTTTCTGCAAAATGCTTGCAACCACTTTATAAAACAATTACATACAATGCTACCAGGTCTCTTTAGTTATCTCACCAGGCAGACTAAGAAAGTGAGGCTGTGAGGAATAAATACAGAACTATAACCTAGCCTTTGAGTCCCATTCCATGACCCTTTCTACTTAAGTAGGGAGGCCAAAAGACATTCCAGTTCTCCGTGCCCACCCCCATGTACAGTGACTTTCCCAAGAGCAGGATGCATTGAGCAAGCATCAAATCAACATCAAATCTTTTTCCTTTCATTTAAGTAGAATTGAATTCTCTGCCTCTTTCCATCCCTGTTTTCATAGCAAAGGCCTAATTCTTTTTCCCCCCGAATCTTATTCTCTATTGCCCCTCCTTTAAGTGTTCTGACATTCTGTGTCTATTCATTTATTTTTTAAATGTACTCAACAAACATTTGTTGAGCACTTCCGAGATGTCAGACACCGGAGAAACAATGCCCAGGATAACTCCAGGGGCTTACAACTTATGGAAGAAATGAATCTGCAAGCAGAAATGGCAGTACCTGTGCTCAAGAGGGGGACAGAATATTATGGGGCCCAAGAACCTCTCACCAGTAGAAGGCACTATAGCACAGTGACCCACCATATGGGTTCTGGAATCTGTACCCAGGAGTTGAATCTCAGCTCCCTCTCTCCATATAGCCCTTGGGGGAATTGTATAGATACAAAGAGCTTTAGTTTCTTGTTTTTTAAGTTGAGAATAACGATAGTACCTACCTCAGAGGAAGTGTGGGGCTTAATTGAGAAAACTTAAATATCCAAAAATACAAGCTGTCATCTCCCTTTAAATATAGAGCTGATCAGAATAAGGGCAGGGAGTCTATCTGGGAGCAGATAGCAAGCACTCAATCAAAGCGATTTCTTATTTTCTTAAGAGGGAGAGCAAATAGAGATTACTCATCATCGAGGAGCAGGGGTTTAGGTTATTTATGAAAAAGGATCAGAATCATTCCTTTTTCTGCAGCCAAAGCAAAAATTTCATAGTTCGGCTCTAAACCCAAATGATTATCGTGATCAAGCGAGGCTGAAGAACTGCCCCTGAGGGTGGTTGATGATCGACTTTTTATGGAGGGTGGCCTGCCAGAGCTGATGGGCAAAGCTTGTGCAAATCCTGCATCTTACAACCTGTGTGGTCCAGCTGTGGGCTGAACAAAGAGCGGTATGTGTGATGTGAGAGCTTTGAATAGAGCCTGAGATTGCATGTTTCTGTGTGCCGGAAAATGGTTTACTCAGTGAATACACGATTTCTTTCGAGCATCCTTTCCTACTAAGGAGCACAGGACTAAAACCATGAGCATATTTCCCTACCTTTCTGGCTCTGTTTCCTGGGTGAAATGAGCTTATCATTTTCCATTCAGCTCCTAGCTAATAGAGAAGTTCTCCAGGCAAAAAGCAAAAACCTATGGACCAAAAAAAAAAAAAAAAAATCATCATAGTCAGGATAAAACACAAATGCCCTCTGTCCTACTCCAGCATTCTGGAAAAGGGACATTGGATTTATTCTTCAATAGGAGGGCATACTTGTGGGTTTCAGCTAAGGGGACTGTAAGCTGTGTCAGTCTCTGTGGATCTTAAGCTGGTGTGTGTGTGTGTGTGTGTGTGTGTGTGTTGGTGGGGGTAGGGAACTGGCTTTAAGGGGATTGCTGTAGCTCAAACAGGGTGGGAACTCATTTTCATTTGGAATCTAATACATTCAGAGTTGGGTAAAATGAAAAACTTTATTCAGCATTTTCTGAAAGAAGCCACCTTGTCAGCATCAAGGACCACAGATGCCACCGAAGTCACACAGGCTGTGTACATGAACACACATATGTAATTTTTAATATCTCCCCACATGACCAGAATGGATTTGTTCCATTCAGTGGGAAGCCACAACATTTATTACATCTCTTTCTCAAATAAACCTCAAAGCGAGCATTTCATCTTCCCTCATGTAATCATCATAAGGTAGAAAATGAAATTTTCCAAACCTAAAAGCATGTTGCTAAGAGCTCCGGGGCACTGCATGTCACTTCTTACTTTGATGTGTTCATGGAGAGGGGTGGGGATGACAAAAAAAAAAAATGAGAAAGGAAAGAGAAAGAAAGATGCTCTGCATCCTCCTTGAGATTTTCAGAAGGCTTTTTTTTTTTTTTTTAACTCTTTATGTAGTGACAAGATGGAGCTGATTAAAAGAAGACAAGGAAAGTCTCGGTGCCAGACCACTTCAGCAATGAAGCATTCCAGAAAGGCATGTAAGAACTCCTGTCAGAAACAGGAATGATTTCACGGCCCCTCTTGCATATTAATGAACTACAAGTAACCTCAGTTTAGTGGTGCAGATGCAACATTTCAGGAGCCGTGCCAGAACTCAGCGATAAATGCCAGCTCCAGGGGAAATACATTTCATGATAAAATTAGGAGAGCAGCCATCTGAGACGTCCACGGAAATCGCCCCCCTCCCAATACACCACAAATGCGAGGGGTTCCAGGGGAACAGGGCGCGGTGGCACGGTGAATGTGGGGTGACTGGGGTCATTTGAATCTGGTTCCTGTATATTTGCTCAATCTTCAATTCTTTTGACGCTGAATATTTCCTCAAGCAACAAATCCACCCACCTAAAGGTCAAGCTCAGGTGAATTGATTAATTTTGCTGCCTATTTTTCTGGTGTGATTTAAAAGAAAAAAAAATCTGTTTGAACCTATATATAAACCTCCTTGCTTTAGAAGCCAAACAATTTTTTTTTCTCTTTTTGGCCTCTTTTCTTCCCTCTTACAACCGCCTTTCAGGTATTTTTCTTACTCAACTTCTTGCAACCTGTGGTTGCATTTTTAGACAGAACACAGGCGCTCAACCATCCTCTCGCTTTCAGTGTGCCTCCAGAATTTGCTCAATTCTCACACCCTTGCTCACTCGTTCCCCTTTGCCCCAAACACATAGTACAACCGTCACTGTCGTCTGTGCTCACCATCTGTTTCTAAAATTCCTATGATCCAGAAATCACATGACAGTTTGAGGTGCAGCCATTTCAATATTGCAAGGTTTCGCTTGGCAGGCTTTGGAAGTGAAGGCTGCGTGGTTCTTCCTTATGAAACTGACCAGCTAACATGGTGTGCTAGTCAGCAAGTCCTCTAGAAGGACCTCTGAACACAGCTGCCGACTCTATTAGATGTTTTTGTGTGATTGAAAATGGAGAATAAAGCTGCTGTCTTCATTTTCAGCTGAGACTGAGGCTAGATTGCAGCCAAGAGAAAACAGGACGGAGCAATGCTCTATGCTGGTTTGTAAGAAAATCTCACACACCAGCTTTGACTTAGCTGCTTTCTCAGTGCTGGCACTGCAATAATGCTACCATACAAGATATTCAGAAATGCAACAACTTAGCACAATTATTCATTCTCTCCTGATAGGCCCAGGTCAGCTGGCGGTGGGCTGACCTGGCTGGGCCTTCTTGCTGGGCTTGCCTCCAAGCTGCGGGTTAGGTCCAGCTCAGCTCCAGCTGTCTTTCATCTTCTTGGACCAGGGAACTACCTGGTTTATGTTTTTGTGGTGATGGCAGAAGTGCCAGAAGGTAGATCCAAGAGTGCTTGTGTCATTACTGGCCAAACTGAGTTAGGTGACCAAGCTCAAAGTCAAGGGCAAGGAAGGGTTGTTCACATGCTTAAACCCAGGATCAGTGGCATTGAGAAAGTATACTCTTCCCATGGAGATAGGAAAGTGGAGAAAACAAATAACAGAGAATCTATCATACTTGCTGTGGTGGACACATGAATACACCCCCCAAGCCCCTGGTCCTTTTTTTTAAATTTTATTTTATATTACCCAAAGGACACAGAAACATCAATTCCAAAGAGCACCGGCACCCCTATGTTTATAGCAGCACTATTTACAATAGCTAAGCTTTGGAAACAACCCAAATGCCCAAAAATAGATGACTGGATCAAGAAGATGTGGTACATATACACCATGGAATATTACTCAGCATTCAAAAAAGATAAACACATGCAATTTGCAGCAACATGGATGGAGCTGGAAGGGATCATGCTCAGCGAAATAAGCCAGAAAGAAAAAGAAAAATACCGGATGGTCTCACTCATAGCAGGAATCTAGAAAACTTAAATAAGGGACCAGGAAAAAGAATAACTATAAGAAAGTGAAAATCAAAATCAACAAACAACTATGAACCAGAGACACTCTATGGGAGGTGGGGGCAGGGAGGGGAGGGACTGGGGTCAAAATAAGGGGGCTGCAATTGTATGGGGAATATAAAAATAAAATTTATTATAAAAATTTATTTTATTTTTTTTACATCATTTTTCATTTTTGCACAGTGTATAGTCCCCATACAATTCCCACCCCCCTTGTTTTGATCCTACTCCCTTCTCCCCCTCTGTAGTGTGTCTCGGGTTTATAGTTGCTTGTTGATTTTGATTTTTACTCTTTTTCCATAATTTTCATTCTGCTACTTAATTCCTTAGTAGTTATACATTCTGGAGAAACTGATGTTTCATTAATTTCTAGAGTTTGGTATATAGATTAGGTTTATGTGACCAGCATAACCTTGCCCCCCCCCCCCCAGATCATAATGATTAGTTTAAGAGTGAACATGTAATCCAGTTTGGGTCAATGAGAATGGCTTAGGAGCACCTGGAAAATAAGCTTTATTCCTAGGTTTGAGAACTAACAGAAGATAGGCTTTAAGTTGCAGGATAGCTGTGTGTCTTTTGCAACCATGAAGGTAGAGGATGAAGCTGAAGAGCCAGAGGAGGATATACATGAGAGAACTGAAGGAAAATCAACCTATCTCTGATCAATTCTACCTTCATGCCCACTCTATTTCTGGACTTTTAGTTAAATTAGCTAATAAGTTACCTTAGTATTTATTCAGCTTGAAAATTATTTGTAATTAATACATTTTTAGTAGATTCACTCTCTTTGATATATATATGTATATATATACATATATATACATATATATATATATATATGGGGGGGTGTGTGTGTGTGTATGAACGTGCAGTGAGATTTAATCTTTTTGTATCTCTGACACCTAATCCACAAGATGGGAATAATTATTGCTGCATTACAATAAGGTGACAATGTATGTCTAGGTGCTCATACACAGCAGGTAAGGTCAACCTGCATGATTCAGCAGTTGGCTACTCCCCGAATGAGAGGACAAGTGTGGACTGAAAGAGTCAAATCACCAAGCCCCGTGCTTGTGGTGCTACCTTCAGCAAGAGAATGTCTTTTTTTCATTTTCTCCAAAACCATGGACCAGCAGAGACCCTGATGGAAGACCTTTAATAAATACTAGCTCTTACCTTTTCCTTCTGAAATCATTTCTTCCTTCAGTACCTACACGATAAAAACAATGGACCTTTCTATTGTTCAGCAAGAGGACTTTTAAGGAATATTGCTAATTTTTTAAAGTTTTTATCTCAGAAAGCCATCAATTTCTACCCTATTTTGTGGTCACTTCTCTTCCCCCCACTATCTTTCCTGAAGCTCATTTTCTTTTCTTCTCTGTTCCTTTTTCTCATGCTTATCCATAGCTTCTTCTTTCTGGCTCCTTTTCTTTCTTTTTTCTTCCCAGCCTGCCTGTTTTTGCCTCTATCCCTCACTTTAGGAAAGGACTTGTGGGGACTTGGCCTTTTCAATCTCAGGATCTCTTCATGTTAAGGCCGAAATGCATTGTCTCATGAAGACTTCTAGAGTGAGACACATCTGAACACAAATCTTGACTTACTCTGCAGTTTTAAAGCGAGCCCAGCATGGAGGTTCAGCATGGAGGCACACCACACCACACCCAGATTAGCCCACCTCCAGCAGAGCAGGGCCTATGACAAGAAGGAATAATTGTGTTAAGGTGCTGGATCTACGACTTGGGACATACAAATCAATCTGGGCCTCATTTTTCCTTTCTGTAAATTGATGTCATTCACTATCCTTCAGGATCATTGTGGAGGACTAAACTAAATAATGTGGGCCAAGTACCACAGAATCAATCAATAATCTGTAGTTTCTTCTCTCTTCAATAGCTATACAATGCCTGACTTAGAGTAGGCACCAAATATTTAGTATAATATTAGTATAACTCATTTGCCTCTGATTTAAACAGAATAGCTGCTGACACCATCATTTTCTTGTCTTAGCCATCTTCCCTGTAAAGAAGTTTTCACCTAATTGAGTAACTGAAACATCTCTTGTCCAAACATGGATAGAGAACATAGGGGTGAACTCCTTAGTTCATGGCTACTAAGAGAATTCCGGGAATGCTTCTTGCATGCCCTTAGGCAGATGGTCGGCCCACGTATATTTCAACAATACAAATTAATGTAAAACATATTCATGTATGTATTAATTAATGCTAATATATTCACAAGAGAGTCAGATAATGGGCTGTCCATTCTAACACCTCCCTCCTAATTCATTCGCCTTGCAGAGACTGAATCTTGCTTAATTTTGGCCTCAAACAAGTAAATCTTGTGTAATTTTGGGGGGCTCCCTTTCTTCCACATTCCCTACAGGCAGCTGCTGGTTATCTAAGAATTTTTCTGCTGAATAAACTTCCATATTGTAATTAGATGAAGGAAGAAATGGTGCCTGTGCAAATACTAGGCTAAAGTAGTACTTGAGCATGAATGAATTTCTTTCTCAGAGAACTAAGACAAAAAATAGGCAAAAGGGTAACGTAGCAGCAATTGAAGAAGATGCTAAAAGTGAAGAAGTCACTTGGAAGCATGAGTAGGTCCCAGAAAGGGAAGGCAAGGGTGAAAAAGGTTAAATATGAAAATGTGACAAAGTTACCCATAGTCAGTTCTTTGTATTTGGAAACAGATGCCATATTCTGAGATTTATTTATTTATTTACTTTTTTTTTTTTTTTTTTTTTTTGTGGAGTAGCATGACACAATTTAGGCAAGGTTAAATTTTAAGGTTCTTTTTTGTCACTGCTTTTTTTTTTTTAAAGATATATTTATATTTTTATACAAGCACTGGGTATAGTCAGAAGCGCGGGAGGGTGAGAGAATTCACCAGAGCCAGAGCAGGGAGCAGAGTAGGCAGAAGGACTGAAGTACACTGCTGAGGGGAGCAGTGGGCGGCAGGAGAGGTCTGTGCGCCATGTGGGACCGTCCTCTAGTGGCCAGGGAGCAGCCGGGGATCGAACCGGCGCTGCAGAGGCTGCGGGCAGCTTCGCAACCCAGCACTCAACCGCTGCGCCACCAGGGAGGCCCACTGCTGGGTTTTTTTTCCCCCAACTGAGTTACTTTCAATAGAAGAGCATTTCACCAGGGAATTGTTTATAGGGGAACTTGAATTTGGAGCTCAGATACTAATAGGTCTTTGCCTTCAAGGCATTTAAATCAAATTAGAGTAACTATAGACTGAGGTAAGACAAATATCAAATATCAAAAAGGCTAAAGTCCTGTGTCCTGCCGTTCCCTGTCCATTACCCTTCCCCTGACACACACATTCTGTTGTCCTCATCTCTGCTGGATGTTGCATTGGAGATTGTGTTGTTAGGACTTAACGCTGTAGGAGGTAAACGTAAACTGAGTTAACACTCTGCTTTCTTCTTCCCTATTGTTATGTCTTTTTTCAAACTGGAAAGTTTTCACTTAAGAAAAATGCATAATTGTGTGTGAAAGACAGATTATTAATACAGAGAATGCGATGAACGTAGTGCAGGTCTGGAATGGATACTGAGGAAGTGGGTCAAAGAGAAAAGCTAAATAAACCCTTGCATTTTCCTGTGCTGGGAACTTTTCAGAACCTCTTAGAAGTGTCATAACAAACATCCTGTGAGAGCGACTAGGTGAGAAGTAGAGTATGGGTTTATATTCAGATGGGTTTTCCCTTTGGTGAGGTGAGGAGGTTGGAGGACATGGATATTGGGGTGGCACCTGCATAATGGCCCCTGATGTTCCTCACCTCTTGGCATTCATGCTCTCAATGGTGAGCTGGTTCTGGTGACTCCTAATGACTAGATATGGCAGAAATGACAGATGTCCACTTATGACAGAAGGTTATAAAAAGACTGATTTCTGTTTTAGGAGCTCTCTGTCTGATGGATCCTTTCACTATGGTGAGAAGAGCACTTTTGGAGAAGAGCTGATGTCTCAGGTCAACAGCCAGAGAGGCTCTGAGGCTGGCTAATAGCCATATGACAGAGCTTAGAGCAGCTCTTACCCCAGCAGAGGCTTGAGATGGCTGTAGCCTCGGCTGTCACTGTGACTGAGCCAGAGGCACTCAGCTAAGCTGCTCCGGGATTCCTGAGCCCCAGAAACAGTGAGAAAATAAACATTTGTGGTTTTCAGCTGCTGAGTTTGGGGTAATTTGTTATGCAGCAATAAATAGCCAATACAATTGCCTTTTTGTAGCTATAAACTATGCTTTATTTTTTCACTTGTAAAACTAAAATATGCTTATTATTAAAATACAAACACAGAAGAAACAAAAAAAAACCTACCATAAAACTTATAACTCAGAGGTTACCAAAATTCTCCACATAGTATAAAGTGAGTTATTTAAACTGTGAATTATTTCAATCAATTCCCTGTTCAAAACCATCCCAGTGCCATCCTGTTACATTTGTAACACAATCTAAAATTCCTACTGTGGCCTCCAAAGCCAATGTGATGCCCCTGCTGTCCCACTGGCCCCCTCTTGTCTGCTCTTCCCCTCTCTCAAAATTGAGCTCTAGCAAGCATGGTCTCTTATCAAGTCTGTCCTATCCAGTATTTTTTTTTTTTTGGACAATAAAAGTTGTATATACATAAGATGCACAATGAACTGTTTGATAAATGTATACTTTGTGAAATGCTTACCCCAACCAAACTAATTATCACTTCCCATAGTTACTATTTCTCTGTGTGTATGGTGAGACTCCTTCAGACCTCAGGCTCCTGATTTCCTGCTGGTGCCTTCCATTGATCAAATTCAAAAAGAAGTCAGAATACTAGGGAAGCCCATGATGCGGGCAGGAAGAAGTATACGTATATGAGATACTTAGATTCATAGAGACAGAAAGCAAACGGTGGGTACCTAGAACTAGAGGAGGGAGTTAAGTTTAATGGGTTAGAGTTTCAGATGGTGAGGATGAGCAGAGTTCTGTGGGTGGGTAGAGGTTTTCAGACAACAACCTAATGTATTTAATGCCACTTAATGACATTTAAAAATGGATAAGTTGGTAAATTTCATTATCAATATTTTACTATAATAAAAAGGAGATAACTACAGGATAGAAATGACTAGTTTGCATGCAGGAGAAAAGGGATTAGAAAGTCTAGATATTTGGCATACCAAGGCTGAAAAAGCTATTGGTTTCTAGACTCTAAATACTAAAAGATGAGCATGGAAAAGGGCTTGTACAACAAATATCTAGTAAAACAGCCTATGGCAAACATCAGCTTGAGGCCCTGACCTTACCATCCCGACCCTAATTCTAGATACTTTCAAGAAAGACACCTTGAAGTAAGAGAAGCATGGTGGGAAGGGGTGAAAACAGGGTTAGGCAAAGAAATAAATCAGGTCTACAAATTACATTTAGGAAAGAACTTTAGGTGGTTATTGATATACATTTACTTATGCACGTAAGTAAATGGAAGCAAATCTACCAGAAGCTGACTTTTTTTTTTTTTTAGGACACAGTGACTGTCAACAATGACATTTAAAAAATCACAAGGTTGGATGAAAACCCCTCCCAATATTTGAGACTTAAAATTGAGGTCCCCAAATTGTTCCACCTTGTAGTGTGCTGTGAAAGCTGTGTAGTCTCTAAAGAGGGTTTTTTTCTTCAACAGTGATTTAGAAAATGGCCAACAGGAATTTCCCAGAAGGCAGAATTAGAGGCCAGGAACAATGACCAGTAGGTTATTCCTAGAGAACAGCATCAGAGTCCATTCAAGGAACAGCCCTCCCTGCCATGGCAGGGAACCCAGGATGCCATCCCAGGGGGATTATATTATTGCCAGATATGGGAACCTGTGGTGTGCATCCCTGTTCCTCCATCTTTTGATTGGCGATATTTATTCCTGTTATCTTTTTCCATCCCACTACTGAGCTGATGTGTTGGAAAGAGATGCAGGGGAAGATGATTTATCTTTTTAATTCAAAGGCTGCTGGGCCACAAGGAGCCACATCTGGATGGAAAGCACGGACTATGTATGTTGTGGAGATTTGGGGCCTTGAGATAGGTGCTGTGACTCACTAGGACTTTTGAATTGTTTTTCAAAATTGTCTCTGGGAAAGAGCAAGTATGTTCTGTGTGTCAGAATGAAGGTAAAATGGCTATTTAGGGACACAAAGAGAAGATGGGGTAATGGCGTTGATATGTTCACCAGCACTTCATTTTTCTTCATGCTGAGCACAAAACTAAACTGCATTTCCCAGCTTCCTTAGCAACTAAGTGTGGCCAAGGGACTGAGATCTGCCAATAGGGGTGTAGGCAAAAGTGTTCTGTCATTTCTAAGCGTGACTCATGAATCCTCCC
This sequence comes from Talpa europaea, assembly GCF_964194135.1. Classification (NCBI taxonomy): domain Eukaryota; kingdom Metazoa; phylum Chordata; class Mammalia; order Eulipotyphla; family Talpidae; genus Talpa; species Talpa europaea. Next base: position 35,825,864 of record NC_140074.1, read on the forward strand.
CAGGGAATCTTTTCTCCTTTTGGCATGCAGGCATGGATATGGCTTCCAGAAAAAGTTTGGGAGTCACAGGTTCAAGATAGCAGAGCTACAATATAGACAGACTCTGGGCTCCTGAATCTCACCTGAAGGAATGCACCTAGACAGATAAACCTTAGTGGACTGTGATACATGAGCAAGTAATAACTTTCATTGCAACATCTCTGATTAATTTTTCCTATATAAGCAGCGAGAGTTAACTTCACTGATACGCTATTGAAAAGGTGATATATGGTGATTATAGGTGAATCAGTAACTTCAAAAGAGTAAAAGAAAAAAAAAGCCCTTTTTCTACTCCCCAGAGTTATTGTTAATATTTCAGTGTGGTTCTCGTTTTTTTTCCTATGCATTTACTTTTACATAAAAGCATCCCTAGGTTTTAAGTGGAAATATGAAGAGAGTTTTGATATCAGAAAATATTTCCCAATCTAAATAGCTAATGCTTAAGTCAATCAACATTTGTTTAAAAAAATGCAAACTCTACACTTGATTAAAGTCATTAGAAATAAAAATAGAATTTAAGATATTTTTCTTATCTGACTCATACTCATTTATTTTATAAAGCAAGGAATTCTTTGTTATTTCCATCTTTAGTGAGTAACACAGTGACTGGCAAATAGAGGCACTTAATATCTCCTGTTGAATAAATTTATACACAAATGAGTGGATGAATGAATGAGTGCAATTCTGCTTTAGTGTAACAGGAAAAAAAGTTGTCAATTAATCATCTCAGCACTATCCAAACCACACAAATAGTTTAGCCATTTTGGAAGGACTACTCTGGTGGTTTTAAGCTTAAATCAAACATGCTAAAATATGCCCTCTGAGGGTGGAAGAGAGAATACAGCTTATGAAAATATTTCTTTGTCCTGGGAAAAGAGCAGAAACAAAGAACAGTTGAATGTAGGGCTACCACTTGCTCCAGGTTGTAGTATCCACCTGACAATATGTGAATGTAATCCACCTGGATTCTTGAGTTTATAGGTTAAATAAGAAGTTATAACCTTCAAATCTTTTTTATAACTTGATTTTTTTTGTTCTAGAATTCCTAATAAGAATTAATTTCTCTATTAATAAGAGTGCCTACTCAAGTAATTTTTTAAAAGAAAGCCTCATAAATCTGAGAACTTTTTCTCTTTAAAGACAGAGAAAATTTGGGACAATGTCTTAGGTCACAACCTTTACAAAACTATGGGTACTGTTCCCAGGAATTCTTGCATATTATATTTCAGAGAAATTTTAGGTCAACCTGATATCTTTTTTCTTTGATGATTTCTGTTTTAAAATTTTCTTACTTAAAGGTTTTTTTTTTCTTTTATATTTGACATTTTAAAAATTTATCAGTTTGTCAAAATGTAGGCTTGCCAGTTCTTGTAAAATGTGACATGGTGAGTTCTTTTAGTTTGCACATTTATCCTTTTCAATTCAGGCAGTTTCCTTCAATTATCTTAATCACAGATTACTTGTGTCTGCCTCACTCCAGTGGCCTACTAAGACCAGAGATGATGTCCTAGCAATATTTATATTGCCAGCACTTAGCACACAGCAGACGTGCAGAGATGGGCTATTGAAGTAATGAAGATTAAAGTTGTCCTGATGAAAACTCCAGTAAAGGAAGTACTCATCCATTGATAGAACAATGCTTTAGTACATTTGATTTCCATGTGACTTCTTAGATCTACTTGGGTCACAATTATTGTGGACTTCTTTAGCCAGTGAAACTTTGGCCAGTTGATTTGCTTTAGGTGATCACGCAGTATAAGCATGATGCTGGAAGAAACCAAAAAAGCACTTACACATTGGGGGCTTGCACTCTTTAGATGCCTAGGACTCACCAGTGGGGAAGGAACGCTAGCCAACTAGATGATAAATGTCACATGTAGCAAAGATGAACTACTTCAACTTAGATGTCACACCTGTCCTGCCAGATCAACTAGTCTATCAACTGCAGACATCTGAATGAGACCATCGACCACCTGAGTTCGGGTCAGAAGTATTTTTCACTGACCTACAAAACTGCAAGATAAAATCAAATATTTATTGTTTCAGGCCACTGAGTTTTAGCTGATTTATGTAGCAAAAGCTAACTGATACAGGAAGGCATCCAATTGTTTTAATTGGGAGAATGATGACATTAACTGACTTTACATTTTCAAAAGTTAATGCTGGCTGCTCTGTGGATAATATATCCTTAGAAGGTGGGGCCAACAGTGTAAACAAGAAGCAGTTTGGGGGCTATTGCAATAATTCAGTTGAGAAAATTAGTGGGTCTGTTCCAGGATGATGGCAGATCTCTCTAGAGTGTGATAACTGAATACACTGAGGATGTAGTTTGAGGAAAATTTGATTTGGGAGATTTTTAACAGTTACAAATACTGGAATGAGAACCAGCTTTGTAATAGACTTCTCAAGTATGGGGGGGAAGTATGTGTGATTTCAGAACACAACAGAGCAATGTCACCTAATTTTAAATGAAAATTATTTCAAACCAAGAATTCTGTACTTAACCAGACTTTCATTCAAATGTGAAGAAAAAAACACATTTTTCCAATATGTAAAGATTCGGATTCAGAAATATACCATCTAAGTGTACATTTTTTAAATGTTAGGTTTATATTTTTCTTCTTTTTAAAATTGAGGTAAAAATGGCTTACATCATTTGTGACTTAGGATCTCTGCCCGTAGGTGTAGTTACCACACTGAACCCACCACCAAAACACCCATAGTCCATCACTAGAGTCCACTGCACTTCCTCCCCACCTTGCTCCTGTTCTTTCTCGTCTTCTTCCTCCTCCTCCCACTCTGGTGCCTTTGCTCTACAGTCAGCTTTCTAGGGCTATTTCCTAGTTTGGTTTTATCTGATCCTTTGTTTGGTTTCTCTATATTCCACATATAAGTGGCACCATCAGTATTTGTCTTTTTTCTTCTGACATATTTTGCTTGCCACAATTCCTTCTAGCTCCATCCATGTTCCCACTAATGGAAATAGTTTATCTTTTTTGATAGCTGAGTAAATTTACATTGTGTATAAATACCATATCTTCTTTATTTGGACACATAGGTTGTTTCCACGGCTTGTCTACTGTAAATAGAGCGGCAATGAACAGGGAGTGCATGCTTCCCTTCAAATTAGTGCTTCTGTATTTTCTGGGTAGACACTTAGGAGTGGAATTGCTGGGTTGTATGACAGATCCATTTTTAATCTCCTGAGAAACCACCACACTGTTTTTCCATAGGGGTTGGGCCAGTCTACTTTTCTACTAACAGCATAAGGGGGTTCCTTTTTTCTCTACATCTCCACAAACACGCGTTGTCTTTGGTCTTTCTGCTACTAGGCAAAACTTTTGAGGAATTAAAACCAAAAAGAATGGAAAATATAAACCATAAAAATAGTGGAACTAATCCAAAAATCTGTTTCAGTTTTTGTTTATTAACATTTAGCCCTGCACTGATCTTCTGTACTCTCCTCTGTACTTCAGGGGCTGAGAGCCTGAAAACTACAATTTGGAGATTCCATTGCCAGTTTGGTTCTGGCTTGTTTCATCCAGTGGTAGGGTTTTAAATAAAATTAGAAGAGAGGAAGGAGGTGTAAGACCTTCTGATTCTTAGCAGTAGCTTCAGCAGCAATATCACAACTGCACAAGCAACATCGGTAGGACTTACAACAGCATCCATGGAGGATGTGTTCCTGAAACATCAAGGAATTGGAGGCTAAGAATTTCCTTGTGGCAGAAGGATTTCCAGGTGGCTGAGTTCTTAAAGGCTTCCTGCAGTTATGGTCCCAGGTAATACCACCTTACTTTTATTCCTCCAGTCCTTCCAATACTTCCAACAGCTACTCTTAAGGTAACGTATCTCTCCCTACTTTAATCATCTAGAGTGGTTTCTGATTTTTGGCACTGATTGATACAGAATCCAATGAAATGAAATCATAGGCAAAAGACATTTCAATAGGCTTGAAAGCAATCAATCTGTTTTACATAGGAAACTAACAAGTCCTAAGAATACTTTCAAGAAGAAGGCAATGATTTCTAAGCATTAGAAAGAAAAGTCCAAGGAATGTTGTAAAGAAATCTTACATTTCTTCTCTAAGAGAAAATATAACTAATGCCAGGAAAAAAGAAAAGTCTAATAGGATAATCAGGGTCGAAATATGAAACAAATTAAGATGTAACATGATTCTGAGACTTTGACATGCAGCATAAGGGATCCCATTTAATCTCAATTCAAGAGCCATCCTTCTTAGTGTGTTACAGTGCTCACTTTCTTCTCACATATCTAGGAAATGTAATCCCAGAACATAATTGGCTCCATGTGACCAAATAATAATAGTGCCTTTCATTTCAGCTCTAAAAAACAAATCAATCCATTAAAAGCATGAAGGACCTATATATAATTATGTTCATGTTTATAGACCACAGTGAAAATTATAAGGATCTGAGGATAGGAATCGGAGTTTGGAAGGAAGGAGATTTGTGCTGGGACATCCTCATCTTCTATGTAAAGAGTCAAAAGGGAAAAAAGCCAACCCTGTAGAACATGAATGAAATAAGACATGTGCTAGTATATCAATCAATACTACATATTCTACTACAAGTAATAATAGTAGCAATATTATAAATTTCTGAAGTAGATAAAAAGGGTAGTAGATAATGCCTCCTCTTTCTTAGTGGGAAGTCAATGAACAATTTCTAAAATTAAGGAATCTAGTTGTTAGTATGTTATTTTGAGTTAAATATTTAGAAAAGTGATTTTCTAGGTAGCAGAATTGACACTCTGCAGCAATGAAATAGGGGTGCTATTGTTTTCATTAATAGCCCTTTGCACTATTTTAACATTCAGTATTACTTTGATAAAATACTTTTTTCTTTTTTCAAAAAAATACTGCATTAAGTGAGAAAGGTATTCTGATAACATTCCTATATCTCATAATTCAACTTTGTTTTATCTATAGAATGAAGGTGTTGGACTAACTAATTTGTAGGGCCTCCAATTATAAAACAGTGTGTATTTTTTTTCAAGAATGAAATGCACTCCTCCAAGAATTAGACCTTGGAAAGTAGCTTTGCATTCAATCATTTTTTCTATCCAAGGATCAAACTTAGAGGCAGCCATTCAAATACTAACTATTTTTACTTAGTAAAAAGTATAGTTGGTTAATGCAATAGATATTTATGACAGTCCCTTGTGAGTTCCAGGATCCATATTTGTCAATTTGTTAAATGAGAAAAAATACACATAGGCAACATAATGATTCATGCCACATAAGGGGATATAGTGCAAAGCCCAAGTAGGTACATTAAGAAGTGTGTGTTTGTGTATGTGTGTGTATTTTAATATGACCGAGTCATACATGTATATAAACTAAAGTATCCTGAATGAAGCTTGCTTTCCTGAAGTTCAGAGTGACAGAAGGATACAGTCCTTCCATCTCTGCCACCCCCCCAACCAAAATACCTGTGTAAGAAGCACTGACAAGGTTTGTGTATTTATTAAAAACTGATGTATATATAAAATACTAAAAAGGACTGACATTCATAACCCAATCACATCATTTTTCAGGTTCTACAGACATAAAAAATTTCCCCCCAAATTAAAATCCGCACTCCATTATTTTTCTCATGCTCTCTGAGATTATTCTGGTAGAGGCCTGCCAAGTTATCTGGAGTCATTTGGTTCATTGGCACGGCAGCTTTGTCCATTCATTGAACCCTGCAGGCGTGGAACCTATTCCCTTTCCTTCCATCTGCCACATCCACTTTGAATCTGGTGGGTAGTAACCATCCCATCCAAAATGAAAGCCACCCCCCTCCAATCTGTAGGTAGTCATTATGTCCCTTTTCATAATATTATTCTCTTGCCATCATAGGTCCTTATTCAATACAACATGAAACAGCAGAAAAATCTATAAAAGGATTTCCCATCAACTAAGGTGCCGTCAGCTTGGTCCAGAAGGCAACTGCTGACCAGATGGTCCATTGATGCTCGCTTGCATTATCCCAGAAAATTCCAAAACTCCAATCACCTTAATCATTTCTGACTTAAAATATGGTAGGTAGTTGTACTTATTATCTGATTCTTATGAGAATAAGTGTAACAGCTTTGTTTTTGTAAGGGACTCTCGTCAGAGTGTTTGCTTTTCATGCTGAGAAGTTATTTCTTTCCATGCTGGGAAAACTGCTTTTTCTTTGAGCACATGTTATCTTCTTTATATATATGCACATACCTTTCTGTGTTTATACATGGATTATTGTTCTGTAAATTCAGGGCAACATTTGTTTCATTCAGGTTGCTACCATGTCAGTGTCATATGTATCTCATGCAAGGACTTCTTTTCAATGCCTTTTTTAAAATTTTTCTAAGTGCTGAGAAAAAATGAATTCATAACGTATGGCTATCCTGAAGGATTAGCTGATTCCAGGACTTGGCTTAGTTTTTCATATGCCCTTATAGAGCAAGGCAGGTATTTCACTGCTGACAAAGTTTCTTAGATGTCATAGCTCCTGTTTGGGGCTGGCATGTTGCTTATAACAAATTGCTATATGAAATGTTGCTATTAACTTTGCAGGTGAACCCTGCACCCTGCAGGGGCAAACTTGAGTAGTTGGTACTTAACTCCATAGGTCCTGTCAGTGGGTTTCTTTGCTTGAGATCCCTTTTGAGGCATCTTGGTCATTACTCATCCCCGTTGTTCACCATCTATTCATTTCTTTCCCTTTCACAGCACCCTGTTATTGCTCAGGTCCTTGCCCTCCCAACCTTCCCCGCCATCATCATTAATAGATTTCTGCTGCTTAGTGTTCATGTAGTGGGTGGAAGTCTCCATAGCCTCAATGGGTGGCCAGTATAAATAGCAATGCATGAGCATACCAATCCTGCACACATCTTCAGCTAGAGGTGAGACTTCCTTAGTTTAAGTCAAGAATCAGGTGATAATATTTGCAGTTTTCAAATGACACAAATTAGCCATCATTTTTTCAATGCTAGTGCTAACATTACTTTGGCATGAAGGAATGGCTGGGGTGTTGATTAGCGAGGTGTGGGTCAGTCAAATGCTCAACCACATCAAGGCTCACTGGCAAACTTCCTCAGGGTTTGAAGAATTCTGTTGCAGAAAGGGCCAAAGTCAAGAGCCCCTCTAGGCAGTATTTTCCTCTCTTTGCTCCTGACAGCATAGAACATTAGCCCTAGAAGGGACTTTAGCTCTCATGGATCTCACAGCTATGATTCAACAAAGGTGGGACCTTCAGTGAACAGCAGAGAGTGAACAGAGGGAATGGAATTCATCCCCTACTGGAGCTACTAAGTCAAAATTCAAATTCCTAGATCACAGTCCATATCTATATTACCTTGCCTCTTTCATAATTCTTTCCCAACCCTCAGGGCATGGAACAATAAGTCACCAATTTTTCAAATGTTTACCAGTCCTCTATTTCTAATACTTAACAGTGGAATAGGTGACATCAGCAAAATATCCTCATCTGCAATCTTTTGTACTTTCATAGAAGTCTTCTGATTTTGCCAGTTCAAATTTAAATGTAAAAATAGCATCTGACTTCAAGAAGTTCTTGATGGTTATTAATATTTTCTGTGGTTATTAGAGGAAAAGAGGTTGATTGCTAAACTGAAGGCAAAAGGATGGAGATAGGTATTCACTCAGTCCTAATAGTACCTAATTATAATGTTTGCAAATAAGTCACCATGACATGAGAGCATGCCTTTCACGTAATCAGGAATGTTAGCATTTTGCAAGACTTGAAGAAAAAATAAAAGAGTTTCAGGATCCCTCTCCATGAACATAGTGCACCCCATTCTGTATCTGCTGAAGACAGACTTAAAAGAGGGTTGCATAGCCATATAAGGAGGACTTACATAGTGATGTTAACCATGGTGATTTGCCCCAGTCTTCAGTCTCACAGGTTTATAAAATTGGATTTTTATCCACTCAAAGTCAATGCATTGTCATGGATAAAACCAACCTAACAAGGCTAGCAGATATTGATCTATAAAACAGAAATATAGAAACCTTATTTATTCACTTATATTTGAAAATATTATTATATCACAAAACATGCCATTTCTATTGGCACATTTTCTCCCTTTTTGAAGATCTCTACAGACAGCCATGTTATCAAGAAGTTGACTGTTGAGGACCAAATCAGAAAATGGAATACTACTCAGTTATCAAAAAAGATAAACTCATGCCATTTGCAGCAACATGGATGGAGCTGGAAGGATTATGCTCAGTGAAATAAGTCAGAATGAAAAAAAAAAAAAGATACTGGATGGAAAAAAGAGGAATATCGGGAAACCAAACATAAGGTCAGGAAAAAAAGACAAAACTAGCAGGCAAATTATAGATCTGAGACATACAACAAAGAGAAGAGGAGGGAGAGTAGTCAAAACAGGGGAGGGAAGTGCACAAGGGTCTATGGTGACAGTTCTTGAGTTGACTTGGTGGTGGAGATTTATGGGGATTACACCTAAGGGGTGAAACTAAATATTATGCAAAAATGAACAACAATGTAATAAAATAAAAAGAAAAAAAAAGGAAAAAGGGAGACAGACAGGTGATTGTAACTTAATGGCATAATGGTAAATTACCTGAAAACTTCCTCTCTAGTTAGGAAAATGCTAGAGTAATATAATACTGAAGGCCCTCAGGCAAAGTTCCTCTCTTCTAGTCAAATCTGGTTAGGCTTCAACACTTATTGTTACTCCTTTGCTCCATGCTTCTATTTTAAACTATCCCCTCTCCTATTTGATATAATTTCTAAGGGTTTGTTAATGTCTTTATTCTCCTACTCTCTGGTCTTACTGGTTTAGAGTCATTCTCTTTGTAAGGTGCTTTTGTATTCACTGACTGTAATCTATCAGTGTAGACTTTGTACTCTGTCTTCCAATTTCTTTGGCCTTATGTTATTGCCAACTCCACTCCCAATGTAGGTACCAACAATAGTGTCCACATGTAGAAATTTGTTCTTTGTGATATGGTGACTAGTTGCAGTTTAGCAAACCATTGTTTCATTAGAACAATATCCCAAAGCAGTAATCCAAATCTTAGTGACTGCATTATCAGAGCTATTAATGATTTCCATCACTTTTGCTGTGGCAATTTAGTAGCATTACGTTTTCTCCAGCACTTTGGGGATGGAGTTAAGAGCCAACAGAATGAAGCTTTGTTGAGGCCACTCAATGGCAACTTAATTAGAAAAAAACATACAGCTATGGTCTACGTAGAGAGAGGAATAATGGTTTTTTTCCTTCCACCAACTAAGCCAAGAACTCTAGAAATATCCCTTTTATGATTAGAAATTTTTTTGTTGTTTTTTTTTTTCATTGACTGCCATTTCTTGTCATCTTTCTCAGAAGATTATTTTCCAAGAATATACTTTCCAGAATAGTATAAGCTTGTTTGTGGGGTGAAGCGTATTTGTAATAGAAAAGAAAAAAGCAAAAAAAAAAAAAAAAGGAGAGAATAGGGAATCAGATCCCATACACAGTATCAAACCATCACCAAGTTAGAATTGTCTCCAAATACCTGAGAAGCACTTAATTGAAGCAGCTGTTTCACGGGGCTCTCATCCAGGAATGTCAGTATTGCTTCATGACAGGAAAGAGTAATGAAAATGATATATAACTTTTGGTTGTGGGAGATACTTTTTTGCTAAGTGGGAGGCAAATTGAGATAAAACTAAGCCTAGTGAACTGAAGGCTAAGTTGGGAATAGATGATCAAAGTTATAGAGCTGGGAATTGGGAGAAATCAGTATTTACCATTTTCAGCTTCAGTTGTGATCTGGAAAAATAAAAGTGTGTGTACATATTTTTCCGTGGCCGGTCCCTAGCAGATATGGAACCACAGTCAAATCACTTTACTTCCTCAAGTCTCAGTTTACCTATCAATCTACAGTTGAGATAACTGACTTTATATTTAGTGATATGAATATTTGAATCTTTTTTCTTCCACAAATAAAATTCCAAAGTTGACCCTTTCATCCAATTCAGTAGGACATCTAGTCCATCAGTAATGATTTTGGCCACAAGTGGTAAGATTAAGCTCTAATTAGGAGAGACTAAAATACGTAAGTGTTTATTTTTACATAATGAGAATTCTAGGGTTAGGGAGCTATTGAGCCTTAGTTCAGTGGCTCAATTTTGTGAGAACTGCTGTTTCTGCAGTTTTCTCATCTTGTCTTTGATAGTCAGTTGGCAATATTGCTACAGATGGCAAGTCCTCTTTTTCAAGGCTGCAACAGAAGCTGGACAGGAAGTGGTAGAGGGTAGGTGGCAGCAGCAGCTATGGACTTTCTTAAAATAAGAAAACTTTCTCTGAACCTCCCCAGTGGACTCACTGAAAGATCTGATTGGTTAGAACCGTGTCACACAACCAATTCTAGTTTCAAGGGATGCTGGGAAAATGAGAGCAGTAAAACATAGCCTAATATGAATAGCAAGGTCCAAAATGTAATTGCAAAAACAACACAGGAATCCCACTGTTTTAAGGTTAACAAAAAGGTATTTTTTAGTTGATCTGTACTGCTGTGTAACAATCATGAATAGGGAAGGTAGGTGATGTTCACATAAATGGCTCAAGGGTAAATCACCTTGAGGTCTGAATTTTTACTGAATATTTACCATATTCATATGAGCATTCCCTAAACTGAGAAAAACCTCAAATATTTCTTAGTCATGCCCCTTCTATTGCAAAAGAAAAGAAAGAACTTAGAGTCATAAATGGCAGGTGGGCAGAGCACGAGAGCCATCCCCAGTTATGACTGTGTGCTACTGTGTTGTGTGTCATGGTTTCATAGGATTTTCCTCTACAGAACTGAGCTTTACCGTGGAGGAAAGCTAAGGAGGACTGGAGAGGGCATTGGGTTACCTTTTATCTTATTATCTTAATCGCAGCATCTACCACAAAGCCCCCTTAGTGTGTGTGTATACATATATACATGCACAAACACATATACATATATGTGTACACACAAACATATAGAAATATACACAAATATATAATAAAGAAACAATGCTAAAGAATACTACTACTAGTAAAGGAGAACAATTTTACATAACGATATATGTGAAGTTCAGGACCTATTAGTTATAAAGGTAAAGGAGGATGGGATGGGGAGCAGCATCTTAGTGAACTGAAGTCATTGGTTGTATTAGTTTGCTAGGGCTGCCTTAACAATGTAACACAAATATATTATCAAAGTTTCTAACTTGATTTATAATTTCATTTCTATTACCTCTTTTTATTTTAACATTTATATCAAATCTGCTACTAAACCATATAAAATATTTGTAACATTTTTCTGAGTTTTTCAGCTTCATGGGATTTTGAAATTGCTAAAGCTCCTAGTCAGCCTCCAAAATAACCTCTAATGTCCCTGTCTCTTAATATTCACACCCTGTGTCATCCCCTCCTATAGTGTATCAGGGTTGGTCTGTGTCAATAACATAACAGATATGATGGTAGTTCTGAGGCCAGGTCACAGAAGAAATCCATGGATTCCACCTTGCTTTCTTTTGGATCCTCACTCTGGGGGAAGCAGTTGCCATGACACAAGGACACTGCAGCAGCTCTGTGAAAAAAATCCACATGGCAAGAAGTGGAAATCTCCTGCCAATGAGTGGAAAGGAAATGAGGATTTCTGCCAACTCATGTGAGCGAGGCCTCTTGGAAGTGGGTTTTCCAGTCCCAGTCAATCCTTCAGATGAAGCAACCTCAGCTGTAGAGACTCTGAATTTTAACTACCAGCAAAGCTACAACCAAATACCTGACCCATAGAAACTAGGAGATGAAAAATGATGTTTTAAACTGCTATGTTTTAGGGTCATCTGTTCAGGCAGCAACAGATCACTGACACAGATGCTAAAACTGAACCAAGGAGGGCTCAGGAGTAAGTTTCACAAATCAGAGTTATATCCTGGACTAGAAATGGGTAATATCAGCTTAATCTATGCTCTGGTTCTGCTTCAGAATAATTGCTTAACTTTGGGAAAAGGTTGGCCTCTGATTCTGGACACTCCCTAATAAAGGAGTTGTGCCTTATTCCTCTTTCTATTACTTGACCAGAAAGAGGGACTTGATGAGTTCTGGTTGAATAATTGGCTGAAGAAATAATAAAAACATCTGTTTCCTCACTTGAAAAGGGAGAGGGCTCATAACCACTCCACATCTTCCTTTAAACTTTGGTCAAATTAAGTTAAAGGATTTAAGACAAGAGGGGTTGGCACATTTGGACCTAGGAGATAATAATGCTCTAATAGGGAGCTTGTTAAATATGATTGAGCAAAATTACATAACGGAATATTATGCAAAACATATTATGCAGCCATTTGAAACAATGTTAGATAATTGTATATCCTGGAGAGATGCTTATTATATTTTCATTAGAACAGAGCCTGACACCTTAAGTAGGGTCTCAGTACTTAAGATTTGTTGAATAAGTCTATTTCAGTCTGTTCTATTTTAATGTAACACATCAATAGATCCATATATGCAATGAGTTGGGAAAACCAGTGTGATATTTCTCATGTGAATACTCTTCTTTTGGAATTTGTTGGGGTGGTGGTAGTGTAAAGGTTGGAGCAGAGGCCTTCAACGGTTATGCCTAGTGAGACCTTATAATCAGTAAGTTGTTATCTAAGGAGCCTGATCAACTAACTGGCTTTGGCTTGGTTGAGCAATGAAATAATGGGCATACACAAATTTTGAGTCAGAGCTGAACTACTCTCCAAAATAGAGCTGATTTTATATGGCAAAGGGGGAAATAGGCAAATTGTGTTTATTTTTAATGTCTCTCCCTCACCCTATGAGGGCCTGTATATAAGAAGAATCCCTGGAAGAGAAGCTGGACCATCACATTAGACTATCCATAGTCATCACTTACTGGAGTGACTAGCTAAAACACATCTTCTCTCTGGGACTCAGTTCTCCTATTTGTACAATGAAGGCCTATAACTTTAAAGATCTTCAAATTTACTGTTTGAAGCGCTCATTGATTTTTGTGGAAAAAATCGTGGGAATGATTGATGAACAGAAAATACAGTGGATATAATTTTTAAGGATGGTATTATATTTCACTTCAAATCTTAGAGTATTTCAGGAGGTCATGGTAGATTATCTCTGTTAAATTTTTTCAAAGATAACAAATAAGCTGTCATCAGGAATCATCCAATCCAAGCAGTTCTCCATTTCAGAAGGAGAATCTGAAGGTGCTTGTGTTCTTTTTGAGCAAGGGGAAGAAATCTCTTCTATTTCTATCATCATTCTTAAGTGAGAAAAATGTCAGTATTTTTAGGATTGTCATACCTTCCTGATATGTCATAGAAGAAGAAGGAAGATTACAAAGAAAGCAACTTAGCACTTATCTTGCTGTCTCCTGCAAAGTAATGCTTCTCACATTGAAAAGAGGTGAGTCTTAGAAAATGTAAGTAAACCCTACTTTTAAAAATGCATATACCTCATTTAATATTTTTTGCATTTTCTGGTAAGAGCCTACTTCTAAATCCTGTAAGGAATGTAGTCCATTTTTTTTTTAAATATTTACATCACTATTTTGACTAATAACTTTCTAATCCAGGTTGAATTCCCACTGTTTCTTGATCTGAATGTTTTTGTACCTGGAAATTCCAAAAAGCAGATGGATTCATAAAAAAGAAGATTTTGATATGATTAAAGACAGTAAAAGAATTATATTGAGATGACTCAGCCAATTTTAAGAGTTTCATCAATATTTTCCAAATGGTATTATCCTTGAGCAGATACTTCATTTGTTTTTCTTTCTTTTTTTTTTTTTACTGCTAGCCTGGGAACCCAACAATTGCTTATGAATAAATTAACCAGTGAAGGGCAACTTTGATAGAAGCAATGGTAATTTAGATTTAGAATGTACTATATATTGTTTGTATATTTTATATCATATATTGCTATATATATTTTATACATTTGTACATTAAATTACCTATATACTTATTATTAATGCATCTTCTATTGGGCATGTAATTTATATGAAATATACCTATATATTTAACAAAGCTATCTTATGTTTGTTAAAAACTCACAGTTCCTCATATGTTATTATGTCACACACATTTAGTAGTTCTTCAGATGCTCTTGGCTTCATTGGTTTTAGGTTCTAGATGTTTCTGGGTGACTAGCTTGGTGGATCCTAACCAACTGAACATAGAAGCCCTTTGAGTACTGTACGTGGCAACCAGGCATTTACAGGGGAATTGTGGAGGAGTGAAACCCCAAGGGCAAGTTTTGATATGTGAAAGGTGGGAGTGGTGGATACATTCTCTTCAACAGGATGTCTGGTGCTGAGAGGGACTTCATTCAGTCTCTAGGGAATTGTCCTGTGGGACTGAGCAACGACACACACTTAGAGGTGGCCAACTCAACAGTGGCTCCTAGCGGCCTTCCCACATCCTCACCTTACTCCCCTGTTCTTCACTCCAGTTTCTTGGGAGTGAACTTCCTAGTAACCTATATGTATAAGCTTTTGCCTTGGGCTCTTTCTGGAAAACTCAGAGGCAGGCAATTCCTCATATTTGATTTACGAGGCAGGTTCTGTAACCAGTTTTTCTTTTCTACTCCCATATATCCAAGACTCAACCACCTACTCTATTATTTCTTAAAGGAATCAAATTCTAGAAAGAATAAAATAATCTCAACCAATGGAAGGGTTGCTTTGTGTTCATCCCCAGTCTTAACCAGAACCTGCATGCAGATTTTATTTTCTGTCTTCTGTCATTTATTTTAAAAGTCAATTTAGAGAGGTGCTAACAGGTCACAGCTAGCAGGACACTATTGTATCAGTCAGAGATTTCTGCAAAACAAGCAAGTACAAAACCATAGTGGCAAACAATAATAAGTACCTCTCTTAAAGTAAACTAGAGGAGAAAGACTTTGAGGACAATTGGGAAGAGAGAAGGCAAACTTTGCTATGACACCAAAAAGAGAGGTCAGAGGTCACACTGATTCAGAAGGATTAGTGGGAATGATATGGGAAAGTCACTTGTCCTCTTTGCGGTCAGCTTAGGGTAGGCTACAAGGTCTCTGAGGAGATAATCATAGAAGGTGGAATAAGATAATCATGGAAGGTGGGTCCCTAGGCATGGGGGCGCCAGCCCTTTGCAAAAATTACAAGACACAATGTATATGTGGCAGCTGAGAGCAAAGGTTTCAAGTGAAGGCAAACTGGGACACCAGGCAAGATACTTATCACAGACTCGTAATAGGAAGAGCCTTCCCGATATTTTGAATTTATGTAAGATCTTAAGACCTTAGCATAGTCCCAGGATCAATTCCAACAGTGACTGGACTCATTTTTTGCCACACTTTTTGTATTTAAGAAAATAAAGATACAGACATTTATCACACATTCTGTTTTGAAGACTGGAATTCATACTTGCCACAAGCTTTTTTCCCTAGAGTTGATTACAACTATGGACTAGTCATCCCAGATTTATACAAAGGCCTTGGTCAGACTTTCCTTTTTAACTTTACCTGAAAAGGGGGTATTTCAAGAGGTACCACAAGCCTCAAAGAATGCTACTTGAGCGGTTGAACTATTTGCATTCTGATCGCAAGGATTAAAGGTCAGCTTCAGAAAGTACAGGTATAAAAAGGATTAGCCAAAGCTAGTACAGCCTGGTGAGGCAATAAGTGTTGTTGGAATTAATGTGCTACTGCCACTGACTGCTGCAGGTGAGTCTTGGGGGCTATCCCTTTGAAGGTCATTCTGGGCAGAAGAACTGGCATTTGGATGATTTTTGTTTGCAATGAATTATTTCACAGAGTATGGCTTTATACCACCACTTGCTATTATTTTGATGAACAAAAACCTGGACTGATGAAGGACAGTGTGGTCTAGTGTGTGCACGTGTGAATGCATTCTGACTCGTCATAAACAAAAGCGAGTTATTTCTCAAGGGACATAGGGTATCCTAAGTGCACTGTTGAAATAGACTTATATTTCTAAAGATAGTGAGTTTCAGGAAAAAACCATGGAACTAGATTTGCCAACTTTTCTGAATCAAGTTGTTTATCATGGAACCTAAGAAACTGCATTGCTGTAGCTTGCGTTAAAATTCTAAATAATAAAGGTAATTACAAAATCAACTTGGATACCTGCCACTTCTCTTTGGCAGGGTGACCCATTCTGGACAAAATTCTTATTACTCTTGGAACGTACACTAATATTGAAAGTCATTGCTGACCCTTGACTCAGGAGGGCAAGAATCTGAGGATATTAACTTTTAACATGTTTTTGTGCCAGGCACTATGTCAGGATTTTTGCATACATTATTTTATATAATCTTCATTAGAACTCAGAGGGAGGGGAATTGTCCATCCTTTTTGGGTAAATGAAGAGACCACAGCTACAAAGCTACATAGCCAGTAGGTCACTCCTGTATCAGCCAGTTATTTCTGCATAATTGCAGCAAGTACAAAAACACATTGGCAAACAACAATAAGCACCTCTTTTACTTGTCTGTGAGGGGGTTAGGGTGGCTTTGTTCCATGTGTCTCATTCTGAATCCAGGCTGGAAGTGATGACTACTCAAAGTATTTCTTTTCATGCCAATGGCAGAAATATAGGCAAACAAACCCAGCCACAAAAGCACATTTCAAGCCTCTGCTTACATCACAACCATTAAAATTCACTGGCAAAAGCAAGTCATATCACCAAGCCCAAAGGAGTAGGGAAGGACATATCTCCTATCACAGGACCATGATGAAGGGGTGGACATATGATACAAACGCAGGAAAGTGAAGAAATAGAGCTAGAAATTCAAGCACCATAATATTAGAGGTTGTATTCCAACATAGATGTGTCTTATTCTCAAGCCCAGGTTCACTGGTCACGCTGGCTATAGCAAAGGATGCATGTCTACCCAATGCAAATTGTCGCGGTACAGAACGGGAATGATGTAGGTGGCTACATTAGGAGGAATTAAAAGACTATGTGCACAATGCTCCGGGTCTCAGTGTTACAACCCTCTCCTCCTCTTCTCCTCACTCCTTTCTTCTCTTCCCCTCTCATTTCTTGGCCCCTGTTCCTCTCTCTATACTGATTTTGGTGATTCATCTAGTCCCATGAACTTTAAACGTCATCTGTATGCTGATGGGTTTCATCATTTATATCCCCAGTCTGGACTTCTCCCCTGCACTTCACATACACCCACCATCTCCATTTAGATGTCCAACAGGCATCTCTAACTTCACATGGGCCCAAACTGAACTCCTAAGCATGTTTCTCCAATGCTCTTTCCTTCACTGAGGTTCTTTTTCTCATTTCAGTAAATGGAAGTATTATTCTTTTAATTGCTCAGACTGAAATCCCCGATTCCTCTCTTATAACTTATAACCCACTCATCAGAAAACCCTGTCTACCATAACAATGTTTTCTCAATATCTCAATTGCTATTGCCTTGGCCCTAGTCCCCATCGTTTGGTACCTGGATTATGTTAAAAGTCTCTTAATTGGGCTTCCTGAATCTGCTCATTTCCTGTATACCTATTTCTAACATCAATCTGAATGATTCTTTAAAATGTAAGTCAGACCTTGTTACTCTTCTGCTTAAATTTTCCACTGAGTAGAAGATCATGAGTAGAAATTTTCCACAGCTCATTCAGAATAAAACAAAGATGTTATAATGACCTACAATCTGTTGCCACCCCATTTCTCTCTGACTTCATTTCCTACGAGGCTCTATCTCTCCACTACTGTCCAGACAGATTGGCTGCCTCATTATTTTTTAATGTCTAGGCTTGCTCCTAGCCCAGGGCCTTTGCACATGTTATTCATTCTGCCTAGAAAGTTCTTTCCTCAGGGACTCGGTGGTTTTTCCCAAATGTCACTTTTTTAGTAAGGCCTAACCTGACTACTCTATTTATTATAACCACCACCCCTATCCTGTATTTCACATTTTCCATCTCTGCTTTGCTTTTTCATGACTTTTATTACCCTCTACTCCATATTTTTAATTTTATAAATTGTCTATCTTTTTAAACGAAAGTTCAATCAAGAGAGGGCTTTTCTTTCTGTCTTATGGACAACTAAATTCTCCATACTTAGAATAATGTCCAGCACATGACAGGCGCTCTATAACTACTAAGTGGGTATGTGAATGTAGTGTGGCAGTACAAGTGCCAACCTCATCAGCTGCTGAGCAGTGGAAGTTGTTATTAGATGGTTTTATGGCAGTAGGAAACTTTTAGAGTTAAGTAAAGGGATGCTTGCGTGCCTCATGCTATAGGCTAAAGGGAAATGCAGTAGGCACGATAGTACACTGTTCGAAGACCATGGCACTCATTCCTCCAGCTGCTGGGAGGATAAGATGCTGATGACTCAGCCAAGTCCTTTCCCAGGAATTATACTCATTCAAAGGGAGATGAATCATCCAAGTGACACTTCCTCTTTGAAGGCAGCTAACGTTTGATAAATCATTCCTCCATTGTGTATAAGTAGGCACCCCAGGGGTGGGAAAACTATGGTGACCACACCTGAGGGGAGAAGTCTTATATTGTGAAAAAACAAGGATTATTTAAAAAAAATTAGACCATTCAGGGGAACAAAGGCATGGCCCTTGTATCTCTATTCGGAATAACTCTGAAGGATCTTCTTTAACTTCAGAGCTCCTTATGGGATCCACATTGCTGTTCAACTTCATCCTCTATATATTCCATGGCAATTACTACCCAATAAACCTCCCACACGCAAATCTCCATCTCAGTGTGTTTTCAGAGAACCCAACTCAAGCCAGGCAATGATTCCCTTATGTTTTTAGTTACTCATTCATGAAATATTTACACTTGGCTGGCACAGAGATGGACTCTGAGGATACAACAGTGAATGTGCTAGAACTATTCTTTGTTTACATGGGGGCTTATTGTCTGGTAGGTGAATAACTTGGGAAAAGGCAATTACAGTGTAAAATGATAAGGACATGAAAAGGGTAGGCTTGGGACACAGAGGTTACTCATTATAGCAAATGACTGAAGCAGAGAATATGCAGGTACTGACAAGTGGGAGTGTGATATACTAGAAAGACAGGCAAGGGAGTCCACTCACAAATAAACTTAGGAGTCATATTAAAACATTTGGTCATAATCAGAGGATGAGAGGAATCTTGAAAGTGATGAGATGTTTTAAATGAAATAGGTTTTTCAGAAATTGTACTGGTGATGGTCCAGTGTAGACAATATCAAATAAAATTCTTGAGGGTTCTAGGTTATTCTCATAGGACTATCAGTCACTTTCTTCTTTTTTTCTATAGTCACTCAGCTTTCTCTCTTAGTGAATTCTTTTCTTTCAAATTTGGACTTATGACCATTTTTATTTGATTTAATTTTCCTTTAACATTATGTCACTGGAATTTTTTTCTAAAGATTCTCTCATTGGAGAAGTATTTGGAGCATGTGAATAGAAAAGGCACAAGAGGATTACATGTGTACTTGAGAATGGAGGTAGAGTAAGCAGTTAGAACACTGCATGATTTGTTTTGGTTGATCTCTCAGAATGGTTATCTTGGCTCATAATCCACAACTTATGGGCCAACCACTTAAAACATTTTACTATAATAATTTGGGTGTGTGTTCTCATCTGTATTCAAATTCTAGGCTCTTTCAGAGCAGGACTTGTATCTTATAAATCTCTCACTTCATTATGCCCTGTGCAAAATAAAAAGTTTATTAGATGTATGGTTGACAGAATGAGCAAGTGTATCTAATTATGGTAATGGAAGGGAGACATTTTGAAAGAACAGTATGGGAAGCAAAATAAGGCAATAAAAATAGCCAATACTGGTATGCTTTCTTTTCACAATTGACCCAGGAAATCTGTGATGGAAACAAAATATTAAATAGTGCATACTATTTATAGTTTTCCTCCTTCTTCCTTCTGCAATGGGTGGGGAGTTTTTAGATAGTTGTGTGGGAGATACATTGAAGAGAGGCAAGCAGCAATAGTAATGAATAGGACTTTGGGGAGAAAAATAGGTGAAGAGGATCATTACGATCTTTGTGTCATGAAACATAATATGCTCCTTTGGTACCTATGAGAGATTTCAGAAAATATTTATTTTTCAATGGTTATTTTGAATGTCAGTTTTTTTTTTTTGTAGGATACAATTCTGAAATTGGGGCATTAAGAAGGCTTAGTTTGTTACATGTTATGCTAGGAAACAAGTTTCAGTAAGACTCTTTAGAAAGATCTTTCAAATACAAAGAATGAAACACAGGGCTTATTTCTTAGAATTATCTACCACATGCACAACTTTTTGGATCTTGCAGATAAAACTGAAAACAACTGATAATACCAAAGTTTGTTTCTCAAATCTTTTGGGAGACATGTTTGAGCCAATCACCAAAAATTCCAATGGCAGAACAGAATTCTTCTGAAACAGTTCCCAGTAGGGACCCCTTTGCTTTTTTTTTTTTCCCTACATTTCTCTTGTTCTGTACATTCAACTCCACATTAAGTCCTAGATGTCATTGTCAGACTATGAGGAGCTTCTACTCAATATGTTGCAGTTTTGAGTCATTCTGGTTGCTTATTTGCCTTAAGACATTTTATCGTAATTCTTAACAATAAAGTTTCTGTCTCATCCCTAGATTCTTCCTATGCCCTATTCTAAACTTGGGAACCCTTCCTTGCTCTCAGCATCAGAGATCCTGACTTTGTAATCTGTCAGGAGAGCCTTCATGGTCTTGCTTGTTCCTCATCACAACTCTGAAGTTTTGTTTTGACTTTTTAGTGCTTTTATCACTCAGTACCATCTGAAAAATTCCCTAATGTATGTCTCTAATTCTAAAGACTATCTGCTCCTGGACTATCCATCATAAAGGTATAACATACAAGGACTTTAAAGTAAAGGCGACTTGTATTCAAATTCAGCATCTACCATTCATTCACTAGCTCTGTGGCAGCAATTCCTTAATAAAACAATGGGAATATTAATACTCTTTGAACAGTTGCATTGACACAGTGAAATAACTTTTCAAGGATGCATTAATAATGATTACGTGCTGTGGATGATCATACCATTCTGCCTGCCCCTTTGAACACAACTGGACTCCAGGTGATTACTGACAATCACCTGACTGTCTTTTCTAAGTATTGGCTGTCTCCAAGTCATCTAGTCCACTATGGCTCACCGTCATCCAAAAATTACATTGAAACATGACAACTGGAAATTTATGTACATGGAAATCTTGGGTTTGTGTGCTTAGGCATGGGGCTTCGTGCTATAGGAAGAGCATAGACAACTGCACTGTCACTATATTTGGGACACTTTTATCTTTTTGGTATGTATTTGCACAAGGTTTTTACCAGAGTGGTATTTCTACCCAACTTTCACAATTTGTCAAATATTTACATCAACCAAGCCAGGCACTGAGGGGGTTACCAGGGTTAGTAAGAAAAGAACTAACATTTACTCATTACCTGCTGTACAGTCATCATCTCATTTACAGCTTTTAAAAAAAATTTATATACTTTTAACATCATTTTTCATTTTTGCAAATGTATGCATTTTCATCTTGGTTATAGTCCCCATACAATTCCTACCACCCTTGTTTTGATCCTATTCCCTTTTTCTCCTTCCTCCCCCCGTAGTATGTCTCTGGTTTATAGTTGCTTGTTGCTTTTGATTTTTACTTTATTATAATTAGTCTTTTTCCTGGTTCTTTATTTAGGTTTTCTAAATTCCTGCTATGAGTGAGACCATTGGTATTTTTCTTTTTCTTTCTGGCTTATTTCGCTGAGCATGATCCCTTCCAGCTCCATCCATGTTGCTGCAAATTGCATGAGTATCTTTTTTCATTGCTGGGTAATATTCCATTGTGTATATGTCCTGCATCTTCTTGATCCAGTCATCCATTTTTGGGCATTTGGGTTGTTTCCATAGCTTAGCTATTGTAAATAGTGCTGCTATAAACATAGGGGTGCAGGTGCCCTTTGGAATTAATGTTTCTGTGTCCTTTGGGTAAATACCTAGGAGTGGAATTGCTGGATCAAATGGAAGCTCCATCTTTAGCAGATTGAGGAATCTAAACACAGCTCTCCATAGTGGTTGGACCAGTTTGCACTCTCACCAACAGTGCAGGAGAGTTCCTTTTTCTCCACATCCTTGCCAACATTTGTTGTTGCTAGTTTTTTTAATATGTGCCATTGTCACTAGTGTAAGATGGGATCTCATTGTAGTTTTGATTCACATTTCCCTGATTACAAGTGATGGTGAACATTTTTTCATATGCCTGTTGGCCATTTGCATTTCCTCTTTGGAGAAGTTTCTTTTTAGCTCTTCTGCCCACTTTTTGACTGGGTTGTTTACTTTGTTTTTGTTGAGTCTCGTCAGTTCTCTGTAAATTTTTTTTTTATTATCTCATTTATTTTATTCAACAACAATTAATTTCATTCTTACTATGTGCCAATCTTTGTAATAGATGCTGGGACTATAACATAATACAACCTCAAAAGACATAGTTTCTACCCTCATGGGATTTATACTTTAGTGAGAATGACATGTTTTAATCAAGAATTACAAATGAATGTAAAATAACTGTGATGCTCAATGTCATAAAGCAAAAAAATACCTAATAGAATAAGAGAATATAATCAGGAATTTGACTTAGAAAAATTATGGAAGACTGCCCTAATAGTTAGTAGTATTGTATATATAACATAAACTAGGCATAATATATTCCAAATAGAAAGAAAAGAGGAAGAAAAAATGTTGCTAAATTTTGACCAAAATTCTTTCCATATTTGATTTTTTTTAAAGATTTATTTATTTATTTATTTTTGGTTTGCAATTTTTTAAAAAATTTTTTTCCATCTAATCTATTCTTTCTGACAATGTTGATCTTTTTTTTAATATTCTTTTATTTTATTTTTTTAATAATAAATTTTATTTTTATATTCCCCATACAATTTCAACCCCCCCATTTTGACCCCAATCCCTCCCCTCCCGCCACCCACCCCCCCAAAAGTGTCTCTGGTTCATAGATTTTAGTTGATTTTGATTTTCACTTTCTTATAGTTATTCATTTTCGTGGTCCCTTATTTAAGTTTTCTAGATTCCTGCTATGAGTGAGACCATCCGGTATTTTTCTTTTTCTTTCTGGCTTATTTCACTGAGCATGATCCCTTCCAGTGCTATCCATGTTGCTGCAAATTGCATGTGTTTATCTTTTTTGAATGCTGAGTAATATTCTATGGTATATATGTACCACGTCTTTTTTTTTTTTTTTATAAATTTTATTGTTATATTCCCCATACAATTGCAGCCCCACCATTCTGACCCCAATCCCTCCCCTCCCACCCCCGCCCCCCTAAAAGTGTCTCTGGTTCATAGTTTTTTGTTGATTTTGATTTTCACTTTCTTATAGTTATTCATTTTCCTGGTCCCTTATTTAAGTTTTCTAGATTCCTGCTATGAGTGAGACCATCCGGTATTTTTCTTTTTCTTTTTGGCTTATTTCGCTGAGCATGATCCCTTCCAGCGCCATCCATGTTGCTGCAAATTGCATGTGTTTATATTTTTTGAATGCTGAGTAATATTCCATGGTATATATGTACCACGTCTTCTTGATCCAGTCATCTATTTTTGGGCATTTGGGCTGTTTCCAAAGCTTAGCTATTGTAAACAGTGCTGTTATAAACATAGGGGTGCAGGTGTTCTTTGGAATTGATGTTTCTGTGTCCTTTGGGTAAATACCTAGGAGTGGAATTGCTGGATCCTATGGAAGCTCTATGTTTAGTAGGTCCAGAAATCTCCACACAGCTCTCCATAGTGGTTGGACCAGTTTGCACTCCCACCAACAGTGCAGGAGAGTTCCTTTTTCTCCACAGCCTCGCCAACATTTGTTGTTGCTCGTTTTTTTAATATGTGCCATTCTCACTGGTGTAAGATGGTATCTCATGGTAGTTTTGATTTGCATTTCCCTGATGACAAGTGATGTTGAACATTTTTTTCATATGCCTGTTGGCCATTTGCATTTCCTCTTCAGAGAAGTTTCTTTTTAGCTCTTCTGCCCATTTTTTGACTGGATTATTTTCTTTGTTGTTGTTGAGTCTCATCAGCTCTTTGCAGATTTTTGTGATCACTCCTTTATCATTAGTGTTGGGTGCAAAAATGTTCTCCCAGTTGGTGGGGTTTCTCTTTGTTTTTGGTATTGTCTCTTTTGCTGTGCAGAAGCTCTTTAATTTGATGTAGTCCCAGCTGTTTATCTTTGCCTTCACTATCACTGCTTTGGGTGATGTGTCTGTAAAGATGTCTTTGATGTGCATATCCCATAGTGTTTCGCCTATATTTCCTTTTATGTATTTTATGGTTTCAGGTTTTATGTCTAGTTCTTTAATCCATTTTGAGTTGGTTTTTGTGTATGGTGTGAGGTAGTAGTCAAGCTTCATTCTTTTGCATGTAGCGACCCAGTTTTCCCAGCACCATTTATTGAACAGACTTTCTTTGCTCCAATGCATATTCTTTGCTCCTTTGTCAAATATTAGTTGACCATAAATCTGTGGGTTTATTTCTGGATTTTCTATTTAATTACATTGGTCTGTGTGTCTGTTCTTGTTCCAATACCATGCAGTTTTGATGATTATGGCTTTGCAGTATAGTTTGAAGTCTGGGAGTGTGATGCCTCCATTCCCTTCTTTTTTTTTCAGGAGAGCTTTGGCTATTTGGGGTTTTGGTGATTCCATATGAATTTCATCAATAATTGTTCTATTTCTTTGAAGAATAACATTGAAATTTTTATTGGAATAGCATTGAATCAGTATATTGCTTTTGGTAGGATGGCCATTTTAATAATGTTTATTCTTCCAATCCATGAGCAGGGGATGTCTTTCCATTTCTTTGTGTCTTCTTCTATTTCTTTAAACAGTGTTTTATAGTTTTCTTTGTAAAGGTCCTTTACCTCTTTTGTTAGATTTATTCCCAAGTATTTGATTTTTTTGGTTTGGATAATAAAGGGGATTTTTTTTTCATTTCTTCTTCTTCAGATTTATTGTTAGTGTATAGGAAGGCTTCTGACTTTTGCATGTTGATTTTGTATCCTGCCACTTCGCTGAACTGATTGATGAGTTTAATTAGTTTTTCTATGGAGTTTTTGGGGTTCTCTATGTATATTATCATATCATCTGCAAATAGTGATAGTTTGACTTCTTCTTTTCCTATTTGGATTCCTTGGATGTCTTTCTCTTGTCTTATTGCTCTGGCTAGGACTTCCAGTATTATATTGAAAAGCAGTGATGAGAGTGGACATCCTTGTCTTGTTCCAGATCTTAATGGAAATGCTTTCAGCTTTTCACCATTGAGAATGATACTGGCTGTTGGCTTCTCATAGATGGCCTTTATGATGTTGAGGTATGTTCCTTGTATCCCAAGAATTTCAAGGGCTTTTATCATGAATGGGTGTTGCACTTTGTCGAAAGCTTTCTCGGCATCTATTGATATTATCATATGGTTTTTATATTTCTTTTTGTTGATGTGTTGGATAACGTTGATTGATTTTCGGATGTTGAACCATCCTTGTGTCCCTGGAATGAATCCTACTTGGTCGTGGTGAATTATCTTATGGATACATTGTTGGATTCTGATAGCTAAAATTTTATTGAGGATTTTTGCATCAGTGTTCATTAGGGAGATTGGCCTATAGTTTTCTTTTTTTGTGTTGTCCTTGTTCAGTTTTGGTATTAGTGTAATATTTGCTTCATAGAACGTGTTAGGTATTATACCTTCCTTCTCAATTTTTTGGAA
Organism: Talpa europaea; assembly: GCF_964194135.1. Taxonomy (NCBI): domain Eukaryota; kingdom Metazoa; phylum Chordata; class Mammalia; order Eulipotyphla; family Talpidae; genus Talpa; species Talpa europaea. The sequence continues at coordinate 35,851,684 of NC_140074.1, forward strand.
GAGTTTGTGAAGGATAGGCACTAATTCGTCTCTGAATGTTTGGTAGAATTCATTTGTAAATCCATCAGGTCCTGGGCTTTTGTTTTTGGGAGGTTTTTGATTACCATTTCAATTTCGCTAATTGTAATTGGTCTGTTTAGGTGTTCTATTTCTTCTTTGTCTAGCTTTGGGTGATTGTAGAGTTGTAGGAATTTGTCCATCTCCTCTGGATTGTTGAACTTGTTTCCATATAACTGTTCATAGTAGTTATTAATTATTCTTTTGATTTCTGCTGTGTCCGTTGTGATTTCTCCTCTTTCATTTATTATCCTATTTATTTGTGCTTTCTCCCTTTTGCCCTTGTGAGCCTGGCTAGGGGTTTATCTATTTTATTTATTTTTTCGAAGAACCAGCTCTTGGTTTCATTGATCTTTTGGATTGTTTTTTTAGTTTCGATTTCATTTATTTCTGCTTTGGTTTTTATTATTTCTTTTCTTCTACTGGTTTTGGTGTTTTTTTGTTGTTCTTTTTCTAGATCTTTGAGCTTCGAGATTAGGTTGTTTCTTTGAGTTCTTTCTTGTTTCTTGATGTGAGCATCTATTGCTATATATTTTCCTCTTATTACTGCTTTTGCTGCATCCCATACATTTAGGAAATTGGTGTCCTCCTTGTCATTCAATTCAAAGAATTTTTTAATTTCTTCTTTTATCTCCTCATTAGTCCAGTGGACTTCCAGTAGTGCGGGTTTCAATCTCCATGAGGTAGGAGAGTACCTTGCCTTCTTTTTATGGTTTATTTCTAGATTGATGCCTTCATGGTCAGAAAAGATGGTTGGTATGATTTCAATCTTGGAGTATCTGTTGATGTTTGTCTTGTGCCCCAGTATATGATCGATCCTGGAGAATGATCTGTGTGCGCTTGAGAAAAATGTATACTCAGATTTTTTTGGGTTTAGTGTTCTATATATGTCTGATAAGCCCAAGCACTCTAGATCCTTATTTAGAGCTTTAGTGTCTTTACTTATTTTTTGTCTTGTTGATCTATCCATTGTTGATAGTTGTGTGTTGAAGTCTCCCACTACGTATGTGTTTTCTCTGATGTCTGTTTTCAGAGATGTCAATAGTTGTCTGATATATTTTGGTGCTCCTTCGTTTGGTGAATATATGTTAATGAGTGTTATTTCTTCTTGAAGTATTGTCCCCTTGATCATAATGTAATGACCACTGGGGTCTCTTTTTATCTTTTTAAGTTTGAAATCTGTTTTATCTGATATGAGTATAGCTGTTCCTGCTTTCTTTTTTGGTCCATTTGCTTGTAGAATTGTTTTCCATCCTTTAACTTTGAGTCTATTTTTATGTTTTGCAGCTAAATGTGTTTCCTGGAGACAGCAAAAGGTTGGGTTATGTTTCTTAATCCAGCCAGCAACTCTGTCTTTTTATTGAAGAGTTTAGTCCATTTACATTTAGAGTTTTATTGATATGTTAGCATCTGTATTTGCCATTGTGTTTGTCATTCCTTTGATTTTATTTATTTATTCTTTTAATAACTTTCTTTGGCCTTCTTTTGTTGTTATTCGTCCCTCTGAGGTTCTGGCTTTAGGATTCCTTGTAGTATTTTTTGGAGTGGGGGTTTAGTCGTAATAAAATTCCAGAGTTTCTGTTTGTCTGAGAAGGTCCTTATTCTTTCTTCATAGAGGAAGGAGAGCTTTGCGGGATAGAGTATTCTTGGTTGGCAGCTGTTTTCTTGGAGTCTGTTGACTATGTCCCTCCACTCTCTCCTTGCCCGTAGTGTTTCTTCAGAGAAGTCTGATGTCAGTCTGATTGGTTTCCCTTTGAATGTTATCTGTTTCTTCCCTCTTGTCAGTTTCATTATTTTTTCCTTGTCTTGGATTCTTGGGAGCTTTACTATTATGTGTCTTGCTGTATTTTTCCTTTCGTCATGGAAGTTTGGTGTTCTTCTTGCTTCTTGTATATAAATTTTCAGCTCCTTCTTCGTGTTTGGGAAGTTCTCTTCAATTATATCCTTGTTTATTTTCTCTGTTCCTACATCTCTCTCCTCTCCTTCTGGGATTCCTATAACTCTTATATTTCCTTTCCTCATGGAGTCAGATAGTTCCCGAAGTCTTTCTTCAGTCTTTTTCCTTCATACTTCTCCTTCCTTTTCTGTTTTAGTTCTTTTTATTTCTGTGTCTTCAAGAGTACTTATTCGTTCTTCCATTTCATCTATTCTGCTTTCATCGCTTTTCCCAGAGTTCTTTAGCGTCTCCATTAATTCTTTGATCTCCTGCATTTCTTTTACTTCCCTCTTTAGGGATTCAATTTCATTCTTCTGGTCATTAATTATTTTCCCCTTTTCATTGTTTTCCTTTATGACTTCTGTCAGTTTTTTAATCACAGCAATTTTAAATTCTCTATCTGGAAGGCTCAGAAGTTCTTCCAAGTTACTGTCGTTGCAATCTGGTAGATGGTTTTCTTTTTGCGGTGTGCTTTTTTGCTGAGGAGTTGCTGGGTTGCATGTGGTTTTTCTACTCCCTACTGCCTGTTTTCTAATTTGCCGTATTTCTTGTGACACTGTGTTGCTGGTACTGGCCGGCATCTTGGGCGACCTTCCCAGCTCACCTCTGGCCCTCTGGGGAACTTCTGCTGGGTTCACACAGTCTCCACCAAAGAAGGGTCCCTGCTGCAAATGCCGGTGCCGGGCACGGTCCCCTGCACGCCCTGTCTGCCCCAGCGGTGGGTGCCGCTCCCCTCTGGGCTGGGACTGCAGGCTAGAAGGCGCCCTGCATGGGCAAGCCTCCCAGCTTACCTCTGGCTCCTCGGTGAGCCTTCTGCTTGCTTCACACAGTCTCCACCAAATAAAGGTCCCTGCTGCAAAATGGTGATGCGGGAACGCGCTCCCCTGCACCTCTGTAAATTTTTGTGATCAGTCCTTTATCATTAATGTTGTGTGCAAAACTTTTCTCCCAATTGGTGGGGTGTCTCTTTGTTTTGGTTACTGTCTCTTTTGCTGTACAGAGCTCTTTAATTTGATGTAGTCCCAGCTGTTTATCTTTGCCTTCCTATCACTGATTTGGGTGATGTGTCTTTAAAGATGTTACTGAGGTGTATGTCATGTAGTCTTTTGTCTATATTTCCTTCTATATATTTTATGGTTTCAGGTCTTATGTCTAGTTCTTTAATCCATTTTGAGTTGGTTTTTGTGCAAGGTGTGAGGTAGTAGTCAAGCTTCATTCCTTTGCATGTAGTGACCCAGTTTTCCCAGCACCATTTATTGAACAAACTTTCTTTGCTCCAGTGCATAGTCTTTACTCCTTTGTCAAAGATAAGTTGACTGTAAATCTGTAGGTTTATTTTTTGATTTTCTATTCAGTTTCATTGGTCCGTGTGTCTGTTATTGCTCCAATACCATGCAGTTTTTATGATTATGGCTTTATAGTATAGTTTGAAGTCTGGGAGTGTGATGCCTCCATTCCCTTCTTTTTTTTTTTTCAGGAGAACTTTGGCTATTCAAGATTTTTGGTGGCTCTGTATGAATTTCATCAATACTTGTTGTATTTGTTTGAAGAACGTCATTGAAATTTTTATTGGAATAGCATTGAATCTGTAAATTGCTTTTGGTAGGATGGCCATTTTGATAATGTTAATTTTTCTAATCCATGAGCAGGGAATGTCTTTACATTTCTTTGTGTCTTCTTCTATTTCTTTTAACAGTGTTTTATAGTTTTCTTTCTATACGTCCTTTACCTCTTTTGTTAGGTTTATTCCCAAGTATTTGATTTTTTTTGTTTTAATAATAAAAGGGATGGTTTTCTTGATTTCTTCTTCTTCAGATTTATTATTTGTGTATAGGAAGGCTCTGAATTTTATGTGTTGATTTTGTATCCTGCTACTTTACTAAACTGATTAGTTTGATTAGTTTTTCTGTGCAGCTGTTGGGTTTCTCTATGTATATTATCAAGTCATCTGCAAATAGTGATAGTTTTACTTCTTCCTTCCCTATTTGGATTCCTTGTATGTCTTTCTCTCATCTTATTGCTCTGGCTAGGGCTTCCAGTATTATACTGAAAAGCAGCGGTGAGAGTGGACATCCTTTTCTTGTTTCAGATCTTAATGGAAATGCTTTCAACTTTTCACCATTGAGAATGATATTGGCTATGGGCTTGTCATATATGGCCTTTATGATGTTAAGGTATGTTCCTTGTACCCTGAGAATTTCAATGGCCTTTATCATAAATGGGTGTTGTACTTTGTCAAAAGCTTTCTCAGCATCTATTGATATTATCATATGGTTTTTATATTTCTTTTTGTTGATGTGTTGGATTACATGGATTGATTTTCAGATGTTGAACCATCCTTGTGTCCCAGGAATAAATCCTATTTGGTTGTGGTGAATTATCTTATGGATACACTGTTGGATTCTGATAGCTAAAATTTTATTGAGGATTTTTGCATCAATGTTCATTAGAGAGATTGGCCTGTAGTTTTCTTTTTTTTTGTATTATCTTTGTTCAATTTTGATTTTAGTTTAATGTTGGCCTCATAGAACTTGTTTGATATTATCCCTTCCTTCTCAATTTTTGAAAGAATTTGTGAAGGATAGGTGCTAGTTCATTTCTGAATGTTTGGTAGAATTCATTTGTAAATCCATCTGGTCCCGGGCTTTTGTTTTTGGGGAGGATTTTGATTACCATTTCAATTTCACTGCTTGTAATTGGGCTGTTTATGTGTTCTATTTCTTCTTTATCTAGGTTTGGGTGATTGCAAAGTTGTAGGAATTTGTCTATCTCTTCTAGATTGTTGAACTTATTTGCATATAACTGTTCATAGTAGTTTCTGATTATTCTTTTGATTTCTGCTGTGTCCGTTGTGATTTCTCCTCTTTCATTTGTGATCCTATTTATTTGTGCTTTCTCCCATTTTTCCTTTGTGAACCTGGCTAGGGGTTTGTCTATTTTATTTATTTTTTTGAAGAACCAGCTTTCGGTTTTGTTGATCTTTTGGATTATTTTTCAGTTTCAATTTCATTTGTTTCTGCTTTGATTTTTATTATTTCCTTTCTTCTACTGCTTTAGGGATTTTTGTTGTTCTTTTTCTAGTTCTTTGAGATGTGAGATTAGGTTGTTTCTTTGAGTTTTTTCTTGTTTCTTGGCACTAGTTAATTTCTGAATGTTTGGAAGAATTCATTTGTAAATTCATCTGGTCCTGGGCTTGCTATGTATTTATATATGTTTTAAATCCATCTGGTCCTCTTTTGCTATATATTTTCCTCTTATTACTGATTTTGCTGAATCCCATACATTTAGGAAATTGGTATCCTCCTTGCTGTTCAACTCAAAGTATTTTTTAATTTCTTCTTTTATCTCCTTGTTAGTCCAGTGTTCTTCTAGTAGTATTGGTTTTAATCTCCATGAGGTGGGAGCATTCCTTGCCTTCTTTTTATGGTTTATTTCTAGTTTGATTCCTTCATGGTCAGAGAAGATGATTGGTATGATTTCAATCTTAGTGTATTTGTTGATGTTTTTCTTGTATCCCAGTATATGATCGATCCTGGGGAATGATCCATGAGCACTTGAGAAAAATGTGTACTTGGATTTTTTGGGGTGTAGTGTTCTATAGATGTCTGTCAAGCCCATGAGGTCTAGATCCTTATTTAGAGCTTTAGTGTCCTTACTTATTTTTTGTCTTGTTATCTATCCATTGTTGATATTGGTGTGTTGAAGTCTCCTACTACATATGCATTTTCTCTGATGTCTGTTTTCAGAGATGAAAACAGTTGTCTGATATATTTTGGTGCTCCTTTATTTGGTGAGTATATGTTAATGAGTGTTATTTCTTCTTGAAGTATTGTCTCCTTGATCATAAAGTAGAGACTGTCTGGGTCTCTTTTTACCTTTTTGAGTTTGAAATCTGTTTTATCTGATATAAATATAGCTGTTCCTGCTTTCTTTTTTGGTCTATTTGCTTGTAGGATTGTTTTCCATCCTTTTAATTTCAGTCTATTTTTATCTTTTGTAGTTAAATGTGTTTCCTAGAGGCAGCAAAAGGTTGGGTTGTTTCTTAATCTAGCCTGCGACTCTGAGTCTTTTTATTGAAGAGTTTAGTCCATTTACATTTAGAGGTAATATCGATACGTTAGTGTTTGTATTTGCCATTTTGTTTGTCTATTCTGTGGTTTTATTTTTTGTCTTGTTTCGTTCTTATTCATTCCTTTTTGGTTCTGGCTTAGGACTCCTTGTAGTATTTTTTGGGGTTTAGTTGTAATGAAATTCTGGAGTTTCTGGGATTTTTTTGTTTTAAATTTAAAGATTTATTTATTTATACAAGCACTGGGTACAGTCAGAAGCGTGGGAAGGTGAGAGAATTCACCAGAGCCAGAGTGGGGAACAGAATAGGCAGACAGATGAAATACACTGCTGAGGGGAGCAGCAGGCAGCAGGAGAGGTCTGCATGCCATGTGGGACCCTCGCTGGGGGCCGGGAATGGAACTGGAGCTGTAGAGGTTGTGGGCAGCTTCGCAGCCCAGCGCTCAACTGCTGCGCCACCAGGGGAGACCCTGGAATTTCTGTTTGTCTGGGAAGGTCCTTATTCATAGAGGAAGGAAATCTTTGTGGGATAAAGTATTCTTGATTGGTATTTGTTGTCTTGGAGTTTGTTGACTATATCCCTCCACTCTCTCCTTGCCTGTAGTGTTTCTCAGAGAAGTGTGATGTTGGCCTGATTGGTTTTCCTTTGTATGTTACCTGTTTCTTTCCTCTTGTCATCTTCATTGTTTTTTCCTTGTCTTGGATTCTTAGGAGATTTACTATTGTGTGTCTTGTTGTATTTTTCCTTTCATCATGGAAGTTTGGTGTTCTTGCTTCTTGCATGTCTTTTCAGCTCCTTCTTCATGCTTGGGAAAGTCTCTTCAATTATCTCCTTGAATATTTTCCCTGTTTCTGTGTCTCTCTCCTCTCCTTCTGGGATTCATATAATTCTTATATTTCCTTTCCTCATGAAGTCAGATAGTTCCCGAAGTGTACATTCTTTTTCCTTCGTACTTCTCTTTCCTTTTCTATTTTGGTTCTTTTTATTTCTGTGTCTTTAAGAGTACTTATTTATTCTTCCATTTCATCTATTCTGCTTTCACTGCTTTTTCCAGAGTTCTTTAGCAACTCCAATAATCCTTTGATCGCCTGTATTTCTTTCACTTCCCTCTTTTGGGACTCAATTTCATTCTTCTGAACACTGATTATTTTTCCCTTATCACTGTTTTCCTGTAGGACTTCTTTCAGTTTTATAATCATGGCAATTTTAAATTCTCTATCTGGAAGGCTCAGAAGTTCTTCCAAGTCACTGTTGTTGCAATCTGGTGGTTGATTTTCTTTTTGTGGTGTGTCTTTTCCCTGAGGATTTGCTTGGTTGCTTGTAGTTTTTCTTCTCCCTGATGCTTGTTTTCTAATTTGTCCTATTCGTTGGGACACTGTGTTGCTGGTAGTGGCTGACATCTCTTTGGTGTGCTCCTTCTGGGATGTCAGAAACTAGTGGCCCAATCAAGTCCAATACTGTTATGCCAGAATTCCAGTAGGGCAGTGGTACTAAGGATATGTTGATGGGCACTGTCCCTGAAAATCCACTCCCTCTGTATTTATTTAATACCAGAGGTGGGTCTTGAGGTCCCTCAGACTGCCCTGGCGGTGGCTAGATCACCCCTTGGCACCTAATGGCTGGATCCCCTTCTGGGTTCTGACTCAAGGCCAGACGTGGGGCCTGGCTTGTGCACTCTTTTTTGGCTTACCTCTGACTGTGGGGATAGCCCTTTCTCTGTTCCACACAGTTTTGGTGAGGCCTGGACTCAAAGCTCCCAGTCTTAAAGATGGCTCCCCTGGGAGGCACTTCCCTGCTCCCTCAGACTGACATGGTGGTGGCTGGATCCCTCTCTGGGCTCCAACCAGCAGCCAGTCACAGGCCTGGCTTGTGAAGGATTTCAGCTTACCTCTGACTGTGGGGTGGGCCCTTTCTCAGTTCCACACAGCTTTGGTGAGGTCCCGAGGCAGAGCTCCCTGTCTTAAATATGGCACATCTCCATTTACAGCTTTTATTTAATCCTAAGAAAGTCAAGTGAGACAGATTTTATACCCATGTTATAGATGACTAATCATGGGTTTCATCAGGAACAGAATGTGAGATTTTGGTATCTATAAGTTAGTTGAGACATTTAACAAAAAAAGTACAATACTAGCTAAATTTTGCCTTACTCGTTCATTGGATCAATTCTTATTTTGTCAACATATATTTGTAAAATAAAATATCTGATTGTGATCACAAAGATAGCACTTTATAATCCCATCAATCTAAGATTACAGAAACCATGTATGGAGAGGTTATATGACGACTTAACTGACACAACAACAGAGCAGAAGATGGATATCTAGGTTTCTACAGAAACCATCCTGAGAGAGGTAGGGAGTTGGGGTGGTGGTAAGAGGTCATAATATTAAAACACCAAATTAACATAAAATCCTTTTCCAGCATTACATCCTTTTTTGATTTTGTTCTGGATCTGCTTTTCTTTGCTTCTAATCCTATTTTTGTGCATGACAATGTGTTACAATAAAGCAATATGTTGTGTGAAGGGTGAGGCAGAATTAGGGAAATCCACTTGGTCTTTTAGGACTACAGATTGTTGCTTTTGGCCCTTTGAAAATTGTCTTGGGAGATTTGGGCATCTTTTTTCATTACCGCTTTGTTATAAACGTTTTGCCTAGCAAGCTTCTCTCATCCTGAAGATTCCATCTTCAGATCTCACAAATGGAATTATAGTTTGCCTCATGGGAGGCAGGGGATCCTGGTACAAGTTCAGAGAGTGAAGGAGGGAGCAGAAGTGTGCGTGCCAACTCACTCAGCTGACCATGTTCCTATTCGCCTAGCCACAAACCTGCCAGCCCAAAGGATCAACAGGGACTGTGCTGCCAACTACAAAGTTGGCCAAGTTCACCATCAGTTTTCTGCTCGTTCCTTCTCAAAACAGGGAAGAACTTTGACAAGTAGCCAGAAATTCTTTCCAGAGAGAGGGCTTGCTTTCCCAAGTATTTACAACTTTTAGGACTTTGATTCTTGCTTGTGGAAAGGGAAATTTTGTTCAAGGTATATTAGCTGCTAGGCATTAGCTAGGACTAGGCCTTGCTGGTTTAGGAGTCTGGGAAAGGATGTTGTAGAAATTGATAGACCTGGAGGAAAATCTGCTTTCCTGGGTTTTGTATATTTAGAGAGTTAGCTCTTTCTCAGTTTCCCTTCTGTAACAGCTGGACTGCGTTCTCAAAGGTCGTAAGTTCATCTCCATAAAAGCAAATATTTCAGTACTTGGAGTTAAGGTCCTTAAATAATTGATTAAATTAAAATGAGATCTCTAGACTTGACCCTAAATCAATCTGACTGGTGTCTCTACAAGAAAAAATTTGGACACAGAAAGAGAAAGAGACCAAAAACATGTACACCCAGAGAGAAAACACCATTTGAGGACCCAGGGGGAACTGGGTCCTGCAACCAAAGAGAGAGGCCATAGGAGAAACCAAATCTGCCGACATCTTAATCTTGGACTTGTTTTTCCAGAAATGTGAGAAAGTAAAAGTTCTATTGACTAAGACACCTAGTCTGTGCTATTTTTCAGTAGCAGCCCAAGCAAATTAATAGACTTTCCCTTCTGCTACCAGTCTCAGAAGCCAGAGATATTGGCTCTGTTTTCATGTACTATCTCCCCTGTTGGTTTTCCTATTCCTTCAGAAAGTTCCAATGGTCTTAACTTTTTCCTGTTTTCTTATAGTCCTCCCAGCACCCCAGACAGCAGAAGAAGGTGCCAAGACAGGCAGCATCTGGAATGTCCCTTGGTGGTAGTAGGGAATGCAACACTCTTGGGGTTGGCATATTTATCTGAGGAGATGATATGCTGGACCCTGATATTTTAAACAGTCAATATCACTATGTTGTGTAAGAGAGAGAAAGAGGTGTGTTATTATGGAATGACACTTTGCACAGGAGAACAGAGGACCCTGACACTAATTAAAGAAAAATGAAGTGAGGAGAGAGAAAAACCAAAAACTTGGGTTGGCTGTGTATAAGAAACACTAATTACAGTCATTTATGTGAACTGCTTACCATTGATAGCTAATTATCATGCAGCACAATAACAATTATGTATATCATTAAATATGTATCAGATTTATTTGATTACAATAATAAACTCAAGAAACTGAACGTCAGGCCTGAAAGGGACTTCGAATCAATATCTAGAGCTACCCCATATTTTATAGATGAGGAGGACACTGAGGCTAGCTGGTGTTAGCTGCTTATGTCAATGCTGTGACTGGAACTTATATGTGTGGCTTTCCAACTATGCTTCCTATGAGAAACCTGCCTGGGGCTAGAGCCATCACGAATCAACAAAGCCCTGGTCCTTCCTGACTGTCCTGTGTATGCAGCCCCTGGTCTGGCACTGCCATGTCACCCCATCACCCTTCTTTATAGCACATGTTTGTGGTTGAATATATCTTGTTTACTTTTCTTGTTTTCACTGCTACAGTCCTAGTGCAGAGTAGGTGCTCAATAAAATATTTCTCAATGGTATCAATGAATGAATGCTTCATCAAGAGAAAAGATTCTGGTGGGAAGATCACATGTGAAATAAGGAGAGCAGGACGTGACCAGGCCTGAAGTCAGGTTTTCTGATACCAGCTTTTCTTTCTTTCTGCTTTCCATGCTGAGTGTAAGAATCATCTGAGACACTTATGACATATACTTATTCCAAGGACATTCTCCTGGAAATGTGGATTTGGGAGGTCTGACTAGGGCTTTTAGGACTTAAATTAAAAAAAAAAAAAACACAATACTCCAGGAGTTTGTTATGCTCATTATATTTAGAAAAGCACTGATTAATGTATTTGTCTTATCTTGAGAACACGACTCTCAACTCTTTCTGGAAAAAAGAGAGAAAATCTTACTTTAAGTATTTCCACAGAAGAAATGCCATGTTTAGAGATTTTCGGATTGTTAAAAAAATCTATTGGTGGGCTTCCCTGGTGGTGCAAGGGGTTAAGCACTGCACTATGAAGCACTCCACAGCCTCTGCAGCTCGAGTTCGATCCCCAGCCGGCTAGGGAGCAACCCACATGGCGAAGCAGACCTCTCCTGTCTCGCCCGCTGCTACCCTCAGCAGTGTATTTCAGTACATCTGCCTATTCTCCTCCTCACTCTGTCTCTGGGGAGGCCTCTCACCCGCCCACATCTCTGGCCTGTACCCAGCTCTTGTATGCATAAATAAATAAATCTTTAAAAAAATCTATTGGTGGTGATATGTTAGGTAGTATCTAAGAAAAAAAGAATAATGTCTTTCTTTAGAAAATCATGGCATGTTAGGACCAGTGCTGGGTGCTATGATGGCAATGACATGGGAGAAAAAAAATCAGTCAACCAATCAATCACTCAATCAATCAATCCTGTACACAGAGTTCGCTATCCAATGGAGAGACAGATGAGAGACTTCACAATCCTTTCCCAGGCATTAGTCAAGGGACAATTTACTTAAAGTAAAATTTACATTTTAAAGTATCTAGTTTTGAGAAATGCAGTTCCATTCTCTTAAAATTTTTCCTTGTATTCCTTTGTCAAATTCTAGGGTGATCAACTCTCATTTTGTCTGTGATTGAGAGATTTTGAGGGATGGAGACTTCATGGGCTAAAGCTGGGACAATCCAAGCAAATTGGGATCATTCATCAACCTTTTTAAGTCAAGCTCTTCCTCGACCCCTAACCCTGGAAACTCTTGATCTGGTTTTGATCTGTATAGTTTTAAGTTTTTCCAATATGGAATCATACGTACATGGATTTTGTGTCTGATTTCCTCCACTTAGAATAATGAATTAGAGATTTGTTCATAGTGTTGTATGTATCAGGAGTTCATTCCCTTTTTATTGCAGAGTAGTATTCCACTGCTTATGCAGTGGAATGTTCTACCACAGTTGTTCTTTTGCTTCCCACATAATTTTAATCTATTGCAAAAACTGGGCCATAAGGATGTATTGGCCCTGTTATTATTACCCTCTGTCTTCTAAGACTACCCTTTCTGGTCCTGAGACAATGATGCTTGTTGGTATGACCTTTCACTGCCACCTCTTAGTCACACTATAAAGGAGGAGGAAGGTGTGTATGGGGAGGTTGGAGGTGGGTTGTTTTGAAGGATTCCAGAGGAATGCATATCCTTAGTGCAGGCTCATTTGAGCCTGAAGGCACAGCCTGGAAATGGTGAATGGGCATCAGAAGAAGGAAGCTATTTGGCACCTTGCAGGAACATGGCGAGTGAAAGAGGAGAAGAAAATTTAGATCCAAGGCATCAGAGAAATGCCTCCTCTCATTAAAAAGTGCCTAGGTTAAGCAGACCAGATCTAGGTTTTATAAAGCATCCAGGGAAAGCTCCATTCACCATCAACTATATAAAACTCATTTCTCTCCTTGAGAAGACAGCAGCAGGAGTCACTTCTAGTTAATGAAAAACTTAACGTGGGCAAAGAAAATGGTCTCTCCTTGACTAAGGAGGATATCTTTAAACAGTGACAGCAAATCCAAACTCTTTCCCCCTTTCCTTGCCTTTTCCAAGAATAGACTGCAAAACCTAGCCATGACTCAAAAGAATATGCATCCACAATTTTTCTTGTAGTCTCTCAAGCTTCTGACATTTTCTCCAGGTCAGAGACACTGCATGCAAATACCTGTCTATCTATTCATGTTCTGCCACTCAGGCAGTGAGGCAAAAAAATCTGGACTCAATCCCTGCCTTGGGATAATTGCTTAGCAAACAGGACGCACATAATCCATTTTCATTATTAATACTCCAGTTAGGAGCCAGGCCCTGTGTTTGGTTTCTCATAATGAGAAGTGCCTTACAATGGAGGTGATGAAATCTGCCATTCAGCTCACGGCATCGCAAGGAGGCAAAGAAACCCCTCCTGTGGCAGATTTAGATTCCAGACATTTCTGTTCTTCATAAAGCAGTAGGTTACATGGGCCCTCTATTGAAGAGCAGGACATGCTGGTTTTCCTGCCTGGGTGATTTTGTAAAAATGTCTTGCCTGCTCATTTGCTTATTGTATATTATGTGTTCTTAATCCAGGTCCGATCGCTCCTTCGAAGGCATCTGGCCTGAACGATTGCACACCCAGGGAGCGCAACTGCTGGCATGAAGTAGAACAGGGTTTAAAAGCGATTGTCAAGCAGGGCTAATTCAGATGTAACCAGCACAACCCTCGTGGCTGGCTCAGCCACACAGCAGAAACCTGGTTAGTTTTTAAAGGTTATTTTTTTTAACACTTGAACTAGAGGTGTTTCCTGAAGAGAGTTAAAGGACTTCTTGGTGAAATCTGTTCTCATTCTCCCACAACTTTCATTGCATCTCAGTGGAAGGTGGTTTGCTATTAAAAGAAACAATAATCCATTATCACTATGAGTCTTGAACTGCCAGGGGGAAGCCTGCAGCTGACTAGAAGGCAAGGCTGATAACTTGCATTTAAAGAAAAAAATAATCAATTGCTAGTTGGTGCCTTGCCACCAGTCAGAAATACACCATAAATCTGTCCACAGGCTGAGGGCCTGGCTCTCTTGGGGGATTTGCCATGGGATTTGAAGCCTTCCTATTTACCTCTAAGTGATCAACTAGAGCCCAGTTTGGATCTGCAGTGACTACACTGGTTATTTTTGTGAAGCTCTTTGGTGACAGGTATCCATGTCACAAGAAACAAATTGGTACTAATTGGGTATTCCTGTGGGAATCTTGGTGGGAGAGAGCACAATGGCTTGATTTGGGAAAAGGCACATTGACAGGAAGGGGGCACCTGTGCTGGACACACTCGATCTGTTTTTTTGTTGTTTGTTTTAGGAATCTGAGATATGGTAGCTTTGAATGTGACAATTTTCACCAGCATTCTCTCTCCCACCTACCCCAATACACACACGCACACACACACACACACACACGAATCCTTCAAAAAAGAACACGCTGATGATATCTGTGACTATCCACAATCATCAGTGAGAGATGTTGGCCCCACTGAGGTGAAGCCATAAGCTGTCCAAGGACAGGCGGATGGACATTTTGTTCGACTGGTCTCTGGCATGTGGTCTGGGACATAGAAAATGTGAATATGTGAATGATCAATCCTCCCTCTGTCTTCCTTTTTCTCTCCGTCTTCCTTTGCAAGACAATCTTTTCCAACTGAGTTCTGGATATTGACAGTTGGATAAGGCCTGTGTACTCATCTGAAGAAACTGCCGTTGCTGTTCAGAAACACTGGGACCTGGGAGAGTGAGTGTTAGAGTCGGAGTGTGGAGTCTCCTTTGCTGAGCCCTAATGTGCTCCTAGCTCAATGTTCCTTCTGAGAAGGAGTGGTTTCACAACACAAAACATTGCTGCTAATGAGCAGCACAACAGACCATGAATAAGGAAGACTGATTTCTACATTGGGATTCTCTCCTTATTATGTGGCCTCAAGAAAATCACTTAGCATTATTGGGTTTCGGCTGTTTACAGTCTATTTGGGGAGACAGACAAGTAACCAGGCAATTACAATAAAGAATCCCACTTTTGAATAAGAAGAGAACAACTTGGAACACACAAGTCTTCCAAGGAACACTAGTACTGTTTGGGGCTAAATTATTTTTCAGTTCTAAATAATCAGTACACTGAACTAGCACATGGAAGACTCCAGAGAACTGGCCCGTGATTTAATAAACCCTAAGGGCTCAAGCGGTGACTTCAGAAGTGACTCGCCCAGCATACTCTAATGATCCACCAGAGGGGGGTAGAGGTCAAGTTGTTTTGCACCAGAGGTGGTGGAGTGATTTGTGTTTTGTAATTAAGAGGAGGTAGCACAGAGGAGGCAATACTTAGGTCAATGCAAATTTGAGATATCCTATTCTTACTTACAGTATTCTCCATAACGGTGACACCCATGTAGAACGACCCAAGTTTTGGGTTCTCACTGTGAACTTAAAACAACTCCTTGCTACCTTATGCCTTTGGGGTAATTTTCCACAAATAGAAATCTAGAGAGAAAGAAAGGTATAGGATAGCTTCATGACTGTAGTCACATTTAAATACTCAGTCACCAATAGTAAGGGTCACAGAAATAGGCGAAATTCTTCGCATCCAGAGACTATTACATTCAGACTTTTGCTGCAATAAGCAACCAAACTAATAAAGTTACACTATCCTTTTTTTTCCTCTAATGCATATGCCAACAAATTCCATAAGATAGAATGAAAAAAAATAGCCTAATTTAAAAAAGTATATAATTATTATCTTGTAACATACTCCTTGAGAGACACCAAGAAAAGCCCCTAATTTGGGGTACTGGAGCTACAATTCTGTTTAAGATGGAAAGTCCTGCTTATGCTAAGTAACTCTAGTCTTGAGTTGATGAGAATCTGCCTTCTGATTCAAGGGTGTTAGGAAAGAACAGAAAAGTTTCTGTTCAATGTGCCCAAATTCAAAGACATTAAACAAGGAGATGGGACACTAGCAATTCACCCCAACCTAGGAGATGATCTCACTATGAGAAAGACCTTCTTACTATTGTGTATGTCTTGGTCCTCATTGCACATTGTATCCACTGAGTCACGGCGTTACAGAGTGACTGGGAAATGGAAGGTCACTTCATGATCCTGGCCTGAAAAGGGAAATAGTGCTCTATGTGTGGACTCTTGTCTAACAACAATACTCCCATCAAACATTTACCTAGAGCTTTCCTGTGCCAGTCCTGTCCCTGTCTTAACCCATTAGATCCTCACAATCCTATGAGCATCCTCTTTCATTATGTCTGTTTTGCAGATGGAGAAACTGAGGCACAAAGCAATTAAGGAACTTGCTGAAGGTGTCACATAACTTGTCAAAATTTAGAATTCAAACCAATGGGGTCTAGTTTTGGAGATCATGGAGCTAATGATGATACTACCATAGACTCCTAGAGGAAAATTATGCATAGATTATTCTCAGACATGAAATCCAGCCAAGGAAGGAAGCTGCTATCGTTTTTTTGATCTTGATATGAAAGACCCCAAGAGTCTGGTAGACCCTTGCTGTGTGGCAGGAGGTAGGGCATATTCACCATGGGGGACTGACACTGGTGCTTAGAGGGAAGTGGGGAGCATGGCAAGGCTTTGTGGAAATGTGCTACTTTTGAAGACAGTTACTGGCAATCAGTGACCTGTATTTTGAGACCTGGTCCGGTGTGTTTCTTTGTATTATCTGGTTTTCTTTCCTTTGTTTCTCTCTAAGTCTTAGCATTTAAAAGGATTAGGTTTTTAACTATCAGATGATTTCATCTGGGCTGATAGAAGGTGAGAAAAGGGTTTGTCTTTCCCTACACTCCAGGCACAGTAACACTCCACCCCATCTCCTCTAGACCCACTTGAGTGTGCCTGCTACCACAGCTGCCAGCCTCCCATCCGATTTCTGCTTCTCTCTTCCTCTCTATTGAGGTTTTTCTCTAACATCAAGGGAGCATGTACCACTCAACAAAGTACAATCTGAGGATTTAATTCCTGGGACACTGGCAGGTAAGAGTCAGTGTGTAAATGCCCAGCCTGAATTCAGAGGTGAGTTTTACCTAGAAGTTACCCAGTAGGATTGAGCCCAAGGTGTCCCCAGAGTAATTCACTCATAATGCATTTTTATTGGCTTTTCTCATTTCCCGATCTCTCACATACACTCTTTGGGATCACCTCCCAAATGGACTAACTGCACCCAAGTCCTTGTCACAACTCAGCATTTGGGAGAAGTCAAGTGAACATGACTTTGAAAAGGGAACACATGTACTCTTGGACTATGATGGAAGCAGGGAGGCTCAAGACGAAAGACTTCCCAGGAAAAAAATGGAAGGAGGGGACCCTAAATCAGATGCAGAATCTCCATCTAGAGCCTGGGGATTTTATATATCATAGAGTTTTCCTTGGTAAAAGGGAGTTGGACCTTTTCTTTGACCGCACACATTTTTTTTTGTCATATTATTAACGGAATTCTGAGGCTGAAGGAGTCCACAAAATGTATTTTAACCAAGTGAGTCACTAACTGAAAAGACCAGTCTCATGAGTAAAGATGACTGTCCTTATCACTATGAGCCCAGAAAACACAATGATGGGACTGATAACCCACAGGGTTGCCAGTATCCTCAAAGTTCCAAGTCCCTGCAGTTTGAAAATGGAATGAAATTCCTCTGTCTAACCATCTTGAATCTGAAAGAACTCAAGGGTTAGCCCCTGGGAAAGAGAGGTGACAGAATATGGCGGTGCCCTTCCCTTGTGTCGGGAAGTGGATGATCTTTTTCAGGGCTCTACTGTGTGCATGTCTCTGCAGGGGAAAACCCACAGCCCTGTTGATACCTGACTTTTATGACTGCAAGGGGCCTATTGCACAGTGCCAGGATGGACAGGAAGGTGGTTCTCACCTTCTTTGGATTTCTATAGAAGCACATTTTCCCTGTTTGCTGGGGGAGATTCTAGTTAAGTGAAAGATCTTGGAAAGATGGTGTCTAGGTAAAATAGTCAGACTGCATTAACATGTCTATGACTCAGTCAACAAGCTTTAGTACTCAGGACACATGGATCTTTCCATGCTGTCAAACCACACTTGATCGTGTTTGGTTTGGTTCTGGGAATCACTCTTTGATAGGATGTCTAAACTGGAGTATATTTAAAAGACCAGAAATCATAGTATTTGAGGCAAAAACATCCTATGTTGGGGGGTCTTCTTCTGTGGGCAATAATTATTTACTTTCCATTCAAGTTTGGGTGCAATTGAAAAAGAAAATGGAGGAACTCAAGCTATCATCTATTGCTGGCAAAAATGCATTTCATGGATGTGAATTGGACCCGCAGCATCTAGCCTTGGGAGCTGGGCTTGCAAGGACTGAGTAATGGAACACAGACCCAGTTCATGTCAGGGAGAATCTGTGGACTACCTCGTCGTCATGAACACAGAGTGCGAGGACAGAGAAGGTTCCCCAGCTGTGGCTGTAGCAGAAGGCAGTGCTGGGCTCTGACCCAGGTCTTCTTACCACAATGAATCAGCAGCAGCGATGAATGTACTCATCTCTCTAGATGCGGGCTCGGCCTCATATGTTCACAACTTAAAATCATTTTCCCCAGTTAGATAAGGACAGCCCTTGCAACAAGATGAACAGAACAAGTGAAACATTTCTTAGTACTTCTGGAGGGTGAACATTCCTTCTTTGTGGACCAGGACAAAATTATGGCAGATGGATAATATGGTTTTCCAAATAGAATTTGTTTATCTTGGGGAAAAGAAGACTTAGATTTCTAAGAAGACATGTGATTTATGTTTAAATATCTAAATATCTGTCATGGAACAGAGGGCAGAGAGTGTCCATTTGCTAAAGTGCAGAAGCAAAACAAGAGAGGAAACACATTGTTAATTCTCATTATTAGGGAAATTCTGCCCTTTTCCAAAAGACTATCTCAGTCATTGAAAGTTTTCAAGCAAAGGATTGGGGGTAATTTTAGAAAATTTTTGGATATTTATCTGGAGTCTGGGAAAATTTCTTATGAATTTTCCTTCTGAACATTGAGATTGATTCTGTGAAGGACAATGCCAGTCAATACAGATCTGTCTTTTGAGGAGATTGGGTAAACATTATTCTAAACACAGACAACTCTTGAACATATTTATGATGGAAACACAGAAAAATAGTAACAACAGAATAACTTAGATAGTACAAACTGCCTTCTATCTTCCCACCGAATATTCAGTTTACATACATATGCTATCAATAAAACAATAAGAACTTCAAATCCCGGCCATGTTTTCACTGTAGAAATGCTCTCAGTTAAGAGGAGGAAGACAGCTAAGAATCTAGGGTGATCCAAATCCAGACAATTAGACTGAGTCGATAGAAAATAAATATATTTCATTTATACCATTTATATATTATATAATATATCTTAGTTACACCATTTCCATTTCACTCATGCACTCAGTCCAGGACAATACCTAAGTAGTTCAATATATTCTTTAGTGCTTTTACTTCCCTTGGATAAAGAGTCTTAGGAAGAACTGGGCTAGACTTAGCATTAAGTTGGAAGACATCAGGCAAGGCCCCTACTTGAAAGTAGCTCATCTCCTCCACTGCTAACAAATTTTTCCCTAAGAATGTATTCCTATCAAAATGAAAATATCACTGAGTGGAAAAAAAAATAGAATCTCAAGGGAGCTCTCTGTCTGCAGGGCTTACTGTAAATGGCCCTGTGAAAAGTCCCCAAAAGGGAATCAATGCCATTTCTATATTACTTTGTTAAAAGGAAGCTCAAATAATGAATTTGGCCACAAAAGCTGAAATCCAGAAGCATTTACCCAGGGACAAGACATACTTTC
Source organism: Talpa europaea (assembly GCF_964194135.1). Taxonomy (NCBI): domain Eukaryota; kingdom Metazoa; phylum Chordata; class Mammalia; order Eulipotyphla; family Talpidae; genus Talpa; species Talpa europaea. Next base: position 35,871,070 of record NC_140074.1, read on the forward strand.
TGTTATCATCTCCTTATGGGATCCAGTCTCTTCATCATCTAGCATGTCTAAGCAATAACCATCATCCATAAACTCCTCGTTCTTTTCTCCACTGTATAGAGTTTTGGAAATGGGCTCACTGAAGGAGGGGCCACGTCTTATGTTTCTATGCTTCTCAGAAGCTGAGTAAATTACTAGGAAGATCATGAACTTTTAAGTTGGACCGAGCTTGCTTTGAACCCCACTTAGCTATTTTGAAGCTCAATTTCCTCCCCTGCAGGATCTTCTGGCAAGCTGTTTTATCTAGATATCTGATCCAGTGTTTAGCACAGTGCCAGGAGTCTACTAGAGTCTCCACAGGAGTTTGTCGAATGATTGTCAACTTACTTGACAATAAACAGGACGAGTGCGAGGTGTGGGGAGGACACGGAGAAGAAAGCAAAAAGCATTTTTGTGGTTAAGGACAAGGTGATTCCTGCATTTGCCTGGTTTGTTGATTGACTTAATGTAGCCTTCAAGTCCATATGAACTAGAAATTTCATGCTTTATTACCTACAATGTGCTTATAAATGGAGAGAAATCTTTTTTGCTCTTCTCTGAGATTCTCTTTTGTAGCATTAACAGCTCCAAGAGTTTTTCCTCTCTGTACAATAAATGACTGGCTGATATCAGTGCTTAAGGGTGACATCCACCCCAGAAAACACTTCTGTTTGTCCGTACTTGGCTTAATTAAATTCTACATTTCTGGATGGCAAACAATTTACTTTGCTTCTAATTCAGTGTCTTATACTGTAAGTAGCAGGAAAAAAAGACACCATTGCTTAAACAATGACAAGAGTCCTGTGAGTAAAGGGCAGTGAAGTATGGTGGGGCAGGGTGTGGCGGGGGAGGGCATTATCCCCTGTGGGAAGGGTGTTTTATCACTGGCATTGTTGGGAACTGTCCATGCATGGTGATAATGAAAAGCTGAATGACTTTCAGTGAGTGTTACCACTGTTCTAAAATTCTCCAAAGGCAAAGCACCCCTTACTTGCCTTCCCCTGTGGTGGTGCTGCTCACTGCCCCATCTCCCTCAATTCCCTCCTGGGGAAGAGGTGTGTTTACCACCCTCCTTACTTGCTAACCAGGGGAGCAGGTTACAGAGGAGGGAGGTAGGGACACAGGAAAGGTCTTACACCAATATCTTTTTGTCTGTTTGGTTATATACTCATAATTTTTATTTACTTCTTGGTGCTATTTAAAACAGACTCACCTGAGACACCTGTGGGCTCATAGGACATTCCCATTAATGGAGTCACTTGCCAGCAGTTTTCTTAAGATGGGTGGAGACCTCTTTTTGGATGATCACTTATGAGCTTCCTCAGCCCTCAGGAGACTAAGGTTGTAGCTGTTGGGGCCTGTCTGCCCCTGCAGGGGGCCCCGGGGTGCTGTGGTGCTTCCTCTCTGTGTGGCCAATGGCAAGTACTTGGGAATCATGTCTTTCACCCCGATAAACTCAGGGAAGATGGGCCAGTCTCAAAGCACCAGCTCTCTCCTGGCTGTTAAACCTTCTCATGCCCTCTAGAGGCAAGAACCTGACTCTATGGCTTCTCCCCAACGCAGGGACAGTGGAGAACCCTTGTTTCCAGGTTTGACGTGAAATACCTGATGCCCCTTCCTGTTTCCTCTGGAGGGAGAGAGAACCGAAACATGGCAATAACCTTCTCTAAAGGAATAATGTTTCCAAAATACTTCTTTTTCTTCACACTCTCACCCTAAGAGTTGTGGAACTGCCTTTTTTAGGAGGTGCCCTGATGGTGCTACATGAGCTCAGGTTACCTTCAGTGCAAGTGGGCTCTTCAGCCTACTGGTGTCTCAGTCACAGCCTAATCTCAGCATCCTATAGCACAGATGTGACCACATCCAACAGGAAAACAAGAGATACTCTTCCCCTATATCTGGGGACCCCTTTCCAGTTATTCCCAGAAATCTTTTCTCACATCCCATTGCTCAGTGTCCCAGGTCCTTCTCCAAGCCAACAGTTGGCCAGGAGAATGGCATTAGCAAGAGCAGCTCAGACTAGTCAATGTTTGTTCTTGAGCCAGGGGTAGGTCACTTCCCAGCACACATGGTCACGCTGGAGAAAGGTGTCCATGACCAAATGGCAAGGACAGGTACCCAATGGCATCTGCTAATTGGGCATGCATTATCTGTCAAATGATAATGACTTTGGAAAGCTCAGAGTCAAGGAAGCCTGCCAATAAATTCAATCTACCCTAAAAATCATTAGGTTTTTGGAGGCGAATGACAGGCCTAGAGAAAGTATGGATGGAGCTGCACAGATGGCTCCAATCACAATGAAGATGGGCTGGCGGTAAAAGGATCTTTGGGGCTGTCAGAACGCTCATGCTTTCCTGTCTGTGAACACACAGCAGGTGAAGCTCCATCTCTCTGGGGGCTTTTTCTCCCAAGGGGATTCTCCCCCTGCTCCATTTTCATCAGGCGTGAAAGACCTCCCCTTGACCTGCTGGAATGCACTTTCCCCTTGCTTCTTTATGGACACCGAAGGCCTCTTGGACAAGGCCATTGCTTTGCTTCATGTGTGGGGAGAGCAAGATCAAGGGCAGGCTGCTACCCAACATGCTCTGGGGTCCTTGTGCCAAGCCCCTTTTCTGTCCTGACCTGTGAGATTTTGCAGTCTGCTTCTCGCTGTCAATCAGGCTGAATCCTGTCAAATTATGCAGAGCTACACTCAGTCGCAAGAGCCGGGTTGAGACCTACAAATTCATTTTCACATGCAACTCAAGCCAAGATCTTTTTCTCAGGTCTGCAGTGGTGTTGAAAAGAAATGGGATGCTAAGGGCCAAACAAGTGGAATAGGAGGTTAAAACTATGCCCTTATTCTAAAATCCTGTAGTACGTGCCCCTTGGGCTCCCTGTCTAGTCTTGATTTTTTTTTTTCTTTTTGCTCTTAACATAACAGTTTCTAAATTATCCCTACCCCCATTCTAGGGATTTAAAAAATAAAGCATTATTGGTGGTTTGTTTGTTTTGCTTTGAATATAGTGTACATTGTCTCAATATCTTATTTCCCAGGCTTGATTTAATATCTATCTAGGTTATCAGTAATTCTAGAACATATTAAGCTCCCTGCAGAATCAATTACAGTTGTTTTTTTTTTTTTAAGCACTATTTGGGAGGGTAAGAGATGCAGTCTAGACAAATAATGAAGGTATTAATAAACACACCCAGCACCGCCTGCTTGTGTGTGCATGTGTGGCACTATGCTTGTATGTGTGTACACAGAACACACACGGAGCTAGCAGACCCTTTACATCCACAGATATGTGCTGTATCTGGCTCAGAAGGGAGGTAATTTTCAGGTGTCTTCACAGCTGCATTCCTCGAGTCTATTTGTGATGAGTCCTGAAGATGTCACTTTTGAGGGAAGATGCAGGGGACCCTCAGAGGCAGAAAGAGATTTGATGACTGGAGCAGCTAACTGCTCACCGATTTACCCCCGGAGTCTTGAATTTCTTAAAGTCAGGGTCCTTACGTGGCTGGCCTCCCAACAAATCCTCAATTCTCTTCTTTCTTGGAGAGCAGAACAGATACTGGCCCATCTTTCTGGCATTCCAAAGTGGATTCCTTTGGGGAAATTCAATGGGAAGCTGACGACCATGTGTTTTTAAATCCTGCTTTCCTGCAGGGGCAGGGGCTGCTCTCTTGACAAAGTTCTCATATTTCTGGAAATTTCAAACTTGCATTTGATGATATCTGGTTTGCACACTGCTGCAGCTAATGTTTACATGATGTTCTACATGTGTCTATATAGTTCTTAGGAATCTCCATTGCAACACAGCAGATATATTAGTCACAATTTCCAATTTACAGACTGGGAAAAAGAGACCTAGTAGGTCACCTTATTCCAGACCCACCATTGGTAAGAGGCTGACCCAGGGGTCACTCACCATGCTGTCCCCATTTTGCATTCAGAGGCAAGACGGGGCAAGGTGTTCCCTGGGCACTGACCACTGATTCTCACATGAATGAGAAGCCACAGGAATGTTCGGCGTTCAGCTCACTTGCACTGTGCTCTGTCTCACACTGGAGTGCCATCACACTGAGGCAGGCATCCGATACAGACATCACAAGCTCTAAAGGAAGAACAGAGAGGATTTCCCTGTTTCCAGAAACCCTGATCCTGTCATCCAGAGGTACGTGATGACTCAAGCCGAGTAATTACTCTCAGTGGCATCAGTCGGCTGCTCTGTCTTTATCCATGGTTCTTATTAAGGATTGATTGTACAAAAGTAGCTGTTTGGGTGTATGTGGGGGACAAGTAGGAGGGAGGATAGTGAGGCAGAGCATTACAGATGACAAGGAATAGGATCAGATTTTGCCTTCTAGGAATGGAGTGTGCCCTCCTAACCTTGACTCCTAAACAAAGCCTCCCTCTCAGTCTGCTGAACACATTTCCCCAGGTCCCCAAATGCCACTTGCTGTTCCTTCAAATGGGGACCCTTTTCCCACTCTTTGTCTCAGAGGAATCTTCTGAAATCTTTAGGACCTTCTTAGAATTCTATCTCATCTGCACCATCTGGCCTGGCCACCGTGCCTAGCTGACAAGTGACTAGGACTTGGCGGACAGGGTGAAGGCTCCTATCTGGGGAGATGTGACTGAAGCCTCATCTGTGGCGCAGAAGGCAGTGTCTGGGTCAGAGTGGGGACTCAGAAACTGTGCTTGTGAGATACTCTGAGCTCTTCCAGAGCTGAGCCTGAATCCTGGGGAGCCAAGCAGTGTCCATGTTAGAGCAGAGGGTCACAAGGTGTTTAGCAGGGCAGGGCAGTCTTCTCAGGCCCACTTATGTACACATGACAGTGTTACGGAGCAGTCCCGATATAAAACGGGTTGCCTGGCTGTGGGTCCTCACCTATGCGCTTAAAAGGGACTTATTAATACTCCACTACAGGCACACACAAAAGGTTAATAAAAGGCTTATTTACAAGGGAAAGGGAATTGAGGAAATGTACAACTTAGGGAGAAAATAGGGAAATAAAGTCTTTAATGCATCCTACCCGATCCGCCGACGTGGAAACCCAAAGGTACTCTCAGAGCTCACCGCGCGCTCTGTGAGCTGGTGGCGAGCCAAAAAAGGGAATCCCCCAAAGCCCATGTGTCTGGTTTTATACCAAACCCGGCTGCTTAACCCCACCCTTAGGTTCCAGCAACCTTCCCTTTGGTGGTGATCTTTTGGCTTTGGTCTGGGGTGGGGGTGGAGTCCACAAAGCCTGTATGGAATTAGCTTTAGGACATCCTTTTCCCCCTAACAACGGGTCTCACTGGGGCATCAGACAACAGGTCTCTCTTCTTCCACCTTCACCAGTGTGCTTGTTCTCAGTAGCATTCACATGGCATTTGATCCCTTATGCCTTTGCAATGCTAGTAAATATTTTCTGTGTATTGTCTCTCCAAGCACCTTGAAAACAAAAGTTATCCACATACCTATCTGTCTGTCTATCCACTTTGAGTTGATTTGCCCTGGATTGCACAGTCTACAACTGATAGCCATGCCAGAAATGGTGAATGAAACAGAGCAATTTGGTCTACTATGGGTTAATTTTTTTCCCTTAAAAAATTAGCCTTACTTGTTGACAGGGTCTTCACAGAAGCATTCAAGTTAAATGAGGTTGTTAGGGTGGCCCTAATTCAATATTGCTGATGTCCTTGTAAGAAGGGGAAATTTGGACACACATGCACAGTGGTAAGAAGACAGCTTTATATAAGCCAAGGACAGAGCCCTTCCTCAAGGTCTCAGAATGAGCCAACTCAACATCTTGGTCTTATACTTCTAGCTTCCAGAATGTGAGAGAAATTTACTATCTAAATAAGCCACCAGGTTGTGGTGCTTTGTTACGGTAATCCTAGCAAATGAATCCACTGCTACTTATTGAACACTTAATCTGTATGAGGTTCTAGTCTAATTACTTTAGAAGTATCAGTTTATTTAGCCTAACAAAATCTTCATGAAGTAGGTATCGTACTGGTATCCCAGAAAAAGAAACTAAGATGCACAGATGTTAAGGAAGTCATCTGAGATCTCTGAGAATAAGTAACAGAGCCAGGATTTGAATGCAGAAGGGCTCCAGAACACATACTCTTAACCACTGCCTCACAACTACCCTAGTAAGTTCCCTTTATTTGCAAGATTACAAACTGGTGGGATTCAGGCCATATTCACTTCACATGTGTTTTGTTTGACTGGGACAAAATGCATTTTCCAAAGATGCATGAAACCACATCTCTCGATCCATCTGCTCTCATGTGGTGTGACCTTGCCACTGCCATCAGCAGACAGCATCCATTCCTGTCCCTATGGCTCACCTGACAACAGACTGCAGCGATGCTGTGAAAGGGCAGTTCTCAACTAGCCTCAAGTTTCTATTTGCTGCCTCGTGGAAGTCAGTTGCCTGTCCTCTAAAGGACAACTTCTTGAGTTGTCAAGTGTGAGGGACCAGCACATGGAGTGGCCCTCGAGGAGGCAGACACAGAGGTGCTACAGTTTAGCTATGGGGGAAGAGTCATATGGGAAGTGGCTGCACCAGCCCCAGATGCCTCCATGGAGTCCCCGTGATCAGAAGCGAATCACTCAGCGGAGCCCTTCTCAAATTCCTGACCCACAGTCACAAGTAGAATAAAATGGTTGTCTCAACCACTAGTTTTGGAGTTGTTATTCAGCATTGACACATGATTCAAACTTTGACATTGTTTTAAAATTATTGGAAATGTTGCCAAAGGTTAAAAATTGAGACAGGTCTCATATGAACGCACCCCTAACTCTCCCCACACAAGGATTATCAGCTTTTCCTAAAGAATGAGAAGAGTTCGCACTTGAGGCAGAGTAGAGCTACCCTTTAGGTGGGGCACATGAACCCTCAAGAGTTCCCCAGCATCCCCATCAAAGCCACTGCCCCTCTTTATGCTACCTGACTGTCCCACCCGGGCATTTGAATTCACAATGTAGCTTCAGCTGTTTCATTAAAACCTCCCACCCAGTTCCCAGCTAGCCCGCAACACAACACTTGCTGGCTCCTGCAGATACCCACACAGCTGCACCGGGTGCAGGAGCTCCTGAGCCACTGGCCCTCGTCTCCCTTCCTCCAGTGTGCCATCTCCCTACTCAGGAGCGCTGGGGCGGGCAGCCAGGCCACCGTGCCTTCCGAGGCTTTTCTTGTTTGCTTGTTCGCTACCGCAGGAGGGGTGCTTCTCCAAAATTGAAACTTCATACTGTGCCATTCCTTCATCTCATTTCCAGGCCCCCTGCTGCATGACCGTGTGACACATAGTCATTCTGTGAGAATTGAGAAGGATATTGGCAGTTTGGGAGCTGTTGTTCCTGCTTATGTATGCAAGGAACATAATTGCTAAGTGCATCATCTGCTGTAATTTACACATCCACATATAGCACTGAGCAGGGCATTCTCTTCTTCCACGGACACCCAGGGTTGAAGTTGCGTGCACACTCCAGCCTAGAGAGAAGCTGGCTGTTTTCCAAGGCCGGAGGCGGCCCAGTGGAAGCCTTGAACAGCGTGGTTTCTGAGACCTCCAAAATGGGACTGGCAGGCTTTCTTCTTAGATTATTTAGAATTTTCACAGGGTGGATGCGAGGGATAAATTTGCGGCATCTCACCTCTTTTGGCACTATTTTCAAATGAGTTTCAGGCCGCCAGTAAGAGTCAGTTGTCAAGCTAGATCTAGGATTCGCAGCTCTGTGCTAACGATGGTATTGAAAAAGCTCTCGATCTTCTGCTCAAGACAAACCTTGGCGCGACGCAGCTAGACACCTCTTGAGAAAATTTCCCTGCAGAGGGAACACTTTCTCTTGGCAGATTTGTTCAGCTGTGTCAAGCCTGACCACATCCTAAGGGGGCACTGCTGCTTGATTTCTTTCCCATTCTTGGGTTTGGACATATTTCTAGAGCATAGAGACCGTTTCATTGGTGGACTGTGAGCCTGTTGTGGGAAGCGGGAAGGATCCTTTTGCCAGGACACTCAGCTGCGTTCCCGGCATTCAGCCTAATCCATTTTAACAGCACTGCTGAAATGGCCCCAGGTTGTACCCAAGCCTTCCGCTTTGTCCAGGAACTGAAATGCTACAGATAAGCGCAGTGTGATAGCCCAAGTTGTGAAGGGTACATGGTAGTATAAAGCATTAGTTTTGCTCTCCACAAGGGTATGTTTCTAACTTGCATTCCAGAACAGGAGGTAAAACTTAATACATATAAAAAATTTTTTTTTGAGAACTGGAAAAAGAGAATGTCCAGAAACTCCATGCAGGCTTTACGATGGATAGGCCGACTCTGATATCAGACTTCTTCGGTTTGATCCTGAGTGAACCTCTGTACAACGTGATCTGAGGCAGTTTATAAATCCACTCTGTCTCAGTTTCCTCATTTGCAAAACGGGCACAAGTCTCTCCACCTGTGTCACTGAAGATACTAAAGAATTTAATATTTTTGAAGGGCTAAGAACAGTGACTGGCATTTGGTAAGGACTCAAAGAGGGCCAGCCTGTAGCATTTTATCTGCAGTTCAGTATATGTGAATGTTCTTTCTGGTCCTTATAATTTCTTTTATAGATTCTTCATTAGAAGTTGGAACAGCAAACTAAGTCACCAGGACCCTGCAATTGTTAGTGCAGTTCTTTCCTAGCTGCCAAGGGCAAAGGAGTAGAGCTGGGTTTTGAATTCAACAGAACTGTACTGTAATTGTCGGCTGTTTTACCTTGGGCCCCAGGGTTAACTTCTTCATATCTCTATTTCTTTGTCTGAATTGGGGACAACAGTATCTCCCTTGAAGGATTGCTATTGAGTTGACATGTTTCTCCCCAAAAGATATATTGAAGTCTTAGACCCCAGGACCTATGAATGTGACCTTATTTGGAAATAGAGTCTTTGCAGATGTGATCAAGAAGAGGTCATTGGAGCGACATGACCAGTCCCCTTATAAGAAGAGACACATTTAGATAGACACCCAGAAGAGAACACCATTGAAAACACAGATCAAGGGAAGATGCCTGAGGAAGATGGAGGCAGAGATTGGCCTTACGCTGCCAGGAGTCAAGGAGCACATGGGGCCACAGGAAGATGGAAGAGAGCAAGAAGGATCTTCCCTTATAGGCTTTGGAGGAAGCATGGCCCTGACAACACCTTGATTTTAGACTTGCAGCCTCCATAATTTTAAGAGAGTACTTTCAATTGTTCTTAAGCTACTCTGCATATGGGACTTTGTTATGCAGCCCTAGGAAACTAATACAGAGTTAATATGGATTCATAACAGTGTGGAGTATAGGGTGGTGCTCAATAGCAGTTTGAGGCTATGGAGCAGGGGGTACTATGCCCTATATTTACAACTGAGGGAATAGCTTCATTGACCAATGGAGTAAAGGAGGAGTCTAAGTTTTTACTATGCACATGGGATCCTTTAAGATCAAGTTTTCCAAGATGGCTCTTCTATTTTTCCAGAACCCTCGGTGTTTCACACAAGGAAAAGCAGAGCTCTTGTGGGCCTTCAACCACTAGAGGGCATTTGAAGGACATCAGATCAACAGGAGCTGACACCCTGTGGTCAACAAAGACCATAAATTCTTTATGACCCACTATGTGAAAGAAGGAAATTACTGACTCAAACAATGAATACACTTATTGGTTTCTGTTGTTCAGTAGCTAGTCAAGTGGTTGAGTTAGGAATATTGAGCAGGTAGAGTGTAAACATCTCAGCTACTGTCCTGTCTGACTTGGTAGTATTAGCTGTTTCCCCATTTGTGTAGGAACAGGCAGGACAGAGACCTCTACTAATAAAAGAATGATACGTGATAGACGTAAACCCAGGTACAAGCTCATTTAATGAAAATAAACCAGGCTATTAAAATAGAGGCCCTTAGATTGAGCATGTATCACACACACTTTGGAAAGGTTGAAAGTAGAATCTTAGCCTAGAATTCCATTTAATATAGATACCTGGAATTCAGAATCTGGCAAGTGACTAGGGGTAGAAGGGGAAGGGCAAACCCCACAGAGGAAAGGAAAAGACATGAGAATTAATTCTGTCTTTTCTCAGTGATTGACATTCTGGCAGACCCTGGACAATTCACTTAACCTGTCTGGGTCATTGTTTCCCAATGTATAAAGCAAGGATAATAGCAGTCATCAGATCAATTTTCTGGAGTTCATTCAGGTCCCATAATGAAAGGCACATTATAAACACAAATTGTAATTATACCTGTGGGTGCTTTTCCTCTGAGGGAACCACAATGCTTTTTGGTCTTTGAAACTTCAATTATGAAAGTTAGATTTTTTTGCATTTGTAAGTAGTGGATAAAAATTTATTCATAATATAAATCATATAACAGCAGGTTAATGATACTCAGAATCTCAAAGTTGGGCACTTCTGACATGAATGAATTATCTGGAACCTGGAAGCTTAGAGTCTACCCCTCATTTTTTCACTAATTAACCCTGGGGGTCTTGGGTAAGTCATTTCACCTCCTGGTGCCTTAGCCATAAAATGATGCCATTGGATTAGCAAGCTGTTTTCTAAACTTCAACCATCCTTTTCATAATTGTTGACATATTATTAGCTTGTTAACCTTTTTAAAATTTTCTTATTTCTTTAAATCAATTCATCTTTCATTTTTATTTTTTGAGGAAGTCCTTTTTTAAAAAACCCAGATAACACTGGGTTGTTACACTGCATATGATTTGGGGGGATAAGTTCACAACTCCTCAGCTATATGTCCCCACACCACACCTACAATCAAAGCCATCACAATCTTTTACACGTGAGTACTTCCCTCTATAGTCTTCACCTTAACAATAATATTGATAATACTTCAGGTTCAGGGTACTAGATATGTGGAAATAGATATATACATGTGTGTTTATAGATGTTACTGATTTCTCATTAAAGGAAAATATATTAGAAAATATATCAAATAAATATAAATATTAGAAATTTAATTATTAGGAAAAAATACTCCTTATTTGTATACCACCTAAAAGTCATCACATATACCATGATTAGCAGATGTAACAGTTTTGGGGGAAAATGGTCTAGATTATCTTGAAGGACAGCCATGAGCTGTGGAAGAAATTAAATATATAACAAATAGAAGGAAAACTCATGGTTTTCATAAAATTTGGATCTATAGCATGGCAGAGAGGCAGTAAATTTTTTCGAGTAACAGTTTTCTTTGCCAGATAGATAAATTAAGGCCTGATACTTCTAAGTCAGAAAAAAGATTGGCAAAAGCATCATCAAATGTATATTGATGGGGGAATGCTGGGAGAAAATATCCTTTAAAAAACAAATCCTCCAGGTGGGAGAAGAACTCATCCCACAAAGCCAGGATTTTGTTGACTGTTACCCAGAATATTGTAGAAAATAAGAGCAAACTTAGAAAGTATATATGTCAAAGTATTTCACTGCTTCTTTCTTTTTAGTGGTTGGGCAGCTCTAGATACGTTTGTTCATTCAACTAGTAATGCCTTTGAGTGCTGACAATGTTCCAAACCCTGTTCTAGGTACTGGTGAAACATCCATGAGCAAAGTCCTTATTCTCCAGAGCTAATTTGGACAAAGCTGACCTCGGAAAGCCACTGTGCACGGCTGTAAGGCATGTGACCTGGGAATAAAGGGTCTGTGTTTGGTAATCACTCCCGTGTAATCACTGAGTTCTTTTACTTTTCTGACCCTTCCTCACCTTTAAGTTGGGCTAACAATATTCCACAGAGAAGGTTAAACTGACTGAAGCTACATGAGATGATCTGGCCTGGAGCATACAGCAAACTCTTGAATCTGAGAATCATAGCATTAGAAAGGAATCTAGAGATATTCTAGCCTGTTCTTTCCCAGTAACAGAGTTGGAAGCTGTAAGAAATTTAAGCTGAGGGACACAATATGGAGACTTGGCCAGTTGCCCTGCTGCTCCAATGTGAGATTTTTATTGTTTGGCTTTGCAATTTAGTTTCAAATAAGATGATTCTACACTGAGAAAGGGCTGCAATCAAGTTTAACAATATATAATCATCTACATAAATTCCATAATCATTCTATAATGGTTTAGTGATAATCAATCACTCTGAGTAATCAACCCCACAAGTTTTTAGCTTTTAGGTAAAAACAATTTTTAATTATTTGCCATGAGGGTTTTTCAGATAACTGATGTTTGCACCTTTGTTTTATGGCTTAATGCTGGCATGACCAGGATAAAGTTTGAACAATTACATTTCCACTTTTCTGTAGGAATAGAGTCAACTCAATCTAAGACCTGGGGAAGGAGGGTACCTCTCCTGGACCCTGTGTTTTGGAGGCCCCTTCTTCAGCCCTCCTCTGGAGCCTCTCCTTTTAGACCATACATCTGGACCCTGGGACTTTGATGTTTCTTGTCCAGATGGTTCCAACCTTTGAAGGCCTCTTGCTAGGCCTTCTATCTCAGAGAATGCTACTTCCTCTGTGTGAGGTGACCACGGAGAGGTGTGGGGAGAGGGGGTGATGGTGGATAGCATGTGGAAGTGCAGATAGGGTGTGCACATGCCAAAGGCCATTCACAAGGCAGGGTAGAATGGGGCATGGGAAACTGAAAAGAAAAGTGAGGCTAGGCAGTGGAGTTTTCTCTTTCCCCAGGCCTGCAAATATTATGGTTGGACTTGAGTTCATTCTTGATGGATGTCTACTTTGTTTCTTCTACTTTTCTTCCTGATAGTTTCCTTTTGTCCATTCACTGCTTTTTTTTGTTTGTTTGTTTATTGAGGTCTGGTTGGTGGCAGAGAGAAGTGGTTAAAGTTAGAACATTGTCCTAGTTGATAAGTAACAAATGATCTTTGCAACTTGTGAGCAGTCCCATAAAACATCTGCGAGAATCACAACATGTTAAACCTTAAAGGGACCTCAGGGGTCATTTCTCAAATCCACAAAGGTAAAAATGAAAGCTGGAAGACACAAAACAGGTAGCTAAATGGACACAATTAATGTATAATCTCATTTCAGTCAGTTCTTACAATCTTGCTAGTCTTCAGTGTATGAGATCATCAGTCAATGGTACTGAAACATGACATGTCCCTAGACCTGGGTACTTGCTGTTATGTATCTTTGGAGTTCTATTTGTAGTCACTATATAGCAAAAGGAGTTTCACGACTATTTTGTACCATGCAGACTATTCTGAGAGGGACATTATCATTTTGGATTAATTTCATATGATTCTAAAGCATTTCCCACTCTGCTTTGTTCATTTAAGTAATAATACTTTTTAGTACTGAAAATTATTGTTTCTCCTACAAATCTTACCTGCCCTGTGTTTTATTTCTTCTGTGCCCTGCTCTTTGCCCATGTTAGTATTATATGCTTATCTAAGATATAATGTCAATGGCCAACAGACTTGCAATGGCTCCTGTCTTAAGCAGCAACAAAAGACCTAATTATAGTGCCTGAACTAAAATAATTAGCATTTTTGAACTTTTGACAAAGAGGCAAATCTGGAAAGGAAGATAACAATGTAACCCTAAAGCTTTTGGAGTTGTTCCAGACATAGAAACAGCTTAAAGAAAAACATTTTGGGTGGGAAATGAAATCAATCCTTCAATACCCAGCCGAAAATAAAGCCAGAAGAGACAGAGACCCATCTGCACTGTGTTGGGTCGGTTAGCCATGCAGAGATAAGCAGTACTGATTGGAGAGTAGTGTCTGCAAAGTCCAGAAAATGCAGAAAATGTCATGAGATAAAGGGAAAGAAGAATTTCTGCAAGAAAGATCAGCAGCAACACTAATAGTCACAGTCAGCATAGATGCATCACAGAAATTATATTCAGTGACAAGGACAGTGCCTAGTACATGGGTTTTCTGTATTTGGGTGGGGAAGAGCTATGATGAAGAGATGATGAAAGAGTTGTATGGTGCAGGGGACAAAATGAGATCTCTCCATCTCAATACTGGAGTCCTTCAAGGGACAGAGCAGTGCAGCTCTGGGTAGAAGGAAGAACATTTGCATCGCAGTATAGGGACCTGGAACATGGAAATCTTATGCTTCTCTCTGTGTGGTATACATGATGGATGATGTGTCTAGGCCAGCCCGCTATGATGGACATACCAGGCAAGAAGAAAGATTGCTAGGTCTCCAATACTTCCCTCTCACCTTCTCAAAAAACACACTAGAATATGAAAAAGAGCACGTTTCATTTCCATGTGGCAGGAAGGATCCCCTCCTCCAGACGGACTGCACTTCCCACAGCTGGGAGCAACAAAAGGCAGCATTGGATGATGCAACATAAGGCTCGGCAAGTCTCTGAGACTCTTTAAGCACAACACAGAACAGGCCTGGGGGGGAGCATGTGGAATGTCTGCCTTGTGTAAAGATTCAATGGTCAGTCAGTCTCTCTCTCTCTCTCTCTCTCTCTCTCTCTCTCTCTCTCTCACACACACACACACACACACACACACACGCACACACCCCTTGAATATACATAAGTACAAGGATGTGACTGATAATCCATGCTGGCTGAAGGGGAGAGAGGAGGTGCTCTGAATGCCTCATGGGGGGTTGGTCTGAAGAGAAGAGAGATATTCAAAGGAGAGGGGGGTTTTCTATTTTTTAAGAAATAGTAATTATGAGAGGGGCAGCCATGCGGGGAAGTCCAAAATGCCCAGAGAGCAGCATCTATGCCTACTGAGCACATGGGTGAGGGCAAACCCCATCGTGTTGTGGACTCTCCCCAAATTAGAAGATATGACTCAAGCCAAGAATTTTTGTAAAATTCCTCTGAGTTTATAGAATATTCTTGCTCTGCTAATAGTAAGCTGTTTGCTAATGTTCTTTGCTGCCCAAGCTATGATGGACTTCATATTAGATTGGATAGGGAAGGTCTTGAACCTACACTATGTCTCCATTTAAAAAATAAATCATAAATATATACATTTTAATAATTATATTATCTGTGACCCACCTTACAACTTGTGAGGACCCTTCTGTGTCTGTGTCTGTCTGTGTGTGTGCGCGTGCGTGTGCAAGTGCATGTGAGTGTGTGTGCATGTGTGTGTGCGTGAGTGATGCTACTGAGTTCGGCAGGACTAAGAGTAATTTTCCATGAATTGCATTAAAACTGAGAAAAGGGAACTATCAGAAGCTGTCAATTTTTGGATTTGTGTCCTGGGAAACCATGGAGCAGCACCTCTTAACGCTGAATTAGAATATCCACTACATAAGTGGTTCTCAGAGAGAGAAATCAAAGATATATGGGCACTCCTTTTCACCACCCAAAGTTTATCAAAAGGGCTAAGTCTTCTTAGCTCATCTTTTCTTCTAAAGGTTGACATTTCAAACTGAAATAGTGCAGCAGAAATCCAGATAGAATTTTACTAAATAGTGTGAGTGGAAGGGAAGGTATCAGAACTACAAATAAAGGATTAGGGAAACATGACTTCTATTAGACCTATGTAGTCATGTCATTAATATTAAAGACAGCATTGCTAGAAACACACAAAGTATGGGCCAAGAGCCCTAGGAACTTGAGGCAGAGCACATCCAGGCCATGGCCTCCTGGGGGGGAAGTAAAGGAGAGAGGAAATAGGTGACATCTGAAGGCAAGGTGCTGCTAGTGGGAGCATGGGGATCATGTAACTGCACCCTAGTAACTCTGCCTGGGAGGTAGATGTTCTGCAAAGTGATTTAAAAGAGAAACTATTGTAGAATAGTTATCACAGAAGTATGAAGATAATACAGAGAATTCCATATACCTCACACAAGTCTCCTCTATTATCAACGTCTTAGAGTAAGGTACTTTTGCCATTGAACCAATATTGGTACATTATCATTACTCAATTTTTTAAGTTTTTATATAATAACCTTTTCTTTTTCAAAATCCCACCCATGATGCCACAATAGATTCAGTTATTAAATCTCCTTCAATTATTCTTGGCTGTGACATTTTCTCACTTTCCTTTTCCTGATGGCCTTGACAGCTTTGAGGAATGCTGGTTTGTTATTTTACAGATTGTCCCTAACAGGGATTTGTCTGATGTTCTTCTCATAACTATAATGGGGTATTGAGATAATGCGTTTTTGGCAGGAAAACCAGATGGTTAGTTTTGTCCCATTATATCAACATTGCATACCACCAATATGACCTACTGACTTGATGTTGACCTTGACTGCCTGGCTGAGGTGATGTTTGCCTAGTTTTTCCATTGCAAAGTTAGTATTTTAACACTGCACTATAATGAAAGTAGTCACCACGCATAATCCACATTTTAGGAGTGGGGGTTTCCCTGTATCTTCTTTAGGATATACTATATAATTTATTTGGAATTCTCCTCTTTATGAAATTTGTGTTTTCTCCCCCATTTATTTATTTAGATCAATATGGCTTGTGGTTATTTACATTGTGAGTTATAATCTAAAACTCCTTTGTGTTCAAATCATTCTAGTTTTGGCAATGGGAGTTCTTTGGCTTGGCTCCTTTATCTCTTTAACATATCCCCCCATCATTTTTTTTTTTGTGTGTGTGTGTGTGCAGCATTTTCTTACTTTTGGGCACTACAAAATGCTTTGGGCTCATCCTGTATATTTGGATATTTGGTACTCCAGTCCTAGACTCAGCCCTCTCTCTAAAGAATCCTGGTTCTTCTGACAAGAGAATGGCTTTAGAAACTAAGATCTGAGTGTTGTTAGGTAGAGTGACTTTTGTTTGTCCTATTATGTACCTGTCAAGGACCCAGCATTTCAGGGATGCTGCAGTCATAGACAATAATTTGAGTTGCCCTTACAGGTCACAAGACCCATATAAAAAATCAGATGACAATGACATGACAGAAACTGAGCCCCACTGGGAAGAAAGGTCTGTAACTTTAAAGTCTCTCGTGTCTTTTGCAGATATCTAGCTCTCCTATGCTGCCCAGAAGCTTCTCGCCTATGTCAGCTTTGTGTGTCATTTATGTAAACATTAGCTGACATTTAAAAAAAAGTCAAGGAGACAGACACGAGGCTCTGGTTGGTGTTTGGTCCTTGCTGATCTCTACAGTTCAGTCAAGTAGATTGAGGTAATCTACCATAGGAAAACATCTATGGCATTGCTAAGCTTGACTGTGACAGTCAAAGGAGTACAGACTGACTACGAATGGAGGATAGGGAAAGGAAAACAAGTATTTTCCTCCAGAATATATGGATTAATTTTTTTTTGCATTTGCTGTACATACACAGTCACAAGAGTATGAGTGTGCATACTAGCCTACTAAGGGTGCCATAACAAAATCCCACAACTGAGTGGTTTAAACAACAGAAACTTATTCTCATGGTTCTGGAGGCAGAAAGTTCAAGGTCAAGGTGCTGTTAGGGCCAGTTTTTGGTAAATTCTCTCTTCCTAGTTTCTAGATTTCTGCCTACTCATCTTCTCTCATGTCTTTCCACTGTGAGCATAAAAGATCTCTGGTATCTCTTTCTCAGTCCCATCGAATTAGAATCCTGTTCTTATGACCTTATTTGACTTTAATTACTTCTTAAAGGCCCCATAAACCTATGGATTCAGGGAAGCACATAATTTAGTCCACAGTAGTGTGGGGACAGGTTTGATTGCTCTCATCATTTGAGCAGAATTTTCTTGTCAGTTGTTGTAATGTTTATATTCTTAAAAGGCAAATTGAATTCTGGGGTTCACCTTTTATAATTAGCTCTTCTGGTAGGGATTAGAAGAAAACAGTATAAGCCGAGACACGAAGGAATAAGAGAAAGAATAAGATAGAAAAGAGAAATATCTTAAACTATATTCCCTTCTGACCTAAAACCTTGCAAAGTAAGAAGTTGATGTGCTGCTCTCTGGAGTGACTTAGGTCAAACCCTGAGTATTCTTTATGCAAGCCCATGGGAAATATGTTTGCACAGACAGAGTTCAATCATAGACATATTCAAACAAGAAATGCACCACACCATTTGCCAATACTATCTTGGACAAGGAATGAATAAAAATCAGGATATTGGCCTCAAAGGAATTAACTCCATCTTGTGCTGCTACTCTAATTTTGTTAGGATTAGATGAACATTCATTTTGGGGAGACTAGATCCAATATATTTAGTAGGATCTCAGGATATTCACAGAATCTGAAGAGAGTTACACTGGAAACACATCAAGGGGATTGTAAACATTTTTTAACTGCTTCAAGGTGTTTCTGTACCTCTTTGTAAAGCTATGCCATAAAAAAGATAAGCTTTCTTTTTAAAAATTTTCTTATATCATTGTTCATTTTTGTTCAGTATTTGACTGCTCCCCTCAGGTGTAGTCCCCATAATTCTCCCACCACCACAGCACCTGTGAATCATCATCACAGTCCCTTGTGCTTCTCTCTCCCCTGTTTTCACTCCTCTCTCCATTCCCTACCCTTCACCCCTTCCCCTGAAGTGTGCCTCAGATCTATGGTTTGCTTCTGAGTTTAACATATAAGCTTTTAATCAGAATTTTATATATAGTCCTTCATCACCAAAAGGTACTGAAAGATAGGTTAGAGGTCACAGTCACATAAAGCACATTAGATATATTTAGAATTATTTATAAAATTATTATTAAGAAAGTATGTTGAATATTTACAATGTTTGAAAAAGAACACTGGATACTATAAGAAATTTTGCAAGGCTCTACCTTTTACTCCAATGTCTTATAATTTGTTTGGGGTGATGGCAAGTGTACACATACAATGATGATGATGGCAGTAACAACAACAAATAGCTAACATTTATCTAGTACTTCTTATGTGTGAGGCATTTTCCATACATTATTTCAACCTAATCTTCAGACAACTCTGAGAGATGGATATCCTCATTTAACAGATATAGAAACATAATTCAGAGAGGTCCCATGATATTTCAAAGTCACATTGCAGGAGGCAGAGAAACAGGGATTTGAACCAGTTCTGGCTATTATAAAAGCCTAATCTTTTAACCGCTAGGCTAGGGTGAAAAGTGTGTGGAGACTGGCATAAATTGGAAATGATTTGGATTTTAGGGGAAAATGTGATCAGGTGGCAAAAAAGAGAAAGGCTTTGGGCTAGAAATATAGAAATGTTGAAAGTATTCTCAGTAGGCAGAGGTGAGTGCAGAAAGAGTGTCAGCAATGCATGAAGGCAAGAAATTGCAAAGCAGGTTCAGGAGATGAAGTATTAGTGGATCATGAATTTATGCTAACAGGGTTGAAAGGGGTAAATTATTGGGTGTCAAAAGTTAAGCTAATCAGTTTCAAAATTATCACATAGGTGGTAATGAATTAAAACTTTTGAGTGGGTGTATGTGAAGAAAGAACCCTATACAATCATGATCTATTACGCAAAATACATTAGATGGGGGGAAATTGAATGAGGGCCAGCTGACAATTCTTAATCCTAGCTGCATATTAGAATCCCCCAGGAAATTTGTTTTTTTGTTTTTTCTTTTAATGCCAATGTTCGGTTTTACCCTACTCCAATTTAATTAGAATCTCTGAGGTTGGGACCAGACATCGGAAATTTTTTTTAAAAAAAACTTCCCCAGGTGATTCTACTGTGTGACCAGGGTTGAGAATCACTGAATTAGATTATTGTAATCATGCAGCATATAATAAGTTTTTGAGCCAGGGTGATGCCAGGGGAAATGATCGAAAGCCGCAGACACTGTGGAAGTATAGGAGGAAGTAGTAGCTATAATATTTGGGGAGGAATTATTATAGGTAGTGAGGAGAGAAGGGAAAACCAAGACTTTAAATGAGTAGTTGATAAAATTGTAAGAGACTGAATTCAGAAGAACGAAGTATCTAACACTGGTGGTTCTCCATCATAGGTATATCAAGATTTAATCATGACTGGAAAGGTTCAGGAGTCAGATATTCAGGAGTAGGAGGCATCATGAGAAGAGACCTCAGAGAAGGATGGAATAAAGAGCAAAGAGGGTAGGACCTTACCAATGCTCCCAGGGAGAGCAGCAGAGGAAAGGAAGAAACATAAAAGAAATAAAATGCAGATTTTGAGAAGGAGAAGCTTGACCAAACAGTGATGGAAATAAAGGAATTTGGAAAGGGTTAAATGCCTTCCAGAGTGGGAAATGCTACAAGATGGGAATAATACAACCTACCTAGCCCCATGTCCTCAAAATAATGCAAGAACAATGATGTTGCTATGACTGCTGCAGCTGTTAGTGTCTTCCTATTTGGGCCTCTTGAGTACACAATTTTGCTCGCTGTGAATGTAATCTGGTCTCTTTGCTTGATGAGAAAAGAAAAGCACTTTAAGTATGCATCTCTGTGGAGGAGCTTATTAAATAGGCTGAAGTTTTGTAGGGTAGGTTGCAAGAAAGAATATAGAAGCCAAGAAAGGGAAGATTTATAAAAGACATAAACAAATTAAAATTGGTATCAATAAGTTGGTAAGTGGAATACAGTGACACAGACAATGGAAGGAAAGACAGCACTTCTACAGATAGACAATACATTGGAGACTTTATGACTTTAGCCTTGTGAAACAATTACCATTTGGTTCTACCAAACAACAGAAAGTTTCAGTTCTAGAAGAAAATTCTGAAGAGACTATCATCCAAATACATAAAAGGTGCATGGATGAATCTATAGGCCAGTAAGATGATTACCAAGCTCTAATGATCTTTCAGACTCCTCCATATGCATCAAAAAAGTCAATCAATAAAAGGAAAAGTAAGGCAACTGTCACAAGGATGTAGCATGAGTTCCCTGAGGGCATGATCGAAAAATTAAACTTTCTTTTTGTGATGCATTACTTTGGCCTGTCGATCAAAGCAGTGACACAGAGAAAAGTGACACATGATAATGTCTTTCATGATGTTTGGGTGACTAAAATGGGGAACTGTTAAATGATATGACATTAGGTGCACCAATGGCCAGTTAAGTAATTATAAATATCAATGGGCCAGAAATAAGACAGCTGGGCAATGATCTCAACTCCATCACTTAGTAACTTTTACCCTGTGGGAGCTTTCATATTCTCTGAACTTTGGGTTCTTCAAGGCTCTCAAACAGGTCTAATAATAACTGTTGTTTAGGGCACACAGAGAGGCCTGGGCACCAAACAAGTCAAATGTGTATGGGGACAGACTCTGTAATCAGAAAAGTCTAATCCCTTCTTGGAGCTGTTATTGCTTTTACTCATGGTGGGCAGAATATTAAAGCTAACTCATCCTACTCCCCAAAACCTGTGGATATGGTATGTTACACAGCAAGGGGGAATTATGGTTGCCGATGGAAATAGGCTGCTGATCAACTGACTTTAATGGAGATTATCCTAGCTAATGCAGGACCTGCTGTAATCACAGGTTCTTTAAATGGAGAAGAAAGCAGAATATCATCAGCAGAAGATATCATGACCTCACCAGCCACTGTTGACTTTGAAGCAAAAAATCAAGGAATGCATTGACCTCTAACACTGGAAAAGGCAAGAAAACTGATCTCTTTTAGAGTCTCCAGAAAGAAGGCAGCCCAGTGAACACCTTAATGTAAGCCTTCATGAGACCCATTTTGGACTTCTGACCTCTAGAATGATAAAATAATGAATCTGTTTTATATTAAGTCATTAATTTGTAGTAATCTGTAACAGCAACAACAGGAAACAAATACCACACTCTTCTCTAATGAAGCCCCAGTATTCAATGTTTTTGGTTCTAACGTATACAAAATTCCTATAAACAATGTATATGAAATGATATAAAACATGACTCTACAATTTGTATATAATACTAATCTTAAAGGGATAGGCTGTATATTGTTTAAATTCCTGATGAGTCTAAAAGATCTTTGTGAATTAAATTAAGATGTAATTTCAAAGGGGAATGTAAACTTTTAGTTTCAAAATACAAATTGTTCAAGTATAGAATAGACCAAAAGTTGTTCATGCAAAAAATATGAATTTTAATTTATTATAAATTCACAAAGATTACAAAAAAATGATAAAAAAGTTAATGTAGTTGAAGACCATATTTCATAGATCTTAGTCAGTAAATGATTAATAAATTTGTTGGACATAAACATGAATACATATATGGAATAAATTTTTCTTTGTGGAACAACACATAATTTACCAATTGGGAAATGTAGAACTGTAGAGGTAAATGTAGAACTGTCACAATGCCAGAACTTGACCAATGACATAAGAATCATTAGTTTAAAAACAGAGATTTATGACCCTCATCCTAAACCTACTAAATCAGATTCTCTCGATATAGGGCCAGAACATGTGTTTTATATTTGTAACAAGTGCCCCAGGTGGCTTTTACACATAGAACATGTCTTATGTATGAAGCCCATATCAGATAAGGCAATAGTAAAATTTACTGAGATAAGGTCTCATAATTGTCTTCAAATATTTGAAGTAATGCCATATGACTACCCTCTGGAGTTATAAAGAATGAACAAAAGGGTAAAAGAACTCAGAAGGTACTTCCTAGCAATTGAACCTATGTACATACACCCCGTTACTCTAGGCTATCCCAGCCTGGAGGGTAAAAAAGGGTCCAGGTAGCTATAACAAAATAGTATTTTTATAAAATAGTATTTTATAGTATTTTATCTCAAACTGGTGTGTGGGAACTCCAAGCCCTCCTTCCTAATTGTATTGAGAGTCTTAAGGGGATAGTACATGTATCTCTGAGAATTTACTATCATTGTCTAAATTTCAGTAACAAACCTATTGTTTTCTGTCTCTGGCTGGCTGAGTATTGCTGATGTCACCAAAGGTACTGCTGTGCCCTCATCAACCAAAGCACAGCACACTATAACATCACTGAAGAGATTTAGTATATAAGAATCACATCTCAACATAATAGAACCCATATGTGAAAAACCTATAGCTAATATTATGCACAATGATGAAGATTTCCTCAGAGATCATGAACAAGACAAGGAAATGAACATTCAACACTCTTGTTTATGAAATACTGGAAGTCACAGCTGAATTAGTTAAGCAAGACCAAGAAATAAAAAGCATCCAAATTGGAAAAGAAAAAGTAAAATGATCATTATTTGCAGATGATCTGATTCTGTATCAAGACTCAAACCAAAAAAATGAATTCAGTGATTAATTTGCAGGATATAAAGTTACAAGATATAAAAAGCAATTCTGGAAAAGAACAACCAAGAAAGACCTATCACACTTCCAGATAACAAACTATACTACAAATCTCTAGTAAGTAAGTATGGTACTGGCCTAAAAAATAAACACAGAGACCAAGGGAAGAGAATAGAGAGCCCAGAATTAAACCCCTGCTTATATGGTATCTAATACTTAACAAGAAGACTAATAATCAAGCGAGCCAAGAATACCCAGTAGAGAAAGGATAGTCTTTTCATCAACTGATATTGAGAAAGCTGGACAAACACACGCAGAACAACGTAACTGAACTCCTATCTTACACCCCAAATAAATATTAACTTGAACTGGGTCAAGGAGTTAAACATAAGACAAATACCATAAAACTCCTATAAGAAAATGTAGGGAAGATAATCCTTGATCTTAGTAATGATTTTTTGGATATGATATCAAAAGCACAGACAACAAAATCACAAGTCAATAAGCAGTACTACATCAATTTAAAAAATTTCTGTGCAGCAATGGAAACCATCAACAAAATGAAAAGACAACCCATAAATAGGAGAAAAATTTTGCAATTCATAGTAGAGGGGGGTTCATATCCAAAATATACAAATAACTCATACAACTCAATAACAAACAAGCAAACAAACTAACCAATTGAAAAATGGGCAGAGGAACTAAGACATTTCTCCAAAGAAGACATTCAAATGGTAAAACAGTACCTGAAAAAAGGCTTAACACCACTGATTGTCAGGGAAATGCAATTCAAAACCACAGTCAGAATATTACCTCACACATGTTATATCAGCTTATTATCAAGAAAAGACAGTAAGTGTTGGTGAGGATACGAAGGGGGGCCATTTTACTTTGTTGGTGGGAATGCAAATTGGTTCAGCCACTATGGAAAACAGTATGGCGGCATCTCAAAAAATTAAAAACAAGTCTACCATATGATCTAGCAGTTCCACTCCTGGCTACATATTCAGAGGAAACAGGATATTGAAGTGATATATACACTCCCATATTCATTGCAGCATTAGTCACAAAAACCAAGAATAGTGAAATGACCTAATTGCCTACCAGTGGGTGTTTTATACACAAACAGTGGAATATTATTCATCCACTAGAAAGACATCTTGCCACTTGTTGACAACATGGGTAGACCTTGAGCACATTATACTAAGTGAGATAAGTCAGAGAAAGTCATCATTTATATGTGGCATCTAAAAACATCAAACTCATAAAAACACAGAAATGGTGACTTTCAGGGATGGAGGATGGGAGATGTTATTTAAACTTCCAAACTTGCAACAAGTAGCAAATAAGTCCTAGAGATCTAATGCAGAGTACACTGACTATAGACAACAATACTGTATTGTATTACAATTAAAGTTGCTAAGGGACTAGATCTAATTTATTCCAACCACTAAAAAGAAACGATAATTATGTGATCTGATAGAGGTTCTAATTATTGTTACAATGGCAACTGAGCAATAATACACAAATGAATTTAATCAACATGCTGTACACCTTAAATTTATGCAATGTTATAGGTAAAATGTATTTCAATTTAAAAAGAATTACCTCTAAGAAACTATTAAAAAGATGTGTCCTTGACATGATAAGCAATACAATTTTTAAACTCTTTAATAATTTAAGTTTAGCTGGTTGAAAAATTAAATGATAAATATGGAAGATAATGTAAGTTGATTTACCACTCAATTGACAATTGAATTCCCATATTCTCATCCACATTGTCTAAAAGCATAAATACCTATGAAATCAACCCTACTCTCAGAATTTGATATATATTAAAAAAATATTCCTACCATGACTACAAAATATTTTACTTGCCAAGAGAAGGAGGACCACATGGGGTTAGTAGTTATGAATTAGGAATTTATCTGTTGAAAAGATTTTCTTGTGCTCTTTTAACCAAATGTAGGGATTTTAAGAGTGATTTTCCAGGTCACCAAACTAATGAATTTTAGTATTTCCTACAGAACAAGAATGGTAAGAAAAGCTAGCTGATATAGTGCAGTTGAGGGACTACCTACCTTGAATATAAAGCAGATGTCCTGCATGTATTTGGGGCAGCTAATGCTGTGTTTGTTAATTGGGCACTATTGAGATTTCAGGCCCATTTGGCAAACTTTATTTTTGTTTTTGGAAACTCTATTTGAATTGTGCTACATGGTAAAGATAGAAGTCTTGATTTTGAAGTCTTTAAAAAAATGTGTAAAAGCCTTTCCTTTCCCATATCCTTCTTCAGTTTTATAGAGTATGAACATTTATATTATTATATAAAGGAAAGCAAGTGGTGTGAGGAGTTCATGAACTTTTGGTCTAAATGTCTCTTAGCTGCTCGTTCATTCTGAAGTCTTCTGAGTTCGCACATCATTGCACTTTAATCCCACGATGTACTGGGGACAGTATAAGGGTCACCTTTCGTGCTATACAAGTCATACCAAAACATAGAACTTCTTCACAAAACTTACTAATCTTTTTCACAGTGAAAAAAAAAAAACCTAATAGCTAAATGAACAGACAAGGAGGTATCATGATCTGCTAGAAAGAACATGGTTCTTCAAAATAGACATATTAACTAGATCTGTGTTTTTTTGGCCCTGCTTAAATGGGAATAATAACATTTGATCTCATGGACATATTGGAAAAAATTAAACAATAAATATGTAATGCAAAATGTACTCAATAAGTACTACATTTATCTTCATTGTCTTGAAGGTTGTAGAGAGGATTCAGGGGAGCCCTGGGTGTCAATAGTGTTGGTATATTCTCAAGTCAGGAAATAGAGATATTCATTCAAACTATGGACTTTCTCCTGGGGGAGGATGGCACATAGATGAAAAACCGAATGAATGAATGAATGAATGAATGAATGAATGAATGAATTAGGGTTCAGCTCATAGACCTCCTGCGTCTAACATGAGGTCAGCAGAATAAAAGCCTCTGTCACATAAGTGATCGATACTGTTCATTTCTATCTCCCTGCCTAGTCCTCTATTCTGAACTAAATCCTTAGGGCAGACCTTAACGTGCAGGACCAATGTGATGTTAAGGACTCCAGCAAAGAGAACTTGTTCCTTTAATACCTGTGAAGTTGAGGTAAGGCTTAGATCAGTGTTCAAAGACTAATGTTTGGTAACTAAAGTTTGACTCTCGTCCTATGATCAGATGGCAGACACAGAGACCATGGGTGACTGAGTGATGAAAGAAGGGCAGAAAGAAAGCAAGTGACCACCAATGACTGGGAAAGGGCTGAAGGACAAGGGACTGAGGTTCTTAGGTTCTTCTTTATTCTTTATCCATTTTACAATTTTAATCATGTATTTGCCTTATCAGTTACATAGTCTACAATTTTGATTTATATATTTGTCACATTTTAAAAAATCAGAGTAAAACATGTCTAATTTTTTTAAAATGAAATAAAATAGCCTATAACAACAACAACAGAAAACCCCAAAACATGAAATCCAAACACTTGTCTACTGTCCCAACCTTACCCAGTCAAAATTATATTACTAAGAGAAGCACCGCTGATTGTCATTGTATTATTTTCTACTTCAGGTATTTTAAGAACTTTCTCCTATGATAAGTAAGGATTTAACTTACATCACCTATTTAGTGGGGAGACAGGGAGATATGGGGGGAGATAGTCAGGGAAAGGAGGAGGAGAAGATATAAAATATACCTAGTAAAGGTATCTACCCAAAGGACACAAAAACATTAATTCAAAAGGACACCTATACCCCAATGTTTACTGCAGCACTATTTACTATAGGTAAGCTATGAAAACAACCCAAATGCCCCCAAATAGATGACTGGATCAAGAAGATGTGGTATACATACACAATGGAATATTACTCAGCAACCAAAAAAGATAAACTCATGCCATTTGCAGCAATATGGATGGAGCTGGAAGGGACATGCTCAGTGAAATAAGCCAGAAAGAAAAAGAAAAATACCGGATGGTCTCACTCATAGCAGGAATGTAGAGGATCCAAATAAGGGATTAGGAAAAAAACTAATTATAATACAGTGAAAATCAAAATCAACAGGCAACTATAAATCAGAGACAAACTAAGGGGGGTGGGGGAGAAGGGAGTAGGATTAAAACAGGGGTAGGAAGAGCACAAGGGACCATGGTGATAGTTTATGGGTGAATGGGTAGTGGGAATTTTATGGGGACTATAATCAAGATGAAAATACATACATTGTACAAAAATGAAAAATGATGTAAAAATATATAAAAATAATTAAAAATAAATAAAATAAAATATACCTAGCAATATTCATTCCTGTTGGAAAATGCATGTCTCTCTCTTTAGGTGTGAAAATTTTTATCTTATTACCTCTCTGTAAACGTGCCCTTTCATTTTCTTAGTTCTATGTTCTTATGGAAATTCTTTTAATCAAATTCTCCTTTTTAATTCTCTTTCTGTACAATATTTTTTGGGAGTGAATCTTGCTTTTACCTTCAAATATTTGAGTCTGTTCTATGGTGGTTATACTTTTTTAAATTTCCAAGAGCTTTTTTTTACATTCTTGTTCCTTTTTTCGTAGTGCTCTGTTCTTGGTTACAGCTGTAATATTTCTTCAGCTCTCATTTAGGGAAATGGAGGGATTTTTTTAAAGTTCCTTTTTTTGGTTGTTTACATTATCTGTTTTCTCTGAGTTCTATTTTTGTTTAATTTTGGTTTTTTCATTCCTGTTGAAAATTTTCATGAAACCTATGGGAATCCTTGGTTTTCAGCTTGTACAATGAAGGAATGAACACTGACAGCAAGTTCTATGGATGAAGGAGTGCCTGCAGTAGGATGGAGAACAGGGGGGCTAACTAGTATCAGGGGTAGAGTGAGAAGCATCCCAGAATCTACAAATAATACTTAACTCCGAGCACAAGGGACTACGGTGATGGTACATGGGTGAACTGGTGGTGGGAATTTCACAGGGACTGCAACTGAAATTAGAAAGCATACACTGTACAAAAAAAAATGAAGTACGATGTTAAAAATATATAAAATTAAAAAAAGTTAGAAGTTACATAAGGAAAAAATAAATAAAAATAATTCTTTATTTGGAATTCCAACAACCACACTACATTTTATAATTTGTCACTAGATGATTTACTATCAGTAGAATTTTTTTCAGAAAGGAACCTTCTGAGGTTTTGTTGCTGTTTTTGTTTAAGGCTAAATACTTAGTTGACTGCTGGCTTTGCCTATGGGGAGGAAGAAGGCAACTTTCGTATTTAGACACTTACCTAAGCCTACTGTTTTCAGCCCCACTCCTTCTGTCTCCAAATCTGCATATCTGTTCCTGACAGGTCTGCAGTCTCATAGAGAAACTTCTGAGAAGAAAAATTTCCTCCTAAATGTGCTCCTTTGCTAGACTCTTAGGTTGAAACTTTCTCTACTTCATTCAGTCAAGGTCATTTTTCCCTTTGCTTTTGGTATTTGAGAAATTTGTTGAAATATGTTATCTGACAATTGCCGTTATTCATTCTAGACTAAGTATTTA
Organism: Talpa europaea; assembly: GCF_964194135.1. Classification (NCBI taxonomy): domain Eukaryota; kingdom Metazoa; phylum Chordata; class Mammalia; order Eulipotyphla; family Talpidae; genus Talpa; species Talpa europaea. Next base: position 35,899,688 of record NC_140074.1, read on the forward strand.
TCTGTAAAGACATGATATAATTATATATAATCCATCACTGTAATTTACATGGAATGGCAGGGGAGGGGGCAAAAATGAGTCAGTAGAGTAAGCCATCATGATCTGTAAGTCATAGGAAGGCTTATTAAAGTCCCTGCCCCCTTCCAGTATTCAGCACTTCACACAACTAATCTGAAAGAACCGACTGTTCCTTAGTCACTCTGCTGTGGCTCAACATCGTGAATGTCCAGCTCCTCTCTTCCCCATTGCTACATGCACTATGCACATCCTCTGACATGTCAGGTCCTTCTGCCTACCACAGGTTGCCACTAGCAGAGTTGTGGTTTCCATCAATCTATATATTTTTTCTTTTTCAAAAAATATTTTTTTCTTCTACAGCATTGTCCAAGTTTCATGTTGTGGAAGGTGGAGGGGGGAAGGCTGTTAATCACTACTTTTTAAAAAAGATTTATTTATTTATTTATTTATTTATTTATTTATTTATTTATTTATCTATTTATCTATCTATCTATCTATCTATCTATCTATCTATCTATCTATCTATCTATCTATCTATGCATACAAGAACTGGGGTATAGGACAGAGTGCAGGGAGTGAGAGGATTCACCAGAGACAAAGTGGGGAGCAGAACAGTTGGACTGACTGAAATACACTGCCAAGGGGAGCAGCAGGCAAGGTAGGAGAGGTCTGCTGTGCCATGTGGATCAGCTCCCTGGTCCGCTGGGGATGGAACTCATGCTGCAGAGGCTGCGGGTAGCTTCACAGTGCTGTGATTAACCACTAGTGCCCCAGGGAGGCCCTAATCACTACTTTTAATGGTGGTTAATCCATCTAAAAAGAAAGAATGGATTTCCCTGCAGCAATAAAACAGTAAGGTCAAGTACTTTCCTTTACAGAGAAATAAAGCCTGGTAGTTGGGCAATGAAGACAAAGGGAGAAGAAAGAACATCAACTTACAGACATGTTTTTCATATTGGAATAGGCTTTTTTGTATCCCCAAAATTAATTAACAGATAAAACTTTTAATAGAGAAGATAACTCAAAAAGGCCTTTGTTTATTTTCTCAAATAGTATTGTATCCTGTTAACTCAAACTGCTGAGATGACTTTTGAATTTTACTCAAAGTCACGGAGATATATATCCACTTTCATTGTCTCTACCATCACAATCATAAATACCAAGAGTGAAGGACAGTAAATCTGCCATATCACAGCATAAACAACACCATGACAATTTAACTAATGATTCCCTCAGACCACTCTTATTATAAAAAGAAATGTTTCTCTTTTTGACAGAGAAAGACATCCTTCATGGAGCCTTTTTCAGAAGTGCAGAAATGTGTATCCTGGTGATAGTAAACTTTAGACTGAAATATAGAAATAAGGCAAAGAAATAAGACTGCTCCCTCTTAACTTTTTTTTTTATGATTAATTCCTCCCCTACTCTCTTACTGTGTCTAAACATAGTTTATACATGGATGCCTTGACAAGAGAGTTGGACTGCTTTGTTACTGAGCATTTGGTCTACCTGAGACAGTGGCGATAATCAACATCTCCCTTATTCCTGAACTCTAGCCCTAGTTTTCCCACTTTGTATTATCATGTACACTGTTATTCTTACTTAAAATGTTGTGCTTCTACTGTGTCTAAAAGTTCCATGCTCCTTCAAGGTCCTGTCCAAATCCCATCTCTCCTGTAAATGTGTTGGTGACTAACCTCCTCCTAATGAAATAGTCTCTCCCTTTGCCAGATTTCTACAACTTATGTTGTCTGTCTTGTCTGATGGCTTCTATGTGCATTGCATCTCTAGCATCTCCCTAATTGTAGCAACTTACTCAAATGTTCAATTTTTGTAGATCAATTCTCAGTAGGGTGTTTCCTGAGCAAAGCCAGTACCAATTTTAGAAGAATTAAAAAGAATTTATCACTATTTAATTTAAATGCCTAATATTTTTAAAATTAAAAAATCGTTATTTTGTATCCTAGAGAAAGAAAATATTGTTGAAATATTTCATCAAAATAGCTACAGCCAGCTACATGACAAATAGTTTGTCATAGGTCAGAGTCCTCATCCAGTAATCTTAATCTTATCCCTTATTCTCTACTAGATAAACTTGAAAACTCATAGTTTATGTTCTCACAGATGTGAACATTAGACTTCCACATAGACCAGAAGTTAGCAATAGAGTTCACACAAAATACTAATGACAGCATTTTATTTATCTTTTTTACTTTAAGTTGATGAGCACAGCCAGTAAAAATCAGAAAAGTTGACAGATTTATATTGAGAGAAAGAAATGAAGAATTTTTTATTCTAATTATTTGGTTGTATTTGACTTAGCTAAGTATTTGTTCATATCCTATAGAAGCTATTATATATGGGTTTAAAAATATATTCAATAATAGGTTACAGATTTTTTTTCATAGATGGTTAAAAGAAATCATTAACTATTGGGAATGTGTCAAATCAAGCTGAACTAGTTCCACTGTAATTATGATTTCTTCAGAAATTTTATACGTTAGGTTGAAATTCATGATATTTTATTCCTAAAGTAGTATGTTCAGGATATAATAATAATTGCAAACATATCTCATATTTGTTGCTTGATAATTATATGTCAAGCAACATAAGCATTTTATATGGATTTTTAAAATATCTTTAGGATAACTCTTTGGGATAGCTACTATTATAAACTATTTACTGAAAATTAAATTATGTCAGAAAGATTTACATTTCTAAAATCACATATCTTGTGAGCTATTCAGCTGTTTTAAAAACTGTTTTAAAAACTGTTATTTATTGTGATAAATAATATCTAATATTTATTAAGAATAATATATATTTTAAATATTTTGAGAAACCTCCATACTACTTCCCTAGAAGCAGTATTTACTTATAGAAATAATTTTGGTTACAAATATCAACCACATTAAAATGTTTTAATCCCATTCTTCACTTAATAAAAATTCATGCAAGTACCACTTTCCCTGACAGCAAGTGCTTTTGTGTATAGAAAAGTAACATTATATGTGGCTGCTATTTTATTTGCCAGAAAATGTTGAAAAAACTTGCAATCAACAACTTGGATATATTTAAATTTTCATTGGTTCCCTTAAAATTAAAGAATATTACAAGCAATATGGGTGGTTGTCATCTGTATTTTATAGGTAAAGTACTCTTTTTTATCTACTGATGCTCTCCCTTCCTACACACAGAACTATTGTTACATTTAATATTTATTCAAAGATAATTGACATCACGGTTTATAAAATGATCAGCATTAAACAAACAAAAATCTTCTGTGGCACAAATTTTTATTGGTGAAAAAATGAAAAGTTATCAAGCACTTATTTCTGATCTATGTTTTGCTTGTATTTTTATTATAATTTGGTTAAACTTTAATGCAAAATGTCAACTGATAGCACACATGATATTAGTTATTCTCTCTCTATACTATGATCCTGAAATCATAAGATGCTATATTATAGATGGATTTTACTAAGAGCTAGCTCTGTGTTGTGGTTTTAAAATATGTGCACAAATGTTTTGACACTCCTACCTTTGAAAGGTTAATGTTAATCCCCCAGCCCTTGGGTGTGAGCTGAACTTAGTAGTTTACCTCTAACAAATAGAATGACAGAAATAGCATGAGGAATCTAAAACTGTCATAAAAACCTTTCCTCCTGGCTTTCTTTTGGACCCCTTTATCTAGAGGAAACTAGGTGCCTTTTGTGGAGAACATTCAAACACCACCATGGAAAGTTCCACTATCAAGGAAATGAGTTCATTCAACAATCATGAAAGAAGTGACAATTCTGTCAATAGTTCTGTGAGAGAGCCATCTTGGAATCAGATCGTCCAGACTCTGTCAAATCCTTTGATGACCCTACCCCTGGCTGACATCTTGTCTATAACTTTTTAGAGACCCTGAGCCAGAATCATCTAGATAAGCTGCTCCTTAATTCCTGACCTATGAGAATTATGAGGAAATAAAAGTAAGTTGTTTTAAGCTTCTAGTTTTCTAGTAATTTATTACATTGCAATGGGTAACGAATATACTTTGTTTCCCTTATGGCACCCTATTTATCATTAACTATTGCTGGTTTTATATTTTCTCTGCAATAATTTGAATTATACCTGTTTTTACTTGGCATAACCTTGAATACATTTTATCTTTTCCTTTAGTAGCAAAATTCATCATTTATAACTGAAACAGTCTAAATTTGCATATCTATTAGAAAAACTCAATTGGTTTATTAACATAATCATTGTATTATGCTTAAATTCTGATGGTTTCTTATCAATATCAGGAAAAAAGGTTATAATGATGAATTAAAGACTATGAGAAAATGGGTCTCTAGTCCACTAAAAGCCAATTTTCAGATAAAAATCATTATATTTACTATTTGTACTTCATTTGAAACAAGTCATGATATTTATGGATTCATGCATTATAGCGTATTCAAATTCATTCTCTTATTTGCAAAAACATTCTGTTAACTAGTTGCCTTTAAATTTTTTTCTTTGATGTTAGGAAATACATTAGAATTTCCAGTAGTAGTTTTAAGATGATACAGACTGTTTAAGCCATTAGGACATTTTGCAAAATAATGTAATAATGTAACATAATAGTAACACAAAATTTTGCAATTTGATATATGTATATATACATACATAAATATATACTCACACATACATACACAAGAAACCAGATAATCTATGTCTGCCAAGAGTTAAATTATCAATAAAATTAAAGACCTATAGTCAAATCAATGAAAAAAGAGATATAGAAAGTATTCATATCATGATTGAAAGCTAAAGAATGAAAGGACAAAATTATGGAAAAGTTTAGGCACTAAGTTCAACAGTATAAAAAAAATGAAAATGTTCTATGAAAAACCAAACTACTAAAGTATAGTAAAGAAGACATAATAACCTAATTAGCCTGCATCTAGTAAAGAAATTGAATTTTCAGGGAAGAACAATACTACAAAAACTCCAGGTGAGATGATTTCAGTGATGAATTATAGTAAACATTCAATAAAGAAACAACACCAATTCTATATAATTTTTCCACATCATCATAAAGGAGCAAAAACTTTCTAACTCCTTTTATAATATCATAATTTCAAAATTAGACAAACACATTACAAGAAAATAAAACTAAAGATGAATATTCCTCAAGAATAGAGTTGTAAAATTCTTAAAATTTTCAACAAATCCTCAATAAAATCTAGCAAGTCAAATCAAGTAACGTATAAAACAGATAATGTATCACAACTATCTAAGCTTTATCGCAATACAATACTGATAAAATAGTTAAAAACACTTGGTATCATCCATGATATCAATAAAACAATAAAGAAGAACCATGTGATCATATTAATAGATGCAGGAAACACGTTTGCTAAAATCCAACACCTAGTTTGATACAAACTAGGAATATAAGGTAATTTTATCAATTACAAGGAAATGTTATCAACTGATAAAAGGAAGATACAAAATTTATAAGCTTTTATTTTGTGGTGAAACATTTGTACTGGAAGTTCCAGCTAGTTTGATAAGGAAACAAAAGGCATCAATTGAAAGGCTAAGATTCCGATTCTCCCTAAAATTATCTACAGATTCAATGCAATTCTAATCAAAATTTTAGTAAGCATTCTTATAGCAATTGACAAGCTGACTCTAAATAAAATAGAAAACAATATATAAATGCAAAGGATTTGGAGTACACTAATAAGCAAATTAGAAAAAGGAATCAAATTGGAAGCTTACATTACTTGATTTCCAGACATATGATAAAGTTATAATAATCAAGGCAGCATGATATTAGCTTAAAGAGAGCCATATAGAACAATGTAACAGAATAGAGTCCAAAAGGGGATTCATCCATTTGTCTTTATGACAAACATACTAAGAGAAAAGAACAGTCTTTTGAACAAATGCCATTGGAATTGGATGTCCATATTAAAAAAACAAAAACCTCAAACCTTAACTTACAGCATATACAAAAGATAATTTGATATATAGTAATCTTAAATGTAATAGATAAAACTGTAAAGCTTCTAGATAAAAACATATAAAAACACTTTTGAGACCTTAAGAATTCTTAAATGGGACAAAATTCATAAAAATACAAATAAATAATTGATAAATAATACTCAAAAAATTAGAGAGGCTAGTAAAATTAAAAGGAAAACAACAGACTGGGAGAAAATATGTGCAAAAGATATATCTGATAAAAACTTGCATTTAAACTATATAAAAAACACCTACTACTCAATAACAAGAAATAATCAACTAAAAAAATGGGCATAATAATTGAATAGAAATTTAAACAACATATTAAAAAGACAAAGAAACAAGATGATTTTCAACTTCATTAGTTATCTGGGAAGAGCAAATAAAACCCACAATAAGACAGTTGTATACATCTGCCTTTATGAATGAATTTAAAATTATAGGCATGTGTTGGCTAGTATATGAAACCACCAGAACTCTCACTAAGAGTGGGATACAAAATAATAATACCCACTTTGGAATACAGGTTGGCATTTTCTTATAAAGTAAGCATTGACCCACACAACCTATTGTTAACACTCCCAGATATTTACCAAAAGAAATAAAAATATATATCTACACAAAGAATTGTATATGAATATTCATAGTAGCTTTATGAATAACACCTCAATACTGAAAACAATCTTAATGTTCATAAACTGGTGAAAAAACATTATGGTACATACATATAATAGATTACTACCCAGTCATGAAAAGGAACAAACTGCTGATGTGTGTTACTATGAATAAATCACTAAATAATTAGGCCTTTAATTATTTCAGGCCCAAATGATTATTTGACTGCATTTATATCGAATTCTAGAAAAGGTAAAACTATAATAATAGTCAATCAGTATTGTCAGAAACTGGGAGAACAGGGAAGAAATTGTCTGCAAATAAATACAAGGGATCAATTTGGGGTGAGGCAAATGTTCTATATCATGATGGTGTGGTGGCTATATGACTATAAATATTTGTCAAAACTAATCAACCTCTACATTTAAAATTAGTGCATTTTATTTTGTGTAAATTATACTTTATTAAAGCTATTAGAAAAAGAAAAAAAATTTTGACAGGAAAAATACTATTCCATCCAATATGAATGCCACCTGTTAAGACAGAAATGACATTTAAAAGCACAATAGGACTTTGTGGGAAAATTATAATTTACCATATGCTTTGAATTAGTGAAAAATATGTGAATAAATTTTTTCTTGACTTTTTCTAAAATTTACAAACCATTTGTAGACCACTTGATAGATGGCCCAAACTTTGTGACACAGCAATCTAGAATACAGTTCCTGATGTAAATTTGCCCCAGTTAAAACTATTGAATAGTAAACCTTTAATTTCCTTCACTGAATTATTTTAGTTCACTCACCCCTTAAATGATGAATCTGTCCTTGGTCTTTCAACTTCCTTTTTCTAGTTCTAATTCTTCATCGCTCCCCTCATCTATATTAGGTATATTGGGATTTGTCATCACTGTCACTAGGCTAAACTTTGAGTTTAGCCTTGCTTGGGTCAATGTGATGTTTAAAGGATTTAACCTAAACAGAAGTTTGAATGTGTTTGTGTAGGTGGGCTTGCCTTCTAAAATCTCTGTAATTGCCTTGAGAATTTCTCCCAAGTAGTTCTATTCCTTCAAACTGGGCCTCAAAACAAGGTGTCAATTTCCAGTCAAGCTGAAGACCTAATTGTATGAGAATATACATTATATGCCACCAAATTTTGGCATAATAAGTTACGCAGCTTTGTAGCTGGCACTTTTTTTTATCCTTCTCATTCCTCCCTTCTCTTCTTTAGGGAACTGCAATGAAGAGATTATCCACTCTCATTATTATAATTTGTCAACTGCAGGGAGAAAAAACTAAGTCAGTCTTGAATCTGGCCTTGCTTGTGAGTCCTAGATTCTCAGATAATGTTTAAAGAATAAGTATCTACTAACATGAAAGAAGGGAGAATGAAGATCAATTAGTTGTCTATTTTCTTTTTATACACTTATTTACATTGTTCACACTCAGTATTTAGCTAATGGAGGTATTATTACCATAATTTTAATTGTAGAGAGAACTGCTTATGACTGCTTGTTCCAGCAAAATATTATCTATTATATTGTATTTTTCTCTCTTGAAAAAGGACCCATTAAAGAAAATAAAGAATAGTTCTCAGATTCTAACTAATGTACTTTAAAATTATTTTAGTGCAATTCTTAATAATTTAGAAAATAATACAGGTACTTGATATAATCTGGAGGTGATATTTACAGAAAATATTTAGCTTCTTCCTTCACTATGGTATGTAGTTTTCATTTTTAATAGGAAGAAGCATAGATGCATTGAGGTTAATTTGAGATAATTAAAAAATATTTTTGCTACTAGCTTTGAGAACATATTAAGGAAAAATATAATTGCCAAGTAATACACCATTGCAATGGATTAAATAAATAAGGAAGAGAACAAATACATTGTTAGGTATTGGAAAATTAAGCTATAGGAACAAATTATTTTATTTTATTTTATTTTTAAAGATTTGCTTATTTTATTTTGGGTACAGTTGGAAGCATGGGGGTGGTGGTGAGATAATTCACCATAGCCAGAGCGGGGAGCAGAGCAGGCAGAAGGACTGAGGTACACTGCTGAGGGGAGCAGCGGGTGGCAGGAGAAGTCTACGTGCCATGTGGGACCCTCCTCCGGTGGCCGGGGAGCAGCAGGGGATCGAACTGGTGCTGCAGAGGCTGTGGGCAGCTTCGCAACCCAGCGCTCAACCGCTGAGCCACCAGGGGGGCCCAGGAACAAATTATTTTAGATATGTAGAAGATAAACTACTTTCTGAAATATTTAGGGGTGGAATTGAGATAAGATACATTTTTACAATGTTTAAGTTTTATTTTAAAAGACTATTTATAGCAAAAAATAATAAATAGCATTATATTTCAACCAAAATTAACTTTCCATAACTGAAACTAAATAGCCCTACTTGATATGAATATAAGACTTGGGGATATGCACCATGACCATTCAATTTTTAATTTTTTTTTCTTACCGAGGTAACAGTAACTATAGGGAAGTATAGGATTCCCCTCTTTAGGTGTTGTTACCATAGTGCACACACCACCAAGTTCACCAACACAGTCCGTTATGATCTTGCCCCACTTTGTTCTTGCCTCTCACTTCCCTCTCCTCCTCTGCATGTCTCTATAATCCCATAGTCAGTATTCAAGAGTTAATTTTGAGTTTGGCTTTATCTGACCCTTTGTTTGGTTTCTCTATATTTCACATGTAAGTGACACCATCCAATCATTTCTTCTTCTGATTTATTTTGCTTAGCATAACCCCTTTCAGCTCCATCTATGTTGACACAAATGACATGCGTTTATCTTTTTGTGATTCCAGAATAGTATTCCATTGTGTATATACATCTTCTTGATTCATTCATCTGATTTTAAACAATTAGGTTGTTTCCATAGTTTAGCTGTTATAATTTTTTTATTCATAATTTAATAGCTAGTTTGCTTTTACTGCTGAGTAATTTTCTATTAAATGGATGTACCATACTTTGTCCATTTATCTACTGAAGAAATTCTTGGTTGTTTTCAAGATTTTGCAATTACATTCTTATAAGCAATGCATGAGTTTAATTCTCTGCATCATCATCAATAATTGTTTCATGGTAAAAATAGAAAAGTAAGTAAACATACATACTAGATACTGAGCCTCCACGTAATCTTCACATACCATGATTCCAGAATTCTTCCATCATGCCTGTTATCCTCTAGGCAGGAGGATACTGAGTTTTATCTGGAGGTTCTGAAAAGAATCCAAGCATAATAAGATGACCCATTAAGGATTTATCAATACAACAACCATGTCAGATCACCTTTGGTGAAACTCACAGTCAGTAAACCATATCTAAACTTCTTCACACCCAGTGAGTTCTTACTTTCTCAGTGTCACATAAAGAGGTAATTGAAAGTCACAAAAATTCAAAAATTCAGCCTCTAAAGTGTAGCTACCTGCGAAACAAACACTGAAAGGTAACTTGGAACAAGCAGACTCCGAAATGGAAAGAAAACATAAATATTATTCTTCTTAATAACTTCAGAGATAGAGAATATTGCAACCACAAAAAATTGAATGTTATCACAAAAGAAATAGAGAACAAACTAAATTTAGCAAGTAATAAAAAATTATAGCAGAATGAAAAACTCAATCAAAAATTTATAAAGATAATAGGATAAAAAACCATTGGAAAAGCACAAAAATATTAGAAAACCAGAACAGGAAGTCTAGAAAGTTCCAGTTCCAATTCAGAATAGAGAACAGAGGAAAGGTATTGTCAAAGGTATTATTCAAGTAAAATTTTGAGAACTATGTTTAGTATGTCAAGAAATCTCCACACAGCTCTCCATAGTGGTTGAAGCCAGAAAGAAAAAGAAAAATACTGGATGGTCTCACTCATAGCAGGAATCTAGAAAACTTAAATAAGGCACCAGGAATAAGAATAACTATAAGAAAGTAAAAATCAAAATCAACAAACAACTATGAACCAGGGACACTCTATGGGGAGGTGGGGTGTGGGGAGGGGAGGGATTGGGGTCAAAATAAGGGGGTCACAATTGTATGGGGAACATAAAAAATATTAAAAAATTTTTGAGAACTAGAACATGAATTTCCACATTTAATGGAATCATTGATACTTAAGCAAAATGAAAAAAAAACTTGATACTTAAGCAAAATGAAAAAAAAAAACTCATACCAAAGTAATAGTGAAATTCAGATTTAAAAGCAGTGAAGAAAAAGAGCAGATTATAAGATCTTCCAGGTAAGAACTTAGGTCTCAGGTAAAAGATTAATAATCAATATGACTGAATTTCTTAAGAATGTACAGGAAAATAGAAATCCTTCAATTTTTGTAAAAGACAGTGATTTCCAATCTCAAATTTTATAGCCAGCTAGATATTAATCTAGAATGAGGATAGAATGAATATATTTTCAGATAGGCATAGGCTTAAGTAACTTATTTCCCATGAGTTATTTCTTAGAAAGCCCGCAGAAGATGATCTCCACCAAAATAAGAGAAAAAAAGGTAGTAAGAGCATGGAGTACAGGGAACAAAATAGTTCAAGTAGGAGAAAGGGAGAGAGATTACTCTGATGATGCTGAAGGGGGCATATCAGTGGGAGAATTTTCAAGTAGTTGATGGGCAGTTAGTCCAGCTGGAATACATAAAACAGCTCTTGGAAAGAATCCTCTAAGAAGATAAAACTGTGGAACACCTCATGTGAAAATAGGTAAAGGCCATATTTAAAGACTGGAGAGAAAGCCTGGGGTTGGAATGTTGATAAATATACTAAAAACCATTCAAAGGAAAAAAAAAAACTAAAATAAAGTTATTACATTTGGGCAAAGGAAAAAAATTGTGTAGGGACAAAAATCTTGTCATAGTTTCTCAGTGAACAACATTTGCATAGCCATAATAATCACTAAATATTGGTACAAACTAATTATAACTTTATTGAGTTTAAGCATGTAGGGCTGGAATTAAAATGAAAGTTAAGTCTTCATATTCCTAATTTAGAAGTAAGTAAATAATGCTATCTTTTAACAGCCAATAATTATTGATATAAACTCTTTTTATACATAGGGATGTAAGCTGTGAAACAATCAGCTGAGCTGAAAATTTAAAGGTTGCCTTTAGGGAAGGCAAATGGGTTGGGGTAAGAAACTGCTACAATTTTAAAGAACTGGATTTTATACTGTTTAAAAGTAAATTTTTGACAAACACAGAAGGAAACAATTTATTAATATACCATATTGAGGATCAGAATTTATGTCCATTTCAGGGTGGAATCATAGTTGATTCTGCTCCCTACCACTCTCCTAACTCAACAGACAGTTCTTTGTATGAATTAGTAGCATGAAAATATTTTCTTTGACTAAAGGGGAAGTGAAAAAAAATTTTCTAAGAGGGGTGGTGAGAGAGAGGAGCACGAGAGTGAAAAGAGAGGAGACATACGGAGTACAGCCTCTTCAGCCTGTCCTCTTGATCTGGGCTGCTTTCTCTGTTTAGAGAGAAGTTACACCAACAGGTGGAGAAGTTATTTTCATCAGAGACTTTCTAACATTCTTGACCAAACTGTTCTTCTTCAAGACCCAGGTGATAAAGTACAGCTCAGAGCTGAGGAGTGGGACATTCTCCCCAGGTTCCCCAAAGAACTTAGTGTTGCTGTTTTGCAGTATTTCAAAGCAGCACCCTCAATATAATGTCAGTCTTATGTGGCATATCATTAGCAAGAGCAATAAAACCCTTCAAGTAAGCAGATGCGTAGCAAATTTTAACCAGTTAGAGGAAAGGTAAAGAAGAAAAGAAAGGCAGATGTTAGTCTGTATTTGTAGCAAAGAGGTAATATCTTTAGCACATATGACCTTGCCTGGCTTTGCCATGAGCTCAAGTTAAGGGCTCATGTACAGGTAGTTTATTCTGGAATGAAATCCCAGGTACAGAAGTGAAGGAGGAGTGGCTAAAAAGACTGAATAGGGAGGGAGAAAAGCCAGAATGAAAACAAACTATGTTTCAAAATAAGGTTTTGATTTACCACTGATTTATAATACTATATAATTTTTGGGAGTATGGGGTTCACACCTCTATTTCTGTATAAGCTTATTTCACTCACCACCTGGCAAACACAAACCATGAGTTGTAGATAAGAAATGAAAGTGAACTGGACAAGCCTACAAAAAGCCTTAAATGGCAATAAAGTACTTAACATCTTTTAAGGAATGTTGATTTTCCTCACCTAAAATTCCTCATTAGTAAAACCAACTCTGCTACCGTAGCTATAGGAGATTGAGTGGCCAATTGCAGGAGGGGTGAGAAGCAACCAAATGTGGTCAAAGCAAGATTCAGTGTATAGTGGATGAGGCAACATTTCGTGTTCCTACTTTGCCCCCCAAACACTGACATGTACCTTCAACATCAAAGGGAATCCCACACGACTCTTTCTACCCTAGGGAATATAGCTGAGGCAGGAGTCATTTCTAAGCATGTCAAAATAAGTGTTATACTGTGTGATGCTTTCTAATAGTAGGCACTTCTTACAAATGACTCAGAAAAATATTTTGAGACATTGCCATCTACCATTTCTTTTTATTTTATCATCTTCTGACTGTTCAAACACACATCACAGAGGGATCTCTGATTCTTACCTCAGGAGAGAGGTGAGGTATGTGTGTGTGTGTGTATGTGTGTGTACATATATGTAGGGTAATTCTCATACAGAATACAAATAGTCTATAAGAATTTTTACAGATATAATTAGTTAACATAAAATGTAGGATATGGGTAGGCCCTAATCCAAAAACTTGTGTCCTTATAAAAGAGCAAGTAGAGACTTGAAGACGGAAGACAGTCATGTGAAGACAATGGCAAACATTGGGGTAATGCAAGTGAAAGCCAAACACCACCACTAAAGGTTGTTAGCACCCATCAGAAGCTGGAAAACACAAGGAAGAATCTTCTCCCAGCACCATCAGGCAGAGAATGACCATGCTGGCATCTGTCAAAATTCTGGCTTTCATAACTACAAGGGAATAAATTTCTGTTGTTTTAAGTTGCCTTATTTGTGGGATTTTGTTACAGCAGCTCTAAAAAAGTATTGCAAGGGCATACTTGTGCATACTTGATTATCTTGACTAGAAGTTTGGCAGAGGTAGGATGAGGGACTGGGGAGGAGAAGAGAATGAGGGAAGAGAGACCTGTGAATGCGAAAAGCAGAGAAGAATTTTATCATTGTACGAGTTAGGGTTTTCCAGAAAAAAACAGAACACATAGATGTATGAGTGCAGATTGCTAGTTATGGAGGCTAAAAAGTCCCTAAATCTGCAGTTACAAAGCTGGAGACCCAGGATTGCTGATGGGGTAGTTCAAGTCCAAATGCTAGTAGACTCCAGACTGAGGAAAAAACTGATACTTCAGTTCAAGTCCCAAGGCAGAGAAAAAACCTGATGTGCAGCTTGAAGGCAGCCAGATAGGAGGAGTTTCCATAATTCCGAGGAAGGTGAACCTTATTGTTCCAGTTAAGCCTTCAACTCATTGGATGGGGTCCACCTACATTAGGGAGAACAATCTGCTCTATCCAAATGTTAATTTCACCCAGAAAGAAACACCCTCAGTGCATATATACTTATGCACCCAGAATAATGTTTGACCAAATGTCTGTGAACTCTGTGGGCCCAAATTGACACATAGAAAATATCACGGCCCTCTATCCCGGCAGGACAACAGTGAAGAACTAGTCCATGGGGGAGGCAAACCCCAGTGATGAGCAAAACCCAGACTAGTATCTTACCCAAGGTACCTATGTAAAAACATGGCAAGGATGCCACAGAAAAGGTAACCCAAAGGGGCCACTGGATGTAATTTGTGTGGCTAAACCATAATCGGGGCAAATAAAGGACAAAATGAAGAAAATACTCTTTATCCTAGAATATAAAGGGATGAGATAGTTTTCACACACTTGTGTTAGTCAGCTGAGATTTATACACTATACTAATCAACCTCTGGCAAAAATAAAATGGAATATGGCATCCCACAAAATACCTGAAATCAGTCCAAAGCCCTGTCACACAGAAATTGCTATAGTGAATGTTAGACTACAAATGGAGACTTGGACATTCAATTCTTAAAAAATAAAAGTTTCTTGTACCACCCACAAATTTGATTACATGCAGGATTACTGTCAAGTGTGTCCAGCTCTGTTACCTGATATTAAAGGAAGGATTTCCTATGCTCTGTGAAAGCTTCTGCTGTCATTGCCAAGACCTCCCAAGAAGTCAGTCCTTCAGACAATAGAGGGGAGCTCTTGGGACCAGCATATCCAAGGCCACAACCCCAATATGAAGTACATCAAATTCACTATATTGTGACTAAGCCTCAGTCATGATTTCCTAGGAAATCAACTTACCCTGAAAGTAAAATGTAGAAAAAAGTTAAATCAGGAACCCATCACAGAATGATTGTAGAAAGCGGGTGTATAAAAATGCCAAGGCCAAGGTTTAAGATTCAGCTACTGTTACACTGATTGAGTCATGAAAGCACCACCTGGACTGAAAAGCATGATGATGTGGTGCCTTTTGGGAACCTTGAAGGCAGGAAGGAAACCTTTTTTAAGTTGCCACTTTTCTAGATCATTTTTGTCCCTATCAATGCTGTAGGGGGCTGTGGAAAAATATAGCTTCAGTGTCAGGAAAGCTGGGTTTTGACCCTGGACAAACTATCTAACCTCTTGGTTCTTGAAAATAACAGTTTCTTTCCTTTATCATCTTCTTCAGTTTGATTCAGAACTCAAATTTTTAATTATGATTTCATATCCTGGCAAGATAAAGCCATTTCGTAATACGGTTTTAGGAATTGACACAGCTCTCCAGTCAATCAGCAACTACTAAATGAACGCTGTTTCAACAATAAATGGCTCTTTACAAGGAACGCTGGGAAAGCAATTACTTAATACGCTAAGGAATGGATAAATATGAAAGAGAGGGATATGAACATATGAAAGGCATAGAAGAAAGTAAGCATGTAAGCATGCAAGCATTTACTGGCTCTTCTCAAGTGAGATTCTTAAATGCAGAAGGTCAATTGCCTGTGGTTTCTGAGGCCATAAATTATAGCCACTTCTAATCTGAAACACTCTTGAAAGGCCATTGTGAATATGATTCTCTGTCACGGTAGAATCTGGATTTACCTGGGGAAATCACCTTTGCAGTGCATATGAGGGAAACTAGCGAAACTGATGAAGGACTAATGAATAGCAGGTTTTTAGGCAATCAGCCGGGCCTGCAGAAAATCTGACTTTTACAGAACAACCTCTTTGGCCACCCAAGGCCACCCTCTGGCCTTTAAAGCACAGCTTCTGACTGCTTCACATTATGAGGATCTCCCGATGCTCACTCCTCAGGATGCTAAAGTAATGGTCCCTATGAGATTGCCAATTCATTGTCCACTGCCAGACACATATACAAAAATTGGTTTATTGTCTGACATAGGGAATATGGGAGTCAGAATAGATATCTAAGGGCATCTGCCCTGGCCTCGTTATTTTATGGATGAGAAGCTGGTGGTCTAGAGAAAAGGTCAATTTTTCTAAGGTGACTCAGAAGCCCTACTTTTCTTCTTCCGTCATTGACAGCCTGGATCCAGCTCCAGTCTTGTCATGATGCCTAATCCTACCTACTCAGAGGGAGGGAGAAACATCGCAGATAATTAGGATGGAAATGTCAAAGTTTGGTGGAGCCCAAGGTACCTCTTATATTTTCTACTCCTTTGAGGAGGATATCTATGGAGATTCTTTTAACATCTTATTTATCATCCTCTAAACTCTGATTAAGAGGGAAAAAATAAAGATCTGACTCTTTGGTATTCATAAAGAGCTTTCACATACATTATGTTGAACCTTCCCAGGGACCTGTGTGGTACATAGGACATGCAGATTTTCATTTCACAGATAGAGCTGTGGGGAGGCTACAGTGAGAGACAGCATTTTTATTCTTTTTTCTTTTTTTAAATTTTTTTATACTAATTAGATTATCTTTTTTTTAAATAAATTTTATTTTTATATTCCCCATACAATTACAATCCCCTTATTTTGACCCCAATCCCTCCCCTCCCTGCCCCTCACCCCCCATAGAGTGTCTCTGGTTCACAGTTTTTTGTTGATTTTGATTATCACTTTCTTATAGTTATTCATTTTCCTGGTCTCTTATTTAAGTTTTCTAGATTCCTGCTATGAGTGAGACCATCCGGTATTTTTCTTTTTCTTTCTGGCTTATTTCGCTGAGCATGATCCCTTCCAGCGCCATCCATGTTGCTGCAAATTGCATGTGTTTATCTTTTTTGAATGCTGAGTAATATTCCATGGTGTATATGTACCACATCTTCTTGATCCAGTCATCTATTTTCGGGCATCTGGGTTGTTTCCAAAGCTTAGCTATTGTAAACAGTGCTGCTATAAACATAGGGGTGCAGGTGCTCTTTGGAATTGATGTTTCTGTGTCTTTTGGGTAAATACCTAGAAGTGGAATTGCTGGATCATATGGAAGTTCTATGTTTAGTAGGTCCAGAAATCTCCACACAGCTCTCCATAGTGGTTGGACCAGTTTGCACTCCTACCAACAGTGCAGAAGAGTTCCTTTTTTTCCACATCCTCGCCAACATTTGTTGTTGCTAGTTTTTTTAATATGTGCCATTCTCACTGGTGTGAGATGGTATCTCATGGCAGTTTTGATTTGCATTTCCCTGATTACAAGTGATGTTGAACATTTCTTCATATGCCTGTTGGCCATTTGCATTTCCTCCTCAGAGAAGTTTCTTTTTAGCTCTTCTGACCATTTTTTGACAGGATTGTTTTCTTTGTTGATGTTGAGGAGAGACAGCATTTTTAATCCCAGATGAATCATTCAGATATTCCTTGCTTTCTTACCTGGGAAAATCCACTGAGTCACCTTGAAGCAATATGAAGGTCTCCTTTCCCCCCTCATTTCTTTAAATTTACTGAGAACTAGCCAGTTTCCTGCTTTCTTTTTCTTATCACAAAGCATATAGCCTCACCCAAATAAAAGGCACACCCCAAGTTCCTGTTGCTTGTACATCACACACACTTTTGACTAGCACTGGCTTTCACAAATCCTTTCTTAGATAATAAAGGATTGACAAAAGCTAAAAAAAAAAAAAAATAGGTAACTGAATATGAAAGCAATTGCCTTCTTTGTTCCTGTCACAGTCACAAAGTCTCATAGAAAAATATCTGCAATTAGGTGGTGCTGGCAAAAAGAAAAAGTATTGGCTCACAATTTATACACACTAACTACTATTAATACTTCTTACTCATATTAATATAGCACTTTAAATGAACACATCTTTTTTTACCCCTACTATTCCCATTTTATAGATGAGGAAATTGAGCTTCAATGAGTTTAGGGAAAATAGATTTCCTGCATATCCCTATCAGCCCTTTGCACAGATGCTCCATAAGTATTTGCTGAATTGAAAAGCATTCACTTCTATATCTATTTTTGCACTTAATATTCGAATGAATGCTGAACTGGTTTTTTTCCCCCTCAGAGAAGTGCACACCATGGAAATATGCCTCTGGGAATGCAAATAGCCCACTCGATGGATTAGGCAACCATAAACAAATGGAGATTTGCACAGATGTAATTAAGAGTAGAAAATACAAACCTATGTGCAGAACCATGATTTACAGTCAAATTCACCTGCCTTGAAAGCTCATATTAGATTGCTCCTTGTTTGATTACCAAGCTGGTGTTTCAATGCAGAGCATATGCTTTGTGGGCCCCCAGGTTTACTGGGCTTATGAATTAGCTAATAACTTTGAAACGAACCTTTTAAGGAAGGATTGGTTTATGCCTCAGCAATGCAAACATGTGCCAGTGAAAATATATGCATCTCAACTGGTTATTTTTATAGGGAGGACAAATGTATAAAAACATGTTTACCAGGAAAAAAATTCTGGTTTTGACTGTTTGCCAAATGTTACACAAATAATTAGTGATGTTGTTAAGTGCTCAGTAGCTTTGCCAAGACTTCTTTTCTGGCATCAAATATGTTCATTCTCCAACGTACAGACATATATGATCTTTTAAAGTATTCATAGAACATAGCTGTTGGCTTGACTTGTAAAATGGGCTGCTACTGATTTATCCCTGTTACCCATGTGTACTCCCAAGGATATAGCTCCATGCCAAGGCACTCTGCTCCCACTGCAGGGGAAGTTGGTCACCAAAGGGCTGAGGAATAATCATCTTGAGGAATTGTGGTGTTAGGGTCAAAGAGCAGAAATTGTCCGATATCTTTTATGTCCATAAAAAAGAAGAAATGTTGCTGAGGAAAAATTCTGCTCAAGGCAAAATGCTGACATTGAGGAGTAACAAGTCAAAAATGGGCACAGTTATGGTAAGATGAAGGTGAAAATCCAAAACCAGGGGAGACAGTATGTCAGAGGAACAGGTGGGAAGAATAAGGAAACACCAAAATGGGAGGCAACCTGGATACATCCCAGAACAGAATACCCTGGTGGAGCAAAGAGGTTGAGTGGTACAGACACCAACAGAAGAGTAGTGAGGTTCCCTATTACACAGGCAGAATCTGAGTAGGCATAGAGAGGTCAAGTTCACGGTACAAAGTACAAGGTCCACTCAATTGAGCAAATGTCCTGGCAAGAGTAAGTCAGGGTTTCATACTTTTATTGTGTAGCCCCTAAAGTTGTGATTCTAGATGACAGACATGTTACAGACCCTCCTCTGTACTGCTTACCTCTAGGACTAGGGGAAGTAGGAAGACAGGTAATCATCCAGCCAAAGAAGAAAAGAGCAGAAGCAAATAGAGCTGGATAACATACAAGACGAGACATTAAAAAATGAATATAGTGCTTGTATGTATAGAAATTTAAAAAAAAAAAAAACACCACTCATCATCCAAGAGAAATATCTTTACATCAGAATCTAAAAAAAAGACAAAAACAAAAAAAAAATTAAAAAAAAACACGAGTCATGCAAATAAGGGCCCATTATTCCCCCCTCTGCATGGAATGACTGGCTTTGAGTTTTAACATGGGAGGAAAAGCCAGATGGCGGCAGACGGGCTTATTATAGAAAGTCCACTTGCACGAAAGTTTTCTCAGCACTCTCTGTCGTTGCTGAGTGAGGTTTTGTTTTGTTTCCTCCTTAAGTGTAGGGCAGGCAAGTACCCAAATTTGTATAAAGTCTGAAACCTTTTCATGAAAATATTCTATTCAATACCTCCGATACATGATATATGATGCCACTGCAGGAAAACCAGTGTTGCTACAGACGTTAATCATAATTATGAAAATTTTTAATTTAAATGTAGGTCTGAACACACAAAATACAGTGCACGGCCATCTGTTAGTTTTCCATCTGGGCTCATTTGCAAAATACATTCTGTTTCACTCCCCCCTCCCCCCTCTATTTATAATCTTCCCTGGAAAACAAATATGCCTAATCTATGGCATGCCAGAGCTGAAGTTAGCTATTTACAAGTGGCTTTTAATAGACATGGCTACACAGTTGAAAGCAGTAACAGAAACTTCTTCAAGTTTGTGTGCATGTGTGGGTGAGACACCTCCTTAGACTTCTGTCAGTAGACTTTTCCTTTAAGAGTCCCCTATTCTCATGTAAAGATAGGGATTCATTATTACAGAAACATGTTCTAATGGGGATTTCATTATTCTTTAGAGCTTATCTGGAGAGAATAATGAAAGATGGTATATTATGTAGTACTCTCTTGTATGATGATAAGAACAATGTCTAAATGTTTAGAGCTAGCATTGCAGGATTTTTCATTATAGACAAAAAATGGAAATACAAATGTCAACCAACTGAGTGGATAAACAAAATATGGAATAGTATTCAGTGATAAAAATGAAGTGTGAATGTATGTTACATCTTGAAAACATTATATTAAGTGAAAGGAACACACACACAAAAGGTGACATACTATTTGATTTCTTTTATATGAAATGATCAAACAAACAAAGCTATAGAAGTAGGAAGTAGCTTAGCAGTTACCTAGGGCTAGACGGTGGGCTAGGAGAAATGGGGGGGTGGTGACTGCTAAAGATTTTCTTTCTTAAGATAATTTACATCACATAATGTTCATCCATTTAAAGCATACGATTCAAGGTTTTAGTCTATTTACAGAATTGTGCAACAATCACCATAGAGAATATTTTTATCACCCCCAAAAAGAAACCTAAGCAGTCACTTTCCATTCGCTATCTCCCCAGCCCTAGAAAACCAACAATCTACTACTTTCTGTCTCTAAATTTTCTTATTATAGACATTTCTTATAAATAGTACCATATATTATATGGTCTCTTGTGACTTTTTTCTTTCACTTAGCATGATTTTTTGTGGTCCCTCCACATTCCAGCGTGAATCAGTACATTTTATTACCTGCAAAAATCCCCTTATTAAAAGCCCTTCTTTCGTGTATAAATGTGCTGTGATTTGGGTTGGTCTCTCTAATGACTCCTACCTAACCAGAGCCTGCTTCCTGGTGAACCAGTTTCAACACATGACAACATGTCTGCACCAGCACACAGGGACCCTGTTGATTACTCTTCAAGGGGAGACAGACCCTGATTCCTCTCCTAGCCACAGAGGGTAGAAAGCTCAGAATTCCTTTGGCGTCTCAGGCATGGCCCTGTGGATGGCTGGCAGGGAATGACATCTGGTTGAGTAGAAACCAAAGCTGATGGCAATGATTTTCTTTTTGAGATGATAAAAATATTCTAAAATCAAATACCAATGGTTGTATAATCCTGGGAATATATTAAAAAATATTGACATGTATACTTTATACAGGTCAACTTTATGAAGTGTATAAATTACATCTCAGTGAAGGTATTTCAAAACCTGTAGAGCTAGACAGAGATGAGTAACTCATTTAGTAGGTTTTTCACACTTAAGAGAAACTACAGAGAGGTCCTGGGGATTAAGAATGATTTCTGATTAGTGTTGAGGTTTTTAAGCATCCATTCAAAGGTTCTCCCTGATACATAAAGCTAAATGATGACGTTAATATATTCATCTAGTGGCATGAATAGAGTAGACTGAAGGAGAATTTCAAGTAGAACGATCAATTGGGAAACTACTATGGTAGAAGCAAAGAAAGGCAAGCCTTTAAAGATGGTAGTGGTGGTAAGAATGGAGCAGCAAACATGGAGGCAAGATCTTCCAGAGGTAAATTCACTCTGACTTTATATCTGATTGATTTTGAGGAGAAGATGAGGGGAAAGGGTCACAGATGAATCAGATGGTAAGAGAGAAGCCTGGTGAAAGGAGAAACTGGAAGAGAAAGAAGATGAGTTTAATTCTTCAAATGAGTTTGAGTCATCCAGAGAACACCAAGTACAGTCAGTAAACGGGAAACTGGCATTGATAGAACGCAAAGTTTGCCAGACACTTAGCGGTCAGAGATCAAGAAGGGAGTCGTTGAGCAAGCAAGAATGGGAAGGGCTGCCTTGGGGAAAGAACAGAGAAAAGCAGCACCCGAGTAGGAACACAGAGAGTCCTACACATAAGGACAGAGAGAAAAAAGAAATGGGGAAGAGAAGGCAAAAGAAAGGTTCCAGCATAAAGGCCAGAACCCAGGATGAGTCAGCAAAAACAAGAGAGCAGATCTAATTTGAGCCAGCCAACGGCTGTCGGATGGATTTTGCAGCTTATTATTTGAAGCTTCATCCTTCGGTGGAGCTTTTAATTTACTTAGGCAGCACGTGCAAATAAATGCAGGAACTTGAATCAAACAAAAGCTCTGACTCTGGAGATAGGCAAGATGAGGAAAAAGCTATAAGAATTAAACTGATGAGATGAGAAAAAAGAAGTGAATGGTATTAAAATATGGACGAAAGCAGCTGGAAGTTTTGAGAACGAGGCTATCATCACAAAACATGTTGTAAGAAGGAAAATACGGTTTCCAGAGATCTACTATCACAATGAGGGAGAAAAATACAAGTAGGCATTTTCTGCATTTCTGCCCTGGTGGAACAGGGTGGCAAATGTGTTCAACTGGGCCTCCGCAGATGAGTTGATTTTCTCTCATGTTGACAAGGTTAGCCAGATTCTGCTCTTCCCAGCCCTACGAAGTTTAGATGGGGAATAAAGGCAAACAAAGGTCTCTCTGACAGCAAAATCCAGTTGCGTGGACTCCCACTAGGAAGCCAGAAAATCAGGATTCACAAAGGTTACCAGCTTTAGGATATTATTATTCCCAAACCCCATACATGGAACATTTGTTTATTTATCAGACCCATGGTTAGATTCTACGAATTCAGAGAAAAGTAGGAAGAAGTCCCACTGTACCTTAAGGAGTTCCCAGTTAAGTCACAGACAGACTGACAGAGTAACCAGTTGCAAATAATGCAGGAAGAACTATGACAGAGGCACGGGGAAGGAGCAAAGTGCACTGGCCAAGTGAGGAGGAGGAGGTCATGCTTGGACTGAATCTTGAAGGATAAACAGGCCCTCTGTAGACAGACTGGAGGTAGACTGGGCGTGTGGACCACAAATTCCAGTAGGAAGAGGACAAGCAAGTGTGAGCAAGCGTACACACTAAAGGAACAAGCACTGGGCTGTGGCTAAAGTGCTGGTAATCCTGAGCCGTGAATGTGTTTTCCTGGAGATGTCTGCAGGGACAACACAGAATATCATTCTTTACCCCAGCTGATTGTGTTTCAGTAGCCCCCAAAACAGACACTTAGGTAAGGACTTGGGTGTGGTTTATGAAGCACAAAGGAGAAAAGGGAGAGAAGTCAAGGGAGGCTGAGTTGATGAGGGGGTTACAGCTGTCGGCACCTGGGTTCAACCCCACCGGGTACTCCAGGGAAAACAAATGGGAACATACTTCAGAATCTCCACATTATAGAACAGGGGAGTGAGCATTTCTTCTCAACTCCCATCTCCCGTGGCTTGAGCTGTATTCCCGAGGTGTAAGCGTGTGCCCATGAACGCGCGTACATTTTACATTTTTAGATTGAACCTGTCACCTGCTTGCTGATGAATGTCTTTTCTCCTCTCAGGCAGAGAAGCAGAGAGGACATAAGTTTGAAGTGGGAGGTTGTGTGTGTAGGAAACTGTCTCTCACAGGTGCAAGAGGACTCGGACCCCGAGGGCACAGAGGGCAGAATGGCGTCTGCTGAGCAAGCCAGAGCGGGCGGTTGGTCTTTTCCTTTCATCCATATTAGGTCCATATCCATTTCAGTTTTGCTCAGGTCTCTTCTGCAACCCTAAACTTTGATGCTCCTCACTCCTTCAACTCTGAAGCTTGCCTCATCCTCAGTCAGAGTACTTCCCCTGCTTGGTACCAGAAAGTGTGCAGACTGTTTGTGCATTGGACTCTTTTGCCATCTTTGGCTTTGTATTCTCTGTACACCCTATCCCTTTGAAATGGTTTGTTCTCTAAGGGTAAGAATTGTGTCCTATTGTCTTTGCATTACTCACAGTGCCCCGAACATATTTCAGCTGGTTGTTCAAAGGCAACTCTTACTCTAAATGGCTCAAAAGTGGGCCTTTGGAACACTAAGTCCTTCCAGTAGCTGGATCCAAACCTCAAGAAGCCTATTCCTGACAGGAAGACAATAAACTAAGCATCTTTGAGGTGAAGAAACAGGTGGTATTATAATGTAAGCGAAATTAGCCCATTAGAGTTTTGACTTCCTCATAGCCTTCTGCTGAAGATAAATGAACTATAGGAGACAGAACAAAGTTACATGTTTGAAACCAAACTGAAGAATCTGACATAAGAGACAACATACTGGTTTGAAATGCTTTTTTATCATTGGTATCTGCTCCCTACCATTTACTTAAAATTTTTTTTGTCCTTTGTGCCACTTACCTTAATTTTGGACACCACTGTTCCCAATGGGCATTATGAAGAATTCTACATTAAAAAAAATCTTTATTTATTTTGGTGTGTAGTTTCTGACAGGTCAACTAGCTTGGAAATCCTGAGCCTTGGGAGGTCTGAGTCTCATTTTTATATTTACCCAGGGAACGTGCTGTTTCTCACTAAAGTCTGTTGAACTATACTGGCCAGTTTCTCTTGTCAGCTTCTTGTCAGCTTTGAACTGGAAAAAGAAATACACAGCGGGGTAATCTAGCCCTTTGAAATTTGGGGCAACTAGGAAAGATACACTGTGGTATTGATTTGTAATAGGCTTTGTTCAGACGACATCAATCTCTAATATGATGAGGATTCTTCTTGGATTAAGATGTCCAGTGGTTATAATGAAAAGCCGCTCTCTCTTTGGGGGGGGGGTGATGCTGAGGTGGTGTGAATATGTAATTTTCAGTTATTTCCTTTGTGGGACTTTTGGCATTTGAAAAAAGGCATGTCCTTTCATTAGTGGCACAAAAGGCAGTGTACATGGACACGTCAATTTAGCAGTTTAATATATCACACAGCTTTTCACACATGGAGTTGAAGAAGCTAAAGAAACCACTCTTCTGGGTTTCTCACTGATTCTCACTATTTATTGAGCTCTCAAAATATGCTCAGAAAGGTCCTAGCACTTTAGAATTTTATGTTCATCATTTTGTCTTATCCTCATCAGGATTCTAGATGGTGTGCATCCATCAGTCGTGTTTTAGAGATGAGCACACTGAGATTCAGAGAGTGAGGTGACCTGGCCAAGGTTCAGAGCTAGCAAGGGTGGCACTGAGATAAAGATAAAGGCCACGAACTAAACAACTAACCCCCCCTGCCTGTCTCCATCAAAAAACCTTCCTTGACCAGACTGGGTGGATGACCAATAGAATATTAGCAGATTACCCTCTTAGTAGGTGTAAAAGAAGTGAGTCAAATTTTCCTTCAGAAGAAATTATTTAAATCATTTTGGCTTCTAATCTTAATCTCTTTTTAAAGGGTTTAATTCTAAAAACACATGAATCCGGCTCTACGTAAGGTGTTACTGGAAATTGTTAGGAAGGGTTTTTTTTTTTTGGTTACTTCCAATTAGACATATAATCCCAATTAGGATTGTCAGGGCTGCAGTGTTCTGGAACTCCAAGTTATCTTTAGATGTCACATGCTTATAATTTTGTAAGTATATTTTCTATTATAAAATATAATTGAAAATTATAAAAATTTTTCTATTATAAAAAATTAACTGCATTATTTAAATCTTGATATCTGCAAATAGAGACGTGACACTTTCATATAGAAACAGTGAGGACATGCCTCACCCTTATTTATAGTCCTTTCTGTTTATCTTACTGCTTCAGTTCCCATCTCCTGGATTTTCTGTGAGGTTGAGTATGTTAGGTTCATTAGTCATTTCATTTTTTCCAGGGTCACTTAGGATCTCAGTCTAATCACAGAGCTCTGGAAGGAGTCTCTGAATGGAGTACATTCTCCACCCACACCCCCATACTTTTACAGATACTTGAGTAGGGATGTCATAAAGGGAACAGGGAAGAGCAGGACAGGATAAGGACTGTTCTCAGGCATGAGACAATTTCCACTCCTTCCCAGAGAGTTTGATGCCCTTCTTAGATATGAATTTGAACAATGCCCCTCCAAAAGATATGGGAGTGCTAACTCCACAGGCCACAGGCCTCTGCGCCCTTGAGGGCGGATGAACCTTGCTTTGTGGACTGGTCTTCCCCTTTCCCTCCCTTTGACTCAAAGATAATGCACTAACATTAATCACTCGGAAAAAAAAGAGTTGTCTTGGTTTGTTTTATCATTACTCCGATTCTAAACTGTGCTTCCTTTCTCAGTTGTAAAATAATTAATGCTAATTTACTCTCTCCTGATTAACTTTTCTTTAACATTTGGGAATGTCTAAGGGAAAAAAACGCCAGGAAGAATCATGGCTAAGGGGAGTGCAAAGGAGTCTTAGCTTCCTGTGTATAGAGGCTTCTAACCTCACTCTTTGGTTCAGCAAAATCTCTTTTTTGTTGTTTTCAGAATCTTGCAGGTTTTAAGAGACAGAGCAGGACAGATGATAGTCTAGGAAGCAGTTCATTCTCAGTGTCAAAGAAATCTTGTCCATACAAGCTTTCCATGTGTCCACTCTCTGTTTCCTACAGTGGCAGGGCTCCCCACCGGGACTGTGTATATGGTAACCCTGAGAGAGGCTATCTTCCTCTACTCAAAGGCTGAGGGTGACATTCACCAACCTGCAGAGTGAGCTAGACAGTGCAGTGGTGCAGGCACTGTTGTTCTTTTTAATGACTTACATAGATAAATGATGCTTCCTAATGCATTAGGGAGAGGGCTTGATATAAAACCTCCTTTCAATCTTAAGGGAAAGAATTCCAGTTAGTTTAAGGTAAGCCTTAGTAAGGTCTGGGCTATCTTGAGAAGAGTTACTATTCATCTGGAAGTGATGGGGACACTTGATGAAAGGAGGTTCAAGAGAAAATGGAAGATGAGGAAGTAAAGACACCGAGTATATAAGCAACTCTCTGAGAAGTTTTTCTATAAAGGGGTGGATAGAAATGGGCAGAAGCTTGAGGGGTATGTGGAATGGGGAAGGGTTTTGGAAATACGCCGATATTATAGGACACTGATGATCTTGTAGAGAGGGCAAAACGAAGATGAACAAGAGAAGGAGCAACTCTGGAGCTATGTGCCTGAGCAGGTAAGAGGAAAGGGTCCTGGTATGGAAGTGGAGGGATGGATCTCAGCCTGTGCATAGTTCATCCTTACTCACAGGCGGCAGGTAATACAGATGCAGACAAAGGCAGATGGTAGGTGAGTTGAGAGCATGTGAATAGACTCTTCCGATTGCTTGCATTTTTTTAGATAGCTAGGACTTATTATTGTGAATTGTGTTCCAGGTATCTGCTCAGTCATTGTATGTGCATTTTCACACTCATGATGATTTAGGCACTGATTCCTTTAGCCATTAAAACATCTGATTTCTGCAAAGAGTTAGATCTGCACACAAGCTAATGTCTTTCCCCATATCTCTGAACCCTAGGTTGAAGTTTATGCACAAGGGTTATTAATATATCAAGCAGTTAATTAATCAGCTCCATGTGTGATTTTAAGAAAGACTAAATTCACCCTGTTGGGATGACTATTTTTTATAAGCAAATGTCACTAGTAAGATACAGTTTTTTATCCTAGATTTCCTGATTTCTGACTATACAAATTAAGGATGGCATATCAACATTCCTGTTTAGTCTCCTGGTTTTTGCCACTCTGACCAACCTCGAGTATTATTTAAACATTTTTCTCTTTCTATTATGAAAATGTCAGGCTGGAGATTAATGAAAACTTGTCCTTTTTGTGTAATTTATTCTTTGAGGCTGAAGGAAAGCCTTCAAGGGGAATATAAAAGCAATCAGGTATCCATTTAGAAAAAAAGCTGTGATTATTTTTATATGTGGTTTTATATCATTTCACTTTTCAACATGTCTATTTCCCATTATTTATTACTTGACACTTTTTATCTTCAATCATTTCTGGTTGCTTATAAATAAACATGTATTAATATCAAGAGAATTAGCATTCCATTATAAACTTTATACAAGCTGAAAACCTGGCTTCAGTGAAGTTGCCTCCTTATTTGGGACATGCACACACATTCAATAGTGCCTGTCTCTTAAACACTGGCACATTTTTTATCTTTGCTAAATAGAAGTAGTTCTTAAATGAAGACAGTGACTTCCAGAGCAACATTATGCAGGTGATGATGTTCTGTTTAATGCATTTTAATGTTGTTCTGTTTGGATGTTAATATTAAGATAATTTAAATGGTAGCTTAAATGATATTCTTTGCAGCTTCCCAGAAAGATTATTGGTTCATAGTGTGACCACATATGGTTATATGTACACACACATGATTATATGCTTTACTTTTCTAATAGTTAAAATACATTAAATACATATTTAACCATAAAGCATTCCTTCACTAATCATCAAAACATATTAAATTTGAGCTCCTTTATGTAATTCAAGAATGTAACAAGATTTTTCCATTAATTTTGAGAAGAAGGTCACTGAATCATGTGCCAGACTATTAAGAGGATGGGAAAGATGCAATATAATTTATAGCTATTTCTCTGAAAATTTAATATGTAACATTTAAATACAAATTGTAGAAATAATAAAAGGAAACTACAAACAAAGCAAATCTGCAAGCAAAATAAATCTATAATTAGTTTTCTCTCTGCTTTAGGTTATACAATTATTAGAAAATTAAAATGTTGATAGAGAATACAGTGACAAAAGTTACCAATGCCTAGTATTAAATAGAGTTTTTCAATATTCAATTTTTTCCCAAAGTGTATAAATTTTGATGACCACAGGTAAACTATTACTATCAGTTTTGTATGAAACTCAAGTGTGTCTTCCTGAGGCCACAGGATAAATGGTGCTGACTGAATAGATTCCTTCCATTTTCTTTGCTGCATTTATGATTTTTGTAATCTACTCACTACAGAGAACACTCATTGGTCACTACGAATGCCAGCCTCCCCTTACCTAAAGATCATAGAAGGGCCTCATCTGAAATTGTTGCCTTGAAAGGGGATGTCAGGGCCTCCCTGGTGTTAAAGGAGGTTTAACCCCTGGTGCAGGGGTTAAAGTCTCGATGCTATCACCTCTACTGCCTGAGTTCAATCCCAGCTGGGAGCTAACACATGGCGCAGCAGACCTCTCCTAACTCGCCGGCTGCTCCCCTCAGCAGTGTATTTCAGTGGATCTGCCTGTTCTGCTCCCCACTCTGACGCTGGCGAATCCTCTCACCTCCTGCACCTCTGGTTTACACCCCAGTTCTTTTAGGCAAAGAGAAAGAGGATTTTAACTCTCTGAATGACTCACTTCTACCCTCTCTTCATTGTTTCATATTCATAATCGAAAGACAAATCCCTCGTTTCCAAAAGATGGTTATAAAGTCAGACTCTGGAAGTGGTAGCACATCCACTGAAAGATTTTTGCCTAGAAAATGTGTAGGGAAATAAATTTCAAAGATGTAAGACAAGGGGAAAACATAAAATGTATCATTTCAGTATGAGTGGATAGTACAAGTTTTACATTCAATGTGCTGTCAATAAACTAGTATTTAATAATTTACTGGATTATTTAAACGACAAAAGAATTCAACACCAGCCTACTTTCTGTGACATTTGAATTCTTAGAAATTTCTTAGTAGGATGTAAAGGAAGGAATTCAAAGACTTACATAGATAAGAATGACAAGGTTGATTTCTCATATAAATTTCCACCCACAAACCCACTCCTAATATGTTCCCAGGAGAGCTAAGAGGGCAAACCTTTCACTAAGGTATTGAGAAATAACTAGCATCCTTGCAAAGACAGTAGTGGTTTTCCTCTACACATCAGGCATGTGGGTGAGAGATGTAGTCACTAAAAAACGTAGCCTGATTTCATTTGAGGATTGTAGCTTTGGGAGTGGGAGATAACTAAACTGCAGGGATTATGTGTCATTGTCTACATAGGTATCCGGTCTATAACCAAATTCAGAGCCGTTTCACAGAACTTAGCCTTTAGAAATCTTTGTCAGTGGTCATGATGTCCCCGTTACTGCAATGAATGGAGAGTGTTATAAAGATGTACTTAAGCTATATAAGTGGGGAAAGAAAAGACACCCTCTTGTCTGGTGAATGGAGATCTGACTTCAGATACCAGAGGATAAAGTCACTCCTTATTCAACTCCACACACCAGAGGCAGAACAGACAGTGTTCCTTGATGAATAGCAAATGGGCTCCTCAAAGAAGTCCTCTACAAGATGGCCACAAGTATGATAGAGTGCTCTCCCTCCAGCCATTCCCCTAAATTGGTAATTTATCACAGTGACTCTATTTTGGGTAAAAACCCAGACTCTTTAGCAATTACAGCATATCTCTTAAAAACAAACACAAACACTAATCTTTGTAGACTTGATATATCAGAGGAAGGGCTTAAGGATTTCACTTGATAAATGAAGTTAAAGTTTGAGTCTATTTAGAATAATACAACCCCACAGTGTACTTTTTTCTTTAGTTCTCAGATATGTGGAAGTCCGATATTTGGCAACGAGTATATTACACACATTGGACTATCTGGTTGCTCCCTCAGGCATGCAGTGAGGGCGATTATGGAAGACAGAGTCAAGAGAAATCACCTTGAATTGGGCGTCAATCAAAATAGATTAAAAATATTAATACTTCCTTGGGGAAAATGCAGAGGTGAGTCTTACCATGAAAGACTTAAAGGATGTGAGGTGCCGATTTCTATTAATTCTCTCTATCTCCTTAACTTGGGCAAAGATAGTATATTATTACAAAATTAATGAGGTTATGATACCACTTGCTTTCTTTACTAGGCATATTCAACAAAAACCTTGCAAACTGATACACAAGTACTGATCTGGCGTCTACTTTCTTCTCTATACCAAATTGACAGGATCAGAAGGACATTGCTTTTACTTGGAAGAGACAGCTTATACCATCAGTGACTTTCTTCAGGGATATGTCAACTTTCTGGCTTTCCCACAGAAACTTGTCTCTTTCTACTCAAAATGTGATCTGCAGATCAGCAGTGTTATTGCCTAGGAGATTTTATATATGAAAAAACTCAAGTCCCACCTCTGGCCTACTAATAAAATCCTAAGGTGATCTGGAACACATAAAAAATTTGATGATAGGGCCTCCCCGGTGGCGCAAAGGTTGAGCACTGGGCTGCGAGGCTGCCTGCAGCCTCTGCAGTGCTGGTTTGATCCCCATCTGCAGGCAAGGGTCCCACATTGCATGGCAGACCTCTCCTGCCGCGTCTACTGCTCCCCTCAGCAGTGTCCTCCATCTGTCTGCCTGTTCTGTTCCCTGCTCTGGCTCTGGTGAATCCTCTCACCCTCCCGTGCTTCTGACTGTACCCAGTGCGTGTATAAATAAATAAATAAATCTTAAAAAAAAAGTTTGATGATAAAGTA
Organism: Talpa europaea; assembly: GCF_964194135.1. NCBI lineage: Eukaryota > Metazoa > Chordata > Mammalia > Eulipotyphla > Talpidae > Talpa > Talpa europaea. The sequence goes on from NC_140074.1 coordinate 35,931,231, forward strand.
AAAATCAACAGGCAACAAGCAACTATAAACCAGACACACACTACAGGGTGGGGAGGAGGGAGTAGGATCAAAACAAGAGAAGGGGTGGGAATTGTATGGGGACTATAACCAACATGAAAATGCATACATTGTGCAAAAAATGAAACATGATGTAAAAACATATATAAAATTTAAAAAATAATAATAAAAATAAAATAAAATAAAAAGTTTGAAAAGTGATCTTATCAACAGGGAACATGATTATGTCATCATCTCATAGGGTATCATTCTGGCTCACTACATTGATGACAATGCTGATTACACTTGAAAGTAGAATATACTCAAGGTGAATTTGGGAAATATATGTACATTGGATGGTGGGAAATGAATCCTAAGAAGAATGAAAAGCCTGATACCTCAGTGGATATCTAGGAGCTCAGAGATATTGGAAAGGTTGAGACATCCTATTTAAAGAGGAATTCAAGTACATTTATCTTGAACCTTCATTACTAAGATAGTGTCAGAGCAAAGGCCGAAGATCTTTGCATTTGACTGGAGTCCAGAGCAAGAAGCGGTTTTGTAGTAGGTCCAGGCTGAGTGCCAATCGACTTTCAAGTTTAGCTAAATGACCCAGAAGATATAATTGTCATGTAACTAACCATAGTTCACATGGCTTTGATATGGTACCTCTGCAATCCTACTAAAAGAATCACAGAATGTTACTCTAGAATTTGGACTGAAAGGCACTGGAGAGTGGGAGATAACTAAGTTGCAAGGATTAAGGGTCTAAGGTCTACATAGGCATCAGGTCTATAGCCAAATTCAGAAGTTTTACAGAAATGTATTCTCATTTAGGAAAATAGTGTCTGGTTTGGTACTAGGCCCTTGTGGGGATGAACAAGTGATCAGAGAGCACCAAGTAAGCCCTTGGGTAGCAAATAATCACTTTGGAGCTCTCCACCATGAAGAAATCTGCAATTTTTACTCACTTGAGTGGACAATTACTCTACATATATTTGCTTACCCCCTCTGCAATTCTTCTCCCAGTAAACATCATCTATAAGACTTACTGGCTATCTTTCTTACTATCAAGGCATCACACTCAACATTGTGTTCTCACAAAAATACTTGAAACAAAGAAGAGATGCACAAGCATGATATTCACTGGTCTAAGCTTATATTCCCAAATTAACTGGTCTAAGAGAATCATTGAAAAGTCTATTGTTAGGGGCTAGCAGTTGTGGATAAGGGAAAAAGCAATATGGATCCATTTATTCTTTGAATCAGGAACCAATAATGGGGATGTTTTACCTATGGCTATAATATATAATTTTGGGAATGAAAGCATAAAGTGGTTTCTTGCTCTCTCAACCATGTTCTAACACATTCCTCCCTGTGTTTTGCATGGGTATCTAAATCTCAGTGTCTCCACAGATAAACACACGATTTTCAGTCCTATATCTGGTTTCCCCTCAGTTTCACTATCCTGATGAGTGACATTAACCCTTACCTCTCCCCAAGCCCACCCCATCTCTCTCTAGTCATATGCCATGGAGTCATTCTTGACTTTTCCAACTCCCCACTCCATGCTCCTGATTCCATTCCACAAATTCTGACTCTCCATTGGAGGAGACCATGAGATCTCCTCTTGCCAGCTTTCCTGGCCCATCATCTAGCCTGGTAAGATACGCACAGCAATATCTTTCTATTTAGACTCTACTTTCTTCTTGCCCCCTCTTGTCTACTCTTTTCCATAAAACAGTCAGAATTATGTTTGCTATCCTGCTCAACTTATCCTCTGCTTAAAAATTTTAACATCTCCTTGTTGGCTTTTGGGTGAAGTCCAAACCACTCATTGTGGGTCACACAACCCTTTGTTTTCTGGTTCTTATTTAGGGGCTTCTTTTCTATTCTCTTTTCTATTCTTCTTTTCTATTTTCCTTACCGAACATTTCATCTACACTAGATAGCCTTCCCTGAATGGGCTGTGCTCACCCTACTATGGACTTTGAACAGTCTTTTTCCTCTTCCTGGAACTCTTTTTTTACTCCACATTTTTTTTTTAAAAGATTTATTTATTTGTTTATACAAGCACTGGGTACAGTCAGAAGCGCAGGAGGGTGAGAGAATTCACCAGAGCCAGAGCTGGGAGCAGAGCAGGCAGAAGGACCAAGGCACACTGCTGAGGGGAGCAGCGGGTGGCAGGAGAGGTCTGCACGCCATGTGGGACCCTCCTCCGGTGGCCGGGGAACAGCCGGGGATCGAACCGGCACCGCCGAGGCTGCGGGCAGCTTCGCAACCCAGCGCTCAACTGCTGCGCCACCAGGGGAAGCCCTTACTCCACATTTTTGACTGGCATTTAGTTCTATAGAAACTTTCTTGAAAATCTCAAACTTAGATATCCATCCTCTGAAATCCCTGAGCTCCCTGTACTTGATCCTATGACACTCACATTCTAAATGGTAATCACCTACTAACCTGCCTATGTTCTTGACTCAACCAAAGGCTCCTTAAAGACAGAGACTCTGTCTTCTTTATTGCTTTATTTGAATGTGAAATTAATAGGTACTTACTAAATATGTGTCCAAGAATGGAAAAGTCTCTGTTCAGCCCAGTTTTCATGGTCAAGGAGAATTTGGCCAGTTTTGACCTATGTCACATAGAATTCAGGGTGTGGGAAAGTTGGTGGTTACAAATCTCCATTGATGGTATAAAGAGCAGGACAAGGAGAGTTGGGAAAAGGAGGGATTGTAGACATGTCAAGGCAGCTCTTATAAATGGCTTGCATATTGTGCCTCCCTCCAAAAATTCTCCAGAGGAAAACAATCTATAACTAAACTTTCAAAACTTCAGACATTCTGAGTCAGTATCTTCAGGTTCTGGACTTTGGGGGAGCCTAGAAATTTGCATTTGATGCCACCAGGCCCTGCCCATCTATTATGTAGTCAAAGCTAGGGTGAAAAACTGCTGATTCAGATAATTCACTACCTTCGAAAAAACGATACACAGAAATAAGAACAAATCTCTATCCTCACCTCCAGTGTTCACCACTATCTAAGTTCTGCAGTCACTGTGGCCTAGGCAGTTGTTGTTCTATCCCCTTTCATACATGGTGCCAGTGCCCCTCACATCTTGACACCAGCTTCTAGAGAAAGCAATCACTGAACAAATATTTGGGGCATTTTCTTCAACAATTGTGCTATGTCTTGACTCCAATTTTTACATTCTTGTCTCTTTGCCATTCTGTAAACACATTCACCAGACCTGGAAACCACTTTGATGATTTCCTATCCATTGCTACACTTCCTGGCTGAACTCCCAACTCTCTATGTAACCACCTAGGTTCCTGATTCTTCAGCTATATCGGATTTGTTTTTAAATCCCTGAATACTAGCACAGAGTTTGGCAAGTACTCCATTCTCTATAAATGTTTGCTGAACAGAGTCTTAAAATCTGAGTCACAGTTACCTGCAGACTTCTAATTCCAATTTCTACTCTCTGCCTCTCAGACCCCTGACATATGGAACTACAAATTTCCAGCTGGAGCCAAAAGTTAAACATATAGGCAATTCACTTCATCAAGTCTAGAGGACTAGAAATGTAGGAGCTAGCTGATGAATCCCAGCCTGAAGAGAATATTGAACAGGAAAGCAGGTGTTTTCCTATGAGTCAAGTTGGTGATGAGGGAGGATAGAAAAGAGGAATAAATGATGAAGGCAAGGAGCTGTAAAAAGGACACTGCATGTATCACATAAATCTTGATTTAATGTGAATAGTCAAGATTTGGCCCAATATTTTAATGCTTGTAAAGCCGAAGTAGCCAGTCTCTGAGATGACCCCCAATGATCCCCACTTCTTGGGACTACACCTCTGTGGAGGCTACTCCTTCATCATACCAGGGCTGGTTTGTGTGATCCAAAGTACCCGGTACCTGAAACTAGGTTATAAAAAATATTGTGGCTTCTGCCTTGCTCTCTGTCTTACTCACTCACTCTGGAGAAGCCAAGTGCCATGCCCTGAGTACATGGAGGTAGCCAATGCAGAAGTCCATGTGTAGAGGAAGGGAAACTTCCAGCCAACACTCAGGGTGTGAGTAAACCCCAGTCAAGTCATAGGTGACTATTGTCCCCACCGACAATTGAGCCCACCTTAAGAGTGGCTTTGATCTAGAACCATCCTAGTAAGATACCTCTTTCTTTCTAACTTTAGAAGCTGTGCAAGACTGCTGTGTTTGTTGCTTTAGGCTGTTAAATTTGGGGTAATTTGTTTTGCAGCAATAGCTAACAAATACAAAAGCCTAAATTATAGGTGGCAGTCTGAAGGTATGTGTGGGGGTCATCTTTGGCTTGCTGATTTAGTTTTGTTTTGTGAGAGAAGACAAACAGTGCATTTTAAAATAGAGCTGCAAGCATTTATATTGAGGAGTTTATTTTATTTTTTAAATTTTTTAAAGATTTATTTTATTTTTAAATACAGATTTTTACTTTTTTTTAAAAAATAAGAAGATCTTGTTACACAGCTCTGTCCTTATGACATGGTTGTTTCAGATTTGGTTCTAGTCAATTAAATATCAGTAGGCATTTTATATTGCTAACATTGGCCCAGGCTCTGATCGGCCAGGAAATAATTTTATTCATGGTATAATGTCGTGTTTGAGCAGAAACCATGTTTATATTTATTTTTTTAAAAAAGATTTTACTTGGTGAAAGAGTTGTGCTGCTAAAACAAAACAAATAATGAAGCTCCCTGGATCCCCAAATCTGTCTGTTCATCAGAAATATCTGGGAAACTCATAAAATGTAAAGATTTTAAATTATGGCTTATTGCAAAGGTGGATATTTTGCGATCACATTTTTGTATTTTTTAATATGGGTCAAATTCTTTCTTCTCCTCCTGGAGATCAGCCAGGACTGTTTGGGTATCAGGGTGGAATGGGGTTCCATCTAAGTGACAGATATACTTGTACCTCCCCAAAAGTTGATTCACATTAGTGTGATCCAACAGAACAGATCTAAGCTAGCTCCTTTTGGGGGCAGGTGGAGGACAGCATCAGCTGGGAAGACCAAATAGCATCTAGTCAAGGGAGGCTGGAAGGGGCTAAGAATGGAGCCAAGATAACAAATGATGGACAGCAGGGGGTGAGAATGAAGTTGGAGGGGTCGAAGAGGATTACTACAAAAAGCTTTGGTGTTTTTGCAGTTATCCTTTCTTAATCAGTGTATATATGGAACATGATAATGATGTGGCAATGGATCTTTAGGAAATCTGCCAAATAAAGAACTGCTTTGAAAATTTATCATAAAGACTATCCACATGATATGGCTGGTTTCTGGCAATCTGCCCTTGTAGGTACAGAAAATCCCATTGATTACTTCCAATTATTTTGCTCCCTCCTTCGAAAAACTCTAGCGCTACAATGCATTAAGACAGTGATAAGCAGGCTTATTTGGGAGAATGGAAAAACACTGAAGCCAGGTGTTATGATAGTTTCTTATGACAGCAAACCTGATGCTTTGAAGGAAAAGGAGATACTATAACATTTGTCCATATCAGGTTAAAAGGAATTATATTCACATGCAGATCATATAAACACACATTTTATGCCATGCATTAGAGAAATGTGAAATCAAGCCAAGTTTTATATAGCCCACATCATTTTACACATTTGGGAAGGTTAATGGTAAAGATTCTAGGCAACTGATTTAGGTGCTTTTTAAAATTTGGAGATTCTACAACTGATTATAGATTTAGAGGAAGTTGGAAAGGCTCAACAAAATTCTTCCTTTCTTAAGTTACCAGAGAAGGATAGAGAAAAGAATTGCTAAGCAGGAAAGAACAGTTCTGCTAGTTTTCACAATCCCTTTTCACCGCCATCTTCCTTCAGGCAAAAGTTAGCCTGTATTTTTAAGTGTCTGGGTATAAACATGCCTGTATTAAAACATTCTCCCTGTTTATAATTTTATGATTTATCTATATATCTTTATTTTTGGCTACTGTGGTTTTTTACAGCTTTCTAATTTATATAGCCATTTGTTTAGGCTGTCAAAACATTTTTAATTTTAATTACTGTGTATCATGCCTGAGGGTATAAAACTGTCAGATAAATCTGAGACTCTGCATAAACATGTGGAGAACTGCATGTGTTATCACTCAATAATTGCTAGTGGGCACCTAGCAAATGCCTTTCTCTGGGGTTGGTTGGTCAGCCTCTTTTTCCCCTTCATGGAAGCACAGGATGGTGTTGTCACCACAAATCAGTGACCTGGGCAGAGAAAGGGTAAGAGGATGTGATGGACCAATCACATCTTGGGGAGCCTGCCAGGGGTGGATGGGACTAAATTCTTATCACATTGGGAAACTGCATAATCAACATGGCACTTAATTTATAAAAAGAGGAATGACTGGGATAGAGGAGGGAAAATTCTTATAAAATAGTATCTGTTTTTTATTTCTCCCAAATGCAATGTTATTTTTACTTTATTTTTTATTTAAATATTTTATTTTATATAATTCTTACATCTTTTTTCATCTTTGCATAATGTATTTATTTTCATTTTGGTTATATTCCCCATACAATTGCACCCCGCCCCTTATTTTGACTCTAGTCCTTCCTTTCCCTGCTCCTCCCTCCCCCCGCCCCAAAATAGTATAGTATCTTTGATTGACATAATGTGGTCAAGGATCTGACTCTCTTCTTTACAAAGTCTCAGTAGTACAGATGTATGTATGCACCAACCTATTATAAATTTAAGTTTTGCCCTTGGGGCATAAGACTTGAACTTGAATTTCCATCTTGGCAATGTCAATACTAACTATGGTAACCTTGGACAAATTCTTTAATTACATATTTATGTTACTGTGAGCTGAAAGGTTTTAGTGGTAATCTAGCATTTTAGCCAATGTAATATCTAGATCTATGAGATGCAGATATGCAGTATGTCTATATTTATCCTACGGCAATATAATTAGTTATCATTCTTTTTATGCCAATCTTAGGGAAAATTCAATGGCCACAAACAGCTACCACTACTCTGTCAACTTTCCACAGTCTCACACCTTGAGGTAGATAGGGGGTGGGTAGAGAGAATGACAACATACATTCTCTCCTGCAATCTTTTTTTTCTTTGCAAAAAAGAACTTGGTTGTAGGCCAGAGGTGTAGAGGATGAGAGGATTCACCAGAGACAGAGTGGGGAGCAGAACAGGTGAATTTGCTAAAATCCATTGCTAAATGGAGCAGCACAAGAGACAGAAGTCTGCTGAGTCATATGTGAGTTAGCTCCCTGGCCAGGGATCAAACTCAGGCCACAGTGGTGGTTAAGTGAGACTTAACCCTGAGGCCACCAGGGAGTGCCCAGATCATCTTTTGCTGGACTTCTCTACATGTTACCATTCACATACCCATGTCACATTAATAAGGTAATATTCTCAGATGCATGTTAGCTAAACAAAATGTTACTGTTTATGGCATCGAGTTTTCCAAAGGAGTTCTTGTTACTAGTGTATGATTTCAACCAACTGATTATTGGTATGGAAGCCATTGTAGAAAAATGAAAAATATTCTACTTTTAAATATTAAATCTTGTTAACTGAAATAATATATATTGATTGGATAAGTCAGATGAATTTTAAAAAATCCCTCATGTATATTTAGATTTTTGATAGGAAAAGTGTTTAACTCAAGAAAAATTTTTATTTTTTGTTTTATATATATTTTACATCATTGTTTATTTTTGTATAGTGTATGCTTTCTCCTCTCAGGTATAGTTCCCATGAAATTCCTACCACTAATTTACCCATGCACCATCACCATAGTCCCTTGTGCCCTTTCTTCCCCTGTTTTGATCCTATTCCCTCTCTCTCCCCTGTAGTGTCTGTCTCTGATTTATAGTTGCCTGTTGATTTTGATTTTTAATTTATTATAATTACCCAGACTCTCATATTGTATGACTTCAAACTTGCAAGTGTCTAGTTTTAGAATGTTTCTTACCATTATAAGCCCCTTCTCCCATGCATTGTCCCATGCAATTTGATTTGAGAAAATCAAATTGAACTGTTAAGTTGGCAAACATCCATCATCATCCCTATATTATAGAAGATAAAACAGAATTGTGACAGGGAATTTAGGAACAGAGGTTGAGTAAGTAATGAATGGAAGATCTGAACCCAGATCTCTGCCTTCTGGTTCCTGGCTTGACTTCCCCACAAGTTTGATGAGGTCTGTCTCAGAAATTCCCTAGACCACCTTAAGAGAAGGATGTACTTGAGTGTGTTACAGACACTCCCTTACTTTCATAATCATTTTTCCAGATCTGTGGCCACAGGTCGGTGGGATTTTTGGATGAGGACCTCTGATGACTCAGCCTTGGGGGCAGGCCACAGGGCCAGCCTTGCCTGGGGGATCTCCAGGTCTCACAAGGGAGGCTTGGGCAAGTCTGCACTCTGCTCTTTCCTGGCAAGCCCTTTAAGAACAGGATTTTTATTGGACACGTGGTGACAGGTGCAAAATGTGAGCAAAAGGGACCTTGCTTTAATATCTCATGAGACAGACAGCACATATTATGCAGGTAGTAATTCATGATGGATTTACTGCCCCATAAGACTGGCATTTTCAGTAAGGGGGGAGGAGGCAGGAACAGAAACTGCTTTTTTGTCCAAAGACTTCTTTTACTGCAGATGTTTGCAGCTGGCACTCCCCATTTTTCTTCTGTATGGGTGCATAAGAATAACCCATATAATCACGTTTCCATCATAATTACCTTTCTATTACTTAATTAAAAGACCTTATGCTGATGCCAGAAAAAGCTGGCAGATTGTTAAAATCTGAACAGAGGGAGAACTGGGCTGTACTTGAAGCAGTCAAGGCCTCCTTACCCTTGAAGTCTTTCAAATGAATGAAACCATAAATCTTAGCCAACTTATTTCCCCGTCTCCAAACAATTTTAATAAATTCAAAAATATCTGGCCCATAGTACTGAAGTAACCTTTGGGTTCTCTCTTTATCATTTACCTATCCTTGAACAACAAAATGCCCTAACATGTAGTACTTGTAAGTAGCAACCATTTATTCTTTTTCATATGTCTATGGGTGGGGTGGGTGATTCTGAGGATCTGGGAAGGGCTAGTTTCTGCATCTTGTTGGGTTGACTTTTTGGCTTGTCTGGGGGCTAGCAGGTCCAGAGTGGACAGGACTAGATTGACTCAGTCTTGCCCCTTATGTTCTCTTGTGTTTCTATTGGTTGCCTGAACTTATTCTTATGGTGGTTGCAGGGTTCTAAGAGAGGAAGCATCATATCCAACTACTTTTCCAAGCCTCTGTGTATATCAAGTACATGAGTATCCAACTGGCCTAGGTCAGTTACATGGTTAAGCCAAAATCAGCCAAGTGTGGCCATTTTGACTGCACAGAAATAGCATGCATACAGGAAGGACACTACAGGGTTATCATTTCAATCAATCTTCCACACTCTCCAAAACACAGAAGTTCTCTACAATTGAAGTGTGGTAGCTTTCCCTTAGTAATGAAGACACTATTTTCTCTCCTTCTAGCAAAATTCTTGCTCAGGGTGGTTACTTAGAAGATGTAAACATTTTTTGAAAAAATAAATGATTGGAAGTGAGGGTATCACCAGCAAGTGCCCTACTTCTTAGTCATATCTCGTTTGCTTGCAAGTAACAACATCTATTTAAACTGGCTTCAATAAGAGGGTGAGATATTAACTTGTTTCACTGAACTCAGGGGTAGCAGATACAAATGGGTTTCTAGAAAAAATAACTGGAAGTCATAAGGGGCTAAGTCAACTCCATGGATGAGGGGGTGCTACAGTGTCACAGGGTACAACACTTGGCTCTCTGGGGAACTATGAATAGACCAATGACTATTACAGGTGGCTACAGATATGAATGACAGAGAGAGTCCTTGAAGAATTCAGAAAATTCTTTAATTTTAGGATGTAATAGATGGCCTGTGATTTCTGTTCCCTGGGCAATCCAGTACTAATCTTGATACCACAGTGAAGGGATTCTGTAGATTGAACTAAAGTCATAAATAAGTTAACCTTAACATATGACATTTATGTGGATGGGACTGACTCACTTAAGAAGCCTTGCTCTGGCTAGTAGCAAAGAAGGAATTCAGAGATTTAGTTCATGAGGAGATTTGAGATGCTGTCCCTGACTTTAAAGATAAAGGGTAGTGGTTGGGAGGGGAGGTGTGCCAAGAAGAAATGAAGCCTCTAGAAGCTGAGAATAGTCACTGGGTCACTGCAAGGAAATGGAGACCTCAGTTCTACAAGTGTAAAAACTGAATTCTGCCCACAACCTGAATGAGTTTGGAGCATCACCCTTCTAGAGCCTTCAAATAAGAGCCCGCCTGCCCAACATCTTGCTTCTGGACTATGACACTTAGAGAACTCAGCTGAGCCACGCTGGACTGCTGACCTGCAGAAAGTGGGAGATAGGTGAATGCTGTTTTAGGCTGCTAAACTTGTAATCATTTATTATGAAGCAATAGAAAACTAATACACTGGGTGATTACTATTTTCATTATATCTCTTCAGAAATGTTAATACTTGCAGAGAACCGGCATACATGGAATTATCATTCATATTTATTCTAAATTTGCTGGTCTAGAGGTATTTATTATGATGTGAGGGAGCAACATTTTTCTGAAGGAGAAAGGACACCATCATTAGCAAAGGGTGAAGTATGAGAGAAAGTGGTTATGTTTTTAACTGAGAGAAGATTAGGCTGCCTTCTGTGGATTGTAATTCTGTTTGCTAGTTCTTCTAGCAAGGATACTAAGAGACAACATACTAAGACACTAAAAGCCTGAGGGAACCTGAGGGTGTGTGTGTGTGTGTGTGTGTGTGTGTGTGTGTGTGTGTGTGTGAGAGAGAGAGAGAGAGAGAGAGAGAGAGAAAGAGAGAGAGAGAGAGAGCGAGTGATGGACAAGGAGAGAAAGATAGAGTCAGCAAGACAGCAAACAAAGAAAAGAAAGATACAGAGAAGGAAGATATTAGTAATAGGGTACTGAAAATAAATGAAAAAGACTTCAATTAACCCCTCCTTCAGCATAGTCCATTTCCTTCTCAATTATATTAATACCATCAGCATTCAAACTTGCTCTAGCAAATCTGATCTCAATAAAAAAAAATCCATCTCTTAAATGAGCATGTCTCTCTAGCTTCTACCTTGTTTTTCTGTTATCCTTTCCCCCAAATTGTCATGATATTCTAAAAGTCTTCACCTCCCATTCCTCTTTCAACTAGTCCAGAGGCTTCTTCACCAATCACTCCAAGCAAACTGTTATCCCCAGATCATCAGTATCCTCCATGTTGCTAGGTCCAATGGACTTTTTTCTAGTGTATCTTTCAGAATGATTAAACCTAGTTGACCACTCTTCTTAACAGTCTATTTTTTTTTGATTAATATAACAAAACTCTCTCCTGGTTTTCCTACTTTTCAGGTCACTCTAAGAATCCATTAGATTTCTCTTCCTAGAGCTCTCTTCCTAGAGAGCCAGTATTTCTCAGGGCTCCATTTTGGCCCCCCTTTTATTACAGAGCTAAACTTTCCTGAGGTGATCTCACTTGCTCCAATTATTATAAATACCATGTCTTCATAGAGATGACTTGAGAACTTCCCACCTAAGTAGAAGCAGTACTTGTTTCAGAATAAGCAGATTGAGTTTCAAACACTGACTTCTCATGAGAATAAAGGAAATGATTTGGGATGTAATATAGCCTCTCTTTTCTTACCTGCAAAATGGAGACTTGTTTTGTGCTTGCCTTGTTTATCATACAGGATTGTTTAAGACTTGAAGGCTGAATGTATGTGGCTGGAGAAGGCTATGCTTATTGCCATAGTTAAGCCAGACTACTGATATAATAACTGTTTGGGACAGAAGGAGGAAGAAGAGTGAATGTATGTGTGTTTGTGTGTGTTGCATGTGTGTCTATATACACAGAGAGACAGGTATAATGAGAGATAGAGAATAATGAGAGGATGTTATATTCATAATGAATAAATGGAAAGGAAAATGTAGGTAATCAACAGAGGCTATGTGGATTGGGATTTGATATCGTTCCATAAATCTCTCAACTCTTTAGTAAAGTTACCAACTCAAGAAATGCTAAGAATGGTTGTGCTTATATCTTTTTATATTTTATATATTTATTATAGGAAATGGGGAAGATATAGCAATTTTGATGATGGTCAGAATGAAGTTGTGATGCCGTGTACCGGGGGAACAGTTTCTAAAGGTGAGCTACAAGGCTCACCTTTAATTAATTGAGATTTAATTGAGATTTAATTATCTTTTTACTTTTCTACATTTTCAGAGCATACTAAAAGTTACAGAGTTAGAAGACATCTATTTCCATCCAATAAGCATTCTTTGTATACCTATTACCCCATACAATGATGCATTATGATACTGATGGTGGTGATAGTGTAACAGTGTGATATCCATAGAAAGGGGAGGTTCCAGGTTCCCTGCACCACCCAAGGAAGGGTGGAGCTGAGCAGTAAGAAGCTAACAGACTGGTAGAAAAGGACTTGGGAAGAAAAACAGGAAGGAGGAAGAAGTGGGAGGGGGGCACATGGAGCACAGAATGTAAAGAAGAAGCCATGCTTGCTGCTTGGCTTTGGGCTTGTAAGAGGGGCTCAGGGGATGTGAAAGGAGACACTCAAAAGAGACAGAGAGATGGGTGAGACCCCCATAGGGAGGCTGACAATGGTAGGCTTCATCTTGGCATATATTTTGATTTTGCTCTTTTCCGTCCAGATTTTCCTGTCCCCTTCTGCCCCTTTCCTATGGTTCCCTACCAGAAGGCGCCTTAGACTTGTGGGAGGCTTTCTGGTCTCAGTGGCCCTGGTTTAGGCCAACTGTGTTTGGCTAGTCATTTTCCCATGAGGTGATGGGTAACTTTGGGTGTTTCTTGGGAAAACTTTGAAATTATATTCTTTCTCTTCTTTTCTCTCTATTGCACAAAAAATGTATTAGAGTTTCTTTCTACTGAAGATCTTGTGCAGTAAAGAAAGTTTTGTCTTGATGTGGCAGATGGCAGCACCCATTTAGAGTAGGAAAGACTGGGGGTCCTGGGGTGCCCCTCATTCTGTCCACTAACAGTAGTGGTAATTATGCTCTGGGGCTTATTAAAAGTCATATATTTAATCCCCACATTCAGCCAGGAAGGCAAGTGCAATAAGGATATTTTGACGTGTTTTACAAAAGAATGAGTAGGATTCTGGTGACTAGTTCAAAAGTTGGTAAGTGACAGAGCTAGCATACGACCCCATCTCTAAATCTGTTCCCTCTATTTTTTCTACAAAGGCAGTGTTTCCTGACTGTGGTGTTATTTCTTCTGGTAGTGAGGCTCACATTTTCGAAAGCATAGAAGCAAATCTAGAATAACATTATGTTTCAGAAAAATAAATAAAATCTAGTACAGCAAAGTCATAGTTTTGGTGATATTATTTCTTAGGATGGGATCAAACAGGTAAAGATTATATTAAATATTATAATATTACAGACAGGGAAGTAAAGCACAGAAGATCAATGTTTAGAAGCTATATTTTACCACCCTGTGATTATTTACAATCCAGAAACATGGTCGGGATGAGCATGGCACTTATGGGATGTCCATTAGCATATTAACTCTGCTGGTGGACACACTGAGCATCACAGTGCAGGAGGAGAGGGACATCTGGTTTTAATTGCACTTTCGCCCCTCCCCAAAAGTGTGACTTTGGGCAAAACACTCTGGAGTGTGGAATTTCCTTATCAGGAAATGAAGTAGGTGAAACTGTTATTTTCATGGCAAATAGTTGGTGTTTAAGCTTATCTGTCAATGGAGAGGTTAAAAACTCTAAGAGTGGATTCTGGGACTGGATTATGGCTTTTCTATTTACCAACGTTGTAACCTTGGACAAGTCTCCTCACCTCATTGTTCCTCAGTTTCTTTACTCACAAAATGGGGATACTATTACAAATCTCATAGACTTTTGTGAGGGTTAAATGAATAAATCAGAGTCAAAATGTCTATCATAATAAACAGTACAGTTATGTTTGCTACTATTACCTTGGAGCTCAGAGGAGGGACCCATTACATTCATTAAAATGGACCAGAAGCAGCTTCGTGGAAAAGTGGCATCTAAGATGGACTAAAGCTGTCATTAGTTTACCTGCCTGGAGCTTCATAGCCATATCAGAGAGGGAGAGAGAGATGTGGCAGAAGGTGAAGACAAGTAGCCCTGGGGACTAGACAAAGAAACTACCAGTAGGGGCATCTGTCTAGTTCATCAGAGACTAAGCAGAAGCCATCACTGCTGCAGGGTTTCCTGACTCTGGGTCCAGCTCACAATTTGGGGCATCTACCAAGTCTGAAGGCCTCAAGCAAGCATGGCTGATTAGTTAGAGGGTCACAAGCTCATGGGTAGCATAATGAAGAAGTGTCTAACAATCTGTGATGTTAGCTCAGCAGGAGCAGCAAATCTGGGAAAGGCCACAGCACAACTACCAGAAGGAACTTGCCAGGAAAGGTGAGGCCTGGACTCCCACTTTAGACTTTCTGTTCTCAGGCTCTGAGACCAACCCCCTCTTCTCTTTCATGATGCTGGCTCTTGAACAGATCACGTGCTACTCTGTTAAACAAAACCAAACACAGTTACTCTCTCCACATGCTATTAAGCACAACTACATTAAAATAATGTGTAGGTTGAAACAAATACATACCACCGTAAGATAATTGGGAGTTAAGTCACTGTGACAGGCTGAATAACTAAATTAACCCTATTAAAACCTGTTTTCATGGGGTCAAAGGCTTTTCAGTGGAAGAAATCAGGTGTAAAAGAAAGCACTCAGTCTTTGAACACCTTGTAACACTTGCTGAAAAATAAACCAGTCATTTGAAGAATCAGGTAAACAATTTGACTTAGTTCAAGGAAAAGATAAAGTGAGATCATAGATATTTCCTATCTTTGATTCAAATTCTGTTAGCTTATGAAATCACACTTTATTTTTCCCTCTTATCCTGATAAAAGTATTTTACCAAAAATATTCCAATATGCTCAATGTGACTTGTTTTAACAATATCAGTAGGAATTAAAGAAATTAGATGTAAAACAACAATGTGATTGAACAGTCCAAACTATCAGATTGAGAAGATAAAAATAATAATAAAAATTTAATGTTGGTGATGGAATGAGGCTCAAATGTGGAGGTTCTATTCCTGGATTACTACTCCACAGACAAAGTCTGATTCAGTAGATAACATGCATTTCCTCTGTTTCAGCTATTTACTTCCAGGGAACTAAAATTACCTTAAGGCCAGAAGGTTAGTATAAATCAAGCTACAATGATATAAACTTTGGGATGAGGGATATTTTGAAAATGTTTTACCCAGTATTTACCTCAACTGCTAGCAGAGAATGAACATGTATGTTTGTGTATATACGTTGTGTATATGTGTATGAAAAGTATAGTGTTTTAATATCAGAACACATCTAAGTGCTTTGTAGCAGGAATTGAGTAAATAAAATCTGGTTTAACAATAAGAAGGATATGACGCAATCATTTAAAATAATGCTGCAGGGTAAAATTTATATGGCACAATGTATGCTTTTGATACCTTATTATGTGAAAATAGCTGATTTTCAACAATATATACACTATAATCTTAATTTTGCTAGAAGGTCTGTATGAAAGATAAAAATGTGAACACATACTGAAATATTAGCACTCTGGAATTTCTGGTTGTAGTTTACTGATGATATATTCTCTTTTTTAATCAAATAAGCATAATAGGAAGTCAAGTAATGAGAGTAACAGGAAGTTAAGCATTATATGAAATGAATACACTGGCAATACATGACAAGAAACATATTTTTCTGGAGAGCAGACTCAAGACCAATGGAAGAATGGTTCTGTGAAGTAGACTTGGATTTGACACAAGAAGTCAGAAGTGTTCAATTAGGATGTGCTACAATTTGGAGTTGTCAATCCACTGTTTATAGAGGTATTTAGGCAGAGGCTAAAAGACCATTCAAGAAAGAGTGATATTTTAAAATCTTGGACAAAGTGAACTCTAACTTTTATAAACCCAAAGTTCAAAGATTCCTTGATTCAAGCAGCAGACAGCTCTGATTTCTATTTGATAAGATATGGAATTCTTTCTTAATTGAAAAAGGGGAGGTTCCTATTGATTACACTGTCTTCTGTCTTCCCCTTCTTTATGCCTACTTTGTTTGCAAGATCTTTGTAAACTTTCATACCACCTCTCCTTTACTTTTTATACATCCTGCATGATTAGAGATTTATTCTTCTCTTTTGATGACTTCTGAGACTATAGGGATATTCTATGGAGTGTCAGGTAACACTTATGGTTATCCCAAATCCTCTTAGAGTAGATTGGTTTTCAACCAAAGAAGAACCTCCTCTTTTGTATAAACCCTGGAAAAGGAGGGGAGAGGAAGAGGCCAGAGAGCTGTGGAATAGAAAGGAGGGCGGGTTCTATATACCTACTTGATAGTTTTGATGAGGGTTATTCCTGGCCAATTAAATTGCTGATAAAACGGTCATTGGCTTTATTGACCACTGTTCATTGTCTGATGTCTATAGTTTTAAATTTTTGGCTGACTTAATAATTTTGATTCTGAGACTGAAGCTATTTTTAAATACTTCAAGGGAGCACTTGATTAGATTTACAAGGTGAACAAATTTGACACAAACCAGTTATGTGGTGTTCTAGTCTGTGCATGATCATGGCTTTTGAATTTGTTCAGTATTGAGAAGTCTACAGGATAAGGTCCTATCCTATTCAAGTAGAAGCTTCTGTCTCTAGTTGTCTAGTATCTTGACACTGGACAATATTTGACTCACTTCTCTCTAAATGTGGTCTACCATGGTAGGGGAGAGTAGGAAATTTATGTGATAAAGATTCAGGTTTTATACAGGGACTAGTAAGCAGAGCTTGCTTGGAATTAATTTGGACCCAATAGTTGATTTAAAAACTCATTTGGTAATTTTTAGAGGAGTGAAAGTATAGGGGATAAGTATTTATTTTGTGATAAAGCTCCCATATTTCATAAGATGTACTTGTTCACTTTATAAAAGAATACACAGTACCAGCAAAGTACGGGGGTCAACCCACCTATCATTCATTTGCATGATCGGTTTCTTGGAATACTTGGCAATGACTTTGTGAGCTCTCTGGAAAGGGACAAAGAATAGGAAGACAAAGTTTACAAAACCATCCCAATTATATCTGATGGTAACTGAAGCAACATTTTCAGGGGAGAATGCTGAAACATCACACTTCTCCCATTGCCAACAACTCCTAGGAAATCACGAGGTAAGCGGATTAGAAAGAAGACATTTGGGATGCTTCATCAAGTCTGCTGAAGCTCCTTCAAGCAATATCCCATTCCATTAGCTAGTCAATGGTATGGGAATAAGAGATTGGGGGTGTGATGCTGACCAACAAAACAGAAGGTCATTCTAAGGAGATTTCTTTTTCTGCTGCCCTTTGCAAAGTGCCACAGTTAACACATTTCCAGTTGGAAAAGTTCAATTGGCAAGTCTCTAGGACAAGGAATTGGAATATACTACTCCCAGTTGCCCTTCAAAATGTGTAGTTTCAGAATACTAAGGTGGCTAATTGGGGGACATGGCACAGTGCCTGTGGTCCCTCAAACTTTCCTCTGACTCACCAAATTAATCCATGTGCTTCCTGCCATATTTGGGCCTCAGACATTCTGAAGATGTAGACAATAAGGGACATGAAGAGGGAGAGTATATACAGAATAAGGTAGAACAATGTGACCTGTGCTTTGTTAAGAAAGAAAGCAAGCTGTAAGCTTTTGAGAAGAAAAGAAGCTCAAAGAGTTGGTCTTACAGCACCATCTCTACAGACACCCAGAGACAGGATGATGAAAACAGTAATGAGCATGATAAAGGCTGAAAAGCCACAGGGATATCAGACTGATCTACTCCATGGCACAGATATCTATATAAAGACTTTTTGCTAATAATATTTTTATGCCAAGTTCTTTTCATTGCTTTGGCTGCAACCCAGGAGTGGACGTTAACACATACTTGGCATGTGGGTCATCTCTGGTGTACTAATTTCCTTTTGCTTAGTCATGTAGCTGGCAGTAGAGCTGATCTCAACTAAGGTGGCTGGTACTAATTGTTAGTTTCCAATTACTAGTTCTTCAAGGTTTATCAAGTATTGTGACTTTAATTAGGGCCCTAGAATGTAAACTGCAATGTCTTTAACAGACACATTCCGATGGGGATAATTTGATGAGCCAGTTGCTGTTGTATAGTAATTGAGAACCAAAGAGAGAGTCACATATGAATAGTAAATTAAGATGTGCAGTAGTAGCTGGGATTTATACCTGGACCGTTAGAGGCCTTAATGACCTCATAAAAGGGAATAAGGTCATTTGTTATTTAAAGGATCATAAGATATTGCATTTCATAAGGATATTGAACATGCACAAGGTTAAAGCGCTCATGGGTGAGCCAGAGTCCCCCTGATTCCATTTATAAGCAGAACCAGGAGAGTTAGCACTTCTTTGTAATAAAGCTCTAAATTCCAGAGTGACTTGCTGTTCTACCTCCCAAATCCCAAAGGGCAGCTGCTGCTGGGCTGGGCTTTGTAAAACGTTAGTTTCATCCCCAAACTCAGCACAGGCACAGAATCCTCCATTTTAGAACCAATTAAAGTGAACGGTTTTCCAATTTTCTGGGACAGATTGTCACAAGTGGCTGAATGGGGAGACCCAGAGGTCTGGAAAGGTGGCAGGGAAAAAGCCCAATTCCTGGTGTTCCTTGGGTACAGCAGGTCCCATTGTAGGTTGAATAAAAATTTAAAAGGATTGCGCTATATATAGGTGAGGTAGTTAATAATGGAAATAGAAAACTCTCAATTACCCATAGAAACAAAGGGATAATCCAAAGTAGCAAATTACCCAACAGCACATGCATCTGCATTTGTAATGGATGGTCAGCATCGTATTTGCATCACTAATTATGTTTTCCTCAGGCTGCTGTAAGAATCAGCCTGCATTCCTCTTACACACCACCTACCAAACAGCAGGAGAAAAAGCTGAGGAATACATTGGAGAATTCTACCCTGAGATTAAAAGTTGGTTGTGGATAAACCCCTCCATAGATAATGGAAAAAGTGATAGCAATATCTTTCATACCTATTACATATTTTGTTTCATTTCTTTTGTAGCAATAGGCACATCTGCAGACACATACACAAACCTTCACAGAGAGCCACACAATCATTTCTGCTATCATTATCATGCAGTTTACAGATGTCTCCCTTAGCCAGGGTCTAAGCAGGCACAGCAGAGGCCTGTAGCAGGATAGGTTAGGAAATGAGGAAACAGTTCCTCCAGGTAAGTAATTAGAGCAACAGGAGCAAATCAGAAGTCTGAATGTTGCTATTTAAATGGAAATTCAGTCAGGCCCCCAACATGCTACAAATTTTACCCATACAATGTTCAAGAGCCAGGTGATGAGAATCTTAGATGTGTAACTCTGGGCTGTTGCGTTGATTTGATAGGATTCCAGGAAATGTTTCTTTTGTGGAAAGATGACCACATAATCAGGTTTGAGATGTGATGATCAATTATGATTTCAAACATGCAGAAAGATACAGAAGTAACAGATGTCCATATATCTACCTCTCTGAAATTAAAGTTTTGACAGTTTCTGCTGATTAAAATGAAGCTATACACGTGGCTGTATTCGATTACAAAAACACACAGGGATACACAATTTTTCCACTGTTCCCTGCAGACATGACTCCTCCAATATGACTTTGTATTCCCTCTCATCTAGTGTAAAGTCTTTATCTCCTTCCCTGTGCTGGCCTGGTGACTTGATTTACCCAGTAGAATGTGACTCATGATTTGATTTAGTCAATGTGTACCAGTTCTGAACAGAGGCCTTAAAAGAAATCCTATCAAGTGACTATGTTAACTGACTTAGCCTAACCTGCTGGGGTATGAGCCATGAAACTTAGTCACTCCCAACACCCCAAGCTGATTTGCTAGCTGAACGCAAACCACGAGTTAACCCAGCTAAGAATAGAAGTGAACAACCAGTTTCAGTTCAAACTGTTAACCCTCATAATCATGAGAAATAATGTCTGTCCCCAAGTCATTACTTTTGAGGTGGTTTGTTATACAGCCCCAGATAACTGAGCCAATGATTAAACCTACATTTGCCTCAGATCCTACTCCCTCTCTACTTTATTTCCTTCCCCAGAAGTTTCCACAATTTGGAAATTGGGTTTTATCTTTCCAATACACAGAAGTCCACCCGTGCTATTTATGTGTGTATAAACAACCTCACCTTCACCCATTTACACTGACTCCAGATATTAACAACAGCATTTGCCACTTGATCCAAAGTCCAACTAGGCCCTATGTTTGCTGTGAAGTCTGAGCTGCACTCTGATGAGTCTTCTTTATTCCTATATCTGTTCGCCTGACCTTATCAGCTGGTGATCCTGAGTACAATGAAACCTAATAATATTATTTTTTAAATAGAATAAATGCAAACAGAGTCCAGCTGTGCTTTGCAAATAAGCCTTATTTAGAAATTTGGTTCTCTCTGGGTTTATCCTGCTGCTTGATTCCAGGCTCTTGCTAACTCATCTCCTCTTTCTACCAAGTTTTCTTAAAAACTCCATTTACTTTCTATTTTTCCATACTAATTCTCTCACCACCACTGCCATGTACAGGGGCTGGGGTAGTAAATCTCAACCAAAAAAAAAAAAAAAAAAGAAATCTCATTAGAGCAAAGAATGTGCAGTACTTTTCATTTAGTAAGTAATTATTGAGCACCTACTAAGTGCCAGACACTCTGCTAGTGCTAAGAAAAAGCAATATTGATAAAACAATGTTGCCTTTCTGGAATCTGATGGCTTCACTTTCCCCCTGCTATGATTCTCATTTCAGGGCGAGATAAATTTCAGAAGTCCCTAAAGAAAGTGTTGTTTTAACACTTTACTAACCGTGGCCAATGCAAAGCAATTAGATAATATTCCTATTCTTAGTCTTTATCAAATATAGATATTATTAATATCTATTTGTACCTATTTTAAGTTTTTGCTATATATAGTATGAAATGAATTTTTGTCTGTGAATGCCAAGGGCTACAAAAATGAAACCACTTTACACTTGTTCAACAAAGACTGCATTCTTTATGATTATTTCCTCGATGCTGCATGGAGCAAGAAAGAATATATGAAATCCAGCCTACCGTATTGTGGCCTCAAATCTACAATTTAGTCCTTTCAGTCCAGTTCACCTGTTAATCTCAGCAGTCAGAGAAACAGTAACAGTCTTCTGACTCCAATTTCTACTTAATTCTCTCTGATATCATTCCTCTTGTGGAAGAAAATCATTTAAGTACCATCTGTATAAGCATTTATCCTGTTCTTTTCTTTTTATTGAGGCAGCATTCGTTTACAAGACTTTGTAAGTTTCAGGAATACAGTTTCTCACCTCAGCAACTGTATATGTCACACCACACCCTTCCCCAAATGTCCAGTCACCATCCACCAACACCTATTTCCTCCCCCTCTCTCCCTCTGGTAACCACCATTCTGTTGTCAGGGTTGAAATCTTTGTTTTTGTTTTGTTAGTTGCATTGCTTTTTTCCCTTTATATTTCACAAATGAGTACAGTCATACAGTATTTGTCCCTCTTCTTCTGACTTATTTCACTGAGCACAATTCTCTCAAGTTCTACCCATGCTATTGCAAGTGGCCAGATTTCATCTTTATTTTGTGGTTGAGTAGTTACTACACATTAGATATTTGTGTGTGTGTGTGTGTGCATTACATCCACTGTATAAATACATACACACTACACATTAATCCATTATCCATCCTCAGGTACTTGGGTTATTTTCAATCTTAGCTATTGTAAATAGTGCTGCAATGAACATACGGGTATATATATCTTTTTGACTTATATAGTAGTTGGGTAAATACCCAGAAGTAGGATTACTGGATCACAAGGTAATTCAATTTTTATTTGTTTGAAGAACCTCCATGTTGTGTTTTTCATAATGGCTACACCAGCTTACACACCCACCAACAATAAATGGGTTCCTTTTTTCTCCACATTCTTGACAACACATATTGATTCTTGACTTCTCCATAATGGCCATTCTAACTGGTATAACATGAAATCTTCCTGTGGTTTTGATGTATATTTCCCTAATGAGAAGCAATGAAGAACATTGCTTTCTTTGCTATACAGAAGTTGTCTAGGTTGATGCAGTTTCATTTGTTTGTATTTTCCTTGAAGTTGAAGATGAATCCACACAGATATCACTAAGATTGATGAGCTTATCACCTCTGTTTTCCTCTATGTATTTTATGGTGTCAGATCTTACATTCAAGCCTTAATCCATTTGAATTGACTGTAGTAATTGGTGTAAGATAGTGGTTTAGCTTCACTCATTTGCATGAAAGTGTTCAGGTTTCATAGCACCATTTATTGCAGAGACTTTGATTTCTCCATTGTATACTTTTGTCTTTGTTGTCACAAATTAGTTGTCCATATATTTGAGGTTTTATTTCTGGACTGTTGATCCTATTCTATTTATCTGTGTGCTGTTTTGATTCTAATACAAGGTATATATTAGATTACTGTTTTGATTATTGTAGGTTTATACTATAGTTCTAAGTAAGGAAGCATGATACTTTCATTTTTATTCTTTTTTTCCCTCAGGATTATTTTGGCTACTTCAGGTCTTTTGTGGGTCCATAAAACTTTGAGGATTTTTAAAATCCCATTTCTGTGAAGAATGCCATTGGGATCTTAATAAACATTGTATATTGCTTCAGGTAAAATGTAAGACTTTGTTCTTTTAATGTCAGTCAGAATTTCTTAAGGTGACAAAATTTTAATTTGGGGAAAGAGTGGGAATCACTTATAGGACTTTAGCAGGGGATATATACTGAAGTTTAGTTTGTTTCTTGCAGAGTTGGGGAGGAATGGTTCTCAAAACATGAAGGACTTATTCTTATAAATTAGCAACAATTATTTAAGCAAAATGGATTTTATCTAGAGGGGATGGGTAAGAATAGTTGTGGTTTAAGGTCATATGCCAGGGGGAGGTGAGAAGATGTGAGAAGTTCAGATTATGACCTCAGTGGAACATCCTCAATCCTTCAGTCTCATTCTCTTTGTTTCATCCTCCATTTCTCTTCTGATCAAGATTCCTTAAGCCACTGTGTTCCAAATACTCTTAAGAATTGATAATGTAAAGGACATTTATTTCAAGATACAAAAAATTCTGCATCGTTAGTTTGGGATCAAGAGAAATAAGCTGAGAATATTTGATTTTATAGCATTCACCTAGTATTGAGGTTTTTACAGACACACACAAAAGCATATTTTGAGAAAAGTTTTTAAAAGTAGTTCTTACAAGCTTGTGGAGAGCAGTTTTATATTGCATCCTTGTTAACATCCTTCACAGAACTGATCCCTCTCTGTAGTTGATATGCTCACAGTGTAATGAATGCTATTCCACATTAGCATATCACTGTGATTTGTGAAGTGTCTATTTTTGGTGTTTTATCACAGATTGTCATAACAAGAGTAACTATACATCCCAGTTTGACTGGATAGATCGTCCTTTTTTATACCTCTTTTTGCACAGCTATTAATAGTAATCTTCCCAATCATTCACAAAATGGTACTGATTCAGATGATCAATTATATGGTGTCTCTGATGGACATGGTTTGTGCTATCTAGATCAGTCTCTGTGAAGAACTTGTTGCTACATAGAAGTGGGTGGGCTTCAGATTCAGCCCCCTCAGTGCTGGTCTTGACAGAGACCACCTTACTCAAAGCTACACTCCTTTGTGGAAATAGCCTATCACCAAAGACTTTAAGGGATTACAAATAAGGGCCTGACTATCTCAGCCCATCTGAAGGACTTTAGAGTTCTGACTCTAGAATCCCCTGTGGGATTCTTTAGGGTACTCTGTGCCCTTCACTTTCTCCCTCATACCATTCCTGCTTCTTTCCACTTCCTTTCACAGGAATTGACACCTACGCACTCCAAAATAAAGATCCAAACTGCACTTTAAAGTTTGCTTCCTGGGGATCCCAACCCACAACAACTAGTATGACAAGAGGATTTTTGGAGAATCAAAAGAAAGCAAAGAGTTGAGGAAAATGACATGAGTTCAGTGGCTCCACATGGCTGAGGAGATCTGCTTTAAGAAATGACTGATGTGCTCTTGTAGATATTGACTTATTGTTTAGAAACAACTATTTACTTTAGCAGAGCTACTTTTTATTAGAGTAAAACATCCCAATCAGCTTATTGACCTCTTTCTTTTAATAGCTATTCTCAAGGCAATCAATGACTTTAAACAGCCAGGCTCAGTTACCAATGTACAAGAGTAAGCTTATTGATTTGACAGATACTTTTCCTCACTGGGCACCATTTATTGCAATCTGAATTGTGCCACATTAGGCTAGAAATACCATGTAATCTTGCTAGTCACTTAATGCATTCTGGTGATTGGCTTCAAGAAGCTTTATAATCATACTGTTGATTTGTGAGTTAACAATACTTTAAATTCCACTGAGAGCTAAGAAGCGGAGCCTGCTTATAACAGGTTAATAGAATAAAAGAGCCAATCTATCTAATTTTTGTGAAGGCAAATGAATGGAAAATCACACAATGGTATGTAAATCTTTATATAGAATATTATGATAGTCTACTGAAAACTAGCATATTTCTAAAATAGAAAAATCACCCAATTTTGATACCTGTAGCTCCATTTAAAATGCAGACTATTTGATTTCATAAACATTCTTAAAATTAGAAATCATTAAAACATTAAAACGGCATGTTTCCATTTCTGATTAAAAATGGAGAAAATCAAGACACAGAATGTCATTAATATTATTAACCCAGGAACTAACCTAGCTGCTTAATTAAAAATCAACAATATGAAAATTTCACTGAGGACTCCAGCAGTCAAAGGAGATTTAGGGTGGGCAGAGGTTATATGAGCTCTGTGTGATGGCATGTTCTATCCCAGAATTAGCCCCTAAAGACCCTTGACGTTCCCTTGCTCTGCTGTTTATGTAATAGAATTCAGTGATTGCTACAATTAAGACCCACACTCCTTTCCAGTCTGAATCTTTCTTCTTGCTCCATTCATTCCTTCTTTCTAGCACTTATTCAACAAATAATTACTGTGTTCCTTTAATGAGCCAGACCACAAAATCAGGCCTCAGTGATATAGCAGTGAGTAATACAATGATGGAAATGAAAGTATTTTCTCCTGCTACCCCGTTCTATCATTCACAGTTCTTTTCAAATAAAAATAACCTGATTGCTGCTACACGGTAATGGCTGTGAATTTCAAGTGTACTTTAAATACCAATAATAATGGATATCTGGGGCCAATTTCTCAGCTTCACTTACATTGAGCCTATTTTTTTATATCTTATTTGTCCAAATTCACAAATATTAAAAATGCATATTTGAATAATTAAACAGCATTGTAAAGTTCATGATACCGATAAGAGAAATACATTGAACTAATATAGCATTTTATCAAGAGAAAAATATGCTTACTTTTTCCTTCTCAAGATTTCAGAGATAATTTAGTTTTTCTATATTCAGAACATGGGATACATCATAGGCAAGATGGTGTAATTCATGATAAATACTCACTTTTGCAGGCATTCCTGATTTTTTCTTACTGTTATTTATCAGAAAACAAACTTAAACATGGTGGGAAAGGTAATAAATGTTCAGAAATACACCAGAACCATTCTAAAAGAATATTTTTTCAAAACAGCTAAATTCTTTGAATCATACAATCTCCCAAGATTGAAACATGAAAAACCAGAAAGCCTAAATAGACCAAACACAAGTAAAGAAATCCAAAGAGTAATTGCAAAGTTGCCCTGAACAAATCTTAGATGGCTTCACTGGTGATGTCTACTAAACATTCAAAAAAGATCTTACACAAATCCTTCTCAAATAAGATTTACATAAAATACCCACAAAAATAAAATAGAAGAGGGCCTCCCCGGTGGCGCAGTGGTTGAGCGCTGGGTTGTGAAGCTGCCCGCAGCCTCTGCAACGCCGGTTCGATCCCCAGCTGCTCCCCGGCCACTGGAGGAGGGTCCCGCATGGTGCACAGACCTCTCCTGCTGCCTGCTGCTCCCCTCAGCAGTGTACTTCGGTCCCTCTGCCTGCTCTGCTCCCCACTCTGGCTCTGGTGAATTCTCTCACCCTCCCGCGCTTCTGACTGTACCCAGTGCTTGTATAAATAAATAAATAAATAAATCTTTAAGAAATAAATAAATAAAATAGAAGAAAATATTGGTAACAGGTTTTATGATACCAACAATAAAAATATTGTTGACAACTCAATTCCTATGACAAGGGAATTAAAAACAGATATAAACAATTGGAATTGCCTCAAATTATAAAGTTCCTATGAAAGAAATGAAAGAAAATGCAAGATGATTAAAGAGACACCCTATTGGATGGGAGAAAATATTTATACAATATATGATTGAGAAGTGAGCAATATCCAAGATATACATATATTTAAATCATATAATTGAACAATTCAAAAAACAACCCACTTAATAGGCAGAAAATAGGAACAGAGTTCACCGCATATGATATCCAGAAGGTCAAAAGATATATGAAAAGTATTCAGAGAGATGAAGGTTAAAACTACAATGAGATACCAACTCACACCTGTGAGAATGGTACATATTAAAAAGCCCTTCAACATGAAGTGTTAAAGAGAATACAGAAAAAAAGAACCCTACTGTACTGCTAGTAGGAATGTGAAATGGTTCAAACATTATGGAAAACAATCTGGATTTACCTTAAAAACTAATAATGGAAATACCATTCCCAATTGGGCATATATCTGCAGAATATGAACCATCAACTAAAACCCTGTATTTCCACAATGTTTATAGCAGTATTATTTATAATAGCTAGGACATGTGAAATGTCCATTGATGGAAGACTAGATAAAGAAAATGGGGTATAGACATACCATGGAATAGTATACAGCTATAATAATGATTGAAATGCAGTCATTTTCAACAATATGGAGGGAATTTGAGAGAATTATAAGCAACAAAAAGAATGATAAATTTGTTTTTATCAAATACTGGACATTTACATAGCAGACAATCAATAGTGTAAAATACTTTCAAATACCAGTGAACATCAATAAACATTTTGAAGATCCTGAGTCTAAGACCAAGGGGTGAGGGAAAAGGACAAGGAAACACAAGACATGATGGTGGGGAAAAATCTTAAAAAAAAAAAAACTGTGTATAAAAAGAAAATTACAGGCCAATAGCTGAGATGAACATAGATGCAAAAATCCTCAACTAATTATTAGCAAACTGATTCCAACAATACATTAAAAAGATCATACAACACAATCAAGTTGGATTTATTCTGAGGATGCAAGGATGGTATATGCAAGACTATTAACAAGACACATTAAATTTACAAGATGATTATATGATCATCTCAATAGATGCAGAAAAAACATATGATAGGATTCAACAACTATATGTGATAAAACTGTTAATAAAAATCATTATATAAGGAACATACTTAAACATAATAATGGCCATATATGACAATCTGATAGCTAACATCATACTTAATGGTGAAAAACTTCTAAATCAGGAATAAGACAAGGATGTCCTCTCTTACCATTATTAGTAAGCACAGCAGTGGAAGGCTGGACAGAGCAATTAGTCAATAAAAAGAAATAAAAGAGATATTTAATTGTAAATGAAGGAGTGAAATAATCACTGTTTGTGGATGACATGATATTATATATAAGAAACCCAAAAGATTCTGCTAGATAACTGTTAAATAAATGAATCCAGTAAAGATATAGGCTACAAATACATAAAAATATAAATGAAATATATAAAAATAAAAAAGCACTGTTAAAGCAAAAAGGCAGCCTATTGAATGAGAAAAATATTTACAAACAATACATGCAACAGGGGTTTAAAATCTGAAATATATAAACAATTCCTACA
Organism: Talpa europaea; assembly: GCF_964194135.1. Lineage (NCBI taxonomy): Eukaryota > Metazoa > Chordata > Mammalia > Eulipotyphla > Talpidae > Talpa > Talpa europaea. The sequence goes on from NC_140074.1 coordinate 35,959,323, forward strand.
ACTTAACAACAAAAGACCAATCTGATTATAAATGGGCAGAGGATCTACAAAGGCATTTCTTCAAATAGGGCATACAGGTGGTCAACAGGTACGTGAAAAGATGTTCTTCATGGCTTCTCATTAGGGAAATATACATCAAAACCTCAGGGAGATTTCATGTCACATCAGTTAGAATGGCCATTATGGAGAAGTCAAGAAGCAATTGGTGTTGGCAAGGATGTGGAGAGAAAGGAACCTGTTTACTGTTGGTGGATGTAAGCTGGTGTAGCCATTATGAAAAACACAATATGGAGGTTCCTCAAAAAATTAAAAATCAAACCACCTTGTAATCCAGTAATCCCACTTCCGGTTATTTAACCAACTAGTATGTAAGTCAAAAAGATATATACACCCCTATGTTCATTGCAGCACTATTTACAATAGCTAAGATCGAAAACAACCCAAGTAACTGAAAATGAATAAATGGATTAATGTGTGCTATACACACACACTCACACATGGAGAATGGAACACTACTCAGTCATATAATGAAGATGAAATCTTGCCATTTGGTACAACATGGATGGACCTTGAGGGGATTATGCTAAGTGAAATAAATGAGGGGGGAAAGATATATGATTTCACTTATTTGTGGATTATGAAATACATCAAATGAACAAATAACACAAAGACAAAAAATAATCTCTTACACTCTAACAACAGAATGACAGAGGGGAGGGTGGGTGGGAGAGAAGATAGAACGGGTAGAGGGGACCGAGGCTGGTGGTAGGTGGTCACTGGACATTTGATTGTAGGCATGTGTGATATATATATAATTACTGAGTTGAGAATCTCTACACACACATGAATCCTATATAGTGTTGTAAACAGTGTTACAAAGAGTGGGTGTAGGGGAAGAGGGGGACAATGAGAGAGAGTGAGAGTGAGAGAGAGAGGCAGAGAGAGACAGAGAGACAGACACTATATTCAAAGTAATCAAAGCTGGTCTAATGGTTAGTAATAAAGCAGAATACGTGTGATTTTATAACAACTACAACTGAGCACTTACATGTCATGTCAAGTCTTGAAGTTTGTGTTTTATACACATTATTTAATTCTATTTTTTAAAAGATTTATTTATTTATACAAGCACTGGTTACAGTCAGAAGCGCGGAAGGGTGAGAGAATTCACCAGAGCCAGAGCTGGGAGCAGAACAGGCAGACTAATGAAATACACTGCTGAGGGGCGCAGCAGGCATGGCAGGAGAGGTCTGCGCACCATGTGGGACCCTTTCCGGTGACCGGGGATCGAACTGGCTCTGCAGAGGCTGCGGGAAGTTTTGCAGCCCAGCGTTCAATTGCTGCGCCATCAGGGGAGGCCCACATTATTTAATTCTCACAAAAGTTTGAATATATTAGTCCCATTCCACAGATGAGAAAATCATGGCTCAGAGATGTGACTTTCCCAGTGTCACACACTTAGGAAAGGCCACACTGGGATTCAACTCAAGTCATTTTATACCAAATGCTGCATACTTCATCCCTTCACCACCTCCTTGAACTTTATGCATCTCCTGGGTGATATTCTACTCTCTTGGAGTTTGCATTTTGGATATCCATTTAATGAGAAGTTTAAGTTTTCTAATTGCTTGCCTATTCCTCCTTTCTTTCTATTTTGTCTAATTATTCATAGTGAGTGACTGGGAGATGGTAGTTAAGTTTTAGGATTCAGATTTTAAAATTTCAGGAAATTAGAAGTATTTTTGAAAATTTGGGGCATTACATAAAACAGCATATTATGTTGGATTTTCACTGATAAACATTGCTGTTGTGTATAAAGTTCTAAAAATATGAGAGTAGTCCCTGGTAGAAGTTAATGATTAATGGTTAAGGGTCACTTGGTTAATGCTGATTGAAACAACACAGGGTGGTGTTTGATTGAATTTTAATGGGACTTTGGGCGATCCATCAGTAGGTGATGGATGGTGCTCTTTTGTTTGCCCAGTATTAACCCAGAGTATAACTGCTATCCCAGCTTAAATGTTAAGAGTGCCTCTTTCTCTCAAAAATATTTTGGTTTGTAAGAAAATATTTACCACCATCCTTTCCATACATAACCCCTCCTTGGATACACAAAGATCACCATTTTGGGGATTCTGGCACCCAGATATGGCATGTGAACTTTGCATTTCATTGGAAATCAAAGTCTGGTACAGACACCAGGAGGAATCTGCAGAGTTGTCAGCTGCTTGCACCTCTCATTGAGTTTGGGAAAACAGATCAGTTCAAAATCACTAGCCTCTCAGTGAAAACTGCAGGATGATCAATTCCAAATACCACATATCTCAGTGAGCAGACGTTATCTACACATTTATTTCTTCACATTCTCTTCTCCACATGTTCCCATCTCCTCACTCAAATAGCTATTAACAATAACTCCAAGAAGCAGTGGGAACTAATGACAAGTTTCATCCCCTCCGTTTAATAAAACAGTCCTAATTCTCATGTATTCATTATCCCCCGGCACCAAACCATTTCCATTTGTGCACCAAAGCAATCCTCCATATCTTTAGTGTTGATGTCAGCTTGATCTGCACTGATCACCTTCATTAAAAATACACATTTACAGAGTAATGTGATCCAAAAACAGATGCTTCCCAAATAAAAACCATTCATTGTATTGATGAAAAGACCCTGGGCACAAAGGTCAAAAGCTCTCGAGTTTTTCCATTTAACAAAGGGAAAAACAGATAAAGAATAACCTACTAGTACATTTTGTTATTCATTCAACAAACACAATGTGGTTTTAGGCACAGTAAGCATTGGCAGTGCACAAAGATGAATTATAAAACATGGAGCAGACTCTTAAGGAGACAGCTGCCTAATGGGGGAGTACCAGAATCCCATATTCAGAAAGGTGGGAGTCCAGGACATTGTGCTCTGATTGGGGTTCCAGAGATCTGGTCTGTGCTATGGAAGCACAGGTGTTGGCCCACTGACTACAGATCACAGAAAAGACACAAAAAGGGGAAAAAAAAAAAGATGAAGTGAAGCGCTCAGCCGACTCAGTACAAGTGAAGTGATAATTTCATGGGGTTTGTATGTGTTTGCTAGGCTGCTGAAATGACCACACCTGAGTGGTTTAACTAACAGAAATCTTTTGTCTCACAGTTCTGGAGGTAGAAGTCTAAAATCAAGGTGTTTGCATGACTGGTTCCCTCTTCGAATAAGGAAGAACTTGTTCCATGCCTCTCCCCTAGCGTCCAGTGGTTTGCTGACCTCTGTGGTCTAGAGGCATCACCCCCATCTCTGTCTCCTCCATATGGTGTTCTCCCTGTGCATATGTCTCTGTGGCTACATTTTACTTTTTCATGAGGACATTAGTCAAATAAGTTAGGACCCACCCTAATAGCTTATTTAACGAATTGCATTTGCAATGAACTTATTTTCAAATAAGGTCACATTCTAAAGCACTGAAGTGGGCCTTACACAATTTCAATATATGAAACTTTGAGCCCATAGCAAAGCAAGACAATGAGTCAGACATAAAGTAGCTAGTGGCAGAAACTGGAGACACCAAGATGGAGCAGGAGTGTCACCTGATATTCTTTAACTGGACTTCTACGCTCATGGAGATGGGTGCTAAGATGTGGAGTCCCTTTAGGAGAGATACAGACACACCTTGAGTTGTTAGAGCAGAGGTGCTAGCCTGGCAGGGGTGGGGAGTCGCTGGTTTTCTGGAACCCTGAGAAGAATTACACTGAATCATATCCAAGTCCTCTTTACCCTGCTCCCCTTTTTTATCTGATACCCAAGCATCTGAGAATAAAAAAAAAAGTCACTTTCTCTTATTCAATTTTAATCTTTCACAAGAATTTAAACATTTAGTAACATCTTTTGGTTCACTATAGGCAATTACTTCAAGCAGCTTGGGAAACCATTTGCTTTTACTTGTTGGTATAGAGTCCGGTGGGGAGGGCAGGTGGTAAATGATGCCCACTGTGTAAAAAGGATGTTTCTTTTTGTTTTTGTTTTTTTTTTAAACTGTCTTTTTAAAAAAATATTTATTTATTTATGCATACAAGAACTGGGATATAGGCCAGAGGTGTGGGGGTTGAGAGGATTCACCAGAGTGGGGAACAGAACAGGCAGATTGACTGAAATACACTACTGAGGGGAGCAGCAGGCACAACAGGAGAGGTCTGCTGCACCACATGGGTAGCTCCCTGGCTGGGAATCAAAATCGTGCTACAGTGGCTGCTGACAGCGTCACAGGTTGTATCTTAACACCTTGCACCACAAGGGAGGCCCCCAAAGGGTGTTTCTTTCATTTGCTATTTTAAGCCTCATTCCAGTTTCATGTGATCAATATTCCTTTTCTCAGAATATCCTAGTATTTTATCTCCTTCAAGTTTCATAGGGAAACTCCTCGTCCTAATGTTTTCTACTATTGGCAAATCACTGTTTCTTTTTAATCTTCTCTCCAGATTATATTTCCAATCAGCCTAGTTTGTTCCAGCTTCATTACCACGTCTATCACCAGAGTAGAGGTCCCTGTTTCTCAGTGTTATCTTCAGGTGCACCATCAGCATCACTTGGGAATTTGTTAGATACAAATCTTTTCTACCTCATCTTCACCACATCACCATCAGGCCTATAAAATCAGAAACTCCAGGTGCTGGGGTCCAGAAATCTATATTTAATATCTTTCAGATGATCCAGGTAATCAGTGTATCTTACCTGGTCTGATGCACTGATTGCCTCCTAACTGGTATCCCCATTCATGCACTGATCTCCATTGAAGAGCCAGAATGACCACCTCAGAATATCAGATTGTTTTATTCCTTCCCCTGCTTAACACTTTAAAGCAAATGCTTCCTATTGCATTTATAATAAGGACAAATTTCACGTGCACTTGTCCGCATTTGCTATCCCAACTCTTACTGTACCACTTTCCCCCTTTCTTACCACACTGCAGCCATATACTGGCATGTTAGTTGATGGATCATCTAAGTCAGTCTTGTTTGCTCTTGAATCCTTAACAACTGATATGAAAGAGATATTTACTAAATGTTTATTGAATAATTCATTTAATTGGAAAAAATATGTCCCTATTTAATGCCCCTTGTTTATGATTCTATTGAATCTAAATTAGTTCCAAAGTTTTGTCTACTCGAATTCTAAAAAGCCCTGTTCTTTTATGTATTATCTCCAAGTGACTTCAAAGCTTCACCCCTTGGATCATTTTATTCAACCATTAGTAAGCTCTATAAAGCATTATTTAATGAAGTACTTAATAGCACAATACAACATAGGTTCATGTTCAGAAGCTCACACACTAGTAGAACAGCAGACATGTAAACACTATCATAAAAAAAAACATTGTTTAGTGGCATAATATATCATAAGGGAAGTAATATTTGAACTGAGTCCAAAAGGAAAAGAAAGAGTTCTCCAAGTAGAGAATTGTATGAAGCTATTTATTACTGGCAGAGAAGTAGCATATATTAAAGTCTTGAGCTATGAAGAAAACAAAGATGGTACATTCAGAGTGATTTGGTATTAGAAAAGAGAAACTATTATGAGACTTAAGAAACTAGATTTGTCCTTCTATACAAGCAAGGAAATTTAGATTTTACTCTGCAGGAGATGGTAACTTTCATATTGTATTCAGATGTGAGATCCATTGCACAACTGGCCCACTCTGCCTTATTATTTTCCATCGTGGCCATACCATTTTATGTTCCCATGAGGAGAATACAAGGATTCCAATTTTCCTACATCATAGCCAAAGCTTATCTTTAATTTTTTTTTATAATAGTGATCCTAATAGCTAAGAGGTGATAGTGCATTATGGGCTTGATTTACATTTCTGTGATGATTAGTAACATTGAGCATTTTCTCATGAAAGCAATGAGAGATTTTTAATTTGGATAAGGGGAGGACCATATTTGAGTTTAGGGTCCCTCTGGTGGTAATATGGGGGATGGACTAGAGAGGGAGAGGAGGCACCAAGTCCATTCAGAAGGCTGCAATTTCTGAAACTTCTCTGCTTTTCTCCCTTCTTCTTCACGTGAATGAGACACCAGGGCAAATCTTCACAACGTTTAGACAAGGTTATGGTCGATGTTGTCTTTCTGTTTGCTTTGGGTGCTTTGGTGGAGTTCAAATTCTTGTTGGTTTGGAAAGCATGTGGACTTTGTGTGATACAACATTCCTTTGATTCCACTGTGTATCCAGTGACTCAGTGATCCTCCTTTGGAGTCTGTTTCCCATGCCACTTCAGGCTTCCACCCCTGGGATGGCCCCAATCAGAGCAGGGACACACATTCACTACTGTGCTTTGTAAGATTCTAGCTAGTCTGCCTATCCATGCCTATTTCCTGACGCTCACAATTCCTAACAGTTTATGGCTGCAAGGGACACTGATGAGTATCTGATATATTCTGCAGATACAGAAATTAGCACTTACATACTATTAGCACTTACATACTCCAAATTATTAGTGTCAGAGATGGGACCGAATTCTTATCACCACAATTATGTGTTCCCCTTATGCATACATGGAAACATGGGGTGAACAGTGATAATAATAACAACCCTGTAGCAGTTTTCATGGTGATTTATGGTTTACAGCATGATCAGTAGATAAATTATTTTGAATATTAAATGACAAGAAGCAAATGTCCTAATGATTTCCATTTTACTGACCAACATTAGATTTGGAGAGAATGAGTGACTTGCTCAGATGCCCTCCGCTGTGCTTGCTGAGAGGACTCCAAATTCAGGCACTGATTTCAATCTATGGTTTTTAACTCACATTCTGTATGCAGACCAGCCTCATATCTCCATGACACAAACTTTAGATTTATATACCTTCACTCTCTCTAGAAGACAAAGATTTCTAAGTGCCCATTCGCTGGTTTATTCAGCACATTGACTTAAGTAGATGAGCAGCACCTTGATTAAAAAGAATTTGAAATCAGAGATTTTGAATAAGACTTTGATAGTATAATTAACCCATGAAGGAAGAAGGATAATTAGACTGGAATAAGAATGCAAAAAATACAATTGAGATTGAATTCCAAAATATTAGGTAGAGGGAGGATAAAGAAATACAGTGAGAATCCCAGGGGCCATCCTAGAGTCTCCAGTGTAACGAGAAAACAGCCCATGAGAACACCAAAGCGCGATGACCAGCACAGAGACAAGCGAACCATTACAGTCTCCTAATCTCGGGAAGGGAAGGTGTCTCAGATTCAACCAGAATTCAACATAGTGAAATGACATCCTTCTTCTACAAAGTCTGCAACCAAAGTCTGCACAAAGGTGTCTGTTTTTTTTTTTTTTTCTAATGACAAAGTTATTAACAATAATGTCTGCTCTTTAGTGAATATTTATGGCTAATGTGCAGGAACTCCAGTATGTACAAGCACTATTGCACTTGTATCCATAACAATTACTAATGTTTCCATTATTCAGGTGAAGACATTGAAGCTCAGAGAGGTTAATTAACTTACTGCAGGTCACATAGTTAATAGGAGATAAAGGCAGTGTCTGAGCCTGGGACTGTCTGGCTCCAAATTCTAGGCTTTTAGCCACTGAAATATTTTTGGGAAATAGATGAAATACAATAACTGGCACACTCATTCTTTTGAAATCGCAGCCAAAAGACTGAGTCTGGTTCCATCTAGTATTCAACCAATAGCTGTGTGATTTTTTTAAGGTAGATAAACAGGTGTATCATGTTGTGTGTGTCTCATATTAGAACCAGAATTTTGGGTGCATATTCAGTATGACCAAAGAGTGTGCTTTGGCATATATTTTATATTATCAGGAATTCTTTGCTTTTTGAGATGAATGTCACGGGGATAAATGAGAATGTGATATGGGTTATTGATTCCTAGAAGTATCTAAGATGATTTGCCATAAATCACAGATTATATTTTATTCCTCCATTTTAATGTTTTAATCATAACTCTCTAGTCCTAAGGTGGTGTATTTTGCCCAAGAGTTCTGTAACCTTAATTTATTAAAGTGTCCTTGAGGGTAGCAGTCAGATAAAATAGCAATTCCTGTTTTAGAAAATTGGACCAACTAGAGAACTTGTGAACTGGGCAAGGACAGGGAGTTGAAGGTTCCAGAAAGCAGCTTCATCCAGTTGGTAAACCCCATCACCAAGACCAGCACAGCAGCCCCCTGATCTAGTGTGGGAGTCTGCACTCTGTGTGTTGTGGTTCGATGGCCCTCGGCCACCTGATTTTGTATGTCCTCGGGCTAAGCATGATATTTACATCTTTAAATGGTTGGAAAAAATCACAATAATATTGTTTGATGTGTCACAATTATATGAAATTCAAATGTCGGTGTCCATAAAGAAAATTTTCTTAGAACACAGTCGTGTCCATTACTTTACGTAACGTCTGTGGGGGCTTTGGCACTACAGCAACATGGTTGAGCAGTTCTCACAGAGACAGCATGGCCAAAGAACCCTGAAATTCTTGCCATTTGATCCTTCACAGAAAAATTTTGCTAACTGCTGATCAAGAACATGACCCTCACTTCTGCAAAGTGGTGCTGGGCACAGAAAAATACATATGCCAAGACACTGCTCTAATTCTGAAATTGGAAATCTACAATCAAGCATTGTCTACCATTACTGAGCATGTACCATGAGCCAGTCTCTGGGACGGCATGGGAGACACAGAGCTCAGTAAAATACAATCCTTGTTCATAAGCAGCTTGCTATCTAGGTGGAGATGCACCATATACTGAACATACAATGCCATAGCCCAGAACAGAGTTCTCAGGGGAGACCAGTGCTTACAGTGGGAACTAGATAAGCGCCTTAGTGAGATAAATTTTTGAACATGATTATTCAGCAAAGGGAGTAAAAGTTAGGAGTCAGGTTAATTACCACTTCTTTGCGTAGCCTGGGACTTATTTATTAAGTAAGCAGCCAGGTGATTTTTCATTCTTTGAATGATAAGAAGAAGAATATTGTGGCTTCCCAGACACAAATAAAAGGCATTTCCTTCACATTTCCCCACCTCCCCCCACCACCCTGCACAAACACACATCCAGTCTAGTTGTATCTAAAACTGTAACCATATGTCTTATATTGAGAGTTGAGGGGACCGAGAGATGATGTCACAATGGCTAGTTAATTGCATTTTTTGGAATTCTTCACAATGATCTCATCATCATAAATTCTGTTAATGTTTTATCGTAATGACATCAATCTTGATGAACTCATCTCATATGAATATGGATATCTTAAAGCCTATTTGTGGTGTTGCCCTGCATTTCCCATTATTGCCACGTCATCTCCAGAAGCAACAATATAAAGATAAGCCCTTCTGAAGAATGTTCTAACAATGACCTGTTAAAGCCAGTCAGTTAGTACTCTACACAAATGTCCCATTAACCTCCCTCCCTTACAAGTTTATCACTAGGTCTTTTATTTCCTAACAGTTTTGATTTCTACTTGCTCTATGGCCATTTGCTTAATAGCACGGAGAAGTATTAGATTATTTCTGCTATTCTTTCTTCAATGATAAAAAATGGAAATAAATAGGACAACTGAATATGCCTTTATATTGCTCAGAATCAGTAATTAAACATCCTTGAGATCAGGCTATCAGTATAAATTGAGTTTCCAGCAAACACTGTTTCCTTCCCCACCACATCCTGAGCCACATCATAGAATCATTACCACAGTTTTATCAGAAAGTTTTAAGTCTTTTACATAGATATCTTTTTAAAACTCACCATCACTAGGCCCAGCAACAAATATTTATAGTGACCACATGTCTTACACTGGATATCATGAAGGATCAAAGAGAGGTATCATGCTTCCCCCATCATCAGCAGAAGTCAAAAAGAACATTTACAAAACCATTTGGAGATAATTAAACCAATCAATCATGTGAAAATTTATTTTTAGGTATATCCTCTGATAAGTATAAAAAAGACACACTGACTTCTAAGGAGAAGATCCTTTCCTGTGATTATGGATCTTCCTACAGAAACCTAAAGATTTGTTGAACATTTTCAAAGAGCCTAGGAGACAAAAGGAAATGAAAAAAGATGGAGTGAGGAGACATGAGTTCTAGTCCCACCTCTACCATTGACTCATTGTGAACAAATCAGATGAGCTCACTGAATCTTACCTGGAAAAAGGAGGGGTGCCAGCAATAAACCTGCATGGGAAGCCTAAAGCTCCTGGCTCCCCTTGCATCTGTACGATACCATGTGACTCAGTTCTGACCAGTGGACATGGGCCACTTGCAGTTCTGGCCACAAACTGCCCCACAAAAACACCTATGGGTCCAGCAGGTCTCTGAGATGGTGGAGAGACTCACATGGAAGGTGTCGAGATCCACAAGTTCAATGAACAAGAGAGATCTGCTGACTGGGAACATCTACATCAAATTTTGGGTGAATTACACACCTTTATTATGTTACACTATTGGGATTTTGAAATTGTTATAGCAATTAATCTCTACCAAGAAAGTAAGATATTATCTCTTGGGATCTTTCTAAAACAAGTGTTTATATTCAATTGTACCTGCCCTTCATTTTTCTTTTCTTTCACAAAATATAAACAGAAAATATTTGGACTACAGTTGCTATTGTTTTTGCTTAACTCAATGGGTGCAAAGCATTCATCTTCCTATGAGCTTTTGGCATCACTCATCTCTGTTTTGTGGAACTGAGCACAAATGTACTTAGTATCTATTACAAATATTTGTAACCCTTCAAAATCCCAATGTTGAAGTCCTTATCTTCAATGTGACAGTATTTGGAAGTGGACCTTTGGGGGTAATTAGGTTTAGATGAGATCATGGATGATGAGGGTGGTATCTCTCATGATAGGATTAGAGCCTTTAGAAAAAGAAGAGACACCAGAACCACTCCTCTCTACGACGTCAGGATAAATCAAGTAGGCTGCAATCTGCAAGTCAGGAGGAGGGTTCTCACCAGACACCGAATCTGCCAGCACCTAATCTCAGATCACCCTTGACTTCAGGTTATGAGAAATAAGTCTGTGGCCTATAGCAGTTCGAGCAGTATTTAACTTTTCAATTATAGTCTGCTTATACATGCCTGAGAACTATCAGGATTATTTTTCTGCAAAGAAATTTCAAAATATACCAGGCTATGAAGATTCCATCAGGTCTGCAAAATTTGCATTGGTGCCAACCTCAAATACCATCCCTCTCCTTTAAATCTTTCTCTTGCTCCCTTTATTACAAGAACCCTGGACTCTCAAGATAGGTACAGGCTTATTTACAGGCTGAGAGAATCTGAGGATCCTGAGAGTCGGAGAGGTTAGACATCCCAGTGTAAATGCATTGCAATTTTCTGGAGCTCCAAAGGAAAGGCCACACATTTCCAAGGTTTTATTCCCCTGCAGACTCCCTTCCTCCTTTCTCCCCACTTCCTCCCTTTCATGCAGGTCTTGATCCTCTGGGCCAGTGCTTATTTATATGGTTGTTTTTTATAGGCCCCAAATGAAAAACATAATAAAGGAAAAAGGAAAGTGTGACTAGATAAGATGCAGCAATTGTCTGTCTTTCTGACAGATGATGTTTGCAGTCCAGGATCATTAACTGTACATTGAAATAGCAAAGAGGCCTTTTTTTCCCTCTTAAATAAGTCATCTTCAATGTGTGAATATGTGGCTGTTTAATTTATCATGATACGATACTGCAGGCACACCTGTGTGAGTACACATTTCTGGAGATTGCTGTGCATAAATACAGCTCGCTGGATCCCAGTCTGTGCAGACCTGGCAGTAGCCCAAAAAGGAAATTTTCATTGATCTTCCAGTTTAATTATATCTGTGGCGATATCTACTACCTTGTGAATCATCATGTGGGCTCGTTAGGCACCTGTTCTCTCTCCACTTGCAAGGAAAATGTTTCAATTAGAATAAAAAAATGATTAAAGATCTTTCCTCTTCATTTCTTGCCCTAGGTAACTGGGAGGAAATTGACATGAATATGCAGCTAGTCAGGCGGAGAGCAGGTCAAATCACAGACGGGAACTTATTAGCTCTGTTCCATTTCCCCCAATGCACTCCTGCCTTTCTAACCCACACATGCAAATCAAGCACTCATTATATGTGTGTCGTTCATCTATATATGGATATATATACACACATATATGTATACATATGTGTATGCATGTATGCATCTTACTCAAATGAAGATTCCATGAAGCATCATGGGTCAAGTTGTCATCTTATTTTTTTGTCCCAAAAATTCTGATTCAGGGATTTATGGTTCGCTGAAGATAGAACTGCTGATGATCAAGTTTCTTGGGAAATAAAGAAGAAGGGAAACTCATAAGTATTTCTTGTGTCTGGCTCTGTCATACATATCTTTATATAGAATATCCCAGGTAATCTTCACTCCAATGCTAGGGATAGGTGCTATAAGCTGAGCATGCTGGTACTAGAAGAAAAGCATGCCCAGGTGAGTCTTTCAATCCAGAAGGAAGAGGACAGGCAGGTGAGGAAAGGTCACTTCAGTCATGCTGCCCCAGCTGGGCCCAGGCATAAATAGCCAACACTCATTGAGTGCAGACATAAATGAAATAAGTGCTCAGTGTTGTGTGCCTCCAAGACTTTGTGGTTGTCACACAGCAAACAAATGCAGGCAGCAATGGATGCCATTACTCCCACTCTCCCCTACTGGTGGTTGAGATAGAGAAATTCGCCAATAGCTAGGAAATAGACAGAAGGCACCAGCATACTTCAGTCTCAGTAGGAAACCTCTTAGTTCCTCCCAGTTCAGATAAGAGCCCATCAAAACTATGGTACAAAAAAATCATAGCACTTTAGGAGTTCTGGAGGAACAACTGGAGATGCTTACATTGTACAAATGAGAAATGTAATAGTGACATGGCTGGTCCAAAGACTCACAGATGGTGGATTTCTAGTTCCAGTGGTATTTCCTGGGTTTTCAGAATAGGGCCATTCTAAAGAGAACAAACAAACCTGGCAGAAGTGATGAAGAAAGATGAAGTTTGGTTATGCTGAACCACTGATGAATGAGCTATGTTTATGTTTCTGTTTCTTTTTTAATTCTTTTTTTTTAAAGATTTATTTATTTATTTATACAAGAACCAGGGTACAGGCCAGATGCACAGGAGGGTGAGAGGATTCACCAGAGACAGAGCGGGGAACAGAACAGGCAGACTGACAAAACACACTGCTCAGGGGAGCAGCGGTCATGACAGGAGAGTTCTGCAGCGCCATGTGGGACCCTTGCCAGCCAACTGGGATCGAACTGGTGCTGCAGACTGCGGACGGCTTCACAGCGCAGTGCTCAACCACCTGCACCACCAGGGGAGGCCCTGTTTCTGTTTCTTGGACCACATCGGTGCTGCTGTAAGCCTAGTGACCTGACCTACTGTGGCTGGGAGGTGGTGGCATAACCTTTTCAATTCTATTCTTTACTTGGAGCCCATCAGAGTGGCAGATTTGCTCCCCATAAAGTTCTTACCATGAATTTCCATCTCCAGTGAGATTCTCTTTATGCCTTTGGACTAGAGGCCTTCTCTATCCCAGGGGAAGAGATGTCTAAGTTATTTGGTGTCTATTTAGTAAGCAACTGTTTCTGTGGTGGTTCCCCTCTGCTGTTGCTAGAGGCCTGCTAGCAGAGAAGCCTAGAAACAAAGCTGCCCCGTGTACCTGGGGAGTCTAAATGCTCAGTAATGAGCTGCTTGTACATTCATTGCTGGCATTTGTCATATCCCTTCACTAAGTTCTGGGAGCTTAGCTGTATGGTACTAAGAGAGAAATATAAGTTACAGCAAGCCTTCCTGGTCTAAGATTCCATCTATTCCTCTTTATTGATTCTCCAATGCCCTCTGCTATAGGATGCACTGTAATTTAATGATATATTTTCAGAGATGGAGAACAACTACTTTACATATGTAACAGATAATAAGAAACATTTTCAGTGCTATTAAAATGTGGCTAAATAATGCGACTCAGCACTAAGAAAATACATATCCCTGAGTGGATACAGATACCTCACCCCTGGCATTTCCCCCTTTCTGTTTAGTCATGGTGGTTTGACTGTTGATCTCTTGTCTACTCAGCAGCAGTGACACTTTTTCCAGGTCTCTTTGTCCTTCCTTTTTCTGACGCAAAAGGGTTTTTTTTTTTTTCCCAAAGGAGGTCATTTGTACTCCCATTTTTAGCTTGTCTGTGATTCTATCTACTTGTTCTTAGAAATGAACCTACAATTCCATTTCTTTTAGACAAGACAGCTGGCAGTATGACATGGAAGTTAGAAATGTCCTATGCCACCTTGAATAAGAACTATAAGGGGAGCTTTCTCTTAACTTCAGAGACCTAAGTTCCCTGGGGACCAGGAACTGACTGTTCATAGCAAGTTAGGCTTTTTGTTAACTGCTCCTGGATAACCTAAGAATAGGTATTAGTAAAGGAACTGTAGGGTCCTCAGAGAATCTCTAGGAAGTGCTCGAGAACCAAGTTCATAAAACATGCAGGAAAAGGAGAGGCCAGGAAATAGCCAGAATCACAGCCAACATCATATTACAGAACCATCTAGTGAGGCCGCCGCTGCCAAACTGCCACTGAACAGCTGTGGCTTGCTGTCATTGATTCAGGACATGGCCACTAGCACCAAGACTGCCTGTGTCCCTTGCTGCTGCCACTATCACCACAACCTCATTTTTCCTTAGCTGGAATCATTCTTCCTCCCAAGTGGCTTATTACCAAATTGCTTTTGCCCTTTGCTCAAATGCCATCTTGTCAGTGAGGTCTTCAACAACCACACTTATAAAATATTGTTCCCTCCACATCAGTCTCTCCTTTAGCATATTCTAATCCACTAAGCTTGCTTTCATTTTTGTCATATCAGTCATCAGCATTTCATAAACTATATAGGTGACTCATTTACTTGTTTATTCTCCCTATAGAATGTAAGTTTTATGGGGGCAGTGTTTTCGTCAGCTTCGCTCTGTGCTGTATGTCCAGTACCTTGAAAATCGCCTGGTATAGTGAATATTGAATATGTATTTGTTGGAAAAAACTATGAACCAGAGACAATCTATGGGGGGTAGAGGGTGGGAGGGGAGGGATTGGGGTCAAAATAAGGGGGTTGCAATTGTATGGGGAACATAAAAATAAAATTTATTATAAAAAAATTAAAAAAAATTAAAAAAAAGAATATGTATTTGTCGGGTGAGTGAAAGAATGAATTGATTCTCAGTTGTTTCTGCTCCTTTTGGTTACTAGCTCTGAATTTGAAGTTTGTACTGGGATAGTTCATTGGTTGAGTAGAGGTCCCAGCTGCATGAAGGGTTGGGGAAAACATTATTTTATGTAATGAGTATCCTTGCTTCAGGTCTTACCTAAGCTAACATCAGAATTTCTTACTCACCCCATATGTCTCAAATCTTTACCCTCCCAATCCTTTACATTGCTTACATAGAGGTATTTCTATAGCACAAATTTAATTATGATGCGATTAATTACATTATTTCTGGGTTTAAAATCTCCTTCTCCTCCTCACCTATAAGCTAAAAAACAAATTATTTTGCCATGGCATAAAGAATTTACCATGTGTCACTACCACCTTTCTCTCCTCCTGCTGTTTGGCATCCTCCCTGTTCATGTCTGCTGAGGGAGCGTCTATTCTTTCTCCAGTCACTCCTCAAGTGCTTCTTCCCCAAGCCCTCTGCACTGTGGTTCTCAACACCTCACTGCTACCTTTCCCCAACCCCAGGTAATGCTCAGCGACTACTGGCTTTCACTGCAGGTTTCCACACCACTGGTACTATCTTCACTAAAAGTTCAGTTTCTTTTTTTAATTCACTCATTAGCAATATTCACTCTGAGCCTTCTGTTTGCCAAATATTGAGCTGTGTGCTTATGGCAGACCTGGCTCCTGCCCTAATGGAGCTTACAAGAAGCAAACAAATGTGGAAGTGAAACAATAATAAGGGACATGGAGGCAAAATACAGAGTGCTAGGAGAGCATCTAATAGGGGACAGAAACCTCATTGGATAGTTTACATCTCAGCTGAAACTTGAAGGGTAAATTGTGGTCGAGGGTTGCGAGTGTCTGGTGGAAAAGAACTAGGTGAATCAGAAAAAGGAAGAGAAAAAGTTTTAGTCATGGGGTAGAAATGTCAGGTTTGAAGTTCCTGAGTTAGGAAGATGTTTTATATACACAGGAAGCCAAAAGAAGGCTCAAGAAGTGAAGCAAGATTATGGAGGGAAAGCCTGGTGGGAGATGATGCTTCAGGAAAAAGCTGGATTATCTTGGATTTTATAGGGCACATTAAGGATTTAGGATATTATCCTAAGAACACCAGGAAGTCGTCTAAGGCTTTTAAGTGAGAGAGACCCAAGATTTGATTTGTATGATGAACCACTCTGGCCACAATGTTAAATTATGTTTGAAGAGAGACAAGAGTGGGTTAACGGGAAGCCATCATGAGGTCACTACTATAGTCTGGGGGGCAAGTGCTTGTAATTGAGTCAGACTAGTAGGGTGGCAGTGAGGATGGATTCAGAGGGTGAGTTGGAGAGGTATTTACAAAGTGATTACTCTGGTTAATGACTGAGTGTTCAATGTGAAGCCAAAGGATGTGCCCAGAAGGATGCACAAATTTCTAATATGAAAACTATAATTTCTCTGACTCTTTACTATACATAAAATGGTACACGAGCAGGCAACAAGAAAAAACAGGCTACTGAGTGAGAAACTGTAGACACTCTCTTAAGGTGATTCATAGCACTTATAAATTAGAAGTAGTAGACTTGCCTTTGTATTCCTAGCATAGTATGTGTACATTGAACACTGCAAAAATCTGGCAAATGAATATGTGTATTCATATATATGTGTGTGTGTGTGTATACATGTGCCTACATGCATTAGGTCCCATGCAAATAAAGCAATAGGCAAATATTCCTTAAGACTGGAGCTTTGTCAATTACCATGGAAGAAATTTTGCAAAAAATTCAAAACAGTATTTTCCTGTTTTGAAAAAAATACAGATCTGCAAGGGATACACTGTGCTTTCCAGACAAACATAAGCAGAATGATACTGAAATAACAAATGTAAGCTATTAGATAGGGGGATTTTGTGGGTAGGAATATTTATATGTGATAGCTGTGAGTCTGTCTGTGTACCTATGGCCATATGAAACTTCTGAGTTGACAGAAAATTGCATTCACTTTGCTGGTTCCCTTGAATTATTTCTGCCTTGCAGGATGAAGGACTGTTTGGGAGAAATGAAGACAAGTACAGAAGCAGGGTGGCCACATGAGGTTTATTAATAGCAGCACAGTGTATGACTGGCCTTTCCTGCCCTTTAGTTTTTTGCTGGAAAATGAGTTAACTAGGAGATTAATTGAATGCTATCTGGTAACATACACAACCATTAGTGTGTGTGTGTGTGTGTGTACTTAAGTTGATCACACCTTAGCAGTTCTTATGTTCTGGGGAAGGGTGGGTGCTGTTGAAACCTCCCTCCCACTGGTTTCTGGGTCCTCACTGGCCACCTTGGAACTCTGCCCACCCTAACTTGCCGAGATGTGTCTGTCATTTTTGACTGGGTGTGATTATATCAGCCCAGTGACTTGTCAGGTCCCGAAGAAATTAAAAAAGGAAAAGTCCAGATGGTGACATTTGTGGTGAAAAAGAAAAGTGTCTTTTTCAGTCAAGCTGACTTCCAATTATTTAAATTTATACAGATTTTATTTATTTATTTGCCATTTTCTCCTCTAAAAGGAGAAAGATCTAGGTCTGGAAGGGGGTGGTCTCTTTCCTGGAGCCTGGCTGTCCTTTGGCTGCTCATGCTTGGAAGGCCTGGTTGACCGTGGAGTGAGAGGGAGGTGGACAATAGCCAGAAGCCCCTTGGTGCCACACAGTGACTGTTCTGACTCTTCTTCGATTAGGAGCACCTCCAAAGCCCTCTGGCAAAGGTTTAGTTGTTTTTTTATGTGGAATGAAATTCAAAGTTACAAATGCTTTGAGAATTTGAGGGGAACATGCATGCTTCTTTGTTTTTTGTTTTTTTTTTAAAGTGAGTTTGCTACCATGTGAGGTCCCATAAATGGTATGATTAATTATCAAGTAAACTTTGATGAATGCATAAATGTTCTATAAAAGCACTGTTTTAAATGTTTCACATGGTTTTTTCACTTAATCATCATAATAGCATAATGCGATGTGCGCATATTATTATTCCCACTTTTTCTAGATAATAAAATGAAAAAATAAAGTTTCAAGAGGTTATCTAAATAGCTCAGAATCAATGCTAGCAGGTGGCAGATTTAGAGCAAGAATCAGATCTATATGATTCTGTGGGTTCCTATGAGCTGGCTACTAGCTGGCCACTCATGGGAAACTGTGACCTATTTGCTGTCTGCAAATCCCAGCAGAGCATTCCTTGACTACCTACGGAGTATGATATATATTACAAGGCAGGCATGGGAACACCGAGGCTGCTGCTGACCTGATTATGAGACTAACTCCCAGGTGGTTTCGGGATAACTCTGCCTGTGCTAACATCAAATACTTTGCCGATGCAAAGGTCTCTTGATATATGGTCATGATGTCCCCTTCTCTGTTGCTCATAAAACTTTGCCCACCATTCCAATCCCACCCTCTAGACTTTATTCCTCATACCACTGTCACATGATCAGCTTTTACTAGCCTGTATGATTTCAGTAAATGGCACAAGAACTTCTGCTAAGTAGCAGAGGCTTGCCTTGCAAATCTGCTCCATTAATGTCATGTCCCTCATCACGTTCCCAAAGTTCCTGTTGAAACATGATCCTCTGTAATCACCAAGCCTTACAGCAAACTCCACAGCATAACAAGTGGGAACAAAGAATGAAAGCTGGGTGCTCTGTGGGTGTCTAGTAGGGTAGAGATGTCCATGGTGCATCTATCGGGGAGATGAACTTGGAGGGAGGTATAGGCATTAACCCAAGGAAGGAAGAATGGATGGGCAGGAAGCACACAGAGACATGGAGGCATGAACATGTTGTCATGTGGGAGGTCTCATGGTTAGAGTATATGGTTTATATAAAAGATAAGTCTGAAGGTCAAAGACAAGGCCATATTCTGAAGGGCATTTGTTTGCCAGACTATGGAGTTTTCTTCTCCTCCTAGACATAGGAATATTTTAAACTAAGGTAGTGATGTAGTCAATTGTACATTGTAGAAAATTCACTCCTTAGTCAAATAAAGGGTAAACCTGATGTTTCTTTCCTGTACCCCCATCCTTCTATTCTATTTCCACCTGCCTGCCATCTGTACATGGAGGTAGGAGCCACAGAGAACTAGGGCTTTGGTTGTCTGATTCCAAGCACTCTATCTTTGACAAGTTAGTCTTCACTCTTGGTCTTGACTCCAGAGTCATCCTGAGTTTGTTTGATTAATCTCATTCTAGAAAGAGAAAGTAGCTTGGGAAACCTCCTGATTTCCTGGCCATTCCAATGGGGAGTCTAGATATGCAGACAAATTATGAATATTCTGGAAGACTGAAGCCAAGAAGAATGTGGGTAGTGGAATCCTTTTCCTTCAAGAGAGCCTTGTCCCGTCTCCATCCAGCTCAGTTCAGCTCCTATACCTAGTCCATCTGCCTAGAAATCCAGTATATTCCTATTCTAGTCCAAACTTTTTACATCTGAATTTTCAGATCATATCACTTCCCTTCACAAAAATTGCCTACCTCACCTGTCCCTCTCTTAATTTCTCTGTCCTGAGTTCCCCCAACTCAGCCCTGACTAAAATCTACCTCTGAGATGACTATCATTTCATAGAACTTAGTGATGGTGGTTTGTCAGTGGACCAAGTCACTCCCCTCAGCCCCTACCACCACATCTGGGGACAATGGAGAAAGTTGCATATAATGAATCCTTGCTATTAAGCCCACTGTGAATTGTATGTTGGTAATTAGGATTTTTCAGATGGCATGTAAGACAGGTTCCTCTTACTTAAATGATGTGAATTTATCATTGAGAGTGATGGAACATTCTCTCTGTAACATACCCAACAATCCCCCAAATAACTAAATCATCATTCACTGATATTTGAGGATATAGCACTGCATGGTAGAAAGCCAGGTTTTCTATATGATAAAATGAAAACCCCTTTACCTGATAAAGATGCTACATTATCTGTCCTGAAACCAGTTACTATATCAATTTTGAATATCTTCCCTATTCCCATTCTCTGTAGATACTAATTCTTAAAATCCATCAAGTTGATATCAAGTAGAGCCTAATGATTGGACATATTTATTCCATGTGGAATCCTTTTCAATAAGATAAGAAATGGAGGTAATGCTTTCAGAATGCTGTTGAGACCATTGGGGCCTGGAGAGGCATAAGGCTGCGAGGGGACACACATGCACTCAGAGCAGTGATGTCCCCAACAAATAAGACCACTGAGAATCAAGGCAGATCAGTCTGTCCCTAAGTACCTCCATCCTCTGGAACTGTGTTGCAATTAAGACGTTAGAGTCAACATGACTTACGGGGACAGACTTCAAAGTAGTTGTCAAGAACAGTGCTTTACAATTCCCTCACATTGAGGATATTTTTAAAAATATGATTTAGAGAGATAATTCATGATTACAAGGGGAAGGGGATGCTTCCCATGACATTTTAAGTAAACAGGACCATTCAGAGAACCTGCAATGTGTCCCATGACACTTTGGCCTTGCATCTGACAACCATTTGAGTAATTTGAAGAGCCAGACAAAGGCTGTATAGCTGTCTCAGCACTGGAGCGGAGAATTGCTAATGTGTGGGATCTGGCCCACATTTCAGAGACTTTGGAAACAGAGCACTAGAAGATTTTCCAAGGACTATGCAGCAGTCATGTGGGAGAAATAAAATCTGTCATGCAGCTATTTAAAATCCTGCCCAAGTAGGTCAATTGATGGGACAATTGGATAGCCCCTTCTTCTGCAAGAGAAGGTCCTTGTGTAGTAGATGACCAAAAATCCAGGAAAATGCAACAGAAATCAAGGCACATCACCTGTGAGGAATCTTAAAAACATGCAAAAGAGAGGGAGTCCATTTTAAACCTCGGTCATCACAGAGAGCTTAATGCTGTCATAGCAGACTAACCTGCAAGGAAGAATATTCTGCTCTCACTACCTTCCTTCTCTTCCTCTGGTTTTAGCCAGAGGCTCATGATACTAGATGAAGGTGTTAAAATCATGATACTTCGACTCTAGAAGTAGACTCTACTCTAGAAGTAGTCATAAAATATGGGAAAAAAAGGGAAATAATACACCACCCTTCCCTGTCTTTTGGCTTGTCAAAACCCCAATCTTAGGAAGAGAAAGTAATTGTGACTTAAGTGAAATTCAATGTTTTACACTTGATCTTAGCCAAAAGGCCAATAAGTGATGCCAATGTTTTAATTAATACAGAGCACTGGGCACTTCACCAAAACTTGATCCTACAGCTCCTAGTATCATGGATGGAGGAAGGGTTAGCAAGTATGAAAATGAATATTGTTGAGCTTAAGTTCTGTCTTATTTAATGGGTGCCACTAGGAAGCACCAAGATTGTGAAGCACAAAGAGAATACCAAGAATATCCTGAAGTCAAGAGATTGTCCAGAATTTGAGACAGGTTAATCTTTGCCTTTTCTCTCTTACCCTTGGTGTTAAGCAGCTACCATATACAGATAAAGAGAGGAATCAACTGTATCAGTTCATTTTGTCATGATGTACCTGTGGTCATGGATGTTAGTTCAGTCATGCTTGCTAAGTTCCTTGGTTTCCTAATATCAACACACTCAGGCACTTCAACCTATCCTTTTACAACCTAATGCGGTCATAGTGGAGAAGTTCCACAGAAGCAAAATGGCAAAAGGTATTGTTGGAATTAGGTGAGCCATTTTCAATATTCTAACTAGTCCCCCTTTTTCTTCCCCTCTTCCACATTTAGTGTCCACTCTTTTGAGTTAGAGAGCTACATTTTGTAGACATATAGGTTTAGGTTGTAGCCTCCCTCTTTTCACAGTCAAGAGAACCATTTATAAATTACTTGACAGAACTTCACATTTTACATGTTAAATGGAGTTGATTTAAATGAATTCAACCTTTTTGGAGCTCTTGTTATGTGAAGAACTCTGTTCTAGGCACTGAGAGACTAAGATATCAGTGGTAAAATGTCAACTCTCTAGGAGCTCATAATATCTCCCTAAGGAGGGAAGGTAAATACAGAGTGTAGGTAACAAATGTTATGGTGGAGGTAGAGTCTTTATTCACAGATTCAACAACACGTTACTAATTTTTCTGATTTGTTTTCCTAAAGGCAGATTTATTTGAGGCAGTGCAGGGGACATGTTTGAAAGTCTAGAGTTTCAGTTTTACAATCATAAACTTTGATGGTAACTGGGATCATTCATACAGTAATCTAACTCTTTTGCATCACCAATATTCTATTCACATGGAAGAGTCATCCTTCATTTATTAAAAAAGCACCTTCTTAAAGATGAAAATTTGAATAAAGGAAAAACTTTTAGTAATGAACAAAACCATTTAGTAGATTTCTGGACAGCAGAAAGACTGAAATCCTCAAGATACTTTTTAGTGTCTGGTTTATCATCACCAAAGCATCCCTTTGCAAGAAAAG
This sequence comes from Talpa europaea, assembly GCF_964194135.1. Classification (NCBI taxonomy): domain Eukaryota; kingdom Metazoa; phylum Chordata; class Mammalia; order Eulipotyphla; family Talpidae; genus Talpa; species Talpa europaea. The sequence continues at coordinate 35,981,962 of NC_140074.1, forward strand.
CTGCTGATGTGTGGACCCAACATCCCTGCCCCCACCTATTCAAATTGCTTTTTGTTGAGCTCCCAGTAAAATTCTCTGTATGCTTTTTAGCTGTTGTTGTGCTACATTCCAAGTTCAATGAACTATGGCAAGCTGAGACATGTTTATTTAAATGGATTTTGTGGAAATGTAACACTAGCTTTCTAACACCTGTTTGAATTTTCATACAGACTCAACAGAAAGGAAGTGCTACCCTGATGCTGACATGCAGAATAGCATATGAGGACAGTACAGTATCCTCAGTGCTCTGCTTTGCGGTAGGGAAGGCAAGTTGTCTGTCTTTTTGTCATTTATTCACTCATTCAGTTATTCATTTACATCCATCATATATGGGATTCTTGCATATACTGGGTCCTGCAGGTAGTCACTCGTTATACAAAGTTGACTAATCATGGGGTGGGGGGAAGAGGGTAGTAGCATGTGCAAGTGAAAGGCTTTATTTCTTCTAAAACTACCAACAATGATGTCCCTTCTAGGATTCCAACTATTCTTCTCCAAGAGATTTATTTATATTTAACACTTATAGAGAAGTAGCATCTAGTCATTAAGAGTATGGATTCTGTAGTAGACTATATTCAAAGTAGAATGTCAATTATAACCAGCATCACCTTTATTAAATGGCTAAATTTTCTTCTCTATAAAGTGGGGGAAATAAGAATTATACTTGTATCAAAGGATTTTTGAAAAGGTCATGCCTGGTAGATAGCAAGCACTGCCGAAACTCAGTTGGCTTTTGTTGTTTTCTTGCAGAGCTGGTACCAATTTTCTGTGTTTTTGAAATATTTGGTCTATTTCTGAGAGGTGGTCAGAATAAGGCAGTTTATCTACTCTCATTGCCACCACACATTATTTCAAGTGTATATAAACATATTTTAGGAAGAAACCATGTTTTGGAGTTGCAGATAGGGGAATCAGGATAGTAGAAAGAAATCCTAAGAGGAAGTTAGCAAGGCAACTGGGATTATAGGACTTAAGGTGTCAGTATTCGTAATAGACTATAAAAATACTAAAGCATGAAACCCTCTCTGAAACCTAAAACTGGAGAGAGTAAAACTTACATATGATCCCCAGACAATGAATGATGGAGTTGAGGCCCCCTAGTTCATCCCCCAAACCATTTGCCCTTAAAAATTCTGGGTGTCCCACAGGTACAATATATTCAATCACCAAGCTCCATTCAAAGAGTCAACATTTAATCTCACTAACAAGGAATTTGCTGTTACTTTAATTTTCCCATCTTAATTGTCCTAAACAATTCTCCCTTGATTATAATGAAACATAATTAATGTAAAAGGAAGGATTATTATAAATAATAACTATAAACTCACTAAAATAAAAAAATATAATTTTTTATATTTTTTCAATATAATTCAATAATAGCTATAAACTCAACTAAAATAAAAAATCTTTTATATGAATTTTGTGTCTACTTTTTCCAGAAACTAGTCATGTGACCTTGACATAGCGATATTACCTCTCTGGAATCCAATTACTGAATCTGTAAAATGAGAAGGTTAAATTTCTGCTCTTCAAATCAGCTATTGGAATTTAAATTAATTAAAGTTATATGTAATTATAGTCACAGCCACATTTCATGCCACATGTGGGCAGTGGCTACCATATTGGATAGCAAAGATACACAGCATTTCCATCCTCACAACATATTCTGTGGTTTCCCCACCATCATTCTGCCTTCTAAAACTAAATGTCCACAGCATCTTCAAGAGGCTGTTGATGCTCACTGATGCTTCTGGATTCTGAGAAACCCAGGAAAGATTGCCACATTTGACCAAGCAAAAAAGATTAATTGACTTTTTTGTGCATGGCATGGTAGTCTGGATACCAAAGAAAAGAAGGCACCAGGAACTTGTAATCTGGTTGAGAGCAGAAATTTTGTGAGTAAAAAATAGATAACCCAATTTTAAATCTAGACTTGAACATGAGATGCTACTAAATATTAAAAGAAACAGGGAAAATAAATAGGAAAGAATTGCTTTCAGTGATCAGATAGCATGACAAGGAGATGTTGGGCAGGCAACTGCTTTCAGTAATCATTATTTGCATTTTTAAAATAAATCCATAGTTACTTTAAGATAGAAATTATACAAAAGAAGAAAATATTTAGGGACTTTTATGACTATATATTAGTCTCACTTTTGTAGTTCAAATAATTACAGTTCTAAATGATTTTTTTTGAATCAGTTATTTTCCATTTTTATTCACTGATGTGTTTGATTCTCCCCTATATATTCTTCTAAGAAAGTCTAAGTCTAATTAAAATTCTTTCTAACAGGACCCTCAAATATATATGATCTGATACATGCTATTTTCTTAATTTGTTTATTTTTGATTATATCTTTCTTAGTATTTACCACCAATATCTGACTTTGATCCATAAAGTTACAGACTATATATAGCACAGAATGGGCACAAACATTTAACATTAAATAGCAAATAAATATGTACTCAATGCACATAGGCAGTGGTGGGGTATGTTGGTGAATCATGAAGAGAATTAGTGAAGCCCAGAAAAAAAAGTTAGAAAATTAACTGATAGAACTAAGTAGGAGAGCATGCACCTTTGTTGATAAAAATAGGAAAAAGATAACCCAAAATAGTTTTTAATCCAGAACTGAACATGACAGAGTTTGAACCTATAGGCTTTTCATTCTATCATACACTTCATCCCCTCATCTGTCCTTTTTATCCTTTATCTAGACTCTGATTGCATGAAAGGTGGCAGAGCTTGTTCAGATGCCTTTTCCTTTAAGTCAAGGATATTCCCCCTACATCAGGTTATGTCACATTAAGGTTACAGACTGAGTCACTTTTATTGATGGGAACAAAGAAGCAAATATCTGGTCCCTTATTTTAAGGGACTTAAAATCTAGTTGAAGTAATAGGATATGAAAACATTAAATAATAGGACTAGACATGCTCAATAGCATCTGCAAATAAGTAAGGTAACTGCTGCCTCCTCCAGTCTTGCAATTTGTGGTTGAATGACAAGATCTAAGCATTGTATGTGTGTTCTGGCTTTACTGTCATATTACTATCAAGAGGAGGCCATCCCATCCTTGACTGCACCCCCAAATTTCAACTTTGAATACATGATAAATAAAAATCTCTCCTAGAAGTAAAGAATGTTGAGTTAGGGTTAAGTATCCCCTTTCCACCGAGAGGATAATTGCAGTGGCTTTAACCCTTGAATAAGCATGATAGAATCCTGTTTGAAACTGCTTTTTCTTTTAACAGACCTAACATAAACTTTCTCCAAGAACCCCCATCTTCTCAAAGGACTGAGTAGAATGTAAGACCATATAGGTAAAATGCTTATTCTAATAAAAAAAGGGAAAAGTTCAAAATTTGGAAGGCAAGTTCTGGGATAACTACATTTGTAGAAGTTGCTTTGCCATCGCAATCCTAAGAAAAGAATTTTTCTTAATAACTGGCATTCTCAAATACCTTTGGTTCCAAATTATTGTTTGGCCTCAGAAACTCTATTTGCCTGATGTCAGGTCTCTGTGATTTAAGCCTATAAACTCCCTGGAATCCACAGCTAAGGATTGCTTTTCAATCCTTCTACCTGCCTGTATGTCCTGGCACACTTGTATTAGTAATGATGAAACAACAGCGTTTCTGCACATCTCTGTCATACTTCAGTGTAATGGGAAAACCAATCTGAGCTCTGCACTCTAAATCATGTTCTGAATATTAACATTAACTTGGTCAATCTTGTTTCTTCCATCTTCTCCTCATGGAAAAAACTAAGCCACTCAATTCAAATGTAATTCATTGCATTGTATAAATACTTTGGAGATACCACGAACTAACTAATTTTAGGGGACCAACCAGAAGGGCAATAAGTTTTACAGCAACAATAACAATACAACAGAATCCATCAGAGGTCTGTTTATAAAAATATTCTTCAAGGCCACTCCTTGATGGATTTTACTAAGTGTGAAAATGCACTTGATCTCAAAAATTCCACCCATCAGTTTCTTTTGCCATATTTAGGAAGGCTGAGACATCTGCACTAAATAACTTGGGAAGAGTTGATGGGTATAACTCTAGAGAATGGTCATATATTCTAATAAATGGACATAAACTTTCCTTTTTAAGAATACCCACCATTCAATCAAGAATGATTTTGGCTTTGGTTTGTAAGATTCTAAAAATTAGATGGACAACAAAAACCCAATCTTCAGAAATTCAAGGCATTGATCTAAGTAATGGTCTAAATTAGAGAAATCATCATGCTTATATTCCTTTCAGACCAAAATAAAATGAAATTTGAGATAAAGTAAAAAAATATTTAATAAATGATAGTTGACTTATGCCAGTTAAAGGGGTTCATTAATTTTGCCAGAGTAAGGCAATTCCATAAAGTTGCATTTATTCACTCAGGGGGATATTTATTTATTAATTTTTTTAACTGATTACATGCCACTCTTCACAGCTCTGCATTTACTGCCATCCTGTTGATTATTGGAAATTGTCCATGGTGGAACAATTTTTTTTTTATAAATTTTATTGTTATATTCCCCATACAATTGCAGCCCGCCCATTCTGACCCCAATCCCTCCCCTCCCGCCCCCACCCCCCTAAAAGTGTCTCTGGTTCATAGTTTTTTGTTGATTTTGATTTTCACTTTCTTATAGTTATTCATTTTCCTGGTCCCTTATTTAAGTTTTCTAGATTCCTGCTATGAGTGAGACCATCCGGAATTTTTCTTTTTCTTTTTGGCTTATTTCGCTGAGCATGATCCCTTCCAGCGCCATCCATGTTGCTGCAAATTGCATGTGTTCATCTTTTTTGAATGCTGAGTAATATTCCATGGTATATATGTACCACATCTTCTTGATCCAGTCATCTATTTTTGGGCATTTGGGTTGTTTCCAAAGCTTAGCTATTGTAAACAGTGCTGCTATAAACATAGGGGTGCAGGTGTTCTTTGGAATTGATGTTTCTGTGTCCTTTGGGTAAATACCTAGGAGTGGAATTGCTGGATCATATGGAAGCTCTATGTTTAGTAGGTCCAGAAATCTCCACACAGCTTTCCACAGTGGTTGGACCAGTTTGCACTCCCACCAACAGTGCAGAAGAGTTCCTTTTTCTCCACACCCTCGCCAACATTTGTTGTTGCTAGTTTTTTTAATATGTGCCATTCTCACTGGTGTAAGATAGTATCTCATGGTAGTTTTGATTTGCATTTCCCTGATGACAAGTGATGTTGAACATTTTTTCATATGCCTGTTGGCCATTTGCATTTCCTCTTCAGAGAAGTTTCTTTTTAGCTCTTCTGCCCATTTTTTGACTGGATTATTTTCTTTGTTGTTGTTGAGTCTCTTCAGCTCTTTGCAGATTTTTGTGATCAGTCCTTTATCATTAGTGTTGGGTGCAAAAATGTTCTCCCAGTTGGTGGGGTTTCTCTTTGTTTTTGTTATTGTCTCTTTTGCTGTGCAGAAGCTCTTTAATTTGATGTAGTCCCAGCTGTTTATCTTTGCCTTCACTATCACTGCTTTGGGTGATGTGTCTGTAAAGATGTCTTTGATGTGCAAATCACGTAGTGTTTCGCCTATATTTCCTTCTATATATTTTATGGTTTCAGGTCTTATGTCTAGTTCTTTAATCCATTTTGAGTTGATTTTTGTGTATGGTGTGAGGTAGTGGTCAAGCTTCATTCTTTTGCATGTAGCGACCCAGTTTTTCCAGCACCATTTATTGAACAAACTTTCTTTGCTCCAATGCATAGTCTTTGCTCCTTTGTCAAAGATTAGTTGACCATAAATCTGTGGGTTTATTTCTGGATTTTCTATTCGATTCCATTGGTCTGTATGTCTGTTCTTGTTCCAATACCATGCAGTTTTGATGATTATGGCTTTGTAGTATAGTTTGAAGTCTGGGAGTGTGATGCCTCCATTCCCTTCTTTTTTTTTCAGGAGAGCTTTGGCTATTTGGGGTTTTTTGTGATTCCATATGAATTTCATCAATAATTGTTCTATTTCTTTGAAGAATGACATTGAAATTTTGATTGGAATAGCATTGAATCTGTATATTGCTTTTGGAAGGATGGCCATTTTAATAATGTTTATTCTTCCAATCCATGAGCAGGGGATGTCTCTCCATTTCTTTGTGTCTTCTTCTATTTCTTTTAACAGTGTTTTATAGTTTTCTTTGTATAGGTCCTTTACCTCTTTTGTTAGATTTATTCCCAAATATTTGATTTTTTTGTTTCAATAACAAAAGGGATGGTATTTTTATTTCTTCTTCTTCAGATTTATTGTTTGTGTATAGGAAGGCTACTGACTTTTGCGTGTTGATTTTGTATCCTGCCACTTTACTGAACTGATTGATGAGTTGAATTAGCTTTTCTGTGGAGTTTTTGGGGTTCTCTATGTATAATATCATATCGTCTGCAAATAGTGATAGTTTGACTTCTTCTTTTCCTATTTGGATTACTTGGATGTCTTTCTCTTGTCTTATTGCCCTGGCTAGGACTTCCAGTATTATATTGAAAAGCAGTGGTGAGAGTGGACATCCTTGTCTTGTTCCAGATCTTAATGGAATTGCTTTCAGCTTTTCACCATTGAGAATGATACTGGCTGTTGGCTTGTCATAGATGGCCTTTATGATGTTGAGGTATGTTCCTTGTATCCCAAGAATTTCAAGGGCTTTTATCATGAATGGGTGTTGCACTTTGTCGAATGCTTTCTCAGCATCTATTGATATTATCATATGGTTTTTATATTTCTTTTTGTTGATGTGTTGGATAACGTTGATTGATTTTCGGATGTTAAACCATCCTTGTGTCCCTGGAATGAATCCTACTTGGTCGTGGTGAATTATCTTATGGATACATTGTTGGATTCTGATGGCTAAAATTTTATTGAGGATTTTTGCATCAGTGTTCATTAGGGAGATTGGCCTGTAGTTTTCCTTTTTTGTGTTGTCCTTGTTCAGTTTTGGTATTAGTGTAATGTTGGCTTCATAAAACGTGTTTGGTATTGTCCCTTCCTTCTCAATTTTTTGGAAAAGTTTGTGAAGGATAGGCACTAATTTGTCTCTGAATGTTTGGTAGAATTCATTTGTAAATCCATCAGGTCCTGGGCTTTTGTTTTTGGGGAGGTTTTTGATTACCATTTCAATTTCGCTAATTGTAATTGGTCTGTTTAGGTGTTCTATTTCTTCTTTATCTAGCTTTGGGTGATTGTAGAGTTGTAGGAATTTCTCCATCTCCTCTAGATTGTTAAACTTGTTTCCATGTAACTGTTCATAGTAGTTACTGATTATTCTTTTGATTTCTACTGTGTCCGTTGTGATTTCTCCTCTTTCATTGATGATCCTGTTTATTTGTGCTTTCTCCCTTTTTTCCTTGTGAGCCTGGCTAGGGGTTTGTCTATTTTATTGATTTTTTCAAAGAACCAGCTCTTGGTTTCATTGATCTTTTGGATTGTTTTTTTAGTGTCAATTTCATTTATTTCTGCTTTGGTTTTTATTATTTCTTTTCTTCTACTGGTTTTGGGGTTTTTTTGTTGTTCTTTTTCTAGATCTTTGAGCTTCGAGATTAGGTTGTTTCTTTGCGTTCTTTCTTGTTTCTTGATGTGAGCTTCTATTGCTATATATTTTCCTCTTATTACTGCTTTTGCTGCATCCCATACATTTAGGATATTGGTGTCCTCCTTGTCGTTCAATGCAAAAAATTTTTTAATTTCTTCTTTGATCTCCTCATTAGTCCAATGGTCTTCCAGTAGTGTGGTTTTTAATCTCCATGAGGTAGGAAAGTTCCTTGCCTTCTTTTTATGGTTTATTTCTAGTTTGATGCCTTCATGGTCAGAAAAGATGGTTGATATGATTTCAATCTTGGTGTATCTGCTGATGTTTGTCTTGTGCCCCAGTATGTGATCGATCCTGGAGAATGATCGTGTGCGCTTGAGAAAAATGTGTACTCCGTTTTTTGGGGGTTTAGTGTTCTATAGATGTCTGTTAAGCCCAATTGCTCTAGGTCCTTATTTAGAGCTTTGGTTTCTTTACTTATTTTTAGTCTTGTTGATCTATCCATTGTTGATAGTGGTGTGTTGAAGTCTCCCACTACGTATGTGTTTTCTCTGATGTCTGTTTTCAGAGAGGACAACAGTTGTCTGATATATTTTGGTGCTCCTTCGTTTGGTGAGTATATGATAATGAGTGTTATTTCTTCTTGAAGTATTGTCCCCTTGATTATAATGTAGTGACCATTGGGGTCTCTTTTTATCTTTTTGAGTTTGAAATCTGTTTTATCTGATATAAGTATAGCTGTTCCTGCTTTCTTTTTTGGTCCATTTGCTTGTAGGATTGTTTTCCATCCTTTAACTTTGAGCCTATTTTTATCTTTTGTAGCTAAATGTGTTTCCTGGAGACAGCAAAAGGTTGGGTTTTGTTTCTTAATCCAGGCTGCAACTCTGTGTCTTTTTATTGAAGAGTTTAGTCCATTTACATTTAGAGTTAATATTGATATGTTAACATCTGTATTTGCCATTGTGTTTGTCTTTCCTTTGATTTTATTTATTTATTCTTTTAATAACTTTTTTTTTTGGCCTTCTTTCATTGTTATTCGTCCCTCTGAGGTTCTGGCTTTAGGACTCCTTGTAGTATTTTTTGGAGTGGGGGTTTAGTTGCAATGAAATTCTGGAGTTTCTGTTTGTCTGGGAAGGTCCATATTCTTTCTTCAAAGAGGAAGGAGAGCTTTGCGGGATACGGTATTCTTGGTTGGCATCTGTTTTCTTGGAGTCTGTTGACTATGTCCCTCCACTCTCTCCTTGCCCTTAGTGTTTCTTCGGAGAAGTCTGATGTCAGCCTGATTGGTTTTCCTTTGAATGTTATCTGTTTCTTCCCTCTTGCCAGCTTCATTATTTTTTCCTTGTCCTGGATTCTTGGGAGCTTTACTATTATGTGTCTTGCTGTATTTTTCCTTTTGTCGTGGAAGTTTGGTGTTCTTCTTGCTTCTTGTATATCAATTTTCAGCTCCTTCTTCACATTTGGGAAGTTCTCTTCAATTATCTCTTTGAATATTTTCTCTGTTCCTACATCTCTCTCCTCTCCTTCTGGTATTCTTATAACTCTTATATTTCCTTTCCTCATGGAGTCAGATAGTTCCCGAAGTCTTTCTTCGTTCTTTTTCCTTCGTACTTCTCTTTCCTTTTCTGTTTTGGTTCTTTTTATTTCTGTGTCTTCAAGATTACTTATTCGTTCTTCCATTTCATCTATTCTGCTTTCATTGCTTTTCCCAGAATTCTTTAGTTCTTCCATTAATTCTTTGATCTCCTGCATTTCTTTTACTTCCCTCTTTAGGGACTCAATTTCTTTCTTCTGACCATTGTTTTCCCTCTCTAGGGACTCAATTGCATTCTTCTGATCGTTGATTATTTTTCCCTTATCATTGTTTTCCTTTATGACTTCTGTCAGTTTTTTAATCACGGCAATTTTAAATTCTCCTTCTGGAAGGCTCAGAAATTCTTCCAAGTTATTGTCGTTGCAATCTGGGGGCTGGTTTTCTTTTTGTGGTGTGCTTTTTCTCTGGAGAGTTGCTAGGTTGTGTGTGGTTCTTCTCCTCCCTACTGTCTGTTTTCTAATTTGCCGTATGCGTTGGGACACTGTGTTGTTGGGACTGGCCGGCATCTTGGGTGGGCTTCTCTGTTCCCCTCTGGTTCTTCCAGGAGTCATCTGTCAGTTTCAAGCAGTCTTTACTGGAGAAAGGTCCCTGTTCTAAAATGCCGATGTGGGGACACACTCCCCTGTGCGCCTGGTCTGCCCCGGCGGTGGTTTCCTGCTCCCCCTCTGGGCTTGGACTGCAGGCCAGAGGGGGTCTGGCGTGGGCGAACTTCCCCCGCTCACCTCTGGCTCCTGAGGAAGCCTTCTGCAGGTAGTCTTTACTGAAGAAATGTCCCTGTTCTAAAATGGTGATGTGGGACACGCTCCCTGCGCGTCTGGTCTCAGGCACACTCTTCTGCACACCTGGTCTGCCCCGGCTGTGGGTGCTCGCTCTCCCTGTGGGCTCAGACTACTTGTTCGGAAGGGGCCCGGTTTGGGCTAACTCCCCAGCTGGCCACTAGCTCCTTCAGGAGCCTCTGCTGGCTTCAAGTCGCTAGGTGGCGCCAGAGATCTCTCCTAGAGCCCTTGGGGAGCTGATTTTCCACCCCGTGGGACAGGGAGCAGAGCGGGGATGGTAGGGTACACCTCAACGGCTTTGGGTTGCTGTGTCTGCCTTGTGCCCCACCGTCGTGGGGAACCCACGTCCCTAATTTCGTGCCCCGGGTCTCAGTTCCAAAGCCCTCAGTTCCAGGACGCGGGCAGTAGCCCAGATCAGTGACGGGGGAATGGCGCCTTTTGAATCCCGCTCCCCTGCCTGGGCGCCTTGTTCCTGCTCACTCAGGGAGGGCCTCCGCGTGTCTCCCCGCAAGCCTAGGTCGCAGGCACGGGGACCTGGGCAGCTGTGATCCGATCCGGATCCACGTCTGCTTTTTTAGCGCGCTGCTTTCCGCGCAAGCTTACCGGGGGCCAGGGCTGTGTGCTGGTGCTGGTCTCCTCCTGGGGGGCGGGGCTCTCTTTAATGGTGCCTGGAACTCACCTCCGCGGCGGATCCTGCAGGGTTCTCCACAGCTCCCGTTCACGGGGTGTGGTGGCTGAAATAGTTCCTTTCCACTCACATTCCCACTTGCTGCGTCCGTTGTTCTTGTTGGCCGTTTTGGTTTGTTGTTTCCCTCCTCTCTGCCGGTCGGAGAGTGCCGCCTCTGTGGCGGGGGAGGGGAGCAGGGTTCTGCGCTTCCCTCCCTTCTAGTCCTCTTTTATGGCCACTTTCTTCTTCGGGTAGTTTGCTGGAGTCACCCGTTTATCTTCCGTGTCCCAGTTCTCACTGGGACCTGCTGCTTTTCCTCCCTATTAACTTTTTTTAATGGGAGATCTTACTGGCAGCGTCTCTTCGCCGCCATGTTGCTGATTTTTCCAGGGGGATATTTAAAGGAGCTACTATGTGCCTGACATGGACATAGATACTATTTAATTATTTGACCCTTTTATCTACCCAAAGCAAAGAAGTTAATATTTTCTTTGAGTTTTACACATAACGTCTACCCTATTGAAATGCTTTATCAAGATGTATTTGGTCGATCATTATTAATTCTGCTTGTTTGTGTGTGTGTGTGTACACACATGCATGTACAAAGATACATATGCCATTTCGCTGAAGAAAAGATATGAGTCATTCTCCAATAAAAACCTGTACAACATTTTTGAACTGAAATAATGAAGGAAAATGATGACATAAGAATAGAAATTCAAGAAAAGAAAACAAAAGGGAAAGTCTATAATTTATAAATCTATAGTTAAAATCTCACATTTGATTGTGAGCTTCCTAGAAGCCTAGGTACAAAGTGAGGTATAGTGATTTGCATAGTTTATTTTGATGGGGGAGATACAATTACTCTTTAAGAGAAACAATGATTTTCTCAGCATTTGAGGGTAAAATACCCCTTTGTAAAGGCTTATATAGTGAGAATTTTCTTTAACAACCATCCTACAGTAATGGCAGGAATAAGTTTCCCAACAGTAGACTGTTTTTAATATCTTATTCAGCATGGTAGAACGTCAGGGAGATAGTAGGTGCTGAAAATACAAGTGAACAATAATAAAGACTAAACAAAAATGCTTTTCAGCACAGACAGTTCTATCATTGAGGATAGGCCAATATAAAGGAATCTAAGAATGAGAGTCTTTATGACAGTTGAGCACAAGTTTTTATTTCTACTATTTCTTAAAATTGCACCTAAAATTACAGTAAAATGACATTTAGAGAAAGAGCAAGGAAAAAGGGTTGAGGAACCAGGATAAAGTTGTTGAAGCCAAAAATAAATAAATAAATAAACCCAAACAAAAAATCCCCAGCTGATCATTTTAAGTAGTTGAATTAAAAGACCAAAGAAAGCTGAAAACTATGCCTATATCAATGGAAACCCACTCAGAAACCAAGAATCACACCGCAGAATCTAGAAAGACTCAGGGATTGAAAATAACAGGGAAATAAGAATGTGAGAATATGGGTGAACATGAAAATAGGAGAATTAACTTAAAATCTAGATAAGAAGCAATTCTACTCCAAGGTTTTCTCTCTAACTTACTCAATGAGGGAACTGCCCTCCCCAACCCTGGGATAAGATTCCAGTTGGAAGGCTTTGCATGAGATGGAAAAGATTCTTATATTTTAAAGATTTATTTATGCATACAAGAGCTGGGGTACAGGACAGAGATGTAGGGGGGTGAGAGGATTCACCAGAGACAGAGTGGGGAACAGAACAGGCAGATTGACCGAAGTACTCTGCTGAGGGGAGCAGCAGATGAGACAGGAGAGGTCTGCTTCGCCATGTGGTTTGCTCCCTGGCCGGCCAGGGATCGAACTTGTGCTGCAGAGGCTGTGGATTGCTTCATAGTGGGGTGTTTAACCCCTTGTGCCACCAGGGAGGCCCAAGATTATTATTTTTTAATTATTATTATTTTTTATTGAGAAGATACTGGTCTACAACACTGTGTATGACCTAGTGGAATAGGTTCACACCTCCCCACATGCATGCCACCATACCACCCCCGTCACCAAAACACCCATAGTCTTTTTACACTAGGCCATTAGGCTCCTTCTCTCTTCTGCTTCTACATCTTCTCTTCTGCCCCCTCTAGCAGCCTTAATTCTCTAGTTATATTTCTAGGGTTTGATTTTTTACTTTCTCAGGACTTAACTTCATTTAGCATAATGCCCTCCAATTCCATCAATATCATTGATATGGCAAGGGCTCTATCTATCTATCTATCTATCTATCTATCTATCTATCTATCTAAATATCTATCTGCATATAGCTGAGTAGTATTCCACTGTGTGCGCGTGCGTGTGTTTGTAGATCACATATTCTGAATCTACTCATATTTTGATGGGAATTTAGATTGTTTCCATAAACTGGCTATTGCAAATAGTGCTGCAATGAACATAGAACTGCTTATACCCCTTCAAACTAGTGATTTTATATTATTTGAGTAGATACCTGCAAGTAGAATTTCTGGATCACATGGTACATGGTATATATATTTTTAATATTTTTGAGGGAACTCCCGGCTGTTTCCTACAGAGGCAGAACCAGCCCATGTTCCCACCAACAGTGTATGAGTGTCCCTCGTCTCCACACCCTTGCCAACATTTCATGAAGAATGATACAAATTATTTTATAATGTGAAATGTACCTCAGTTACAAAGTAAGATTTTGTGCAAATTTTACTAACTTACGATTAGTTATGAAACTATAAATTGGAAACTAAAAGGTGGATAGCAGGAACACCCAGGAAATGAGTCTTCTTTATTTAAGAACCTGAAAGGATTTGACAAGTTAAAAAATTTGTCCTTTCTCTTTCCTAACACCTTTTGCCACTCAAATCATTGCCACACTATGAAATGGTATGTGTGCCTCAACACTGTCACAACCCACCAAATGTCAGGCTTTTTGATTTAAGGACACAGGAAAGAAGTGTGGAGAAGTGTTTCCCTAGGGGCCGAGTAGTGTGGGTCACAAGTGCCAATACTTAGAGTAAGAGTTTGTACTATGAATCCAGAGCAGCAGATTCTGACTGATAGAGGTCTATTTGTCTTTAGAGGTTGTTTTTGTGCCTTTATGACACATGGAACCCTCTAAATATGAGACTGCTCCTGCTGACTTTAAACAAAAGCCAAGCAGCAGTACCATAAGCATGTTCCTTGGGAATATCACTTTAACCACCCAAAGAAACAGGTAAAATAAGTAAATGCTAGTGGAGAGCAGATGCTATTGGAGAGCAGGCAGGGAGGACACAGGAACTGCTGTTTGTTTGTAGTGACTAGTTACTTCACTTTGAAACTGAGCACACGCTTGGTGGTTGGTGTGGTAAGATGACACGCATCTGAATGGGTGTGATCTTATGCCTCTAAATCACATACAGTGTTATAATACAGTGATACCACAATAAAAAATAAAAAGGAAACAACTCATGCGCTCTTTTCATTAGAAGAGAAATGAGAGAAAAAAAGAAAGTGGTTGGGACTGTATGACTTTATGACATACATCGCCAATGCCCTTTGCAGTTAAACAGTCCCAGTTATAAAACCATTCCTTCAAAATAGGCCTTTGCTGGTTTGCATTATTTGCTATGTGATTCTTCCTGTTCATTCCCTCAAGAATGTCTCAATTCAAATAAAAATAGTTTCCCATAAGAACCTCAAATATATGTGAGCTGGTTATTTACATTTGTCTTCTAAATTTTGTCTTTATTACATCTTTCTTGATGTTGACCATTCAGGTGTAATCAAGATCCATGAAGTCAATAATTACCCACAGCACACAACAGGTTTTTGAAAATTATTTGTTAAAAGAATATGCAAATATGTAATTAAACAAAAAATGCACCTATGTAGAGGAAGCATTTTGGTAAGTAATGAAGAAAATTTGTAAATGTTTCCCCCTCCCCCGCAAAAAAGGGACAAGATGATGACATGAGAGAGAATGATATATATATATATTTTTTTTTTTCAAGAATGGGACTAGAATAGAGACGCAAAAGAATATCTACAGGACATCATTCTGTGCCTCATCATCCCCCATGTCTTAGAGAATACATGTCATAGGTGTCAAAGCTATGGGGTACTAGAACATCAAGCAGTGTTTCCCAACTTTGGTATTGCTGGCATTGTGGGCCAAATATTTTCTTATTGGTGGAAGGCTGTCCTTTACATGGTTATATGCTTAGTAGAATCTTTGACTCTATTCATTAGATGCCAGTTGTATTCTCCCTCCAGTTTTGACAACCAAAATATACAGGTATTGCCAAACATCCCTGGAGCAAAATCTCTTTCCGTTAAAAAATAGACCCAGAGAAACATGGTAATCAATCCCATGGTTAAAAAGTAGCAATGCAGCAAATGATCATAGGTAGCCCTTGTAGATTACACACATAGAGAGGAATTGTTCAGCATAATGAAAAATTATCTCTTCATGTAATAAAAACTACCTCTCTGTTTAATAAAAAATGTTATTAATTAACCACTTCCCCATTTTATTGGAGTAGGGGTAAAAGACCATGGGACTTCTACATCTAGAGGATGTATATTATGCTCCCTCCATTAATCACCATGTGAATGTGGATTCATTTCCATTCTCTCTCTCTCTCTCCTTCCCTCCCTCACCACTCTCCTGTCTCTACCTCACTTTCACTCACAGCTGCCTAGGCAGTCACTGTAGGGCGGATATGGTTTAAGTGAACTTACACGAAGTCCAGAGTTTCATGTTAGAGACTCTAAGTTGCAGAGTTAGGATAGCCATAGGGCAGTTTGTATACTTCTGTAGCAAGAACATGTCATATATCTGTGAAACCTCAGGGCATTTAAAGTCAGTAAAGCCTCACATGTTGGTCCTACATGTCACCAGTACACTGGCGCAATGACCTCCAATGTAGATTTTGTGTATATACAAATCAGGCAAATGTGCTGACACAATGTGTTGATGTTAATAACATATGTTCTTTTACTCTGGGGAAAGGCAGGTCCTGTAAGATGCTGTGGACACAATTTGGATTGAAGAATCATCTTTAATCAAAACAAACATTCTACATAGAGAAACAATACACTGTCAAGGATTTCTAATCCTCTCAATCGATAATTCCTTTACTTTTGGTGTGCTGGGGCCAAACTGTGAAAGACAAGCTGATAACTTCAAACTTTTAAAATTTATTGTGATCTGTGTGCTGCTGAGAAATGCATAATTTGGGGATTTAACACCTGATTAGCTATTAAATGGCTGTCAGGAGAAAATTCTGCAGTAATCGGTTTAGCTTTTAGCCCCTAATTATCACTTCAGAGTGGATTTAGGGTGAGATAATTGAGAAGTGCAACACTTAAAGGACTCCAATTGGGCATTTTTTTTAATACAATGAAGTGAATTATTTCCCTATGAGGATTGCATTTAACAGGTATCTGTAACAAAGAAGGAAATGTGATAGTATATGGGATTTTGCAAAGTGATTTAAAGTAGTTGATTCATTCATTATGCAATTAAGTGGAGCTCAGCAGTATATAACTTACCTGGTGTCTAGGTCAAAGAATGTCTTTCAAAACTCCCTAAAATTCATTAGAAGGATTTCATTTTAATGGTGGGTTGGAGAGTTGGGGTTGCTGACTGGACTATGTAATAGATTCTGTCTTAGATACTGTGACCTTGGATGGCTTAATTTCTTATTTCTTTGGTTTCCTTTCCTGCCCGGTGAAATACCTATCATTCCACACCCTATTTGTATAAAAAGCTCTTAAAACCTTAGTCCTAGCCAGTACTTTCTTGCATACTCCAGTTCTCACACATCCTACACTCACAAAGTCCTCATAACTTCTATCTCCCAGCACACACATTCCTACATGCTATTACTTTAACTGCTGCATTCGCTTCTAGAGCTATCAAAATGCTTTCCCATTATTAAATTCCTCTTCAAATCAACAAATGGCAGCTGAATATCTGTTGTATGATAACACGGAAACAATCTCTTTCTTATTGAATTTTGTAGGGCATATAACTCAGTAAGGGAAATGGAAACACCAACTTCACATTTTCAATTTTTGATCTTCATTCAACCAGTCCAAAATAAAAATCTGCCATTAGTGCATTACTTAATCAAGGAGCAGGAAACTGACTACCTACTATATTCCTTTGTCTATACTCCCATCTTGTTTAACCACAATGAAATAGGGTATAGTCTTTTTAACCAAAGACCATTCCATGCCACCCCCCTTTTTTATATAATACTGATTTGGAATGGGGTGGCAAACTGCCAAGTCTGAGAAAATAAACCATAAATGATATAACCAATAATAGCAATTTAATTTCCCCCTTTATAAGATGCTCAATTTTCATAAGCAGAAGTGAGCATGTGACCTAGTTTTTATATGTGAGTTTGTACAGAAAGTATGCATAAAGGCTTCAGAGTATGATTTGCTCATCCCCAGTAAAAGGGGGATGTCTTTCTATCATCTTGTCCTTGAGTGCTGAGATGCTTGTAAGCAATGTCACTGGTTGCAACCAGGAGACAAAAAGCACAAAGATGGAAGGTCTTCACTTGAGACTGACAGAGAGGAGTATGGAAAGGACCCTCAGGGACTCCTCTTTTGAATGATTAGAACAGCTTGTGTCAGACAACTGTTCTGATGACAGCTAAAAATGCCAGAGAAAATATAGTAGTCATCCGGCAAAAGACAGTGAATAGTTGCAGAAGTTTTGAGGACTGTATGAGCTTAAACTCTGGACAGGTAAAGCCCTCAGAGAGGTGAGCTGAATTCTGTCACCATTTTTACTCTGGTGGGGAGGGAGCATGGGGTATTGACTGGAGGTTTGGGCTAAAGATTCAAATTCTGGGATTTGTAGCAGCTGCTGCTAAGAACGAGAAACAAGCAGAGTTTGGGGATGAGGTTTGGGAAGAGAAACTTAATACTCAGCTGACTTTCCTTTAAGGACATTTGCCAAATTCTAGGGTAGAATGGGGAGGGAGGCATTCTAACAAAATCTATCTGGATAGCAGAGTAGAATGTTCAAGAGTTTCATGAGACAAATGCCAGAGTTTAGTGTCTACCAAAAAGAAGGTCGTGAAGAACACTCCCAATTCTTAGTTAAAAACAAAGGCATTTCAGAGTGAACTACAAATAAACGGAATCTTGGTACAGATAACAACTTGGACTCAGTTCTGCCCCTAATTTGACGCGCGCACACACGCACACACACTCTCAAACACATATATGTATCCATATTCATGTATATACAATATATTCATAATATATAATGTTTAGCACTAAATCTGACATAGCTGGCCTTACAAAATATAGACCCATATAACTGAAAACCAGGAGAAAAACACCCAAGTGTGCACACACACTAAAAGCAGAGCCAAAGATAATTTAGACTTTGTAGTTAGCTGAAAATAACTAACTATAGTTAATATAGTCAATATAATGGGTGAAATGATGCAGAAGATAAATAAAAGCTTGCATTTCCACCAGAAAATTAGAGTCAATTAAAAAGTGGAAATATCATAACTGAAGAATACAAAAATCTGAAATTAAGAATTCACAACATGGATCAATATTAGAAGAGAAATAGCAGGACTTAGCAGAAGACTGTATTAGTGACCTGGAAGACAGGTCAATGTAAATATAAAGGTAAACCACACCTAGGTACATCTTAGAAAGACATTAAAACCATAAGAAATAACAAGTACTGGTGAGGATGTGGAAAAAAGGTAACCCTTGTGCACTGCTGATGGCAATATAAAGTGGTATAGCCTATGGAGACAGTATGGAAGTTCCTCAAAAATTATAAAATAAAGCTATATCACATGATCCAGCAAGTCCTAATATGGGCATTTATCCAAGGAAAATGAAAACACTGCCCTGAAAAGATAAATGCAACTCTCCATATTCATAATAGCATTATTTACATTGTTTACAATGGAAACAACCTAAATGAGTGTGTGTGTATAGTGTATGTGTCTATACATACTTATAAAGGAATTCATTATTCAGCCATTAAAAAGAATGAAATCTTGTCATTTGGATGGACAGCATTATGTTAAATAACAGCATATGCTAAGTGACCTTGACAGCATTATGCAAAGTGAATTAAGTCAGACAGAGAAAGATAAATATCATATGGTTGCTCTTATATGTGGAATCTAAAGCAAACAGAAAACTCAAGCTCACCGATATGAAGAACAGATTGATGGTTGCCAGGGGCAAGGGGTGAAGGTTACAAGTAATGAGTGAAGGACAGTTACAAGAAAAAAAAATTCTAGCTTTTAAAAAATAAACAAAATAGAGAAATATCATAAAAGCATCCAGGAAACAAACTACATTACCTTCAATAGAGAAACAATAAAACCTAAAGTTTGCATTGCAACAATGAACAAAATCCAGAAAACAATGGAATGACTCTTCATAATGCTGGAAATACTGGTGATCTAGAATTTTACCCTCCAAAACTGCAAGTGAAACAAGGACACTTTAAAACATATATAAACTGAAATAATTAGCCACCAGGAAATCCATTCTAAAAAGAAATAGTTGAAGATTAATGCAGGGAAAAGGAAAAAGATGCCATAAGGAAAAGGAATTTTTAGGTAGAAAAGAGGAGCAATAGAATAGGTAAATGTGTGTAAATATAAATGACAAATGACCATATTCAAACAATAAAAGTAATATCTCATGGGGTTTTAAATACATACAGAATAAAGACATGACAGTAACACAAAGAAAGAAGGAGTAAATCATAAATGTTAAATACCATCAAAGAGAGGTAATATTTTATGCTATATTAGGTCGGTGATAAATGTTGTAATCACTAGTGTAACCACTGAAGGAATTGTACAAGAATGTACAACCAGCTAGAAGGGGGGAAATTTAATATTAAAAATATTACATTAGTATAAAACAAATAACAAAAAAGAGGAACAAGATATAAAACAGATGGATCAAAAATTAGCAAGATGATAGATAAAATTTATATATAGTAGTAATTACACTTAAAGTGACTAAATACTCAATGTGAAAGATTGAGTCTGCCAGTTGGATTTAAAATAGAGCCCAGTTATATATCTCAAAAAGAAATACACAGAAATATTCAGACTTAAAAGATATACCCGGCAAACTCAAGCAAGGGAAAAATAATGTCAGTATAAGTGTATTAATATCAAAGTAATTATTTCTAAGACATATATATCCTAAGAATATATGTGTGTGTATGTGACAAAAAGAAGGTAAAGAAGGTAAGAGAGGCATTTTATAATAACACAGGTAGATAACACCCAAAAACAGAGCTTCAAACATGTTTTGGATCATGATGATAATGACACAAAAAATGAACTTTACCTTCTAAAAGCTCTTTGCTCCAAACTTCTTGCCAAGAAAACAAATTTCATCATGGCTTAAATCAGTTGGGGTTTGTCATCTGCAGCTGAAAGTATTTCTGCCATCACGTGGTCACGAGGCTAGAAAACAGGAATCACCATTATTTAGGCAATGGCTTGCAGGTGAGTAAAGGATTTCTGCTAATGATGCTGATCAGGATCTGCTGAGGTGGAAAGTGACTTTATAAACTACCTTTAATGTGTTCATTTTCCCAATGAAGAAATAGGAATTTAAGGGGGAAATGACTAGGCTAGAGTAACACACTGGTAGAACCGTCGGGTGGGAAGGAGCCCTCAGCAGCCCAACTTCGGGTCCACATTGCCAGCCTCCATGCCAGGTGCTGCTAAGCGGCTCTTGGAGTTGCTTTAATATTATTTCTACAATTCCCACCCCCCCTTATAAATGATGTAAGAATTATATAAAATAAAATAAAATAAATTTAAAATAAATATAACTTAAAATAAAAAATATTATTTCTACAGTATAACAGCTTTATGTCCACAATGCCATTTACCCTGCAGCATGCCCAAACACTTTACAAATGAAAAGTACAATTACATTAATAAGAGGAGATAGAAATTAAATACTGCAGGTGCAGACAACAAAACATTAAACCAAATTCAATTGAGGAGGGCTTTTGACTCTCAACACACACACACACACACAAATACACACACACAACCCCTCCCTCCATTCTGCCCCCCTAAGCTGTGTAGCTGCCACATGCATCATTTCCGCATAGGATCATGTTATCTCTCTATTCTAAGGGCCGAGTCAGTGCAGTGTAGGAGAGTGCTTTGTGTGGGACAGAAAAACAAAACAAAAGAACCCTTTGCTGCACACCTTTTGGCTCATTGAAATCACAATGGCAAAACTCACTTCTGTGTGGCTCTTTCTTCTTGATGGTTGATAACTTGTACTGAAAATGAGTTTCTCGTTTGGCTGCTTCCCATACGTATGTTGGCAAGAAGGAATTCAGGCCACAGCCCACTAGAGTACCCCAGGGCTCCCGGCTGAGGACATCTGGGTACCTAGACATACTCGGTTTCAGGCTGTGTGATTGCCGGCAGCCAAATCCCCAGATGAGGGATTTTTAAACAAGTTGGTGATTTTCAGATGAAGGATACCAGCCACAGAAGTTTAAAGTGTTCCTGTGCAACTTAGATTGCCAGTGAAATACCAATTTCTCCTTTTTTTAGAACAATTATTTCTTTTATTTTTCCCCAGACAAACCCTCAGACATTCTTCTCCTCCCTTGTGAGGCTTCTCTTTGAAAGAGTCAGCGCCGTAGATCATGTGGGTTACTCCCCAGACAGAACTGTCGAACACAGGTGCATTCTGGGGTTTCAGGGCCTGACTTAGTCCCTGATTTGTTGCAGGAAAAATACTTGCCTTAGTTCCCAATTCCCAAATGTGGATAGTTTGAAGATGGATACAATGTATTAATTTTGTGTTTTTACAGATTTATGCTCTGCAGACGTAACTACATTTTTTTTTTTAAGAAGTGAAGTGAGGACTGACTTCAGAGTCTGTAATCAGGGATGATGTGACAGGATTTGTGGGTCTTCTAGTCTCTTAAAGGGAACAGGTGATATTTCTAAGATAAAAATCAAGAACCTGCTGTTTGACCTGGATTTTAGAAGACCTCACTTCCATACCACTCATGGTTGATGTGAAAAGACAAGATATAAATAAAATTATAGAGTATTTGGGAAATAGAGATAACCCAGTAAACTAGCATTTTCTTCACACCACATTTTCCTCCTCATCTCCATTACTAGTATCTTTATTTCCAGGGGCTTGGCACCCCTCAGTGAAATGTAAGAGTGGCTTCATGATATTCAAAAGAGATTTCAAATGTTCTGGCGCCTTCAAATAGCACAATTAGTAGCATAAGACTCAAGGATCAAAAACTAGTACTACATACCTGAGAAATTAGGCAATTTTGTAAGGATACCAGGCACAGAAGTTTAAAGTGTTCCTGTGCAACTTAGATTGCCAGTGAAATACCAGTTTCTCCTTTTTTTTTTAGAACAATTATTTCTTTTTTACAAAAAAGAAGAGACATAGGGATGATGTTATTAACAAGAGACATAGGGATGGTGTTTTTTGTCTTACCAAGTATTTATTGAAAATCAATAATTTTGAAATTTAGCAATGGTCATACTTCCTAGCATTTATAAAGTGGTTTAGAGCTTATAAAGTCTTTTCATATTATCCCTTTTGAGCCCTTTAACTCTTACAGGAAATAGGCAAGAGGAGGGGGATTGTCACTCCCACTTAACATGTGAAGCCAAGTTGGCAAGGACAATGTGTCAAGGGAGAATAACTCAGCAATGAACCTGGGGTGGGATAAGAGCTGGTGGGGGTAGGAAGAGCAGTAATATTTTTGTGTGATGGATATTGGGGTGTGTTGCCCAGATATCCCCTTGCTAAAGAATTTGTTGCCTTGGCTGCCTGGAGAGTGATGTCAACAGAAACCACCCAGCCATTAGCCCCTTCAGGGATTGCTTTACCTGCAAAGCTGCCTCATCTCAAAGTTGTGTCCTCTGCTGAGGAAGTAACCCAAAGCCCACATCTGATAACTGAGTGATGCACTTGTTGAGCCCCACCATTACAGCCAGATTCTATACAGCTCTGTTAAGTTATTTTAGCTCCAGAATGTAACATGGGTTTGGCCATATTGCAACTTGACTTTTCCATCTACAAAAATGTGTTCCCTTCCCCAGTCTTTTATCTGAGGTATCCCTAATAAATACCTTGTACATTAAACTTTATCTCAGAAAGTGCTCCCTGGGAAACATGGGTCAGTCAGTACTGGGGCTGATCCAAGAAGGAAGCTGGTATGATGGGCTCTTGGAGCTGGACCACTCCCTCATTATCTGCCAGTGAAGAGCCTGTCACTGTAGTTGTGCAGTACAGGGTCTTTGGCAAAAGGTGACTGTCCAGTTATTAAAATGTGTCCCGGAGGTGAACTGTGATGGTACATAGTTAGCAAGGAGAATATTAACTATTGTAATAAAATGGATTTTAAAAAGTGAGGGGGGGGACGCCATTATAAGAACAATAGATTTCTATGGTAAATGCTAAATTTGAATAACATTCTAGAAAAGGATAATGAAAGGTTGCAAGCAATTAACAGGCAAGTGGAAGCCAAATATGAAAAATGAGAGGGCTACCCTGGTGGCATATTAAGATATTGTCATCTCCTGCAATGAAATACCAGAGAAAAACTTCATCATAGGAGGAGCTAACTGTCCAAATCTATTTGGCCCTATAACAAAAATATTACAGACTGGGCGACTTACAGACATCAAGCATTCATTTCACACATTCTGGTTGGCAGAGATGCTTCATAGGATTTCAGTCTTCTTAAATTTATTAAGATATAATTTGTGGTCTAATGTATGATATAGCCTAGAAAATGTTTAATATATGCTTGAGAAGAATATATATTCTGGACTCCGGGATGAAAGAGTCTGTATATACTGTTAGGTCCATCTGGTCTAACATGTACTTTAAGTCTAAAGTTTTCTTACTGATTTTCCTTCTGGATAATCTATCTGTTGTTAAAAGTGGAGTATTGACATCCTCTACAATTATTGTATTACCTATTTTCCCCTTCATATCTATTAATATTTGCTTTATATATCTAGGTGCTCTGATGTTGAGTACGTATTTATAATTGATACATTTTCTTTTTTTTTTTTCTACCAGGCAGCCTTTATTTTTTTTTTAAGATTTATTTATTTATTTATTTTTAAAGTCTTTTTTTTTTTTTAATAGAGGCATGTTTTATTTATTTATCTAGTTAGTTAGTTTGTTTGTGTATACATGCACTGGGTACAGTCAGAAGCTCAGGAGGGTGAGAGAATTCACCAGAGCCAGAGCAGGGAGCAGAGCAGGCAGAAGGACTGAAGTACACTGCTGAGGGGAGCAGCGGGCGGCAGGAGAGGTCTGCGCGCCATGTGGGACCCTCCTCCGGTGGCTGAGGAGCAGCGGGGGATCGAGCCAGCGCCGCAGAGGCCGCGGGCAGCTTCGCAACCCAGCGCTCAACCGCTGTGCCACCGGGGAGGCCCTATTTATTTATTTATACAAGCACTGGGTACAGTCAGAAGCGTGGGAGGGTGAGAGAATTCACCAGAGCCAGAGCGGGGAACAGAACAGGCAGACTGACGAAACACAATGCTCAGGGGAGAAGAGGGCATGGCAGGAGAGGTCTGTCGCACCATGTGGGACCCTCCCCGGAAGCCGGGGGATCTAAACGGCGTTGCAGAGGCTGTGGGCAGCTTTGCAGCCAAGAGCTCAATCGCTGTGCCACCAGGGGAGGCCCTGATACATTTTCTTCATGAATTACTCCTTTATCATTTATGTATGACCTTCTCAGTCTCTTGTTATGTTTTTTGGCTTAAAGTCCATTTTATGTGATATAAATTATTCCTCTTTTCATTTGGTTTCCATTTATTTGGAAAACCTTAAAAAAATTCTTTAATTCAGTATATGTTTTACCTCAAAGATGAAATGAGTGCTTTTTAGGCCACTTATAGTCATGTTTGTTTTTTTTTTTTAATTCATTCATGTCTTTTGATTTGAGAATCAGTCCATTTACATTTGAAGTAATTACTGATACTTTACTTATGGGACTTTCTATTGCCATTTTGTAAATTATTTTATGGTCATTGAGTTTTTTATTTTTTCCTCTCTAGCTTCTTTATAACTTAATGACTTTCTGCAGATATGTTTTGACTCCTTTCTTAGTGTCTTTTGTATATCTACTGTAGGTTTTTGCTGTGTAATTACCATGAGGTTTATATAAAACATATTATATATAGTCATAACAGTTTATTTTAAGCTGATAGTTTGAATGCATTCTAAAGCTCTACATTTTTTCATCCAGGTTTCCACTTTTTTTTTTTTTGATGTCATATTTACACTTTTTTATATTGTATAACCATTAGCAAATTATTGTAGTTATTTTAAAATATTCTCTTTTAACCTTTATACCAGTTATGAATGATGTGCCCATCATCATTAAACTAGTTTGATTTTAAGTATATATTTACTGTTACCAGTGAGTTTTATGCTTTCATAACTTCATCTTAGTGATTAGCATGCTTTCATTTCAGATTAAAGAACTCCTTTTAACATTTCTAATAAGACTAGTCTGGTCATGATGAACATTTTCAACTCTCATTATCTGTAAAACTCCATCTCTTCTTCTATTCTGAAGGGTAACATTGCCAGATAGAGAATTTTTGGTTGGCAAACGTTTTCTTTCAGCATTTTTAATATATCAACTCACTTCCTCCTTGTCTGCAAAGTTTTTTGCTGAAAACTCCACCAATTTCATAGATTATGTGTTTTCTCTTGTTGCCTTTAAAATGCTTTCTTTGTCTTTGACTTTTAAGAATTTGATTATAATATCTTTGTATGGAACTTTTTTATTCATCTCATTTGGCACTTCCTGGATCTGAATGTCCATTTCTTTCCCCAAATTAGAAAGTTTTCAGTTGTTATTTCCTGGAGTACACCTGACCCTTTCTCTCTTTTCCTTCTGGGACATGCACAAAGTGTTTGGTACCTCCTTGATGGCACCCCATAAATCAAATTTTAAGCCACCTTCATTCCTTTTCTTTTCAATTATTTCTACTGTACTATCTTTGAGTTCACTGGTCCTTTCTTTGATTTGATTTAGTCTTCTGTTGAATTCCTCTACTGAATTTTTCAGTTCAATCTTTGAGTTCATCTCTATGGTTATTGCTTGGTACCTTACAATATTTTCAACGCTTTGATGAAATTCTCATTTTGTTCCAACATTGTATCCTGATCTCAGAAGTTTATTATGATTCATATTTTGAATTCTCTATTGGGAAAGTTACTTATCTTCATTCTATTAAGATAAGTTTCTGCAGATTTATTCTTTTGTTTGAAACATATTACCCTGTCCTTCATTTTTCTTGTCTTTATGTTGGTTTCTACACATTAGATAAAAGATCCAGCCCTTGAAATCTTGACAGACTGGTCTTCTATAGGAGATGAAACTTACTGATAAGACTGGTCCAAGATCCTGGTTGCTTCTTAAATCTTTTTGATTATCTAAGCTGCCATTTTTGTTCTTAGTGGAGCCTCACAGTTGAGAGTATTCCAGGACCCACCAGTGTCCCAAAAAGGAGGACTGCAGTCAGCACCTAGATAAAGGTTGATTGGAAAGTATCAGCTTAGAAAGTATATAGTGATTACCCTTTCAGGGGAGAATGGGAGATGAGTATTTTTCCCTGCTCCCTCTGCAAAATGTCTGCATCGACAGCCATGGGGGAGATTCTAAACCCATTTAAAATCCACTTCTTTGTTTGCTATAGTCCGACAGGACTCATGGCTGAATGCACCAATCACAATTAGAGTTAGGTGATTTGAAATGTTGTTCCTGGATAGTAATTATAAAAGTTGGGGTGTTATATGTATTTATGCCATGCTCCTTCCTGGTGGATATTTACTGCTTGGTTTAATTATTGGAATAAGTCAAAGGGAGAAGGTGAGAGAATAGCCACTGCTCTTTTGGGGTCCAAGGAGGATTTCAGTTAGCACCTAAATGTGTGATAATTAGAAGCTGAGCTCTCAGGCAGGGCTTCTAAACTATGTACTAAAACTCCTTCCAGGGAAAGACTAGGAGATGGATGTTTGCCTGTTTCCTCTGCACTGAGCCACTGCTCCCATCAACAGCTGCTTCCTTGATTGCTACACGAAACTCATAAACACAAAGTCCTGTTGGCTTTCAGAACTAGATATTTTGGGGGCCCATTCCTTGCATGGGATTTTTAAAATCTTGTGTCCTAGATGTGGTATCCAAACTCTTCACTTCCTTAGGGAGAAGCTGGAAGTTTCAGGTTCCCTGCCAATTATATAGCACTTTGTCAGGGGGTGGGATTGGTGGCAAGAATGTGTCTCAGCTTTTACTATCTACTTTGTTGTGGGGTTTTTCTCAACCACCTGATCTATATGAGTCACTCAGCTAGTTCTGGATTTCTCTCATAAGGGGTTGTTCCACATCTATGCATCTGGTGTGTCCATGATACATGGAAAATTTGGGAGTCTCCTATGTTGCCATCTTTGTCCAATGTCTCCTATCCATTTTTTTTTTTAATTTCTTAATATATGGTTAGAGTGACTACAGACCTAAAGTACCTCTATGGTCCTTCTTTTGAAGAGATCAATTAATAAACTCATCCAGGCTCAGCTCACTAGATATCCAATATACCAGAAACAAAGACAAATGCTGAGTCCCTAATATGATACCATTCATAAAGGAAAATAGCCACTTGGTGACAATTTTACTATACTAAACTCCTTCAATCTTGGAAATGGCAGATATTCTCACACACACACACACACACACACACACACACACACACGCTCTCTCTTCTCAGATATCAGTGTACCCTTCTTGCCTGTGGAAGTTCAGGAAGAGACTTTATACAAGGGCTTGCAGAATGTTTGCTTCACCAGCAGAGTATCTAACATGTTTTAGAATGTCATACTATGGGAATATCTACAGCAAAGGCAGGGAGACTGTGTAGACCACAAGACCCAATTGTCATAACACATACCTCACTATCCAGACACTCCTGGGCTGGTAATGTGTTGGAATAGATAATAGAAAGCATGGCAGAACTATCAGCTCAAAATCAATACTTTACAAGGATAGTGTGCTAAACACCAGTATATAGAAGGAACCTTGAACCTAAGATCTATACAAGTGACTCGGTCTTTAATACTCAGAGACCATGGACCTATTTCTCAACGTGTAGAAGTAGAAATGTACCACTCTTAATGACCCACTTAAAAAATATATGCTTACCACTTTGGGCTCTGTGCTTTTGTGTCTCTGGTCAGTAAAGAAGAGCCTTTCAGTCAGGGATCACAGTAAAGTACATTAAGCTATAAATGATTGCTATCTCCGAATTCTGAGATTCTTGCATCTTGGGACCAGAAGGAAATAAGAGATGCTATCTTGGCAGAGGTAATTAACCCTCATCAGGGGGCTGCTTTTTCAAGCAAGATTATATTTGGAACGAGGAGATCCATTTATGCAAAAATGAATGTACTAGCATAAGTAAAGCAAGCCTGGCATAAGAAGGGCTGGAGGACTATAGATTTAAACCCATATAGCTTGAGTTTAACTAACCAAGATAAACATAGATACTACTAGAGGTAAGGAGAATCTGAAATGCTTAGTGGAGGAGGCTGAGGAAAAGTACAGTAGATAGTTCACTGAAGATGCTTAACTCAACATCATTTCATCACAATGGTAATAAGAAAAACATAACACTTGCCTACATTGAATGAAAGTTCTTCCAGACCTACCTGCTTTTGTTACAGGACTTTTAACTTAAATTCACAATTTCCAAGAAGCTATAGATGACGTTAAGTGGAGTCTTACTATATCTATTATGGTACTGAGATCAGCTACAGAAGTGGAGAAAATAGTCCCAGTTACCTTCACTTTTCAAATTTTCCGCAGGAAAAAAGGATCCCTGGAATCCTGGAAGAGTTGATACCTGAATGTATATGAAGAGGTGGGTCTGAGCAGCACAAAGGGAGGACTAGTAGACATTGTGCTGTGCAACCCAAATGCCCAATTTTTTACCCCAATCTCTAGGAATGCTAGGACAGCCTTCATCTATCTTACTTCAGCTGTAGAGAATGACCCAGCCTAAGCTCACACTTCTTCCTAAGGGAACTGATATTCAATGACTGACACCAGTTATGAGGGCCTGACCATTTCAATATAAGGTGCAACAAAGTTGACAGGCCATGATAGCACTAGTCTTCTTATGGAAGTGGGTGAGGCCACCAATCTAGTCTAAAAATCTACTGTATTTCTCCCCCACTACCCATTACTGTTTCCTTCACATCTTTTCCAGGTGACCCCAAGGGTACTTTCCAATATACACCCTGCATGATAAACTGTTTCTCAATTTCTGTTTTGTGGGGAGTACAATCTGTACTTCAAAATGTTTTCTTATATATTATCCTACTTGTTCGTTACAATAACCCTTTAAGTTTCACAAGGAAGATTTCATTTTATAGATAAGAGGCCCAAAGAAGTTAAATACGTTTTCCAAAGTTTAACAGTTAAGACATCAGTGACAGACCTGCCATCAACACTCTGCACAGTTGCCTGTCTCCTTTTCTTATACCACTAGATGCCTTTTTCCCTGAAGAGGGCAGCCACGCTGGGCTGCAATAGCATCCTTCTGCTTTGACAACGACACACTTGGATCTTAAGACTCATTCTGTCAAGTATGCTCTGGGAGATGTAGTCACATCACAATCAAGGCAATTTATAACCAGTAGAGAGGAATGTTTTAATGATGTTGTTATGATATATTAGCCCTGTAACGGTATATTAAAAAAGTAGGCCTTGCTAATAAAATGCAAATGTTGTCACTTACAATGAAAAATCTGGTGATTTAGAAGAAGCACCTAACTTTTGGATCATCTTTTAGACAATGGATAAATCAAAACAAGCAAGGTGTTGTGTACTAGGAATTGCACTGCTAACTGATCTCATCACCGGAAATATCCTGTCTTTGGGGTTGATTGGCTTGTGGATATCTAGGATTCTTAACTGAAGAATTTGACTTCTTGAGAAACTGCAGTGTGTGAAACCATTCTTTCTCAGCATACCTTTTGAGGCCCAAAGATAGATGGTAGAGCTACGTGGTAGAAGAAACATTTATATATGGAATACAGAGAAAACAAAGGATCAGACAAAGTCAAACTATAAAACCAACCTTTGAAAACTGACAAAGATCTGGGCATCTATCTGAGGGGGAGAGGGAGAAGGAGGGGGCGGGGTAAGAATAGTGGGTGGGAGAGGGCATAGTGGACTATGGGGGAGGGCTGTGTGGTTTGGTGGTGGGAGTGCTACAGTGATTACAACTGATGGGGGAAATCCTATACTGTCAAAACATTAAACAAAGAGATAAGGGCTTGAAACAAAATGAAAAGCTTTATTTGCAAGCTCCTGAAGGAGAACATAGCAAATGGAAAGCTGATGGGGGCAGGGTGTATGCATCATCCCTGTAAAGATGATTTAATTGTGTGGCAATGGTACCACTGATTAAAGGAGAAAAGTTTATTAAAATATAAGCAAGAACAGCCTTAAGGTAAAGGCTGGCTCGTGTGATTTGAAGGCATGAGGAGATACCATAAACTGCGGACTCCCATACTCCACTTTAACAATTTCCTGAAATCTAAACATCTATCTTCTATATCTGTCTTGTTTTTGTTGAAAGAAGAGATGTCTGACATTCATGTAAGGGGAAATTGTTTTATATACTTATATTTGTTTCTGCAACTGTAAGATCCATTGGCAATGGGTCATGTATACGGAGAAACAACTGAGGGAGCCTAGCCTAAAAATGGTTTTTCTCCTTCCTTGGGAATCTCAACAAACCATAGACAGGAATGTGACAGTGTATCAGCAGAGAGGGCTCATGTGGGAGGCACAAGCACCACCTCTTCCTATTTTTTAACCTTTGCCACTATGAGTAGTGCTTTTAGCCTTATGCTGAAGCCCAAATAGTACATCAGACTAAAGAGCACATTCTGCTGACAGTCTCAGAAACCTACCAGTGGATACAGCTGAGGACAGAATTATTCCCTGGTGAGGATATGAATCTAAGAACCTGTATTACAGCACAGTCCCAAATGGAGAAATAATGACCAATAATGACCTCTTAAAGAAGTCTGACAGGAGAAATCTTCAGGTAAGATTCTAAGGTTTCCAGGAAGATGCCAAGAAGATGACAGCCCAGGAATCTTAGGTCAGCATTTTGCTTAGGCCAACAAGGCCTAGAAGCATTTGGACTATTCCTTAGTAATCCCTGTGGAAGTCATTCACAGTACAGTGACTGCTGTCTGGTATCCATATGTACTGGGAAGAGAGGGGACTTCCAGGTGCAGTATGGTTAAGTAGTCTTCAAAGTAACATAGCTAGTACACTGTGAAAACAGAGTTAAAACCCAAGTCTGTTACCTATTTCCTCATCTGTTAAAATAACATCTCCTTCATTGAACTTTCACAAGAATTAAATGAGGTAACATATTCAAAATGGCATCTGGGCTAAAACAGGACACATCACTACATAAATTGACCTATTTGCCCAGAAGACTTGTTGTGATGTTTGGCACATAGAAGATGCTCAATAAATGTTATTTTTTCTTTGTTTTTAAAGAAAACCATTAGTTTACTGAGGCCAAAATTAAAAAAAAGCAATATATCTTCTATCCATGACAAAGTCAAAATGTGTTAGATTTCATCTTTTCCTGATGAAAGTTTTCATGAGTTCACTATGATCTTACTTTCCCCCTCCTGGTTAAACCATGTGAAGTCCATTTTACTTTCTGCTGTCTGCATTCTGACAACATGTGTGACACTGTTTAATTAATTAGTTCCCTTCCAGCCCCTGCATGCTGGGACCTGCTGGCCAATGTTGGCACATCTTCCAAGTTGGTAACCCTTTGGTGCTGCATGTCTGTTTTGTGACTGGTGTAACCTGTCAGCACTTCCTTTTCAGGAGTGTTTTTTTTTTTTCTTCACCTTTTGTGTCTATTTTCTTCTTCTGTGACAGAATCTGGCAGAACCTCATTCTTTTGCATTGGGATTCCAAAGAGCATACTAACTATCCAATTGCTTTTCTGATTACTGCAAGAATAAAAGAGGTTTAATCCCATGTTGAAAGCGAAGCCATATAATGACTGTTGACATTGGAACAGCAAACATTGGCAAAGCTATTAAGAGAATAGCAGATTGTG
Source organism: Talpa europaea (assembly GCF_964194135.1). Taxonomy (NCBI): domain Eukaryota; kingdom Metazoa; phylum Chordata; class Mammalia; order Eulipotyphla; family Talpidae; genus Talpa; species Talpa europaea. The sequence goes on from NC_140074.1 coordinate 36,013,801, forward strand.
GGTAATATTTTATCTCTGCCTAAGGGGGTATTTAAGGGATATTAAGAGAGGGTATATCTATGAGAATGTATCAGAAGACATCAGGTTTGAGAAAAAGTGCTATTTATCTTGTCATGGATATGGCAACCTTTGCTAAATTCTTCTCATGCCCCACCTGCCATGTTGGGGCAACATGAGCGCAGTGGGTAGATCAAGAAGAATATCAGGGTTCTCCTACTCAGCTTCTACTTCATGAACCTCTCTCATTCAATACTAATTCAAAATTAAGTTTCTCCATAATATTCTACTCATAGGCTATTAGTCTATAAATCACATAGGTTTGTGTATACATCTCTTTTATTTTTTTAATGTGAAATCCTTTTTTACTTTAAGTATTTGATAATATGCCAGGGCTCCCCGCTATAATTTGAATACTCTGAACCACATCTGTCTTACAGATATCTGTATTTCTGGCACTTAGTTCCTTACATAAATCGAGTACTTAATAAATGATGAATGAATTAATGAATAGATGGATGGGTAATTGAATGCTAAAAAATCTGCTCCATTTGTATGCCATGGACACAAAGGAACACTTTCTAGTCAGCCATCACTGGGACCATTCTGCTGAAGCTTAGCTGCTCTGCCTTCCCTGCCATGAGGATACAGGAAAAAAGCTGTGAAGGTTCTTCAGAATTGTGATATAGTGACCTTCTGTGGCAAGGTCATTGACACAGACCCTCAACAAAATAGAACTGGATCTCCTGTAAGTGGTAAAATCATTTTATACCTGGAGAGGACAAGAAACCTTTATTTCAGGGCCTCCCAGGTGGCGCAGCAGTTGAGTGCTGGATTGCGAAGCTGCCTGAAGCCTCTGCAGCACTGGTTCGATCCCTGGCCACCGGGTGAGTGTCCCACATGGCATGCAGACCTCTCCTGTCTCTCCCACTGCTCCCCTCAGCAGTGTACTTCATCAGTCTGCCTGTTCTGCTCCCCTCTCTGGCACTGGTGAATTCTCTCACCTTCCTGTGCTTCTGACTGTACCCAGTGCTTGTATAAATTAATTAATTAATTAATTAATTAATTAAAAAACCCTTTAATTCATACTTTTTACATAGATGAGGAAACTGAGTCCTAAGACAACAGAATATCAAGTTTCATTTTACACAGCTGTGTAACAGTCTGCGGTGTAACAGTATAACGGTGTAACTGTGTAACAGTCATGTATACCGAACTAAACAGTGTATTTTCATTTCATGTGGTGTTTTTCATTTTGTTTTACATTACACAAAATTTACCATTTTGATTATTTAAGTGTATAGTTCAGTGCCACTGAATACATTCACACTGTTGTGCAACCAATACATTTCTCCATCTCTAGAACTTATTTATCATCCCCAAATGAAACTCAGCATCCAATAAACAATAATGTCCCATTCCTACTTTTCCCTGCAGCAGTCACCACTATTCTACTTTCTCTATGAATTTGATTATTCTGCATACCTTATACAAAATCAATAATATAATATTTGTCTTTTGTGCCTGGATTATTTCACTTAGCATTATATTTTCAAGGTTCATCCAGGTTATGGCATGTATCAAATTCCCTTCCTTTTTAAGGCTAATATTCCATTGTATGTAAATACTGTATTTCATTTACCCCAATCTACCAATGGCCATTTGCATTATTAACACTTATCAGCTATTGTGAATAATGCTGTTATGGCCATTGGTGTAAAATATCTGTTCAAACACATCTCCAAAGAAAAAAATACAAACGGCCAACAGGCATATGAAAAATGTTCAATGTCACTTACTAACAGGGAAAGGCAAACCAAAAACACATTGAGTTAACACCTCACACTTGTGAGAACAGCCCATTAAAAAAAATTAGAAACAACAGAATGCTGGCAGGGATGTGGTAAAAAAGGAATCCTCTTACATTGCTGGTGGATATGTAAACTGGTTCAGCCACTATGGACAGCTGGATAGAGGTTCCTAACAGCAAAAATGGATCTATCACATGATCCAATGATTCCACACCTAGGAATCAACCCAAAAGACAAAAACAAAATAAAACAAAAAAACACTACTTAGAAAGGAAACCTGCACTCCTATGTTTATTGCAGCACTCCTACGTTTACTGCAGCAAGATATGGAAATAACCCAAATGCCCCCAAACAGATGCATGGGTCTAGAAACTGTGGTATATATACACTATAGAATACTACTCAGGGATCAAAAAAGATAAACTCATGCTATTTGCAGCAACATGGATTATACTAAGGATTATACTAAGCAAAATGAGTCAGAAGGGAAAAAATATCAGATGGTTTCACTTATATGTGAAATATAGAGAATCCAAAGAAAAGATCAGGAAAATGATAACACTTTCAAGCTGACCATAAATCTGAGACATACAACAAGGGAGGGGAAGGGAAGTCAAAATAGTGGAGTGAAGAGTATAAGGGACTATGGTGATGCATCACCAGTGCTATGATGGTGGGGACAATAACTGAGGGGAGAAATCAAATACTATACAAAAATGAACAATGATATAAAAAACAAAATTAAAAAATTCTGTTCTAGTCCTTGTTTTCAATCTTTTACATGCATACTCAAAATGAAATTGCTGGGGAGAGTACTTTCTGGATCATACTACAAAGTATCAAATCCTAGGCAGGGTGGAGCTGATATTAATTATCAATGTTATTTATCCATTTTTCTTAAACATTTGGTGGAAAGATTACTACTAGATCTAAGACAGTGTTCAGTTCAATGCAGCTATTCAAATATATTCTGAGCATCTGTTATGTGTCAGGACCTGTGTTAGGTGCTTGAGGTGTGCAGGTAATAAGACATAGCACCAGACTAGTGAGGTAAGCACAAAACATGAGCTAAAGGGTATGATAACTTACACTGAGGGAAAGAGATTAGGAAATGTTTGATCATTTAATTGTGAGCAAGGACATACAAGAAAATTGGTCAGTAAAGACAAAGTTGAAGAAATTATAATTAAGCAGATTTTTTTTTATGGCTAAATAACAATTTACCAGTAAAACACACAGAGAAACTGTATATTCAAGGGTGTGAAAAAGTCATGATATATATAGTTTATTATAACTGACATATAAAATGTAAGAAAATAAACACAACAGAAAATGAGTCCAGAGAACTGGATATAGACTAACTCATGAAGGTACTCTAATGTTATGGTTAGGAACTTAAATTTTACATTTTTATTCTTTAGGCAAGGGAAACTACTAAAGAATTTTAAAAAAGAACATCATATCACAAGAAGGGAGCTATAGATAGATCATTTTAATCTCTCTTCTTGGGTTGATCTAAGTGTAGGAAGTGTTTCAGTTCGGAGTAAGGACAATTGCTCTTCATAACAACCCAAACAGGAAAGGTTTAAGATCCTTGAATCAAGGATCTGGTGATTGAGTAACTGTGTGGGAAGGAGAGGGAATTGGGGAAAGTTGCTAAGGAGGACTCCAACATAATTGACCTGATAACTTGGTTGTTGGTAGAGCCACTCATTGTGGTAAAAGTCAGGAGGAAGATCAGACTTGTGAACGAGAAAAATCACTTCAATGTTGGTTATGTTGACTATGGGGTAGCTCTCCACATGGGTAGCTCCCAACATTGAAAGTTAAAGTTATAAGAATTAGCCCATATTGGTCCATTAGTAAGAAACAAATCCCTCTCACTATTTTATTCAGCAAGGGAATTGATACAGGGAATTAAGTGTTTATAAAGTCATTGGAGACACTGGGAGGGAAGTCTTTCAACTGCATTTTCAGGAATCAGATGCAGAAAGCAACTATAGAAGCAACATTCTAGGAAAGCTATAATCACTAGAATAATTAGGAGGCTTAATCAAGTAACCACGCAGCCAATGCTGTAACTGCCTCCTAACATAAAGGAAACTAGTCACTGGATACTACAAAACTGCTACAGAGAAACCCAATGCCCTCATAATTGTGCATTTTCAGCACTAACAATCAAAAACAGTAAATAGATGGGTTTGGCCTCACTTTTGCCTTTCAAAACATACATCTTTTCTTGGTTGTGGTGGTGGTTCACAGAGTTGTAAATGTACTAAAAGTCATTGATTCATATATTTTGTATGGTATGTGAATTATACCTCAATAAAGAAATTAAAAATGTATTACATATTTTCTAATTGGCAGAACTTATTCTATACCCCTGAAACCCAGCTACAAGGGAGTCTGGGAAATAAAAATTTTAGATTTCTAGCTTCTACTATCTAGGAGGATAAAATAGGAAGAGGCTAAAGTGAATGTATAGCAAACCAATCCTTGGTTTCCTTTAAAGAAACCTCATGGGCGTGTATCAAAAAATGGAGAAAAGGAAGTGGGCAAATGAAGATCTGGGAAGCCAGTTCTTCAAGGAAGACATAAAAAATATCTAAAAACAGAAATGATAAAAATGCTCAAGATATTAAATGAAGAACCAGGGATGTATGGTGGTGCTAGAACCCAAAGGTAGAGATCCAGGAAGGAGTGATGCCAGAGAGGTAATGGATACAGTAGCACTTCTTAGAGAATATGGCTAGGTAAGTTACTTAACCTCTGTGAATCTCATTTTCTTCTTTAAAATGGGGGCAATAATAGTAATATTTGTTCCCTCCTTAATTTTTCAGAAAAATCAACTGCAATAATGTATTTAAAAACTATGTATATGGTACAGCGGTTGAGCGCTGGGTTGCGAAGCTGCCCGCAGCCTCTGCAGCGCTAGTTCGATCCCCAGCTGCTCCCCGGCCACCAGAGGAGGGTCCCACATGGCGCATAGACCTCTCCTGCCGCCTGCTGCTCCCCTCAGCAGTGTACTTTGGTCCTTCTTCCTGCTCTGCTCCCTGTTCTGGCTCTGGTGAATCCTCTCACCCTCCTGCACTTCTGACTGTACCCAGTGCTTGTATAAATAAATAAATAAATCTTAAAAAAAAAATATGTATAATTCTATTGATGCTAGTTGTAATTATTTTAAAATTATTTTTTTAAGGATTGTGTGCCTCCCCCCACCCACTGCTAATGTGTCCCTAACATTGGGCCATTTCCATAATGTGTAATTTAGCGAAATGTTTTCCCACAATAATTTGACCATTTTATCTCAGAAGAAATGAGGAAGAATGACTGCTCACAGTTACCCATATACCATCCATGTTTGCACATAAAACTGTCATAAAGCATTCTTCTCAGTTATATCTTACTGCAAAGATCTGAGAATTAAGTTACAGATACAAACTACTGCTCACAACAAAACTCCATAGTCATGTTATGGAGATAGGTAAAAGATATACCATGATATCATGGTTAAAATGTTCACAAAGCTAGCAGTTTCAAAGAGTTTGGGTCTCTATGCTCAATCCCCCAAGTCCCTGTCACACCCCTTACTGCCATGTCATTTACCAACTGTCAAATATAGACAGCCCGTGTGCTCAGGAGTGGGATTCCAATCATCCCACTTCTTGCAGCGCTCAGTTGCATTTGTAACACACCAGCTGTTTCTGAGAACACATTCCTAATATAGGAACAGCAAGAAATTCTGCCTAGCTATCCCAAGTCATGCTAGAGCACTGTCATGGCTGTAACAACTTGTGGAAGGACAAAAATCAAAGCTGAATATTTAGGGAACTTTCCTAGCACCACTCTTTGGATATGTCTTTTCACCCTGGGTTCACTCTGGTCATAGGATACAGGCCTGAACACTCTTTGAAGATCAGGGTCAGGGAAGGTGGAATCTGGCTATAGTAGAGCACATTACAGAAAAACCTATGCATCCCAAGCAACGTGTCCATAGGGAAGAGAAATCAAGAGTGAAGATTAGAACTGATGAGGGAGGCAGCCTGCTTGCCAGAAGTTCTATACAGAAACCATCACGCACCTGCCATTTCAAAGGTCCTTTTTATGAAGAGCAAATTTTATAGTGGCTTTTTGGTCTAGAAAAGGGGATCTGATTTTTTCACTATAGACAGTCAGAATACACTACTCATCCTAAGGATGACTTGACATTTGTTGAGCTTTTATTAGGGAAAATATGATATTTTAAAGCATGGATTTTGGAGCCAGACTGTCTTGGATTATTGGGTTCCTGGATCTGCCACTTCCTAGCTATGTAAACCTAAGCAAATTATACCACCTCCCAGGTCCCAATTTTCCTCTTTTTAAAGAAAATAATCCAGGTAAAATGCTTTCCACTATGACTGGCCCATATTAAGCCAACTATAAATGTAAGTTATTATTATTCCCTGTAATTTTGTCTTAAGAATGTTGTTACAATTTTCAAAACATTTTCTTTCTTTCTTTCTTTCTTTCTTTCTTTCTTTCTTTCTTTCTTTCTTTCTTTCTTTCTTTCTTTCTTTCTTTCTTTCTTTCTTTCTTTCTTTCTTTCTTTCTTTCTTTCTTTCTTTCTTTCTTTCTAGTACATAAGAGGAGATGCTCTCCTTAAGATTATTAATGTTTCAAACTGAATAAAAGCAAAAGCATGTCTAATATAATTTTACTGTCTTCCAGTGAATATTTTCTTTGTGCTAGTGTTTGCAAATTGCCATGTCCATTAGGAGGTTCTTATCCAAATTGGGCATCTTGCCTGTCTTCCTTGGCAAGGTGAACTTGCTCAAAACAAAAATAATGCCTTGGTATGGGGAAACAAAAGGCCCACTAGCAACAAAAGATTGAGAATGGGGAGAGATGAAATTTACCAAGATATGAAATTCCTGTGCTGATTTTTGCTAAAAGAAATGTCACTGGTTTCATTGTATTTAATAATTTTGACTGAAATCATTCTTGTATTAGGTAAGCACTAACCCAGTAAGGTTTGGCTCAAGTTAGTAATTATGTAGATGGACCTAATAGTGAGATGTTCTGTTTATTTGTAGGTTGAGGTTAATAGAGGGTTATACTTTGGAAATGGTGTTTTTGATTAAATACAAGAATAGCAAGTTGAATAAATTCCAAATACTGATCATCTACTCCATTCACCCAAAATTGTAAAACTAAGAAAATTTAAGAATCTACAAAATAGAATTCCTGTATCCTAAGTATTTTTCATTTCTGATTTAACATAAAATAGTATTCCCTTGCTGGAGCTAGTCTTTCTTTTCCCATTCTCTCCCAGATTGGTCTGGAAGTCTATAAGAAGATGTCATGTTCTCTAGAAGACAGTTCAGATTCCTGGGAAGCCACACCTGGGTGACTGGACACAGTGTGATAATTAATCCATCTCCTGCACTCACTCTAAAGAAACAAGTGTCCTGGGTTCACGTCAGGAGAGAGGATTCAGAGGAGTCCAAATCGTGCTCTGTTCCTGGGTTTCAGTGCATTGCAGTGAAGGAGAACCTTGAAATTATTTTTGATACAGACAGACCTTCCTGTAAATCCCAGAAAATATTTTCAGCTAGTTGGAAAAGGAGTGATAGAATGCTGCTCAGCTCCTACTTCTGGCATTTTCAATCACATTGAACTGCTTTGTTTCATTCCCAATGTTTATAACTTTAAAAGCTTAATTTTTTTAAATTATTTTTAAGTTCAAGTTAATTTTATTTATTTTATTTACTTACTTTTCAAGTTATTGGCTTTCCCTAATAGAATGTAGTAAGCAGAATTCTGAAAGCAGAATCTTAGTTTATTATATTCATAATCACCTCTATTGCCAGCATCAATGTTTGGCACTGTTATCATAGGCAGGTAATAAACATTTTTCAAAAGAATAAGTAAATATCCACTTACCTAATTAAACTGGAGAAGTTTTGTTTATAAGACCTAACAGAGCTTAAAGATGGAATTCATAAAATTATGCATTTAAAGGGAAATTAGAGGGTATCCCTGGCAGTGCAAGGGGTTAAGACGGAACCTATGAAGCTAGCCGCAGCCTCTGCAGCATGAGTTCAATCCCCTGACCTGCCAGGGAGCTACCCACATGGCGCTGCAGACCTCTCCTGACTCGCCCGCTGCTCCCCTCAGCAGTGTACTTAGGTCAATCTGCTTGTTCTATTCCTCACTCTGTCTTTGGTGAATCCTCTCATTCCCCACACCTCTGGCCTATACCCCAGTTCTTGTATGCATAAATAAATAAATCTTAAAAAAATAAAGGGAAATCAGAGATTTTTAATACAACATTAGAAACAATATCCTAGAAGGTCATGCTGCACAAATAATTTAGTGAAATTAAAAATATTTTGTGTAATTTCCACGTTCCAGAAGCAGGAGGCCAAAAGAGAGAATTGTGTTAATAAGGATAAGCAGTACTAAGGTTCAAAACATATAGACCTCAAATTCTCAGTGGTTTAACACAGTGAGAGTTTATTTCTTACTGATATCAGATTCCAACAAGGGATGGAGTGTGGGCAGGGCCGGATGGAGGAGAAGGGCAAAGCGAGGTCTCTGCTCCATGCTGTCACTCAGGACCCAGGTTTTTGTGTCATACAACTTCACAGGTCTTAGGGTCTCATTCTCCTGTGCACCCATCCAGTGAAAGCAGGATCACATGGGACAACATCTGGCCCAAAGTCAATCACATGGTTCTACATGCAGGGGGAGCTGGGAAATGTGTTTCCAGAAAGCAAAGGAAACAGGGTTTGCTGAGCCAGCTAGGGTGCTAAAACCCTTGCTCGTGCTCACCCAGATATTCAGTCTTTTTCTCCTTTGTATCCCAGATCATGTCTAACAATAAGTCTACCAATTAAAAAATTATGTGCCAGATTTATAACTGTGGGCACATTGGCAGGAGAGAACACTGATGGTGGAGCCTACCACCACCACTGTCAGATGATGAGAACCTGAGTGTGTTGTGGCTTATGTGCAGGTAGATAATGAGAAGGGCTAAGGTTTGTTCAGCCAACCTGCATTTTTCAATGCTGCAATGCAGAGAGAGCCTGCAGTTATTGGGGTAGCCAACCTCCACAGCCCCTGACATTCTTTGCTCCTCTAGGAGACAGTAATACATTACAGGTGTTATAACTTTTCCTCAGAATCAGACTGCCTGGGGAACTGTAAATCTAAATCATGGCTGCCCTCAGGAAACCTGTGGGCCTGTAAACACAGTGAAATGAGTGAGATGAAAGCATCCGAGGGAGAAAATGAATTTCTGGCATCCCACTGAAGTCTATTTCATTTTTACAGTCTGGTCACCTCCCTGTGGCAGGGGCAATGCCTGGGAGGGACAGGCTGACTCCTAACTGACAGCTGACAAGTATGGCTCCTCCTGGAAGCCTTGGATCTGGGGCCTAATCAACAGACAACAGTCACAGCACATTCTGACTGTCCCCAGCACAGCTCAACATGCTACCAAAGATGCCACCAAGGCTGCCACAGGTTTTCTTTTGGGAAGTCTGGCCTGACTGAGCAGGCATTAGTAACCAAGGCCATTCTTCAATCCAACGGCAGAGCAGAGCACCTTAAGTAAGATGTGTGAGAGGGAAGAGAGAGAAACGATTCTCCAGTGAATTCACAGAAGCCAATATGTTAAAGTACACAGTCACTGGCACTAGAAGAGGTATGGCGGCTGGGCAGAGGAAGACTTCTCAGAGCACTGAGCTCCTCACCATGGGTTTGAGCAAGCATCAGCGAGAACTAGGAGGTCATCAAGTAATATGAACACTAACCTAATACTAATGCTATACTAACCTCTAATTCTCATGGTGATATTAATGCTAATACTAACAGTATTCTAATTAATGTTAATAGTGGCAACCTGAACGTCATAACAGCCAAGCCAAATTCTTCAGCTATAACTACAGAACTCAAAAGTTATCACACAGAAGAATAGGTTACTCTGAATGGAGAAAAATCTTTGGAGTCAACTTTCCTCAGATTTTCATTCATGTTAACTTTTAACATAAATCCAACCATCTTGTCTTTTGTGACACAGAGTATTGACTGAGTAATGACGAAGTGAGGTGAGTATGAAGTGGTTCATTCAGATTCTTTCTATTATGGATGAGTGAAATCCTGAGTATTTATAGCATTAAACTGACTTCACTTCTTCAATAACCATGGAATTCTATAGAAGAATCTCAAAGCAATTTTCAAATTCTTAGAAAACTCCTCAAACACATTTTACATCGTTTGGCATTGACTGCAAAACTGTGAAAACCTGTTTTTAGAAAATCACCTAGTTTGTAGTGTAAATAATATTTTAAAGCATTCAAAATCAGGGCCTTCCCTGGTGGCGCAGCAGCTGAGTGCTGGGCTGCGAGGCTGCCCACAGCCTTTGCAGCGCCGGTTCGGTCCCTGGCCACCGGCCGCACCCGCTGTTCCCCTCAGCAGTGCATTTTGTCAGTTTGCCCATTCTGTTCCCTGCTCTGGCTCTGGTGAATTCTCTCATTTCCCGCACTTCTGATTGTACCCAGGCTTGTATAAATAAATAAATAAATCTTAAAAAAAAGCATTCAAAATCATGTCTTGAAATGTCTACATCCAGATTATTGCTGCAGAGGCAGTAGAGAAGAGAAGTTATGGTGCTTGAATCTGAAACCAAGCTGTCTTAAATCAAAATTATGTTTCTCTACTTATTAGTCACATGACCTTTGATGAGTATCTTAATATCTCTGTGCTTCAGTTTACTCATCTGTTAAGTAGGTATAACCTTATAAGGTTCAAGTGAGTTAAAACACATATACTGTGTAGGACAGAGCCTGGTATATAGTAAGCAATAGACAGCCTTAGTATTAAAATTTATAAACATTTTAAATTGGCTTCTGAATCATACTAATACCCTCTAATTATGACATATGGCTCTTCATCTAAACAGATGTTTGTCTGTCTAGTGATTCTGCTTGGAAATATGTGCATATGTGATTCAGTTTTACTTGTGATACCTACTGTGCCTTTAACCAAAAATAGTCTTCCCCTGAAGATACCTTCTCTGCTAGGAAAACTTGATTCATTCCCTGTGGCCCTGAAGAAGAACTTCCCCCAAGAATCCTTCCTAGACTACTCCAGGAAGCTGTTCACTTCCTCCTTCACTTTCTTATGTCTCTACACAGGCCCTGATAGAACTCTGCTCATGTCAGAATGTGACCCAATTCCCTAGGACCCAGCAGGACAGGGATTCCATCTGTCACACTTATATAACTCAGAGCCTTCTGTATAGGTGGAAAGGAAAGGAAAGATACTGAGGGAAGAATCTTATCTCCTGGAAAGATAATCCAATGGATCAACAAATTAACGATTATACAAAGATTTAGGACTATAGATCAAGGCCTTGATAGCTATTTTCCTAGATGATTCTGTAATTTTTTTCTTATCATTCAGAAGGCAACATGCTTTCATTATAACAGATTAAAATGCACACTCAGATTAAAATGAATCCTGCCTAGTTTTCACATTTATCTTTCCACCCTCTGCAGGAACATTTAACCCTTTACCCAGATGGTACTCTTGAGGATTACATCTTAAGTCACCACCCCAGACACAAAGAACAAGGCAAGGCTTTAACTGTCTGATTCTAGATCTCATAATCTGCTACTAGAGCACACATCCTTTCACCTTACCTCTAAGTTAAAATTCATTTCATTGAATATGGCTTAGAAATGAGATTAGAACACATGAAAGCTTCAATTTCTTGCATGCAGAAAGCAAAACATTTTTTCGTCTCCTGGGGCCATTTGATCACTCAGATTCCTTTAAAATTCAAGTTGTTTTTCAAGTCCCTTCTAATACCTAAACACATGCAGTTTCTAAGTAAAACAGCATTTGTGACAGGAGGAGAAAGCCTAAGTAATAATAATGATGGCTAATGTTGTGGTGGACTTACTGAGTACTAGACTCTGGTGTTTCCCATGAACTAAATTAATCCTCGGGGATTCTTTCAGAGGGGTGTATCAAAGTAATTATAATTTGTCTCTATTTTCATGATCATACTGCATGTCACCTCAAATGCCTCAACTTACTAACAGAGCAATAGCAGTTGTCCTTTAATTATCATCTCAAGATTACGTGCTGATAAGAGTAATACAAAGTAAAAATCAAAATCAACAAGCAACTATAAACCAGAGACACACTGGGGGGTGTGTGGGGGGGAGGGGTGGGGAGAGGAAGGACTAGGGTCAAAATAAGGGGGGGGTGCAATTGTATGGGGAATATAACCAAAATGAAAATGCATACAATTGTGCAAAAATGAAAAATGATGTAAGAATTATATAAAATAAAATATTAAAAAAATGGCAAAAAAAAAGGGTAGTGTTTCCCACAGAGTAGTGAGTAGAAAGTTCAGATTCACAGACCCCACAGAACTGTCACCTCCAACACAGTGCCTGGTCTGAAAGTTATTTTCTATTTATTCTACAAGTCAAATAAACGCATGGAGCCTTCTAGGGATCATTTCCTTTGTCTGCAGTAACTAATATTAATTCCAGGTACATGTTCAGAAGAATGAGCGAATATGTCACTGGGACAGAGACTGAGAAGATACAGTGTCTGTGCAATGTTTTCCTTTCCTTCTCTCTCTGGTGTATTTCCTGTCCCCTCTCTCTGGCTTCCTCCTTCCCCTGTTTTTAGTGCCATGAATCAAAATCCTTCCTATATTTCAACTATAAAATTGACAGGGGAGAGTTTTCTGAGAAAAGCTCTCCCTTCAAATTCTTTTCTCTTGTTGAGAGAGGGTAAGGGGGAGAGAGAGAGAGAAAGAGGGGTGGAGGGGAAGTGAGGAGAGAGAAGATGCTATATCATTTCAGCCAAGTGTCTGCAAATTCAAATCAGGCCAGTTCCCAGAATCAGCAAAAGTAACATTCCAGCAAGGATTCTCTTCCTTCCAAGCCCATTTTCCCATCCACAATTAGAATCAATTGCCATCAGATTGTAATTTCTCAGAGAGCATGCAAAGACTGAAGCTTGTAAAGCTGGTAAAAATAGTACCCAGTAAGCCTTCACAGGACAAGATGTTAGTCCAGAACTGTGACTGGCTTTCTCTAAAATCAGTGGGAATGGAAGAACCAGGAGATGATGGAAGCTTGTGCAAATTGCTGGTAATAAAATGCAAATGGAGTTATCATGATTGTCTTATTTTAAATTGTTCTTTTGTGAAGAGAAGTTTGCTCTTCAAGGCTGTCTGATTTTCATAATTCACCTAAAAGCTTTGACACTGGACACTTGATTTAATATTTTAGCCTTCTTTGATGTCAGTCATAGTACCTTCTAGAGTGCACTGCAATGCAAAGGTGTTCAGAACGTAACTTGAGGAGAGGTGGAATTAAAAAATAAAGGGTCATTCTTTACCCCTGCTTCCCAGGATGACAAAGGGGATTTAAAAGAAACACGTCAAAATCTGCAATAACCTAAAGTCAAACAATAGATGCTGTTCAAGGTTTGACCCATTCAGAAACATAGAACCTATAGTACTCAAGTCAATATCACAAATTTTTCCTTGAAATTTCAAATCAGAATAACTACTATGGCTGAATACCTCAAGATGTTGTGTCTGAGATCCTGCTGAAACCTTATGAGCAGATGTTATGGTTTGTCAGTTCAAAAGCAATATTTTTTGTTTCTTTATTGTTGGAAAAAGGATCTGCTTTTAAGATTATTAAAGTATCATAGGAAGAGTGTGTTTTTAAAAATGTGTGTCTACCTTCAGAGAATTCCAGACACTAATGGCTTTAAAGTAATTCTTCTACACTTTAGAATAAATGACATCCTTTAAAAATGTCTGACTTGGTATTTACATGTATTCATATTCCCCAAGCCTCCTGTCTAGTTTGTCAATGCTTGCACATGTCCTTAAGAAGAATGCTTTCAAAGGAGAAAAATTGCGGTGCCAAAAATGTAAAAATGATATGAAGAGGCCCCTATTTTGCCCTTACATATTCACCCCCACCAAAGTTAATGGAATTTATCTTTATACAGGTGGCTTTTTCATGGCTCGCGTTGACAAACCCCCTGAAATTTAAGTGGGGACCAACTCAGTCTGTCAATTTCCATCTCAGCATCACAAGTGCCAGGGAGGATGTTCTAATTAAGTGTGTTGTGAAATCAGGGTGTGCTGGAGCTAGGAGGATGCAGACATTCCCCCTGACAGGCCGTCCTGGGAGTCTGGACAGACAGGGGCTCTCTCATACATATTTGCCAGGGTTTCCGGTGTTCAGCATCACTTGTGGTGCTTTTCTTAATCAGTCTTGAGCAGCAGATTCACTGTCCAGACCCAGAGGCAGGCACCTGTGACCTGCATGCCTTCCAGTTGTAGGAGGGGGGATTCAGGAAGACAGATTATTCACCTTTTGGGCTTTAAATACAAAGAGGCAGGAGCAGAAAAATGGGGGAAACTCACTGTTCTTACTCCACCTGCAGTGGAAAGGCTGCCCCAATCCTTCATCTCTGTAGGCTGCTCTTGGCATGTCAGGAGTCCCAGGGCACCTGTGTTCTATCCAAGCACTCACCACTGCTGTCCCTTTGCATTGCAACACTTGTTCAGTTCTCTCCCCGCTTCCCTCACCCCCACACGAGGGACAAGGGCAATAACCTCTAATCTACTGCCTATAACCAAATACTACAAAGCAGGGTGGCTTAAAGACAACAGAAATGTATTCAGTTCCAGAGGCCAAAAGTTTAAAATCAAAGTACAGGCAGAGTTGTGCTCCCTGTAAGTCCTAGGAGGGGAAGATCAGTCCTTGCCTCTTCAGCTTCCATGAGCTCTGGCTGCTCTTTGACCCGTGTCTCTGTTGCCTCCTTTCCAGGGCACCCTACCTCCTCCATCTCATGCATTTGTGTCTCTTCTCTTCCATCTCTTAGAAGGGCACCTGTCAGTGGATTTAGATAATCCAGGATGCTCTCATCTTAACACCCTTAATGTAATCACTTAATTACTATTATCCTTAATTTATTCTGAAAAAGGACCAGTAAAGACCCTTTTACAAAATAAGGCAACATTCAGTCTTTTGGCATGCAAAGTAATATTCACAGGTTCCAGGCGTTATGTCATGGACACAGTCATATCCAGCGTCTGGCTGGTACTTGGGCCATTGGGAGCGATAGCCTTAAACATTTGTTGAAAGTAAGAAAAAAGTCTTCTGGTCCCGTGACTGAGTTCACTAAGGCTGAGAGAACAAACTACCACAGATTGAGCAGCTTATAAACAACAGAAATTTAGTTCTCATTTAGTTGCAGGCTGGAAGTCCAAAATCAATTCACCAGCACATGTTTTGGCACGGCCCCTCTCCCTGGTTCATAGTTCACATTCACTCTTTGTCCTCACATGGTAGAAGGGACCATGGTGCTCTGAGGGGTTTCTTTTATAGAAACACTGTTTGCACTCGTGAAGGTCCAATCCTCCAAACCTACGCACCTCCCAAATGCCCAAGCTCCTAACACTATTACCCTTGAGGGTTAGGATTTCAACATAGAAATTTGGGAAGGGGACACATTGACATGTGGCATTCTATCCCCAATACTCTCAAATTCGTGTCCTTTTCACATGCAGAATTTATTCATTCCATCCCAACAGCTCCCCACTCTCAATCTTAACTCTTTCCAGCATCATGGCAAGAGGCTAAGTGCAACATCTCATCTAACTATCACTGAAGTCAGATTTGTGTGGATTTCAAGGTATCATTCATCTGAAGACAAACTGCTTTCTAGTTGTGAAACTGTGAAATCAAACAAGCTATGTGCTTCCAAAATACAATAGTGGGACACGAGTAGGAAAAATATATCCATCCCAAAGGGGAGTGGTAGGAAACAAGAAAGGCAGTAATAGGTCCCAAACTTTAGGGCATTGGGTAGGGGTGGGAGATCTTAGTTCTGGCTTCCATGGCCATGGGTGGCCACCTGCTTGGCTCTGCTAGGTACGGTACATGCCATAACTCTTATGGGCTGGCACGTCCGGCCTGTGGCTCTCCAGGGCTGTGGTTGTGGCCCCTGGACTCTGCTAGGTATTGCCCTATTTGGAGATCTCTGCAGTGGCCCACTCTATGGCTCTTGCATTGTGTGCCTGCCAAGAAAGCACCACACTGATGTAGCCAATGGTTATTGGTTAGGCTCTCTCCTGAGGGCTGGCCACCACACCAGCACAACACCGGGTCCGTGGGAGCATAATCTGATACAGCCCAGGGGCAATGTGAGGCAGCACTGTGCAGCAGGGCCTCTCCTTATTGATTGCTTTGTCCAGCAGTTTCTTGAACTGTGAGTCTGTGATGGAAGAGTTGGCCCCAAGATTTCCAAAATGCCTTTATAATCATTCTTCCCTTGCCTTGGATAATAGGACCTGGCCTCTGTTCTGATAACTATCTCGAAAGTCATTAGCCACACCTTTGTTTTCTCCTGAACATATTTGCTTATTTTTTTCAATAGAGGTAGGCTGAGAATTTTTCAAATTCTCAAATTCAATTTCCCTTTTGATAACATTTCCAGCTTTAAGTCATTTCTCTCTTCTTGAATTTTACTGTAAGATTCAAGCCAGGCCACTCCTTCAACAATGCTAGAAATTTCTTTAAATATCTAATTTCAACTTATGCAAAAAGAGTTCTCTCAACCTTGATCCCAAATTGTTTCAACAGCATAGCAAAAGTTTGCAATTCAAATCTACTTTTCAATCATTTTTAATATTTTTCCTGTGATTTGATATCTTTGTTGTTTTGTTTTGGCTAATGCCTCCAAATGTTTTTTGTTTGTTTGTTTTTGTTTGTTTGCTTTTTGGCTTGGATTGGTAAACTATTTCCCAGGAATGGAGGACTTTTGCTTTCTACAATGGACAATACCTGGAGAGACTGGTTTTGCTTTCCAATGGGAACCCTGAGAAAAATTTTCATCTGCGACTGTACCCCAGCATCCACACATTTGATCTTCAACACCATGGAAATTATGACAAAAAGGGAAACTAATTCCATACAGGCTTTGTGGATGCCATGCCCACTCTATCAAGACACCAGAAATACAAATCCCAGGATCCCCAAAGGGAAGTGGCAAAGACCTAAGGGCAGAGTTAAGCAGCCATTTTCTCTGTTTGTAAATAAAAACTAGCCATGTTAGTGGGGTCAGACACACTTGGCTCATGCCCTTGGCCAGGCAGGTTTGGTCTCGGCGAGTCATTTGGGATTCCAGGTCGGCGGAATGGGTAGGATACGTTTAGACTTTATCTCCCTCCCTCTTTTCTCCCTGAGTTGTACATTTCCTCATTCCCCTTCCCTTGTAAATAAACCTTTTGTTAACCTTTAAAAAATAAAAAATAAATATCTAATTTCACCACTCACAAGTTCCTTTCACAAAACACTAAGACAAACACAATTCAGTCAAGCTCTTTGCTACTTTATAACAAGGATGGCCTTTCCTCTAGTATCCAGTAACATGTTCCGCATTTCCATGTGAGACATCATCAAAATGACCTCTACCGTCCATATTTCTACCACATGCAGTTCAGGATTATTCAGGTATTTTTTAAGAACACGGAGGCTTCCATATAGCTTCCCTCTTCTTTTGAGCCCTCAAGAGAATCAGCCTTACCTATGCTTTTACCACAATGTGGTATTTTTCTAGCATGCACCTCCAAATTCTTCCAGCCTCTGCTCATTACCTAGTTTCAAAGCTGCTTCCACATTTTCTAGGTTTTTGTTAAAGCAACATCCCATTCCCAGTACCAACATTCTTAGTCCCAAGGCTTAGGACATGGACAAGGTTCTTAGGAGACCAACCCTCAACACCGTACACTGACCATATAAATGTCAGTGGGAATATTTCTGGACCCCCTTTCAGAGTTCTCTTCCTCCTTCACTTCTGTGGAGGCTTTTATCACTGGCCTGACACTGTAGGCTGAGCTCTTTTCCCCTCTTACAGCACTCTGCTATAAGCTGGTATTGCTGGGTAGCATCTTATAAACCATCAGCACAGTATTAATTTCTAGAATTCTATATTTCACAGAGCCATGTACTTAAAATATATTTTTAAAAGGGAAGGGCTAAAATTTAGAATTTGCCAACATTGTATTTAGCCAAAATCAATATTTTAAGGCTACTATCTAACATCATCAGTTAATGAAATACATTAGTAACAATAAAAAATGTAGCCTGTATTTTGGAGTACAGAGTAGTTGGCAATTTTATAGAGACACTCTGAGACTTTCAGGGGAAAAACTTTGTTGTAACCCAGCACAGATCCATCTGTCCATGTTTGGAAACCTTCACGATAGTCCAAAAATTCCATTTACAGATGGAGAAAACAAGATTCAAAGTTGTGAAACTGCTTCTCTGAGGTCACAGGACTGAATGGGGAGTTCAACTATCATGACTAATTAATGTTAATTTTAATTATAATAACAATGAAGTTGCTAATAATTCAGATAATGGACACTTCCAATGTTTCATTACACACAGACAATGTGCTGTTTTGACTGCATTGAGTTGTTATTCCATCAACAACAATAATCATAGTACTACTAATATTTATTGAGTCCTCCCCCTCAGAGCTATCCACAGAGCTAAGTGTTTCACAATATTATAATATTCCCTTCAGTCTTCACAACAGTTCTTGGAGATACAAAATATTATTATATCCATTTACAAATAAACAACATCTTAGAGTGTATTGGTGACAACACACTGGCAGGCAGAACTGGAGATAAAATCTAAGCCAGTTTGAATCCAAAGTCCTTTGTTTTAACCACAGTGTTTTCACTATAATGTGAAACTTTCTTTCTGTGTCTTGAACTTTCCTTTCATGGACACTGTTCTCTCAGCTCTGAACCATATGTAAACATTTTTCTTTGCCTCTACTACTAGTGTGAGACTTTTTCTACTGTAAAATCCTTTCCATTGTGGTCATTTCATGTGAAAGAAGATATTTTTGCTGAATTATTAGAATTTGGGTTTCTAGTTACTGAAGTCCTGGAATGGAGCATAGTAGGTCTTCAGGTCCACTGCTCTGAAAACCACAGTGGCCCCAAGTGCCCACAGCCACCCCATGATGCACCCCTGGTCTCTTCTCTCCATCCAGCTTATCTCCTCTCCTCTGCTATGGAGAATTGAAATGAAAACTATGCTAGGTATATATTGAAAAGCTGGTTTGTGCCATGTAATTTTTTTTTTTTTTAAAGATTTATTTATTTATTTATGCAAGCACTGGGTACAGTCAGAAGCACGGAAGGGTGAGAGAATTCACCAGAGCCAGAGCGGGGAACAGAACAGGCAGAAGGACCGAAGTACTCTGCTGAGGGGAGCAGCGGGTGGCAGGAGAGGTCTGCGTGCTATGTGGGACCCTCGCCAGCGGCTGGGGATGGAACCGGCGCTGCAGAGGCTGCGGGCAGCTTCATAGCCCAGCGCGCAACCACTGTGCCACCAGGGAGGCCCTATGTAATTTTATACACAAGTCTAATTTATCTTTATCATAGCTCTGCAAGGTAGTTTTTAAAAACCATATTTTGTAGATATCAGCTCTCATAAGAAACACTTTTTTTTTAAATAAATTTTATTGTTATATTTCCCCATACAATTGCAGCCCCCCCATTCTGACCCCAATCCCTCCCCTCCCGCCCCCGCCCCCCTAAAAGTGTCTCTGGTTCATAGTTTTTTGTTGATTTTGATTTTCACTTTCTTATAGTTATTCATTTTCCTGGTCCCTTATTTAAGTTTTCTAGATTCCTGCTATGAGTGAGACCATCCAGTATTTTTCTTTTTCTTTTTGGCTTATTTCGCTGAGCATGATCCCTTCCAGTGCCATCCATGTTGCTGCAAATTGCATGTGCTTATCTTTTTTGAATGATGAGTAATATTCCATGGTATATATGTACCATATCTTCTTGATCCAGTCATCTATTTTTGGGCATTTGGGTTGTTTCCAAAGCTTAGCTATTGTAAACAGTGCTGCTATAAACATAGGGGTGCAGGTGTTCTTTGGAATTGATGTTTCTGTGTCCTTTGGGTAAATACCTAGGAGTGGAATTGCTGGATCATATGGAAGCTCTATGTTTAGTAGGTCCAGAAATCTCCATACAGCTTTCCACAGTGGTTGGACCAGTTTGCACTCCCACCAACAGTGCAGAAGAGTTCCTTTTTCTCCACACCCTCGCCAGCATTTGTTGTTGCTAGTTTTTTTAATATGTGCCATTCTCACTGGTGTAAGATGGTATCTCAAGGAAGTTTTGATTTGCATTTCCCTGATGACAAGTGATGTTGAACATTTTTTCATATGCCTGTTGGCCATTTGCATTTCCTCTTCAGAGAAGTTTCTTTTTAGCTCTTCTGCCCATTTTTTGACTGGATTATTTTCTTTGTTGTTGTTGAGTCTCATCAGCTCTTTGCAGATTTTTGTGATCAGTCCTTTATCATTAGTGTTGGGTGCAAAAATGTTCTCCCAGTTGGTGGGATTTCTCTTTGTTTTTGTTATTGTCTCTTTTGCTGTGCAAAAGCTCTTTAATTTGCTGTGCACCATTATGAGCTAGAACCAATCGGAGATTTTCCAGTCACCCAGTGGCTGAGGGAGGGAGCATTAGAAGCAAATGGCCTGGCGCCTCCCTGGTGGCGCAGCAGTTGAGCACCGGGCCGGCCACCCCAAGCCTCTGCAGTGCAGGTTCGTTCCCCCCGCCGCTGGCGAGGGTCCCACAAAAAAAAAAAAAAAAAAAGAAGCAAATGGCCTGTTTGAACTTTTTGTTTTCAGCAAGCTGTTCAATTCACTTTATGCCTTGGTCTCCTCGTAGTTGGATAACCACGATAATAATAGGACTTACTGAAAACTGATGTTGTAACACTTAAATGAAATAATTCACCTAAAGGACTTAAAATAGCACCAGACCTAGTAAATATTCAATAAGTAAATGTTGTTATCATTACACAAATTGTCCTGCTTGATCCTAAAACTGTACAACCATAATTAGCTTTATTTTCCAGACAGAAAACAAGTTTAGGGAGTTGGGTTGACATCCCCAAATCACACAATTAGTTGGATCTTTATTATCCCCACTAAATTATCTGAATCTTATTCCATTTCCTTTTCCCCTATGCCAGGGCCACCCTAATAATTAATTGATTACTCCCTTTGAGTGACAGTTAACACAAAGCTATGCATGCATTTACTACTAATAATAATATCTTAAAATGGAGGTTTTGAGTGAAAATAAAATATACTAAGGATAATTACTATGTCAACTAAATACATTAACTAAAGTTAATATGATCACATTTCAGATCAAATTCTTAAAATGGCTGCTTGATTCCAATCCTGCCCTGGAGTTTTTCCTTTTCTCTTAAATGTTTGCTTTTTAATGACACATGGCATGTTCATCTCTTAAAAGCAGAGCCAAGGTATTTTAGAAATGCAAGCAGATAGGGAATGTTGCACAACACAACTAAGAAAAGTGAACTTCATACTAATACTCATAAAATGGCATAGATATTAAAAGTGGAAATCAAATAGAAATTAAAGCAATAACTAAATTCAATGGTTCTAATTCAAATTTCTAAGATTGCCCTGTAGAGGGTTCCAGCTACCATTTCCTGACTCTTTATTGCAGTCAAGGAACATTGCTGTGAGGGCACATTTTGCATTTTCCTATGAGGACCATTTTGCATTTTCATCTATGATACTACTGTAACCTGATGGGCCCCATAGATCCTCCACTCCCATTACTGGTGCAAAAGAAGATGTGATAACCTTATGCACTGTTCAAACCTAAGGAAATCTCTTGAACTTAGAGAATCCAGCCACCCAAAACTCTAGCAAGATGTAAAATGCAGCTATGGAAATCACTATGTGAATGGCACACAGGTTCTGTCACTGAGGGAGGCACACAAGCATCTAAGTGTGTTTGTTATAAAAAATGACCTGTGCCAGACATTTATTTATAAAATGTCTGTAAGTGGAGAAGGGTACCTGCAGGTCTTAAGATAAATTTCTCAAGGCTAGAGCAATGTTCTCTTTATCTTTCTGCACCCTACACTAAGCAGAATGCCTTGGCAGGGAGCAGGCTTATAGAAGTGTTGGAGCTAAGAGGACACCTAATAATTGAGTCAAATGGCTCAGAATTCTTAAATTCAGCTCTTACATTTACTAATCACCACGTCCTTAGCAAATTATTTGTCTCTTTGAATATCAGATCCCTCCCCGTTTGCAAAAAAGATAATGATTATAATACCACAGAAGGATTTTGATAACTAAATGAGCTGGCAATGTAAAAATTGCTTTGTACCTTGTACATTGCATTATAAGATGTTTGATTATTTTAATTATTAGTTCAGTAATGGGGTTCCATGTGAAAATTGGATTAATTGCATAATTATCTGTGGGTCAAGACCAGGAATTTCTTAATAGCAGGATTTCTGGATGCAAAATAAATGTTGACGCTACACATTTATCTTCAGTGTAGTAACAAATGTGTATTTCTGAACTTTTAACAAAAACATGAAAAGGAATTACTAAAAAACTGTGAAGCTATATCATATAGGGAAGTTGTGTGGATTATACTTTTTCTATTTTAGAAAAACACTTGTTTAAAATTACTATAATAGATTTTATCATATTGCTTATTGAGAATTTAAATACAAATAGAAGATAATAAAAATCAACTGTAGTTCCAACACCCAGGGATGATCTCATTATAACAGTGTTAACTTTAGCTTGCTATTTTTTTCTATCCATGTACCTACATTTGAACAGTATTTGCAATAAAAATGAATATCCAATATATACTAATTTGCTTACTAACAATATACAGTTACTTTCTATGTTAACATATGTAGATTTGTAATATTTTAAGAGGTAAGTTTTCTCCTATGGGCATGTGGGATAATTAATTTACAGTGACTCCTTTTAGATATTTATTTCTGGGGGATTTGCCATAAAGATGAACATCGTTTACATAGATATTTTTATGCTTTTGTAATTTTTCCTTAGGACAAGTCTCTCATAAAATTGTTAGACTATAAATTTTAATACAGATATTCTGCGACATTTGTAAGGATATATCGATTTTTATGCAAACTGACATACTCCCAAATTAAACCACAAAGTAGATACTAATTTACATCCCAATAGCATTGTACAAGGTTGCCAGTTTCTATACATTCTCATGTACATATGATGAAATTAAAAAACAACTGTCAATCTGATACACAAAATTATCTAATCACTGTTTTCAAAGGCATTCCTTTGATTAAGAGAGAGATTGGACAATTTGCAGTATTTCTCAGAAGTTTAAATTTCTTCCTTGAAAATATTGCCCATTTCATATTTTCTTAATCTTTGTTTTCTACTTTAACGCTCATTTAAAAAAAGTGATTTATAGCAGTAAAACAGGTAGCCTTTAAAGAGGTTCCACCTGACCACTGCCTCCTGGTATTCATACAGTGTGTAAACACCACTCCTTGAGAAGCTGGAGATAGTGACTTGTTTCTAATGAATAGGCAAAGGCAGAACTCATGGGCTGTCACTTTTGAAATTAATATACAAACAGGCTTTAACTTCATGTTGCCACCTTTTCTTACTTTCTCCCTCTTTCCCGGTGTCATAGCTCATCCTGGGAGAAGCAAGTGCTATGGTTGAAACATCCCTGTGAAAAGAACCACATGACCAGGAAGTACCACCTCCATCTGTAGCTAGCAAGGCCATAAGTCTTGTCAACTGTCATGTGAGTGAGCCAGAAACTACGCTTTCTGTGTCCTGCCTACTGTCACAGGATTGAGCCTAGAGAAGAATCCTTCCTTTAAGTAGCCTTGAAAAGACTGACGCCCTATGTACACCATGATGATAGCCCTGTAAGAAAGAAGCTGACTACAGATTCCTGGCTCATAGGACTTATACAGTAACAGCTCTTGCTTGAAATTTTAAATGATTTGTTATATAGAAATAGCTCATGAATATAAGGAGCTTTAAAACAATATGGCATGTTAGATTTTTTTTAGAGACCTCCTAAAATGCTAAAGATGCTATAAAAATACTGATGACATATTTCTTAATATATACATGAGCTGCCAAGAAAATGAAGGAATCTCAAAAGCTAGAAATGACAAGAAGCAAAAACCCAGTAGCATATGAGCAAGTAAGTACTAGAGTCTGTTCTGCCCTGAAGATATGCCAGTCCCTGGTGGCTTAGGCACTGGGTTTTAATGGATGACAGGATAGTGGTGAATCCCTGGACCTGAGGAGTGTGAGAGATCTGAATGGAGTCCCCCCACATGGATGTCATCAAAAGTGTGACATGCTCAATAAGTGACCTACAAAAAATCCTGCCATGCAGGAGGTAGCAGGGCTATGTCTCTGGCTTGACCTTGGATAGAGCAGAGATTAAAAAAGGAAAAGAAAGTCTCCCATTAAAATTCCTAACCACAAACCTACAAGGCTTGGGGTTTGAGATTATACTAACAAGTCATACAAAATAATACTGAGCTAAAACAACGTCTTTTCTGGTTGATAATTCTCCAAGAATCTTAGCAGAAGCAAATGCAAATTCCTTTCAGAAGAACACACTCTACACTTGCCTGAAAGAATTTTCCACTGATAAAAGTTGCAAGGCACATGAATTCACAACTCATTAAACACAGGAAGGAATGAAAAACCATGAACAAGAGTCAGGAGGAAGAATAAAACACATTATTAGATCTATAAAAACTAGCTAATGGAATGATCAAACACAGAATTAAAATCAATGTTTCATGTTTTTAGAAATAAATGAGAGTGTTGATGGTATGATGAAACAACACCACCAGACTATAAAATTGACCGTACAGATTTGAAGGACTAAACAGGACTTTTAGACATGTGAAATACAGCAATTTCCATTAAGAAGACTGGATGCAGAAGGAGGAATATGGAATATAGGTACGAGGAATTACAGGACCTCGCACACAGAAACAGAGATGTGAAAGATGACAGTTTAAGAGACACGGAGGATAGAATGTAAACGATCTGCAGACATAAATGGAGTTCTGGGTAGAGAAAATAGAGGAAAGATGATTCCGGGAGAGCAATAAATGAGAATTTTCTAGTAATGATCAAGATGCTAGTTAAGAAACTTAACTAGGATAAATAAAAAGATACCCACACTTAAGCATTAAAATAAACTTGCAGAACAGAAAAGAAAATTTGGGAATTTTCAAATCTGAGCAACCACAAAGAAAAAACAAATTATCAATTACAGAACTATAATTAAACTGACAACAGACCACTCAAAAGCAATTGCTTTAGTTTCTTCTTGTTACTGTAATAAATTGTCACTAATTTTAGTGATTTTAAAAAGTCCAGATATTTATTTTCTTACAGTCCTGGAGATAAGTGCAAAATCAATTGTAAGGATCTAAAATCAAAACATCAGCCAGGCTGGTTCCCTCCAGAGCCTCACCAGGAGAATGTGCTCCCTGCCCCTTTCCAGCTTCCAGAGGCTACCAGTTTGGTTACATCATTTCAGTTTCTGCTCCTGTATTGACTTTGAAGTCAGTATCCTACTACTGACTTTTAAGCCTACCTCCCTCTTACATAACCACTGTGATTATTCTGAGTGCATATGAATAATCCAGGATAATTTCCCCATCTTTAATTTAATCACATCTGTAAAATGCCTTTTACAATGCAAGGTTATATAATCATAGGTTCCAAAGATTTAAATGTGGACATCTTTGGGGTATCATTAGTCAGTCTATCACAGCAACATTGTAAGAGATAGACAGTAGCAAAATATTTCTTAAATGCTGGCAAAACCATCTTTTAAAAAATGAGATGGAATAAAGATATTTTCAGAAAAACAAAAACGGAGAGGTTTTGTTCTCTAACTCACTAAAAGAACTTCTAAAAGATGAAGTTTAGGAAAAGGAAAATCATCCCAGAGGAAAGATCTGAAATATAGAAAAAATAAGCAAAGAAATTGGTAAATCTAAGGGAGAATTTATATAAAGATTGGTTGGCTAAAACAATGGAATATTACAAGGGAAATCAACAATACCAAGAACTGTCTTTCAAAAAGATAAACAAAATTGACATGTAGTTAGCTAGATTGCCTAAAAAAAAAAAATAGAAAATATCAAATAAAATTAGAAATGAAAGAGGGAACATTGTAACTGATTTTACAGAAATAAAAAGGATCACAAGAAAACACTATAAATAATTTTATGTCAATAAATAATTTAGCCTAGGTAAGATTAATAAATTCCTATAAATACACAGTTTCCCAATATTGAGTGATGAAGAAATAGGAAATCTGAACAAATTTATTAGTAAAAGGACTGAATCAGAACTAAAAATCTCCCAATAAAGAAAAACCCAGAATAGATTCCACTGGTGAGTTCTACCAAACATTTAAAGAATTAACAGTATTCTCCTTAAACTTTCCAAAAATGCTGAAGAGGAAACAATATTTCCAAACTCATATTACAATAACATTAAAGGTAGATGACTGCTCCACAAAATAAAACTATAGACCTATATCTCTGATGAATAACCATACAAACATACTCAATAAAATACTAGAACACAAAATTCAACAGTATGTCAAAGGAATATATACCATGATCAAGGGAGATTTGTTTCTGGAATCAAAGGGAAGGGAAGGTTCAACCTTAGAAAATTAATCAGCCTAACAGGACACAATAATGGAATTAAGGAAAAATAAAACACATGATCAGCTCAATTGATATAAAGCATTTGACAAAATTCTACATCCTTTCATGATAAATACACTTTAGTAAACTATCACAATGTAATAAAGACCATACATTAATAAAAACCCACAACTAACATGCTAAATGATAAAAAAAAAAAGCTGAAAAATTTCCTCTATGATCTAGAATGAGACAGGATGCTTGCTTTTGTCATTTATATTCAACACAGTTTTGGAACTCCTAGCCAGAACAATTAGTTAAGAAAAAAGAAGTAAATGGCTTCCAAACTGTAAAGTTAAACCAAAAAAAAAAAAAAAAAAAAGTATTTCTCCTCACAAATGACCTGATCTTATATGTAGAAAGTCCTAAAGATTAACAAAAGGGGCCTGCCTGATAGTGCAAGGGGTTAAGATGCAACCTATGAAGCTGTCCGCAGCCATTGCAGCACAAGCTCGATCCCCGGCCAGGGAGCAACCTACATGGCACAGCAGACCTCTCCTGACTCGCCCGCTGCTCCCCTCAGCAGTGTATTTCAGTCAATCTTCCTGTTCTGTGCCCCACTTGTCTCTGGTGAATCCTCTCACCATCATAGACACCTCTGGCCTATACCCCAGTTCTTGTATGCATAAATAAGTAAATCTTTATAGAAAATGTTTCAACAATAGAATAAAGCTATAGAAGTAATAAACAAAATCAGTAGTTTTAGGATACTAAATCCACACATAAAAGTAGCTTGCATTTTATACATGTGTAATGAATAAACCTAAAAGAAATTGTAAATCAATTCATTTTATAACAGCATCATAAATAATAAAATATTTGGAAATTAACCACAGAGGTGAAAAACATAACTGAAAACTACAAAATATTGTTGAAAAAAATAAGAAAGACATAGATAAATGTAAAGATATCCCATCTACATGGACTGGAAATCTCAATATTGTTAAGATTTTAATACATCCAAAGGAATCTATGAATTCGGTGCAATTCCTGTCAAGATTCTACTGGTGTTTGTGGAAATTAAAAAAAAAAATTGAAAATTAATGTGGACTCTCAAAGAACACCCAAACAACCTAAACATTTCCAAAAGGAAAAACCATACACAGTCTTACATGTCCTGATTTTAAGACTTATTTAAAATCTACAGTAATCAAAATAACATGGCAATGGTATAAAGACAAACATATAGATTAAAGCAATAGAACTGAGAGCCTGGAAATAAACCTTAGCATGTATGGTCAAATGATTTTTTTCACAAGGGTGCCCAGACCATATAATGCTATGAAACTGAATATCCAAAAGCAACAGACTTAAGTCAGTACCTTACCTTATGTGCACAATTTAACTCAAAATGGATCAAAGACTTAAACATTACAATTAAAGCTACAAAACTCTTAGCAGAAAATTCAGAATGTTAATGACATTTTATTTAGTAATCATTTCTTGTCTATAACAACAAAAGAACAAATAGCAAAAGCAAAACAAACTTGGACTTCATCAAATTAGAATCATTTGTGCTTCAAATGGATTGAAGAAAATATTTGCAAGCCATAAATCTGATAAAATGGTAATGTCCAGAATATATAAAGAACTCCTACAAAAAAAGTAAAAACAACAACCAAAAAGCACAATTAGAAATTGGGTTATCAGCAGATGATCAACATCATCAACAATTAGGGAAATGAAAATCAAAGCTACAGCGAGATAATCCCCTCACACCCTTACAACCATAATGTTGTGATATATATATATATATATATGATATATATATATACATAAAATCATATATCTAATGGATTATTAATCATAAAAAGTAAAAAATTCTGCCATTTGCAATAACATGGATTGACCTTGAGGCACTAAGCTAAATGAAATGAATCAGACAGAAAGACAATATTATATAAACTCATATGTGGAATCTAAAAATAAAACTGAACTCATAGAAAAGAAGTGCAGATTGGTGGTTACCAATAGACAGGTGGTGTGAGGTGGGGAAAATGGGTGAAGTTAATCAAAAGGAGCAAAGGACAGTGTTAAGATTAAAGTCCTGGGGATGTGATATACAGTACCGTGAGTACAGTTTACAGTATGCTACTGCATAGCTGAAAGTTGCTAGGAAAGTGAACCTTAAAAATTTTCATCACAAGAAAAATAATTTGTAATTTCAGTGTTGCTGGATGTTAACTAAACTTTTTAGAGTAAATAATTTTGTAATATATATACATATTAGGGCCTCCCCTGGTGGCGCAGCGGTTGAGCACTGGGCTGGGAAGCTGCCTGCAGCCTCTGCAGCGCCAGCCAGTTCGATCCCCAGCCACAGGCGAGGGTCCCACATGGCCCGCAGATCTCTCCTGCCTCACCCTGTGAGGCAGATCTCTCTGCCTCTCCTCAGCAGTGTGTTTCGGTCCATCTGCCTGTTCTGTTCCCCGCTCTGGCTCTGGTGGATTCTCTCGCCCTCCCGCCCTTCTGACTGTGCCCAGTGCTTGTGTAGATAGATAAATGACTCTTTAAAAAAAAAGAAAAGAAAATGCATACATATTAAATTGTTACATATACCTAAAGTGAAGAAAATATTACAAATCAATTATATATCAAATAAAGGATGGTACATTTTGTGTTTTTTACCACAATTTTTAATGTATTTTTTAATAAGTACAATCAGCTTACATGCATTTGCCTTGTGAGTCAAAGATAAAAATTGTTAGATTGCTAAAACTGAAATTCAGTTAAGTAACAATGAAATCAAGTAAAAAATTCTAGAAGAAACACTAAAACACAAAGACTCAGTAAGTCCAACTAATAAAAGAATAGGAGATGAAATAATAGACAACTTGCAATGAAATGAGAGCTTAGCTGGTAATTTTAAGAACATATAATAGTCCCCAAGGAAGATAGCATTATCGGAGTTAAAGAAGGTCACTACATTCTGATAAAATGTTCAATTTACCAGGAAGCTAAAGTATGCCAAATTTGTATGTACCTAATAAGAATATCCACAGTGTTTGATATAAAGTAACAAAAATATTTAACAAGAGTACACACTTGGAAATGTTAAATCACACAAAATAATACATGGCTTAAAAAAGACAACATGATAGGGAAAAATTATAATTGAAATTATAATATATCAAATTTTATAGGCTGCAGCTAAATGTCATTTAGAGGAAATTTATATGCCTTAAGATATGCCTTAAGTGCATATCTTAAAAAAGAAGAAAGTCTGAAATGTAATGAGCAAGGCCCATTAACTTGAAAAGTTAGGGTGAAAAAACTCTGAAACAACCCAAAGTATATATAGAAGGAAGAAAATAATAAAGAAAACAATAAAAATAAAAGAGCAAAATAGAAAATATACAATAGAATCTGAATCAAATTAACAAAGTCAAGATTTAATTCTTTGAAATGATTAATGAGATTGGAAACCCTTAGGCAAGACTGATCAAAACAAAGACAAGGTAGAAATAAATAAGGTGAGAAATAATAAATCCCTATAAACATAAATGTAGCAGGCAATTAAAGTAAGGATCTTTTATGAACAATTTTATGGCAGGAAATTAGAAAACTTATGTGAAATGTACAAATTTCTAGAAAAATTTAAATTAGTGAAACTGACCAGAAAGTCAAGAAAGCATGCGTGGTTTTATAAATGTTACATAAATTACCTTAGTAGTTTAAAAAACCTTCCACAAACAAATGGACATGTATAACATAAGCATTCAAAGGTTAGGTAGTCAAAATAATATACAAGCTATTTGAGAAAACAGAAAAAAAACTCCCAACCAATTTAGGTCAAATAGTAAAATCCTTAACTACTAAAATATGAAAAGACTAAAAAGATAAAGATGAATCAACTTCACTAGCAGAAACATATGAAAAATTCTTAAATAAATATCAGCAAACTAGATTCCCAAATATCACATATTTAGATTTATTTCAATAAACAAGACTGTGCAACATTAGAAAAATTTACTAATTAACCAAATTAACAACAAAATAAAGAAGTTATTATTCCTAGGATAATAGCATAAAAGGATATTTACAAAACCTACAGTAGACATCAGAGCCAATAGAGAAATGTAGCATTTATTTAAAACCAGGAATGAAAGGGCAATTGTCACCTTCACTAGTTTTATTCAAAACTGTATACTGAATATTCTAGCAAGACAAAGAAATAGAAGTTATAGTTTCAAAATAAATACAATGCTTAGCATTTATAGATAATGTAACTGTTTATATAGAAAACTAAAATTATCTACAGACATTATCAAATTAACAAGCAAATGTAGGAAGATAATTAGATATCAAAAGACATCATCAGAGTTAAAAGCCACACAATTAGAAGATATTTATAACATATTAACCAACAAAAATTGTATCAGAATATATAAAAAACCACAAATCAATAAAAAGAAACAACTAAACTAACAGAAAGTTGGCAAAAATATGACAAATATTTCAGACAACAGGACTTATGAAAAGAACTATATTTTTAGTTAGAAAACACAAATTAAAAGCACCATGTTATGGCATTCCACATCCAACAAATAACAAAAATGTTATGAGGACCTAGAGCAACATATCTTTCATTCATCCTTAGGATATAATTCTAAACTGGTGCAAGCACATTAGAAAAATAAATTCAGGTGTTACTTTATAAAGCTATTTGGAATGCAGGCTTATCAAATGGCACAGCAATTCCATTCCTAGGGAATGCTCCTGAAAAATTCTTGCACAACTGAATCAAGAATATACACAGAAATAGTCACAGCAGTATTACTAGCAATTGCAAAAAAAAAAAAAAAGAAACAAAGTATATGCCAATTTACTGAATAGAAAATCAGAGTATATTCATACAATGGGATACTAAAAAGAGATGAGTGCATTCTACATGCAACAATGTAGTAGTCTCAAAAGTATAAGAAAATCAAGTCACAAAAGAATACATGCAGTATAGAAATATTTATATAATGTCAACAGATAGGAACATGAAATAATATTTAGGGATGTGTAGATATATAGAAAACTAGAAGGAATACTGCTGAATAATAGTGGCCATAGTATCTATTGCCATTTTTCTGTCATTTGTGTGTCTCCTATACTGTAATATGTTTGCTAGTGTTTTAGCAACATATATAATACATACCCCTTCTATAATTTTACGAAGTATATAAGGATTTTCCAAAGTAGATGTTGCTTGTTAATTAAGAATGGATGTTGACTTTTATCAAAATACTTATCCATATTGATCATGCTTCTCTCTTTTGCCTTGCTAATAGGATGGGTTACATTATTAGATTTCTTTATGATGAATGGTTTTTACCTTATTCTGTTAAAGCATCATTGTCATTTATTTATTCTCTTAATACATGGATGGATTCTATTTGATAACATTTAATTTTGGAGTTTTATACTTACAGTCATAGGTACAACTGGTATGTTGTTTTTCTATTGTCATGTCTTGGTCTGGCTTGTTTCTAGGATATTTTAAATTTGTAAAGTCAATTAGGAAGTTTCCTCTTTTCCTATATTCCGGAATAATTTATACAGAAGGAAGTATTTATTCCTTGAAAACTGGAAAAGTCTATTTTAATGTCACCTAGACTTGAAGAATCTTCCAAGGAGTTCTGACTATGTTAAATATTTTTCACGGTACCTGGTTTCTTCAGGTTTTTTTGTTAAAGATTTTATTTATACAAGAGCTGGGGTGTAGGCCAAGGCACGGGAGGGTAAGAGAATTCACCAGAGACAGAGCACGGAGCAGAACAGGCAGAAGAACCGATGTACATTGCTGAGGGGAGCAGCGGACGAGGCAGGAGAGGTCTGTCCCGCCATGTGGGACTCTCTCTGGCCATCTGGGAATCGAACCGGCGCTTCAGAGGCTGCAGACAGCTTCACAGCGCTGCGCTCAACCTGCTGCACCACCAGGGAGGCCCTCAGTTTTTTTTTAAATGACACTATATTTCTTTACCTACACTGATGGCTGGAAATCAAGGAAAGAACATGGTTTCTTCACATTACAAGTGATGGATAGTAGTAGCAGGCTCAGAGGCAGAAGGCAGACAATTCATGATGGAGGCAAGATATTTGTGAGTGTGTGAGAGAGAAAGGGAGTATTGTTTGTGGTGTGACTGGGGTGTGGTACATGTGGAGGCTGTAGGGGAATGGTAGATAAGTAGCAAATGTAATGCCGGGCGTGAGAATGTGTGTGTTTGGGGGGGGACAGTTGTGTATGTGGTATTATGAAAGAATTTTGTAGACTGAATGTTTAATGATCTCTAACTCCCTTTGAATTCTCAGGGAACCCCATGTCACTTAAACATTGGATTGACATAAGAATTCTCCTTAGCCCTCCAGATTGAAAACCTCATGTCAGTCCTTCAGCACTAGGGTTCCTATTGCAGAAACTACAACACGCATGTTAGAGAAGTGTGTGTCTTATATTAACAGTCAAAGTCTTTATTTTACCACAAAGAAACTAAATGCTTACTTAGTATCATAAATATACAAATCACTTTTTATCAGTCACCTCAATTTCCATAGGATTTATGGAAACAAATAAACTATCTCTGTTCATGTTCTGAACAATACATAAAAGTAGATTTAAAACCCCAGAAGAATTATTGATGTACAGAATTGTACTACAATCCATTCAATGAGTGGGATGGACTGAAATCTAACAAAACACTGAAGTATGAATTTATAAAGTTCTGCAGAGGAAAAGAAAAATGTTGTCGGACCCCACATGATGTGGGAGACACCTCCTAAGGACCCTGGGGTACAATTTTCATGTGTATAAAGTCCTGACTCAAACTTTACTTGTAAGTCAGTGGTTTCAAGCATTAGAATGCATCAGAATCACCTAGAAGATTATTAATCTAGAGACAGTTGGGCACCGCCAGAATTTTAATTCAATAGGCTTGGGGTAGGGCCTGAGAAGTTGCATTTCTAATAAGTTGCCAGATGATGGTGATGCTGCTGCTTCTGAAGCTTCACGTCAAGAACTGCAGATACTAATAATTAGATTATTTTCAGTGTTATTGCTCAGCACTGTGATCCAGAGCTTGTGCTTGGTCCTAGGGATGGCTATTAGTTTAGTGGCACCTAAAGACTAGCTTTTTAAAAGATTAATATCCTCAATCTCCAGATCATGGAATAATTTCAGGAGGGAATGAATATTAAGTCCGTACATACATTTCAAATTCTTTTTTTTTTTGCTACAACCCACATTAAGCAATGTAATCTACAATTACCATGTAATTATACATGTACGAATATCACTGAAATAAAAATTTCTAAAGCAATACTTATCCTTTCTGCCTGTGAGGCCCTCTGATCTATTCAATTCAATTTTTAAAAATACCTTATAAAACTCACTAAATTGTTTTCATGACTCACTAAGAATTGCAACTGGCAGTTTGAAAAATATTGTATTAGAGTCTAGATGAAGAAGGATCTGTACAACTGATGATATGTGAGCGTCAGTATGTGGGGGGAAAGTGATTGGGATAGGAGTAGTTTATTTATCAAACAGAATGAGTCAAGCTGACCTACCATGTCAGTTGAACTTCTAAATGTGCAGGGGACCCAGACCATCATATCCTGAATTTACCAGTCTCATAGATTATTATTTGCTTTAGTGAAATTTCTTGTGAAATAGACTTTGTGGTATATAAAATATTATTTAAAACCCAAGCTAGCATAATGAGTGCATTTAAATTCAATTTAAGATATATATTAATAAGACAATTAAAAACTGTACCTTTGCATTTGGAGCTTTCCAAATTTAATAGACATCTAAAATAAGTTCTGAATAGTTATTGAGCTAGTCTACATGCATAAATAACATGCTACATGCCTCCAAATGCGAAATTGTAGGAACTACACATCATTTGAGCACACCTTAGAAATGCTGACACCTTTCGTCGACTGCATGAAGGTATGTGGGTGGGTGAGAGCTGACACCAGCTTAATAATCCACAGGATTCTTGTAGTAAAATGAAAGCAAGTGGTGAAATTGCCATAGTGGGAGAAATTTAATTATCAGGAAAGTCAGTTTTGCTTAAAAAATGACTGGGATAAAAATAAGTGTAATTCAAGATGCCAAACAATAAACACTAAAATAAGCCCAAATTCCATATCTTCAGGAAAACAAGGCAGGACCGCTAGGTGCGTTCT
The DNA here is from genome assembly GCF_964194135.1 of Talpa europaea. Classification (NCBI taxonomy): domain Eukaryota; kingdom Metazoa; phylum Chordata; class Mammalia; order Eulipotyphla; family Talpidae; genus Talpa; species Talpa europaea. The sequence continues at coordinate 36,048,482 of NC_140074.1, forward strand.
CTTGAGCTACTGCTGAGTGAACTGAGCTATTGGTTTATAGGTCAGAGGCAGCTTTTACTGAGTTTCACTGCCAACATAATCTTGGCTGACAAGCAGAGAGTGTCCTTTAGTTAACCAGGTTGGTCAAAATGCAAATATAGAAAGACCAAAGCCTGTTGTCATTTCAAGATGGTCATCGCTAAAGAGAAAAGAGAGAGGCATAGTCATTTGCAGCATTCACTTTCCCAGACCGGATATATTTTCAAACTGCTTCATAGCCTCCTCCCATCCTGCACCATCTTTAAGAGAGCTGGAAAGTCAGATGACCCTCAAAAGGGTGCTAGACAGCCCTCCAAGATGCACTGGAATCGGCCTGTCTGTAACTGTGCTCCGTAGCACACAGTCATTCTTGATCTGATTTCCTTTCACAGTGCCAGTACCAGTTCCGAAGCCCCTGACCTTTGAGCCAACGTGAGTAGGGCTCTCTAAGGTTCAGTTTATATAAGAACAGAGATTGGGATGGAGGGGAGCAATAGATGGAAGGGAAAAAGAAGCAAGGATCAACATTTATCTGGGTCTACTGTGGGGCGGACACGGCGCCAGGCAGTGCACACAATGGCTTTAGCTTGTGCAGCTTATATATTGCAAGCACTAGACTGCGTAATGTTTTTCACACGTTATCTCATTCAATCCTCACCACAACCTCCTTGTTGATACTTACTCAAACCCTCATTTACAAAGGAGAAGTCTAAATCTTAGCTTAAGCAGTTGTAGGGTATGTGAACATTGCTCAGGCTTTTGTGCCTTCAGCCTCTGTGGCTAGCACCTGCGGCCTTGGATGCAGAAGGCGCTTGGGGGCGTGGGCTCGGGGCACGCGTGCCTGATGGCGGACACCTGGAGCACGGCGTGGGCCTGCGTGAGCGCGCACACCTGAGCCGGGAGGCTATGAGGGCGGCGTCACAGAAAGTTATGACAGTGGAGAATGGCTGAAAGGGACGAGACCACGAGAGAATGCCAGAGAGAGCCCAAAGAAAGAGTAAAGATTCACAGGGGGCTAGGAGGCTTGCCAGTCCTGTCCTTCTGGCCTCCAGACCCCCAGGTCCCCGGACCCCCTGCCTGCCCTGCGCCTCACTGCAGCCGTACAACTGGCCTGAAAAATCCACCAAGGGTTCCAGGATTCTCCTTTATCCATCTGCTGGAATGGATATTGTACCTGCCTTATGCTTGCTGGCGCTAAACTATAGCAGCAGATTAAGGAGACAGGGGTTCAAGATGGGGAAGGTGACCCCATTCAGAATAACAACACAATCTGATTGTTATTGAGAATAACAATCCTCATTTGTTTTTTTAAGCACGAGGAAACTTGGTCTGGAAACATAATTTGTGAAGTGATAAAATATGGTTTCAAACCTGCCCAACCGAGTGGCTTTAAACGCTGGATATAAGGAAGCAGCACCTGGGAATCTTTCAAACTGCTTTATCTGAGCTCCACCTTCAATGAAGTCCTCATTCCTGAAGGTGGGGCACAGGACTGGCTGTTCCTAAAAGCTCCCAGCTGACCTTAATGGGCAGCCTCAGTCAAGAACCATGGCTCTAGCTATAACTCCCAGGTCGTCTTAGAAAATGCTAACTGTATATATTTATTTTCGCGAGTCCTCCCGCAGGGCATTCTGTAACCTGGGCACCTGAGGACCGTAAGCCACTTCATCATTAGGGCGGTGAGGCTGTGTGCTGGTACAAAGCAGCGCTGCCCGCACCCCTGCACTGGAGCCCCAAGGGCGGCTGTGTTCCGCGGGGGTCTGTACCAAGCGAGAGAGCGCTCCCCGGAGCCGGCTACTAAACTGGACTCAGAAAACAGCCTGAAACAGACAGCAAGGCAGGCTGACGACCTCTACTTGTTTATCACGTTGCGCTACTGTCGCTATAACACAAGAGGACGCAATGACTGTTAACTCACATGGATGTCTTTTTTTCCATGTCCCTAGACCCAAACAACCGACCGAATAATACATAAAACAACACTCACATATAGTAAAAGCAGGATAGGATCCACGCACAGCCTGGGTAGAGCAGGTCCCAGGGAAGGCGCTTGGGCCCCTCCGTGCAGCTCCGGGCTCGAGCTGCCGGCTCAACCTCTGCAGCAAAACAGACCTGCAGGCTTTTCGGCTTTTTGACTTCTGTCGTAAAAGCAAAAACCTCTTCAGATTGCTTTGGGTTTGCAAAATTGGGACTAATGTAGTATGTTCATAAAAGCATGAAATGATGGCATGTGAACTTGATAAAATAGGCGAATACCTGGACCAAGATTGTTGAAAGAAAATTATTTCCTATTCCAGGACTTAAGATGGTAGGGGATTACTTCAAGATGCGGAATTGCATCACCACCATGTCATAGGAAAATGCATCACAGGAAAATGATTCCATTAACGATGGATGTGAACAACCTTCCTGCAAACATGTGCTGGCAAACAGAAACTAGGTGTGTGGAGTGAGTGGTGTAGTGTGAAGATGTGTGTGTGTGAAGCTGCGAGGAGTGGATTATAAAAATAGTCCAACAGGGGCCTCCCCGGTGGCGCAGCGGTTGAGCGCTGGGTTGCGAAGCTGCCCGCGGCCTCTGCGGCACCGGTTCGATCCCCGGCTGCTCCCCGGCCACCGGAGGAGGGTCCCGCATGGCGCGCAGACCTCTCCTGCCGCCCGCTGCTCCCCTCAGCAGTGTACTTCAGTTCTTCTGCCTGCTCTCCTCCCCCCTCTGGCTCTGGTGAATTCTCTCACCCTCCCGCGCTTCTGACTGTACCCAGTGCTTGTATAAAAAAACAAAAACAAACAAACAAAGAAAACATGCCTCTATTAAAAAAAAAAAATAGTCCAACAGTCCATCAGGGCAATGTTAAAGACCACACAAGTCAATGTATCCAAATCAGCAGATTCGCTGATGATTTAGCTGGAATGGAAGATTTTTTTTTCTTTTTTTGGCTGTTGTTTGCTTGCTTATTTATTTGAATTACATTCTTTTTAAATTGAGGTAAGACTGGTTTACAACACTCTGTGTGATTCAGAGGTATTGGATCACACCCCTTCAGATGTATGTTACTAGACCATATCCACCACCAAAACACCCACAGTCCTCATTTTTAAAAATTTAATTCAGAAATGAGAATCTATTTGCTGCATAAAATAATTGTCCTAAAAAGGAAAAAAAGTGTTTCTCTCTTATCTATTTCTATGTCTTTGCATATATGCATTTTTTTCTCATAAGTTACTTGATCATGAGGTTGAATGAGACACTGATAATAATGCTAGAGGTAGGATGGGCTATATATCAGACAAATGTGCTCATTCTTAAACATTCAACCCTCATCAAACCCCCAGAAAGGTTACTTTTGTCGAGGCAGCCATATCCTTTTTCCTTACAAGGAACAAAGGAATGTGGCCACTATTCCACTTCACCCCCAGACCACTCTCTCAAAGTACAGGTGCATCCACTTAGAAACCCCAGACTGCTGTGACTGATGTTTCGCTGCAGTCTTTGCCTCAATTTATATTCCTAGATTCCAAATTATTTAACTTTGCTTTGCATGCTTTTTCAACAATTTGGTCATTTCTTCTTAGTGGAACACTGAGGAAAGTTCCACTACATCTTTCTGTACATCTTTCCCCAGAAATACTTGCTTTCTAAAATGACCAGGCAAGAGAGGGAGATGCAGAATTTTTAGTTGATTTCTCTAAGTGCTACTTTTAAGTACTCAATGCTCAAGTATTCTGGAGCACGGTTTTCTTATCTGTCTGAAAAAATGAGAGGGTTTTTTTTTTTTTAATTCAGCAACTACTTCTTAAGTACTAATCATCTATCAATTGCTGTTTTAGTAAATGGAGGCACAAGAGTGAATAAGATTATCCCCTGCCCCCCCCCAAACTTTGCGTCTACTGCTGCAGGCAGGTAACAAATCAATAAATAAAATAAACAATAAACAAAATATACAATATGAGACTGTGAGAGTATTAAGAACTAAAACAGAGCAGTGTGAAGAGTGCAGAGAGTGGCAAGGTTACTACTTTAAATGGGGGCCAGGAACGCCATCTCTGAGAAGATGGCCCTGTACAGAAGGGACCTAAGGAAGTGAGGGAGAGGGCATGTGGGTACCCAGAGGAAGCATGGTCCTGGGAGAAGGAAAGGCAGAGATCTGAGGAGGCCCATGCTTGCCATGGTTGAGGACAACAGGTGGCTGAGAAGCCAGCTATGCCAAGGTGGTGAGAGGGAGTCATGGAAGAACGAGCAGGGCCACACTGGGTGGTCCTTGTGGCCACTGGATTAGTGGATTTTTATTTACTGTGTAATGAAAAGTCACTCAAGAATTTTATGCAAAGAAGCACTATGATATGATTTGTGTTTCAGAATGAATTGCCTTTCAATGGTCTGAGGAAACTCTACAAGGTCAGGAGTAGAAATGAAAGGAAGGAAGCTGTTGCAGGAAATCATGGAGATGAGGGTGCCAGCTGTGCAGGTGGTAAGAAATGATGGGCTAGGTTTGGAGAACACAGCACATTCAGGACTTTCCAAGGGATGGGGTGTTGAGTATGATATAGAGAAAAGCCAAGGTTATGGGTGCAGAATGATGGTTGGATCAAAAAGTCAGTGTTGGACATGTTACACTCAAGTTGCTTAGCACGCATCCAAGTAGAAAAACTTCATGACTACATAGGCTGTGAGCTAGAGAACTTTGCGACCTAGAGGCAGTGTCAGGGCAGCAATATATGTTCACGCGTTTCAGCATGTAGATGGTATTTTAAATTAAGGAACTGGATGAGAAACCAAGGGAATGAGTGGGGCTGAAGAGGAACAAAAACTGAAACCTGGGAACCTCCATGTGTGGAAAACTGAGGTGGTATGGCCATTAGCCCAGGAAAGAAAAGAGGAAATTCAGGAGTGTGCTAGCACAGTTTCCAGCTTGCTTCTTGGAGCAGTGTGACTTAATTATTTCTAAATCTAATCTTAGAAAGAAGTCAACAAAGAAAACGTTAAATTCTGTTTAAGAAAGGAGAGTTGGAAAGTGCAGGTAGCATGCATCATGAGAGTGTGGGACACGAGAGCTGAGTGTGGCAGACGCCTGCCTGGCTCTGGACAGGCACCACTGCTTCCGAACAGGTCTTATATGCCAGAGTCAGGCCAAAAGTGCCACTGTAGGAATAGCAACACGTTTTGTCAAAAAGTGGAACAGTTAATCTTTCTTTCATGTTCCTACCTTACTTTCGTAGATCCTAGACATCAAACTTGGTAAAAATGAAGGAACTATCAGAACAAACAGCAGGTAGATAATAGCTGTAATAATGAACTAGAGTGAAACATTCTACCACCCAGTACCAGGAGCACATGCTCTGTAATTCTTCCTGAGTTTGGATCTTCATCATGGGAAGATGAGCACTTGATTTGCACTGAGAGTACACTGACATCACTCGCAGATCCACAATACTAGGGATCAAAAACCTGTAGTTTAACACTTTTTTAGAGTCACCTCTATATAAGTTCAGGAAAACTGGGAAACTGATTTTGGTTCCTATCAAGCAGGATGTGTTTCTTCCTTTGGAACTATTAAATCTCAGTGAAGTTGCAGTGTAAACAGCTGCATTGCAAAGACCCCAAGCTATTGTTCTTCCTTCTGTTAATTTCCTCCTTGTTTTAATGGGTATCTTCTTAGAGACATTCATGCATTTTTAAAACATTCATTCACGTAGCAGATATGTATTGAGCACCTACAAGGAATAAGGTCCTGAACTGGACACTGGGGTACAATAGCAAATAAGGCAGACAGACATCCCTGCTCTCTTGGAACTTGCATTTTGCAGAAGGCATGTAAAGGGGGAAAGTCAGATAAAGTTAGAGAGAGATTTCTATTATGATTAGTACGAATAAGATAATGAAGGGAATGTTACATATTGCCTGGGCAGGCCGTTTTAAATAGAATGATCAGGATGTACCCTTTGGAATAGTGACATGTGAATTGGTGTACAAGCCTGGAGAAGGGTCCGGGTGAAAAGGAATATTGTATATACTCAGAAAGGGAAGCACCCTGATAGATCCAAGGAACAGAAACTCATCTGTTGTGGTTGAAGCCTATTGAAAAAGAAAGAGGCAATGAGAAAGGCTGATAAAGGACCCAGCTTACAAGACCACATACAATATAGAAAGAAGCTCTGATTTTATTCTAAGGGAATGGAAATTGAATGTTTTTATGCAGGATGGAAACAACCTAGCTTACCTTTTCAATTATTATTTTTTTAATTTTGAGATAATTGTAGATTCTCAGGCAGTTGTAAGAAAAAATGACAGATTCCATGTACACTTTATCCACTTTCCTACAATGGCAATTAATTACTGGGGAGGCTACAATACAATATCACCAGTAGCATATTAACATCAATACCAAACCCCCGATCCCATGTTGATTTCATGCATATTTGTGCATTTAGGGCTATGCAAATTTTAATAGAGTTTATTTTTAGAGCAGTTTTAGGTACACAGAAAAACTGAGCTGAAAGTTCCCATACGCTCCCTGCCCCCCCATATAGCCTCCTGTATTATGAATGTCACTCTACAAGAATAGTACATTCGCTGCAATTCACGAACCAACACTGACACGTCATCATCATGTAAAGTCCATAGTTTACTTTAGAGCTCATTTTTAGTGGTTTATATGCTCTGGGTTTTGGCAAATGTATAATGACATGTATCAACCATTATAATATTCAAAATAGTTTCATTACCCTAAAAGCCTTCTGTGCTCAACCTATTCATCCCTCTTTTCACTGGTTGTTTTACAGTCTCCATAATTTTGCCTTTCCAGAATGTCATATAATTGCAATCATAAAGTATGTAGCATTTTCAGATTGGCTTCTTTCACTTAGTAATGTGCATTTCAGGTTCCTCCAAGTCTTCTTCCGACTTGACAGCATTTCTTTTTAGTGCTGAATAATAACATTCCATTGTCTGGATATACCACAGTTTATTTAGACATTCACCTACTAAAGGACATCTTAGTTGCTTGCAAGTTCAGGCAATTATGAATAAAGCTGCTATAAATATTGGTGTGTAGGTTTTTGTGTGGACAAAATTTTTAATTCCTTTGGGTCAATATAAAAGAACAGCAATTCCTAGATGGTAAGAGTAAATTTAGTTCTGTGAGAAACCACCAAACCATCATCCAAAATGACTACCACTTTGCATTCCACAGGCACTGAATGAAAGTTGTTCTGTATTTTGACCATTCTAATAGGTATGTAGTCATAGCTCATAATCACTTTAATCTGCATTTCCCTGAGTACCTACAATGTGGAACATGATTTCATATGCTTATTTGCCATTTGTGTATCTTCTTTGGTAAGCTGTTCAGGTCTTGGCCCATTTTTTTTTTAACAAGGATGATTTTTTCCCTTAGTGGTGTATTGTACGATATTTTTGTATATTTCAGTCAACAGTCCTTTGTCAGAGTGTCTTTTGCTAATATTTTCACCCAATCTGTGGCTTGTCTTCTCTTTCTCTTGACATTATATTTTGCAGGAGTTTTTAATTTTAATGAAGGTCAGTATTTCAAATCATTGATATTTCATTCATAGATCATAACTTTGGTGTTTCTAAAAAGTCATTACTATACCCAAGGTCCTTAGATTTTCTGCTGTTATTTTCTAAGTGTTGTATAGTTTTCATCTGACTTTTAGGTCTGAGATCTATTTTAGTTATTTGTTGCGAGGTGTGTAAAGATCTCTGTCTAGATTCATTTCTTTGCATACAGATGTCTAGTGCCATTTGCTGAAAATGTTATCTTTGCTCCATTATATTTTTCCCTTTTTCAAAATGAATAGACTATGTTTATGTGGGTCTAGTTATGGACTTTATTCTGTTCCATTCACCTATTTTTTGTCGTTTTGTTAATACCACATAGTCTTGAATACCGCAGCTTTATAGTAAGTCTTAATAGTCAAATAGTTTCAGTCCTCCCAATCTGTTCTTCTTCCTGAATATTAAGTTGGTTATTCTGAATCTCCGAATTAAATTTCAAACGGACTTGTTGATTGAAATTACTAAGTTGGGAAGAAGTGACATCTTGATAGTCTTTTTATTCATGAATATGGAATATCAATCACTCAATTTATTTATTATTTGAGTTCTTTCATCATAATTCTGTAATTATTCTCATTTAGATCTTATACATATTTTGCTAGACTTATACCTAAGTATTTTATTTTGGGGGGTGGTAATATTAATGGTATTGTCTTTGTAATTTTAAATTCTGCATGTTCATTGTCAATATATATAAAAACAATTCACTTCTATATTCTACCAAACATTCAGAGATGAATGAGTGCCTATCCTTCACAAACTTTTCCAAAAAATTGAGAAGGAAGGGACAATACCAAACACGTTCTATGAAGCCAACATTACACTAATACCAAAACCGAACAAGGACAACACAAAAAAGGAAAACTACAGGCCAATCTCCCTAATGAACACTGATGCAAAAATCCTCAGTAAAATTTTAGCTATCAGAATCCAACAATGTATCCATAAGATAATTCACCACGACCAAGTAGGATTCATTCCAGGGACACAAGGATGGTTCAACATCCGAAAATCAATCAACGTTATCCAACACATCAACAAAAAGAAATATAAAAACCATATGATAATATCAATAGATGCTGAGAAAGCTTTCGACAAAGTGCAACACCCATTCATGATAAAAGCCCTTGAAATTCTTGGGATACAAGGAACATACCTCAACATCATAAAGGCCATCTACGACAAGCCAACAGCCAGTATCATTCTCAATGGTGAAAAGCTGAAAGCAATTCCATTAAGATCTGGAACAAGACAAGGATGTCCACTCTCACCACTGCTTTTCAATATAATACTGGAAGTCCTAGCCAGGGCAATAAGACAAGAGAAAGCCATACAAGGAATCCAAATAGGAAAAGAAGAAGTCAAACTATCACTATTTGGAGACGATATGATATTATACATAGAGAACCCCAAAAACTCCACAGAAAAACTAATTCAACTCATCAATCAGTTCAGTAAAGTGGCAGGATACAAAATCAACACGCAAAAGTCAGTAGCCTTCCTATACACAAACAATAAATCTGAAGAAGAAGAAATCAAAAAAACCATCCCTTTTGTTATTGAAACAAAAAAAAATCAAATATTTGGGAATAAATCTAACAAAAGAGGTAACGGACCTATACAAAGAAAACTATAAAACACTGTTAAAAGAAATAGAAGAAGACACAAAGAAATGGAAAAACATCCCCTGCTCATGGATTGGAAGAATAAACATTATTAAAATGGCCATCCTTCCAAAAGCAATATACAGATTCAATGCTATTCGATTCAAAATTTCAATGTCATTCTTCAAAGAAATAGAACAATTATTGATGAAATTCATATGGAATCACAAAAAACCCCGAATAGCCAAAGCTCTCCTGAAAAAAAAAGAAGGGAATGGAGGCATCACACTCCCAGACTTCAAACTATACTACAAAGCAATAATCATCAAAACTGCATGGTATTGGAACAAGAACAGACATACAGACCAATGGAATCGAATAGAAAATCCAGAAATAAACCCACAGATTTATGGTCAACTAATCTTTGACAAAGGAGCAAAGATATACATTGGAGCAAAGAAAGTTTGTTCAATAAATGGTGCTGGGAAAACTGGGTCGCTATATGCAAAAGAATGAAGCTTGACCACTACCTCACACCATACATAAAAATCAACTCAAAATGGATTAAAGAACTAGACATAAGACCTGAAACCATAAAATATATAGAAGGAAATATAGGCGAAACACTACGTGATTTGCACATCAAAGACATCTTTACAGACACATCACCCAAAGCAGTGATAGTGAAGGCAAAGATAAACAGCTGGGACTACATCAAATTAAAGAGCTTCTGCACAGCAAAAGAGACAATAACAAAAACAAAGAGAAACCCCACCAACTGGGAGAACATTTTTGCACCCAACACTAAGGATTAAGGACTGATCACAAAAATCTGCAAAGAGCTGATGAGACTCAACAACAACAAAGAAAATAATCCAGTCAAAAAATGGGCAGAAGAGCTAAAAAGAAACTTCTCTGAAGAGGAAATGCAAATGGCCAACAGGCATATGAAAAAATGTTCAACATCACTTGCCATCAGGGAAATGCAAATCAAAACTACCATGAGATACCATCTTACACCAGTGAGAATGGCACATATTAAAAAAACTAGCAACAACAAATGCTGGCGAGGGTGTGGAGAAAAAGGAACTCTTCTGCACTGTTGGTGGGAGTGCAAACTGGTCCAACCACTATGGAGAGCTGTGTGGAGATTTCTGGACCTACTAAACATAGAGCTTCCATATGATCCAGCAATTCCACTCCTAGGTATTTACCCAAAGGACACAGAAACATCAATTCCAAACAACACCTGCACCCCTATGTTTATAGCAGCACTGTTTACAATAGCTAATCTTTGGAAACAACCCAAATGCCCAAAAATAGATGACTGGATCAAGAAGATGTGGTCCATATATACCATGGAATATTACTCAGCATTCAAAAAAGATAAACACATGCAATTTGCAGCAACATGGATGGCGCTGGAAGGGATCATGCTCAGCGAAATAAGCCAAAAAGAAAAAGAAAAATACCGGATGGTCTCACTCATAGCAGGAATCTAGAAAACTTAAATAAGGGACCAGGAAAATGAATAACTATAAGAAAGTGAAAATCAAAATCAACAAAAAACTATGAACCAGAGATACTTTTAGGGGGGCGGGGGCGGGAGGGGAGGGATTGGGGTCAGAATGGGGGGGCTGCAATTGTATGGGGAATATAACAATAAAATTTATTATCTAAAAAAAAAAACAATTCACTTCTATATATTTACCTTGTATCCTACAGAGTTGCTTATTAGTTGCAGTAATTTTTGGTTGATTCTTTCAGATTTTCTTCACAGATGATCACATCACTTATAAACAAAGACTGTTTTATTTCTCCATTCCCATTCCAGTACCTTTCATTTCCTTTGCATTGCATTAACAAGGACTTCCATTATATTGGAAAGGAGTGGTGAGAGAAGACATATTTGTCTTATACCTGTTTTAGTGCCAATGTTTCAAGTTCTCACCTTCAAGTATGATGTTATGTCTCTCTATTCCTAGTTTACTGACACTTTTTTAGCATAATGGATGTTAGGTTTTGTTAAATGCTTTTTTTTCTGCTTGACCTGATTATGAGGTTTTTCTCTTTTACCCTGTTGATGTGATACAGTAGATTTATTGATTTTCGAATGTTGAGGCAGTCTTGCACATCTGGGAAGAATCCCACCTGGCTGTGGTACATAATTGTTTTCATACTTTGTTGGAGTTAGTTTGTGGCTTTTGTTCATATGAGAGTTATTTGTCAGAAGTTTTGTTGTAATATCTTGGTTTGGTTTTAGTATTAGGGTAATACTGGTCTCATAGAATTAGCTAGGATGTACTCCCTCTGCTTCTATCCGCTGAAAGAGATATAGAGAATTAGTATTCTTACTTCCTTAAATGTTTGGTAGACTTGACCAGTGAACAATCCAAGCCTGGTGATTTCTGTTTTGAAAGATTATTAATGATTGATTCAAATTTTCTTTTCTTTTGGGTAAGTGCCCAAAAGTGCAATTTCTGGGTCATATAGCAATGCATATTTAGTTTTATTTTATTTTTTTAAATAAATTTTATTTTTATATTCCCCATACAATTGCAATCCCCTTATTTTGACCCCAATCCCTCCCCTCCCTGCCTCCCACCCCCCATAGAGTGTCTCTGGTTCATAGTTGTTTGTTGATTTTGATTTTCACTTTCTTATAGTTATTCATTTTCCTGGTCCCTTATTTAAGTTTTCTAGATTTCTGCTATGAGTGAGACCATCTGGTATTTTTCTTTTTCTTTCTGGCTTATTTCGCTGAGCATGATCCCTTCCAGTGCCATCCATGTTGCTGCAAATTGCATGTGTCTATCTTTTTTGAATGCTGAGTAATATTCCATGGTGTATATGTACCAAATCTCCTTGATCCAGTCATCTGTTTTTGGGCATTTGGGTTGTTTCCAAAGCTTAGCTATTGTAAACAGTGCTGCTATAAACATAGGGGTGCAGGTGCTCTTTGGAATTGATGTTTCTGTGTCCTTTGGGTAAATACCTAGGAGTGGAATTGCTGGATCATATGGAAGCTCTATGTTTAGTAGGTCCAGAAATCGCCACACAGCTTTCCACAATGGTTGGACTAGTTTGCACTCCCACCAACCGTGCAGGAGAATTCCTTTTTCTCCACATCCTTGCCAACATTTGTTGTTGCATTTCCTCTTCAGAGATGTTTCTTTTTAGCTCTTCTGCCCATTTTTTTGACAGGATTATTTTCTTTGTTGTTGTTGAGTCTTATCAGATCTTTGCAGATTTTTGTGCTCAGTCCTTTATCATTAGTGTTGTGTGCAAAAATGTTCTCCCAGTTGGTGGGGTTTCTCTTTGTTTTTGTTATTGTCTCTTTTGCTGTGCAGAAGTTCTTTCATTTGATGTAGTCCCAGCTGTTGATCTTTGCCTTCACTATCACTGCTTTGGGTGATGTATCTGTAAAGATGTCTACAGATTCAGTGCTATTCCAATAAAAATTTCAATGTCATTCTTCAAAGAAATAGAACAATTATTGATGAAATTCATACGGAATCACCAAAACCCCCGAATAGCCAAAGCTCTCCTGAAAAAAAAAAAGGGAATGGAGGCATCACACTCCCAGACTTCAAACTATACTACAAAGCCATCATCATCAAAACTGCATGGTATTGGAATAAGAACAGATACACAGACCCATGGAATTGAATAGAAAATTCAGAAATAAACCCACAGATTTATGGTCAACTTATCTTTGACAAAGGAGCAAAGAATATGCATTGGAGCAAAGAAAGTTTGCTCAATAAATGGTGCTGAGAAAACTGGCTCACTACATGCAAAAGAATGAAGCTTGACCACTACCTCACACCATACACAAAAATCAACTCAAAATGGATTAAAGAACTAGACATAAGACCTGAAACCATAAAATACATAGAAGTAAATATAGGTGAAGCATATTTAGTTTTAAACTGACAAACTCTTTTGCACATTGTTTGTACCACTATTGTACATTTTCACCAGTAATATGAGTTGAATTATTTTCTTTAAATCCTGATCAGAATTTGGAGTAGATACTTTTTTTAAATTTTAGTCACTTTTATTGGCTCTAGTACAATCTTACTGTCTTTCCCTGCATTTCCCTAATAGCCAATGATGTTGAACATGTTTTCATGTGCTTATCAGTCATCTGTCTATCCTCTTCAGTGAAATTGTCTGTATTTTGCCCACTCTCTAATTAGATTGTATGATGACTTTTTAACCTTGAGTTTTGAGAGTTCACTATATATCCTTCATACAAAATCTTTGTCTGATATGTGACTTGTAAATATTTTCTCACATTGTGTACCTTGTCTTTTTATCTTGTTATCTGGATCATTTGTAGATAAGTAATTCTGAGGCGTTCAAGTCTGTCAGTCTTTTTATATATACCATGCTAGTGATGCCAAATTTTAGAAGAGTTTATCTACTTTACCAATCTCTGACTTTTAATTAATGTATTTAGATAATTTAAGGAAATTTTTCATATGTTAGAGTTTAAGTCTACCATTTTGTCAGTTGTTATTTGCTTGTTTACTCTGTTTCTTGCTCCTGTGTTTACATTGGGTTGCATTCTTATGGGGAACTTGAACAAATTTTAGAATTTGAACTTAATTTTTAATAGTATTTTTTAGTCTATCTTTTTGTACAGTTTCTTTTTATTTTATAATTTACATTTTTAAGGGGTCAAAGCCTTCTGTGTCTAGAATGAGTTTTAAGGTGGAAATATTAAAAGACAAAAGACCAATAGAAAAATATCTTGAGGTTATTAAGCCAGTTTGAGGTGGTTACATTTAGTGTTTCCATTGGTACAAGTCTCCAAGGAAGCATATGTTATTCTCTCTGAGTGGCATATTATTTTTCACTCCTTCCACCTAAACTCTTTCTCATGTTTCAGTTTGTTACTTTCATCTAGAAAAATGATGAAACCATTGACTCTTAAGGTTGGATTTCTATATTGCTCCAATGTTTACCCATATAACTACTACTTCTGCCCATCACCGAACTAATCCCATTCATTTACAATTGCTTGCTTACTTATCTATTCCTTCCATTCCCTGCTAACTCCTTGAGAGCAGGGTCTATTTCTTACTCCCTTCGGGATACTAATCCCTCAGGGACCCAATGGGCTCTCAAGAAATATCTGTTAACTAAATGAATACATTTAATGATTTATATATCAGGTCTTAAAATGATAATTTGCCTTCTGAAACACAGTCAGGTTATTTCCATAGATGATAGCAATGGGTTTTGATACCAGTATATGATAAATTGATGTTTAAATACTAATAAAGACATGATTTAAATTTAACTTTTAGTGATTTAACTGGAATTGGGTTATAAACAATGAAAGAAATATTAATTGGTATGATTATTATACATGAGTATTCTGTGTACTATTTCTGGTCACTCTCTATGGAAGAGAGACAGAATACTGCTGCAGAGAAACTATTCCAGTATACCAAGTAATTATTTCAACTCAGAGGGCATGAAGGTTTAATGACTGAGCATCCAAAATGAGTTCTGGTTTTGATTTCCCTGAGGTTTCAAAGGTAAAAACCCAAAACCTCCTGCTTTTATGTCCTAAGTAAATATAACCAAACCCACAACACTCACATAACACCAAAAAGGGGCACAAGCAGCAGCTGCCGCTGCTGAAATCTTTATGTGCAGATTGTTAACAGAGAAGAAATATTTTTTGAGAAGCATGGATGAGGGCTTTTCTGACTGGATTCAGTACTCTAAGTGCTGACATGCAGGACAACAGGGTAGCATGGGAACCAATATTCCAGAATATGTTATTTTTAAAAGTCATATATGACTGTGTCCCAAGGAAAACAACTATAGAGCCAACTATAGAGTCTGCCTCTTTCTAGCAAATGTATAACTGTATTAACATTCTTTAAAGACAGGGTAGTGGGATTTTTCCCATACTAGAGTGACTTGCTGCTTTATCAATAATTTTGCCCCTGTTTTTGCTAGGTGAAGTATAAGGGAATGATTTAATCTGTAAAAATAAGATAGAAAGGAATACTTTGAGTGATATTTAAACAATGGCTTTCTTGAATTTTCCAAGAAATGATTTTCACAAGCACCACAAGATGGCATTGTGTACTATGGGACTGTGTTCTGACACTGCAAAAATTGACAGCAGAGAATGGATACAGAGTTGTTTCACATTTCTCATTGTATTTGGAAAATTTTCACATTAGCTTTATTCATTGTATTGTGTGCTTGTGGTGAGGCTTGGATTATCCAGGAGGAAAAGTGTTTGGAAAGAGGTCTTGGACAGCTTCAAGAAGGACCATGAAGGACTATAATGAAATAAAGAGCCAAAGAAGTCTGGATGAGAACATAGGTGTTCCCACCTACCTCCCTCCTCCACCCACAACAACAGATTCAGGTTGTGTTTGCCCATCAGCACAGAGGAAATTCAGACCTGATTCAGTTATTATAGTTTAAGCAATTCAGATATTTGTTTGAGTTAATCATACCCCAAAATTTTATCGCATACATTCGTATCTACCTACACAGTCAACACCATAGCTCGATTTTCACTGTAGTGTGTGTAAAGAACATGGTCTCTCTTCTTTCATCTCCATTCTCTAAGCATGATGCCATAATGTGAAGCAAAAGGAACAAATTCATAGTGTGTACCTACATTGAAGCTTATAATTAGCAAAGTGTCTTATTTTAAGTCCACAATTACCCCATATGTATTAATAGGTATTATACATGAGAGAATTGAGACTCTGAAAGGTTAAGGAACTAGTCCAAGCTCATAAAGTCATGCTCTATGACATGAAAACCATTCTCCCAGTAAATGAGTACAACACATATCAGAAGGGAGGGAACTGTAAAATGGAGGTGACTCTGGCAATGATCCAGGTACACATGGGTAGGGTCAAAAGAAACTGGGCAGTGGTGGGAGGAAGGATCATGTGATACACTTGGTACTTCCTCAAGCTGGATGGACTTTAGTGTTCTCTGCAACCTCAGGGGAAGCAGAAGGAATTTGGAATTTTCTTCAGGACTTCTGACCAGTGGTGCTAAATGGAACAGGATTAATTTCCTGAGTCAGAGAGCATAAAATGAGGAGTCAAACAGATGCTAACTGTGAGAAATGATAGGGTTGATGTTTCTGTGAATACACAGGTAAAGATTCCAAAAAAACAATTATAACAGGGTCCGAACTTTGGCAAGAGATACAGAACTGAGAGTTAAGTGGTCATTAAAACCATAAGATTGTCAAGGAAGAGAGGATAACAACACTCAGGATGCACACTCTGAAACATGACAGGGAGGAGGCAAGACTAAGCAATTAGCTCCAGAGGAGGCCTTGGTCATTGGTGATCTATGCGTGCAAAGGCAACATCCAGAAGTGAAACATGAATTAGTTTGAGGGATCACATGAGGATGAAGGGAGAGAAAATGCTTTGCATGAATTTGTGAGTGGGAGAGAAAGAAAAACATTGAAATATCCATTGCAATAGAGGTCACCATGAGAGAGATAAAGCAGATCTGAGAATTTCTGAGTCAGCAAATCAGAGAATGGCAGAATGTACAACTTTGAAAACATCTTGGTTGACAGATCTAAAAACAAACCATATTATCAATGTTCTCCCTTCTCAATGCCTAGCATGTGGCTTGGGATTAGGACATTTTCAACCTATGTTGCATGATTTAGAGCAAATTTGGAAACTGCTAATTTAATGAATTTGGCAAGTGCAGCAAAAAAAAATTTGGCAAGGGAAAGCAAAATAAAATCTCTGAGTAAATTTTTTTTTTGTTATTTTGTTATTTTGTTATTGAGAGAACATTGGCCTACAACACTGTATGTGATAAAGAGGTATAAGATCACAACACTACTATGTATGTCACCATACCACATCCACCACCAAGGCACCCATAGTCCTCTACCATAGACCACTGGGCCCCCTCCCACTTTGCTCTTCACCCTCCCCCTCCCCTCTGATAGCCTTAATTCTACAGACAGACTTATAGGCTTTGTTACTGGTTTGATTTTTATCTGTCCCTTTTTTTATTTCTCTACATTCAAGTATAAGTGAAACCATCCAATATTTGTATTTCTCCTTCTGATTTATTTCATTTAACATTATATCCACCAGTCCCATCCATATTGTTGCAGATGGCAAGAGTTCCTCTTTTTTTAAATCTCTGAGTAGCATTCCATTGTTTATATATACCAATTCTTAATCAGTTCATCTGTCTTTGGGCACTGGGTAGTTTCTATAAATTGGCTATTGTAAATAGTGCTGCAATGAACATAAGAGTATACATATTCCTTCAAATTAGTGTTTTGCATTCTCAGAAAAGTAAGAGTGGAATTTCTGGATTACATGGCAGATCTATTTTTAATATTTTATAACTAAATCACTATCTCATGCATTACACAAAGATGAACTCAAAATAGATAAAAGACTGATGTTAGAGCAGAAACCATAAACTTCATAGAAGAAAATATAGGCAAAAAACTCCATGACATTGCTTCAGTGATCTCTTTATGGATTCATCTCCAATGGTAAGAAAAACAAGAGTAATGAAAAATGGGGCATCATCAAACTAAAAAGCTTCTGTTGTTTGATTAAAATAAAGACACTACTGAGTGGGAGACAATATTTGCACATTATATATATGACAAGAGGCTAACAGCCAAGGTCTATACAGAAGTCATACAACTCAACAAAAAGAAAACAAAACAATCAAAAAATGGGCAGAAGAACTAAACAGACACTTCTTCAAAGAAGACAGAGATGGCCAACATGCACATAAAAAATGCTCTGCTCATTTCTCATTAGAGAAATGCAAATCAAAATTATAATGAGATACCTCCTCATACCTGTAAGGGGAGCCCCTATAAAAAGACCAGAAACAGCATTCTGGAGGATATGGAGAAAAAGGAATTCTCTTATACTCTTGGTGAGAATGTAGAACGGTTGAACCCTTATGAGTAATATTTTTAAATTGAGGACTTAAGATATGCCAGGTATAGCACTAGTACTTGTTTGTTATCTCATTTAACTCTGCAAAGAGGCTTTTCTCATTTCACAGATTTGAGAATAAAGAACTCAAAAAGGTAGTGTGGCATATCTAAAACAAAATAGCTGGTAAAGGGCAACATGAAAGTTAATGGTCAGATATTCATAACACAGAGCATCAACCCCCAGCCATCCTATCTCCTTTAAGTCATCGAATAGTGCCAGTCCGTAGTTCTCTTAAAATTAGCAAATGAGCAAATCTGGATATTCCTGAGTCTCTATACCTTAAAACCACTACCCTCAATTTTTTTATTACCCTTTTCCTTTGGCATTAATATTTGGTGATTTGTCCTTCTATTATTAACTTAAAAGAATTCAGGTTTGTTATTAAGTTGTTCTTCACTCTAACCATGGATTGGATCCTTATTTAACTTACTCTCAGTTGCAAGGGATATAGAGACCAGAAAATTAGGAACTTACATAAGCACTACCTAAGGGATAACTTTCAGAGCTATGTAAACTTTCCCTCCACCCACTGCTTCTCCTGCTTCCGCATCCCTGGTAACAGGAGGAATGTGGAAATTGTAGTGAAAGGATTTAGAGTGTTTGGGAAAGTCAATCAAACACATGAGAGTCAAGGTACAACAAATTATTTTTTAAAAGGAGTCTAGTAATATAAAAATATAATTAGACGATAATAGAGAAGAATCCTTAACCTCTGATGAAACGACAGAGAGAGTTGAGTAACAGGAAGACAGAGGCACAGAAGTACCCCATATTGCTCCTTAGACATGTACAGACAAAACATTGGTATTTTGTATTTTCTTTGATAAAGAAACACATTTAATTATATATTTTATAAATGTGAATTCAATCTCTAATACATTGAGTATCAGAATGTTCTGAACCCTGATTCACCACTGTAAAAAAAAAAAAAAAAACTAAACCAAACATGATAGGATGAAATCATACAGAGAGAGCAAGATATACCAATAAAAACACATGAATCAATGTGAAAGAGTACCCAAATCAGAAAATGTCAAACAAGACAAAGTAGGGGATCTAAATTAAATCAAGACATTACTTGCTTAAATTACCTTGTTAAAACACAAAGATAATAAATATAAAATCATTGTGTTTACCCAAAGATAAATACTCTCAACCAAAAATGAAATGTGCGAGACTTATAAAACAAAATGACACTATACTGTTATAAAAAAAAATCTATCAGGAAAAAGATGAACCAGTAAAATAGTAGAAAGTGGCATTTGAGGAAGAAATATTGCATGAAATGATGAGGTCATTTGAATGGTCAAATATATATAATGGAAGTGTGGTGGACACTAGTGTTATATGATGAATGAAGTACTTTATATAAAAAGCAAAAACTAAGTGAAACATAGGGAGAAAGTGACAGAAACACAGCTGTTGTGGGAGATTAAATATTGCATCACTTGTCTGCTTGGTAAATAGGGGTCGCCAGTACTCTTGAACACAATCCCTGGCTAGGTAGACTGTTCCTTCCTCACTACATGCTCTCTGTCAGACACGTCTGTTGATGGGACATCAGTCCTGGCTCCCCATGCTCCTCTGTGTAAAATACGACAAACTAGAAGATTCACCAGGCCCAGACAGACATTATAAATAAGAAACGTGGACCATTTGGAGAAAGCATGTGCCATCCAAAGGTCACAACCATTACACAGCTCCAGCCCATTTTCAACAAAGAGCAACAAACAGTTTTCAACAAACTGTGGTTCTTCAGTTTTCCAAGAGAAGCCAGAACCTCTAATTTCTGTGTGATTTCTCACATTTTAAATGTTAGCTTAATTATAGACAAAACAAAATAAAACTCCTTTTATGCTGTATCTAGCCCATGAGCCCCCAGTTCAGCTCATGTTTGCCCCAGGTTATATGTCTCTGTTCTGGAACTCTGCAGGTTTTACCTTTCAAAATATCACTTATGTCTTCTGTGTTCTTCTATTTCTTTTAACAGTGTTTTATAGTTTTCTTTGTATAGGTTCTTTACCTCTTTTGTTAGGTTTATTCTCAAATATTTGATATTTTGTTTCAATAATAAAAGGGATGGTTTTTTGATTTCTTCTTCTTCAGATTCATTGTGTATAGGAAGGCTACTGATTTTTGTGTGTTGATCACAAAAATCTACAAAGAGCTGAGGAGACTCAACAAAAACAAAGTAAATAATCCAGTCAAAAAATGGGCAGAAGAGCTAAAAAGAAACTTCCCAAAGAGGATATGTAAATGGCCAACAGTCATATGATAAAATGTTCAACATCACTTGTAATCAGGGAAATGCAAATCAAAACTACAATGAGATACCATCTTATACCAGTGAGAATGGCACATATTAAAAAAACTAGCAACAACAAATGTTGGCAAGGATGTGGAGAAAAAGGAACACTCCTGCACAACTGGTGGGAGTGCAAACTGGTCCAACCACTATGGAAAGCTGTGTGGAGATTCCTTAACCTGCTAAAGATAGAGCTTCCATATGATCCAGCAATTCCAATCCAGCAATTCAAAAGGGCACCAGTACCCCTGTTTATAGCAGCACTATTTACAATAGCTAAGCTATGGAAACAACCCAAATGCCCAAAAATAGATGACTGGATCAAGAAGATGTGGTACATATACACAATGGAATATTACTCAGCAATCAAAAAGATAAACTCATGCCATTTGCAGCAACATGGATGGAGCTGGAAGGGATCATGTTCAGCAACATAAGCCAGAAAGAAAAAGAAAAATACCGGATGGTCTCACTCATAGCAGCAATTTAGAAAACCTAAATAAGGGACCAGGAAAATGACTAATTGTAATAAAGTAAAAATCAAAATCAACAAGCAACTATAAACAAGAGACACACTACGGGGCGGGGGCAGGGGGAAAAGAGGGATTAGGGTCGGAATAAGGGGGGTGGGAATTGTATAGGGAATATAACCAAAATGAAAATGCACACATTGTGCAAAAATGAAAAATGATGTTAAAATTATATAAAATAATTTATAAAAAAATAAAAGAAATTTTAAAATAAATTCAATTTAAAAATCACTTATATGTTGAATATAGAAAAATATAGAGACAAAGGGTCAGATAAAGTAAAACCCAAAGACTGTTCCTTGAAAGAAGACTATACAACTGTGATATGCGTGGGTGGGAGTGGTGGAAATGGGTAAGCACAAAATAGGGAGGGAGCACAGTGACTATGGTGATGGACTAGGAGTGATTCGGTGGCTGGAGTGTTAAGATAACAGCACCTGAAGGGGGGGATCCTATACTTCCGAAACACAAACAACAATGTTAACTAGCGTTATCTCAAAAAAAAATTATGTTAATACCAGCAAACTACCAGTTATAGAATTGATAATTATAAATGCTTGCTAAAAAAATGACTACATGGATGAAATTATATTGTCTGCTCTCAAAGAGTTTTAGTCTAGGAAGAAAGATAATGATAAAAAATAGTCCAATAAATGGCACAAAAGGGCCATGTTCAGGTTTAACAGAAGCACAGGAAACAGTCCTTAAATTAACCCTGGATTCTTATTCCCAGAATATTTTTATAAAAATACTCTTCAATAGGGGAGATAATAAATAAAAAAGGAAGGTTTATTCCTATAATAGCATGTTATCCCAGAGTGATGTTGAGTGAATTAGATTTACATGTAACAACATGAACAAATGTAAAAAGAAAATAGTACCCAATGGGGGTAAAAGTCACAAATGGATATATAGAGAATACTGCAAGTCATGTAAAATTGTTAAGTGTGCAATTTAATATTACATATATAGTTTAAAGAACATGTGCATTTCTCTACATTACATATATAGTTTAAAGAATATGTGAGTATGTTGTAGAAATAAAAAAAGTATGTATTGGGATGATATATGCCAATGTTTAGCACTGGGGAGGGAAGGGATGTGGAGGGGGTGCTGGGGCTTTAGTTACATTGGCAATGTTAAATTTCTTAATTAAGACTTGGAAGCAATATGTAGAAAAATAGATATTCATTAATTTAACTGGTATGATCATTGGTGTCAGCATATTGTTCTCTATTCTTCTAATCCCTTTAAAATATTTTATAACTAAAAATAATAATTGTGAGACTGGTGATATGTCACGAGAAGAAACTTGAGTTAATTCTGAGAACCTGGGAATTATTCTTCTAGAGCTGAATATGCAAAAAAAATGTAGGAAATGCCAAATTTCAGAATAAAGGAAATTGGTTTCCTCACAAAGGACATAGAGTATACTCAAGGGAAGAAAGAAGATATTATAAAATCCTAGGTCCAAGACCATTAAGAATTACATAGCACAGCTTCTAACTTTACAAAGGAGAAACTCCTCATGGAAAAGGACTTTCCTTATCCACGAAGGTAAATTGGTAGTGAGCCCTGGACAGGTGAGGCATCCCAGGCTCGCACTTCAGGAATCTTTTTACTGATGCACCCATGACACTAATAGAATTTCAGAGCTGGAAAAGGGCCTTGAGATGATCTCATCCATGTTCCTTATACTATGAACATGAAAGCCAAAACTTCTAATAATTCTCTCATTGAAGAATTTAATAGTTTCCAAGTCAGTTTTGTTCACTCTTAAAAAAATAGTGTTGATGAACCTGAGAGTTTCACTCTTGAAGGCAAATATTGCCAAGTCACTTAATCTGAGCAATGAGTAGAATAAGTTCTGAGAAGCAATAAGTTATCTAACATGAACCCCTTGTGTTGTCTCTCTGAACTATTGTATGCTCTGCTTGGCAGTTTTCTTTGTCTTTGTCTAGAGAAACAGCTACTATGCTCACCTGCATTCCTTAAAGTCTCCCTGTCATGCTAACACCAACTTGCTCTTCCCTTCTTGTTATTGCCTCATGACATTTACAAATAAATACAATATTGTGTGATTAATACTATAATTTTACCCTCACTTTCCCTCAAACTCCATGTTCTTGGGGACCTGTGCTATGTCTGATTAATCTCTAAACATAGTGCATGGTCAGCAAATACTTATTGACTAAATTAAGGGCAGTGATGATACATTTTTAATGAGAATGATACATACATTTCACAAAAATGACTTGATTTACCCAGTATTATTAGTGACTCTAAAATTCTTAGAATTTTGGCATATAACAAAACTCCCCATAGAGTGTAGCAAGAGACAGTCCTTCTACCAGAAGGACTCTGGTAGAACATTTTTAATTGAATTGTGAGTTCAGCAAAGATAGTCTGTCTCTGAAAATGTTAAGCTTTCAATTCTTTGGAAATTTTTAAAGAGAGAGTGCACAGCAGCCTGGAAAGGATATCTGAAAAGGGGGTTCCTAGATTAAATTCCAATCTGAGTGTATGCAGTGACTTCACACCAACAAGCAATTCTCAGACACCCTGATCTATTTTAGACATTACCTACTGGTAGATAGTATGTGACTCCACAGTTTAAGTATTCAGTCTCTCAAGACCACCCTCCACTTCAGACACTGGTTACAAATCAGAGGTTCCATGATCCGATTCTATTTTTTTAAAAGTTTTATTTATTTATGCATACAAGAGCTGGGGTATAGGCCAGAGATGCGGGGAGTGGGGGAGATTCACCAGAGACAGAGTAGGGTACAGAACAGGCAGACTGACTGAAATACACTGCTGAGAGGAACAGTAGGCAAGTCAGGAGAGGTCTTCTGCACCATGTGGGTTGCTCCCTGGCCAGTCAGGGATCGAACTCGTGCTGCAGAGGCTGTGGATTGCTTTGTAGTGCTGTGCTTAACCCCTTGCGCCATCAGGGAAGCCCCAGACCCCAATTCTTGAGTTTGATTGAAATGCTAGAATGTCTTAGGGAACTCAGGCAACCTATGTATGCATTAGATCACTGGGTAATTAAAAAGGATATTATTTATGACTAGCCAGTTGGAAGGGATGTATTAAGCAAGGAATGTGGGAAAGACACAGAACATCCATGGATCACTCCTCTCCAGGAGTGCCATCCTTTCCAAATGTACACATGTTCACTGTTCTGGAAGCTTTCTAAAGCCTGTCCTTTAGGGTTATTGAGTCTTGAGTTTGGGAGGCTTATTTCATAGGCACAACTGATTAAATCACTGACCTTCAGCAGTTGAATTCAATCTCTATCCCTTGCCCCTCTCTAGATGTTAGGTGGTTGGTTCTCCTGACAACCAGTTCACATCCTTAACTTCCAAAAACTCACCTCATTCACACCACAAAAGACACCTTTATTACAGTTTTAGGAACTGTGAGCCAAGAATGTGGATGAAGCCTAAATATATGTGAGAAATAAATTCATTGGTCATCTGAATGACATGCATGGGTACATATATACATATAGATTTGTGATAAATCAGAATATGTATCTTATAGGTAATTCAAGGAGGGATTGGACTAGGTATCCTTCAATATATCTTCTCACTAGGACATCTCCTGAGACTCAGATTGTTGCTAGAGAGGCCAGTTCATCAGTTCATGAGTCATTCACTCATTAGCAAGAGCTGGAGAAACACAAAGAGAGACACAGGACAGTAGCTTTGAAGAAATCAACCTAACAGAAAACCATTCAATCCCTTAGCAGTCATGAAGAAGAGAGAACCCACTTGTTCTGGGTTGCTCCCACAGGCAGCATATGGTATGTTAGGCTCATACCATGCCAGTGGTAGAAAGAACACTTTAATAACTAAATCAATATAACAGTGGAGTTGCCTCCCCTGTGCAGGAATGAATACCCTCTCCATGGAGGTATTTGAGTACAGGTTAGATAACCAACTGAGATA
The DNA here is from genome assembly GCF_964194135.1 of Talpa europaea. Taxonomy (NCBI): domain Eukaryota; kingdom Metazoa; phylum Chordata; class Mammalia; order Eulipotyphla; family Talpidae; genus Talpa; species Talpa europaea. The sequence goes on from NC_140074.1 coordinate 36,073,470, forward strand.
TGGCTGATTGGATTTTTATCCTTATTAGAAGGTAGGGTTATATTTAGGGTGTCCTCACATCTGTTTTCCCAGGATAGTTCTAGCCTATTAATATATCTGTCATCCTAGCATAATTACTAACTTTACCCCTTTTCACTCTCAAAAGTGCACCAGTTTAGAAAATAAATCATATAATCATCCTACTTATATGACTCTAAAACCCCTTGCAAATTTAATAATCTAGCTCAGTATTTTGCCAAGGGATAGGAGCTCTGTAAAAGAAAAGACATCTCAGCTAGATTGAGAAGGGAATTTTAGACCGGAGGAGATATTCTCCAGGATCACACCAGATTATTTCTTCCTACCATGATTCCAACTAACTCTTTTTTTTTTAAAGATTTATTTATTTTATATAAGAACTGGGGTACAGACCAGATGCATGGAAGGGTGAGAGGATTCACCAGAGACAGAGCAGGGAACAGAACAGGCAGACTGATGAAATACACTGCTGAGGGGAGCAGCAGGCGAGACAGGAGAGGTCTGCCCTGCCATATGGGACCCTTGCCGGCTGGCCGGGATTGAACTGGCGCTGCAGAGGCTGCGGACAGCTTCACAGCATGGCGCTCAACCATGTGGGCCACCAGGGGAGGCCTGATTCCAACTAACTCTAACTCATCCCTTAACTGAGAGAGTTAAAAATTGCAATCAAGTTCAGAGTTGTAACGTCCCCCAACTGCTGAAATGCCCGGAGTTTTTAACCCTGAACTGGGAATGCCACTGGACAGTCTCTGGCATCTGGTATCACCAGTGCCATATCCTATACCTGCTGATTTAGCATCTGCATTTTGGCAAGATCCTAGGTAATTCATGTGCATTTTAAAAGTGTACAAACTTAAAGGTTCTCATCACAGGAAAAAAACTATATTTATGTGTGATGATGTCTATTAACTAAACTTAATGGATGTAATCATTCTACAATACATACACACATCAAATTACTATGTTGTACACCTTAAACTTACATAGTGTTATATGACAATTACATGTCAATAAAACTGCAGGAGGAAAAAAAATTGTGAGAAGGACTAGCTGAGAACACTAATTCGCCCAAAGTTTATAGGCATGGGTTCATCTCTGGACTGTTTCCACCACTGTAATCCTTACCTTGCAGGACTAAACCGTGTCATGACTGACACAGAGGAAGGTACCTGTGTGTGTTAATTCCTTTTCTCATCCCGTACAAAACCTGCCCTGTCTTGGGCAGCACCTGCGGCTCTTCTGCCTGTCTCCTGAAACTCCTTTTAGCTTGAATTGGTGCCCTCCAACCTTAGAAAATATCCACAGACTGACCTAGGCAGACCCACATATTCCATCTTCCCACTATCCACTTTTCTTCTGAAGATTGGAAAGGTCTTTTTCCTCTAGGGGGAAAAAAATCAGCAAAGCAGAATCTGGCTCTGTGTTTTTCACACAGCCTGCTTAAAGTTTTCAAAGAGCATGAAATGCAATTAACACCAATGTGAAATCAGCAGTTGTTCATTATGAGGTTATTCAATGCTATTGTTACCTGACCTATAAGCAGCTGTTGCCAACTAATGTAAATTGTCACTGGGATCTGGAATTATTCTATACAAGTGAAATAAATCTGCCTTTCAGATTGGCAAGGCACAGAATCCTTCCCTCCCCTGCTCTCGACCTTAACATAGCCCAGTCATGGATAGCCATGGTCCACGTCTCACTTTTCTTTATGCAATTTCTCTTTTTATTTTTTTGCCTGGGGTTCTGCTCTATTAAACATTTTTATTCCTGCAACCCAGGATTTTTGGCCATTGAAGACATAGTAAAGAGGTTAATCTGAGCTGAAATAGATCAGATCTGTTACACTCATTCTGATTTATCTGATTCCTTTGCTGGTTCACCAGCTTGAAATCTTTGGCACTGGTTCAGGCCATGTCTCTGGTAGAGAGCTTTTTTTCTTGAAAAAATTATTTTAAAGGTTGCTCTGTTTTCATTACAGATGATATGGTTGAATCTCAAAGTGCCACAAAGTAAAATGCATCGACTAAATTTGATAGATATTTTTCCCCCTGGGGCCATAAAAATGGAAACAAAAGCAATTTAAGGAGATCTTTTCAAACTTCTGGGACACGCACTGGAAAATATATTAGTTTGGTTGGGCTTATTTTTGTTCTTGGGTGCTGAAGGCCTGAAGGCAGCAGCTGTTTTTTGAATATGCTGATATTATTCCTATCATGATAAATACAGATGTGCAGCCTGCTGGACAGAGAGAGGCACTGGGATTCTGCCTGTGCTCTGTAGCTCCTCGTCACTGCAAGGATGTTGAGGCTGGCAGGCAGAGGAACTGCTCCATGACCAACAGTGCTAAGAGGTGGTAAAATGTCTGCCTTGAAGGCAAAGAAAGGACCCATGCTGGAAAGCCCTTGTTCTTGGGATTTGACTTTGCATGTTTTTCATGTTCCCAGGCTTCTCCAGGATTTGGGAAGTCTTTTTGGACCTCCTGATTATTATAAACAACTGACTTTGACAAAGATTCAAGCTGGGTATTGGTGGGAATTAGGCACACAATTGTAATGAGTCTAATAAATTACAGGAAAAGTGTTCCGATAAAACTATAGTCTTGACTACTGATGAGTTTGGCTTTACATTTTAATCAGGCATAGTGAATAAATAGATAATTTACATTTGAACTGTACTGAGGATACCAGGACTGCTATCTTCTGTCATGCTTTTTTGCAAAGCCTCTGCCCAGGGCAATCTGAGGCAGTACAGCACAGTATTCCTACTCTCAGCCAGCCACAAAGTCTTATCTCCAAAGACATTCACGCCCTGCCTAAATGGACAACCCATTCATCTTTGGAGGCCTTTCTTCTAAGACTCAGGGGAACAATATTTAGAAGATCATTGACTCCTATGTTTCTTTCAGGTTCTTTCTCTTTCGGGTAAAGTGTGCCTGTGACCCATTTTTGACCTTGAATATCTAATTTTCAACAAAGCAAAAACTTATCAAGCCTTGGGCTGCAGAAGTTGGATTTCAGGGCCTCCCGAGTGGTGCAAGGGGTTAAGTCACAGCAATGTGAAGCTATCTGCAGCCTCTGCAGCATGCGTTCGATCCCTGGCCAGGGAGCTAACCCATATGGCATAGCAGACCTCTCCTGTCTTGCCCACTGCTCCCTTCAGCAGTGTATTTCAGTCAGTCTGCCTGTTCTGCTCCCTACTTTGTCTCTGTGAATCCTCTCACCCCCCCCACGCCTCTGGCCTGTACCCCAGTTCTTGTATACGTAAATAAATAAATGTCTTTAAAAAAAGAAGTTGGATTTCAGGGGTGAAGGCAGGGAAGGGTTACAACTCCATTTTTCCTCTAGAAGAAACCTGGAAACAAACATAGGAAACAATTACACCTCCATTTGCCAGGAGGTTTACCTTATTTCCCTGAGGTCCAGAGATCTAAGACAGTTGGTCACAAAGGTCCGAGTAAATAAATCCTCCACACTTGTGGCTCTTCTGTGTCAAAAGTCCTGGCTGTTTCCAGGAAAAAAAGCATGCCCAATTTTATTTACACATACAATTGTTTTGAATCCACTTGTCTGCCTAACTTCAAAGTAATCCTCTGTTTACAAATTAGTCCCCAGTATTTTTTCACTTGGCCTATAAAGTCACTCTGGCTGTGGGGATACTGACAAAGGTGAGGTCAGGGCATCCTCCACACATCTTTTATCTCCTCTCAGAGCCTCAGGGAAGGCACACTTGAGCTTCTCATTTTAGCATCTGGAAGACACGATTGCTAAGGGAAGTGACTGATGGATGCCACACTTGCGCTAAGAGAACGCAGCATGCATCAATGTCTGCTGAAATCTATTTGTTTTTTAAAAAGATGAAATCAACCAGGAGGAACAGCTGTTTGTTTGATTTTCTTTTTAAAATGCACCTGAGGTAAAATAAAAAGATAAGGTCTTTAAAAACACTAGTGTGAGTACCTGAAGTTTATCCGGTATTTTAGATTCATAACCATTTGGTTTTGACAAAAAATGTTAAGCACCATGAATGTGCTTCTCTGCCAATTATATTTTTGATTATAAAGAGAGTTCTCTTTGTGATTTCTATAGATACACACAACTGAATTCTCAAAGCCTTGTGTAGCACCATTGGTCCTAAACTTATAAATGGTAATAAATGGACCCCAAAGGTCCATTTATAAATTGACTTTTCTTGGAACTCAGAACGCATTTCACAGAGAAATAAGATTAGAAATTATGCTTATAAGTCCTCAAAATCTCCTAAACTCTTAATGTATTTATACTCTTCTATGCTTTCAACAAAATGTATTTAATAACAACACATAAAATAACCTTTTGTACTATGAATATTATTTTTTGATTACAGCCCATTTTTTTAATTAGAGGAAAATGTGGAAGCCAGAGGAAACTAGTGGAGATATAAATAATTGGATACTTTCTAAGGCTTTGAGATATAATAGCAATTGGCACATTTCAAAACTTGTGGTGTTATTTACTTAATCAGATGTGTTAACTAATCATGCTTAACAGATCATGTCAGGCTTTTCTGTTTCCTTTTTAAATTTTAATTATAACTAAAGAAAAAGAAAGAAGATGAGAAGAAAGGAAAGGATAAAGAGATTTTTAAAGATTTTTCTGTGATGTCATGGGTGAAAGTTGGATAGGGCACATTAAAAAATGCAGTTACATGAGAAGGTGTGTGTCCATGTGAAAAAGAGATTGACCTGAAGTGTGAACCTAACTGATCTGTGGGCAACAAAAATTTTGAAAATCCGAGTACAGCCTGCGTATACCCTCCTTAAATGAAAGAAATGATAAAGCAATGGTTCTCTAAGTGTGGTTCCCAGGGCAGCAGTTCTGCTTTACTACATAATCTGGGAACTTGTAAGAAAGGCAAATGATTGGGTCCAACCCTGGACTTACTAAATCAGACCCTGGAAATGGGGCAGGGCAATCTGTGTTTGAATAAGATCTGCAGGACATCCTGCAGACTATTTTGAGAAACACTTAAGAGATTGGAGCGTTTCCTATAAGGACCACTAGACGGCTCTGTTGTTCAGGCAGACTGGTTTTAAAGGAAGTTTGTGGGTCAAGGCACAGAAATAATGCTATTCCTAAGTAACTCCTGGAGAAGAAGGATTTCTTAAATGCTGCCTCAAAGTTGTGTTTTTTTTTTCAAGTTATCAAGAAGAAATGATAAATAAACACACTACCCTAAGTGGCCATCTTAAACTTTGGGACATTTCTAGGTTTGCTTTTCATGACTAGGGTTTATTTGCAAAAATGAAAAATTTTAAAATTTTAATTTTAAAAATTGCTTTCAATATGGTGATGGCAAATATTGATTGTTACTATCACCTAAAAACATAAATTTTCTCTTGACTTAGACACTTCAAATTATAGTAGAGCCAGACCATGATGTAGCTAATAAAATCAGAAAGTAACCCTTACCCAAGCTTGGATTCTCCTGCACTTCACCAGATCGGCTCTTCATCCCTGGGCCTACTTTTGGACTTTTGCTTCTTGGTCCATCACCTCCAGTCTTTCCAGTTGTTATTTAGTCTAATACTCCACCTCTGCCATTTCTCATTCCCAGTTTCTATATTCCCTCTTCAGTCTCCAGGACTCCACTCATTGGATAGATACTCAAAATTTGGGATGACCTTGCTCCAGACCACTGGATAAGGTAGCAGGGAGGGGAGAAAGCTAGAGCTGAGCTCCTCCACTGTAGCAAACTTTGTACTACATAGATTTTTGTGCCTATACTGAGGAGATACTACTATATTTAAGTGCTTTAAATAAAAATTCAAAAAAAGCATTATAAATGTCAATATAATATTCAGAATCTCTCTTTTGTTGTTGCACAGATATTCTTTAACAAAAAAAGATTCTTTACCTACATGGTTCTTAACTTAAAGTCTTTCAACATAAAGGTCTATTTCAATATAATTATTTTCCTTTGTATTTCTATTTTGTCTTTTGCATTTAAAAATAAAAGAATGGGGGCCTCGCTGATGACACAGGGGTTAAGATGTAACCTATGAAGCTATCAGCAGTCACTGCAGTACAAGTTCGATCCCCGGCCAGGGAGCAACCCACATGGTGCAGCAGATCTCTCCTGACTCGCCTGTTGCTCCCCTCAGCAGTGTATTTCAGTACATCTGCCTGTTCTGCTCCCTACTCTATCTCTGGTGAATCCTCTCACCCCCACACCTCTGGCCTGAAGCCCAGTTCTTGTATACATAAATCTTAAAAAAAAATAAAAATAAAGTAAAATAAAAGAATGGGGAAGGGGGTGGGTAAGTTGAGTAACAGGGGTCAATTATATGGTGCAGGTGGAAAGTAGATTTTTAGATTTTCATGACTAGGGTTTGGGAAACAAAGGGAAACAAGCATAAAGTTCTGGCTACAAAGGTGGATATAGAAGTCTGTATACCTGAGATCTATATAAGGTTATAAGCCAATGCTACTTCAATAAATAAACACAAATGACAAAATAAAATGACATACCACCAAAAGATATTACTCTGCCTGTTCATCAAGAACACATCCACCTTAGACCACCCTAGTTTTCTCAGAATTCTAAAGTGTCTAGGTTAGTGGTAGGCACTTAATGCAGAATACATATTGTTTGACTGAAGTAGAGAGGACTTAGCTATGGCAAATTAAAAGTACAGGCCAGAGTATGGGCAAAGACCTGAGTCCTTATTATGCTGTGTAAGTTAACAAAATGCAACCTCAGCTTCATATGTGCCAAGTAAGCATCTAACCTATGGTTAGGGAAATAGTTAGCACTGCCAAGGCATAAAATACAATCTTTAATGGGAAAAAGAGCATTTCCTATCTTTGAAGATGGTTAGCACCATCGTTGGTTTTATAGCTATAAACTAATCTTAAGCATCTGGCTAATAAGTAGCAGAGGCCATATCTCACTTCTCACAAAGCCAGGTCCTGACATTCCATTAATCTTGGCTGAGGACAACAGGTTGAGAATTTCAGGGAAGCATTAGAAACTAAAAGCAATCAGCTCTTCCATACCCAACAAAAAATTAAAATTCTGTACCTTTGCAGGACACAAGAATAACTCAATAGGTATTGCTATGGAACAAGTGGAAATATGCAACGATCTTAAAACCTCCTCACTTACAAGTCAGTTTCAATAATTGTCACTTTTGTTATTACAAATGAGCGTGTTCCTTGTATTAGATCATCTTGTTTTCTCAATCCTTTTTAGGTGAATAGGGCAGTATTAGTCGTGAATGTGCAGTTAAGGAAAAAATAATTACTTGTGCAGATTTACATGACCAGTTAGATCTAGAATTAGAAAGAATCTCTTCACACGTAGTTTGTAGTCTTTCAATAACATCTGAAGAACTAAAAGGTCAGACAAAACCATCTACTTGGTTTTTTAGTAGTCTCTTTTTTTTCTCATTCATTATTAAGATTTCTCATTTCTGGGAGGGAAAACACTCAGCCTTTACCTAGAACATTTATGAAAATAAACAAGACAATCTCCCAACCCTAAAGAAATAAATCACTTTGTGTTTTGTTTGTTCATTTTTGGTACACTAATTTACCCACCAGCCAACCAGTCAAGGGAAATTCATAAATTGTGGGATGGGGACTGTGGCCATTTACTTCAGTTTTCTACTTTTTTTTTTTACCATATATTGAAGGCTGACTAAAATATTTACTAGAGTGGAAAAATCATAGGATACCAGTTCTAAATCCATAGGGAATTTAGAGACATAGAACAGAATTTCACACTAAAAGATGACATGAAAATAAGAAGATAATTTCTCTTACAAGGAAAGACTTTCATTTCTTAGTACATGGAGAAACAAATCTTTTCACAGGTGCTGGACATACCCTGTAAATTAAAGCTAAAATCCGTATTTGCAGTGGCAGCCTTGAGGGTGTTGAGGATGGAGGTGGCAAGCAGGTCTGCTGAGCAAGGGAAAGAGGTCATAGAGTAGGGGACAGAACTGTACATACCGGCCTTAGAGTCCAGACAGAACGTAATGCTGAGGACCAGATGAGCATGACTAGTGGGAATTTACGAAGACTTAGAAGGCAGAACACTTCTTGCAATTAACAAATAAGAAGCAGAGGCGACAACCTCGAGTGGCAAGGGGAATAGACAGTAAGACAGTTGCCTTCTCCCCTTGGCCGAGGTCACCTCTTGGCACCACAGTAACCTAATTCATGAATTTAGGAGCTGGATCTGTAAAATACTGGGAGACAAAAGGAGGCGGGAGCCCCAAGTTGGGGTATCTGTTGACAGAAAGTTGGGCATTGAGCAATGAGAGGAGCTGTAGGAAAAACCAGCTGGGTACCTAAGTGCATGTGCTCGCCCCTAAGGGACTGAGGGGAATAACAAAAGCTAGAGAAGGGCAAGCATATCCACAAAAAAAGCTGCTCTTTGTTTTAGCTGAATTTAAAAGTGACATTTTAATAGCTACTGTACTGTGGAAATGGTGGTGTGATTTAATTAAAAGAGGAATCCTTTCCATCTAGTTGGAACATTTATCTGACTTCACAACTCAGCTCCTCCTCATTCCCATTTCAACTTCCTTTTCCCAAAGTATCAGACAGCATAGATAACAGCTGTGGTCAGTGTTCTGGGCTTGATCACAGGGCCCTCACCATTCCAGAACCTAGGGGTGGCATCTTCCTTGAATACTTGTGTTTCTGCTTAAGAAAATATACTAAATCAACACAGGGCACACTGGGAGTGCTGGGTGTTAGTACTGCCTGGGGAAGTAGGTGAGTGGCCGCTCTGCTTTCTCTGCTCCCATAGTGGTGCAACTTGAACTGCCACACATCAGTGCCACCTTGGCAATACTGAACGCAGGTTTCCCCAGTGCTATTCCTTAGCACTCAGTGAACTGACTCCTTGCCAGTGCCTCCTAATAAAATAATATTCACCCCAAATCTGTATCATAGTATATGCTTCCAGGGAAACCTAAGAGAGAGAGAGAGAGTATAAGCTTTGCCAGCTATTGATCAATTCTGTCCTGCTGTTTTGCAGTGTTCCTAAGTTGCCAAGTCACAGTGTCACAGGGGACTGAGGTGGGCATGACTTGCTGGCCTAGAGCCAGGGCAGCTGCGACAGGAGGGTGCCATTTTTCTGGCCTCGGACTCTGCCCTGGGAAGAGAAGGAGTATCCTTCCTCATCAAAAGAGAAAGCTGCATTCAAAAAAGATAAACACATGCAATTTGCAGCAACATGGATGGCGCTGGAAGGGATCATGCTAAGCGAAATAAGCCAGAAAGAAAAAGAAAAATACCGGATGGTCTTACTCATAGCAGGAATCTAGAAAACCTAAATAAGGGACCAGGAAAAAGAACAACTATAAGAAAGAAAAAATCAAAACCAACAAACAACTATGAACCAGAGACACTCGATGGGGTGTGGGGGGCGGGGAGGGGAGGGATTGGGGTCAAAATAAGGGGGTTGCAACTGTATGGGGAATATAAAAATAAAGAGAAAATTTATATATAAAAAAAGAGAAAGCTGGATTTCTCTAGTGTCTAAGTGCTCTAGCATACTAAGTGCTTTGGATCATCAAGTGAGTCAAATATGAGTCTATGAATTTTCTCTTTTATGCACATTTAATAAGTACAAGTAACAGAATTTTAAATACATCTACCACAAACATAGAACACTTTACATATTTTGGCCATAAATTAAGACAAGCTAATTATTTGACATCCGGAGGGATGGCAATCCTATGTAATTTGTGTCTGAACAGGACTAAATCGACAGACAACGACATTTAGTATAGTGCTAAAATCTTCTTTCCCTAGTCACAGAAATCTATAGGAATAAAGACACAGGCGAAAAGGGAAAAGAGAGAGTAGTTTTTACACTCATTTTAAATTTCAGTTTAAACATTTCTCCTAGAAAACATTTTGGCAAGAGATGTACATTTCCCAGCTGCCTTCAGGATAGGAAGTTCCAATCTATTTTACATTATCCTTCTCTCAATTAAATATTTCCTTAGGAAATTGACTGGAAAGCTATAACAACCAAGGATAAAATAACTTTTTGATGAAGCAGCCACGTCCATGTGCTGAGGCAGGACATTGTGTGAGAACCAAAGTAAAACTTCCAGGTGTGGAGTCTGTGAATATGTTACTGAACCCCTCAAATTTTCCAGGTAGGTGAATAATTTGTGGGACAGATTACCTCCTGCCAAAGAAGCGTCTACATAAATTTAAGGCTGGAGAGTCTCCTCTGGTCCTCTCTCCTCCCCTGGTGCCTGAGATTCTATAAATGAGGCTAGACAATTTAAATGTTAGGTAATGGCTTAGACATCTTAGGACTAAGAACCTGCCACTGAGTAAAGTATTGCAAGCAGCACAGGAAATAATGCTGTCACCGGGCGGCTAAGGAACCTGACTTAGGCAATAAAACACATTCCGTTTGGTTAGAATGAGAACTGTTTCAACAAGCCTGGAAACAGAAGTCCAAGCAGTGTTGCCCATGGGGCAAGAGGAGTAGAGTGCATCAAAAAATGGGGAAACAAAAAGAAGGCACCAAGACCCAAATCTCATTAAAATGCCTTAATAAGCTGCAGTGAGAAAACATAGAAAGAAACCTCTGCATTCTGTGGCTTTCTCCCCATTAATTTCCCATCTTTTGGGAATTCAAAGTTCTGACTTGACCTGGCATTTCCTGAGTCTGGAAATGGATCCTAGATCCTGGATGTTCCACATCCAAAGCAACATCCATCTAGTTTGCTTTATAAAACACAGGGATGCCAGGGAAGCTGTTCAAAGTCTGATTTCAGGTGAGCTATTCGTGAGCCAGGAGGGCTGACCCAGGGGAGTGCTGAAAGGAAAACACTAGAAGGGAAGTAGACTGAAATCTGCTACCTGCCCACCTGGAATCCCAACTGAGGGGCAGAAACAGCATGAGGAGGGAGATGAGCAGTTGGTATATAACAACCTGTTATATGCCAGGCATTCTGTGAGGTGCAGTGTAGATACTTAATGTATGCTTAAACTTAATAAATATAAATATAAAATAAATATATAAATCCAAATATAAAAAAATAATTAAAAAAATAAAATTCATTGTGCTTAGAACATTGTATAGTTACTATATGACTAAGTTATAGTTACATAAACTGTTACTAGCAGAACTAAGATTTAAATCTCAACATGTTTCTTCCTTTTATGTCACATAATTTCCCATTACAGAACAAAAGCCAATATTGTGTCTTCCTCCCTCCCTCTTCTGTATCAGAGCTATGGTAGGAAAGCCAGTCATAGGCATATGTGAGTACCACAAAGGATGGACAGACATTCCCCTGAGGGCTTAAGTGCATGGCAGTATGGATTTAAATGCTTAACATGTAGACATCCGAAGGGACCTTGGAGACCACAAACTTCTATTATTCAGATGAGAAACTGATGCTCAGAAAGGCTAAGCTTCCTGCTGACAACTCACAGTGTGTCAGATTGAGAACCAACACACGAGAGGCTTCATTAACAAATCAGGATTTTCCGCACTAGATGAGACTCCTTTTGTTACATGTTTCTGAACGTCCATTAAATAGTACACAACAAAGCAACAGAAAGGCTTTTATTAAAAAAAAAAAAAAAAAGAAACAACAGGGGAGATTAAAATGTATAGGGAATTAGGTATTCCAGAAGCTTTCTAGACTTTTATCTTTGGGTCACAAACTATATCTCAGTCTCATATTTCTGAAGAGTTTGGATAAATTCTAGAGGTCCCACTTCACCTGTGTGATAAATCACTTGAATGACTGTCAGGGACACAAGCAGCACACAGGGGTACAGTCTGGCAGACCCTTTTCTACAGTTTCTTGGGTCACAGAGGGGATGATGTCTGGGTGAGATCTGGCTCTTAGTGGGGGTTTCTTGATGGTTCCACGCAGCCCTATTGTTTCTGCTACTAGCCCAGTAGTTTCGTCCTATAGAAATCCTGCCCCAAGCAGAGTTTAACATCATCCCTGTTTGCTCAGAGAAAATGCAACAATTTCTTGCTGTCACTTAATCCTTGCAACCGGCTTCACAGAATTTTGCCCATGAAGAGAAAGATGAGTCTCTGAGAGCACCAGAGGCAGCTTGAGGACACTTTCCTGATGACTGGGATCTGGTCCTATCATCAGTTAGCTGAGGATGCTCAGAGAAAAAGAGGAAATGAGAGACACAGGATGATGTGGAAGGAGCCTTCCAGGTGGATGGTCAGTCAGTGCTGACTGAGTGCAGAGCCAGGTGCTGTGAACATGGGGTAAAGGAGGGGCAAGGCCTGTGCTTGGGAGACAGCAGTCATGTTCACTACTGACAGCAGCTCTGTCCCTGTGCTCCAGGCACTCCATGGACCTGGACTAGCTTAATCCTCACAAAAATACAAGATAGATAATATCATAATGTTGTTTCTATTCCAGTTGTACAGGAAAGAGACTGGACTTATCCAGAATAAGTAACTTGTGCAGGTCACATGCTTAACTGGTAAGGACGTAAAATGTCTTGGGGACCCTGAACGAAGGGCCCGAGAAACTACAGACAAGGTGAGATTCACATTTGTCCTGAAGTCTGAGTTTACCAGGTAGAGAAGGGAAGGCAGAGAGGGCAAGTTCACTCCAAATAAAAGCAAGGATGGACAAAAGTAGGGGGGCAGCAAGTACATGAGCCAGTTGTGTGTGAGAGAGGACTGGAGGAGGCCTGAATACACTGTGGCTTGGGAGTTCATGGCTTGCTGGTATGGACTGAATATTTGTGCCCTCCCAAGTTCAAACTTTGAAACCTTAACCCCCAGGATGGATTGTTTTGGAGATGAGGCCCCTAAGGAAGTAATAAAGGTTAACTGAGGTCATAGGTCATAAGGCTGGGGGTCCTGATCTGATAACACTAGTGTCCTGTTAGCAAGAGACACCAGAGTCTCCTTCATCTCCTCTCCCCCTCTCCTTTCTTCTTCACCCCCTCCCTTCATTTTTTTTCTCCCCGGGGGTAAACTCTTGCCTGAGGTAGTCTGGGAGGGCTAGAGAAAGTAAACTGGTTTGATCATTCTACAGATTTCAATTAATTTTCTTTTTAGACTTCATTCTGATTCATGTCTAGCTCCCTTAGCTTAGACTTGACCTCCTTAAGCTCAATTTCCTGATGGGAGTATTCTAGGAACTTCATAATTTTTTAACCATCCTCTCTGGCTCCAAAATTTGCTGGATACTTTTGGGTTTGTTTTTGTTACATTTGTTATCAGTAGAGTGAGTGACTGGTTGGATGTTTGCTTTAGTAGTCATTATCTCCCATTCAAACCGCATAGAAGTAGCTTATTCTCCTTAGGTTCTTTGTAAAAAGCAAAATCCGAAGAGTAGATAGATTACTGCCTGGTTTATGACGTGGCATTTTAGCAGGTTGACTTCCGCTGTCCACATAGCACATGGAGAAAAACATCATGCATTTCTGTCCAATTTTGCTTTTACTCTAAAACACGACTCTTCTTAAAAATGATGATTGTTTTCATACTAAAATATCTATTCATGTCATTAAAAGGAGAAATATGGATTAAAGTACAATTATGTACTTTGAGACTAATCCCTAACTATTACAATTTTAATTCCTTCTCTTATGCCCTTCTGTGAACCAATGAGAGAAGGTGTTGACTTTTGGTTTTCACATTCTTGGTTTTGTATAGAAACACAGCATGTTCAAACTTGTCACCTCTGATGTTTCAGTTAATCTTCCTTTCCCTAAAAACTCATTTTATACTTCTGACTTTCTTCTGCACCTTACTTTATTCCTTACCTATTAAAAGAAGCTTACAAAAAGAATGACAGAGACAAAATTGTGGGTCCTGTAGGCAAGAACAGTGAGCTGGAACATCTGTGGGCGCGAGAATGGGAAATCTGTTGAAATAGCAGATTCTGGACTCTACACCCAAACAGTTTATGTGTGCCTGTGCGGAGACCACTGGCTTCTGAGCAAAGTCCATTTCCTCTTTTTCATAAGGCCATAACTATTTCCAATATGCCAGCTTCACTTATAGTGAGATGTGGCTACCTGACAGTGCACTAAATAATGGAGTATGAATTGACCCTGTGTGTCTGCTGGAGGCTGGGCTCCCAATTTCCCCCTATGCTCCCAAATGCTCTTTCACCTTTGTAGTTAACTGGGCTGGTGAATTCTGAGCAAACTTTCTTTTCCTTCTTTCTTTTTATTGATGTCAATTCAAATAATATAAAATTCACCATTTTAACCCTTCTAAAGTATGCACTATAGGGACTTTTTGTTTACTCACAATCTTATGCAATGATTACCACCATCTAATTCCAAAACATTTGCATCATGCCAACAGAGAAACTCAACCAGTGAGAGTTACCCCCTCTCCTCCCTCCCACTAATCCTCAGGCAACCAGTTGATCTACTATTTTCTGTCTCTATGGATTTGCTTATGCTGGGTATTTCATGTAAATCAAATTATACTATAGTATTTTTGTGACCGGTTTCTTTTACTTAGTGTAATGTTTTCAGGTTTTATCTATGCTGTGGTACGTATCAGTACGTCATCATTTGATGGCTAAATAATATCCCTTTGCATAGATATGCCACATTTTATTTCTCCACTCATCAGTTGATGGATTTTTGAACTTGTTCCCATTTGTGGGGAACAGTATGAGTAATACTGATATAAATATTCATATAAAACCTTTTTCTAAACATATATTTTCAATTCTCTTAGGACTCAAATTGTTGGATGGTATGGTACCTGTTTGAATTTTTTTATAAACTGTTAAGCTGTTTTCTATAGTATTTGCATCATTTTACTTTCTCAACCACAATACATGAGGATTTTAACTTATCCATATTCTTCTCAATGCCTGTTAATATCTATTAATTATCTTGTAACCATTCTAATGAGTTGGAGTGGTATCTGATAGTTTGATTTGCATTTCCCTAATGCCAATCGTGTTGAGTATCTTTTCATGTGATTTTAGCCCTTTGTATTTTTCTCTGGAAAAATGTCTGCACAAACCCTCCAAATGTTTTTAAAATCAATTATTTGTATTTTTATTATTACATTTCAAGAGTTTCTTATATATTCTGATTCCAGACCCTTATCAGATATATGATATGAGAATAGTTCCTCTCATTCTATAAGCTATCTTTCCACTTTCTCAATAATGCCATTTCATGCATAGAAATCTTTAATTTTGATGAAATTTGACTAAATAAATTGATCTCCTATAGCTATCCTGTTTTAGTTTGCTAGAGCTTGCAAATCTCAATTATTTTCCAATAATAATAATAACTAAAAATGGCTACTAGTGATTTAATGTTTGCCATGTACATAGGGTTGTACTAAGCATTCATATGCATTCATTTCATGATACCCTCAATAGTAAATTAAGCTTAATATTGTCACTTGTGGAAACTGAAATGTAGTTTGGAGGGTTTTTCAAGTTTACAAAGCTAGTAAATAATAGTACTAGATTGAGCCAACCCATCTGTAAGAGTCTCTAATCAATGTTTGCTTTCTTTCCTTCGGTTTCAGTTCAGTAAAAATTTCCAGCTTCCAAAGTCCATGTGGAAGTGGGGTTCTTCCTATATGGACGAGGAGTTGACCTCATGACTAGGACATTAACCTCCTTTTGTGTTCTGCTATTGGCAAATCTGTGATTTAACCTTCTCACTTTAGGACTTTTGAGTTCCTTGCTGAATTTCCAAGAACGGGGGAAAAATAAATATATTCATGAGAATTTCTGCTCCCTGTCTCCTTTGTTCTACGTTTTTACTCCTTTCCTTAAATTTAAGAGCTTCCTAGGGAAATAATTTATTATTTTTCTATTGATGCTATGCCAAAATGTCTATATACTTTGTGGCTTAAAACAATACAAATTTATTATCTTACAATTATGTATACTGGAATTCCTACATAGATTCATGTATTTAGGTAGGACCCAACCAAACAATTCAAGATAATATATTGAATCAAAGCTGCAAAATCTCTTTTGCAATTTAAAGTAATAAATTCACAGGTTCTGAGGATTAGGACCTGCACATCACCTCTGTGTGAGGTGGGAGGGAGGGGGGCTATTATTCCCCCTACCATACGTGGTTATCCCTACTGTCTATAATCATTTCTTCATTGAAAGTTTTCTTAAGTCATTATAAGACTGTTCCACAAATTTGACTCAGTGTATTTAATTCCTTACTGTGTGGGAGGCACAATAATAGATGCTGTAGGAGAATCAAAACACAAGAATCACATATTATGTCTCAGGACCTAAAGATATTCACAACCTTATTGGATATACATGACATAAAAGAGTTAACTAAATTAAGAAGAGTCTTGAGTTTTGTCTTGAAATTACATAAGCAACAACAAAGAAAATAATCCAGTCAAAAAATGGGCAGAAGAGCTAAAAAGAAACTTCTCTGAAGAGGAAATGCAAATGGCCAACAGGCATATGAAAAAATGTTCAACATCACTTGTCATCAGGGAAATGCAAATCAAAACTACCATGAGATACCATCTTACACCAGTGAGAATGGCACATATTAAAAAAACTAGCAACAACAAATGTTGGCGAGGGTGTGGAGAAAAAGGAACTCTTCTGCACTGTTGGTGGGAGTGCAAACTGGTCCAACCACTGTGGAAAGCTGTGTGGAGATTTCTGGACCTACTAAACATAGAGCTTCCATATGATCCAGCAATTCCACTCCTAGGTATTTACCCAAAGGACACAGAAACATCAATTCCAAACAACACCTGCACCTCTATGTTTATAGCAGCACTGTTTACAATAGCTAAGCTTTGGAAACAACCCAAATGCCCAAAAATAGATGACTGGATCAAGAAGATGTGGTACATATATACCATGGAATATTACTCAGCATTCAAAAAAGATAAACACATGCAATTTGCAGCAACATGGATGGCGCTGGAAGGGATCATGCTCAGCGAAATAAGCCAAAAAGAAAAAGAAAAATACCGGATGGTCTCACTCATAGCAGGAATCTAGAAAACTTAAATAAGGAACCAGGAAAATGAATAACTATAAGAAAGTGAAAATCAAAATCAACAAAAAACTATGAACCAGAGACACTTTTAGGGGGGCGGGGGCGGGAGGGGAGGGATTGGGGTCAGAATGGGGGGGCTGCAATTGTATGGGGAATATAACAATAAAATTTATTAAAAAAAACAAAAAAATAAAGAATTAATTTAGATGAAAAAAAAGAAATTACATAAGCAATGTAGGGTTTTAAATCTATTTAATAATTTGAGTCATTATTTTAACAAATTATGGCTTATGAAGTACAGTGAAATACTAAGAAAGTAAAGAAAATTCAGTATTTTTGGTTTTCATCTTCAACTTGGTCATGAGAAGTGCTGACAGATGAGGAAACTGAATCTCCAAAAGGAATAAATAAGTTACTCGGGATCATACAAAAATTAAATTGCAGAGTCTGTATTTAAGTCCAGTTTGTTCTGACTCCAAAGTAAATGTTCTTTCCACCTATACATCTAGACATAACTAGACAGTCCACCCCAAAAATGGATTATATTTCCTTACATTTCTACTTGGACATCAAGCCATTGTTTATTAAAGAGCTCCACATACTACCATAAGGGATAGTCTTATTTATTTTGTTTCTGTGTGAGGTAAGGCTAGGTGATAGGTTTTAAAAAAAACTTAGTTCTCATCCCTTTGAAAGTGAGGCACTTTGTTTTACTTAGTGTGTATTGAACAATGGCTTTCCAGACACAACTGACAAGCTTTGTTTCTGGTTATTCATTTGATACCTAACACTTTAACACTGAAAAGTGATATGTTGACTTCAGTTCGTTAACAACAGCATCTACAATAAATATAAGAAATGCCTGACAGATATCCTTTTTCAGTAACTGCTATAAAAACAAGTCTAATAGACCCAAAATTCTTATGGAAAAATTAATGATAGTGGATTAAGAGGAAGCATTTTATGACTTCCACAGACATTCTTTCCAAAGTACCTGGCCGTGGTTTAGTTTTCTTAGTAATGTAAGGAAATATTAACTAAAACTCACCACAGGTAAAGCAAAACTTGAGAAGAAGGAACTTAGAACAGAAGGGAAAGGGAGCTCAGCCAACACCTGAAACAAAGTGAGATATGAAGTAGTTCCTGAGGAATTCCAGAGACTTGAGAAGCCCAACTTTGAAATGAGGTGGTAGAAAGTTGAGAACAGGTAATTATCCACCCCAGAGGATAAGTATTCTCCAAAGGCCACACATGTAGAAATGGCAAGTATTCACAATGGAGGTATGTTTGATAAAAATAGAATTAAGTTCAGGGAGGGAGAGGTATGAAGACACTTGAGTGCTTTAACTCACTTCCCAACTCATCTCTCCATCTTTCTGTTCTCCCAAAAGAATTGCATTTTATTTTTAAAGTACTTTAAGAATGAGTTGTGTGCTTCTCTAAAGGGAAGACAAGAGCCAAAAGTGATTCCAAATTGGTTACTAATTTACTATGGTTAAGTTACTTAAATTTCTTTAGGTTCCTACACTTGTAAATAAGTTAGACCAGATTAGATTTTGGGTCCATTTCAATTATAATATTTTTAGTGACTTTTCTATAAATAATGTGGAAAGGTCTAAAATTCTTCTTGTGATTAAGTTAAAAGTGAAAAGCAAAGTATTTGTGATTTTATATCAATGAGGTTCAAAATCAACCAGTTAAGCTGATTGACAGAATCATGTATGAGTTCCATTTTTATGGTGATGTCTGTGATCTCACATATTATGCCAGTTGAGGGCTCTGCTACATTATGCCACCTGCCCACTTGAGGATAGCCAGACTTAGATCATCATAATTTTCAGGAATAATATCAAAATTAAGAATGTTCTAAAGGTAATACAGTATCCCAGATTGAATTCTGCAACAGAACAGACAACAATGGAAAAACTGATGAAACCCTAATACATTATGTAATTTGGTTAATAGCCACGATCAATGTTAATTTCTTAATTTTGACAAATATTATACAGCATGTTGACATTAGAGGATGCTGAGAGTGTATTGGGAACTCTGTGTGATTTTGCTATTTTTAGTAATTATAAAATTGTTCAAATATAAAAACAATTACTTAAATACACTATTGGCAATTATTACTTTCATTACATCTATCTATCTACACATGTGGCATTTATTTTAACAGATTTAAAAAAAAAACTCTTAGCACTTAATCATCTTTATATTCACAAGATCGTATCACTGAATTCTCTTCCAACTGTACTACAAAGTCTGTGTATACCTCACAGCCTCTAGCACTTTCCTTGCAGAGTAGTGACTGCTCACTCATGTTTGGTAAGTAAATGAAGAAAATATAAATAAAATAATTTTCTATTTTACTTAGTTCTCCATTATTTTAAAACAAAAATATTAGTTGTACCCTAGAATCACTTATTGTCTCTACGGTACTATTTTTCCTTTATCCGTGTTTTTCCTACACATCTTCCTTGACAGCACAACATAGTTCAGTCTTGCAAATGATTCTCAAGAATCAAATCTTCATGTTACCTGCAAATGGGCAATCGTCCCAGTAGGCTATTCACTTCCCTTTGCTCATTTACTTTCCCTACTCTCTGCATCATTAAAAATGGTGACAATAACAGAGCAAATAGACCCTCAATTTCATACAAGTTTCTGGGAAAAATTCAAGAGGTAGCCTCAAATCTTTTCAATTTATAATGTACTTACTTGTGTGTATGTCAATCATTTACACATCTATATAACTTTGGGGGGACATTTTCACACTTCCATTTGTGCACATGCTTCACCCAACCTCCATCAAAACCCCTGTGCTGATGTCCTGTCCACTTTCCTTCCTATCCCCTCCTTTTTCTCCCCTTCTCTCTAGTAACCAATATATTTTTCACAGAGTATAGGAATTATTATTTATTTTTAGTGTGGTTTGCCAGTAGGAGTTCTTTGGTTATTTATATTCCACAAATAAGAGAAACCATCTGGTCTCTGTCTTTCAGCATTATCCACAATATCGAAGTCATGGAAAAATATATTTTTAACTTGACTAACTCCCTGGTTCCCCGAGGGTTAGTCTTGATATGTTCAAGAGAGTCAAGGGGACCAGTATAGTAACTTTTGAACTCTTTTGCCAGTGTCCCTCAGTAAGACATATATTTTTATGTGTCACGGAACACACACACTAAAGTTTCATGATATGACACCCTGAATACACAAGGGTTTACACTGATAATTTTCTATTTTACTTGGTTCTCCATTATTTTAAAACAAAAATATGAGTTGTAACCAAATGTCATAATTTACAACTCAGTTTATAAAACCCTAAGGAGTAGATATAAGTTTCTAGAATTCAGTCAGAAAGAATTTATTTTCAATCTAGTTCTGAGAATTTGCATTGAAAACCTGAGCTAGAAATTCTCTTTTTTTTTTTTGCAACTCAACTTTCTTATCTGTAAAACTAAAAATACAGACTTTACTGGGTAAGTTTAAGAATCTCTGCTATAATTCACAAAAAAATACCAGGTACACAACAAGAACTTAATAAATGTTTTCTTTCTCACACTTCCCCAGCACTATGTCATTTTATATAGGGGGCTTTCCCCTGAGACAAACAGTCCCAGAGGCTTAGTGAGCTCTTCTCAACCCCCACAGTTATAAATTGACTCAGATCATAATGTATTACAGAGCAGTGCAGAGTTCAACAACCCAAAAGGAACAGAAAGAAGTCACAGAAAGGTTTAAGTCCTGGACTCAGGTTTTATTTGGAAAGTTCATGGCTACCAGCCTGGGTAGAAACAGGTGGGCAAATTCTGGGCATTGAATCAAGCTTCATTTTTAAGCCTAGGAGAGAAGGAATTTAGAAATGGCTTCCCTCCCCTTCCTGGCCTCCCTGTCTGCACCACCTATATTTGTTTCTTCACAGACATCCTGGATGGCATGAAGAGGATCTGATAGAAGGTGTTAGCTTCATTCAGCTGCACCTGTGCAGAAGTATTAGTTAATGTCTCATTGAAGTGTTCCACATGTTTCTTTTACCTCAATCCGGCTTAGTGACAGCATTTTCACATGCTCCCTTAATCCTAGCCCCCATAAATCCTTTATAACTCCGGCCCTCTATTGTCCTTCCCATCCATCAAGAGCTCAGGGAAATCCTTTGGCCTGTACAGTACATCTTTTTCCTGAGTCCAATCATAAAGGAGCCCTGTTGCTGTATTTTCTACCTTTCCTTCTCTCTCCCCACCGTGTATTTGAGTGGGTGGGATGGAGGTTGGGGGTGGTTAGTGAGAGGACAAGAGGGGTAGACACTTGACATGGTGAGAGCTTGAGACTGGTGTGGAAAACAATTAGATGAAGGTAAGGATGGGTGGGAGAGGTTATCCAGTGGGGGCAAATGTATTTCCTAATAGCTTCTCTGCAATCTTTTCATGTACCTATAGACATGAACTAGGTCAAATTTAACCAGTAATAGTGACAAGAATTAGGATTTCCAGATATATTACAATCCTGAAAACCTGCCCCTTTCCCTATATCCAGTACATTTGTACTTAAATTCTGAGTCCTGTGTGTTTAAGTTAAACATACAGAAAAATACAGAGTATTAAACACTCATATGTCCCATATTAACAAAACTAGTATTTACTTCAGTATAATACCATGGAGTTGAAGTCTCTTTATCTATCTTTGTGATTTAATTCTCCTTCCTCTCTGTCCTGAAGAAACCACTACACTGAAGTTGGTGTGTCAACTTACAGTTCTTGTCTTTGTGGATTAAAATCAATGAATTGGATTATTTGGTGCATCTTTCACATTTTATATAAATGATCTTATATTCACTGACTCATATTCCAAAACATTTTTACTCAATATAATTTTTTGAGCTATACCTTTGTTGAGAGGTAAAGATTAATTAATGCAATACCTACTGTTGTATACTATTATTCATCTGAACATTGTTATACCTAATTTTCTATTGGTAGGTGTTTGGATTCATTGCAAATGTTTATTATAGTGAAATTTAATAAATTTCCTGATGCATGTCCCCTTGTCTATATTTGTAAAGGTTACTTTCTATATGCTGTACACCGATAATTAGAGTCTCCGGGTCATTTGCAAATGAGTATTTTGAACTTCACTAAATACCACCCATTGATCTTTATTGGTGGATAGTCCCAATTTTCACTTCAACCTTCCAGCATATGTATATAGGATTCCTGCTTTTCTTGACAAACATTTGTTACTTTTCCTTTTTTTTTTTTAAATTGAGATAACATTGGAATACAGCATTGCATATGTTTCAGGAGTACAGGCTCACAATTCTTCAAATGTACATTACCACATCAAACACATCAGCCAAGTGCCAAAAACTCTGCACCACAGCCCATTGGATCCCTTCACCCTTTCTCACCATTTCTGCCCTCTGGAAACCTCAGTTCTATTGTCAGAATCCAAACGTTTGTTTTTGTTTTGCTTTGCTTGTTCTTTTGCTTTGTTACTTTATATTCTACATAAGTGAAATAATCTTTCTCCTTCTGACTTATTTTATAATAATTCCCTCCACTTCCATAAATGTTCTCATTTAATGACAGATCTCATCTTTCTTTTCTTTTTTTTTTTATACTTGATTAGTATTCCATTGTGTGTATACACCACATTTCTTTATCCTATCATCCATCTATGGGCACTCAGGCTGTTTCTATATATTGGCTATTACTGCAAATAATGTGTCATTGATCCATTCCTTTGTGCTCAGACCAAAGATCTGTGCTCCTAGACTCCAGTTGTTTTTCAAAGGAAAGTCCCTCTGTTTTTTGCACTTGAATGAGGGCACTCCTCTCCTGTCTAGTTCCCTTTCACTGAGGCACCCAGTGCAGGAGTGAACTCTTCACTCCCCAGGGAGAGACTTCAAACTCCCTGATGTTTCTCCCAACCTTGGGTCACAGTGCCCTGGTAGCAATCCTGGCAAGAGTGTGCCTCAAGAATTCATAGCCTTTTTGATGGCTTTGTCACTTTTTTCTGGTGGAAACACTGGTTCTTGAATCCTCCATTCTTTTCCAAAGGCAGTTGCTCCAATATAGACACAGGTTTGTTTCGTTTGTAGGGAGGAGGTAATTCCAGGATCCTGCAACTCCACCATATTGAACTTGGGTCTTCACAAATATTTTTTTTCCAGTTTTATCTGGGTAAAATGCCATCCTAAACCTATAATGTGAGTTTTCCTAATTACCTAATTACTGGTGAATATATTTTAAAAGTAGCAGCCAGGCTGCTGAAAATTTTGCCCTAATTAGTCACTCATTTTACATCATTTATGATGTGCATATTCATTTTCCTTCTTTCTTATTGCATTGTCTTTTACTATCTTACTGATAGATCGAACTTAATGAAATAACCTGGATACTATATTTTGATTTTTTTGTATGGTCTAATATTTCTGTATAATCTGATATATCAAGAGGTCTCCTAATGGAAGATTTTCATGTCAGTGTAGCAAAATTCATTAAATTAAAAAAAAAATTTGTCTCTAGTATTTTGACTTAAAATCCTTCCCTGCCACTAAGCATCAAATATATTCTCCTGTGTTTTCTATTAAACGCTTTAATACTGTTTTTTGCCTTTAGCAGTTTAATTTTTTGCTATGCTATCAGTTGTGAATCACATATATTAATATATTTCATATTTCCCCTGCACCATTTGCTGAATAATCAATGTTTCTCTTACTGATTTGTGTAACTATTGTATTGATAAATACAATAGATACAACATATCTATATGAGTTCATTTCTTGGTTCATTATCTGTTCATTTGTCTGTTTAGCTTCTGACAATGTATCAATGTCACATCAATCTAGTTACTACAGCTTTATAAATGCTCTTAATATCTGCTGCTATGCAAGTAAGTCCTGCTTTTGTTGTTCTTCCATTTAAGTTATCACAGTTATTCTTGGATTTTTGGAACTCTATTTTTCATATAAATTCTACAATGTTTCTATTACATTTATGAAATATCTTGTCCTGATTTATTTAAAAATTGCAGATTAAATTCCCTAGATTAAATTGGGGAGCCACTGACATCTCTATGAAAGTCTTTTCATTCTTAACATTTATTCAGTTCTTTTTCCAAAATCTTCAAAAATGGTATGATATTTTTCAATAAGGGCATTAATATATGCAATAATATATTTGCAATAATTATGTTTATAAAAGTAATCATAATAATAAATAATTTATATAATTAATAATATACATTAATGACATATCCTATGTGTATTTCATTTTAAAACATATGGACAGTTTTCACTCCCTCCTTTGGTTTTCTAAAGTTGTTGTTAGAAAGCACCACAAAGTGGGTGGCTAAAAGCAACAGGCATGGATTGTGTCATAGTTGTGGCAGCTAGAGCCTAAAATAAAGGCGAGGCCATACTACCTCTGAAAATTAGTTTCTCATGGATTTCCTACAAATCTTTGGTGCTTTGTGCCTTGCAGATGCATTATTCCAATCCACTGCCTTTTTTTTTTTTTAAAGATTTATTTATTTATACAAGAACAGGGTACAGTCAGAATCATGGGAGGGTGAGAGAATTCACCAGAGCCAGAGCGGGGAACAGAATGGGCAGAAGGAGCGAAGTACACTGCTGAGGGGAGCAGCGGGCAGCAGGAGAAGTCTGCGCGCCATGTGGGACCCTAGCTAGGGGCCGGGGATCAAACCGGCACTGCAGAGGCCACAGGCAGCTTCGCAGCCCAGCGCTCAACTGCTGTGCCACTGGGGAGGCCCCCAATCCACTGTCTTTACATGGTTTTCTCTGTGTGTTTCTGTCTTCTCATGGCTCTTTTCTGCTAAGGATACCAGCCAAATTGGATGAGGGACCCATACTAACCCACTAAAATCTTTTTTTTTTTTTAATAGAGGCATGTTTTATTTATTTATTTGTTTGTTTGTTTGTTTTTTTGTTTATACATGCACTGGGTACAGTCAGAAGCGCGGGAGGGTGAGAGAATTCACCAGAGCCAGAGCGGGGAGCAGAGCAGGCAGAAGGACTGAGCTACACTGCTGAGGGGAGCAGCGGGTGGCAGGAGAGGTCTGCCGGCCATGTGGGACCCTCCTCTGGTGGCCGGGGAGCAGCCGGGGATCGAACCGGCACCGCAGAGGCCGCGGGCAGCTTCGCAACCCAGCGCTCAACCACTGCGCTACCGGGGAGGCCCTAACCGACTATAATCTTATTTTAACTAATAATATCTGCAACAGTTGCATTTCCAAGCCAAGTCACACTCTGTGGTATCAAGTAATAGAAACTCAACATAGCTTTTTTGAGTGTGCACAATATAACTCAAAATGCTCCACTGCCAGCATCTTAGTCTAAGTCACAATTGTCTGGCATTTGGTATACTGAAACAGTCTTCAAACTACTCTCCCTTCCTCTACACTGAAATTATGCCTGAAAACACACAGAAACTCACTTCTTCCACAGGGCATATGAGTTCATTTCAAAGCTTAACTTCAATTTTATTTCTCTTCAATTAAGCATTCTCCAGTGATGCCCCACTACCAGGATAAAACCCACAGTTCTTATAATGGCCTACCTGGCCCTAGGGGAACTGGTTGGGAGATGCTACCTAACCTCATCACATTCACTTCCCCTCAGCCCTCT
Source organism: Talpa europaea (assembly GCF_964194135.1). NCBI lineage: Eukaryota > Metazoa > Chordata > Mammalia > Eulipotyphla > Talpidae > Talpa > Talpa europaea. Next base: position 36,099,132 of record NC_140074.1, read on the forward strand.
GTTCTGTCTGCTCTTACAACAATCAAGCTCATTGCTGTCCTAAAGTCTTTGCTTATGCAATTCTCTTAGAATATTCTTCCTCCTTTACTTATACAAAGTCATCACATAATCGTTCTCTCTTTCTCTAGCATATCCAGTTTTTCCCTCTCTACTGGATTATTCCCAAATGCCTTACAAAAAAACACGTTTTAACATGGAAGATAGCATAGTTAAAACAAAACAAAAAAAAATTCAAATCCCCTTTTTGATCTCACAGTTCTCTCACTTTAGATAACACCCTCTAGTCCCCGTCCTTTCATAGCAAAACCCATTGAAATAGTTGCGAAGACTCAATATCCATCACCCCTTTCTTATTCTTTTTTCTCTCTTTTGCTTTAATTTTTCATTTGGAAAAATATAGAGAATAATATTTAAAAACTCCTGTGCCAATCCTCCATTTCACATACTTACCAACTGGGTCCAACTCTATTGTACTCTGGATTATTTTGAGGTAAATCCCTGGCATCATAAGATTTTATCTGTAAATATTGTAGTATGCATTTCTAAAAACAGAGACTCTATTCTTAAAAAAACCTTAACTACAAAATCTAAAAAAAAAGTCTCTTAATATCATCAAATACATTCTTATTATTCTCCAATAGTGTCAAAACAGAAGTGTGTCATTCTGCACTAACAACTGCTGTTAGGACTATTATACGATCTCTTTAGTTCTGATCATGGCCTTGTTCTTAGGTTTACCATGAAATGGTTTTTCTGTCTGTGCTTATTTTTGAGCAGTTTTACAAATATAATGAGATATATTCCATCTGATATATTCTATGAAAGAAAAATGCTGTAAGGTCTGAAAGAATGAACATGAATATGGAAAGTAGAGAGTAAAACAAACAGAAGACATCATTTTATGAAAGACATCATTAAGAGAAAGAGAAAACAAGTCCCCAATTCAGAGAGATTTTGTTACAACCTTAATTAATAAAACATTCTGCAGAAGAAATAAAGAATTTTCACAAATTAGTGAGAGAAATGTAGACAACATAATAGAAAGATTGGGAAAGTATTGAATAGGTCCTTATCAAATAGGATACCTAAATAAAGTAGGAAAAAGTATTGAACTTCCTTAGCTATCAGAAAAATACAAATTAAATGTATATGTGAAGGACTAAACTGAAAAATTACCAATAGAACCAATGTTGACAAAGAGAAACTGCAACTCTTTTACATTACTCAAGGAGAGTTAAATAAATTTGGAAAACTAGCAGTATCTACCAAAGCTAAACAAATGAATACCATTTGACCCATATATTCTATTCCTGGATAGGTGCCCAATATAAATGTATGTTCAAGTGTAGCAACTGTCAAAATCTTCATTACTATATTGTTTGTAACAGCAAAAAACCAAAAAATCCAAGTGTCCGTCAACAGTAAAATGAATTCATTTGATAAAATCGTGCAATGCAATGGAGTACTATACAGTGATGAGAATTAATTTGTTACACTAAAATGTATGAGTAAAAGTCACAAATATAATACTGAGCAAAAGAAACCAGACACAAAAGTCATACTATATGATTCTATTTATATCTGTCCCAAACATTCAAAATCTATCAACAGTGATAGATAACAGGCATTGTTGCTTTGGGGAAGGATTTAACGACTGGCAGAGGTTACAAAGAAGACCTTCAGGGTGCAAATAACACTCTGCTTCTTGTAGTGGAATTTAAATGAATGTGTTCATATGGTAAATATCGTGCTATATTTTTATCATTTTCTGCCTATATGTTTTATTTGAGCAAAAACTTTAAATGAAATTGAAAAGTATCCTAGATCTTTTGCAGACAAGCACCAACAATAGCAGGGGGTGGGGAATGAATAATTCTCAGAAGAACAAAGATGATCATTTACTAAGAGAAGAAATAATTTTTCTTCAGTATGGGTTTAGACTAGCATCCACAAAAATCTAAATAACTGCGGAGGGCATGTCCTTCAGAAATTGAGGGACAGAGCCAGGTGTAAATGGTAAGGAATTAACATTGTTCCAGACAAAATGCAAAATTCAGTTACTTTACCTTTTACAGCACCCTGCATACAACTCCCAGACCAATGCATATCCAAGGTAAGGTCACTGGGCCTATTCTGTCTGCAAGATAAAAATATAACAAAAACATTTGTCTTTGCATATGCCTCCTGTTTAGTATGTTAACCAGCAAAGAAGAGAGCAAGTTTGTCTGTGAAACTTAACAATGGGTATTAAAAGAGAAACTAACTGGAGAAACCATACACAACTTTGTCCACAGAACAAGAGCCTATTTCATTACTCTCCCCATGGACCATGAGGCTTATAAAGACCTTCAGTGACCACCCTGCTGAAAACCAGGGAGATATTTGACATGGCAATAGTTGGAGAATTTTGATAGATGGAAGCTCTTCCTGTGGGAACAAATATATTTTCCCTTTATTTTTGTAAGATTTATTTATTTATTTACACAAGCACTGGATACAGTCAGAAGCACAGGAGGGTGAGAGAATTCACCAGAGCCAGAGTAGGGAACAGAACAGGCAGACTGACGAAATAACTGCTGAGGAGAACAGCGGACGGGACAGGAAAGGTCTGTGCGCCATATGGGACCCTCGCCGGTGGCCGGGGATTGAACCGGCGCTGCAGAGGCTGCGGGCAGCTTCACAGCCCAGCGCTCAACCACTGCACCACCAGGGGAGGCCCTATATTTTCTCTTTAGAAGTCAATCTTGCCTCCTTATTTCAGGTGTAGGGATCTTTGAGGGCATATAATCTTGAGATGGTGAACTAGCAAATGCTTTGGAGAAGCCTAAAGTTTGGGAATAAAGCAGAAGGTAATTTTCTGATCACCAATATCTTCTACTTGTAGTGGAAGGAGGAGAATTATGGTTTGTTTTGCTTTGGTATGTTTGGTATATAGGAAACACACCATGGGATTAGAATTACTGAGTTCAGGTCTTGGTTCTATCAATCACAATCTGCTGTATGTCTTAGGTAACTTATTACATATTTTTTCATCTGTAAAATGGGGAAGAGTAACTCCTATTTTAAGGGAGAAGGCTTGAATCTTGCTGCTCTGCTCTGACACCAAGAGTTTTGGAGCCCCCAAGCATTCAACTATTTTTCTTGAAAGAGATGTGACTCTTAGATAAAGCATGAGCAAAGTCAAAGGACTGTGAAAATATTGTGTATTCCAGTTCTTGTGAATAATAAGGCTCTCACAGTATCACAAGGTGTAAGAAACTTACCACCGGCCTTAAAGTACTAATATGTAGGCATTGATATGAATAGATGTATGGATATAATACTTAGATGGACAGGTAAGTAAAGATGTACACAAATATATATATATATATAGTTTATACATGATAATTTGGGAAGTATACAACATAATTTGGTGGTAGGTGTCATATGACATAACAGTTGCTGAAGTGGGAAAATGAACACCTGAAACTATACATTGCTGTAAACCGTCATCACAAGAAAAAAAAAAAATCATGTAATAGTAACTAGGATAAAATAACTGATAATTTCTTCACCTAAGACAAGTACAAATGTTTTCATATAACTTCCCGATCCCTACCTTTAATGTCCCCCTTCTCATGCTTAAGTTTGCTTACTTATTTATACATTTTTGTGTTCATACTATATTGCTTAAAATATCAATATCTATATTTCACAGAGAATTTACTCTCATTTTCATAAATCATTTATAATTGCTTTTATTTTTTGCTACCACAAAATACAATATGAATTTGTCTCCTCTTTTCCTTTTCTTCTTCCTCATCATTATTCTCCTTCCTTCCCACCCTGGGCAGCAGCATGTACTTGGAAGGACAGGTTGTCTGGAAATGGTTGGTCTTACCAGTCTTCTATGCTGAGAATCTGCATTGAGTAACTAAACCCAAGACAATTGGTAGGACCCAGAATTAACTGAGTCCTGGGCCTCCCCGGTGGCACAGCGGTTGAGCGCTGGGTTGGGAAGCTGCCTGCAGCCTCTGCAGCGCCGGTTCCATCCCCGGCTGCTCCCCGGCCACGGGAGGAGGGTCCCACATGGCGCGCAGACCTCTCCTGCCGCCCGCTGCTCCCCTCAGCAGTGTCCTTCGTCCTTCTGCCTGTTCTGCTCCCCGCTCTGGCTCTGGTGAATTCTCTCACCCTCCCGCGCTTCTGACTGTACCCAGTGCTTGTATAAACAAATAAAAAAAAAAAAAAAAAAAAAAAAAAAAAAACACATGCCTCTATTTAAAAAAAAAACTTATAAAAAAATAAAAAAATAAAAATAAAAAAAAAAGAATTAACTGAGTCCTTATTAAAGCAAACTTTAGGTTCCTGAATACTGTTTTCAGAATACCCATCTAGAATAGGAAGCAGAGAAACAGGAGAGTAAGACTGGGAAATAACTGTGAAAGGTTAGCATATATTGAGCACTTCCAATGCAACAGATTCTCTACTGAAAATATTTTTATAGACTATCTCAATAAGACTCTTAATCATTTGAAATGATTATTGTGTCATTTCCTTATTTTATTGATAAGGAAATTCAGAAACAAATGGTAAAGTAAGTTGCCTAAGTCCATACACGTATTGTACTAAGTGGTAGACTTGAGACTTGAAATGAATGGTCCAACTGCAGAGCTCAGGTTCTTCCCACACAGGAAGAAAATAAAACTGGGGAGATGAAAGCTTCAAAGGATACTGAAAAATATACACATACAAGAATTAATCGGGAAGACAAAAAACCCAAGGAAGGAAAAGACAGCCTCAGACATTTTTATCCTTCCTTAATGAACATGGATCTTATTCTCCAACACTATTTATTTTTTTTTTTGTCTCCAGAATGAAAGTTCCCTATCACTCAGGACCAGCTAGAGTACCAAAACATAGCATTTTAATGAATCGTATACTTTCTCCTCTGTTCCCTAATGCTCCTTCCCTTTTTCCCTATTCCTTTGCCAATGTTTATGCTGGAATAAACTCATCTTCTCACCTACAATAGTTCTCCAAAATATGCAAAAGACAAAGATTTCCTTATCTCTTTCTCCTTTTTCCTTTCTTTTTATATATTCAGCAAAGCCACACAATTTCCAAGTTAAAGCAAAAATTTATACCTGTCAGAATTTTGCTTCTCATGGCACTTAAGGAATTTGGGAGGTATGGCAGGATGAACAGGCTTTTAAAATTCTTATTTTTGACACCCTCTGATGACCGATCTCCAGCTATGAGGTGAGACCAACAGGTCTCTCATGCATGTATCACTGACATGAGCAAGTCAGTCAGCTCTCTTGAGGACTGAGATCCTTGACCTTTTGTGTCCTCTATGGACCACTCTTATGGCAAACTTAAGAGAAATTCTAAGTAAAAGAAGCAGCACAGAAAGATATACTAGTAATTGTTTCAAAGCTACACTTGTGTTTGTTAGCTCAGTATTTCTTATTCTCCCTCTTTTTGTCTTTCTGTCTCTCTTTTTGTGTGTGTGTGTGTGTCTGTCCATATCTTTTTCAAACACAGAGAATCTTAAAGTCATCTACTTTGGTAAAATTACTCAAATGTGCTTTTAAACACCATTTATTCAAGACACCCATACTCCCACCATTAATCATGTTCTTTTTTAATGTCCTTAACCCATATATTTTTTCAGTATCAAGTGTGAACTCCATGCTATACACAGTTTCAGAGAAGAGAACAGAGTATATTTGCAATTATAATCATAATTATACATTATTTTTATTAAATGTAAAGCTATGTAAAGATCCCTTGTTGCCTCAGGTCCAGATACCAAATTCCAAACTCTGAAGTTTTTGTCCAACCTATGTGTGAAACTTTCCTTGAGTTTAGTGCATGGTTTATAGTCCATGTCTTCTTGTAGTTATTTATATCACGTTTTCCCAATGAATGATATGCTTCTAGAGGACAGAATTCCATTATGTTACTCTTAACTCTTGCATAGCTTCAGAACCCAAGACATCATTCCTATATGAAAAAATATGCCACAATGCTGCTAGCAAGTCAGGACACTACTAGTATTTGTCTTGTACTCGTCTACCAGCATTTTAAAGGAATTCAGTCTGGGGAAAACATGCCACAGAGATTTCTTGGGTAGGCTTTATTCCAACCCAATGGCTATATTGAAAATAAAAGTCTCTTAAATGTTTCCCAGTATTTGCTATATTAGCTCAATAGCTTGGCTATGACATCTATTTCAGTAAGTTCCAAATGCTATTTGTGGGGAGAGACATTCTCTCTCTTGTGCACAGATGGTGCTCAGGATGGATAAAGGTAGTGACAACTTCTAGTTTCTAACGATGCTTTTTTTTTTCTGATTGTGTTTTGACACTTCTTTTCTAGCATAGTTTCTATGAGTCAAGGTGATAGTTCAAAAGACTTCAGAGTCAACATTTCCTACATACCTACTCACCCATATGTAAATTCTTCACTTCACCCACGTTTTCCATCTGTCAAGATCATCCTCCCGAGTGATGAGCGATGGAGTGCCCAGAGCCCACAAGTACCCAAGGCATCTACAAGGAGCGGCTGCTTTAGTGTCTCATCATTAACTTCAGGGTGGTAGTGTGTTTCTTTCTTGGCCTTAAACATGTTTTATTTTCTCAACGTTGGCACTGTCTGACCAAGCCAACAAATATTCCTGTTTGTCTTTTGTTTGGTGGGAGTTCCCCCCCCCCCACACACACAGGTAAATCTGTCTTTTAACAGTTTCATTTGTATTACTCTGAGAAGTAGATCTGGGAAATAGTTTTCCCTATTCACATGGAAATTACAGAGATATCAGACTGTCTTTCTCCTTCAAATAGGAGCTGACAGGTGGAGCCCAAAGCAGAGATTTGTTCAGAATTACCATGTAGACAATGAAGATGCTAAGAGGGCCTTACCTCCTATTTTCACATTGTCACCATTTTTTTTTTATTTTTAACAAAAAATCTGGCAATTGGAATTTAAGGTGGAAGATTAAACAGTATTTCTCATAATAAACACAGATGGGTAGGACCTTTCCACCATTTGCTTTGCCTGCAGGAACTTGTACAATTGCAATGTTTTTTTTTTTGTCTTTTCCCGCACAAAAGGAAACAAAACCAGGGTGTTTAATTTTGACCCTTAACTATTTAAAGGCTATTTCAAGAACAATTTTAACAAAACTCTTATCTTTCTTTGCAATTGTGCTATTTTAATTTATCTGACATGGAGACACAGTTTACAAAGAATTTCTTCATTCAGAATGCAGCAAGAGGTAATGAAACACAAATCACCTCTTACCCATTACTGCTACAATTTATTAAAACTATGTCTATTGGAAAATGAACACAATAGCCTAGACGAGAGAATTATCCAGAACACCTGAGTTTTAATCTCACCAGCACCCATGACTAGCCCTTGGCAAGTAAATCAGTTTCTCTGATCTTTGCTTTTCCTCTGTCTTGAGATGGGAGTAAAACCACTTCCCTGTCTGTTTCACAGGGATACTAAAGATATCAAAATAGAAAATCTAAGCAAAGTCATTTGAAGAATTGTGAAATGCTATAAAGTAGGAAACATAAATAGTAGTCTTGAAAAATATCTCATTTACAGTGAAAAACAGTTTATGTTGAAATGAACTGATTTTTTAAAATATTTGCCAGGTAGTTTGTCTGAAGTATAAAACTTCACACCTGTATATTAAGGAACTTATATTAACTCATAAAATAAAGTTACTTGGTGGTGTTTCTAAAGAATTCAACATTCACATGAGTCAAATATGAACCATAAAAGATTCTCAGCTTTTTACTCTTTTCTTTTCGCACCTTTGATTTAGAGGGACTCTTAAAAATGAAGGGGATACTGTCTGTTTTAGACATCTTATTGATAAAAAAATTTATTTTAGATTTATAACTTATTTTGAAATAAAACATGTCCTGCTACTTCTGAAAATATTTCCTAAGTAAGAGTAATCAAGAATAAAAGATCACTGTTATCCTCCACTATTAATTTTCTGTGTCATAAGTTGGTCCACAAATTAACTACAGGAGAAATAGAAGAATAAAGGCTAGTAGAAGTGTGTGAACAACCTTTGGTGGTTAGAAGTGTAAATGGATTAATGGCCAGAGTTGGAAAAAGGTGAAAGGAACACTTTATGTTCCTGATTAATGCATTGCATAGTTTGTATTATAGCCCAAATATTTGATTGGCAAACTCTTCTATCTAAATACCCTTTAATGGTTGCACTAACAATGATTAATTTAAAAATAGGGGCATAAAATTGTTTTTTTCCTCTCCTGCTCCAGTACAGTTTAGTTTTCCCACTGGTTTCCAATTTGAATTGACAAAAAAATCCTTTTTTTTTTTTTTTATAAATTTTATTGTTATATTCCCCATACAATTGCAGCCCCCCATTCTGACCCCAATCCCTCCCCTCCCGCCCCCGCCCCCCTAAAAGTGTCTCTGGTTCATAGTTTTTTGTTGATTTTGATTTTCACTTTCTTATAGTTATTCATTTTCCTGGTCCCTTATTTAAGTTTTCTAGATTCCTGCTATGAGTGAGACCATCCGGTATTTTTCTTTTTCTTTTTGGCTTATTTCGCTGAGCATGATCCCTTCCAGCGCCATCCATGTTGCAGCAAATTGCATGTGTTTATCTTTTTTGAATGCTGAGTAATATTCCATGGTATATATGTACCACATCTTCTTGATCCAGTCATCTATTTTTGGGCATTTGGGTTGTTTCCAAAGCTTAGCTATTGTAAACAGTGCTGCTATAAACATAGGGGTGCAGGTGTTCTTTGGAATTGATGTTTCTGTGTCCTTTGGGTAAATACCTAGGAGTGGAATTGCTGGGTCATATGGAAGCTCTATGTTTAGTAGGTCCAGAAATCTCCACACAGCTTTCCACAGTGGTTGGACCAGTTTGCACTCCCACCAACAGTGCAGAAGAGTTCCTTTTTCTCCACACCCTCGCCAACATTTGTTGTTGCTAGTTTTTTTAATATGTGCCATTCTCACTGGTGTAAGATGGTATCTCATGGTAGTTTTGATTTGCATTTCCCTGATGACAAGTGATGTTGAACATTTTTTCATATGCCTGTTGGCCATTTGCATTTCCTCTTCAGAGAAGTTTCTTTTAAGCTCTTCTGCCCATTTTTTGACTGGATTATTTTCTTTGTTGTTGTTGAGACTCATCAGCTCTTTGCAGATTTTTGTGATCAGTCCTTTATCATTAGTGTTGGGTGCAAAAATGTTCTCCCAGTTGGTGGGGTTTCTCTTTGTTTTTGTTATTGTCTCTTTTGCTGTGCAAAAGCTCTTTAATTTGATATAGTCCCAGCTGTTTATCTTTGCCTTCACTATCACTGCTTTGGGTGATGTGTCTGTAAAGATGTCTTTGATGTGCAAATCACGTAGTGTTTCGCCTATATTTCCTTCTATATATTTTATGGTTTCAGGTCTTATGTCTAGTTCTTTAATCCATTTTGAGTTGATTTTTGTGTATGGTGTGAGGTGGTGGTCAAGCTTCATTCTTTTGCATGTAGCGACCCAGTTTTCCCAGCACCATTTATTGAACAAACTTTCTTTGCTCCAATGCATAGTCTTTGCTCCTTTGTCAAAGATTAGTTGACCATAAACCTGTGGGTTTATTTCTGGATTTTCTATTCGATTCCATTGGTCTGTATGTCTGTTCTTGACAAAAAAATCCTTAAAGGAAAATTGGGTTTAACATATTCACAGTAAGGAAATTTAAAAAACTCAAAAAATAATTTAATAGCCTTGATTTAAGTTGCTGTTTGCCCATGTTCTCCCCTTAATGTAGAAAACAATATTACAAAGGGATTACCAAAAGGTCAGACTCAAATTTTAGGTTCCATAGGAATGGTCACAATTTTTATTGTTTTGATTTCATGGATGCACATGTATGTATGTCAGAACTTATCAAATTATGCAATTTAAATATGTTCATCTTCCTTTATGTTGCTTATATTTTAATAAAGCTGTTGAAAGCAATATTGTATATTTTAAAATAAATAAGTTAGATAACTATATAACGAATTATTCTGGGAGGAGACCATTGGGGCTGTTGTTCTCACACCCAGTAAAATCTTAAGTTTCTTTATCTTTTTAGCAATTTGAAGCTTTCATTTTGACATTTTGCTTACCAGACCCCATTTTTCTCTTAGTTTTCTATTGCTATACAACAAATTAACACACTGTAAGTGACTTACAAGACTCACTTTTATTATCTCATCACTTCTGTAAATCAGAATTCCAGGCATGACCTACCGGGGTTCCCTACTCAGCATTAGGCAACGCTGAAATAAAGGAATTGGTCATGCTCGGTAGTCTGTTTTGGAGTTGAGAGCCACTATCCACGCCCATTGCAGTTATTAGCAGAATTCAGTTCTAGTTGAAATCACACTCAGGTTCTAGTTACATGTCCCCTTCCATGGCAGTTTACAACATGCCCTTTTGCTAACTTCTAGGTCGGCAGGAGAACAGTTGTTCCTTGACTCTTTCAGGACTCACCTGATTACATAAATTTCATCCATGAAAATGTCCCTTTTGATTAATTAAAAGTCAATTTATTAGAAACCTTAATGACATCTGCAAAATCTTGTTTGTTATAAGATGTGACCCAATCTTGGTAGTACTACCCCAGTGTATTCACAAGTCCTGCTCACACCCAAGGAGAGGAATGATTCAGGCTGTAAACACCAGACAGCAGGAATCCTAAAGAGTCTTAGAATTCTGCCTATCACAATTAACTGAAACTAAAGCAAGAGTTTGTACGTGTTTTACATACATTTTTACCTTTGTCCAGGTTTTAAGTATTAAATATTCAGAAAAAAGGAAGAACTCTGAAAATATCTAAGGATGCTGAAGTGTGATTAGAAGTTGAGCTGATTCTATCAGCACACATGATGCTTCTGAATCAATAGCATGGGCTTTCTGGGCACAGGATGTAAGGTGGCTTAAACTGAGAAGATATAGAGACCCGTGGATATAAATAAGAGATAGTACCATAGGAAGCCAGAACTAGACACTAGTACTGATCCAGTAAGAGAATGATGGCTAAGGGGCAGGTATGGCTGAGAATTCATGAATATATTTAACCAAAAAGACTTACCAAGGAAATGTCACAGTATCTGATACTTCACAATGTGGTTGTCAGGAAACAAGGAAATCAGAAAGAATGCTTTATCTGGTGTATCGCTGCATCAGGTGGGAAATGTCAGGTCATAGAGCCAAGCAAGAAATCTGATTGGTCGATATACAGATAAGAGTCCTGAGCCAAAACTGCATCTCCAATGCAAGTGTAATTGGCAAGCACAAGTAAGTATGTGACCCTACAATTAATGGATCAACATTTTAGGTACCTTACCCTTAAAAAGGAAACAAGAAAAAGCCCTGATGAGTGGGCAAATGTGAGGATTCAGAAGGAAGTCAAAGCACAAGGTCCACATAATTGGAATACAGGTCTGCACATGGACAGCTATATCAGACAGGAGAGGTTAGATTACGTTACACTAACAATCCCCAAATCTACTATTTAAAAAATTATTTCTTTTTCATGTATACTTGTGGGGCTATTCATCTTTCTAAAGCAACTATATTCCATGCAGAACATAACAGTTTAGGCTGACATAAATTCCACTATTTAGTAGTTAAACTAACCATTCTCCTTACAGTTGGGAGAGAGTAAGAAGCATGTAAGCAAGAGACATCATTTTTTATTATATCCTTATGTAATTCCAGGAAAGTTATGTGGCCATCCCTCTCCCTGTGAGCCTGTGGGCTTGGGTGAGTTGTCAGTGCAGTGACAATCTCTCCTCCTAGTTAGACATGTCCAGAGAGTAAACAAAGGCCCCACCAAAACAAAAGTGAGGGGTGTGTGTGCATATATGTATGTGTACACACATGCTCTCTAATGACTGCTTTCTATCACTGCAGAGTTCTACCCTTAGCAGCAGTGGTTCCCCTATAGCCTGTGGTAAGTCACCCACAGATTAGGATCTCTTAAACAATATGTAGTAATGGTACTTAGCCCACCTGAATTCTTCCACGAGACCTTTCTGAGACTTCCAGTAGAGTAAGATCAGTGAATGAGTAAGAGGCTAAAAATACAGAGACTAGACAGTTGGACCAAAAATTATTTTTTTCAGACCGTACCTAAAAAGCTCTGCAATTCTCTATTAAAAGGAGGCTGAGAATTAATACCAGAACTACACTGTTAAATAGTAAACTCACATTGTATTTGTTATTTATAGATCTGTGTGTATTGTGTATGTATACATTCAGCAGATACACATACATGTATTCATTCAGTGGTGCACTAAAGGCAGCCCCTATTGACTCATGAGCTAATTGTTTACATCTTCCTAACTCAATATCCAGTGCTATCACCATGGTAGCTTGAAATAAGCCACATTGACAGTATGTACACTATGGAAATTGTCAAACACTATAAATTTGGGCTTTACTTTTTTTATTTGGAGAACCATTATTAAACATTTACATTTACCAGCCAGTATACTACTATATAAATACATATATTTGTGTGTATGTGTATATATGCATGTAGATGTGTGTATGTATAGGTTGGTATATATATTCTGTCTTAAGTGAATGTGCTTCCAAATTAATTCTATAGTATGAGTTCATTTCTCAATCCTTTTGCATTGCTGTTAAAATACTTTAACTTAAAAGGAACTACCTGTACAACTTAAAAAGATACATATATTCATTTTTCCAACTTAGTTCTATAATTACCATTTAATGGCAAGCAATAAATAATAGCTATATATATCTATATCTATCTCTCTCTCTCTCTATATATATATATATATATACATATATTTGGTTTAAGTAAATCTCAGCTGACCATCACAAAAAAGGTCAAATGCTCTGTGTGAGTAAACTAAGAAGGGCTACATTTCTGTAAAAATACAATAAGCCCATTTAAAAGTGAAGCTTACCAGTACTTCAATCTTCTTTATTTTTATAAGCACTACTGGTAGTGCCCAGTCTCTACCTCTGCCAGACCAGCCTATGCCCAGGGTAGGGTAAGGGAAGTTTTTTCCAACACTGCACACAACCTGGTAGGCCCTGGAGCGGCTGTTGACTTCAGAGCCAGGTGCTTATGACTTTCTCTAATGACTTGTCAACACATGTAATTGGCCCAAGCTCCAGCGATTCTCAACAATGGAAGAAAACTCTTTGCAAATAGGGGAATGGGAGGAAAGAACTTAAATCAAACTTGAAGCTTAGTACCTGCCAGATTTAATCCCTTCTTCTTCTCTCCTCTGACAGAGCTAATGAGTGGATTGGAAGATTTTACACCTTTATCTCTGATGTCTTAAATACCCCAGATAATAGTAGAAATACATTTATATAGTGCTTTATGTGTGTTGGTTCATTTAATCCTCCCATCAATAGGAGAGAGAAGTCTTAACCATGTTTTACAGCTGTGGAAACAGAAGCTTGGAGAGATCAAATGACTTCTCTAAAATCACACAGCTGGTAAATGAGAGGTCTTCCAACTCTAAACTCAGTGCTTAGTCAAACTCTAAACTGAGTCAAAATGGAATCCTGCTTTTTGGCAGCAAATGAAAGTTGGTCATTGATCCAGGTAAACTGACACAAAATTAGAAAGCAATTGCTCCCAACTAAACTGTTAGGTCTCACTAAACTCTAATCTAACATAGTCCCCGAGTCAGAACCAGTTATCAAAATATCAGGCCCTGAAATGCAAATGCTCACTTACATCAATACATAAATTTATGATACTTGAAGTGTTAGCCTGTCTATGTTTTCATTTTAAAGGCAACCAAAGTCTTAAAAAAGAGGAATAGCATTTGGTGAGTGGTGATTAAATATCTATTATCCCCACCCACAGACCTTGATGCCTAGATTCCTTATATGAGTGGCTTAATTTTTAATATCATAACCTAGGTGTGCTAGAAAAGGACATCAGTTTTAATGATTCATTCAAGTTTTCTTATACCTCTTAACCTCTTCAAGCATCTTCACAGCAGTAGACAAATCAATAGTTATGAGTCTAACAAAGAGGAATTAGCATTTAGGCTCTAATTATTTTCAACAGTGTCAGAAAGTTTTCTTTTTTTTTAAGGTTTATTTATTTTTGCATATAAGAACTGGGGCACAGGCCAGAGGTGTGGGGGATGAGAGGATTCACCAGAGACAGAGTGGGGAACAGAGTGGGCGGATTGATTGAAATACACTGCTGAGGGGAACAGAGGGCGAGAGAGGAGAGGTCTGCTCTGCCATGTGGGTTGCTCCCTGGCCAGCTGGGTATCAAACTCTTGCCTACCTGTCTGCAGATAGCTTCACAGGGCAGTGCTTAACCCCTTGCACCACCAGGGGGACCCAGTTATGAAAATTTTCTTAGTATCAACAGTTGTCTCACATACTTGGATTTTTTTATCCTATCTTACTCCCACACACAGTCATTCAAAAGATACAAATGAGGAGTTGAATATGAGGTGGTGATGTATTACTTCATTCCCACCCACCCTATCCTTTCAAAATGGAACAAGATTGCTCCCTTTAGTGACAGAATGTATTGTGGTTGTCATATAGAAAAATGCAATATGGTTTCATACCTTGTCCATTTTGAGTTACTAAGTAGGAACCCCCAAGAAGCAGCTCCATTTAAGAAGAATAAAGGTGCTTTGATGTCATGCCAAGAATTACATTTTTTTTTGAAATATATGTTTTCATGGTGAATCCAGGAAGCAGAATATCTTGCCATCATCAAAAAATATCTACCATGTAACAGAACAAAAGCAATGTACACCTGACATCAAGTAGAGCCCTTTCTCTCAGGTGGCATCTTCAGTCACAAACCTAATCAGGCATATAACCTATTCTAAAAGAATCTAAAGAGTTTGCTAACCACAACTTGATTGTCTTTCCAATATTTTGCTGTCGCTGCACTTATTTGAAGCTTCAACTGCAGATCTACTTTACCAGTTTCTTTCCTTACATACGAACGCCACTAAGATCCCTTTTAAACATGTTAACTTATACTTAAATGAGATCTCCTTAAAGATAAAGTAAGAAGAATGGCATTCATTTTAAGTGTTTCATTCCCATTAAAGAAGGTTAAGAAAATATTTCCAAGTCAAGGAAGGTGCATGTGAGAAAATTGGTAGCAGGAAAGCAAAATGAAAATGTGATCCATACTGAGATTTACTGGTCACAGGATCCAAAATTTGGCATTCAAAGTTAGCATATGTAGAATTTTATAGAAAGTTTGTGACTTAATTTCATTTGTAGATATAATACTGAAAGTGAATAAAATGTTGCTATAAAACAATTAAACCCTGTAAAAGCCTCCATATTGAACAACCACTAATGGTTGATGCCTGTGCTTTTACATATTGACTGGAGAAATTACCCCAAAGCTACAGCCTGGTGAGTTCAAAATCATCTTAGTTACATGCAGGATAAAAAGACAACACAATTAAAAACTGGACAAAGAATAGACTAGGTATGTCTACAAAGATGTAAAAATGGTCAACAAGCACTTGAAAAGATGTCCAACATAACTAGTCATTGAGGAAATGCAAATTAAAACCACAATAAGAAACTTTCACACACACTAAAAAAAGCTAGCATTAAAAAGAAAAAAGGAAAGTAAGTACTGGTGAAGAAATAAACTGTAACCTTTCATATTTTGTTGATGGAAATATAAAATGGTATGGTTATTGTGAAAAATAATTTTGTCAATTCCTCAAAAACTTAATTGTAGAATTAAGTTATAATAATTAATTAAGTTATAATAATTATAATAATTAATTAATTATTCCATGGTACAGAAGTTCCAGTCTTATGCATATACTCAAAAGAACTGAAGTTAGGTAATCAAGTAAATATGTGCACACATTTTTCATTACAGCATTATTCATAATAGTCAAAATACAACTGTCTGTTAACAGATGAAGGAATTTAAAACAAGATATACTGATATACTGCAGTATTATTCAGGCCCCAAAAGGAATGAGTACTAATAGCTGCTACAATAGAAATAAGTCTCAAAACCAGATGCTTTCTCCAAGATTTGTTAAACTCAAGCTCAAAAAACATAACCCTTTTCTCTTTGGCATCAAGACAGAAGAATGGAGTTCAGTTCATATACTTTGTGGAGGAAGGTAAATTGGTGCAGCCTCTATGGAAAATGATATGAAAACTCTCTAAAAACTAAAAATAGAAATGCTGCATGATCCAGCAAATCCACTTTTCAATATTTATGCAAAGAATACAAAAATATGAATTCAACAAGATATATGCAACTCATGTTCATAGTAGCACTATTCACAGTAGCCAAAGCATGAAAACAACCTAAATGATGGATGACTAGATAAATAAATTGTGAAATATGTACTCAGTGAAATATTATTCATCTATTAAAAAGGATGAAGTCTTGCCTTTTGTGATGACAAAGATGGAAATGAAGTAAGTCAGAAAGTGAAAGCAGCAGCACTGTTTACAATAGCTAAGCTTTGGAAACAACCCAAATGCCCAAAAATAGATGACTGGATCAAGAAGATGTCGTACAAACACACCATGGAATATTACTCAGCATTCAAAAAAGATAAACACATGCAATTTGCAGCAATATGGATGGTGCTGGAAGGGATCATGCTCAGTGAAATAAGCCAGAAAGAAAAACAAAAATACCGGATGGTCTCACTCATAGCAGGAATCTAGAAAACTTAAATAAGGGACCAGGAAAATGAATAACTATAAGAAGGTGAATATCGGGCCTCCCTGGTGGCGCAGCGGTTGAGCGCTGGGTTACGAAGTTGCCCGCGGCCTCTGCGGCGCCTTTCCCATCCCTGGCTGCTTCCCGGCCACCGGAGGAGGGTCCCACGTGGCACACAGACCTCTCCTGCCGCCCGCTGCTCCCCTCAGCAGTGTACTTCGGTCCTTCTGCCTGCTCTGCTCCCCGCTCTGGCTCTGGTGAATTCTCTCACCCTCCCGCGCTTCTGACTGTACCCAGTGCATGTATAAACAAAACAAACAAACAAATAAATAAATAAAAACATGCCTCTATTAAAAAAAAAAAAGAAGAAAGTGAAAATCAAAATCAACAAAAAACTATGAACCAGAGACACTTTTGGGGGGGTGGGGGGTGGGGAGGGGAGGGATTGGGGTCAAAATAAGGGGGCTGCAATTGTATGGGGAATATAAAAATAAAATTTATTTAAAATAAATTAAAAAAAATAAGCTACTTTATGGTATCAAACCACTGCCTACCCTCTTTGGGTAGGCAGTTCCCAAAGAGCTGGAATAAAAGGAGAGACCCAGAATCCCAAATATACCACCAAAAAAAAAAAAAAAAATAAGAGGGTTGCAATTGTATGGGGAATATAAAAATAAAATTTATTTAAAAAAATAAAAATAATTTATAAATAAATAAATAAATAACTAAATAAATAAATAAAAAGAAAGAAAGTGAAAGACAACTAAGGGTGATTTTAACCATATGTGGACTATAAAGAGGCCAAGCAAAACAAACTAAATGACCTGAGTAACCCTTAGACTATGAGAAAAATAGGGTGGTTACCAGAGAGGAAGGGGAATGGGCATGAGAAGAGTAGTTAGAAGGACTCAGTTTGATACTATGAATGGAGTTAGAATTTGGTTGTGGTTGCCTGTGGTATATGCCTTTATCAAGGTGTAAAACGGTACTCCCAAGCTTATATAGCATTAAAATCCAATAGTAAATCAATGAAATATTTTTAAAAATGTAATTCAGAGTTGTCTATGGCCTCCCTCACACTTCCACCCTTCACCAACAACTCTTGAGTGAATAGAACTGAAGTTATTATTCAGAGAAAAACAAAGCAAACGATGGCTAGAAAGAATCCTTGGATAATTGTCTCTGATTCCTACATAGGTGAAGGTCAGTATCATTAAATGACTTTCTAAGGTGTTCTTTTATGTACCAGTAAAATTTCTCCGTTTATCATCTATTTTGGGACTTCATGCGAGCTTAATTCATATACACAGATACA
The DNA here is from genome assembly GCF_964194135.1 of Talpa europaea. NCBI lineage: Eukaryota > Metazoa > Chordata > Mammalia > Eulipotyphla > Talpidae > Talpa > Talpa europaea. The sequence goes on from NC_140074.1 coordinate 36,117,164, forward strand.
ACTCTTACTGTACCTGTAGATTTTTTCAGCTTAGAAAGGAATCCTGTTGATTTTTTCAGCTTAGAGAGGAATCCAGAGACATCTCTTTGGTCCTACTATGTACTCAGTCTTCAGGTCCTTATTTTTTAGAGTTTGGGCAGAAAAGCTGCCAGCTCCTAACATTTTTAATCACATTCCCCCAAACTGAGTTGATGTGGAAATTCTTGTAATATGATGCCTAGTTTGCAGATTTAAAATCTTCATTGCAAAAATCACTGGGAAACTACCAAATAATAAATTGAAGGCACCTTCCCTGGCAAATCTATCCTGAACTTTGTTGCTGGAAAAGTCAACATAATATTCTAGCTATGTAACCTGCAAAGTAATCATACAAGTCCTTGAAAACAAATAATCTGAGTATTTGCCATATGCAATGTTTTACTGTGCAACACATTGTTAGATACAGTTAAGGATAGAAATGGAGATAAAATAATTCAGAGACAATTTTCTGGAACTAATTTGAGATGCACTGATTTTTATGGGAAAAAGAAAGATGGGATCCACCCACAACACGGTGGCAGAGGGAAGTTTTGATAAACCTCTCCACTAAGTACAACTAGGAAAAGCTAAATTTTGTTCACAGGAAATTTCACATATTTATTGCCTGCAATAGAAGCATGGGTATTTAACTTGAGGTTGGTGGTTTGTTCTCATGGAAGAAAGGGAGGGGGAGCTGCAGTCAGGTTGGCCGCCCTTCCAGTCAGTCAAACAAACTGGAGACGGGCACAGACTGTGTGATGCATGGAGCATGTGTGGGGAATCTTTCCAGTAAGGGTAGAGGGCAGATCTAATGTACATGAGCTGTACAGAGAAATCTGGCTGCCAGAATCACCGGTGGCAGAATCCCATAACTTCTCCCTGCTAGGAGATCAGAGAGAGACCTGAGGCACACTGCAGAGAGGAGCAGTGAGGATGGGGGAGGGGGGCCCTAGAATTTGGGCTCCTTGAATCAGTGAAAAGGAAGGCAATAGGTGAAGAGGCATCATTGTAAAACTCTCCACCTGGAAAAGCCAGCCATTCCTCTCACTAAGACCGAGACTGAGAGGAGTCTTTGTACTCCACTTCCTTGCCATCCCTCTCCTGCTGCCAAGTTAAACAAACAAGATAAACAAATGAAAATAAAATGTGAGTGCCCCAACAAGAAAAACCAAATAAGACAATACAAATATGTAGGAAACAAGGAACATCTGAACACAAGGTGGAAAATTAAAAAAGAACAGAAGTCCAGAGACCTACATAAAAGGCCCAAAGTTTGAAGAATAGAAAGATTTTAGAATAACAACAATAAACAAAAAGAAAGAAAGGCAGATTTAAGATCTTAGGAAAGAGATAAACGGGGAGAAGGAATTCTTCACCATTAAGACTGGAGAATTTTTGAAAAACATACAAAACATGAGATGAAATGAGAACAAATATGGAAAGCATACTATGTAGATTTAGGCTAGAAAAATGAGATAATTTCAGAAATTAAGGATAAAATGTACAAATTACCCAAGTGGAAGGAGATAAATAGATTCAGAAAAATTGAAGAACTATACAAGAAATATCAGAAGCCAATAGAAAAGGAACTATAAGTATAATGGGTATTCCAGATGGGGAAGAGAAGGGGAGAAGGCAGCAAGGCTCTATTGAAAAAAATAACAGCTGATAATTTCCCAAACCTGAGGGAAAAAATAAACATGGATGTCTTGGAATCTAAAAGAACACCCAAATTTCTAAATGCAAAATAACCTACACCAAGACACATGATTGTTAAACTATCAAAAGTCAATGATAAAGAAAAAAAAATTAAAGGCTGCTAGGGGAAAAATGTAATCTAAAAAGGCATCTTGCTCGGATTTACATCACATTTCTCAGCAAAACTCTCAAGTCTACAAGGTAGTGGAGTGAGACATTCATAATTCTAAAAACTGCCAGCTGAGAATATTCAATCCTGCAAAATAATCATTCAAGTATGATGGAGAAACAGCTTTCCCAGACAAACAGAAGTTAATGGAGTTTGCCACCACCAGACTCACCGTGCAAGAAATGCTGGAAGGAGTTTTTCTACTTGGAAAGAAAAAGAAAGGTGATAAACAGTAAATATAAAATAAGATGTATAAACAAGAATATAAGATGACAAGAAAACATTAAAGGGGAGGAATTAAGGGACAGTATCTGAATAGTCAAAAGACAATGAGTCCCACAAAAGGGACCATTTTAGTAGCTTGCCATGGAAGATTTGAATTAGATAAGGATTGGCAAATATATATAGCATATAAGCTCACTATTTCCCCAAAGGTATCCCCGACAGTCACTGTTAAAAATCAATTATGTCATGATTCTGAGCCATGATTCAGAATTCCTGTAAATAAGATGCTCCAAAAATAACTCTACTATCAGTCAGTGATAGAATTCATATCAAATGTTCTTTTCCACCCCCTTGCTCTTAAAATGTTAAATCCCTTCCCAGGCCACCAGATACATGCTAAAAATTTCGAATTATGGCAAAACAGACCTATATTAGTCATCATGTTTGATTTCACAATGCAGATGCCCTTGTACTGGAAGCAAAAGAATCTCTTAGTTTGAGAGACACCAGGGTAGCCATTCTAGGCTTCAGTGCAAAGGAAGTTCAGAAATCAAAATTCACATAGAAGTCAATGAGTTTTTTGGGGGGTGGGTGGGGTGTGTGTGTGTGTGTGTGTTCAGATCTCACAAGATAAGCTGACATCTGATGGGTGGAAGCACAATAGGAGGCAATGAAAGTTTGAATATTTGGCAATTTGGGTAGTTGAGAAATGTCACTGATGGGAAGGGAGAGCAATCAGGGCTCCAACATTTCAGAATGTTCAGGTCTCATTTTGTCATTCTTCACCTTCGACCTAGACAATATGCCAAGGTGATTTCAAGTAAAGCTGCAAATTCCAGTCTTGATGAAAGAGGCAATATTCATTTTGAATTATGTTTGCGAAACACTGGGGGTGGAATCTAAGAGGGCAGAAAAGGTGAAGCAACTTGGTGATGTCATTTGAAGTTAGGTATTTTGCATAATTGAATTTTCACCTATGTTGGGCATCCTGGAGAGTGACATTTCAAAAGAGCACAGCTGAAACAGAGGGCCAGCAAATGAAGCAGAGTTTTCAAACTTGAAAATGCTTTGGATGAAACCTAATAACCCAAGTTCTAAGCCATGCCATCCCTTACCAACAACCCTGTGCCATGTGCTACCTACTTCAGAATATTTTAACTACAGAGTAAGAAGTTCAGCAGCTTTCAAAAATTTTATCAGTTAAAGATTTAATAAAATGAAATCCTATATATAAAATTTTACCTGAATCAAAAAAAAACTCTAATAGTATAAAAAGATTATGCAGAGCTGCCCTGGTTGAAATAGATGTGTGGGCCAGAGTTTGGGAAGCTCGACCTTCCCCCTCTATTCCTCTCCAGGGATTCCTCTCTGAAATCCTGGTGGTTTATGGGATACATTTTGCAAGCCATTCTAAAACCAACATCTAAATTTTACATATAATAAAACAGAGGCAAAAAGAGGTGAAATGACTTGCTCAAGTTTATTTGAGCTGCTGGGGTTATGGCCCTAGATCTGTCTTGACCTTTTTTAAATTTTGGTTTTTCAAAGTTCCCTAGATGACTCCAAAAGAGCTGTCTTTTGATCTTTAGGGTTACTTCAACATACTTTACTGTTCAATGAGATCTCTTTGACTCCCATTCTAGGGCAGACAGTGCATGCAGATCTCCAGAGATTCATGCCAGAATGAAAGAAACTAAATATGTGCTGGCTCTGGCATCACATGACCTGGTTCAAGACCCATTAGTGAACCTGGTTCACCCATAGTGAACTTAACCATTCACTAATGTGATACTGAAAATCACTGCTCCTCTCTGAGCCTTCATATCCTCATTTGTAAATATTAGGGAATGATGTGATGTTAATAGTTGGAAAAGGAATATGTGAATAAAACCTTTATCTCTAAACCTCTCTTTTTTATTTACTGAAAGAGGACAGAGGAAAAAAATCTAATTATTTTTGGCTTTTAGTCCATCACTCTTCCCTTTCTTAGTTTTATAATTGTCTTTTATTCACAATTGTCACAATTATGGTTCTTGTTTGCTGTTTTAGCTAATATAAGAAACATTGGTTGTTAGAACAAACTCTAAAACTTCAGAAGCTTAATAGAATGTAAATTTGTTTCTTACTCAAGCAAAACGCAATGTGCATCTTCCAGGTGAGTGGATGACCTTCTCCTGCAATTTCAGAATCTTCTGCAAAATCTTTGTGCTCTGCCACTAGATAGCAGAAGACAGAATGAAGTATTATATACATGGGAAAATTTTAACCCATTAGGCCAGAAGTTGCCTATTGGATATTCTGTTGTCCAAACTCAGTTATATGACTCTATCTCAATGCAGCTGGCCCTGGAAAATTCAGAATCTATGTAAATTATATTCTGGAAGGAAATGCTGCATGCATGTCAACCTTAAATGAGTCTCTGTATGTCAACATTGACAGTTACCTTAAGCTCATCTTCCTAAAGAGGAAGCATTTGTTAACACAACCATAGAGATCAGAAAAAAGAAACAAGGAGAACTCACACTCACTATTCTCTCACTTACATGATTTTATATAATAAAAATTTCAATTTATCCCAATGATAATATGAAATGCACTTTTTTGAAGAAGCCTGTATAGTCACATAATCCAGTGGGGAAGACGGAAGATGTTGCTTCAGAAAGAAGAAAATTAGTGCATTTTGCTCTCCCAGATTGTTTTTCTCCGTGACCTTTTGATCATTATGTACTCTTTCCAAATACCCCATTTTTCTTTTATTCACTGTTGCTTTTGAAAGGCACTTTCATCCACTTTATTTAGATGTTAATAAACTGTAATGTTTATGGACTCCAAGTTCTGCAAGTACAAAAGGGGCCATTTGTGGGGAAAATATTACAATCATGTCTCTCATCCATGAATTAATTCTCTACACATGATTTAAGTTGGCTAATCAGTAAGCACTGTGCAAACAGGTGTCATCCATGATTTTCAATGGTGATGTAATATGTAAACAGTTCCAAGTACATGTTCCACTCACGGTGCTTATTGATATAAATGTTTCTCTCAACTGATGATAGCTTTGTTTATATAAAAAGACCAAAAGCAACAGCTGGAACTGCCAGAGGCCAAGGGATCCATTTGGACTGGAAGTCTGTATCTGCCCACGAGTCCTACCATGGACCATGGAACCCTCCAGCCATCTGCCTCTCATAGGGCAGCCCTGTCCACTCCACATGATGGGCCTAGCCTCTGCAGCCACTCATTCCACAGCCCTGACTGCTATCATTTACCTCTCTTCTCCCATGCTTGGGAGTGCCCTTCCTGAGTACTGCATTGCTTCCTTTCAAGGACAGTGCCATCCTCAACAAGAACTTTTCCTGTTTCAAAATTTCTGCACCTCTTAGGGACCAGTTGGTAAGGTTTGATGGACAAGGCTATTTCTCACTATCATACAGGGGTTCCCCACAACCCATCACCAGGAGTGCTCTAGCCCACTATTGCCTAGGTGTGTTCCACAAAATTCTATTTCATAGGTAATTACAGATGAAACCAGTGAAGAGATGAGGGTGGTTCTCATAATCAAATACTTTCTGGAGACACTGAGAAAACAAATCAAACATGTGTCTTTAATGTAGAACTTCTCAAAGCTTGAAACATACAATTGTTTTTATGAATCTCCAAGTGAGGGAGAGAGCAAGTAGTACTCCCCAAACTGATGTGATTTAAGAATGCTTTTCTCAGAGTTTCTCATGAAAGTCGTGATGATGGAAAGACACTTCAAGAGAAATGCTGATCCAAGCTGACTTGGCTTGGGTTGGCAGTTTCAGCCATCACAAGATAATTCTATGTTGACTACTCTGATGATGTACTCTATTCATGAGAAAGTGGCCTTATGAAGATTTGCCTGATACTGTTTCACACAGTGGCAACTCTTTAAAAGACAGCATATGCAGGGTATGCAGATGTCCAGGAGAAGGTCCTGGAGAGGTCCATATCCAACTGCAAGGGAGAACATATGTCCAACTGCAGTAAACAAACAACTGCAAACTATCGGTTCCTGCAGGGTTTGCTTTAGCTGGAAGAGCCTACTTGCCCAAGGTCATTCCTCTCCCAAGTAACCCCGACCAAATGACAATGCATGTCTGAGGAATAAAGACCTAGTCTTTTCAGCTTAGTATGGGATACAACGATGTGCCATTTTCACTTCTTGCTGGGTTCACTGAGACTTTGTCATGCCTATATTTCAACTTAGTCTCTTCCCTGCCCAATCCTATTTCCCTGTTCCTTTCCTGTCATAGCTATTGAGCCATAATATGTATCTTATATCCTAATTTTCACAATGGCCTGCTACTCTACCCCTGCCTCCCTAAACCAGGGATGTTGACTGTATAAGCAAGGACATTACCGCAGGCACTTCTCTGCAGCCAAAGGCAGCTCTGAAAGAGCAGAAGACTAGAGCTGGCTCATAGCCAGGCAGCATTCCCCTTGAAGGGGCATCCAGGGCATAACACTCTGTATCTATGGAAAGCACAGGATCGGATCCCAAAGATTCATTTTGGATTCTGTCACCAAAATTAAGTGGTTTCAGTTGAAGATCTGCTTTGATTCTCAATTTCTTCATCTGCTGCCTATCTTGCTGTGTGTTCTAGACAGTTTCTGTTTTCCCCTTCAACCCACTGTTCACTCTGTGCTACACATGTGCCTGACAATGTCAATCTGAGTGGACTTCTGACTTCTGGTTAGGCTCAGCCCATGGAAGTACTGGCAGGAGAACAAAGAGAAGGAAGAGAGGATGCTTAGTGCACACACATATTTCCTAGGGTTGTGCTCTTCATCAGCAATCTAAGGACACTGATCTACTAGGCAGCCCTTCTTATATAGCTTCTTCTGTCTTTAGGTTTCTGTGGCTGCTTCCTCCTCTCCTTCCTTCATACCTTCAGTTAGGGAACTCCCCAGTATCCCTACCTTGGAACTGTGCACCATTTCTTGTTCATCTAAGTATCAGCTCACACCCTTATGTTTATTCATCTGATCTGAAACTACACAGTTTTAGTGTGCCATCCTGCAGGGGCCCTGGCACTTACATATGGTGACTGACTAATATTTGTGTAATGTATCACAACTTACAAAACCTCTTCAAGATAATCTTGTGGCATTTTAATTTTTAACATACATAATGATTAAGTGCAAAGACTCTGGGGTTCCTAGAAATGTGGCCTTGGGCAAGGAGCATGGAATCTCTGTGCCTTGAGTTCCCTTATCGAAAAAGTGTGGATTTTGATAATAATGATGATAATAGTAACAATAATAATATCTATTCCACAAGTTCATTGTTTTCCTTTGATAAAATGAGGCATATAAAGAATATAAAGCACTCAGTACAATTCCTGGTTCATAATAAGTTCTGTGTCCATTATAAGGATATTGGTCATGTTGGATTAAAGGAAACACATATGACTTTATTTTACCTTCACTAACTCTTCAAGGGCCTTATCTCAAAATACACTCACATTCTGAGGTAATAAAGGCTAGGACTTCAAGACATGAATGGGGAAAAAGGGGCATGATTCAGTGCTTAGTACTCCCTTTGGGCACAGTGATTGATGTAAGAGTGGGAAAATACTCCATAGAGAGGTTATGAGATACAAGGAAATGTATGTTAAGACTTCTGGGAAAAGGGAATTTCCTCACTTTTACTAGACTTGGTAGTATGAAGATGTGAGGTTTGAGGCTCCTGCAGTCATTTTTATTCCACAAGGAAATTCAAAGCAAAATGAAATCATCAGAGGGAAGAAGTCAAGATGAAGATCCAGGGAAACTGCATCTGAGTATATGGTATGACACTTTGGACCTGTTCTCTGGACTCCTAAGATGTTGAGTCAGTAGATTTCTTTTTTTTTTTTTTTTAAAGATTTATTTATTTATTTGCACAAGCACTGGGTATAGTCAGAAGCACAGGAGGATGAGAGAATTCACCAGAGCCAGAGCGGGGAGCAGAATAGGCAGACTGACGAAGTACACTGCTGAGGGGAGCAGCGGGCAGGAGAGGTCTGAGCGCCATGTGGGACCCTCCTCCGGTGGCCGGGGAGCAGCCGGGGATCAAACCGGCGCTGCAGAGGCTGCGGGCAGCTTCGAAACCCAGCGCTCAACTGCTGCACCACCGGGGAGGCCCGAGTCAGTAGATTTCTTTTGGATTTGAGCCAATCTGACCTGGACTTCTGTTATGTGTAACATCAAAATCCTTAAGTGATAATATATTTCTGGTTTTGTGTCCATCTTTAACAGACACCAGCATTCTGACATTTTCCACCACACCAATTTTATTGTTGTTGGTGGTGGTGGTTTCATTAGAAAACAGTTGCAAGACAGTTCAACTATGGCCTAAAGTCAATTGTGACTCTAATATCAGAATGTAGTCAATTACCTATCTTTCTAGGACTCATGCATTTCTCATACTGTCTCCAAGATGCAGTGTGAATAGAGGGTTCTAAGACAATAAACCAGCCAGTGACTCTCTGTTCCCAATTCCAGAGTGAATCCTGGATATCAGAAATCCTGGTTTATCTATCTTGGATAAATTCCTGAAGACACTAAGGCTTAAATTATCAGAAGCATGATTATTTTGAAAGTTCAATGACTTTGTTCTACTTCTGTTCCACTGAAATCAACATAGGTTTGCTAGGCCAGGCACTCTGCCATGTGCCCTGTGGGTTCTAAAGAGGGTTTGACTTGATCCCTAGCCTGGGCAAAACCACAGGTGTCACAGTAAGGGTAATCTGTAAATGACTAAGAAAACACAACCAAACACAACCAGAGACACCAGGAAAGAGATCCTTCAAAGCTTTTGAAAAAAAAATCTTTGCTTAGAGAAGATAAAAGAAGACACTGCCTCAGATTTGTGAATGTTATCATCTTTGGATGGGGAGGCTAGATCATTGAACTTTGAAATCTATTAAAAATTAAAAATATAAACTATTTTACCTTTGTCCACCACTGACTTTCAAATGTTTTTACAACAATTTGTTCAAATGTAATAAAAATGTACAGAAAAACACAGAACCATGTGAAATCTAATACTTCATACTCTTATCCCCTTTACCAAAGGCAAAGTATAAAGCTATAACCATGTAACTATGCAATACAACGAATACAGAAAATCATGCTTTTTTTAGGATAGTAATTTCCTCAATAGTAACACTTTTTTTCTTTAGTTAATCTGATTATAAACTCGATAGGTTATTTGGCTTTCCCATTTTGAGGGTTATTTTCTCAGATTGGTAAAATATCATTGTTCAAGAATTTCAACTCATTAAACTAGCATGTTCAGATGGAAAAATGAAAATATTTATATTCAAAATGCTGATATTCAAGTAAAATAGTTTTTCCTTTGTATTTAGTCAAAGATCATTCCTCTTTTCTTTTATTCTTTTTTTTTTTGAAGATTTATTTATTTATGCATACAAGATCTGGGGCACAAGCCAGAGGTATGGGGGTTGAGAGGATTCACCAGAGACAGAGTGGGGAGCAGAGCAGGCAGAGCCACTGAAATACACTGCTGACAGGATCAGTGGGCGAGACAGGAGAGGTCTGCTGCGCCATGTGGGTATCTCCCTGGCCAGGATTGAACTTGCCCTGCAGAGGGAGGATGCAGACAGCTTCATAGGTTGCGTCTTAACTCCTTGCGCCACCAGGGAGGCCCTTTCTTTTTATTCTTTCTCATCTATGTCACAGTCTGTCCATGAAGTGTTCTAATTTTTCCCCAATCCCTGGGCATCTCAGTGGACTTCTCCTCTGACTAACTGTCAGATGACCCTCTCAGGAGCAAAACGAGTAATCTCTTTTTTCACCATTTTGGTCCCACCCCCATTTTGAGTTTTGAGTAATGTGCTCATTCTAGTCACTGAAAACTGAGGACTTGTTGCCAAAAACAATGCTTTTGAGGACTCAGGAGACAAACTTTTTGAAATTTAGAGTGCCTGAAAATTTTAGGTTTGTGGTATTGAAAAACAATTTAATTCTCTCTCTAATTTATTCCTTTTATTATAACCATCAAATATTTAATTAAGTAGTCTACTGAACAGATTAAGTGCTCTGAGAATTGTATGTTTTACTTTTAACAGTCTCTTTTATTATGAAGAATAAGCTACCACTTATTGTAGTGTGGAACCTAATGAGTGGAGCGGGGGTGAGGGGGAATATAAGAGAAATAAGAAGGAGAGAGACACACACCAGACGGTGCTGCTTACATGTGAATACAGAGAAGCAAAACAAAGGGTCCGATAAAGCCAAGATAATAACGAAATCTAGAACAATGGCAGTAGATCAGTAGCTCTGAGGATACTGGATGGGAAGGGTTAGGGAAGGGGTGATCCCGGCCAGGGAGCTACCCATATGGCACAGCAGACCTCTCCTGACTCACCCACTGCTCCCCTCAGCAGTGTATTTCAGTCAGGCTTCCTGTTCTGTTCCCCACTCTGTCTCTGGTGAATCCTCTCACCCCTCACACCTCTGGCCTGTACCCCAGCTCTTGCATGCATAAGTAAATAAATCTTTTAAAAAAAGGATCAATTACTTCCTAATAACTCTGGTATAGTAACATCTGAGGAGGAGATCCTATAACTCTAAAATAAAGCAACACTGCAAACCAATATTACTGCAATATGAATAAATACCACTTTTATGTAAAAAGTAGACAGACAAGGATACAAAAGAATAAACTGTCATCTGTCAGTAAATATAAACAAACAAATGAGATCACTTTCTTCCAACACTGTCTACTAAATGCCCTGTGACAGATAATTTTTATCACAGAAATGGCTTCTCATTTCAATTGTGTGATTTAAAACTTTCTTTTAGCACTTTCTGATCAACTGCCTCCATATGTGGTTCATACTAGAGTGATAAGGAAGGCATTATTACCTACTTACTTTTGGTGTGATAAGTGACTCATATATTAGCATCTCCACTGAATCTGGAATAGAAACCAACCTCTACCCCAGCTGCTTCAGTCCACCTTGCAGTTTAACCATTTATTTCTCATTAATAGTATGAGCTATATTTGCACCTGAAAATTTTGGATATTGTTTAGCAATATATATTTGGAATATATATGAGTTATGAAGAAACAACATAGTCCCTATTCTCAGGAAGTCACAGCCAAGGCAAGATATATAAAATATCTCTTGGCTACACTAAAGAGTCTTGATAGTCTTTAAAATTATATCCTTTCTTGAGGTATGTTCCTTGTATCCCAAGAATTTCAAGGGCTTTTATCATGAATGGGTGTTGTACTTTGTCAAAAGCTTTCTCAGCATCTATTGACATTATCATATGGTTTTTATATTTCTTTTTGTTGATGTGTTGGATAACGTTGATTGATTTTCTGATGTTGAACCATCCTTATGTCCCTGGAATGAATCCTACTTGGTCATAGTGAATTATCTTATGGATACATTGTTGGATTCTGGTAGCTGAATTTTATTGAGGATTTTTGCATCAATGTTCATTAGGGAGATTGGCCTGTAGTTTTCCTTTTTTTGTGTTGTCCTTGTTCGGTTTTGGTATTAATGTAATGTTGGCTTCATAGAACATGTTTGGTATTGTCCCTTCCTTCTCAATTTTTTGGAAGAGTTTGTGAAGGATAGGCACTAATTTGTCTCTGAATGTTTGGTAGAACTCATTTGTAAATCCATCAGGTCCTGGGCTTTTGTTTTTGGGGAGGTTTTTGATTACCATTTCAATTTCGCTGCTTGTAATTGGTCTGTTTAGGTGTTCTATTTCTTCTTTATCTAGCTTTGGGTGTTGTAGAGTGGTAGGAATTTGTCCATCTCCTCTAGATTGTTGAATTTGTTTCCATATAACTGTTCATAGTAGTTACTGATTATTCTTTTGATTTCTGCTGTGTCCATTGTGATTTCTCCTCTTTCATTTATGATCCTGTTTATTTGTGCTTTCTCCCTTTTTTCCTTTGTGAGCCTGGCTAGGGGTTTGTCTATTTTATTTATTTTTTCGAAGAACCAGCTCTTGGTTTCATTGATCCTTTGGATTGTTTTTTTTTTAGTTTCGATTTCATTTATTTCTGCTTTGGTTTTTATTATTTCTTTTCTTCTACTGGTTTTGGGGTTTTTTGGTGTTCTTTTTCTAGATCTTTGAGCTTCGAGATTAAGTTGATTCTTTGAGTTCTTTCTTGTTTCTTGATGTGAGCCTCTTTTGCTATATATTTTCCTCTTATTACTGATTTTGCTGTATCCCATACATTTAGGAAATTGTTCTCCTCCTTGTCATTCAATTTAAAGAATTTTTTAATTTCTTCTTTGATCTCATTAGCCCGGTGGTCTTCCAGAAGTGTGATTTTCAATCTCCATGAGGTAGGAGAGTTCCTTGCCTTCTTTTTAGGGTTTATTTCTAGTTTGATGCCTTCATGGTCAGAAAAGATTGTTGGTATGATTTCAATCTTGGTGTATCTGTTGATGTTTGTCTTGTGTCCCAGTATGTGATCGATCCTGGAGAATGATCCGTGTGTGCTTGAGAAAAATGTGTACTCCATTTTTTTTTGGGTTTAGTGTTCTATAGATGTCTGTTAAGCCCAAGTGCTCTAGATCCTTATTTAGAGCTTTAGTGTCATAAAGGCCATATACGACAAGCCAACAGCCAGTATCATTCTCAATGGTAAAAAGCTGAAAGCATTTCCATTAAGATCTGGAACAAGACAAAGACGTCCACTCTCACTACTGTTTTTCAATATAATACTGGAAGTCCTAGCCAGAGCAGGAAGACAAGAGAAAGACATACAAGGAATCCAAATAGGAAAGGAAGAAGTCAAACTATCACTATTTGCAGATGATATGATAATATACATAGAGAACCCAAAAAACTCCACAGAAAAACTAATTCAACTCATCGATCAGTTCAGTAAAGTGGCAGGATACCAAATCAACACGCAAAAGTCAGTAGCCTTCCTATACACAAACAATAAATCTGAAGAAGAAGAAATAAAAAAAATCATCCCTTTTATTACCAAAACAAAAAAAATCAAATACTTGGGAATAAATCTAACAAAAGAGGTAAAGGACCTATTCAAAGAAAACTATAAAACACTGTTAGAAGAAATAGAAGAAGACACAAAGAAATGGAAAGTCATCCCCTGCTCATGGATTGGAAGGATAAACATTATTAAAATGGCCATCCTACCAAAAGCAATATACAGATTCAATGCTATTCCAATCAAAATTTCAATGTCATTCTTCAAAGAAATAGAACAATTATCGATGAAATTCATATGGAATCACCAAAAACCCCAAATAGTCAAAGTTCTCCTGAAAAAAAAAGGGAATGGAGGCATCACACTCCCAGACTTCAAACTATACTACAAAGCCATAATCATCAAAACTGCATGGTATTGGAATAAGAACAGACACACAGACCCATGGAATCGAATAGAAAATCCAGAAATAAACCCACAGATTTATGGCCAAACTAATCTTGGACAAAGGAGAAAAGAATATGCATTGGAGCAAAGAAAGTTTGTTCAATAAATGGTGCTGGGAAAACTGGGTCGCTACATGCAAAAGAATGAAGCTTGACCACTACCTCACACCATACACAAAAATCAACTCAAAATGGATTAAAGAACTAGACATAAGACCTGAAACCATAAAATACATAGAAGGAAATATAGGCGAAACACTACGTGATATGCACATCAAAGACATCTTTACAGACACATCACCCAAAGCAGTGATAGTGAAGGCAAAGATAAACAGCTGGGACTACATCAAATTAAAGAGCTTCTGCACAGCAAGAGACAATAACAAAAACAAAGAGAAACCCCACCAACTGGGAGAACATTTTTGCACCCAACACTAATGATAAAGGACTGATCACAAAACTCTGCAAAGAGCTGATAAGACTCAACAACAACAAATAAAATAATCCTGTCAAAAAATGGGCAGAAGAGCTAAAAAGAAACTTCTCTGAAGAGGAAATGCAAATGGCCAACAGGCATATGAAAAAATGTTCAACATCACTTGTAATCAGGGAAATGCAAATCAAAACTACCATGAGATACCATCTTACACCAGTGAGAATGGCACATATTAAAAAAACTAGGAACAACAAATGTTGGCGAGAATGTGGAGAAAAAGGAACTCTCCTACACTGTTGGTGGGCGTGCAAACTGGTCCAACCACTATGGAGAGCTGTGTGGAGATTTCTGGACCTACTAAACATAGAGCTTCCATATGATCCAGCAATTCCACTCCTAGGTATTTACCCAAAGGACACAGAAACATCAATTCCAAAGAGCACCTGCACCCCTATGTTTATAGCAGCACTGTTTACAATAGCTAAGCTTTGGAAACAACCCAAATGCCCAAAAACAGATGACTGGATCAAGGAGATGTGGTACATATACACCATGGAATATTACTCAGCATTCAAAAAAGATAAACACATACAATTTGCAGCAACATGGATGGCGCTGGAAGGGATCATGCTCAGCGAAATAAGCCAGAAAGAAAAAAAAAATACCGGCTGGTCTCACTCATAGCAGGAATCTAGAAAACTTAAATAAGGGACCAGGAAAATGAATAACTATAAGAAAGTGAAAATCAAAATCAACAAACAACTATGAACCAGAGTCACTCTATGGGGGGTGAGAGGCGGGGAGGGGAGGGATTGGGGTCAAAATAAGGGGGTTGCAATTGTATGGGGAATATAAAAATAAAATTTATTTAAAGGAAAAAAAAAACACCAAAAAAAATTATATCCTTTATTGCAATACTTTCTTGCATCTCCAAATTCATATATCACATGATTTCCCTCATAAAATATGATAAAAATATTTAAATGGCATCTTCAGCCATAAATGATCTTTCCTACAAACAACTAAAAATCATATAATGCAGTCTATGTCTGGGAAGAACAATTACCTCCTAAAATCTCTTCAGTTGCTTTCTCACTTCCACTAACAACACAGACAACATGCTTCTTAATGAAAAAAAGTATTAAAAGGATGGTTTAATAACTTTACTAAAGTTGCTGAGTTCATAAAGAAGAACAAAGTATTAATGAGTGATCAACAAGATTCAGTCACTAGCCACATACCTCATTATGAAAAGCCAATCTTGTTCTACTAGAGCTCAAAACAAAATCTTAGTCAAATTCAAATTGTAATCTGCCATGAATTTCTAGGGTTGCAAATGGTGAAAATCTCATGTCAGATCTATGAATCCATGCCTCAACTCTCTGCACTTAGTTTCAATGGGTAGAATCAATCAGAAGTATTTACTAGCTGGATGAAAATGTGTTTGGGGAAACTTTTAGGTAAGAGAATTTGAGCTGAAATACAGATAAAGTTAGAGAAGCAGAGAAGAGGAACACTGGGGTGGTGGCATGAAAGTTCACCTCTAAGGTTTCCTGCTGCAGAGGAGGGTCAGGGTGGAGGGCATCTGTGCCAAAACCATGCTTCATCTCCAAAGTTCCCAGTCAGTGAGTGAGATTAGCTGGAAAACTAAATAGGTCTAATTTAATTAGACATGTGGAGAATGTGGAAGTTGTTTGATAGGCAACTTAGGGTCCTCAGTAACCCTACTAAGTCTTTTATAGATCTGTACACCAATTTGAGAGCTTCTTCCTTTCATTCCTCTTGGGGTGAACCCTGCAATGGGGGTTTGATGGTACCCACAGTGTTCTCCTGCTCCTTCCCAATTTTCCCTCACAATGAACTTCTTACCTCTCTAACCTCATCATGACATTTGCTTTCCAAGTCCTTGGATTTATAATACAACTATATTCTAGGTTATTTTGGGAATTTGGGAGACAGCTTTGGGTTGTCATAATTATTGCATAGTTGCAGGGTGGGCACTACTACTGGTATTAGTGGATGTAGTTAAAGATGTAAATTCCTATACAATGTATGAAATAGTCCTTTCCAATGAAGAATATTTTTTCACATCACTTATTATTTCTAAATTTTTTGACAAAATACCCATACAGATGAAACATCTGTTTAGAATTAGCCAAGCCTACCTAGCCCCTAATTCCATTTTAAATATAGACAGAATTTATTGGTGCATGATTTTAATATATGCTGGATTTTCTAGGAAGGCAGCTACCTTGCAAATCAAGGGAAGATGATGTTGTGCATTTACCAAGAGGTATTCATCATTTCAAAAAAAAATCACATCAGTAATTACAATGCCAGCTGGGATATTTGAGTAAACAAAAAAAAAAAAAAAACACCTGTATTAATCTGCATTTGTAGCATGGTGTTGATTACTTACATAGGTGTAATTATATCTTATAGTTCACTTGTATCCAAAGATATACATGTTCAAACACATACTGCTTTATTGCTCATTAATTTTCTTATATTTTTCTTTAACTTTGCATTAGATCATTACAGTGACTTGTAAGAAAGTAGATACAGATATGCTATTTAACACACTTCCATTTCAGGATACACCAGGGGAAATTGTAAATATCCATTGATTTAGGGGAGAGAGAGAGAGAGAGAGAGAGAGAGAGAGAGAGAGAGAGAGAGAGAGAGAGAGAGAGAGAGAATGAATGAGAGAGAGAGAGAGAGAGAGAGAGAGAGAGAGAGAGAGAGAGAGAGAGAGAGAGAGGGAGAGGGAGAGAGGGAGAGAGAGCTGAAGATCCCTAGCCAGTCTCATAACAGAATCTCAGAGTAAGAGAAGAACAAGTTGATATTTAAAAGAGGGTCATAAAGATATCTTGGCAGGGTAGATACATTTTTCCATGTTCATAGTTCTTAAGGTTTCAGCTATCCTCTCTCATGACCTGACCTTGATGAATATATTCTTTCCTGCAGGATCCCTGGTGTACTTTTTTAACTATTATTCTGTAATAGAACTTGAATTTTGGAAACCCAAAGCAAATAGGCCATGGGACACCTGGGACATCAGGCTAAGTGCACCGCTCTTTTGGCTAAGTGGTCCAAAGCTGTCAAGCTCATTCCAGGACTCCATGCAGCTGTGAGCATGCTTTCTGTGAAGAAGCTGCATTAGGCTTCCAATAGCTCAGAGATGCATTATAAGAACCAAAGGTCTGGAACCAATCAACTTATCACAGAGCAATCATAGGTCTCACTTTTTTTTTTTTTTAATCAGATGTCCACCATTCCCAGATGTTACTGTGATCTCATTTACACCTAATTGTCTGGGAAGCCAGTTTCTGGAGTCCATACCATGCTATCAAAACTAAGTTACACCTTGGACTAAGCACTTTTACTAGATCAGAATCATTTCTTACAAGATAAACAGAATGCTTTATGTGTAACTCAATCCTTCAGGTTCCAATAAACATTTATAAAGAGCTTAAAGGTGCAGTGCAGTTCTAAGCATTTTATAATAAGGGGGTAGAAGACAGGAAAGATTCAGTTTCTGCACTTTTGGTATGCAGTTCAGTAAAAGTAAACAAAAGAGTATCAAAAACAATAGTTCTTTGACCAGAGGAGCAAAATATCATTAGGAGCAAAATTAATATCTACCTTTCCTCCTAGGACTTAGTAATTGTGCTACTTCCTTACAGATATACTCTCCTCTGGCAGGTACTACAAAATGACATTGAGAAATGCAAGCTCTCAACCTAATGAAGAAGGCAACTTTAGATTCCAGTTCTTCTGTGCTTCCTCTATTAAAACCCCAGATGCTTGCTCTTGTCTGTCTTGCAACATTTTATCCCCCAAATTAGGTGCTAGGATTTTGAGTCACCCCTCAAAAATTATGATCTTATAAATAAGTTGATTTTTTTTGCTTGTGTTGCTCTTATTTTTGATTAGCAATGTAAGTTGACTTTTATGAAATGGTATGGTAATGGCTTCATATGCAATTTGCATTAATATATCAATAAATAAATATTGTAATTGTATAACTTCTTGGGGGAATAATTTGTCTTCTAATTAAGTCTTTCATATGCCTTTCCCCAAATTAAAAAGTCATAGTATACTTTTGAATATTCTGAACAAGTAGAGGCTCATTGGCTTGATTAGGCTTCATGGCTTTTCTCTACAACTTCACATCATCCTTCTCTTTCTGCTTTTATTTCTTGGTCAATATTGGTGTCTTCATCATGTTGGAATTTATGTGGTATTGAATTAACTACAAATTTTATCAGCTTTTAATAAAAAGTTCATTTGATCTCTGATATATTCCCATTTCTTCCTGGTACCTTGCAGAATTTATAAGAAATCAATCAAGGCCCTTCCCGGTGGCGCAGCGGTTTAACGCTGGTTTGCGAAGCTGCCCGAAGACTTTGCAGCGCCGGTTCGATCCCCGGCCACTGGGCGAGGGTCCTACATGGTGCGCAGACTTCTCCTGCCGCGCCCGCTGCTCCCCTCAGCAGTGTATTTCGTCGGTCTGCCTGTTCTGTTCCCTGCTCTGGCTTTGGTGAATTCTCTCACCCTCCCGTGCTTCTGACTGTACCCAGTGCTTGTATAAATAAATAAATAAATCTTAACAAAAAAACAAAAAAGAGGGCCTCCTCTGGTGGCACAGTGGTTGAGCGCTGTGCTGCAAGGCTGCCAGAAGCCTCTGCAGCACCGGTTTGTTCTCTAGCTCCCCCCAAGCTGCCGGAGAGGGTCAACTGGGGAAAGGGGCGCTGTGGTGCGCAATGGTCAATGCTTTGTTGAAGAGTGAGTTCCTTAAAAGAGGCACACACAATGTGTTTTACCCTTATGCACAGAAAGTTCATCAATAATTGTTATTGCTGTGTATACAGCAGAGGTGCACAAAAGTCCCACTAGCATCTGCTTGTTGCTACAGAATGCTTCTCTCTCTGAATTCAAGAGGGAGAACTTGTGACACATGAGCATCCCAAGAAAGATGATTTTCAGAATTTGATGATCTCAGAACTCACTTGGAGAGTAAGTCAGCAATGTTTTAGATCAGAAGGGCATCCATCTCCCTGGGGGAATTCTAGGTATCTGTTTCCTGGAAAAGCACCGTCTTCACATTGTCTGCCTCTTTAGAAGATGTACCTGCACAAATGTTCTTTCTGTCTACTTGGGTATGAAGCAGCAAATGTTGCCATAATTCAGTTGGTTTATACAGAGATCTAGGAGTGATCTCTGTATGTCTAGGCTCTGCTGTCAGTGCTCTGTTCTGAACCATGCATTAAAAAAGTCTTTCTGAGTAAATATGCCTGGGAAGGGTGTGACAAGGCACACTCTCTTTCTCAAAAGGCATGTTTTAACAGAACTGAGGCGCGAGAGCAGGTAAGAGCATTCAGTCCCTAAAGGAAGGAAGTAGGATGAAGTGAGATGTTAAGAAGAATGGCAGGGCTTTTCTGAAACTGAAGACAGAGATGTCTAAGGATAAAGTTTACCAGCATAGGGACGTAGTGGAAAGTGAAGTAAGGAACAGGATGACTTGGGTATATGTCCTAAGTTTATCATTAAATATATTGGTGACTCTGAGCATACTGCCTGACTTCTCTGTGCCTCAGTTTCCTTATCTTTTAAATAACTGAATTGGTAGGATGGTAACTTACATCCCTCCACTCCACTCTCCTGTGATCTGACCTTGAAGTTTTACCTTGGGAAGCCATATGGACAATCTTAATCACACTTAACATCTTGGCTTCATCCCTGTGCCTTTTTTTTTTTTTTTGTCCTGGTGGAGGCTTGTCAGAACATGGACTTGGTGTGGCATTGATTTGAGGATCCAAGAAAGACATAGGAGAGCAAAAATTTAGAGTATATATTCCCTACTCACAATAGTATAAGTTGGCCTCCTTGCCCTAAAGTATGGGATAGGAAATCTGGGGTATAATTAGTGGCTTTATAATAACCTTACAAGAAGTTCAAGAAAGTTAGATTCATTGAGCCAATGCAAACTTCAGCTGAATCACATCTTGTTCCTGACTCAGTCTCTTTTATTGTTGTTAAAACATGTGGAGTAAAAGCACACAGCAGAAAATCATGAAGGTGGGGGTGGAAGTAAAGACAATAATGCCCTAACTATTTCTTATTTGTTGGGTTTCCTTTGCCCAGACATGCTGGTGTCAGATGATATTAGATACAGGCAGCAGAGCGTGAATGTTGCCCGCTTGGGAAGGAGCTTCATTAGCAACAAAGCTGAATGCACGCTTTCACATGCTGACCACAGAACACCATCGTGAGAGCTCATCTTCACACGGGGATTTAAGTCATGAGCCTCTGACATAGATCCATGATTTTTCAACCAACCAGTCCAGGGCTTTGGAAAATATAGGAAATATCAGCTTCACCTTCATCTGTGAAATCCACCAGTGGCTGCACTTGGGACAACCACCTAACTGATGTCTTTTTGACACAAAAGTTTTATGGAAATACACGTACAATATTGCACGGTTGTTTCTAGGATTTAACTTACTGCTGCTGAAGTCTTAGACCCAAATGCAATTTAAAAGTTTCTCATGCCCAGATAAGAATTATGGAGCAGGGTGACAGGGTAACTGCCACCAAGATACTATGGTTATGGGAGTGCAAAGTCAAGGCTGACATCCCAGGGCAAACAACCTATGGGTTAAGTTGCACTTCTCAGAAAAGTGCAGTATCAGTGGCTAGGGAGTCATAGCTCAGAAGGATGCGGGCATTTGCGAAGGCTAACTCCCTGTCACATTTGGCCTCATGTCCCTGAACTACACTAAGAGGCGCCTAATGCTTGTACTTTTATAGAAGCACGTGTGGAGGGTGCTGGGGAAATTCCAACCACTTGTTATTTCTGCTGGACTATGTCCTGTATTTTCCTTAATGGAGACACACTATGAGAATGGACACTTCAGGTAGGAGCTGGTATATTTGCCTCTTCATTTTCCACTTTCCTTCTAATTTTGCTCCTTGACATCTTAAAAAATTGCTTTTGATTATTTAAACTATATATATAATATTTCAAATTGTTTTATTCTGACATATTGTGTTATCTTTCTCTCCAAGTATATAGATTGTTGCTTCCTGCTTTCTCCCTTGCCAAATCCACTCTTTCTCAAAGTTACAGATGTAGTATCTGGAAAAATTTGTGTTGAGCATTTCTAGAACTGGGGGAATTTTTATTTGAGGGAAGCTTCATCTATTAAAGACTTCTAGAACTCCTATATACTGTCTCTTTCTCCCAACTCCCACCACCCACATGATAAATCCAAAGTCGTAAGTTTGGGGTATATGTGTCTCTACCACAGCCTCTGCCCACCTCACCAGTCTCCTTATTCATCAATTACAGTGCTCCTCGGCACCTGCCACTGTCCACTCTACCATCAAATTATTGTCTGTCCTCAAACAGCTTTTATTTCACAAGGCCATGCCTTGACATACATTGTTTTTGCAGTTTGACCTAATCCATTCACCTTTATCCACCTGAAAAAATATTCTTCATCCTCGAGGTCAGCCCAAGGTCACCTTCTCTCTGAAGGTTTTGTTTTGTTTTCCTCCCCCTCCACATTTACTTAATGTTTGGGTTTTTTAGGATAGATTTCTTTTTATAGTGTACTTTTCCTGATTTAATTTGGCATGCCATATTTACAGAAATTATATTACCATATTACTGATTTCTATGCAAAGATTTAGTCCAAATATTTCTGACTAGGATGTCTACCTTTTATGAATCTGTAGGCAGATGTTATTTCCCTTTCACTATATTTTTTAAAGGTTTTATGTTTTTTTTAAATTTTCCCCTACTGCCATTCCTTATACCTCGATGACTCTTCTTCCTTCCCTCTTTTGTATAACTTGTATATTTTATATATTTTTATATATCTTATATATAATCCCTTGCAGGTTGTATAATATGTGCACACTTCCCCCAATAAGGAGGACATCTTTGTAATATACACATAGAAGGGGAGGAAGAAGGGGCGTGGGGACCAAGAGGAAAGGAGACCAAGTCATTTTTTCTTCTCCCAAAAGATAGTCATTAATAAAACTGTCATTGTAAACACTTCCTGCCTTTTCTTTACAGTTTCAACATATAAGCAGGCCTTTCCCACTTAGTATGGTGTCTGCTTCTTTCCATTCATCACTCCCTTTAATGACCCCACTTTTAAAAGAAAGGCTCCTGAACAATTTTTTAAATGCTCAGCTTTTAAATGTCTACTGTTAACCATAGTAATGTGAGTTATTTTACTATGCGAACTGGTGTGCGGCTCCCAGATGCCAGTCATTTAGATAATCATAGCCATTTGCCCTCAACTAAATGGCCTTAGACCTCTGAGTTATTTCTATTCAACCCTCTGTGTCCTTTGTAGAAATCTGTCACCTGATGATATTTTTATAAACGTGTATCTTACTTCCATTACTTCTTTCATCAAAAATTTCCCCTAGAGTTGATTCCCCCTAGTTAGGAGCTCAGACAAAAGAACAAAAACACAAACACCAAGTCTTTTCCTCCAGTAGAGAAAAGTTAGTTTGTTTTTTTTTTAATATCATGAAATTTTGAATTCTGTAGGTATGAGACATGGACCCAGAATCTACAAACGCACCAAGTAACTCTGTTGTTACTAGTACCACAAAACACTGTTTTGTACCCACTACTCTAGATAGTGCTGACCACCTAGATCCTAGGCATATCTCATGCTGAAACCCAGAAACTTTTACATATAATGCATATAAACACAACACATACTCAAACACAGACACAAGCACACACACACATCTATACTAAGGAAAAACGTTCTGCAGCAATGTAGAAATTAAGGGGTAAAATATCTCTATTCTTGTTTCAGTTTTTATAAACGTTGGAATTTACTTTAGGTGAAACACCTTTATGGGTCTGACCTTTATGGCACTGCTAACCTATGAACTACAAAACCCTATGCCGTCCATATGTTACTAAAATGCAGTTGGGTGACACCATGTTCCTACTCCATTTTTCATGAAGTCTGTCCTCCTAAAGGCAACTGATGTGGACAGAACCCACCAAGATTGACCTGTGGTCATGATTCAGGCCAGGTGCTGGCTGGTTTGGCCAGATTCTGATGATAGATTCCCAGAATTTATCCCCCACAGTAATTTGTGAGATTTGTAACTTGAGCCATGTTTGTTCCCTAGGATTAAATTTCAGAGACATGATATAAAATCTCTACTAGTTAAAAATAATCTTGATCCAGTGTTGAATTATTTTTGCTTCAAAGTCTTTGGACTTAAGACTGGTTTTGCTGTGAGCCTCATCTTGAACCTCAGCTACGTCTGATCACTTCTCACACTCCCCAGCACTCTGACTCTTTGGGACCTCAAACCAGCTTCCCTTCCTGATGTGATGCCACACTTTCATGATTCTCTTAGCAGATGGAGCAGTTATGGCAGTGGAATTCACCCTTCCCAAAAGCCCACTTTAGAATTTTTAGAACAACCTGTACAGTTTCAGCTCAATATGGGAGACATTCCACTATCTTAGTTATCATAGTAAACAAACAAATAAGCAAAAATCAAGTAATGGTTTGAACATTGCCTAAGTCAAAAAGAAAAGGGTGGAGGAAGCACCCTCCTCAGACATCTGAATCACTAATTCAGAGCTGAAAATGATTCAGCAAGACAATTAAGAGCATAGGCCTTGGAGTTCAACAGACTCAGTTAAAAAACTGTTCACTCTCCTTTAAAGTGTGTGATTTGCATCTGTGAAACTCAGTGTCCTCATCTGTCAAATGAAATAACTTATGTAAGTCACCTATCATAGAGTCTCTAGAGAGTAAGCACTCAACTGAACTAAGTACTCAATAATTAATGTTATCAAGTATCTAATTCACTAAAATACAGTATAATAAATTATATAATTCACTGAGTCCTGAGAGAAGGTAAATGACTTGCCTGAGACCACACAAACACAATTCAATGTTAATGGCAGTGCATGAACTTTCACTAGGCATTCATTTTACTTAACATTGTATTGAAAATCTACTTCATGCTTGCTAGACACTGAGCTAAGTGGCGGGGAAGCAAAGATGAATGAGACAAGGTTAATGTACTCAATGAGCTCAGACATTATTATTAGAGAACATGAATAGTGTATGTAAATAATTAAAATTAGGTATGGGATGTAATGGAAGTACATTAAAAGAACAGAATTAGCTGCAGTAATTTTTTCTCAGATCAAATGAGTCTTAACAGTAAAGCTGATAGCAGGTAATTTGCTCTTAACTTAGTTTTGAAGGATTCCAAACAGGTTAAGTGTAGAAAATGGTATTCCATGAAGAATAAGTAGCATGCAAAAGAGAAAGAAAATGATTACAAACTGCATGATCCATGTGAAAAAAATTTACATAAAAACCCGGGGAAGGTATTAAATAGAACAATTCATGAAGCTAAAAGAATATCTGGATACCTAAATATAATGAGACCTACATTAAAACACACAGCAGTGAGACTAGCAACAATTCAAGATAAGGAAGACCCTTAAAGGTAGCTAGGCAGGAAAACAGGTAACTTAGAAAGGTAGTCTCATCAAGCTAACATCAGACTTTGCAGTAGAAAAATTACAGGCAAGAAGAGAATAAACTGATGTATTAAAAATACTCAAAGAGGGCCTCCCTGGTGGCGCAGGCAGGTGAGCGTTGCACTGTGAAGCTGTCCGCAGCCTCTGCAGCGCGGTTCGATCCCAGCCAGCCGGTGAGGGTCCCACATGGTGGGGTAGACTTCTATCTCGCCCGCTCTCTGCCTGTTCTGTTCCCCGCTCTGTCTTTGGTGAATCCTCTCACCCTCCTGCGCATCTGGCCTGTACCCCAGCTCTTGTATAAATAAAATAAATCTTAAAAAATAAAAATAAATAAAAATACTCAAAGATAAAATCTGCTGGGCCTCCCTGGTAGTGCAAGGGGTTAAGTCCCAGCACAATGAAGCTATCCACAGCCACTAGAGCAGGAGTTTGATCCCTGGCCAGGGAGCTAACCCACACAAGGTGTGGCAGACCACTCCTGACTCACCCGCTGCTCCCCTCAGCAGTGTATTTCAGTAGATCTGCCTGTTCTGCTCCCTATTCTGTCCCTGGTGAATCCTCTTACACTCCACACTTCTGGCCTGTACCCCATCTCTTGTATGCATAAATAAATAAATCTTTAAAAAAAAGGAAAGATAAAATCTGCCAGCCAAAAATACTATATCCTGCAAGACTCTCACATATGAGGAAGAAATAATACATTCCAAGAAAAACAAAAGTGGGAGTCTGCAAACACTAGACCTCCCCTGTGAGAAATTTTGAGAGGAATACTCCCATCTAAATCAAAGTGAAGAAAATCCACAAAAGTTTAAATAAGGGAAAAAATAGAACCAGAAAATGAAAGCCAGAATGGCAGTGGCGAATCCACGTATGTCTGCAGTTACTCCAAATGTAAATAGGTGAACTCATCAATCAAAAGGCATAGAGTGGGTGGTTGGATCAGAAAACAAAAGTCAATTTTTTTAAAAAAATATAGGGATACAAAATGAAACTTGACTACTACCTCACACCATGGACAAAAACCAATTCAAAATGGATTAATGAACTAAACATAAGACCTGAAACCATAAAATATATAGAAGGAAATATAGGCGAAAACACTACATGACATGCACCTCAAAGACATCTTTACAGACACATCACCCAAAACTGTAAACAAATATTCTATCAATTTATATGGCACTGCTGTTCAGTGTATTCCTAGGGGAAACATTGATGTTAGAAAGGAAAATTTTCACAGTATGATCTTCAGGTAATAACAAGCTGTGATTCTAATCCATGTCATTTTTAAAGTGATCAAAGAAATCATGTCTCTCTCTTGCAACTCCGCTTCCTGTCCTGTAAAAGATAACCATTACTCCAGGACATTCACTCCAACTTCATCTACTGATTGTAAGTTAATATGCCTTGGTAACTGAGAAGGTGCTACTTGATGCCAAGGATGCATGGAAGGAAGCCACACTTATCCTTAGAGCAGCATCCCCATTAATCATTTGGACAAGACATGGAGCTCAGATGATTTTTTTCCTTGTAAAGAAGCAAAGACAGGGAAGGTCCTGGAGCTATCTTAACCTGGACTAGGTGAGTGAAGTCGTGAGCTACACATGGTGAGTTGTTTTGCCTTTCATATGGTTTCCCACCACCCCCCCGCCCCTCCACACACATCTCACTGAAAAGTTTTCATTCACTTGTAACACTGCCCACATTGTTCCTGCTTGACTGAGTTTAACAACCACTACCACTTTTAGAGGGACTGTCTTCCTCTCTAATGCTTTCTGTGGCCACTGTAATGGAGGATGACAAACAGTCTTTCCTTTTTCCTCTCCCCTGACCCTAAGCTCTACCCGCACCCAAGATAAGTTGTTACAGTCATGAGAAATTTTTTATTAAACAAACAAAAAACAAAACCAAAAAAAGCACCGTGACCACAGAACTGTGACTAATATTGGAATTTAGCAAGAAGTCAGCTCTTGTTTCATGAGGCTACACTAAGAGTTTGGGAAATTTTTGCTACTAAAGCTTATGATGAATGACTCTAGGAAAAAAAGGGTTGCTGCTTTTTATGTCCTCTTCTCTTTCAGTGTCACTTTCGTGCTTTGGTAATGAGGAATGACATGTAGGTATGTATATGTAGTGAGCTGTCTCCTTGACTGACAAAAATGAGCTACTATCAAATCAGACCAGACACCAGACAGTGGCTGGTTTGTGGCTCAGATCTGATTCAGAAAGGGGGAGCTATCAGTAAAGAATTACAAATCATTCCACTCTCTTCATGTTTAGATTATACCCATCAGCTCTCCCAAGAGGCTAACGAGTACACACCTTACAGCAAAAGGAAACTCAACCCATGTGTTTGGACCAATTCACTTTTGGTAATATTTTTCTTCTACATAATTTCAAACTTTCAGAAAAGTTGCAAGGATGATATAGAAAGTTTCTTTATGCCATTTCTCAAATTGAACATTATTTACATTTTCTTCAATTTGCTTTATCATTTACTTGCTCATGTTTATGTGCCTGTACATGCATGCATGTGTGTATATGTGTAATTCTTAAACCATTTGCAAGAAAGTTGCATATAGCATGTCCCCCTACCCCTAAACACTTCAGCATTTTTCCTTAGAAAAAGAACATTTGCTTACTCAATGACAACACAACTATCAAAATCAGGTCACTTGACAGTGGTATATTACTGTTATCTAATACACAGATCATAATAAAATTTTGCAACAGTTCCAATAATACCCTTTATATTTCTCCAATTCAAAAATCATTCCAGGATCATTCATTGTATTTAGTTTTCCTGTTTATTTTACTCTGAAAAAAAAAGGAATTTATTTAGTTTTTCTGTCTTTCATGACCTTAGCACTTTTAAAAGTACATGCCAATTATTTTAGAGGTTATCCCTAACTTTGGTTTGTGTACTTTTTGGTCATGATTATATATGCATATATCTGTGTGTGTGTGCGCATGTTCATGCACTCACCAGAATACCACTGAAAAAGAGGAAGAAGGAGACTCTGGGGTCACTGAAAACCTGTGAAATAGTTGTGATTCCTTCTACCCTGAAAAATAAAACACCTCCTAACACAGAGAACACAACTGTGGTCCTCAGAATCAGAAATGATATCATGACAGGTAAGAGTGCTAAAACAGAAAAATTAAAGAGATAAAAAGCCTAAAACTAATCTTTAGGGATGAAAAATTCAATGCATGAGTAGAAAAATTAACATCCAATTGCATAATATGGGGGGGGTGGAGAAGTCGCTAAACCAGGAGACAGAGCAATATAAACTACCCACAATGAAATAGATTAGATAGTCTGAAATGATGACCAGAATCTAAATACCCCAGTGGGGCAATATCATACATACATACAATATATGTGTAATTGAAACCTCTGAAGGAAGTTAGGTTGGAGAAGAAAACTATTTGAAAAAATGATAATACATATTTTTCAAAATTGTGAAACCATAAACATGCTGACCAAAAACAATCAACAACCCCAAGCAGAAGAAATGTCAAGAAGTCCTCAGTGGGGCATATCACAACCAAATGATAAATAAAAATATTCTGATGCAGCCAGAGAAACAAAGGCAAGATTAAGAGAAGGCTTCACAGAAATAATGCAAATTAGAAGAGAATGCAATGACCTCTTTAAATAAGTGTCAGCCAGGAATTCTATAGCAAGTGAAATCATTCAAACTAAAAGGCAGAATAAAACTGCTTCTGAAATAAACAAGCTAAGATAAATCACCACTAGAAGACCAAAGTTATACAAAAATATTAAAGGAAGTATTGCACACTTACGTAAGTGATACCACATA
Source organism: Talpa europaea (assembly GCF_964194135.1). Taxonomy (NCBI): domain Eukaryota; kingdom Metazoa; phylum Chordata; class Mammalia; order Eulipotyphla; family Talpidae; genus Talpa; species Talpa europaea. The sequence goes on from NC_140074.1 coordinate 36,145,501, forward strand.
GAAATATGGTATAACACAAAGGAAAGAAGTATTCAGGAAATAGTAAAAATATAGTTAAGTATGAGAGGCATTTTTTCTCATTGTTTTAATTCCCTTTAAAAATGTTTAGTCATACCATCAATCACAAAAATGATGAGGTTTATAACATATGCAAAAATGCATTAAAATAATATTTATAATCATCTCAAGATGGAATAAAATAGTATACCTCTGATGTGATTTTTACTCTGATGTGATGTCCTATATTAAGCATGAGATGAGTATTATAACTACTGGAGTAAATACTAAAAAGCACCAAAATCAATAAATAATGATACAAAATAGAATTATAAGAACACTAAATTTATTCAAAAATCTCAGAAAACATGGCAGAAATAGGAAATAATTGCCAAGATGCTAGATTTAAACACAGGCGTGTTCATAATCACATTAAATATAAGTGCTCTAAATATTTTGACAAAAGCACAGACTGATAAAATGATCTAACTTTATGCTGTCTATATTAAATTCATTTCAACATAAAGACAGACAAATGTTAAAGGTAAAAGAAAGGAAAAATATATGTCAGAAATGCTAACAAGAAAGATGGAATAACTATATTTATATTATACAAAATAAGTTTAAATAATATTACCAAGAATAGAGAAGATTATTTCATAATGATATAACTATCCTAAAAGTGCACATGCTTAATAAGAATTAAAAAAAAATTTTACAATAGAGTAAGCCAATGACTAATAGAATTAAAAGGAAAAAGACAAATCTGAATATTTATAGCTGGATAGCTCAGCAATTCTGACTCAGTAACTGATAGAAAAAGTAGACAGAAAATTAGTATGGATATACAAGACCTAAATAAATTATTTTCACAATTGGGATATTTTATATTTCTATAGATTCAATGCAGTCTCAAACAAAATCCTAGCTGACTTCTTTGTAAAAACTGTCAAGCTAATGATAAATTCATATTGAAATCCAAGGGATCCAAGATACACAAACTAGTTTTAAAGATAAAGAACAAAACTGAAGGAATAGCTCAAAAAGACATAAACTAAAGAAGAAAATGTAATAATTATACTCATCAAAATTTAAGATTTTGTTCATCAATAAATGCTATTAATAAAATAAAAGGACACACCATATACATTTATGCACACACAGATGGTTGTAAAATAGATATTCTATATACAAATACTGGGAGTCAGCATCTATAAATAATTCTTACAACTCAACAGTAATAAGACAACCCAATAAAAAGTTCGACAAGAGATATGAACAGATGCTTTACCAGAGAAAATATGTGATCATAAATAAGTCTGTGAAAATATGTTCAACATTGTTAGTCATTAGAAAAATGCAAATAAAAACCACAATGATAAACCACAACCATCCACTAGAAAAGGCTAGAATTAAAAAGATTGACAACACCAAATATTGTGAGGGATGTAGAACAACATCTACTTTTTTTAGTGAGGATGTATAATAGGATAGGCATTTTGGAAAGCAGTTGGACAGTTTCTTATATATTTAAGCTTGCACTTTCATAAGACCTATGAATCCCATGCCTAGGTATTGACTTAAGAGAAATACAGATATATGCTCACACAAAGACATGTATATAAATGTGAATAACAGATTTATCCTCAATACCCCAAAACTGGAATAGACACATGTCCATCAACTCATGAATGGACGAAGTATGGTGTAGTTGTGAAAGGGTTTTGTAATATGTACAATTACAAATTTCATATCTAATTATGAAAGATTAATCTGATCATTAATAAAAAGGTACATACTAATGATTCTTTCAAGAATATTAATGAATCTAACCAACAAAATACTAAGTTGATAAATTCTAGACACAAAATGATACCTACTGTATAACTCTATTAGTGTTAATTTTTGAAAGGAATAAAGATTGCCAGAGACCTGGAAATAGCAGAAAGGCACTGGCTGCCAAGAAGGTATCAGGGAACTTTATAGAATAATGAATATATTTTATAATATTATAGTGATGCTGGACACATGATTTTATCCATTTGTTAAAACTCACTGAATTGCAAACTTTAATTCATGAATTTTATACTAGGTAAATTACACCTCAAGAAAGCTAACAAAATATTTATAGCTATCTGTGAAATACACACACACACACACAGAGCTGAATCACAGAAGCAAAAATATGGAGGATATTTGAAATCATTATTGCCCAGATGTTTAGACCCTATAATAAATGCAAAAAAAACCATTTTTTCAAAGTTGCTTTTGAGAAATATTTGAGGTCATTATGCAGTCACATTAAAATGTATTTATTATTTAATATAAATGATACAATTCAGAACTCCATTTTGCAAGCAAACATAATTCTAAAAAATAATTTTACATTGTATTAGATCTTTTTTAAGAGTTCACAAAAATAAAGAGTAAAGAAGAGAGGAAGTAAGATTCTGAGTGAAAACCATGCATTAAATTTCTTTCAATACATTTATAACCTGATTTAATTATAATTTTATAAGAACTCTAAAAGAGAGTGAGTTATCACCTCAGAGATATCAAACAACTGAACATTTTAAGTGATTCAAGTTCATCTGTTTTACTCCAGAGTTTTCTGTCCAGTCCTTATTTTCCATATCCAAGAAAATGGGGTTTATTTCCAGGTGACAGAAATCTGACAGACACAGTTACATTTGGAGATTTTCTGAATATCCCCAAGTAGAGATTAGAGCTTTCCACATTCTATTTGCGATTATTATGCTGGCCATGCCTCATGTAAGCCTTTTCAAATCCAAGAGGGTAAGCACTATTTAATTACTGCCATTTTGTCGATGAAGAAAGTGAAGCTCATAATGGTTTTTATCTAATACCAAGTTCCATGTTCTTTCCACATAAATCACCGTCACTTTTAAAACTGATGTTCAGTGGATCTAAAGTCTACAATTTTTCACCAGAACCAGTAGCCACATTCCCTGATTATAAGTCAAATACTTAAAAACCATATGCATACCCAGCAGGATGATTCCTTCATGGTGAGCCTACTTGGCATAGTTCTCTTCCCCTTAGCATGTTCCCCTCCTCCTACCACTTGTCACTGCTATGCAGTCTCTCTCCTTTTCTCATTCCCTGTCATGATAATTCTGTTTCTGATGTTTTGGTCCTTCCTTTAGGTATAGAAAATCAGAATTCTGCAAAGCATGTGTCTTGTCCATGTTAATTTTCTAACCATCTCTGCCTTGGATTTCTCTTTAATGTTTTCCATTGAACACTAACATTAGTAGATGGTACTATCCCAGAGATATAATTTCCTACTCCTTTGAATTTCCTTAATCTTCATTCAGTTACTAGACTTCTGCAAGTGGATAATTCCATTTTATAAAATGGTTAAGTTCTATAGACAGAGAATAAGCATAAGCATAAGCCAAAAAAATTATATAATGTCAAAATTTATCACAAATATTCTTAGAAAGGTATCACATTGCAAGCAGATGTACAATTTTCCAGTGAATTTATCACAGTTATCTTTGGAAAAAAATAACCTTTTCTTTGGTGGATCTGTTACTATAGCAGCTACTTGAACTAAGGAGCCATTTTATACAATACACATATCTGCAGATTTGATTGTTAGAATTACTTTCAGTGCAGCAAGATACTCTCACTAAGGAGGTTATATGATGATAGAGATCACCTAAGCCTGGAAGGATTTGTCTTCCATCTCATGTTAACTGGACAGAATGATAGCTGGCATCCCCTGCAATTACTGTTATTTTAAAATCTTTATCCTCCGTTCTCTTTTCATTTTAAATTTTGCACATCACTAATAGTTGAGTTTGCAAACATTAAATGCAGTCATTAAACATTAAACATTAAATATAATTATACTGTATTTATGATACAATATAATTTCATAGTAATACAAAGAGTATACAATATAACCCCTGGTAAGGATGCTGCCAAAAATTTAGGTTTTATGGATGACCAATGTGTTTTTCTTGACCCTTTCTGTGGAAGAGTTGTTCAAGGAACTACAGGAGCTCACTATGATGTGTCTAGGACACAATCACTGTGTCTCAGACACAGGAGAACCAATACACCAACTTTCCCTTCCCATACTTTAACAACAATGAATGACATCACAGTCTTGCAGATAAATTTTTGATCTTCACAAGACATTAGTTAGGGGTCTCCTCACCTCAGTCTCTCAGCCACATAACAAAGGCAGAAGGAGATAAATTAGTAATGACTAATTTGAGTTAGAGAAAAATAAATCCATTTTAAGGATGTGTTTGGATTTATTCATTTTCTTCCAAACTTTTGAGTCTTGAAAATATTATCAGGTTTTTCCAAAGACTTATTCCCTCTTAATTTTTAAAGCTTTCTTTTCTTTGAGGACAATGTAATCCATGTGTTTCTAATTGACATTCCCTTATAACATCAGTGTTATTTTTTTCTCCTGAGTTATATGGTATCCAAGGTATAAGGGATCCAAGAAGTCCTAAAATAGTCTTCCACAGAAGGTTCCTTTTGTTTTGTTTTCCCTTTTTGAAACCTGTAAATTATTCTTTGCCAAATACAAATTAACTCAGACACCAAGAGGTTTGAGTTCAGGCTGAAACTTCATAGGCATGAATTTTGAATAGGTCCTAAACTTGGCATAATCTGTTCGATATTGGCCCTTCTAGCCATTGGCTAAAGAAAAGATAGCTTCTTGATTAAATGAATTTTGAGTCCTAAATAAAATGAAAAAGTTGAACAAGTGTAGCTAATGATAAAATATTAAATGTCATCATGTGGCAAGGCGAGAGATCCAAACTCCTCATAAGTTTTGGATGAACTATGGGTGTTATTTAAGAAGCTCACAGGCTGCTTGCTTTGTTCCCAGAAATCAAATGCTAGAATTTCAGAGGATTCAGCTAAGCTCTTTGTCAAATGTTCATGATTATAAAATCCCAGAAAATGGGGCTGGGAGAAGCACAAGCTCATTAGATCCAATTCCATGCTGTTGTTGAGTACTGTAAATCGTACACTGATTTTATTGATCTGCTCAGTTTCTTGGGAATTCAGCAATGAATGCCACAGTAGCTGTGCAAAGGAGAAAATTCTTTCCATTTTTTTCTGCAGTTTCAAGCAAAAGTACATAAGTATGGTCCTACCTGATGAACAGTTCGGTTGTGATAACTTTCACAACGCGCTCCAGAAAGCAAGACTGGCTGGTCTAAAACAACATGAAAACTGAAAAAATTCTAAGTCAAACTAAATTACTAATGGTTTTGTATCAATTTCACATTGCTATACTATCCCATTCTAGCAGTTTCAAAGCCCTTGATCACCCCTGATAAGTACAGAAGCCAAAACAAAAGGTGTATAAAAGGACATAGCATTTTCTACTTTAGCACTCAACAAAGCAAGGCCTTTTTCTGATAATCTACAATCGTCTGCCCATTCATTGACTAGTGATAGAAAACCAACAACTCCCATAAAATACCAACCCCTCATATTTGTGTCCTAATGTACTGCTACTCCAATTGATTATAACACATTCAGCTACTTGACATTTCTTCAAACGTACCTTGTTTTAGCACTCTACACATGTGCCTCTTCCACAGTCTAGAATGCCATTCCCAACTTCTTTTCCTATCTAATTTTTATTTATCCTTTAAAGTTCCACTTACATGCTGTATTTTTTAATCCCCAGCCATGTAGCCCCAGTCAGAACTCATCTTTCTTTATATTCCAACACTACTAATACCACTATTAGTAGCACTTATAGTACATATATATCAAATTAACAAAGCGAGATCAACCTACTCCACTAAAACATGAATTTCTTGAATGTATTCATTAATCAACAACTGGAGAATTTCAATAAGTCTTTCAATGTGCACTTACTTAATTGAATTAATATTCAATAAATAAAATACTGGATAAACAAAACAAATAAAGCAAATACTGGATTCCATACAATAACATTGTGAAAAATGTGATTTTTTGATGAAAAAGATTAATACATCACAAGCATTAAATAAACATAAACATTTAAGTGATTTATTAATTGTCAAAAAGTTGACAACTTCTTTTTCAACAAAAGGCCAGATAATAAATATTTTAGCTTTCCTAGGCTACATATGATCTGTTACATATTCTTCTTGGTTCTCCTTAAGAATCATTTGAAATGTGAAAGACATTCTTAGTTTGCAGGCAAACAAGCTGAGAAGCATATGTAGCCCAAGACAGTAGCTTGCCATCCCTGATCTAAGGGAGTGCTGTCCAACAGAATGTTCTGTGATGATGTTTTCTATATCATTCAGTTTGGTAGCCACTAGTCATATGTGGCTGTTAAGCATGTGACTGAATTTTAAATTCTGCTTCATTTAAATGAATTTTAATTTTTTTCTCCTGATTCATTGTTTGTACATAAAAATGCAACCAATTTTTGTATGATTTTGTAAGCTGCCATGTCTCTATATTCATTTTTTATTTCCAATAGTTGTTTGATGAAGTTTTCGGATTTTATATCTACAGTATCATATTTTCTGGGACTACTGATAGTTCCAACCTGAATTCCTTTTATTTCATACTGTTGTCTGAATGCTCTAGTTAAAACCTCTAATATGAAATTAAACAGTAGTAACAACGGACATCCTAGGCGTGTTCCTGACCATAAAGGGAAAGTTTTTCACTATTATGTATTATATCAGCTATCAGTTAATGATATAAAACCTTTGTTATTTTGAGTAGCATATTTCTATTCCCAATAGAAATAGACCAGGTTTTGGTCCTTCCTTGCCCTTCTTTCTATTCTGGTTATTATGGGTAAACTCTGCCTTTTCAATCTGAGAGGGAGAAGAAGAGACTGTCACAACTTTTGAGTACATCTGGGAGACACAAGAAAAACCACATTTTAGTGAGGCGAAATATCATTGCACTTTGTCTTACAGAGTTTATGAGATTGTGTTGCACCTTTACAAAAAGTCTGGTTAGGAGGGGTTGAGTCAGCATATTACATCCTCTTTATTTTTAAAAGCTTTATTTACTTATACAAGAACTGGGGTACCATCAGAGGCATGGGAGGGTGAGAGGATTCACCAGAGACAGAGTGGGGAGCAGAACAGGCAGACAGGCGGAAGTCACTGCTGAGGGGAGCAGCGGACGAGGCAGGAGAGGTCTGCCACGCCATGTGGGAATCTCCCTGGCCATCCGGGAATCATCCATGCTGCAGAGGCTGCAGACAGCTTCACAATGCGGCGCTCAACCAGCTGCACCACCGGGGAGGCCCCTACATCCTCTTTAGAGGATGTAGACCATATGAATATGTGTAGACCATATTCAACACTGACATGTACAGAACTTCACTTTCTCCTGCTCTTTTCAGGAGGCTTGTTGTTTCCCATCCAGACTATCCAAGAGAGCTTACAGGTGATGTGCTGGGATTGAATATGAACCTCCTCCCTATCACACACAGCTTCAGTTTGTTTCTTCTATAAATCTTCACAATGCCCATAAAAGCTTGGATAATTGTTTGTTTGAATTCAATAAGCTCTTCACACATGATAATGGGATTTTTCCAACCACCTGAGCTCCATCATGAAATCAGATTTCTTCTTCTCTCTAGCCCTCCAACTCCCTTATAAGAAGGTCAAGAAAAGCTTGCCACATCTTTAGATTTGCATAGGCCTCCAATTATAGCTTGAGCAAACTTATGCTCCTGGGCCCTATGACAGGTGTGTAATTATGTTATGCTATGTGATGTCATCCAAGGATTTTCCCAACATACTCATACATCCATTCTATGTCAATTAGCTATATTTACAAATTTTGCAAAGAATTGTCATCTCTAGGAACAATAACATTAGTAAATGCTATATTTCATTCTAATTTCCATCTCAAATGCCCAGACCACACATACTCATTCTCTCTTTCTTTCTCTGAGTAAATTAGCTAACACCTATATAACTTTTAGGAAGAGGGACTGTGGAGGGTAAGGAAGGGAGGGTCATTGGTTATGTTACATGTATTGAATCTACTAAGTTCAATTGTAGTATGTCCTGTTAAGTAGTCTTATTAGCACACTTTTGCCTCTCTGGACATAGAATTTATGAGTTATGCCGGGTCTCACACATATACACTGCCTGAATTTTAAATTCTAACCCAATTTATAACTCATCACTTCAAATGGGAGAGTGTATGATGATAATTTTTCCTCATGACTCAGCCTCCAAGTGGCCATAAATGTGTCTCTGACATTAAGAACCACTCAAATGTGATTGCACTAAGTTGTCTGGTATAATGCAATACACTTTGGTTTTAAACTAACAGACAGCCCAGTCCATGAGATTAATCATTTTCTCACATTAACAAAGAGTTTATTTATACAAGCTGCTACCCCAATTTTGGTAACATGTTTTCACTGAGGATCACAGTATTTTAAAATCAACTGTAATGATCACATTGAGCTGAATGCCCTACTTCCTCAAATGGAAAGTGGAAATGTGTCAATTGACAAGTTGTCCATCAAAATGTTTTCTTTTGAGTGTACAGCTAGACTCTATTTCCCAAACCCACTTCTGTTAGGTATGTTATTATGCTAAGATACCTCTAGTAGAATAATAATAATAGCAGAAATAATATCAGGCTTGACCCACAAAACCCTCTCATATTTGATTCAACATACTTTCCCTTCTAGTTTGCTAGAATATTTACCCCCACATGGATGACCAACCATTCTGATATGCCCCAACTTTTTCAGTTTTAGCATGGAAACTCTCATATACCAGGAAACCCTCAGTGCCTGGCAAATGGAGAGGCTTGGTAACCCTACCACAAGGTGACCTTGGATGCTATATCTTGAAGATCGGAGAATCACCATCAAGCAGGGCCCCTGAATGACCACATGGAGGAGAGCTACCTTATAAACTGCATAACAGGACTACCTCTTAAGCCACAAAGAAACTTTTAATTTTCTATGCCACTATATGTTCTGATCTTTTTGTATTTTTAATGAATTCCCTAACTTACCCTAACTTGACCTTCTCTCTAAAACAGCAGAGACATGTCTAAGTACAACTGTAAGAAATAAATTAAGGAACGATAGAACAATAGATGAATAACAGAAATCAAAAAGGAAAAGAGAGAGACAGAAATAGAGACAGAGGTGGTAGTGTAAAATGGAATAAAGGAAGGAGCAAGGGAGGAAGTGAAGAGGAAAGAAGGAAGAGAGGGGCGGTACAGAGGAGGGACAGAAGGTAGGAATGAACCAAGTCAGGAAACAAAAAAAAAATCTTGATTTTAGAATTACTCAAACTATCCTTTTCATGTAAAAAAACACCAAACAAAAACCGACATCAACACCTAGTGCTGAGCAAAGGTTTACTCTCATAACTGTACAAGTTACACAAACACTTAAGACAATGTCAGGACCAAATGCAGAGCTATATATCTCTGCATATGGTGTCAATAATCCTTTAAGTTTACGTGTCTTGAAGTCAAAAGTTGCAAACTGATAGCTTCCATGAATATTGTAATTACCCACTCAGTATTTTTCAGTGCTTAACTTTGAAAATCTTTAGTCTATGTAGACATCTTCCATTTAAGCCACACGAACACACTAATACATTTCCTGTGGTTCAATATATATATATCACTTTTCTTAACATTCATATTAAAGCAGGAGTTGTCACTACTTTCACTTGGCAACCTCATTTTTCAATGAGGCTGTGTGCAGATTATCCCTAATAAGCAAGCAAATGAAAGAGTTGCTACTGTTTGAAGGGGGAGCACAAATTCAAGAGAACTAAGGAGTCCTGCTCTCCTTAGTTCCCAAGTCCCATCTTCAGAACAATCAGGCTCCTCAGAACACATTTTGAAAATTCTTGGTCTCAACCCACAGAATTTCCACAGTATTTCAGAGCTTGGGGGGAAAAAAATCTAAACATCTTATCTTGTATACTAAAGGTCTCCAATATTTAGTCTAAAGCTAAGTTACATTTATTAAATAACCTACCCTCCAGCCAAATGGGATTGTTTCATATTTTCTAAGCATATCCAGCTTTATACTTTCAAGTTCATAGGTTTTCTCCAGAATGTTCTTTTCATCCCCTGTGCACTCTGGCCTATGATATCCTGCCAAACTTAATTACCAGATCCTTGCAGAAGCTCCCCTTATCTCTCCAGCTGGGAAAGCACTTCATTTCTCCCCTGTCACTCAACAGCAGTTTTCACGGGACTTTCACAGTCTACTGAGTATCATGGTTACTTGTAAAAGTCCTATCATCTTAGTCCCCTTGCAGGAAAGAAAGGCCTCGGAGGGAAGGAGGTAGCCATGGATAGCTATCCACGAGAATTTAGTTTTCACTTCCCCTAGAGGTAGGTAGCAGAAGCTGTGTACAGATCAAAGCTGCATTTCCCCAAACTCCTTGTGTCTGTGTGAATCTAAGCAGCTATGTTTTTGCTTATGGATAGGGAGTTAAAGTGATTCTGTCCCTTCTAGATCTGATTAAAATACAGGCCATGTGCTTATCTACATTCTCTCTCCCTGTACCCTGAACCGGATCCTGGATGTGACTGTACCCAAGCTTCAACCATGTGAATGGGAACAATATTCTCAACAATGGCAGAACAAAATGATGGAAAGAAGCTGGGTCCCTGAATAGCTTTATAAGCACAGAGCTGTGGCCCACTCACCTCAGAATCATTCAAAAGAAAGAAACAATCCTTTGTTTTGGTTTTCTTTGTTTGTTTTGCTACAATATCTGGGGACTTCCCTCTAATGGCAATTTAATTTTGCCAGTAACAGAAAAATCATGTCTTATATTTCTATAAATTACCCCCACATCTACTGTGGTGGCCTGCACAATACATTGCTCAACTGTGTCTTCTGAATTGAATTGCTGCTCTAGCAATTTTATAGGAAATTTAATGATACTAAATATAGTAGATTATATAGAAAATGTTTTATCATTTTCACTGATATTTTTCATCCATATAAGACTCTCGCATCTATTGATTAAAGATTTTGTCCTAATGTAGATTGCTCAGTGTCTGAGAATGAACAAGTAATCTGACACAAGTTAATAACACACTAAGAAACTAGGAGAGAGATGATATCAGATACAATGTTCTCAGCTTTCTTTTAATGTCCCTAGTTATCTCTGTGTCCTATGAAAAGTGCCTCCATCAAACTCTTTTCTATGCTCACATTATTGTTTCATGTTCTGTGAGCAAGAGACAGTGAGCACAAATAGAATGGGGTTCAGGAGTTTTGTTCAGGCTAACAGTTATTGGAGCAAACAATACCCTTTTTAGGCATGATCCATGATAATAATAAAGGATATAAGAAAGAGGAATCATCAAATAGAGGACATTATTACCATTGTCAAGAAATAGCTGAATTAAGAAAATCATTGCTCATAAGAAGAGGAGTAAAAAAACCCCTCAGAAGGAATACACCAGTGACTTCCATCAGTCATCCCTGCTCTAGGGCCCAGGCCCTACTAACCACTCTTTCTCAGTCTCCTTTGCTAGTTTCCTCTCTTCTCCCAGATTTCTTAACTTTGGACTGTGCCATGACCCCATCGTTTGTCCCCCCACTTCTTCCTTACACACAATGTCTTGAAATCATCCCTCTTGACTTTAAAATCATTTATCTATTGCAAACTTTCAAATTTTTAGCTCAGCTCATTCTTCTAAACTGCACGCATATATATCCAACTGTCTACTCAACCTGTCTACTTCGATGTGTAATAATGACCCTGAATTTAACATGCCCAGGATGAATTTGTGATCTATCCCTCAGAACCCTTCTCCATGCAGTGTCTTCCCCATCTCAGTTGATGTCAATGTCACCCCTCAAACATGACCACGATGACTTCATTTTATAGTGTTTTTTCTTCTCAATTAGGCATGTCCACTTATCTGGAGTCTGCCAAGCAAGCATCCACTCTCCCTAGGACCTCTCTGTCCCCAGTTCTGCTTTGATATGCCCCAGATACTACATAGCTAATTCCTCACTTCATTCCAGTCTTTGCTCAAATGTCACCTTTTTAAATGAGGCCTTCCCTGAACACCCTCTACATAATTGCAACTCCTGTGATTCTTGATAGTTTCCTAGCTATAATATTTCATTATTACTTAGCATGTTTTCACAGCTATGTAATTCACTTATGTATTATAACCATTTTTTTTGTATGTCCTCCACAGAGTATTTAAGCTCCACGAAGGCAAGGATACTCTCTCTTTCATTGCCTGGGATAAGTACAACTCCCTTGCTCAGTGTCTGAGAATGAACAAGTAATCTGACACAAGTTAATAACACACTAAGAAACTAGGAGAGAGATGATATCAGATACAATGTTCTCAGCTTTCTTTTAATGTCCCTAGTTATCTCTGTGTCCTATGAAAAGTGCCTCCATCAAACTCTTTTCTATGCTCACATTATTGTTTCATGTTCTGTGAGCAAGAGACAGTGAGCACAAATAGAATGGGGTTCAGGAGTTTTGTTCAGGCTAACAGTTATTGGAGCAAACAATACCCTTTTTAGGTACAAGTACAACTCCCTTGTACTTATAGGTAATCAAGTTATGCTTGTTAAATTTGTGAACAAATGTTTATTGAACATCTACTTTATGCCAGGAATTTGCTAGGCCATGAGTATACAACTTGAATGGAAGACATGGGCATTGCTCTCCTAGAGTTTACAATCTAGCTCTGAACTACCATGTAAGATTATAACATGGTGTTTACAAAACAGAGAAATGGTATATAACCAACTCTAGTGAAGTATAATGGAGGAACATACTATAAAGAGAGCATTTCAGAGGGCCAGGCTTTCAGAGTAGCCTGCAGAGACCTAAAATATTTCATTAGAGACATGAAGAAAGGACAGGAACATCTGCCCCACTCTGCAAAATGAATTAACTTCTCTATTCCATAACATTTATAAGAGTTCTGCAAAGTGAAGGTTGTATACAGATTCAAGAGCCCATGGAGTCTTGTCAAAAAGGGGAGAACTGAGCTTAGATGAAGCATGGAGGGTTTTCTCTTAATGTTTCCAATGTTTTGATATGCATTGGGAAATGGGCATTCAGTACAGCAATGCATTTCAGAGCTCAGAGGGGATCCATGCATGTTCAGAGGTCTGAGTTTCAGAGGTCCGAGTTGGCAAGATCTAGGAAGTCAGAAGGCTAAATAAGAAAGATAGCACAGTCCGTGATCCCTGCCACTCCCCTATCCTGTCAGCTTAGGTTGATAGATGGACTGAGGCATTTCTGTAGACTGAAGCTCACCACAATCTGCAGCAACTATATTGTCTGCTGTTTATTGTTGAATGTGTGTAGTACATAAGCTTCGTGTCTATAAACTGCATGTCTTATAATTTTGGGGAAGGAATGCTGTTCTATTCACTCAGGTATTCCTGGAAGACCTATGAAATAAGGCTCAGCTAACTGGCATAAAACTAATTACCTGGAGAAAGGTAATGCACAAATGTACTGACTAAAGTGTTACAAATCCCAGTTGCAAAACAGTGACACAGTTCCACTGCAAGGAGATTAGAAAGTCCCACGGGGCGGGGGGGCAGGAAACTGTATTCTTCCTTCTATACTCTGTATCTCCGGGAAAGGTATCACCAGGACAAGAGGTTGCCCAAGGGATTACATTAGTTATGTTCAGCACAGGAAGTGAAAAAGTGCAGAACTGGTATATCATTTCTACTTAAGACAATGTAAATAATAGTATACGTCCTAGCAGAAAGAAATCCTTCAGCCTATTTTGGTGCTGTTATTTCTGTTATAACAAAAAGCAATTTTCAGACTGTAAGGAGTAACACTGACAATATATTTTATTTTTTTTTCTTTCTATTTATTTATGCATGCATGCATGCATGCAAGCAAGCACTGGGTACAGTCAGAAGTGCAGGAGTGTGAGAGAATTCACCAGAGCCAGAGCAGGGAGCAGAACAGGCAGACTGACGAAGTACACTGATGAGGGGAGCAGCGGGCGGCAGGAGAGATCTGCGCACCACATGGGACCCTCACCCGGCGGCCGGGGATCGAACCAGCACTACAGAGGCTGCGGACAGCTTCGCAACCCAGCACTTAGCCGCTGCACCACCGGGTAGGCCCCTGACAATATATTTTAAATGAAAAAAATATTCAAAGTAAATTTACTTTATTATTAATGTATTTAGCTTTACTTGCTAAGTTAAAAAATAAGCATATAGAACACATGTATGTTTGTATGTGAACATATGTTTTGTGTGGGCACATATATGTGCGTATGTGGGAGAGGCAGTGGAAGGAAGGCTAGAAAGATATATCTCAAGATGCTAAAAGTAATCATCACTAAGTATTAGGAATATGAGTGATTTTTCCCTGTTTTCATATATTTCACAATTTTCTACAACATGTATTATCTTTCTAATCAGAAGACCACAAATAACAAATAAATTAAAAGGAGATGGTTGCTGCCAAAGATGGATGAGAAGAGACAGAGGAAATGGCTGCAGTGAATGAGCTGAGGTTTCCTGCACTGCACGCCAGCTCCCAGGGTATTAAAGGAACATGCAGATGTGGTCACAGAACCAGTGTCAGCAATCCTAGAGGAACCATAGAAGGCAGGCATGGTTCCAGGAGACTGCAAATTCACAAATGTCCAGATTTTCCAAAGGGAGGAACTGGCGAATTACAGAGACTCAATCCTGAGGCATCTGATATCAACCCTTGCATAAATAAAAATGAATAGATCATTAAACAGATGGCTTCTGAGCTCTTAGCATAGGAAGTTTTGGGCTCCCTAGAAACAAATCACACCAAACTGTGCTCATTACTTTTGTTGGTTGGACTAAGAGATTCTCAGGAGAGGAGGGTTGTTGTTTCAGGAAGGCACCTGGCAGTCTTTTGCTGACATCTGCTAACACTAGACCTCCCTTCACAGGTGGAATTATACAAACTAGGACAGGCAAGAACAGGACTACCCTCCACAATGGAAGAGGCATTTGGGGATTGGCTGAGATGGGAGGAAAAGGGAGAGGCATGCCATGGTGCAAGGACACTCTTCTGTCCAGAGAAGCTCACAGGGTTGGCTTCTCACCATTCAGATGTGCCCTCTTCAAGCTGACCACGCCATCTGAAGCAGCCTCCACCCCCTCCCCCCCCACCCCGCCACAAATCCTCACTGGCCACTTTGTCAATTTATTTTTTTCTTATGAGCACTTCTCCTTCACTGACATTAACCTATTTATTCACTTATTTGTTATCTGTATCTTTTCACTACAGTGTAAGTCCTACAAGAGCAGAGACAATGTCTATTTTGTTCAGATCTGAACATCCAAGTTCTGGCACACAGTAGAATTCAGCAAATGTTTGTTCAGTGAATAAAATTGTTCCTATTCTGCATTCTGTTCCCCCATGATATCCACAAATTGCCTTACTGTCTCCTTTCCCTCATCCGTGAGCACAAAGGCCTTCAAAATGGGCTTCCTGCCTTCAGCATCACTACATTTAATCCCTTCTCTTCAACGCCCCAGTGTCTTCTCTGATGAGAAGCAAAGCTATTTGGCAAAATTCCTAAACACCTACATCCTCTCCCATCAATAACGACAAGCACCAGTTCACGAGGGAGATACACAGTAGGGACACTCTAGCAAATGTACATGATTATTATGAACAAGGTTTTGGCCTCAAAGTGTGGTGTGAACACCTCACCCTGGCAGGCACAGTAGGTTAAGTATGATTGCTATGGCCTGGGTAGGACAGGCTGTCACCATTTCAGTGGCCAAACACGTCTCTCCATGTCCATGGAGAAAAGCTAATTACCAGGTCACTTTCCTCCACATTTACCCCAGAAAGTAGAGTAGAAAAGGATCCTTTCCTGCAGCTAAATAGCAGCAATGTGAGAGAGGAGACAGGCAGTCCCAGTAGCCCATGATTCTGCTATTTTGTGTTGAGTCAAGTTCTCTAGGGCTTAAGTTCCACTTAAGTGTCCTCTACTTTAGTTTTATGATGATTTAGGCCAAAGAGGAAGCAACCTGACATAGCTCTTAAAAGGATGAACTCTGGAGCAGGCTGCCGACTTCAAATCACAGCTTCACTGCTCACTTATTTCTCTGTGCCTCAGTTTCTCCAGCTATAAAATGAGGATTGTATAGCATTTATCTTACAAACTTATTAAATATCACATGAGTTAATAAATGTAATGTTTAGAAACGTGACTACATATAGTAGGCACATCTTTAAAGATTTTGCCACTGTTACAGACCTGCAAACACCTAACATTTCAGTGAGTCATCATAAGGGCCCATAGCATATATTACATGTCTGCATTTTTATTAATTACTGAGGTCAGCATTAAATTCTACCTTCCACATTAAAAAAACAATGAAAGCAGGCAGGTTTCACCAAAGAGTAATGAAGAACACTAGTGAAGATCTACCTTCAAATTCCATTTTTGCCATATTCTATCTGTGAAACTGATCATGGCATTAATGCTATTTAACATTCCACTTAGTCATGCTTTAAAGTTGTTTTAAACTGGATAATAGTAATTATTTAAATGTTCTCATGGGATTATTGTGGATCTAGTAGAACACACATGTGGTACACACTTTATAAAGAAAAGAGTACTATTATTAAGATATGAGGTGCTCTCATTTATCACCAGCACCTAGAAGATAAACCAACAACCAACAAAGGGCAACACAGTTTACTAAATACTTAGAGCTGGCAATAGAGCAACTTCATTTTTTCTCCAGGCTCTGTTGCTACATGGTTATGTAATCTTGAGAAATATCTTCAGACTTCAGTCACCTCATCTATAATATAAAGTGGAAAATCCTAATTTCCTTTTTGATTTTCATCTCATGGGAGAATTGCCAAGCTAGATATGGTTTTTGTATATGGCAAAGCAGGATATGAAACATACAAACATTTAGTTAATAACCAACACGCTAGTACATAATTAATGTTTTAATGTGAACATCTAAAACATGCCCTCACCCAATATACAGTTATTGAGTTATTACTAAATTGGAATAATTGTATTCAAAGATTCTCTCATAATAAGGTTAATTTTTGTAAAATGTTATAGATGGGTTTTGCAAGTTCATTTGTCAAAATAATCAGGATAATAATTTATATAATGTTAAACTACCACTGAATTACAATTCATTCTTCTGCAAATATTTTTGAGTGACTACAATTTTCTAGGTCAAAGTCAAAAACAGTGAATAATGCTAGAATAGGGTCTGGTATCATGCACTTACATTCTAATGAGAAGAGTGGTAGTATATTAGAATACAGAAAAATAGGCAAGATGATTTCAAATAAGTATGAGGAATTTGATAATTAGAAAAGTGAGTTATAAGATCATTTCTAGTGGTATACATTCCCTCTAAAAGAAGGAAGATATCTTTGAGGGGATGCTATTAAAACAAAATCCAAAAGGCCTGAATGGTTAATCTTATGAAGGGATGGGCATAGGTACACCAGGCAGAAAAACACAAGTGCTAAGAACTTAAGATTAGAAAGAATTTGGACTATGTAAGCATTCAAGAACTCAATTCAATTTAAAAGTAATGTTAGTGGGGTGGGGGGCAGAAGGAAGTTGAGGTGAAGAAATTAGATTGGATAGTGCAGAACTTTTTGGGCCGTGGAACAAAATCCAGGTGATATTCTAAGATCAATGAAGAATTAGGTGCATAAGGACATATCATCAGTCAACCTCTCATTGGCTGGATTTACCAGGCTAAAATTTAGCCACTGCTCCTATCAGTTACCTTTTGGCTCTTCTTTGAATTCTGCAATTTGTCAATAAGCTCTATTCACTTTCTCGATGAATATGTGATGTCTTAAAACATTCCAACATATACCATGTATCCAAGAAGTCAGATTTAATCCAGGTGACAGCTGTGGGACCTGAAAGATGTTCAACCCAACTCTGGATGACCCTATAGATAAATAATCCCAGAGGGTTCAAATGCAGGAGAGGAATCACAAACAGATACAAGAGTGATGAATGAAAGTTGTACAAAGATCTCAAGTCAAAATAATGATGAACTTAGTAAAAGTTAAGAGTTTTATCAGGCTAGAACAGACCAGAGGTAAACAAACATTTTCTGGAAAGGTTGAACAGAGGGTACTTTAGTCTTTTCTGGCCATCTAATCTTTTGTAACTATTGAATTATACCTTTGTAGCACCAGCGCAGGCACAGACAATAAAGCAAATAAGCCCACTGGGCTCCAGTAAAACTGTATTTACAAAAACAGGTTGTAGGCAAGTTTGGCCTGCAGGCCATAGTTTGCTGACCTGGAGAATAGGCCGAAAAAAGGCAAAATGGAGGCTCACAAGTGTCCTTTAGCCCTCATGTTTTATTTGGCCCAAACTGTGTTTTAAAATAAAGAAAACATTTAAAAGTTTGAGGATATTACTAAAAACCCAGATTTGCTGCTTTTCTTGAGAAAGTGGGGGATTAGTAACACAGGGCCCACATTCCTACATGTCAACGAGTGTCAACAATTGTCTAGAGCTGAGCAGTGGTTGCCAGCTCTGGAGAGAGCACCGGTTCTCCAGGTCACCACAGACTGCACCACAGGCCTATCGCCTTCCTGACTTTGGAGTTTAATATCAGTTGCCACTTAGCATCATGCTCACCTATTTTTTTCCCCTTATACTGGGGAATAATTTCTCTGAACCTGCATCTATATCAAATGTAGGAAAATAAAAGACAGATTGAAAAGCTGCATTTCAAGAAAAATGAGAGAAGGCATATGGGTTTAATATGCATACAAAGGATGCTGTGTTGAAAGAATCATTGTTTCTATTTTCCAACTTGTGATTTTTTCCATTTTAAATTTAAAATACCTACATATTTACATAGTCATATATTTTTTTTTTTAAGATTTACTTATTTATTTATACAAGCACTGGGTACAGTCAGAAGCACGGGAGGGTGAGAGAATTTACCAGAGCCAAAACCGGGGGGGAGCAGAGCAGGCAGAAGGACTGAAGTACACTGCTGAGGGGAGCAGCGGGCGGCAGGAGAGGTCTGCACACCATGTGGGACCCTCCTCTGGTGGCCGGGGAGCAGCCAGGGATCAAATCGGCGCTGCAGAGGCTGCGGGCAGCTTCGCAACCCAGCGCTCAACTGCTGCGCCTCCGGGGAGGCCCATATTCATATCTTGTTACATCCCTATGCCATAGTTCCTTAACAACAAAAATTTTTTGAATCTATTTCTATATTTGATCTTATTCTAGGCTTGTTTGATGCATCTGTTACCTGACCAGCTGTCAGAGTAGTTGTGTTTGTATCTCCAGAATAAACCAACATATAGGTAAATGAGGATCCCACATCTGGAGGACTAAAAACTGGTAAATAATTCAGTTGGAAATATTTACATCATTGTTCCTGCTTTGGGAGAGAGACTGAGTTTAACCATATCTAATAACAGTGATTTAGAACCATGAATACCATGGTTCTAAGAATGAATCTTAGTCTTGACATCAAGACTGAATATTAAGCATGGCAGCACAGCCTGATAAGTAGTGTGGTTACTCTCAGCACAGGAGAGATAATCAGTTGGTCATATATACACACAGATACTAGTTGGTCATATACACACAGAGATACCAGCTTTAAGAACAGTGTTCAAAGTGAACAAGATTTGGATAATCTACTTGAGTTAATCAAGTAAGAAAGCCAAAAGCAGCAATTTAGTTTAGGGCAGATGATGGCTGTAAACCCAGCTGAGAAAATTCCTTGCTTCTACATGTAACAAGTCCTTTTCCTTCAGCTTAAAGAGTATCCAAGTAAGTACAAAAATTACTGAAATTAATTAAAAAGACGTATATCCAAACAAAATTATTATAACTGTATAAAGACATATTTTTGATTGAGACAATGCTCAGAAACATACACAAAAATAAAGGTTGTTAGAGACTAAAAAATTATGGTAGCTTGGGTTGCTGTTAAATTTCTTGTAATTTTACATTAAATTTTATAATAATAAGCAAATAAAAATATAAGATGTGGCATGAAAGTATATAATAAAGAAAAATCATTTGTAAACAGGCAAGGAGTGAAATCTATTGTGAATCGCAAATAATTGTAATGCCTTCTGCTAACTTTTAAGAGGCAAACTGAGTAAGTCTTTGTTGTCAGAAATATGAAAACAGTGAAAGAAACTACTGAAGCACTTATAAATACCTGATAAGGAAGTTTGGGGCAAGATCTGTCACACAAGTCAGCAATATTCTGTGCTCTAGAAATAGCTGAAGGAATTTCAGTTCACCTTTTGCTTGTCTCAGGATGCCACTTAAAATAGCTTAAATTTAATAACTTAAATTGCATGTAATTAAAGTGAACATTCTCCAGATGACTTTTATAGGACTAGAAAAACCTAATCCCTTGTCCTCCCCCTGTCACAGTGTAAGTCTCGTAAGATTGCCCTTTTACCACTCACAAATGCTTGATGACCAGGGCAAAAACAACATTAATAATTTTACCTTGCACATTTTGCTTCAGATCAGTGCTCATTAAGTCTTTGTGACAAAGAATCACAGAATTTTAACAACCTAAATGAAAATAAAAATTATCTAGCACAATGTACTCCTTTAACAGATAAGATGCAACGGCCTGAGTGGTAACGGGGACTTGCCAAGGGCGCACATGTACTTTAGTACCGAAGTCAGGGGCTTGGGCTGTGCAAGCATTTCTGATGGAGCACAGGTAGGTCATCAGTGTTTTGCAGTGACAATGATCATCATAAACCACAGCAGCCTGAATGCAGCATCTGTTTGTGTGAAGCTTAGATGTATTAATATTTTGTTGTTTTGTTTTCCCTCACTCTAGATACAATGTAGCATCCACATTGACATTTTCCCTTAATGATTACTTTCCATATAACACATTAACTCCACAGAGCATTGTCAAGTTCTTTGGAATTTTGGACACCTCTTGCAATAAGGACACTGCCTACACTAAGCAAGCATTTCACTCTGCACCCCCCAGAATGCAGGGTACCTACCATGAGTGACACAAATGATATATTCATTACATTATAAAACTAAAACTGTGCCTGTGGCAACATTAGTCCGGGGAAAAAAATCTAAATTAAGTGGTCATGCACACCTGGAAATTAATTTTTCATGCATGGCTTTTCGTTTGGAAATCCATCAGTCGACAGTCCTCAGTGAATTTTTTGAGGTGCCTATGTTGTGATTTCCCAAATAAACCACAGTACAGACCTCAGAAACCTCAATTTTTACACAACAAGCTTCTTCGGCCTTCCACTCCTCAGCCCCACACCCTTCCTTGTTATTTACCACATTTTACACATGTATTTTATTTCATGCTTTTATTAATCCAAGTCTTCCCTGCCCCCATCTCGGCAGTAACAAAAGAAGCTGTATCAAATCAATGAACTCAGAGCTGAGAAACAGGGGCCGGCCCTGCATACCCTTTCGACCCACTGGGCACAGGCTTGCTGAGTGTAACCTGAAGTCTTAAAACACTTTGTAGACCAGCCTGAAAGTAGAAATGAGAAGTGGTTTGTCTCCCAAGTCAATGCTTAAAATGAAAAGACTGGTGCTGTTTACATTGGGGAAGAAAAGGTGACAGACAGTAATCCTTGACTGAGGATTACTGGGAAAAAGAAAGCAGAGTAGAAGTTCTGTTTTCACTTTTAAATTACAGAATTAACACAGAGAACAGGGAGAAGGGGAGGGTTGTTGGGTGTCTAGGAGGGAGCAGACGTGCATAGTTTCGTGTGTCTGTCCTCTGGGCTCAGTTACACACACCTCACCATGGCTAAACTAAAAGGCCTGTGTTCAGTTGACAGATTGGCAGTTGTGTCTGTGTGGAACAGCAGTGACTTGGGAGCCGTGAGGGCCAGGCCTGCTCTGAAAGGTGGCTGTCGACAAGCATGGCCCAGTCAACATTTCTCCCAGCAGCCTTCTGAGAGGTTTACAGGATAGACCATGCCAGTCTGGGACGGCAGGATGCTCTTGATGTCTCTGAGTGGTTGGGGGTTGCAAGGTTAAACCAAGCAACCAAGAAAAAGAAAGGGAAAGAAGCATCAGGGAATGCTAAAGTTGGCTTCAGAGCAGTAACTCAGATTTCCCTGATGGGACACAAAACTTGGCTTGCAGGTTTCATGCCTCAGAATGTCTGTTCCGTTCAGGCTGAAGCAATTGACAGACCAAGACATGTGTCCAGGAGCCATGGTTGTTCAGCTGAGGTTTCTACTTCTGTTGGATAAGACAGGCAACTATATTCTAGCCTTTTTTTTTGGACAGTCTGCTCATTTGAATCAAAAGCAATGAAGTTTGTGATGATACCTTTTCTTGTATAGGGTGCAGAAACAACAGATATATCCCCAACTAAATGGACACTGCGGGTGATGGTACATTGGATGTTTCCATGGGGACCTAGTAGATAGGCCAATGTCAAGAGTGAGGTTAACATCTAGTTAAACATCTAGATTCCCATTCAACATGACCAGTGTGGGGGAAAATCCAAATAAGAAGCAGTCACATAATTCCATGGTACAATAGTGAGGGGGCACAAAATAAAAATTAAGCTGCCATCTAGAAAATATAGAGATGATATTGCTGCTCTGAAGTTTATGAGAGTTTGAAGTCTGAGAGTCATCTTCATGCGTTCTCATATTCTTTCTCTATCAAAGAAAGAGAGAGGTTAGGTTTTACCACTTAATTTATGCTTCATCTCTATCATTAGCCTTTGATAACATGGAAGCTTCTATCCTGTAGCAACTTTGCAGTCCTCCTTTTCTATAGATATTTTACCTCTTACTTATTTGCTATTTCCCCATGAGACAGGAGAATCACTTTATGTGAGCCACACAAAGGGTATGAGATTAAATAATATAACCCATTTGTGATTGCAGCAAAAAGTAGAAACTGGCACTTCAGCCTTATGGAATTCAGGATGTAGTTGCCGTTTTCACACTTCAACCTGAATGTCAGCATGATTCTTTTGATTGACTTTAAGTGGCAGCTCCTCTTTATGCAAGCCCAGTCTAACACCTGTCTTCATCAATCATGTGTGATTGTGTGTAATTTTTGAAATACTTATGGCTAGTCCAATCTTCAAATACTGTTTTTTCCCTATTCAACTGAATCAGTCAATCTACAAACATTTGCTAGGTTCATTGTTGACAATCAGAGAGCCCTAAATTCAAATCCAGTCTTGCTAGTTGCCATGACATCTTGGAGAAGATAATAGCCCCTCCCCCAAGTATCAGTTTCTTTTTATTTTAAAATGGGAATTATAGTTCTTTCCTCATAGAATTTTTTGTAAGATTAGAAATGAAAATTTTAAGACACCAAAGTGCTTGACATATAGGAGATATTTAGTCAATGAGAATTAATATTATTCTGTAATCTTTATAATTTTATTCATAAATATATGTTTATATAAATGTGTGTTTATATAAACATCCAATATATAAATATATTTATATATGTATATATTTATATATTTATATATTTACATTTAGGAGAATGTAGTTTTAAATATTATCAGTTTTATGATTTAAAATATTTTTAATAATTATATTTTACAGGTGCCAGAGAAAATTTAAAGATAAAAAATAGTTATCCTCTTAATTTTGGGGAAAGAAAATACATTTGAAAAAAGTTTAATATATACTTTATATCAAACATAACAACTTTGAGATTAAAGAGATAACAGTGAGTCCTTTGCTAAGGGGGTGGAGTGAGAATGTTTATAATACTTTTAGTTAGGCTCTTAATCATATGGCAAATAAGAGGAGGCATTACTTTATGGGGTATATTTTTCATGATGAGGAAATCAACGATGTGGATGACTCAATGTTTGAGAGACCAGAAGTGTTTCTGTAAGCCAGAGCCCAGCTGACATTGTAAATCTGTGACCTACTTCAGGAGTGAAAACACTCTTTCCCACTGCAACATTAAAAAAATCGATCAGTCATGCTCCTTCTTCAAGAAGGTGGAATTTAATTCCTTTCTCCTGAGTTTATGCTGGACGAGTGGCTCCCTTCTAAAAACAGAGCATGGAAAGGAAAAACAGCATCTTTAGAGTGAACAGAGATGGCAGACATCAACTCAACCAAGGAACAAAGGTCAACATGACCATGATGTCATTTACTCTGGATATGATGCAAGGACAGTGAGGTATTGACCTTGGAGGTGTTCTTGCAGAAAAACCATGACCTCACTTTAATTAGGAGAAAACAACAGATGACACCAATGAAACACATTCTACGAAATACCTGGCAAATGATCTTCAAAAGTCTCAAGGTCATGAAAAACCAGGAAAGACTGAAAAATGGTCACAGAATGGAGAAGACTAAGAAGGCATGCTGATGCAATGCAATGTGGTATGCTGGATTGGATCTTGAAATGGAAAAATATTACGTAAGTGGAAATATTGGAGAAAGAACAGTGTGTGTTTGGATAATGGCATTGTACAACTGTTAATATCACATGTAAGATATTTAGAGGAAGCTGAGTAAAAGGATATTAGAACTCTACAATATTTGTAACTCTGTTACAAAGCTAAATATTATTTCAAAATAAAGATTTTAAATCAATCAATAAATCTTTAATAGATTAGAAAAATGACATTCACATTTATGAAACTTAAATGAAGAATGGTCTAGTTTTTTATGGAATAGAGCAAATTAATAATTTATATTAGTCTCCATATATATGTATATACAGACAGTTGTTTCCAGTTTTATTGATATTTGACATGTGTCACTGTGTAAGGTTAAGTTTGTCTTTTAAAAATCATTACTGCAATAAATTTAGTTAGCATCTATCACATTATATAGACATAATAGAGGAAAAATGTTATTATTTAACTTCATATGTAATATATACAACTCTACTTTTAATATTCTTATACATAGAATATATATGGATAATAATGTATATGTATACAAACTTATATAAGCAGAGCACCCTGATGTTATAAAGAAATTTTTT